>NC_064920.1:449602977-450852977 GCF_023897955.1 Schistocerca gregaria
TGCTGTTATGTGAGGATAATTTCCAGACTTATTGGGTCGTCTAAAACCACATACATAGCCGCATCCGCCAGTTTCACCGACCAGCGTGCCTATCAGCCATTCATATGGGTTCGTATACAATACCCAGAACTTAAAGCAAAGTAATTTCAATTTTTATCACACGGAACGTGTAAATCGTTTGACAAACACTCACTTCTCGACAGGGATCTTCTCATGGACAGTTTTGTTTATGAACACTTGTATAAATAAGTTGGAATTGTAATTACAAATATGTAAATTAACACATCCCAAGTTTTTGGAATACAGCAGGCTACAATAAGGAAGAGGTAGAAAGCACTCAAGTCACCTGAGTATCAGTTTATGCAGAAAACACTGTAACTACTCATCAGTCTGTTCCTACTCCTGAGGTCAGAGAGCAATCGGGAGCACCAGGGACGTACATACTGCTTTTGGAGGCAACTTTACACAGAACACACAAATCAGAATAAAAATCCTTGACTCAGCTGCCAGAAGGATTTTCCCATACATACAGTTTGTCATTTTACTCTGCCGGTTAATCTGGTAGGTTGCGTAGATCCGAAATGTTAGGAGTCTGAGCACTTGAGAGGCTACGGGCGAAAAATATACTATCTCAAGAAAGTTCTGAAACTTGAAAATAATGTAAAATTTAACATGCATATAAGTGATCATTCAATCCAGCGGGTTCGTGATCTACACTTTTAACGTGGTTGTTTGGCTCTAGCATTATATCGGGAGACACCTGATGGATTGGAATTCATATTAACTCTAACCCCATAAGAACCCAAAAACTGGAATTTCCGCCTAGTCTAAGTATTCATCTGAATATACACAATCTCACCTATCTCTTGAGCAGGACAGTTGTTGTTGTTGTTGTTGTTGTGGTCTTCTGTCCTGAGACTGGTTTGATGCAGCTCTCCACGCTACTCTATCCTGTGCAAGCTTCTTCATCTCCCAGTACCTACTGCAGCCTACATCCCTCTGAATCTGCTTAGTCTATTCATCTCTTGGTCTCCCTCTACGATTTTTACCGTCCACGCTGCCCTCCAGTATTAAATTGGCGATCCCTTGATGCCTCAGAACATTTCCTACCAACCGATCCCTTCTTCTTGTCAAGTCGTGCCACAAACTCCTCTTCTCTCCAATTCTATTCAATACCTCCTCATTAGTTATCTACCCATTTAATCTTCAACATTCTTCTGCAGCACCACATGTCGAAATCTTCTATTCTCTTTTTGTCTAAACTATTTATCGTCCATGTTTCACTTCCATACATGGCTACACTCCATACATATACTTTCAGAAACGACTTCCAGACTCTTATATGAATACTCGATGTTAACAAATTTCTCTTCTTCAGAAAAACTTTCCTTGCCATTGCCAGTCTACACTTTCTACCCTCTCTACTTCGACCATCATCAGTTATTTTGCTCCCCAAATAGCAAACCTCCTGTACTATTTAAGTTTCTCATTTCCTAATCTAATTCCCTCAGCATCACCCGACTTAATTCGACTACATTCCATTATCCTCGTTTTGCTTTTGTTGATTTTCATCTTATATCCTTCTTTCAAGACATTGTCCATTGCGTTCAACTGCTCTTCTAAGTCCTTTGCTGTCTCTGACAGAATTACTACGTGATACAGCAAATCGGGGATATTCAAGTGAGTATGTCTACTGTAACACTGCAGCTGAAAGAAAAGGTTACCTATCCTCGAGGATCAAGTTATGTAAAATCAGCACCTTCATTCTTCTCTATTAGTGATCCGTAAAAACCAGCCAACAAAACTTAACGGTCTGATTATCTGCGCCAGAATGCCATTTGGCGGGTACCCTGAGACCACTCACCCTGTGACCAGTGGGGAACGTACTGTTGGCCCAGGGGCGGAGTACCAAGTACTTCCTGAGGGTGCTTTGGCTTAGTACTTGTCCTGTCACTGTTCAACAGACTCTCTGGATCCTACGACTCGATATTATCTGAGTTGGTTGTCAATGCAAGCTCTAAGTGCTACAGACTCGCCGTGCGGCCACAACGTCAAAGCATCTTCTCGCGCGCCTCCATTCACACACAAACACATACAAGGGAGCATAGGTACAAAGCTGGCTGTGTACGTGTAAATAAATAAACAGAGATTTTCTCTTCCTCTCTGCAACGGCTCCGTGTGGTTGCGGCAGGGAGAAAAGCGACAGAGAACGAGACACTGCACGAGAAGCGCTCTTAACGTTTATGAAACGGATTCAACCGACCCATGTCAGTACGTAAAACGATTGATATGAAAAGAGACAGGTTCAACCAGTTTTATTTTTTCGAGAACCAACTCTTAGTACGGAAAAATTTAGGTTATGATGACAAAGCGCCTTCTGTCTGAAGAAATTAATTAGATGTAAATCGACTGTTGGCAATCTATGTTACGTAAACGAAAAGAGCGGAGAATTCGATATAATTTTAGCATACTAATACACTCAGGTTTTGTAGATTTTAGTTTACGTCTATCTCTAGCATTTTCCCTCCGCTGTTTAAAATAATAGTTTTCTGTTTTTGTCAGTTTTTACAAATCTTGAGGAATCTTACGGACATTGCGAAAATGAACGTGTACTTTCGAAGACGGTAATAGTAACAAATTTTCTTGTTATACATATTTCTCAATTTTAGCTAAGCAATACAACCTGAATCTGATGTGACATAAAATTTCGAGGGAGTGTACTGATAGTGATTCAGCGGCAGTTGTTTTCTATTTCGGATTGCCAACTGAGGATTTGCTGATGGCATTGTGCTTGTTCTTGTGGCTCTCCTGTCGATAACAACATGTCCGAAAGAACAGATACCATCTTTGACCTTCTTCAATGCGGATGCATACTCATTGCCCGAACTCTTACGGGACTCGGTAAGATTGTGTACAGCGAGTACTGAGTGCAGTGGGCAGGGGCACTACGAATGTAGCGTGTGGACAGTAAGTTGGGAATGTGGGTCGTCTGTGCGCTCGGTGGCTCGGATATAGCCATGTAAGCAGGAGATCCCGCGGTCGAGTCCTGGTCAGAGCACAAATTTTCAACTGTCCCCGTTGACGTATATCAACGCCTGCAGGCAGCTTAGAGTCTTTATTTAATTATCATTTCATTAAAACAAAGACGCTTTTACAGTATATTGATAATTTTTACTTTATGGACAGTCCGACTACAGCTGAATGAAACACAATTTTCGTGACGTACGAGTTTCGCCTTTATTTTCTACAAGGCATCTTCAGTATCCTGGAATATGTACATATTTTTGTTATTTAGTTTATATTTCGGTCACTGTACTTGCTATTATGTAGAAATATTTTGAACTGTACTTACAGGTTGCGTGGACGATTTTCTACATTTACGTTCCTGTTGGTGCTGTTCCTCTTCTTATAAATGCCAATTTGCGGTTTTTTCCCACATTTCAAAGTACTGCGAACTGAACCCTTGTTTTGATGCAATGGTTTGGTTTGTGTTGCTGACTGTCAAATGTTAGTGTCAAGGATCGAATGTTACTGCCAACTTTCGAGTGTAATTATTGAAGTATCTGTGATCTGTTTGTGTATGCATTTTGTGCGTGCTTATGTGTGCGTACGTATGTGTGTTTTTTGGTGTTATATAATTTTTTTGTGCGTGTGTGTGTGTGTGTGTGTGTGTGTGTGTGTGTGTTGTGTGTATAGAAGGCGAAGGGGAGGGATTCATTTCTTTTTTTCCATCGTTGTTTGAGAGGGAGGATTTTTATCTTACCATTTCTTTTATTAAGTACAGTAGGGAGCATGTGCTGATGTGTGTTTGTTCATTTATCACAAGTTTGTTTTCAGCGATGGTTTTCTGAATATGTAAGTTCTCTTGCAATTGTATAAGATGTTTGGATGGTTTGATAATTCTCATTATTTTCATTTCTCGTTCCATGTTTGTAGGATGGTGGTTATGGTGTTTTAAATGTTCTGAAAATGTGGAATGGTTTGATTCGTACTTCCAACACCTGGCATATTCTTTGTATTGAGTTTTAAAATTCCTGCATGTCATGCCTATGTATACTGCAGCACAATTTTGACATTCAAGTTTATATATTCTTGATTGTTGGAGTTTGTCCCTCTTGGTAGCTGGTTGGCTTAGGTATGATTGGAGGGTTTGCCCAGTCTTATATGCAATTTGGAAGCCCTGTCTCTTTAGGATGTATGGAAATCTTTGTGTCAATTTGTGTGTGCAAGTCACGATCTACGGACTGGTTCTTTTCTGTGTGGTGTTGTCATTGTATGTGTTTGTTCAGTGTTTTTGTAAGATTGCAGCTTGTGAGTTCTCTTGTATTTTGGAAATGTTGTGTTTGTATTGTACTTGTGTCTTTATTTTTTGATTGAGCCTGTGTACTACATGTGTCTCATACCCATTGTTCCTAGCTATTTGTATGATTGTACTCATTTCTTTCTCATAGTTTCTCTTGTTGAGTGGGATTCTGTTTAAGCTATGTAACATATATCTTAGTGCTGCAAGTTTCCGGTTGTGAGGATGGTTAGACTAAGACAATGCCATTACAAATAAGAAACAGTTATTGCCAACTGTTTGTAATTTGTAATGACCATGGGTGATATTGTTTACGGGGAGTCACCATGAATTGAGTGTAACTGCACTAATAAGAAATTTAAATGTCGTGTGACTAGGGCTTCCCGTCGGGTAGACCATTAGCCAGCTGCAAGTCTTTCGATTTGACGCCACTTCGGCAACTTGCTTGTTGATGGGGATGAGATGACGATAATCAGGACAACACAACACTCAGTTCCTGAGAGGAGAAAATCTCCAACCTCGCCGGGAATCGAACCCGGGCCCTTAGGATTGACATTTTGTTGCACTGACCACTCAGCTACCGGGGGCGGACACTGCACTGATGATAGGTACGTAGTAGCTGGAATAGTTTTGCAGTAAACAAATAAAGAAAATTACGACCGTCGCTAACCTTCCTCCTGTTTTGGATTCAGAAATTAAGTAAAATACAGAAAATGAACTCTTAGCAACAAAGTATTGATATCAGTAGATACAAGTCTAGCACGAATCGTTGCAGTTGTGTCTGAACTTTAAAAGATGTCGTGCAGACGACAGGTACGTAAATCTCGTACAGATCAGTGACTCGTTGACAAAATTAAGTAAATGTCATCTCAAACTTACAACGACAGTCAGACCCCTTGACACAGTAAATGTTGATATTAAAAAAAGCTGAAATTAAACTCGAACTTATTTACATATTGGAAATGACTGGTGCTATACAGCAGCTACTGCAGAAATAAGATTTTACTCATGTACGTTAATGAAATTCGGTTCTGCACACAGTTTTAATCTGCCAGGAAGTCTCGTATCAGCGCACACTCCGCTGCGGAGTGAAAATCTCATTTTGGAAGCAGTACTTGCTCATACATCTGTGACTCAGAATATCTGACAACTCACACTCACTCAACCAATATAAATAACAAAGTAAGTAGTAGGGAGTTGGCGGCGTGAGCACATTTTTGATATCGAATTGATATGCAAACCAATTAAATTGATCAATTAATCACCCCCATCCTCGCACACCCCCGCCCACCCCCGGCCCTGTCCACGCCCACTACCACCCGGATGACGTTACGTGTTTTTTCAGCTGCATATGTGTCCCAGCTCCTCTTTTCCCTCTCCCCTCCCCCACCACCCGTCCTCACAAGCTACTCTACTGGTGGGAATTTCGAATTTCGGAGGGATTTTCGAATTTTGATGGGAATTTCTTTGCCCCAGGGCTGCACTGATGTGATATCAATTTGATAGGCTAATTAAATTGATCATGAGACTCCCTTTGAATGACAAGTAATTTTTTTCAGCAGTCTTATTACACTCGCCAAGTAGGATAACTGAGAATCCATGAAGGGAGCACGATGTTCTTTTTGAGGAACACTACTGAGAAATGACATCTGAAGCTGACCACAAAGGGATTCCACTACCCACAACACACATTTTGCGTAAGGACCACTCTATTAAAAAACATGATCATAATGCTTACGTTACCATCACACTGCATGAAAAGCGGTCTTGATTCTAAAGGCACACACTGGTGCTGATAGTGTTACGCTTTCAGGGAGAAATGCTGTCGGGAATGCTGTCCACAATTTGGAATCAAGTCTATTCATTCAACCACATATTTGCGTTGGATCCTATACAGACATCTTTTAATGATTACAGCCACTGCTGACTCATATTCGTGGCACTCTCGTATCTCGAAACGAGTCGCCTTTTTTTCTGTTCGAACATATCTGCTGATTATCTCATACACGAAGAATTCCAGCGCTGTTTCTAGAGAGTCTTGTAACCGCTCCTAAGTCTCTGACCCACCCTCCCTACACCTTAGTCCACGTGATCGGTCCAATTTAAGTCTGAACTGTGTGGAAATCGGAGAGTGCAATATCCAAGACCTTGTGCATCCAATGGGAAAATAGGACGAGGTGAGATAATGCGACAGGTGCGTGAGTTGACCACTCGGTAGAAATGGGAACATGATGTCAGAGCTCAGTCAACCGTGTACAGTGTGTAAGGCTAGCACCAAACAAAGCCTTCCCTTGCAACAAGAAGTAGTAGAAGAAATAGTACGTGCAGTTATGGTGGTGTTTCTTGTTGGGAGAATTAGGAAGACTACACATCATACATGGCATGGAGGAAGGACGAAGTTTCAGCGACATATCTCCAAACTACATAGAGGTAGTCCAAAGCGGATCTGTGTCTCTCAGGGTGCATTCATGTCTATCACCAAAATATATGTGGCGATCCTATTAAATATACAGGTATTAGTTCATTAGAGTAGGTGGTTCATGATAGAAGTCGCTTCCACAGCTAGGTCTAAAGTTTCATCACCAGTACTATAGGGTGACAATATCCAACACACTATCAATGACATTACTGTGTTCCTGTATTTCTCCTTCATTAGCACTTTAATACATTGTTTTTTTTTTTTTTTTTTTTGGTTATGGCACACCCAATCAGTGTACGCCATCATACACTTTATTTTTTCTATCGTGGCTTAGAGACCCGTGTCAACTGCTGCTAAATCGACATTAACATGTTTTGATCCTCTGGCTCTCACAGAAAACTGAACATCGCATGGCATAAACTACATAGCTACCACACTACAGGCTGATAGAAATAAAACACAGATGAGCTGCTACTTATTGACAAAAAGTGGAAGACGTCGTAACATATTGGAACTGGAAGAGTTTGCGGTATTGTAGAGTGCTTCCAACAACTATTCTCTTCATCTTTCCATCGAGAGGGTACCGGATGTCATTGTGCTCCATTTCGAAAAGCATTGTTCCTTCATTTTGCAGTCTTGTACATGATTACTGTTCCGGTGTTGAACATCGCCGGAAGGTGCTGTTCACAATTTTGTGTGAGGTAGCACAAATAAAAAGAGGTACTGTTATCTTATTGGTGAAAAAAAAAACATGTGTAGAGTATCGCAGCATATGGAAATAGGACGAGTCTGTAGCAATGAGTAACGCTTCCAAACAACTGTATTAAGGTTATGACCTCTGTATTTACTTCCATGTTCCACAGTGGCAAGTAGCAGATATGCCGTGTTTCGTCAAGGTCTCCTCCATCTCAACGGAGTGGTGTCAGTCATTCATTATGCGGTAATCAACAGTGTACCCAATGGATGGTCATGATTGAAAAGACGCCACTGATATGGAGCGATGTACTGTAATACACACCACAGTTGACAGCGAGATCAATTTTAGAAATTTTACACAGAAGTTGGAGAGATCAATATCCACCACATTCAGCAACCTGTGTAGAAACAGAGTGAACTGAGTTAATGCGATAGGAGCAGGTTTTGACCACTCGGTGGAAGTGTGAACATGTTGTCGTAGCTCCGCCACCAGTGTATTATGTGTAAGGTCTTGATGGAAAAATCATGAAGACTCAACATCAGCAGATGCGTGTCCCTCAGGATCAAAATTCTTCAAATGGCTCTAAACAGTATGGGAGTAAACATCTCCCAAACATAAAGGTCATCAGTCTCACCGAAGTAGGGAAGGATAGGGAAGGAAGTCGTCCGTGCCCTTTCAAAGGAACCATCCCGGCACATGCCTGGAGCAATTTGGGGAAATCACGGAAAACCTAAATCAGGATGGCCGGACGTGGGATTGAACTGTCGTCCTCCCAGATGCGAGTCCAGTGTGCTAACCACAGCGCCTCCTCGCTCGGTTAACATCTGAGGTCCCATCTGAGGTCATCAGTCCCATGGATTAAGAACTACTAAAGCCTAATTAACCTAAGGACATCACACACATCCATGCCCGAGACAGGATTCGAACCTGCGACAGTAGCAGCCTTATGGTTCCGGACTGAAGCACCTAGAACCGCTCGGCCACAGCGGCCGGCCTCTCAGGAGCCATTCACGTTTATCACCCATCGTTATTCTGTACCATCCAGCAGAGAAAAATTACGAACTATAAGAGCTACTTTAATTTCATCAGATAAGATTTTTACCGTATCTTTCTCTTCCAATATATGGAGAATGAATACCTATACGTTCCGTCATCGAGCAAATGTGGCGCTCCTATTAAATATACAGGTATTTATCTATTGGAGCAGGTGGCCAGTGATCGACGTCGCTTGCACAGACTGGTGTAAAGTTTCATCACCTGTACTGTACGAGAACCTCCTCCCACAACTTATCAGCCACAGGAGAGGGACCCTGTTTCGTTGTTTGATACACCACTCTTTCTGCTGTAACATGCTTTGTACACTGCTATACATGGTTTTTCCATCACGACTTCGATGTCTGTGTCAGATTCTAAACTGACATTAACATGTTTGGTCCATTGACTGCCCCAGAAAAATAGAATGGTGTAACTAGAATGGCGTAAATCGCATTATGTGGTAATCAACAGTGTAGATGGACTTTTGGGGTGGAAAAGACGCCGTCGGTGTACTGTAATAACAAGCATCGTAGTTGATAGTGGGATCAATTTTTGGCAATTTTATTGTAATTTCTACACTAACGAATGACACGACAGCATGCTTACCAGTTTCTGTATCATCGAGAAACAGCCCCTCGGCACAGCCCTGGGGCAAAGAAATTCCCACAAAAATTCGAAATTCCTACCAAAATTCGAAATTCCTGCCAAAATTCGAAATCACCACCAATAGGAGTTTGGGGAGCGGGGAGGAGGAGGGGGGAGGGGGAGGAGGGGCTGGAGCTGGGACACAAGTGCAGCTGAAAAAACACATGACGGCATCTGGGGGTAGGGGTGGGCGTGGTCGCGGGTGTCAATTTGATGTAAAAAGTGTGCTCACGCCGCCAACTCCCTACTACTAAAGTACAATAACAGTCACACTCTCAGACGCACTTACACTAAGAAATCCTCACTATTGAAACACTGGTAGCGAACAGGAAGGCGACCAAATCCACGGGTTTGACAACTATGTTTTCGTAACTCTTACTGTCTCACAAGTTCAGCAGTGAGTAGCCAGAAGAGCCACATGTTCTGTGAGAAGTAATAGAACTGCAAGTGCCTTAATTCCGCACTCCACAAACATCGGCTGCTGCTGCCAGCATTCATCAGTCAAGTCCACTACAACAGCCCAGCAGAGCTACTTGGCACACACGAGCTCACTCCTTCGTCCTGTGTACACTACCTCTCCTTGCTTCTTGCGCATACCCTTATAAACTGATGAATTCTTCTCGGGTTATCAGCCGAGTGGTGGCGTCGTCTTGCGACAAGACGACGCCACAACTCGGATGATAACCAGAGAAGAATTCATCAATGGAATACGCCGAGAAAGACTGAACTCGCATATACTCTTATCAACTGTCTCCTCGCAACAGGCGCGCCCTCCAGCGGTCAACCTGCAGCCAGAAACCCTGGCTATGGCGGTTATCTATAAACAGGAGAATAAATAATCGATATAGCTGCCACACAGCCCGAATTCAAGGAAGAGCTCCAACACAAAGATATTGTTGGTGAATAGATTCGTCCTGAATTTCATGAATGTACCGGCCCATCGTGATAGACGATATACCACCAGAGCATGCTTGCTTCGCTCCATGGAAAGCTGCAGCCTGCAAAGTGTAGTGTCATGGATGACAACTAATTGACGAATGGAATCCCCTCCGACTATTGCCGTTTATACCAGTGAGGGATCACAACAGTGCAGCATATAATTCTTTATGCCATTGTCATACATCGGTAACTGCTGAGAATCCATAAAATACAGAACAATCTCCTCGTTATTGGGTTCAGAAGACGCCGTCCCACACGTGTACCTGTGGTCACAGCACATCAGGGGCACAGGGGCTAGAATGAGTGAAGCAATAGCTCAATACGACGCTCGAATTGTGGAAATGAGCTACTGTACTGATACGATGCTCTACAAGATGATGCAAGTCAGTGGCACAGTAAGAGTATGTCGAAAGACATATGAATCGTTTTCTCCTGTTGGCTTACAGGGCATCGTTCAGACTAGTGGTGGATTAATTTTCGAATGGAAGATGTTTCTGGAGTATGAAGTTGGGCCTTTGCCATCGTCTCTCAACGGCGATGGCAGTATGTACTACCATATTGCCTCTAAATTACATCAGAATTGTTTGAGCACCACTGATCTAATATGTGATTGCCTATCCTTCGCCCCTATCCACATTCTCTCAGGTCATGTGCCTTCAGTCTAATTGAGCACATCTGGGCTTCCATTGAGTGAACTATGTGGATCATACAATAAGCTCTGACGTGACGAACAAACAAATGATCATATGTACTTATTTTACACTTAATGGCGAAACAAGCCAGGAAAGCAGCAGACGTGGCATTAATAACTCGCCACTCCTCTGCGAACCGTCTCGTCTGTAGTAACATGTCGTGCAGAAACTTTGAGGGTTTGGAATCGTTCTTGAGAGATAATGATCAACATATTTTGCAATACAAACCACAATTATTCTTGTTTAGTTACTGCTAGGCTCATCGAGCGTTCACGAGTATCAACAACATTAGATGCATGCTCTACTGGGTTAATACTACGTGATGTGTGGATTCAAGCTTTGTCACTGAATTTACTGGGTGATTCACTGATCCAGCTGCATGTAATATAAGAAACTATTCTGCTGCAATGTGATGCATCCAGCAGGGTACTTTAGTCCCATAAAGCGATGTAGATGGTCTACAACAATGACCACCTGTCACTGATTGTTGCAGCTGCATATTGGGGCCTGCTTGCGACCGTGCTAACATGGCCCACACCATAACTGTGCCACTTACTCCCCCCTGAATACCACCTTCTTTCTACTTGTCTCCAAAGACCACTGCTTTGGCGCTGTTTAGTCTGACGACGAGCGGTAGATTATTCGTTGTACATACATTGGACAGCTTCCATTGATACGCCAACAAATCGCGTAACTTCTTTCACAATGTGGTCAATGGCACATCCCAACACAATAGCTCATTTCTGCCATTGTATCATATTTTCATATTGACCTATTACTGCGTGGATTCCACACAATCGACTAGCACATACAGACCAGTTCACTACAGTGACTACTGTCAGTGGTGTAAGGTCACGTGAGTAGTGGGAAAAACTATGTTCTGGCGCTAGTTTGTAATGTGGATTACCTACATCAGGACCAAACCTATTGTTCTCCTTTGACTGAGTGGTCATTAAGCTATTGTCCTGCTAAGATACTTCCTTTTGATTGACAGGTCCTTAACCTATTATTCCCCCACATTTTCCCCTCCCTCTCCCCCCCCCAAACCCTTCAGGAAACGTCCAACCCACGCCCTCTCCCTTGCTGATACAGGTAGACTTTCAGGTCTAAGTTATTCGAATAGCCCTCTCTCACTGTTATCAATTTGATTGTCTACTTAATTAAACTGATCAATTAATTAACTCCTCCCCCACTGGTAAACCCCCAATCTCTCCTCTCCCCACCCCTCCGCTACCTGGAAATTGGTACCTTTGTGGTGTAAAGGAAGGACCTCCTGAAGGAAATTGTTTATGAGAAGAAAACAGATTGTGGGGATTGGATTTCTTTGATCATCATTTTCTGCTGTTCGGAAAGATGCAGGTCTTGTAAGAAGTAATTCAATCGGTGTTTTTGACAGAATTTCAGTCACATAAGGAATTCTCTTATGATACATCTACCACATGTAATTACACTAGTAAAATTATTTCGATCACAAAGCTAGCGCTGTCCACTGGGCCACACAGAATGCCACCGACAAGCTGCCAGTAGTCAACGTATACCAGCAGCCCCCACAAAGTGACGATGCGGCTGTCAACTGCCAAGCCACATGCAGGTGTCCATTTGGATCCCGCAAGCATAAGGCGGCAGCATTCCTTTCATACCTGATTCCTGAGTAATTCTCGTCAAAAGACATATTCACCTAGCCACTGTGGCAGACATGTAGCCTTTGTACCTGTGGATCCATCACAGGCTTAATTGGTGAGCAACAGATGTTTGCTTAGTGACTCACCAACGCAAGCACAGCTTAAAGGCCGTCAGTGTCATACTGACGTCTCATGTCTAAGTAAACAACAGCCAAGTATCCCTCTGGATGTGCTATAGAAACCTTTTGCAATGCTTGCAGAAAGTGTTAACGGAAATATCCCAGCATAAAGCAGGATACATTTTCACTTACGATCATAATGGGATAGCCCATCCATCATGTGTTACCATTACTGGAAATCATAACGTCCTACTTTCAAAATACGTGTCAGAAACAGTAATCGTTACCCCTTTTTCTTTCTGCTAAAAGCATTCATCATGTAGAGGTATTTTTGCGAAAACACTGTTAATCATAAAAGTATTGTTGTTTGGAAAGAGAGCACAGTCTAAGCGGGACAAAAGGAAAAATCAGAACAATTACGCAAACAGAATTCGAAGCACTGTCCTACAGAAGAGAAAAATGGCTGGAATTTTCGGTGTCCTACAGTTGCTAGTCTGGAGACATGCTAATGCCACATTGGCAGATGAGGGACAGCATCATGCCACAGGTGGATGGAGTGATCCAATTTGTCTTTGACCACTTGAACAAAGAAGACGTAATGTTACTCTTAGTACATTCAATAGATACGTTGTCCCCACCTTGTTCGAACCAGTCTGTAGAAGCTCCGATGTCGCAGCACAAAGGATGTCTTGTGAATGAACGGAGGATTCAGACTGACTCTTACTGAATTTACCTGCCAAACTGCTGCTGTTGCCAGTGTGCAAGCACTATCCGCCATTGTCTTTCAGCAGACGAAACTTTCAGTGACAAAACTATTTTGTACAGATCGCCATATCGCACTGACAGTTAAACCCTGCAAAAGTGGTCTACAGATCGTCAAATACGGGCAGACACTTCCTCAGTTACACTGCTCTGCTATTGTTTCGTACAGCTTGAAATTTTCGGTGTGAAACCCGCCAGACTACTGCTGCTGATGTGGGAGCACTGTCAGCCATTTTATGAAGACGAGAATTTCAGCAGAAAAACTATTTTGCACTATTTTGAACTTGCAGATAAAGTGCATGAAATACAGAAAGACACTCTCTCAACTACACTTCTCTGCTACTGTCGAACAAAGCTTGAATATTTCAGCGTGAAGTTGATCTCCAACCCGGCTATACGATCACGTACCACGCAATTCATATCCTGCACCATACAAATCACCACCTCTGCATCCTGCATATAGCAATCGACCACCAGACACTCATACAGATAACACGAAGACAGACAGCAAAAGCACATGCACCGTATATACTCCTTGCTGCACTAGATATTTCCCATGAGCTCGGTAGGTCATACATTGCAGCCGACGGTCACAAGTCATTTGGACCCTGCACATACAACGGCCCGACAGATGACCAAAGCGTCCTCAGTGGACCGAGGTCACTCTCCGAACTGTTGTACAGAAATTGGGTCGGCTACCTCCGGCGCAAAGGCCTTACTGTTTCTGAGCCAGACCTTCTTGTTGCTTGTATTTCTGCTCCCATCTCCAGATTCTGGGATTACAAGCAAATATGTATTTTCATATAGTTCGCTAGAGTATCAAACCATTTTCGTTATACTGCTCTGAGCACTATGGGACTTAACTGCTGTGGTGATCAGTCCCCTAGAACTTAGAACTACTTAAACCTAACTAACCTAAGGACATCACACACATCCATGCCCGAGGCATCTCGATATCAAGCACATAGCAATATCACTTGCATAGCAGTATCACTTGACGGGATAATTCCGAAGATATAGACTGGAAATAATTTCTCTAGGAACCCGAAACATTAGCGAGATGCAGAGAGGTGGAGTGTGCTGTAACCCACTGAGTAACTAGAAACTTATGTCGTCAGTAAAGACCTTTAAGTGAAAAAAAAAAAAAAAAAGATGAAACTGATATTTCCAGCTCGCGAATGCCGATGTCGGTGATATAACAGATTCCAAACCATCCTTATAATTTACAGAGTCAACTGTCTAGAGAACCAACAAACATGTCTCCCACCCATCTAAATCAATGAATATGGGAAATGTGCAGAAAGAGTCAACTGGACAATTTACATGGGAGGGAGTAATGGTCCCACACAAAGATACATCCATGTAGAATCTTCTGAAATTTCCATGGAGATCACACGCGATCATGAAGGACGCCCAACATATACTAAGTGGTACTTCGCTATTGAGCCGTCTAGAGAACGACACTGTTAAGTAAGCTCTCCATTCGGACAGCTCCTGCCATTAGCTGGAAACGAAAATCATTCCCGTTACAGGCCACCGTCACCGCAGGCCACGCATCCCTAGGCAGGAACGTCCTAGGAAATCAGCTACATATATATTTTATCGGTGTACTTACAATTCAGTATGATTGCAACTTCAGTCGGACGACATTCGACAATGAGCAAAGTATCGGAAATACCCCTTCCTGACGACCTGTGGCTCTGGAAATAGAAATATCTGAACTATGACTAGACGTAATTATGCAAGTGAAAAGAAATCATTCATACCCTTTGCGGCTATCGCAGTATTCCACATCAAATCCATGCCTTCCCTTACAACAGGACGTAGTTCTTTTCTTTGGACATGTCGGAACTCACACACACACGCACATACTGTATAAGCCTGATGGCCTATGTTCCTTACTAATAAGTATAATAATTTATCAATAACTGAATGATTCCTATACGAAACAATACTGAGCGAAAATCAACGATGTGTGGACATGTCTCATAAATTTTTCTCGCGAATGGTACCATTGTGTCTTAGAAAGAGAGACATAATCGTTTTAGAAGCTACCAGATGTTAAAATCACGAACTCAACGACCAACTCAACGACCATGTTACTGTCACAAGCGGTCTTTGTTCTACAAGCTATATACACTCCTGGAAATGGAAAAAAGAACACATTGACACCGGTGTGTCAGACCCACCATACTTGCTCCGGACACTGCGAGAGGGCTGTACAAGCAATGATCACACGCACGGCACAGCGGACACACCCGGAACCGCGGTGTTCGCCGTCGAATGGCGCTAGCTGCGCAGCATTTGTGCACCGCCGCCGTCAGTGTCAGCCAGTTTGCCGTGGCATACGGAGCTCCATCGCAGTCTTTAACACTGGTAGCATGCCGCGACAGCGTGGACGTGAACCGTATGTGCAGTTGACGGACTTTGAACGAGGGCGTATAGTGGGCATGCGGGAGGCCGGGTGGACGTACCACCGAATTTCTCAACACGTGGGGCGTGAGGTCTCCACAGTACATCGATGTTGTCGCCAGTGGTCGGCGGAAGGTGCACGTGCCTGTCGACCTGGGACCGGACCGCAGCGACGCACGGATGCACGCCAAGACCGTAGGATCCTACGCAGTGCCGTAGGGGACCGCACCGCCACTTCCCAGCAAATTAGGGACACTGTTGCTCCTGGGGTATCGGCGAGGACCATTCGCAACCGTCTCCATGAAGCTGGGCTACGGTCCCGCACACCGTTAGGCCGTCTTCCGCTCACGCCCCAACATCGTGCAGCCCGCCTCCAGTGGTGTCGCGACAGGCGTGAATGGAGGGACGACCGAGGCACACAGGGCAAACACCCGGCATCATGGTGTGGGGAGCGATCTCCTACACTTGCCGTACACCTCTGGTGATCGTCGAGGGGACACTGAATAGTGCACGGTACATCCAAACCGTCATCGAATCCATCGTTCTACCATTCCTAGATCGGCATGGGAACTTGCTGTTCCAACAGGACAATGAACGTCCGCATGTATCCCGTGCCACCCAACATGCTCTAGAAGGTGTAAGTCAATTACCCTGGCCAGCAAAATCTCCGGATCTGTCCCCAATTGAGCATGTTTGGGACTGGATGAAGCGTCGTCTCACGCGGTCTGCACGTCCAGCACGAACGCTGGTCCAACTGAGGTGCCAGGTGGAAATGGCATGGCAAGCCGTTCCACAGGGGAGAATAGCAGCCTGCATTGCTGCGAAAGGTGGATATACACTGTACTAGTGCCGACATTGTGCATGCTCTGTTGCCTGTGTCTATGTGCCTGTGGTTCTGTCAGTGTGATCATGTGATGTATCTGATCCCAGGAATGTGTCAATATAGTTTCCCCTTCCTGGGACAATGAATTCACGGTGTTCTTATTTCAATTTCTAGGAGTGTAAATCGAGGTATTGCATTACCTCCGAATATAGTGTTTTTCCCAGACAAATACCATGACACTGAATATAGACAGTGATCGCTGGAGTGATATTAACTGACTAAAAGCGTGGTTACACGTCGCCGGCAGTTTAAGCTCATAATAAAATCACCGAATGTAGAAAGTGGTTTGGTTATTCCTATTAAACATGCATGTATTGATCCATTGCACAGACCAGTGTCAACGCCTATACTGTACAAGGAGGAGGACAATATCCCACAGACTATCAGTCAAACTAGAGGCTCCCTGTATCGTGTGAAACAGTGTTTTTTTTCTGCTGTAACTCTCTTTGTACACTGCCATAAATCTTGTTGTCTTCCGCCATGACTACGAGGTCTGCGTTAGGTTCTCAACTACAATAACATGTTCTGACCCATTAGGTACTAAACTGACATTAACATGTTCTGACCCATTGCCTCAACGCTGAAAACTAGGCGCCGAACGATGTAAATCATGTTGTTGCTACTGCTAGCACACACACACACACACACACACACACACACACACACACGCACTTGATGATTTTAAATAAAAGACAGTCACAACATAAGGAAACCGCAAGAATTTTGCAGTGTTGTGGAACGTTTCGAAACTGCTATCTGAAAGTAATTGATGGCCTCTACATTCAAAGTGACCTATCACAGTGATGGGGTAGGTGATGGCTTTGTGTTCTATTTAGATTTATTCCTCATATTGCAGTCATGTACGTGATCACTGTTTCTGTGCTGACCATCCCAACAAGGTGCTACCCCTACAGCAAGACTCTTTTTCCATCTCAAACAAGCGATCTCATTCAGTCATTATGTGGTAATCAACAGTGTATGAGTGAACGAATAGGTTGGAAAAGAAACCGTCGATGTACTGTGATAATAAGTGTCACAGTTCATAGGAGAACAATTTTAGCAATTTTACCGTAATTCCAACACTGACAAATGACATGGAAGCATGCTTCCCAGATACTGTAAGATCGCTAAACCACATCTCCTCTACTTTGCGAGTATCGTTGCGAATGTAGATAGATGACTGTGCAGTACGTCCATTCATTGTTAATTCTCAATCATATACATCAAAGTATACCAGACAGCGACCTACATATTTCTAGTACTTTACGGTCTTTCTCTATGTGGATGGGAGTCACAGGGTATTCTCGCATTCTTAGGATAAAGTTAGAGACTGAAAAATCTCCTCGCAATCTGTTTGACCAGTCCGCTGTGCAGCACTGTCAACGATTTAATCTGCAACTGACCAGAAGTAGACGGCAATATTCCATGTCTCATGGAAGAATGGAGCGTACTGAGTCCATAACTGCTGTTTCCCACCCATCCAAATGCTCAAGGTTTCTCCAGAAGCGCGCATGTAAACGTGGTTAGCATCACTTAGCGATTTATGGTAGTAGATATGAAAGTGTTGTGATGTAATAGCAGACAGTTAAGAAGAACAAGAAACGGCTTGCTTTTATGCATAATAATGCTTCAGACGGATTGAGTTCGAAGTATTTTCCGTAAATCAACTACACCATCAATTCTAAAGTGTTGTTCAAGTATCTGGGATCAGTGCCAAGAAGACATCGGTAAGAAAGAAGATAAACACATTTAACTTCTAAGGCTGCGCAGTTCTGCACTTAAAACAGGCTACAATGTTAGATCGTTGCTGTTTCTGATCTATTAGTCATGTGGAATGCAACGCTGTTAATATTGTAATGTAACAAATATATTTCCTCCGCTTGACATACTTCCTTCTTGCAGGTTTCTCTACGATAAACTATGGTGACAAACTGTAAAATGAAAAAAACCTACTTCCTTAAAACATCAGTTCTGTGTGATACATGCACAATATAGCTTTCCAGAGGTATATAGCGTCAACTGTTCACATCCGATCATGGTTCAGTAATTGTACTATGCTCTCAATCCAATAGAAAATGATCGTTAGTAACAGGGGAAGCCTCGTACAGGGAAACAGACAAACGGTTAGCAGTGGTATTTGAGGAATGAAATTACACGTCATGCCACCACTAACTCTGTAAACAGGACAACTGTCAAGCAGATGACTGGGTCACGGGGGCCATCCGCGATACATGAACAGACACAAATATACAGAAAACAGAGTGATGTCATGAACCCATGGATAGAAGTGACATAAGATTTAGCCAGTTTCCTAGGACGACTGCATCTGAGGTGAGTGCTGCGCAGCGCCTGTGGCGGGAATGGTTCACGTTTCCAGTTAATGGCAGAAGCCTGCAGAATGGAAAGGGTGGTTGGGGTACAAGAGTATAGCTGACTTAACTTTGTCGCCTTCTAGACAGCTGAGTAGTGAACTAATACTCAGTATGTCTTGGGCAACCTTCGTTATCGTGTGTGTTCTTCATGGAAATTTGAGAAGATTCAGTATGGAAGTGTGTTTGCGCGGGACCAATATTCCCTCCCATGTAAATTGTCCAGTTGGCTCTTTCTTCAGATTTTCCATCTTTATTTGGTTGAGAGAACATTGATTGTGGTGCGTGTTGTGTGCATATAGCATGAGAAAGATAGGTGGGAGACACGTCTGCTGCTTCTCTTGACATGTAAAAGACCTTAGTGGACTTTAAATTATGAGGATGATTTGGAATTTGTTATATCACTAACATAGGTATTTGTAAGTGGAAATATCAGTTTCCTCTATATTTTTGGGATTTCGCGTAAAGGTTCTTGCAGGCAATATAAGTTTCTTGTTACTTAGAGGTTTACAGCAAGCTCCACCTTGCTGCACTTCACTACAGTATCGGGTTTCTCGGGATATAATTTCCAGTATATACCTTTGGAATTATACTCTGCAAGCGATATTTCTATGTGCTTGATAGCGACAAGTATCACGAAAATGGCACGATATTTTAGCGAACCATGTGAAAATAAAAATGTTCTTGTAATCTTAGAGTCTGGAGATGAGTGCAGAAAAACGAGCAAGCAAGAAGGTTGACCCACCCTCTGTACAATAGGTCGGAGGGTGACCTCATTCCGCTGAGGGCGCTCTGGTCATGCATCAGGTCTGTGTGTGCGTGGGTGCAGATGAGTTGTGGTCGTCGGTTGCAGTGGATGACCCGGCAAGCTGACGGGAATTATCTAGTGCTGTGAGGAGTATGTACGGTGCATGTGATTATGCTGTCTGTCTTTGTGATACATGTACGTGTGTTTGGTGGTCGATTGCTATATGCAGGATACAGAATTGGTGAGTTTGTATGGCGCAGGATACAAATTGTATGTGTACTACATTGATACGGTACATGGTGATATAACCATGATCGAGATCGGCTTCACCCTGAAATATTCTATCTTTCATCGACAGTAGCGGAACAGTGTAGCTGAGAGAGTGTCCTTCCATATTCTATGGTCTGTAGATCACTTTTGCAGGTTTATTTGCCAATGGGGTATGCCGATCTGTACAAAGAGTTTTGTCACGCAAAGTCTCGTCTGCAGAAAAAAAATGGCGGATAGTGATCTCACAGCTGCAACAGTAGCAGTTTGATGGGCAAATTCAGTGAAAGCAAATCAGAATGATCTAGTCATTTACAAGACATCCTTTGTGCTTTGACATAGGAGTTTCTACAGTTTGGTGCGAACAAGATGGGGGACGGAATGTTCTGAAAGTAACATGATGTCTTCTTTGCTCAAGTGGTCACAGACAAGTTGAATCTGACCATCCATCTCTGGCGTGATGCTGTCTCTCATCTGCCATTGTGGCATTAGGACATCTCCAGGCCGCAAACTATGGGAAACCGAAAATTCCATCTATCTTTCTTTTCTGTTGGACTGTGCTTCGAATTCTGTTTGTGTAATTGTTCTGATTTTGCCGTCTTTCCAAACAACAAGAATGCTTTTATGGTCAACAGTGTTTTCGCAAACATGCACAGAGATGATGAATGCTTTTGGCGGCGAAAAGAAGGGCAAATGATTACCGTCTCTGAGACAAGTGTTGAAAGCAGGATGCTAAGATTTCCAGGAGGCGTAGCACGAGATATACAGGCTGTCCGATTAGGATCTCTAGGAAGAATGCATCCTTTGTTATTCTGGACTTCTTTTCGAAACTTGTTCTGTTAGGACAAGAATTTCCATGCAGACGAACTGAGAAATGACGAAAACTCCTACAACAACAAAAGCGAGCGTTAAGTATTCCTGCCACAGCTTATAATTTCCATATGTAATGGATGGGCTTTGCTATTAGAATCGCTAGGAAGAATCATTCACATTAGATGGATTAAGAGAAAACTATTTATTTGAGTTACACACGCCAAAAAACATGAAAGACAGTTTCACAATTTCTAAATGTGTTACGTTTTAAGAGTTCTGAATTTATGAATGAAGACCAGACAGTTGGTTGGGTATTAAGGGAATCATATGGAAGCTTTATGTTAGCGTCGTATTAGCTTGCCTCTTGTGAGTTCCTACACAAACACCAGCTGCAGCAGTGATCTGGGAGCACCGCTTCATTCCAACCGCCTTGATGTGTTTGTTCCACTGGACATTTGTTCTTATGGAATTATTCTCCGTGTTCATGACTGCAACTGCGCAACTAGAAAGCGCAAAATCTACGTGTAAGTGGAGGAAGTGGATTTTAAGGGATATATTACTCGAATTGACGGTATCTTTGTAAAAGTACTGTCACTAATTTATTGTTGTTTTCATCTCTTTTGCTGCCTAGTTCCGTGAACAATTCCTTTAATGTCTTCATCAGCTTCCTCCTCTTTCCCCTCCAAAATTCGGTGAAACTCAGGATCTTTTACAAGATGAATATTATCCATAACAGATGCAATTGAACTGTGTGATTGTTCCTATATAGGATGTAGAATAATATCCGCTATCAGGCATAACAGAAGGTAATTCGGGCTTGTGCCCATCTTCAAGAGACTGACATTCGTATACATGTTTCCATGCACAGTGTTGGAGATAATTACAGCCGAAGCACCTATATCACTTTGACATTACATGTACTCATTTTGTAACGAAAATATTTAGTTTTCTGCACGTTAACAGTAAGTTAGTCACCGCGGTCATTATTAGTGCTTCCATATTACAATTGTAATAAGGCAAGGTCACTTTAGATGTTAATAACTTAAGAGGCGCATGCACTCACAACATCCAACGTAAATGCTTTTCGTATTTTCATAAGAGTGATAGGCAGTCTTCACAATAAGCATAAGACTGCGTTTCTGTGATGCAAATGCTATTTTACTACAATCGTAACAGAAATTATTCACTGAAATTAAAAAGTTTCGTGGCATTTTGACTCACCAAATGTCATACTTCATAAGAACTCAAAAACCTGAAATTCTGTAGTGATTAGAACACACAGGTTATGAAACTCATAATCACGAAAAAAATAATAATGTATATAACATAAAAACAGCTGGGTAACTTTGTTTTCTCTTGTAATAGGTGTAGCAACTCTAAAACCAAAATTATCCCCGAACTAAAGATGTGGATCGGGAAAAAAGCATCTAATTGTATCTTCGAAGCATGAGGTAGTCGGTCATTTTTATGGTACCAGAATGAGATTTTCACTCTGCAGCGCAATGTGCGCTGATATGAAACTTCCTGGCAGATTAAAACTGTGTGCCGGACCGAGACTCATTTTTATGGTAGTTTTTGAATTTTGTAGGTGTAAATATATGAGAATAAACAATTTTTGAACACGAATGTTTAATTGTTGGGCTGTGTATTGTGTCCGATTGCTGACTTATGGTACACCATAGTGGCTTGTGAGATGTACAGTGCCACACGACCTCGAAGACGCCGTCTCCTACGTGTCAGGCACCCACAACCTCCTCGTCACCAGACTCTGAAACCCCTTGTCTTTGCTTATCTTGCTAACGACTGTCACGCCGACTGCTTAGCTCCGCGCGACATATGCCGCACTCTCAGGCGCCAATCAGCACACAAAATGAAACTGGGGTTCGCGCCACACGCCACCTGTGTCTCACGAGTCAGTAAAGATGCTCATGGGCCGGTGCCAGTGGTTGACACCGGTGTTGGGCATCAGCAGAGCAACGCGAGTCTGTCGTTGGCTGCTGTAGCTTATGCGAAGCATTTTTCTCCGTACACTAACGGTAGAACTGACTTTGTGTGGACCAACTTTAAGTTGGCGGTGATCCGCCCGTCGATTGTCCTATGTGCCTCTGTGGTGGTGCCGGGTGTCCATTCGTACAACACTTGTGGTCCTCATGTATGGCGGCTTACGCCTGTGGAAACATTGTCTCTCTGATGTTGGAACTCCAGTTTAGACACTGTTGATCTCGCAAGCTAGAATTGTTTTGTAATCTCCGATATGCTTTTATTAATGCGTCTTGCACCGATTATCGTTACCGTTCAGTGTAGGTTAACTCGCGACACGTTGCCATGTTCTCTACACACATGATTGTAACAGACTGCTCAGGTGTCGCGTGTACATTCATAACAAACACTCAATCAAGCTTCAAGGTTCGGGCGTCGTACGTCGGACATTTTCGAATGGGCCCCATCCCCTGACTTCAGGCCACTCATTTTTTGCTTACATTTTCTTATTTTATTTATATATCTCCGTTAAAAACGTGAGCCTTTGTCAGTCTTATCTTCTTAAGTAAAAGTAAGGTGGAGGGGGAGAAAGGAAAGGGAGTGCTGATGTCAGCTGCAAAGAGACTTTATGCGGAATCAGTGGCGGACCGACATTCGAACCTAGGATCTCCTGCTTCCTAGGCAGTTGCGTTAACTGTTGTGTCCTTCCAACTAGTCGAATATGAGGTGCCTAGCAAACCTGCTTTCTCGGATCGCTAGACAACAGTTACTAGAGTAAGATAAATGACAATACTTAACTTTGAGAATTTACAGTGATGTGTCGCAAGCAATGGGCGACAGACAAGTTAAGAAATCTCATCAGTGAAGAGAATTGCTAATAGAAGTGAAAATATACAGTTCCTAAGTCACTGCAGTAAATGAAATGAACATATGACATTGTTGGCCGGGAGGCCGCATACGGGGAAGTTCGGTCGCCGTATTACAAGTCGTTTTTAGAAGACGCCACTTCGGCGACTAGCGAGTCAATGATGATGAACAACCAGTCAGCATGATGCAGAGAAAATAGCTGACCCCGTCGAGAATCCAACGCGGGACCCAGGGCGTGGGGAGCGAGAACGCTACCGCAAGACCACGAGCTGCGGGCAGTCGCTGCTGTAGAGCTCGCAGGACGGCTGGTCTTCAATCTGACCGCGAACAAGCGGCGCGGCGCTTATGACCTTTTCTTGTAGATGCCGCCTTTGTCCCGTTGTCGCCCCAGAGAGGGGTCGGTCCACGTACTACTGACTGATGTCTTCTTCAAGCTCTCTCTGCTTTAACGTTACTGACCGGCGTGGCGGGGCTTGACTTTACGCAGGAACATTAACCACTGCGCCACGCAGGGAGTGTACATCGCAGTTGCTCGTACTATCTCTGCACGCCCCTCGGTCGACCCATATTCCCACTAAGTGCCACCTATCCGCAATCGTCGTCCATGTCCTCCATGCTCACCACTCGGTACTTTAAAGATTTCCGCAGCAGGTCGGATGTAATCGCGCATTCGCAAGGACGGCGTTGGATTCGTCAACAATCGAGACACATCAATTATATGAAAGCGAGGTGTCTGTTCTTTCGAAAATTTGTGGTAAGTTCCTATGGGACCAAACTGGTGAGGTCATCGGTCCCTAGGCTTACCCACTACTTAATCGAACTCAAACTAGATCCTTACCTACAGACTGGAAAATTGCTCAAGTCACACCAATACCCAAAAAAGGAAGTACAAGTAATCCGCTGAATTACAGTCCTGTATCGCTAACGTAGATTTGCACTAAGGTTTTAGAACATATACTGTATTCGAACAGCCGGCCGCGGTGGTCTCGCGGTTCTAGGCGCTCAGTCCGGAACCGCGAAACTGCTACGGTCTTAGGTTCGAATCCTGCCTCGGTCATGGATGTGTGTGGTGTCCTTAGGTTAGTTAGGTTTAATTAGTTCTAAGTTCTAGGCGACTGATGACCACAGATGTTAAGTCGCATAGTGCTCAGAGCCATTTGAACCATTTTTTTGTATTCGAACATTGTGAAGTACCTCGAAGAAAACGATTTATTGACACATACTCAGCGCGGATTCAGAAAATATCGTTTTTGTGAAACATAACCAGCTCTTTATACTCATGAAGTAATAAGTGCTATCGACAGGGGATGTCAAATTGATTCCATATTTTCAGATTTCCAGAAGGCTTTCGACACCGTGCCTCACAAGCGTCTTCTAACCAAACTGTGTGCCTGTGGAGTATCGCCTCAGTGATTTCCTGCCAGAAAGATCACAGTTCGTAGCATTAGACGGAAAATCATCGAGTAAAACAGAAATAATATCCGGCGTTCCCCAGAGAAGTGTTATAGGCCCTCTACTGTTCCTGATCTATATTAACGACGTAGGAGACAATCTCAGTAGCCGTCTTAGATTGTTTGCAGATGATGTTGTCGTTCACCGTTTTGTAAAGTCATCAGATTATCAAAACGACTTGCAAAATGATATAGATAAGATATAAGTTTGGTGCGGAAAGTGGTAATTGACCCTGAATAAAGAAAAGTGTGAAGTTATACACATGAGCACTAAAAGAAATCAGTTAAATGTCGATTACGCGATGAATCACAAATCTGAGAACTGTAAATTCAGCTAAATATTTAGGGATTACAATTACAAATAACCTAAATTGGAACGATCGCACATATAATATTGTGCGTAGAGCAAACCAAAGACTGCGATTCATTGGCATAACACTTAGAAGGTGCAACAGGTCTACCAAAGAGACTGCTTACACTACGCTTGTCCGCCCTCTTCTGGAGTACTGCTGTGCGATGTGGGATCCGCATCAGGTGGGACCGACGGATGACATCGCAAAAGTAAGAAGAAGGGCAGTTTGTTTTGTATTATCGCGAAATAGGCGTGATAATGTCACAAAGATGACACGTGAATTGGAGTGGCAATCATTAAAACAAAGGCTTTTTTAGTTGCGACGGGAACTTCTCATGAAATTTCAAGCACGTTTTCTCCTCCGTTTGCGAAAAGATTCTGTTGGCACCCACCTACACAGGGAGAAATGATCATCACGATAAAATAAGAGAGATCAGGGCTCGCAGAAAAAAATTTAAGCGTTCGTTTTTCCCGAGTGCCGTTCGAGAGTGGAACGGTAGAGAGACACCTTGAACGTGGTTCATTGAACCCTCTGCCAGGCACTTTATTGTGAATGGCAGAGGATTCACGTAGCTGTAGATGAAACTAACTTACGCTAAGAACAACACACACACCCCTACCCGAGAGAGGACTCGAACCACCGACGGGGGGAGCCGCGCGAACCGCAGCTAGACGCCTTAGGCCCCGCGGCTATCCTGCGCGGCCTGTTCTTTCGTACATGTCCGAAAGATGCATCAGGACGAGAGGGCTACTATGCGTTTCTAGACAGATTTTATAATTCAGTTTCTGATTATATCAAGAAATTAAACGCGACTGTTGCTTAATTATTCCCAGCGGTTTGAATTATAGTTTAGAACTACTTAAATTACGTGTGCCTCTATAAATTGGTTAAGAGTACCACTGTGAACAAAATGACGGCGATCAGACGAGGATTTGAACCTTGATGTAATAGAATACTGTGAGATCTGACGTCACAGATGAGAGTGAAGACGCTTTCATTCAGCAGTGATAGACGATGGTTAAAAAGAAGAACGGACAGCAGATTACGAGGACAATGCAAAACTATTACGCCATCTGGTTCGGTCGTAGAGTGGAGACGGAGCGAAGTGACGCTTTGTCTAAACCACTGGACTCGTACTGTTGGAGCAGGGTTCCAGACGTCTGGACATATTGATTTTGGTTCACCACCGTTTTTCAAATTCATTTGAGGCAAGTAATGGGATGGTTTCACCTTAAGGAAACAAGACAAGTTTTCTTCCTCATTCTTTTACAGCGAGCTAGTACCATATCCCGCAGAGCCGTGCCGTCTACTTTAGGTTAAAACGTAAACCTTCTCTCTTTCGTACAGTAGAGACCCAGTTATTTCCACTGGAACATTAGCAGTTCTACCGGTGTCGATACATGCCGCTTGGTGCCCAATGGGATCACAGAAAGCATCAACAACGGCCTTGTAGGTGTTCGTCTGTAATATTGCAGTACCAGCCGCGTGTGCTACAGATTAGTTTCATGAGATGGGAACAACAACTGTTATTGCATACTCGAATTAAACTCTGCATTTTACAGATGCAATCTTGGCAAGACGTGCGGTGAAGGAGGCGGTGAGGGTCGTGAGAAATGTAAGACGTGGTGTGATGCATAACAGGGACGCGCATGCGCTGTGGCCCGCGTCCTAGAGGGAATGAGAATATAGCGGAGGAGGGCTCGCGACGCAGGTGGCGGCTCTTCATTCACCCGAAAGAATGTTTACGTCGGCCGCGCTGTGAGGCGACAGGGCGTCCCTAACTCTACGACCCGCACCTGCCCTCCTTACGTGATCTGCTTGAGTACAGCGCTCGTTACGGCAAACGACGCCGTAGGTAAGTCTTCAAGTGAAATACAGACGTTATGCAGAATATCCACGCAGCAGTGCACGGGTCATAGTCAGCATAAATTATTTATAGTATTCTCATTCTGCAACTATTACGATGTTGCTTTAAAATTGTAATTAATTAGCACTAGTTTCACACGTACAATGATAGAGGCTGAAAACAATGTTAAGTCCGACAGAAGGTGGGTGGTTCTCTCGTCTTCTTCTTTTTTCCGAAACATCCCGCTTGTATAGGCCTTTCACAGAGTCTCGTCCAAGCATCTCTTATCATTCAGCATCTCCTCCCACTGCAGTCGTCTCTGGTTCACGTCATCCTTCACCTGGTCACTTCACCTTGTTACCGACCGAGGTGGCCCAGTGTTAGGACTCGAGTTCTGGAGGACGACTGTTCAAACCCGCGTCCGGCCATCGAAATTAACATTTTCCGTGGTTTCCCTAAATCGTTCCAGTCAAGTGCCGGGATGGTTCCCGTGGAAAGGCACGACCGATTTCCTTCCTTATTCTTTACAAAATCCCAGCTTCTGGTCCGTCTCTAATGACCTCGATGTTGACGGGACGTTAAACCCAATTTTTTCCTCTTTTTTCCTTTTTCGTCCTTTTTCGTGGTCTTCCTATTGGTCTCCGCCCAACTTCTGTACATTCTAAGGCTCTTCTTGGATGTCTTTCTCCTCCCAATCCTTTTATGTGAGCAAGTCATTTCGTCCCGTCTCTCTACCTATTTTCTTTCAGGTGATCAGTCTGCAGCACGTTTCGTATTGTATTATTTCGTATCCTGCCCCTGCTCACCTTACCTTGGATCGCTTGTAGAAAACCCATCTCTGTTTTTTGCCTTTTGTTCGGATCTTTCTTCGTCCATGTCTAACATTCCCATCCATAGGTCGAAATTGGGAAATTATATGACTTGTGCTTCATGATCTTTGCGTTGACGGGGATTTCCAGTTTCTAATAACACACAATAATAAAATTTCTAATAGTTTTCTATTCTCCGAAATTTCATCTATGATGTTTCCTCTCTTTGTTAATTAACTTCCTGGATACTTAATAGCATCCACTGCTGATTTTCATTACTTGACTTTTTGCGAAGCTTATTTCTAAGCTTGCTCCTTCATTTACTCGCTGCCAGGTATTTAGTTGTTCTTTCAATTTAGGCTTACTTTGTTCCCAAATCGTCACATGTCTACATTTGCTGTGACATTCATATCACCTGCTGCTGACCCTAAGGGAACTCTCCTAATGATATTACCCATGACTGTATTGAAAGACACTCGTGAAAGCACACTTCCTTGCCGAACCCCTCTGTCAATTATGGTTCGTCCTGAGTTTATTCCGTTTATTATAACACAATTCAGACATATTCTGGTACATTTTCCTGATTCTTAGTTGCATTCCTTTCAAAGTCTTTTTAGACCTTACCATACGTCTTTTCTTCTAACAGGGTAATAAACATTTTTCTGTATCTGTGAATATTTTCTCTAATTAACTCAAATGTTGCTGGCATATTTTTTACTGGACTGAGTAAGCTGCAAGTAGTTAGTTTCAGCTAGTGAATAATCGTAACAGACAGGACCGATAGGAACGCCACTTACCAGTTCAAATTGAAAGAGGCTATTTCATTTGCCACGATAATTTACAGGTAGTTTCGTCCACAAATGTGAATTAAATTATGAGTTTGAGGAATGTACTCAACCTCCTTACAATCGATACAACCATATTATTTGTAAGGGTGTTTCTGAGACAGTAGATCATGGTCACAGCAGTCAATTTCACTTTGTCAGAGTAGCAATCAGTGTGTATTAGACAGTCTGGCTATGTACTCGCTGTGAGGAAGATGGAAGCTGGCCTGCCATGTAGCTCAGGCAGCATCATTTGAAAAGCATTTTGTATTAATTTATTCTGAGGAAACATGTTGTGGAACTGAGATGATATGAATGCAAGAATGTCGGAAGGGAAGTTTTTATTATATATTTGTGATTTTGTAGATGCTTATTGTTGGAACATTGCATATTGTTAAAGTTTACTGTAAGAAGTTTTATAGTGAAGCACATAGATTTGTCTTATAATTGAAATAATTGTCAAGGAAAGTAATGGTACACAGAAAAATTATTGAGAAAGGTTTTTGTTAACTTGTCTAGTTGTGAAAAGCTTATGAAAAAGTATTTTGTTGTTAGTGAATCATACTTGTACTTGGAGTCTTCTTTCTAATTGATCATTCATTAAGTCTAGTTCCTCATTTATCAGTTTTTACCTTTATTTATGTGTTTTGAATACTCGCTTTGTACATCGCGTGTTGTGTACTGAAGAAGCATTTTTATAAAACTTGATAAGATATCATCTTCCATTGCACATGGCAAGTACCGTAAATGAAATTTGATTCTTGACAGTTTCATTAATATCTAAACGGTAACAGGTTGCAGGATAGAAGAGCGTTTCGTGTGCACAGATAGTCCATGAATTTAATTAACATTAACATTCATGTATATTGTCGGGCACAGGGATTATCAAAGTGTTTTTGTGAAAATATAGGTGTCATGTCTGAGGCTTAATACCTGCAAAAGATTTCAGTAAAGTGCAAGAATAAAGTGAAAATTTTCAAGCAGTTGCGTCACACAGTCAGATGCGTTAATTTTTGTCACGTTTACTCTGTAATTACAATAACAATTATGGTAAAGTGATTGTTTACAAGATCAAAATAAAGATTAGCTGTATTCAGAGCCAATATTCTCATTTCAATCTTTTGTTTTGCAGTCAGATAGCATGTATAAATTGTATTGAAAACGGATTGCCCTCTTGAAGGCTAACCTGGATTTCGCATCGTGTAACGTGTACTTCAGGTACCTTCGTTGCAAATTTAAGACAGTTCTTTTGCGGTGAACTGAGATTTGTGCACTTCAGTATCAAGGTAAGTTTGTATATAATTTCTCATATACCAACCAGAAACATACAAACACGAGTTTAGAAGTTTTAAGATTTCCTTTCAAAATAACTAAAAGAAACTTGACAAGTGCGGAGAAGGGGGCATTATGTAATTTCCAGATTAAATCATGATACACAGAGCTAACAGCACATGTATTTCAGCCCTGTGATCATCTCGCTCGTCATCGGAAACAATAAAATAAATATTACCAGTATCTTGCAGTAAGTACTGGTTGGTAAGTAAAACAGTGAATAATTTCATAACATTTATTGTATGAATAGTTCGCATATCAAGCTTTGACCTTGTGGTATACTCAGCAATGGAACATGAACTCACTGACGCGACATTCAAAAGAAGAGTAAATCAGACCATAACAGTAAATGATCGGTGGAGAAACAGGTCATAGTGAATACAAGAGCAGATGCGGAAGGGAAGATTGAGATGCGACAGTGGAATGCACTTATTAATTGTGTGACACGACTTGGAAAAACGAATGTTACGCTATTACTGGAGTATGCCTGCATGTGACACAAAATGAGATGCACACACAAGAACTACAAGAACGTTTCCTTGCCTCGGAGGAGAGCCAAACTGACTCAGGGCAAGTGGTCCAGCTTACAATGAGAGTGGAGTAAAATCAGGCAATTTAAATGGGTAATTTATCGAAAAATTATTTTGAGCAGTGAAATACCACTGTGAATCATTTAATCGTATTAAGCACGACTAAACGGACTGACGGCCGCGTGGTTCAGAGTGCAAAAAAAGGGGCTTGGAATCAATGAAATCAGTAATTTATAAGAAAACGCTAAGAGTTTACCTCCGCGACATTTTAAGCAATGAAAAAAAGCAGTATGAAAACATTTTCTCGTATTGTGAGTTGATAAACTGTCCTACGGCCATGGGACACCAAAAGAGTAAAATGAAACAAGGCGATCAGATCGGTAATTTGCGAGTAAATAAAAGGCTAAACATTCATGTTTTGTATGCAGCTTTTTCTGGCGTAATATAACTTACATAACTTCGCGTAGTTCTCCGGTCAGAGATTTGTGGGTGTCAATAGAGAATCAAAGATAAACTGAACAGTTCCACTGAAAAAGTTGTCGGAATTATTAAAGATAGCCACGACAGGAACTCAGCTACGTTTAAGATACTGACAGAGTGAGAAGGGTAGACAACATGCTTTAAAGTCCATCAAGTACTAATCACCTCTCAAAGTACACAGACCGCCGTTGCTTTCATAGTGTGTTGGAAATTAATGTGGTTCGAGTATGAGAGTAGCGGAGGTACAGAAAAAAACGTGTTTTTTCCAGGCCCTTGGGTGTAGGCTGCCCTACTGAAGAAACTTTTAGACTCCTGTCCTCACGAAACTGAGGCAGGGTTAGACGGCATTAGCATCTTGTCTCCCAAAGTGACAAATTTTTTGTCCTGTAACTTTAGTTAGGTAAGGAAATAGTGGATTTGCACAAAGCAGGGTTTTAAGGTGTGCAGGAAAGAAACCTCCCTGACTAGGGAACTGAAATTCGCAGTGTTGGAGAAGCTATGTCGATAGGCCTTGAGAGCTCCAGTAAGGATATTACTTCAGTCTGGTGGTACGCATATGCTGTGCATGAATAAATAAATATACAATTTTTTGTTTGTTTGACTAATTTACACTTTTCTTTACACTTCTTAACTTTTTAAAATTCTTTTCCACAAACATGCTGTTTACACATAAACATAAATTTTTATTTGTTTTATGCTTCTTTTAGCACGCAAATAGTCTATGACAGAGTGGGTTCTCAATGCCATATGATGCACACCCTTAGCTCTCCCTTGGGTGGCACTTTCCAGTGTGTGATACACCTACATTTTTGACCGGCAATCCATTCTCCTCTTCTTTCATAAGGTCGACAACCTTCTTGTTCTGTGGAACATGCCATAATGTTTGCGGAATCATATGACAATGTGTCGAATTCATTCCCATTATATCTCATTACTTCATATGGATCACAGTTCATTACATAATAGACAAAGCTGCATGTATAACATATAAAGTAATACAGGATCTGCAAAATAAGTTTTGGTAGACTCATGATGAAAGTAGTATATGTGGAATTTCGATAGGTGTAGTTTGCAAATCTCCAAATAAATGGCATCGTAAACTCTACGGCAGTCTTCACCATCTCCACGGCAACAAAGTTCTTTCTCAATAAGGTGAAGTACTTAAATTTTGGTCTGGCAATACATTTTCTTAGGTCATAACGCCCAACCCATTAGGTTCTAATCAAAATTTCACATTGTTCGCTCAAATTCTGCATGTACTGCCGAAAATTGAGTTGTTCATTAATTTATATAAATCTTTCTCAAAGTCACACTTTGTGCAAGCTCTCTGCCTCATTTTCAGATAGACACCTTCAACCAAAATGACTGCTTAAAGGAGATAGCCCGGGAGATTCTAACCAATTCCAGCCCCAAGCTGAGACACTGATAACTCCACTTATCCCATAGCATTGTTGTCAGTTTTGGGGTGAAGCCTCCTCAGAACTAGTTTCTTTAGACACGGCAGCAAATCAGCACGTGCGTTATGCAAACTAATAGGGTATGTGAGTTCCGCCTCCACCCCATACTCGATTTTCCCCTCAATTTTTCCACCTAATTTCCTCGATTTTTCCACCTAATCCCCTCTATTCGTCTTTGCGGACCACATCTAAACTCGTCAATCCACATCTAAACTCGCCAATCCAAAGTGATTGTTGCATGGCGTGCCCTTATAAGTTATTCACATAGCAGCACATGATGTAACTCGAATCAAGGGATGCTTAAACCTATCACCCATCTGTGGGTCATTTGCCTTGGCATGCCTGTGGACACATTGGCAAAGTTTGCCATGAATCTCTCACTCAAAGCAAAGAGGCATGACAGCATTGGACAACAATTCAATGGTGAAATTCTTTTTCTTGAGCATTGCGTCCCAAAACAACCCTGGTGCCATGTAATAAGAGGCAGGATTCAGAGAATATGTGGTCATGCACAGACTTAGGAATTTCTCGAAAACTTCCGCAAGCAAGCGCACGTTTGCGTCCATGAAAAGACGTGTGAAACCTCCTAAAGTGGAGATGTTGAATTATTGGCAGACATTCATGGCATGCTCACATTCTGCATCCATTATGGCATCAACTGTAAGGTTGCTAGAGATTGCAGTTACGTCAGATTCGTTAGGTTTTGCCATACTATCTTCTTCCTAGTCTCAAGCTGAAACTTTTCCTCATGAGGGGGTGCTGATCGATTGATACGTATATCCTCCTGACATAACAGTTTCAACGAGTTTCTGGAGTACAGCGCGCATAAAACGTAGCGTGTCAGGAAAGTGAAGCGCAATTCTCTGTGTCATTCGTTCGGAGAACGAAATGTATTTCTATGTGCTCTCAGGTAAGACACTGATATGATCTTTCTGTGAGCTGAAAGCAGCCAAGTGCTAGACAAGAAAGTAAGAGTCGTACCCGCTTAAAGTATAGAAGAAAAAGGTATCTGCGTTTGTAGCTGGGCACTTCAAATTGCTCATATTATGGGCTGCACCATGGAACTTCCCTGAAAGATGACAGTGGTCCCTACCAGGAGTTTCCCCTTGTGTATCAAAAGGCAGCCCACAAAAATGACACTCAACCGTGTTATTGTACAAACCTTCTTTCTCCTTCCATCTGGTCAAGGGAACGTTGTCGCAGTAAAGCTTTTCAACATCCCACTAAAGTTTTTTGAGCTCTGTGAGCCGACAAACTGCAGGATTATCACCACATTAAGGTTTCTAGTGGTTAAAACTTGAATCATAGGACGATACAATTTGGTACACTGCCTCATATGGTACGTGTTTTTCTGTAAAGGTAGTATGTGAGGCTGTCGGGTACTTTCACAGCGAGTCAGTCACAAGAGCGAAGAGGCAGTCAAAGCCAGTGTACGCTACAAATGGGCATCTCTCCTGACGGTGAGCATTTTTAAGCTTTATGAATTTGTTTTCCTTAGCAGGCATAATAACATGTACCCCGTCCTTGGAAGCGCAGCCTAATAGATGATTTCTTCATAACTTGTCTCAGGAAAAGGCATTGAGCCACCTTAAGCAAATATGCATTTTAACATTATACTTACTGAGTTGGGCAGTAATCAGTCAGGAAATGTCTTTCATCGAAACCATCAGAAAATAGTAACATGTTTACAGGCATCTCACGTCCACCGCAAAATTTTGAGAAATGGAGGGAGTCGACGATTATATGCTTGTCCTACCCGTGTGAATTGCTTTTCTTCTCCAGGCCTTAAACATGAACCGATATTATGGTATTCTACCGTCTCAAATTTATTTAGATGTGCCCTAGATCTTGATGGGGAACTCGTTCCATCAAAGTTATAACACTTATTTACGCCCAGGTATTTATAGTATCGATTTGCGTGCTCTGGATTCTCTTTAATGTTTCTTTCGCAATCCAGGATCGATCATGTAAACCAAGCCTGAGCTTTTTCATTTTTGACATCTTTAGGTAACTTCATGTAGCTGTACCCTCCATTTACCATATCACAGACATGTGTATGGATGTCTAGGTGTAGTATTTGGCTGACTGTAGCTGACCCTCTCACTTTCACCTAGGAAAACTGAGCCAGTATAACTCTCAAGGTGGACTCACGAAACCACTCAGTGATTGAAGAGCCCAACATTATCACACTGTTCCCCCCACCCCATCAAAGATGACGAAGACTTGCCTCTTCAAAACCATAAGAAACGTAGAGTGAGTGGGGGTGGGGGGTGGGGGAGGTGGAGGAGGGAGAAGGTTCGTGCAACAGTTCTATATATATATATATATGTGTGTGTGTGTGTGTGTGATAAAAGAAGCATTTATGAAGAAAATAGGAAGAAGTGTACATTTCTGTGTAAACAGAATTTCTGTGAAAAAAATGCAAAGAAATAATTAAAAATTTGAAGAAAAGTGGAAACAAACGAAACAGAAATATATATATATTTATTTATTCACATATTGTATGTCTGTACTGTGTAAATATATATACAGGAAGGCTTTTTCCAACATGTACAAAGGTAAAAGTATATCTGCATTGAAATATCAAAGTCAAATTCTGTCTCAAGAATTGAGCTGTACCTCAAGAACAGTTGTGTCTCAAGAACTGAACTCTATTTCAAAAATCAAATTGTATCTGTGTGAACTGAGTAAACGAAAAATTTTGTTACCTTAGGCTTTGTTGTTGTTATTTACAGAAAAACCCTATCCACTATTGCATTGCGTATATATAAGGGATGTGCATGACACGAATGACATTACTTTTTCTGAGGATGAGTGCTATTAAGGAGATGAAGTTAACCATGAAAGTAGCAAAATATATGGAGTGGTTGCTTGTGATTATGCTTATTGTGTTCACAATTTGTCTAATGGGAGCAGGAGGCATGTGACAGTGTCTGATTCCAAAGATATCTAGCAGACATGTCTAAAATTATATCTCCAGTGCTTGAAGAAAACCACAGACATAGTATCTGGATAAAACTGTCTTTCATCAAAGAGATAACAGGGCGGGAAAAAAGTTCACAGAAATTATAAGGTGAAAGTTTATTTATTTCTCATCCAATTTAAAAGTAATTGTGCATTTTCAGACACAGTAACCCTATTTTGGCACATCTTCTTCTTGAGTCGATGGAGATCAGGACATCCATAGAAGTCCAGGTGTTGAATGGCAGAAAACTTGAAGATCTGATGCATCCATTTGATCTTCTCTTCCCCTTAATGTACCCAGGTGGCTGAATAATCGAAGCCACATCACCATATCTTTGTAGTATATGACAGGATCATCCTAGGGATTTCGGTGGCGGAAATGTGTTAACTACTTTGTACTTTTAGCAGCATTATTTGCTTAGAATGTCTCCATTATTCCAGAATCATCTGTGTGTACTACAAATGTGATATCTATAAATATAAATTACTTACACTGATCATCATAGGAAAACTGAGTGTCAGCAGTGATGTTGACACCTTGAGATCCGATTGTGGGATGCTCTGAGTATGGCGCAGCACATGTTAACTTTTACAGCTTGTTGCACAAGAAATTCAAAAAGTGGCACAGAAATTGGTAAGGGAGGGGGGGGGGGGGAATGGGCTCATCAGGGGGGTTGAGGGTGATTAATTAATTAATTTGATGGAAAGTGGCAGAAAACAGTAGGTTAAGGACATGTCAATCAAAGTAGAATAATAGTTTAAGGGCTGATATGAAACAGAACAATAGATTTGTCCCTGACTGTATGCTTGCCCTGATGTAGGCAACCTGCACTAACAAAATGTCCTCATGCTCTTTTTGCTTCACTACTGTTAGTGTCCTTAGGAAACATTACATGATAGCCTAATTTGCAAAGCCAGCTTCAATACCAGACTATTTCTTTAACCCACTATGGGTATATATGTTAGTAATATTGTCAGACTCAAGACAGAGCAAGTGGGAGCAATGGCTGCCACCACACTGTAGTCACATTCTAGAGGGAAGGGATTCAAACCACTATGTCTGTGCCCTCAAAAGGTTGATATTTGGAACGCATTGAAATCAGGGGATCAGGAGTAGGTCTAAAAGAGATTATGCCGCTTACTTTTACTGTGTGTGACAAATTAGTTGACAAATTTACAAATAATATTGTAATCTGCAACATGTAGTCCGACGAAACCATTGTGGTTCTTACTTATGTTTTTTTCGAAAATTTCCTTCACTAAAGTTATAAACCTAGACAGATGTCTTCCTACCTTCTCATGGACAATAATTAACACAGATTCCCAGTTTGCTTGGCCTACTGCTTCCTTCTCGAAAAAACGTTTACTCATTCATTTCTTTTCATAAAAACCACATACGCACAGAGCCACATTCACCAAGTAAGCGAGGTAACGCATCTTTTCCAGCTTTTTCGGGTCGTATCACACATTTTCCTACAGTGACTTGATGACGTTCCTCTTGGCTGAAGGAGATTACACACTGCTCAAAAGAATTAGTGGTACATGACATTGGCCATATGTCATATTGCACTGAGTAATAATTAAGGACTGGATACCTTACCAAATTATATCTTTACCCTTCACAAGCACACAAAAAACATCGTTATAACAAAAACTGAAATATCAGACGGGTGTCGAAAACAATGTGGAAACAATCGTCATAACAAGAATTGAAATGTCAGGCGGGTGTCGAAAACAATGTGGAAACAATTATTTACCTCGTTAGCTTGGATGCTTTCCATTGGATCTTGAGAGCTTCAATGATGTGAATGCCCTCCTTGAGCGTTTATCGCAATCTGACACCTACGTGGCAGGCGCCTAAGTCTACGGAGGGCATACAGTGGTACCCATTCCCTCTCTTCAATGAGAGCACTTAAGAGTTCTTACAGAGTATATGGTGGAACAGGATGATCACGAACACACCTTTCAAGCATGCCCCACATATACTCGATGATCATTTCATTACTCTAATGTATAGACTCCACAGGACATCAGTGGTGACGCCCGGCAAATGGGCCCCGACATTATCGTGCACTAGAAGGAATTCAGGACCACCAATACATCCAGCAGCCCCACACGATCAAACAGGATATGTTCGATTGATCAACGTCCTGCCTGGTGGTAAGGTGAACATGGATAACGATAATAGCCGTACGGCTGTCACCATTGATGCTCTCCATATCACAAAATCTTGGCCGAATCTGTCGATTTCCTATACAACATTTGGCAGGTACCTCGGCGTCTGCACACACGAACATGGCCACTTTACGCCAGAGGAAATCTGGACTTGTCTGTGAATAACACGCTTTGCCAGCGACGAAGTTACCATTGATACAGGAGCATCAGAACTGGAGGCGAGCTGTACAATGTGAGCGCAGCGGCTTCAGTGATCCTTCTGAGATCATCCTGCAGTCCCTGGCGCTAGGCGTACGACGCCGCAATACAGAGACGGTCAGATGTCGGTCGTTACGTGGAGTTGTAATGCGTTGGAAACCATGTCCAACATGCGTTGTGTGCTAATGTGTTTCCATGTAGCATGCCCACAATCTGTGGACGACAGACAGAGAGGCATTAGCGGCAACGTGACGGAAAGTCTATCGTTCTTGGATCAAACAGAGTTGCCGTTGCAACTTGCACTTCATTAAGATGTCTGGTTGAATATAACAACCACCAATGACAACAGCCATCTGTGTATCTGACTGGAGAACTCTGGGACGCTGGGACTCCCGTCCTTCTGACCGGTCAGCTGATTCTACGTCGAATAATAAAGCAGATAGGCGACGTATGCCTTTAGTTGTTTCGTAAACTGAAAGCAAAGATCTCAGGCTATGCAATATGATCACAGGTACCGCCTGTATCAAATTAGGTTTAACATACCGTACGTTGATGTACGTGTTTCCATAGTTCTAATCAATGTATATACTGTAAAAAAAACTGGGGTGCTCTAAAACGTAATGCTAATAACACTTGAGATACGTAGCTTAGACTCCATAATCATAACGTAGCGCAGAAGAGCACATGTATTTGCATGAACAAAGTAGAAAATAATTGTGACTTTGTCAACAATGCAGAAACACATGCGGCAATTTGCGCTGCGCCCCAGTGTGCCTTGTATTCGAGCTCTTTCGCCGACTGTTGTCTTGGCCTGGCGCGCTCTTTATTTAATATTGGCATCACTCTCTGTACCGTATACGGTATAAACATTGATAGGAAAGCTGCTTGGCTGCCAAACAGTTGTTTAATGGCAAGTCATGTAGCGAAAAAGTACTGATAAAACTTGCAAATCTAGCTGCATCACAGTGCTTCTGTTCTTAATCAAAGGATGGATCCTCAAAATTCAGGTGATGAATATTAAAAATTATCTGACTGTGCACCCTTTGAACGTGCTCCACATATTTGGAAGGAAAAGGGGTGTTGCACTCTATTATTAATGACTTTGCAATATACTCAGATAGCAAGTACAACACAGTGTATCGACAACGGCCCAAACCCTCGTCCAGCCACCCTAATTTAGGTTTCCCGTGTTTTCCTAAATTCGCTTCAGACAAATGCCGGGATGGTTCCTCTGAAAGGGCACGGCTGACTTCCTTTCCCATCCTTTCCTAATCCGATGGGTCCGATGACCTCGCGGTTGGGTCTTTCCTCTAAATCAACCAGTAAACCAACATAAAGTATTCTGGAATACACCGACGTGCTAAGACATATTCGATGAATATCTCGGGGAAGTATATACGCAACGTTCGCCAAATTGCTCACTATTCGTCTTTAACACAACCCGCCATATTCTTCTCCAAACCCCATATTTTATATTTTCCATATTTTTACGGTATACTCCTCTAGTTATTTTAGAGCACTTAAAAATCAATAAACGCAAGACAACGCTCCAGGTGGAAGACTCGTATGAATCTGCTGGTGATCCGTCTTGTCTACTCCGAAACCAGTTATGATTTAGAAAAAGAAACAAACAAATTAATTCTACTATATTTGTGACTAATTCTTGCTACTTTTGCAATAATCTTACAACACTTGAACATTGTGGAGGACGCTGCTGTCTATCGTGGGAGTGGGCTATTCGGCAAGTACGTAAGAGCTGATTCTCATCAGAAATATTGCTCGTGTCTACTGCACAGCAGTTGGCATTTTCGATTTTTTGCTTTCTATTGCTAAGTGTTCCGATGGGTTTTGTAAACGCCCACCAAATTGATCATACAGGGTGATAATTACTGAACTATATGAAATAAAATCGCCATAACCACTGAAAGGTTTGCGTTAGGGCGTTCAAACTGCACGGCTGGCCGCTGGCCTGATGGAAATTAGTATGCGCTCTATGGTTTGGTTTAGCGACAAAGTCCTCTTTCATTTGGATGGATTCGTTAATAAACAAAATTGCAGGGTCGAGAAGTCTCTTCACCACAACGGATGACTGTGTGGTGTGCAATGCCCTTACCGGTGCGATATTCTTTGATGGCACGGTGACTACCAAATGGTACCTGAAGGTTTCGGAAGGTGATTTTATCCCCATTATCCAAAGTGACCCTGATTTCAACAAGATGTGGTTCATACAAGACGGAGCTCCACTCCATCGAAGCAGGAGAGTGTTTGATGTTTTGGAGGAGCACTTTGGGGCCAGCTATCTGGCTCTGGCCACCGGCATGGTCTTCGATTCGCCACCATATTCTCCGTATCTGAACAGATGCAACTCCTTTTTGTGGGGCTACATCAAAAACAAGGTGTACAGAAATAACCCCAGAACCATCGCAGAACTGAAAACAGCCATTAAGGAGATCATCGACAGCATCGATATTCCGAAACTTCAGTGGATCAAGCAGAATTTCGCTATACATCTACGCCACATCACCGCCAGTGATGGCAGACATAAACGCGAACATCTGTGGTGACGTTTACATGTTGAATAAAGTGTGTGCACACCGTAGTTTGCACCTAATTTACGTCTTATCATATAGTTTAGTAATTATCACCCTATACATCAGCAATGTCCCCACTCAAAAATGGTTCAAATGGCTCTGAGCACTATGGGACTTAACATCTGAAGTCATCAGTCCCCTAGAACTTAAACTACTTAAACCTAACTAACCTAAGGACATCACACACATCCATTCCCGAGGCAGGATTCGAACCTGCGACCGTGGCGGTCGCGCGGTTCCAGACTCAAGCGCCCAGAACGGCTCTGCCGCACCGGCCGGCAATGTCCCCACTCACTCTTGACACTCACCAGATTTACCAGTCCGTCTTTTTTGTAGTTTAAACGTTTCTGCTATTCCAGATACAAGCATGGTGTGGATACCGGGAGCCTCTGGTTGTTTTCTGTTCTTCTGGTTTGTCAGTGGTTGTTGCCTTCCTACTGCTGGGTGGTGTGACTACTTAAAGGCTCGTTTACACGGAGTTCGCAACATAGTTCACAATATTGTTCGAAATATTGTCCGTGGCTAGTAATGGATTACTAATGTTCGCAACATGCTGGTAACATGTCCGCAACGCAAAATCAGTTTTCCATGGCTGCGTCGGTAGAGATCAAAGAAACATTGTTTGTGGTTTGCTACCACTAGTAAATTCCGCTACGCAGCGCTACTCTTTGTTTTCTCTAAATGAGTGTTTCGGTGTTTGTTTGGCTGTGAGCGTAGTGGTGCGTTTTTTTTATTTTCCTTCTTTTTTGTTTGAAATGGAGTCGTCACGAGACAAAATTTTCTAATTGATATCGCTCTACGAGGCAGAGGAGTACCTGTGGAGTGTACGTTGCGCAGGTTACAAAAATACTAAAATCAAAGATGATTCATTACAAAAAGCTGCGGCGCTTGGCAGCACTGTCGTGGACAAAAAAATTAAATCTTTCCTGTCTCAGTACCTACGAAAGGAAAGAAAAGTAGAAGACAGTAAAAAAATCTTGAAGTGGTACTGACACACTTTACGAAACGAAGTGGTTTGGATTTAAATATCTACGTTTCCTGGACAGGAGACCCTGGACACAGCTGAAGAAGTAAGCAAGGTTATGGCTGCGTATGATTATTTTTATTCTCTTGTGCAACAATTTTAATTATTTTTTCACGGAACGGCTCCTTGTGGGCGCACAAGTAGTTAGCAAATTCGTCTCGAATTTCCTTGAATGTTTTAAAAGTTCTCCTTGGTATATTTGGGAACGCAGTAATAGAGAATGCATTAGCATCTCGTCTCCATGACCCTGGGATGACTTCACCTGTTTGTGGACATAAAGAATCGAGGCTTCCTGGTGGGCTATAATATCTTCTTGACTCCGAAATTCTCCTTAAAAAAATTGTGCAGATACACTGCTGTCATTGTGATGGTTTGTGCCTTCTGTGGTGGTTATAGCATTGGTTTGCGGAAGACACGAGACACTGCGGCCATAATACCAAACTCGTCCCTGCCCTTGACCGTGTGCAGTTATAGACTCTCTCTTTTGAGCCTCTGTTGCGCCTACCTGGATACAGTTTCATGACGCTTTCCTGTAATGGAAAAGCATCATCTGTCGTGAATACGTATGGTAATGGCTTTGTCCCTCCAGATAAACTCTCCTGAAGTGGCAAGTTCAGTTTGTTTTTGCGAATTGGTTCACTTATAGAGACATTCTTGAAAACACCTCCACCAGAAATCCTCCCTCGACAGCCAACGTCATCATATAAAAATTTGTAGTTGGTGTCAACTACAGCAAGCAACACAATGTTAAAAATCGTTTATAGTTATGAAACTCGCTCCTACTAGCAACAGGGCGCCATAAAAATGTGCTTCCCATTAATTGCTCCAACGCAATGAGGGAAGTGGAGTGCCTGGCGGAACGCACTTTCTTTTGAACGCCATTGGTCTTCAGTAGCTGGCATCTGAAACAAGTAAATTTGGCTTCAAGTTTCGCAAGAGCTACCTCAACAGACAGCAGCTGAAACACAGGATCCTGCAGAGAGAGATGAGGAGGACAACACACCACCTCCACAAAAACGGGAAAGAGTGGGGGGCAGGAGTGGAGGAGTGGGGGAGGAAGAAGCAACCCCACACTTAATGCAGCAGAAATGTTGCCTAATATAATGCAGCACCAACATCAACGCAGAGAACAAGAGGACTCGGCAACAGATTCGGAAAATTTGTTGTCACTCAGTTGAAATAGCTTCCGCACTATGAAAGAACGGTGGCTACAAAACGAGTAAGTGATCTGTTGTACGAGGAAGAACTGAATGCTGTGAGGAAGCAACAGCATACAGTAATAAACATAGATGCAGAAGGATTATCAGCTTTATCTTCAGCCGCATATGTGTATATGAATTAGCTTATTGTAAATTGATCTAAGCTTGTAAATACTTTGACATGTCCTATATCCTTGTAAAAAGAGATCTACGGATGAATAAAACTACTACTACTACTACTACCGCAGATTCCCCTGTCACATTCATTGGCAGCATATCAGATTTGGATTCTGAAGAAACTATCTTCATGGAATGATGCTAATATGTAAATAAGAATATAATTATATTACATACAACAGTGATACTATAATTGTATCCATATTTTTTAGTGACAAACTCAAAACTGCCATTTACTACTTGTGTCACTTTTCTTGCTTCGGTATGTGTTTAAGTACTGTTAACATGACTTAATTATTTTTATATAATCATTCAAGCCTTGCATCGAAGCTTCATGAAGTTCCGGAACTATATGAGATATGGCGGGCTTTGAAATGTGGAATAAATATTCAAGGCTTTGATAGGAGTCTCCTGATGCCAGAAAACGAAGAGTTAACATCAAGTCCTTGCTTCACAGGGACTGCTTCACTGAAATTTATGTCTTTCTTTGAAACAACTGGTTCTATAATATTCAACAACATTTGAAAATCTGCCGGTGACATCCTAGTGAAGTTATGACAAGCAGAACCGTCTTCCAAATTCAGCTCACAAAGCATGTCATTACCACCCCCCCCCCCCCCCTCCATCTTCTATAGCATGTTTTGGTTCACCATCGACGACTACGTCGTTTTCTTCGTCTGTTGTTTCGTTAAGTATAATTCATGCATTTGAAAATGTCATTAGTTCTTCCTCTTCATTTGACATAGCGTATCTCTTGATGTGCATACACAAAGTAAAATTTCGCTATCAGTTCACCGTTTTTGTTGTGGTCTTCAGTCCTGAGACTGGTTTGATGCAGCTCTCCATGCTACTCTATCCTGTGTAAGCTTCTTCATCTCCCAGTACCTACTACACCCTACATCCTTCTAAATCTGTTTAGTGTATTCATCTCCTGGTCTCCCTCTACGATTTTTACCTCCACGCTGCCTTCCAGTACTAAATTGGTGATCCCTTGATGCCTCAGAACATGTCCTACCAACCGATCCCTTCTTCTGGTCAAATTGTGCCACAAACTCCTCTTCTCCCCAATTCTATTCAGTACCTTCTCATTAGTTATGTGATCTACCCATCTAATCTTCATCATTCTTCTGTAGCACCACATTTCAAATCTTCAATTCTCTTCTTGTCTAAATCATTTATCGTCCATGTTTCACTTCCATACATGGCTACACTCCATAGAAATACTTTCAGAAACGACTTCCTGACACTTAAATCTATACTCGATGTTAACAAATTTCTCTTCTTCAGAAACGCTTTCCTTGCCATTGTCAGTCTACATTTTATATCCTCTCTACTTCGACCATCATCAGTTATTTTGCTCTCCAAATAGCAAAACTCCTTTACTACTTTAAGTGTCTCATTTCCAAATCTAATTCCGTCAGCATCACCCGACTTAATTCGAGTACATTCCATTATCCTCGTTTTACTTTTGTTGATGTTCATCATATACGCTCCCTTCAAGACACTGTCCATTCCGTTCAACTACTCTTCCAAGTCCTTTGCTGTCTCTATCAGAATTACAATGTCATCGGCGAACCTCAAAGTAAGCGAATACATACGTAGAAATGTTGGTCGCTGGTGTAAACGGAAGCGCAAACAACAAACAAAGCTGCCAACATGTTGAAGGAACAAGTTGCATACAATGTTGCGAACAGATACATGTTCTGAGCTCAGTGTAAACGTGCCTTAAACGGCAAGATCCTGCCATTTTGTGATCGGCTGCCAATAGACTTGGTTTCGCAGTTCGGTGAGAAGACGATGAACCCCTCGTTATACCTCTTCATTGCCCACAGTTGCCCGGTGCCATCTCTGTAACTACTGATTTAAGGTAATACAGCTGCAGTGCGACAGTAATGCTTGGTGGGAGCGCGGCGCACAGCATTGGACAGAAGAATCGCCGTCGTCCAATTTCAGAATAGTGGCCATTAGCGTGCATCGAGACTATTGTAGTATCAGCGACAGATACGGTGCAGGTGTTGGCATTATTCGCTTCTGTTATTCGCAGATCCTTCTGTGCAGCGCACAGAGACACAGAAACAAAATATGGCTTGAGTCCCACAAAGTTTTCATGCAGTGGGCGAAAAACAGATCACCATAATTTCTAATTGTGCGGATTGTAATGTAAAGCGACACTTAAGAGCATGTCGTTGCGCTGCCACAAAGTGGTCTGGTTGTGAGGTGTGATGGAAGGGTCAGGCATATGCCCATTCTGCCGGCACTAAAGGGCGTCTTTCCATTAAAACTGCACCTTACTTTCCAGTTTCGACGGAAGTATTCCTACGCCAGGCTTCTAGAACATTCGAGACACCTGGCTTTCTCCCCCGTCCGGGCCCTGGCTTCCATCCACTTAACAGACTGACTTTCCTGCGACTCACCACCTTGTGTGACAAGGGTCGAACATGGCAGCCACTCGCCTCCCCAAATTCTGATTCACTACTCGACTAAAATTCAATTAACTCTTCAATCAAACATCGGGTTTAGATGGAGACTGCACCAATGAATTGCAAAATATACAGGGTATATTTTATGCTCTGTTGGAACACAAGTTACGCTTTTCCTCAGCTCAAGAGATTACGCAATGTCAGGCTCGGAAGTGAGCATGGACAGGGCAATAGCATGACTGCCACATTTGAAGCTGTCACTGAAAGGGACCACTGGATGTCAGATAATGAAGGTACACTTTATTGTCATGACTGACCGCAGTGAGAATCGAACAAACGATCCCCTGTTAACTCGTAACTTGCGTTCTGGAGATATAATTCCTCTATCCCGGCATCATAATGAATCTATCTGCCTAACAAACGGTTTTGTAAAATATTGGAAAAGTATTAAGAAATTAGTTGCAATAGTATATAATTGTCACAAGTCTGAATCGTGCGGAACTTCACTTCAGAAGAGGAGAATCAGTGGAGTATGCAAGTCATAATGCAAAGTGGGACGTGTGTGGTGAAGTTTAAAATGCTTAAAAGTAAAATGAGATCCACTTCAGAGACTCATGAAGACATGAAATGCCTTCTTTATTTAGAAGACTACAGTAATGTACATGTACATGTTTTGGCACATGTAGATTACTCTAAAGACAAGTACTACACCAAGAAGAGAAAGTGTCCGTATGGCACAGAGATAGAGATTAGAACAATGAAATTTGGTTCGTTCTATATCGGCCCTAGTTGCGTAAGAACTAGATCTGCAGAGTAGTTTTTTTAGTTTTTTTACAGGGTCAACGAAGACATAATACTATCATAAAAATTGAGTTTTCAACTGGTTACTGCTAACGTTAAATATGTCAAAAAAGTTAGTGAAGGTGTATCAGAAGCCTGCTACTTTACTTTTGATAGTTATGGAATGGATAGTTGAAATGTAAGATAGGCGTAGTACTTTTCCAAATAATCCCCACAAATCATGCATCAAGGCTGCCAACGCAGATCTTTTTATAAAGGAAGTTCACAAAACAGTGTTAGATGACTCACAGTTATGGGTGTTTAGAAACGCTTAACTCCGTATAAACAAAATAAGGAACAATACGGAACACCTTACACGTAGAAATAAGGATTAGTACCCACTGAACCAGACTGTTGATTATTAACCAAAAGGATATGTGAAAACGAATCTATGAGCATTCGTTATGCACAGATTTGTTACTTTGGATGAGACATGAGTCCACATTTTCATGAGAAACAATATTAGCAAATGACTGGAATTCGATGGACCAGCATTAATTAAGACGTAGTCGTTTTCGTCTGCTGCGAAGTTAGAACTTTTATTTTCTAGCAATCAGAAGGGATTATTCTTACCTATTGCCAGAACAAGGCTACAAATCTCCTAGAAAATTCTGCACTTGTTCTCGGAGCCAATGAGAGTTTGATGTTCGAATGGCTAAAACAAACAACTTATTCACAAAATTTTCCACCCTTTGACTTCCACCTATTCTCACGGGATTTCTAAAGGTAAAACTAGACACCATTGTAGTCTAGTATAGATATCCTCGATACCTTTTACATTCCCATTTCAGAGACGATATCTACTTATTGGAAAAGCGTTGAACGAAGTTCGTTGTCGTTAATGGAGGTTACTTCGGGAACTAAAAGAATTTTGGACAAAAAGGATATAATGTTTCCGAACTAGCTCATTAAATTTTCTCCTGGCCATAACAAAATGTCTGATATGACTAATTTTAATATAACAACTTTCAGTTTATTCAAAAAGTATTACATAGCAAATCAATATTATTAGGAATTTTTGTACCTTCATGTTTGTTAGTATGATCGTGGCATAGTATTATAGAAAACATTAAAACTAATTGTTCTCTTTATAAATCTTGTGCAATATCTATCCGAAACTTGTTACGCTATACTCCCATCTAACGACGATAGTCTCTTGTTGTATGACCATGGCCTTGTAAGGAAAAAAACTAGTTCGAACATTAACAAATACTGTAGAAAATTAACATTTTGTGTTTCGCTTGATAATTACAAATGCCTTATGAGTCTCTAGATATTGTTTTTTTCTTTCTCACTTGTTCTGTTATTACTGTGATATTGTTATGGCAACATTCGCTTTTCCTAATCTCATTCTGTCGTTTATTTAATTGTCGTTGACAGTTAGGACATATAACCTGTAGGATAGGCTGATAATACCAGAAATTTTGGTTTCGATTTCCTGTTTGTTTACAGTAACATTCGTTGGGAATCTTTCTGCGTGCCCAATTTTCATTTGCAAATACAAGCATTCTTAATTGGAAATAATCGATTGGGTAAATCAAGTTTTGTGCTTAATTTCGCCACTGTCATCAACTTTGGTTGCACTTCCTTAGTAGCTATTAAGAATGGGGTCCACCTGTTATTGCAAAAGCAAAAGCTACAAGTACTTCTGAAAGTTTTCGCACAACGCACAAAGCCGCTTTGCATTAATTTCCGCACCACTAAACAGTTATATTGCTGGAGATGCGTGAGTCCCCAGGAGCTACAAACGGAAGTCTTACGGTAGTTGTCTTGCCAACCTAGAAGAAACACTCGTTCCTAACTGACAAAAATCCTTTCTGTCCCGTTTCATCATTCAGCCGCCTTCTTGTAATTCCTTTTCGGCAGCATGAACCCGAGTGCAGAATTATCTCCCTCGCCATAATATATCCAACTTCTAAACAGAGTTAGTGACATATTTACTAGAACAATAGTGCCCATTTTTGTCCTTTACGTGCCCCTTACCCCATTACAACAAAGTAGCCTTCTTTGCAACCAGATCTTCTGCATTTCTCGAAGCACCTAAGTGGTGCAGTCTATGTAAATTTCGAATCAATAAACAAGTTTGCTTTTACTAGTCACTGTTTATTTATTTCCACAATTCATTTCAAGGGGTTAAACCTCAATCATCATGCGAATTTGTGTATATTGATATGGCACATATGTGTTGTGTTGTGACTTTTGGGTAAGCTATGGCTCTGTCTAACGATCACGAAAGCTGATAACGGCCGGGAGAGCGGTGTGCTGACCACATGACTCTCCGTATCCAAATCCGGTGACGCCTACGGGCTCAGGAAGACACGGCGGCCGGTCTGTATGTCGGGCCTTCAAGGCCTGTTTGGACGGTGTTTTTGTTTTTATGTGGTAGTGTGTAGTGGAGAAAAACAAAGCACTGTTTCAGAACATGGCTCTGTTCGGGCGTTCCACTAAAGACTGGCCAGAGACAGGCAGGGTCCTTTCATTAACACGTACACACGTACATCGTCACGCTTTTGAAAAAAGAAAAAGCATCTAGAAACCAATATGTGCAAAGAACACACAGGAAAATAGGAACACTATATTATAGTGCAAAGAACATACTCGTTTAGCAAACCAAAAACATCATTTCGAACCAAGTCTGAGAGCATTATGGAGCTATTTGGTCTAGTAGATGAACAGATAAGTACCTGTAAATATTTTCGGTGCTACACAAATTCTTTTCTGTCAAGCTTATATAGTCTACATTTAGTACACATTTATGTAAGCAAGTTATGTAATTATGCTGCCAGCAGTGGCACTGGAGGTATTCCGTTTTAGTTGTTCTACTACCACATATTTACTTTCAGTCTTTAGTCTAAGACCTCCACAGAACCATGTTTGGAAACAGAGTCCCCTTTTTTTCCACTAGAAAGTGACACAAATTGCCCCAAAGTCCTAACACAACACATACAAGGCCTATTAATACACACAAACCCACCTGATTATTGAGGCCAAACCTTTTAACTCTAAAATTGTTTTATTCCTAACCTAAACTGTTCGCTTTGAAAGCTGTCTAAATTTCTCTTCCTCAAATCTCATTATGTCAGAAAACGTTATTTTTGTTCGTAAATGTATTTTGTATGTTCTGCTGTCACCATTGTTATTAGGGCTTATTATTATTTTTATTGTTACTATTATTGTCATCAGCAGAAGCAGCAGTAGCGATAGTAGTAGTAATACTGGGATGATGCATAAGTTCATGGGGTTTCTCCATACGTTTAACAAACACAACAGATACACATACAGATGCTTTAGTCATCAATAATATATTCTCCTTCGCCATTGACGGAAGCCCGCCAGCGATGCGGTAACTTTTAGATTCCGTGACTGTAGAAACCACGTGGTTCTGAGGCGAAGAACTCGTCGAGCCATTTGCGGAGCGTATTTTCATCAGGAAAGGAAGATCCTCGAAAGCTGTTCAATAGAAAGGGGAAAAGATGAAAATCCGAGGGCACAGCTAACGTGGCTGCAAAATGACTTTGCAACCCAACTCCTTTATAGTGGTTTTCGTCTGTCTAGCGAAACGCAGGCGGGCGTTATCATGGAGCAGCATTGCTTCACGCAGTCAAATGGTTCAAATGGCTCTGAGCACTATGGGACTTAACTTCTGAGATCATTAGTCCCCTAGAACTTAGAACTACTTAAACTTATGTAACCTAAGGACATCACACACACCAATGCCCGAGGCAGGATTCGAACCTCAGACCGTAGCGGTCGCGCGGTTCCTGACGGGCAATATATAAACTTAAATATCAAACTCATAGCTAACGCAGTACCAACATGGAAAACCACAAAACTACGAACGCACCAAAAGTAGTAATAGAGGTACGTTCGTAGTTCTTAATACTAGTGTCCTCATTCACATTAGGTACATTCAAATCTTGTTTCAATCATTTGGAAGTCTATTAGTGCTATTTTATTACTATTTATCACATAGAAATTGTTGTAATTTTTTCAGTATACGACATACAAAAACATGCACGTGTAAAAGTCTCGTCTGAAATAAGAGAGGGCGTCAAAAAACTACGCTTATCTGATTAAATAAACAAATAAATGATTAAAAATAGCAGTACCATTAAGTTCAGGCCTAATTTTCAGATAGCTTCCTTAATGTTACGGTGTACAAAGTATAGGGTACAAAATAAAGTGAGGAATCATTGAAGACGATACGTAAGAAATGGAGCTTGGTTGAGTGAAGGAATCGAGAAACATTAATGTTGCGAAAAGCATCTGATTCCTTACCTATCGTTTCGTCAACACATTATCCACACAAATAATGCTGCGTGTACTGCTATTGTTAGTCACTGGCTTTACCCTCTTGCACGTGGATCTGGTATTCTGCGTCGGTAGCGTGTGCGCACCGCATCGCTTCTTGCATGTCCGAACGCCCGTGGCTCCACGCCGCGCCACTGCACGTTGATAAATGGCAGGCCGCAGAATAACCTGTCAGCGAGGCGACAAGTGAATGAATGTCGCGAATCTGGCGGCGAGCGGCTGAGCGGCTGCCTCCCAGAAATTTCCTCATTAAACTTGCTGGAGCGGATAACTGCCACGCCGGGATAAACACCGGCCTCCGCGCCGCGATCGGCATTTGTCTTCGGCAGTGCCGCTGGCGGGAGCGACGTGTCGTCACGGTGCAATCACGCCAGCCAACTGGCTACCCGATACGCGATGGTCGCGACGTAAGCCTCACGCGCCGCAGGGCGCTGAGTAAATCATGCTTCTAGCCTTGCCGAGTATCTGCATTACCCCTTTGTAACTTAGCTACAGTTGCTGTCTGTAACAAGAGGATATATTCGTTCGGTAACTCTTTCCAGAAAGTAAGTAAATGTGTGGCTATTCCTGTAAATTAAGGGCAAGCATTACATTATTTTGGAAAACACTTAAAACTTACTAAGAGCTGCTGATGAAATAAATCTTTATTTACTACCAGATTCTGTGAGCCGATCAATATTAGATAACAAGAAATTATTTTTAAAATAAAAAAAGTGAAATTGTTTCCATCATATCGTACACCATGATAGCAAATTGGTGGACAGTTGTAAATAAAGGTCTGTTTCATCAGGTGCGCTTGGTCAGTCTTAAGTATGTATTTGCGAGCAAACAAAACATCTGACAAACTATCAATATTCCTGCGAGACTCTTCTGAGCACCTTTGCGATAACCCAACCTCGAATTTATATAAATAAAAATGTAAATGTTCGTTCATTCAGTGCTGTGCATCTCCGAAAGTTCTTGCCCGATTGCTCTGAAATATTGACACGACATTGCATTCCAATACTGGCGAGTTGTACCTATTTCTTTAATATATGATGTATAATATAAATAAGAGGGCGGTCCAGAAAGTAAGTTCCGATCGGTCGCTAAATGGAAACCACAGTGAAAATCAGAAACATTTTATTTGCAAGAGTTAGCTACACTTTCCATATACTTCTCTGTATAGTCACCGTTCCTACTTATACATTTGTCGTAGCGCTGTACCAACTATCCGATACCCTCGTCGTAGATCGCAGCTGCCAGTGCTTTCCGCCAATTCTCTACAGGTTATTGGAAAGTTGGTACAACGGTACTATAAATGTGTAAGTCAGAACGGCAACTAAGTAGAGAAGTAGCTGGAAGGTGTAGCTAACTGTTACAAATAAAACATTTCCGATTTTCACTGTAGTTTCCATTTCACGATCAATCGGAACAGCCCTCGTATCTAGCTTCTTCTGATTTGTTTGTGGCATCATTTCCCTATTATTAAATTTATAATATATAATAAGTATATAAGGACACGCGCGTATTCCTATGCATCGTTGTGTTCAACTTTCAAAGCATTCGGTAAGAACTTTCGGATATTTGCGTTTATCAACATTTGCACTTTCTACATACGTACAAACATAGATGTTGGTTTCTTCAAAATCTCAAATCTCTGAAAGGTCCTCACCGACTGCTTTGAAATTCTGACAAAACATTGCATTCGAAAACATGTGTGTTTTTATATACCTACTGGAATATACCATCTGGTTCATTTGTGATAAAAGGGAAAATGTTATAAAAATGCAAATCTTGATTTGTTCAAAACCGTTGATCTTTGAAGTTCTAAAGCGATTACTTTGGAATTTTGGCACAACATTGAATTCTAATACGCCAGGATTTTTAGGTAACTGCTTCTTTAATATACAATGAAAAGCCAAAGAAACTGATACACCTACCCAACATCATGTAGGGCCCCCCCTAGCACACAGAAGTTCCGCAACATGACGTGGCATGGACTCGGTTAATGCCTGAAGTAGTGCTGGAGGGAAAGGACACCATGAATTCTGCAGGGCTGTCCATAAATCCGTAAGAGTACGTGAAGGAGAAATCTCTTCTGAACAGCACGTTGAAAGCATCCCAGATATACTCAATAATGTTCATGTATGGTGAGTTCGGTGGCAGTGGACATGTTTAAGCTCAGAAGAATGTTCATGAAGCCACGCTGTAGCGATTCTGGACGTGTGGAGTGTCGCATTGTCCTGCTGGAACTTCCCAAGTCCGTCGGAATGCACAATGGACATGAATGGATTCAAGTGATCAAAAAGGATGCTTACGTATGTGTTACCTGTTAGAGGCCTATCTAGACGTATTAGGGGTCCCATATCAGTCCAACTGCACACGCCCCACACGATTACAGAGCCTCCACCAGTTTGAACAGTCCCCTGCTGACATGCAGGGTCCATGGGTTCATGAGGCTGTCTCCATACCCGTACACGTCCATCCGCTCGATACAATCTGAAACGAAAGTCGTATCACCTGGCAACATGTTTCCAGTGATCAACAGTCAAAGCCGGTATTGATGGGCCCAGGTGAGGCGTAAAGCTTTGTGTCGTACAGTCATCAAGGGTAAGAGAGTGGGCCTTCGGCTCCGAAAGCCGGTATCGATGATGTTTCGTTGAATGTTTCACACGCTGACACTTGTTGATGGCCCACCACCGAAACCTGCAGTAGTTTGCGGAAGAGTTGCACTTCCGTCAAGCTGAACGATTCTCTTCAGTTTCGTTGGTCCCGTTCTTGTAGGATCTTTTTCCGGCCGCAGTGACGTCGTAGATTTCATGTTTTACATGATTCCTAATATTCACTGTACACCCGTGAAATGGTCGTACAGGAAAATCCCCACTTCACCGCTACCTCAGAGATGCTGTGTCCCATGGCTCGTGCGCCACTAAACACCACGTTCAAACTCACGTATATCTTGAAGACCTGCCACTGTAGGAGCAGTAACCGCGCCAGACACTTGTTGTCTTATATAGGGTTTACAGACCGCAGCGCCATATTCCGCCTGTTTACATATCTCTGTATTTGAAAACACATGCCTATACCAGTTTCTACGATACTTCAGTGTATTTTTATTTTTAATACATATATTACTTAAATATATTATTGGTGTTTTGCCCTTAAAGAGCGCATTTGGACTAAACTACATGGCCAGTTCCTTTTGCTGCCTTCCTTGCTGCCCAAACTTCCCTCATTCGCTCGCTGTCTTTCTGTTTCCGGTCCTCTGTCCATGCTTCTTGTCGGCTTTGTGTCTTCAGCTTCATCTTGATTGCCTTTTTGGTTGCCCATATTTCTTTCATCTGCTGGCTGTGCTCTTGCTTGCGTTCTTCGGTCCATTTTATGCCTGTTCGTTTGTCACATTGTATCTCGTGTAGTTTACTTTTCTTAATGATGTTTCTGAATTTTATTCTGTCGTTTATTGTGTCTGCTGTTATGTTGAGATGGTTCAGGTTGTTTTCTACCTCTGCCACCCATTTGTTGTTTCTAGTGGTTACCCAGTCAAAGATCTGTTTGGTCACCCTCTGTGATGGCTGAGTTGGAGGTTCACTATAGAATTGTAGTATGCGTTTTCTATTCTTTTCTGTGATTGTATCCGTATGTTTGTATAGTTCCTCAGTAGGTTTCTTGATCCATATTCCATTGTTGTTAGTTGCGCCAAATATTTTCCTAAGTATTTTCCGTTCTACTTTTTCTAATTGTCTGATACGTGTATGCCCTAGGATTAGTGTGGTCTCTGCTGCATATAGTGCCTCGGGGAGCACCACCGTAATTTGGCTTTTTGTGAGATAGACTTCTTGTTGTAATGATTCCACACTACTTTGTATGCCTCGTCCAGTTTAGTCTTTCTTTCTTCGTTTGAGTCTTTGTTATGTCCACTCATTTGCAGTGTTTCACCGAGGTATTTGAAGTTTGCCGTTTTGTAAATCGTGCCATACTTTGTGTTCAGAGATGAGAGTTTCTTTGTGCTCATAAACTGTGTCTTTTCGTAAGAGATCTGTAGTCCAGTTTTGAAAGGAATTTCGTGCAGTTTTTCAACAGCGTCTTTTGTTTTTTATACCTTTTGTGACAATCGCCAAATCGTCTGCAAAAGCCAGGCATTTAATCTGTAGGTTTCCTAAGGTTATCCCCTGTTGTGATGTTTCCCATTCTTTTATGACCTTATCTAACACCAGATTGAAAAGGAGAGGTGAGAGGCCATCGCCTTGTCGGACACCTGTGCGAATTTCAAAGGGATCTGATAGTTCCCCACAGAACTTTACTTTGGAGGTCGTGTTAGTTAAAGTTTGCTCTATGATAGCCCGTGTTTTGTTGTCTACTTTGTATTCTGCTAGAATTTTGAAGAGAGTTTTCCGGTCTATAGTGTCGTACACCTTTTTGAAGTCGACAAAGGTAATGATCAGGTTCTGTTTGTGTTGAAAAATCATTTTCAGGTTCCAAATTTGTTCCGCACAAGACCGCCCTTTGCGGAAGCCTGCTTGGTATTCCCCAATCAAGTGTTCGGTCTGGCATTCTAGTCTGTTCAGTAAATCTTTAGAGAGGATCTTGTATGTGACCGGTAGTAGGGATATTCCTCTGTAGTTGTTCGGGTCAGTCTTGTCACCTTTTTTGTATAGTGGGTGTATCAGGGCAGTTTTCCAGTCGTCAGGAATTTTCATGGTCTTCCAGATGTCTTCCAAGATCCTGTGGATGTATTTGGTGAGTTCTGGGTCTTGTAACTTCCAGATTTCCGCGATGATGCCATCTTCTCCTGGTGCTCTACGATTCTTGAGTGACTTGATTATTTCTTTAACTTCTTCTAGAGTTGGAGGTTCACTATCTGGATTGTGCGTGTTCGTTTCTGTCATCATTTCTTCCAATGGGGGGTCCGTGTTGAGCAGTTTTTCAAAGTACTTTGTCAGAATGTCACAATTGTTTTTGGTATTGGTTTCTAGGGTTCCATCCGGTCTTCTGAAGCACAAGTTGGTTGGTTGATACCCAGTCATATTTTCGCTGAACGTTCTGTAGAAGTTTATTGTATTGTTCTTCATGAAGTCTGATTCGATGTCCGTCAGTCGCCGTTTATCATACTGTCGTTTTTCACTGCGACTGATTTTGCTTGATTGCTTCTGTGTTTTCAAGAAGTTCATCCAATTCTCTTGGGATTTATGGCTACTAAATTTGTTCCATGCACTGATTCGTTGGTCAATAGCTTGGTCACATGTGTGGTTCCACCAACGGTGTTTCGGTGTGCGTGGTGCTTCTGCTAGTTTCATGGCCTCTCGGATTCTACGTGAAAGTTGTGTCCAGTCTGTCGTTTTCTCCATTTTAATTTTGTGTAATATTTGTGTCTGGTTTAAAGTAACGTATTCTGGATCTGGTCTAACAATTTTGTTCTTCTGGAGCTTTTTCTTGGTCAAAAGACGAATCCCGATCTGTAGTAGGTGGTGGTCTGAGTCGAAGTAGCCTTTGCGGGTGTCTATGTTCAAAATTTATTTTTGTGAGTCTTTCTGGACTATTACGTGGTCGATTTGTAGTTCTTGCTTTCCGCTGGGGAATTTCCATGTGGTATGTTTTCGTGTTGGTTTCTTGAATTTTGTTGACATAATGGCGAGATCGTGGCTTTTGCAAAAGTCTATCAGATGTTTTCCGTTTTTGTTGGTGTCCTTGTGTGGAGTATGCTTTCCTGTGGTATGTCTGTATATCTTTTCTTTTCCGAGTTTAGCGTTGAAGTCTCCCAGTATTATTTTGACGCTATGTGCAGGAATTTTTCTGATGGTTTCTTCCATTGTCGTCCAAAAGTGATCAATTTCGTTCGGGTTTTTCCTGTTGTAGTCTTTAGTCGGTGCATGTGCGTTGATTATTGTGTAGGACTTGTTGGCTGATTTCACTGTGATGGTGCTGAATCTTTCGTTTGGTGACGAAAAGTCGATTATGCTGTCCGTGATGGACCTGTGTACTGCAAATCCTGTGCCAAAAAGCCTTAGATTTTTCAGTTGTCTCGATGGTTTTCCTTTGTATATTCTGAAATTCTCCGTGTTGAAATGGTCTTCGTCTGTGAATCGTGTTTCTTGCAGTGCACATATCTTGATTTGAAATTTTTCGAGAGTGCCTGTCAGTTCTTTCATCTTTCCTGTCTTCATCAAGGTGTTCAGGTTGAGTGTGCCGATGTAGTGTTTGCGTTTGGTCTTGAGGGAGTTTGAGAAGCTCCGATTCTTCTCATGATGTCCGTGAGCCCCCGGAATCCAATGCTCACGACGATCCCAGTCTATTGACTGGGGCCCGGGGTAATGAGATTTTTCTCGTTGTACCATCATGATGTTTAGTAGTTGGATGTATGGTATGCTGCCGACTACAACCTGACTCTCCAGATCAGGAGGATGGTTGAGGCCGCCTCTGACTTGTGCAGCAGACGCCTTTTGTAGCCGCCGACTGTGGGAACAAACGCTACTAGTAGTTTTGGTCCGCCCCGAGTATTTCATTTCCTCGGTACCACCTACATCTAGGAGGCATTCCCCTATCCGCCACCTGGGGAGGCGCTCGGTTGCGGGTGTACTAACCGCCCCGTATATATATATATTGGAAATGGAAAAAAGAACACATTGACACCGGTGTGTCAGACCCACCATACTTGCTCCGGACACTGCGAGAGGGCTGTACAAGCAATGATCACACGAACGGCACAGCGGACACACCAGGAACCGCGGTGTTGGCCGTCGAATGGCGCTAGCTGCGCAGCATTTGTGCACCGCCGCCGTCAGTGTCAGCCAGTTTGCCGTGGCATACGGAGCTCCATCGCAGTCTTTAACACTGGTAGCATGCCGCGACAGCGTGGACGTGAACCGTATGTGCAGTTGACGGACTTTGAGCGAGGGCGTATAGTGGGCATGCGGGAGGCCGGGTGGACGTACCGCCGAATTGCTCAACACGTGGGGCGTGAGGTCTCCACAGTACATCGATGTTGTCGCCAGTGGTCGGCGGAAGGTGCACGTGCCCGTCGACCTGGGACCGGACCGCAGCGACGCACGGATGCACGCCAAGACCGTAGGATCCTACGCAGTGCCTTAGGGGACCGCACCGCCACTTCCCAGCAAATTAGGGACACTGTTGCTCCTGGGGTATCGGCGAGGACCATTCGCAACCGTCTCCATGAAGCTGGGCTACGGTCCCGCACACCGTTAGGCCGTCTTCCACTCACGCCCCAACATCGTCCAGACCGCCTCCAGTGGTGTCGCGACAGGCGTGAATGGAGGGACGAATGGAGACGTGTCGTCTTCAGCGATGAGAGTCGCTTCTGCCTTGGTGCCAATGATGGTCGTATGCGTGTTTGGCGCCGTGCAGGTGAGCGCCACAATCAGGACTGCATACGACCGAGGCACACAGGGCCAACACCCGGCATCATGGTGTGGGGAGCGATCTCCTACACTGGCCGTACACCTCTGGTGATCGTCGACGGGACACTGAATAGTGCACGGTACATCCAAACCGTCATCGAACCCATCGTTCTACCATTCCTAGACCGGCAAGGGAACTTGATGTTCCAACAGGACAATGCACGTACGCATGTATCTCGTGTCACCCAACGTGCTCTAGAAGGTGTAAGTCAACTACCCTGGCCAGCAAGATCTCCGGATCTGTCCCCCATTGAGCATGTTTGGGACTGGATGAAGCGTCGTCTCACGCGGTCTGCACGTCCAGCACGAACGCTGGTCCAACTGAGGCGCCAGGTGGAAATGGCATGGCAAGCCGTTCCACAGGACTACATCCAGCATCTCTACGATCGTCTCCATGGGAGAATAGCAGCCTGCATTGCTGCGAAAGGTGGTTATACACTGTACTAGTGCCGACATTGTGCATGCTCTGTTGCCTGTGTCTATGTGCCTGTGGTTCTGTCAGTGTGATCATGTGATGTATCTGACCCCAGGAATATGTCAATGAAGTTTCCCCTTCCTGGGACAATGAGTTCACGGTGTTCTTATTTCAATTTCCAGTTTATGTTTGGACTTGTTAGAGAATCTAAATTTGCAAAAACAATAAATAAGAGTCAGGATCAGAGAGAGGGGCAGGAGAAGATGAACATAGAAAAGGAGGAGGAGGTGATGGACTGAGAGAGAGGGGGGGGGGGGGGGGGAATGCAATGGGGAAGATGAAGTTAGAGGCGGCTGGAGAAGATAGACAGAGAAAGGGAAGGACGCTATGGACAGACAGAAAGGGAAGGAGAAGATGGACACAGAAAGGTATAGGGGCGATAGACACAGACAGGGGAGTAAAGGACACTAGGACGTATATTCAATTTCCATCATTTTAGAAACGTGTGCTATCTATTTCCTTATTTTTTCCATCAGGTCAGTCAGAACAAAACCCGTGGCCGGTACAGCTAGTATTAAATGAAAACTGACTATATTTTACGTAAGTACATATGCGGAATACGTATCTACCAATACATCTTCTGCAGCACCACTTTGAGTTAATCTACTGGAATATTCTCGGCTTATTCCCCAATATTTGAGTGCTAAATGATTTTGCTGGCTAGTGATTTTCTTTTGGTATGCGTTTCACAAACCATTTAAACTATAGATTTTGATCTGTAGTTAATATACCTATTAAAATAGAATATACTAGTACGTTATCTAATAAGGACTACCGTACAGTTCATTTATGTGAAAAGAGATTTAACGCTCGCTACCTTAAACCGTTCTGAATTATGTGCGGCAAACTGCTTAGCTAAATCACTCCGTGTACAGGGTGTCCCAGGAGGAATGTTCGACATTCATGGACATGACAGGAACGCTCATCTGAAGCAAAAACCTTAAACTGACGTATTATACCCTGTTCCGAATAGTTGCAGAGTCAGCACACATTTGTTTTGGGGCTACCGGCTCTCACCCAGCCACTCGACGTTTTGTTCGAACCCAACCAAATTCGCTGCTTTCAACCTCTTTGCGTGGTATGTTTTTCTGCCATTAAACTAGTCCGCTGAACACGCAGTTGTCGATGGTGTGTTGTGACTGACGCAGTGCGAAGGTATGAGTGTGTATCAGAGAAAAACATCGGTCAACCGCATTTGTACACACATTGGCTAAAATGTCGCAAATCTGTGCTAGTGAAGAAAATATAAATGTGGGGTATGCTTCTGCGATGATGGTGCTTCTGCAGTTGTCGAAGAACATCGTCGGCGCTTTCTGACACGCCAAGTTCGTGATCCTAGAATGTTCACCACAGTTTTCAGCACACTGAGTGAAAACGGTATCCTTCCAAGATCCATTTTTTCCTTCTGAAAGTGCAGTTCAACTATGTGTGGAGCAACAGTAACACATTGCTGAAATGGTGGAGCGTAGTTCCACCACCAGCACATGAGAGTTTCTGCACGTATCAGTGTCCAACGAACATGGATATGGCCCATTACCTACGGAAAACACGTAACCGACTCAAATGATAATAGTTGTTGATACTTTAATTTGCCATCGATATGTTGGCGAAAATACATGTTTAATTCCGGAGGTACGCATAAAATATCATCCGAAATTGTGCTAAACGCATTCTCTGAAAATTATTTCGAGCAGTTAGTTAATGAGTCCCCGCGAATAGTAAACGCTTGTGAAAACACACTTGACCTCTTAGCAGCAAATAATCCCTAGTTAATACCGAGCATCAAAACCGGTTCAGGGATTAGTGAATACAGGGTTGTCGTAGCGAGATTGAATATTGTAATCCCCAAATCCTCGAAAAATAAGCAAAAAATATACCTATTCAAAAAATCAGATAAAAATTCACTTCCTCAGAGACAATCTCCACTCATCCCAAATTAATAATATATGTGTACACCAGATGTGGCTTAAATTCAAAGAAATAGTGTCGGCAACAATTGAGACATTATACCAAATAAATTAAAAAACGACGAAGCTGATGCTCCTTGGTACACAAAACAGGTTTGACACTGTTGCATAAACAACGAAAGAAACTTGCCAAATTTAAACAGACGCAAAATCCTCAAGATTGGCGATCTTTTACAGAAGCTCGAAGTTTAGCGCGGACTTCAATGCAAGATGCCTATAACAGTTTCCACAACGAAACTTTGCCTCGAAACCTGGCAGAAAATCCAAAGAAATTCTAGTCGTATGTGATGTATGTTAGCTACAAGAAACAATCAATGTCTTTTCTGCCCTATATCAGCGGAGATAGTATCGAAGACAGTGCTGCGCAAACAGAGTTACTAAACACACACTTCCGAAATGCCTTCACAAAAGAAGACGAAGTAAATATTCCAGAATTCGAATCGAGAACAGCTGCCAACATGATTAACGTAGAAGCAAATATCCTCGGAGTAGTGAAGCAACTTAAAACACTTAATAAAAGCAAGTTTTCTGGTCTAGACTGTATACCAATTAGGTTCCTTTCGGAATATGCTGTTGCCTTAACTCCATACGTAACAATCGTATACAACCGTTCGCTCGACGAAAGATCCGTACCCAAAGACTGGACTGTTGCACAGGTCACACCAATATTCAAGAAAGATAGTAGGAGTAATCCACTACGGTACAGGCCCATATCGTTAACGTGGATGTGCAGCAGGATTTTTGATCATATATTGTGTTCGAACATCATGAATTACCTCGAAGAAAACGGTCTATTGACGCAAAGTCAACATGTGTTTAGAAAACATCGTTCCTGTGAAACACAACTAGCTCTTTATTCACATGAAGTGTTGAGTGCTATTGACAAGAAATTTCAGATCGATTCCGTATTTCTGGGTTTCCGGAAGTCTTTTGACACTGTACCACACAAGCGGCTCGTAGTGAAATTGCGTGCTTATGGAACATCGTCTCAGTTATGTGACTGTATTTGTGATTTCCTGTCAGAGAGATCACAGGTCGTAGTAATTGAGGCAAAGACATCGAGTAAAACAGAAGTGATTTCTGGCGTTCCTCAAGGTAGTGTTACAGGCCCTTTGCTGTTCCTTATCTATATAAACGATTTGGGAGACAATCTGAGCAGTCGTCTTCGGTTGTTTGCAGATGACGCTGTCGTTTAGCGACTAATAAATTTATCAGCAGATCAAAACAAACTGAAAAACGATTTAGAAAAGATATCTGAATGGTGCTAAAAGTGGCATGTGACCCTAAATAACGAAATGTGTGAGGTCATTCACATGAGTGCTAAAAGGAACTCGTTAAACTTCGGTTACACGATAAATCAATCTAATCTAAAAGCCGTAAATTCAGCTAAATACCTAGGTATTACAATTACGAACAACTTGGATTGGACACATAGAAAATGTTGTGTCGAAGGCTAACCAAAGGCTCCGTTTTATTGGCAGGACACTTAGAAAATGTAACAGACCTACTATGGAGACTGCATACACTACGCTTGTCCGTCCTCTTTTAGAATACTGCTGCGCGGTGTAGGATCCTTACCAGATAGGACTGACGGAGTACATCGAAAAAGGCAGCACGTTTTGTATTATCACGAAATATGGGAGAGAGTGTCACAGAAATTATACAGGATTTGTGCTAGACATCATTAAAAGAAAGGCGTTTTCGTTGCGACGAACCTTCTCACGAAATTCCAGTCACCAACTTTCTCCTCCGAATGCGAAAATATTTTGTTGACGCCGACCTACCTAGGGAGGAACAATTACCACGATAAAATAAGGAAATCAGATCTTGTGGTGTTCATTCTTTCCGCCCACTATACGAGAATGGAATAATAGAGCATTGTGAAGGTGGTTCGATGAACCCTCTGCCAGGCACTTAAATGTGATTTGCAGAGTATCCATATAGATGTAGATATAGAAAACTTGTGACTATTTCACTTACAGCGTGTCCACCATCTTCACATTGGCAAGCAGTTCTACATGACTTGAATTTTGTCACTGGTTAAATGTCAATCGCCATTTGCTTACATCAAAACTATTTACTGATGAAGCCACGATTAGACGCAATGGAATGAACAAATACTTCATTATCATTGATGGTCGCACAAAAAATCCACACGCTACAGTGGAAAACAATCTCCAAGTTAGTTTTTCGACCAGTGTTTGGTGCGGCATGATCGGTAAACGTCGATATGTCTAGTCATTTTAGAAGAGCGAATGACGGACAGAATTACTTGCATTTTTTTTGGAATATTCGTTTTTTGAACGTCTGGAGGTCGTTCCTTTGGCATAGCCGACTGCGATGCACTTCCAGCATGACAGAGCCCCTCAATATTTTACCAAGCGTATGAGGAAACATCTCAGCTGCTCTTACTATAATCACTGGACTGGTCGAGGCGGTACAATTAACCGCCTACCGACATCGCCAGACATTGAGCCATTAGAGTTTTGTTAATGCGGTTCGACGAAATCTCAGGTGAATACGCTAGCTGAAATGCTTGGTTGCATCATGCACGCTGCTGTTCACATTAGGGAACGTGCAGAGGCACTCAGACAAGCAACACACGTTCTGAAAGACTGTACAAATGCCTTGAAGTTGGCAGTGGTATATTTTGCACTGTACAACGACTGCAATGTGATGTGTACGATAATGCTTAGAAGTGAAGATGTTAAAAATACGTATTTTTCAATTTATCCTTTGTAAAACGCATATTGCAGTATTTAATAACTGTTGTACATGTGTATATTGTAAACCTGACAATGTACAGGGTCTTTCAAAGAGGACTTAAAACTTTAAAAATTCATATAAATTTATTAACAGAAGATGTAGAAATGGGTTTAGTGCTATTTTGTAGTGAAACACATTAAGGATTTTTTTTACCTTAAGATGTATGTGCTTTCTGTTGGTTATTACGCACACATCCCATCGGAAGGCTATTTCTGTAGCATTGCAGGTGTGGCTTGCTCTAAGGTCAGGTAGAGAAGCCACCACAGGAGGTATAAACACGATGTCGTTGATGAATCCCCATAAAAAAGTCAGGTCTGTGGAATGTGCGGGCCATGCAATTGGCACATCACGGTTTCAAATGCAACAAGCTGGCTCGATTTCGTAAGGCTGTTGAAAAAACGTTGTCTCATTCGCTAAACGATACCGTCAGATGTGCTTGGACGACCTGATGATTTCCCATGTCTTACTGAGCACCCTGTTCCTGCCAAACATTTACGCCACTCGAAAATTGTAGGCCTATGAGGGGGATCTTCAGCGTACTTCGTACGGAAGTTAGGCTAAACTGTTGTCGCCCACTTCTATTCTTCAAAACAAAACATACAGCTAGCACTCTCAGGTACATTGCAAGTAGCCATCTTTAACGCAACTGCCGCTACTTACGATGCGATTCTGCACTACCGAACAACGCAACACAGAATGTGATGCATTTTCCTACAAATTGACACTACAATTACCTCTGTAAGTACCATGAATTAATTTATATGAATTTTCAAAGTTATTAGTTCTTTTTAAAACACTGTATTGAATACTAAAGAAAATAAATAACAATGAACATTAAATCCGTTTTATCTTCGAAGAGCATATATCCATATGAAGCTTTTCGCTTGAAATCATCATTCCTGAGATATCCCTGAATATTGACCTGTGCTCCTAGGACACGCTGTATAGGTAAGCTGCGCCTACATTACATTCGCATCTAGCAACTGACGGCAATACAGAAGATGCTGGATCCGACTCACTGAGATCAGCAGTGAGACCAGGCGCTTGCAGTTTGTGATAAAAAGAATGTCTTAAGCAGTAGAGCAGTTTAGCGATGCATTCATCTTCAGTCGGTTGGGGCAGAACTAAAAAGAAAAACTGCTGTCTGTATCTTATATACTTACATGAGTGATAATTTTGATGAACCCAACCTCATTCTGATAAATTCTGTGGCTACAGTGATTTCGTGCATGAGTGTATCCGAAAGAGAACACTACTCTGGCTTTGGTTGCTAGACATAATGGATAGAAAAAATATTCAAATTATTATAAGTAAAAGCATAAAGTAAATAAATTCTGCAAGCACTGTCAAAAGGCGGCCAGCGTGGCCGAGCGGTTCTAGGTGCTTCAGTCTGGAACCGCACGACCGCTACGGTCGCAGGTTCGAATCCTGCCTCGGGCATGGATGTGTGTGTTGTCCTTAGGTTAGTTAGGTTTAAGTAGTTCAAAGTTCTAGGGGACTGATGACCTCAGATGTTAAGTCCCATAGTGCTCAGAGCCATTTGAACCACTGTAAAAATAATTTTAGGAGTTGCCAGCTAGCCTCTTGTGGCGGCAGTTCGCTGTCTGCCAAACGACTAAAAAGTCATAAACACCATACCCAAGAGGTGCCACTGTTATCAATAGCGCAAGGAAATCTGACTAGTGACTCCAGTGTTGATCACCCCTGAGTTGGCCAACTTGTCATAAAGTTAATTTAATTCCTTCGAACCCACAACAAAATAAATGTCACCGTTGCGAATGAGAATGGGTGTCGTTGAAAAATTCATAACAAAGACCTACGGTATCACAAAGAGATTTATTCAAAAATGTTCAAATGTGCGTGAATTTCTAAGGGAGCAAACTACTGAGGTCATGGGTCCCTAGTCTTACACACTACTTAAATTAACTTATGCTAAGAATAACACACCCACCCATACCAGAGGGAAGACTCGAACTTCCGGTGGGAGGGGCCGCGCAGTCCGTGACATGGTGCCTTCAACCGCTCGCCCACTACGCGCGGCGTATATTTACTAAATAATATCAATCTCAAGAGAGAACAAACATATACACAGGAACTTCAACTGTGTAACACTTCATTAACATGGTCTCAGGTTGGTTGGCAATAGACTTGGGGAACCTAACTGGAATTTACGTGTAAGTGATACTGGCTACTGTAAGCGGAAGGATACCATTCTAGGGAAGCATACTCTCCTGTATCGTTTTACTCACTGGTCTTTCATGTCAAGATACAATTAAGCATGGAATGGGCACTGGAAGTATCTACTGGGAGAACAAGGCTGGTATGAAAAAAGATGATAATAAAAACAATTGATAGGCTTCTGAATTTGCTGAAGCTGCACAACGTTATTGATATAGCCCGTGAAAGACGAGGCGCAAACATCCCTGTGCAGGCTCTGCTGAAGCGTCGTACTTCGGGAGATGGCCCCCGTCTGCCGGTGATTATTATCACGTCCGGAAAATATAAGTTCCGCCCATCTTTACAACTAGCTGCTCTCTCCATAGAAACGGAAGAGCTCTAGTGACAGTACTCTGTGATGGTCGAGATGCAAGTCGCCACCTCTCCCTTTTGCAGAAAACCTTTCGAAATACAGCCATCCCCCCCCCCCCCCCCCATGTTCTCAAATAAACCTATCAAGGCCCAGCAGTGATTACCATGCCGAACATGTTTTCTAGCAAGGAGACCCGAACTTCCTCAACCAATCACTGCCGGGCAGCACACTTTCTGTTCTCCACTTTCTAAAGAAGTGTAATTTCATTTCGCATTCAGCCACGGCGTTCCCTCACTCTTGCTTCACCGATAGCTGAACAAGGCTGCCCCTAATGCAATGGTCACCTCCAGTGTCCAAAAATCTGTCTCTGCAGCCGAGTTTAATTCTACTACTACTACTCAAGTCATCCAAGTACTGTGAGATCAATCAGTGGTTTACCCTAACCCTAATAGTCCATCAGATTAATACCATTCAGTGAGAATATAGATACACCAAGGGCAAATGAAGTTGTATGTAATCGCCGAAACAAAATGAAAGGGGAGGAGCCTGAAGGGTATTACCACGGCAGTAGCCTGCCCGGAAGGCACCGCCGTCTTTCAAGTTCAACATCACTTCAGCTGCTTGCTCCATGCAATACTTATGAATTTATTACGGTAAAATGAAGTGCAACTCGGGTGTATAACTGAGTTGACAGTGGAAGAGGTAGTTGAAATGGAGAATGTGAAGAAACTACTAATTACGAGAGATAATATTTTTCCTCTTTTTCTTCTCTCTCTTCTTCTGTTTCATTTACTCTTTACACATATCTTTGATGGTTTATAATGTTTGTTGTTTTATTCTGTAATATGAAATTAACCGTTTTTTCTTTATTATTGCATGTATCTCTTTTAATTGAATATGAAGAAGTGTCGGTTTTTGTTCGCTCTTCTTTGTGACGCTTTTGTGAGATGCGCTGTGTGCAACTAGATGTAATGAGCAGCACTGTTGTATGGACTGTGATGCGACAGCGATATCGATAGTTGGCAGGCGAACAGTGACTCTCAGCTCGTGTGCAGCGTTGTGGTGTACGCATGCGTGTTGTGTAATCGTACCAGACAGAAGCGCATAAAAATGTTCTGTCCCGCTTTTATTTATTTATTTTTGTCACAGAGTAAACTAAATTTCGACATGGACGTTATGAAACATAGTGTTATAATGTGGACACTGTACGCTTCATTGAGTACTTTAAACATAGGAGAATGGATTGTGATTTTCGTGGTTAGAACCGGACTGTATTGCACGTTAACTGAGTTGCAAGAACTAATGTACTTTGAACTTTTTATTTTGCGTGTAACCAACTGAGCTGAGGCGCGCGCTGAAAAATTAGCTATCGGTCAGGAGACTTTTAAGCTGTTTATGATACGTTCTCGCCAGAACTGTTAATTCGCAATCGTGAATGCGAATAGTGGACGAACTGTAAGTACGCAATCAGCTAGTAAAAGTGCAATGTGTGTCGTTTTAAAACTGAGTACTGGACTTCAGAAACAGAAACTTAAACGAAAAGACCATTGTAATAGTACACATACGAATGTGGATTTATACGGCAGCAACTACGTCTAAGTGGCTTATGACAGAAAGAACGCTTTTAGAATCATATTCCAAGCAAGAGGACAAATCCATTGTAATTATGTGGCTGATGGAGCTACAATAATTACGCCGCCAGCACCACCGAGTTCACGCTGACGTCATAACGCATTGTCTACAAAACGATAAGCTCCAAACGCTAAGCGCTCTCCCCTAGCAAAGGCTCACAGAATTTTCTGTAGTTTAAATGTAATTTCATTCTCTTTTGTGACAAACTTTTCTCAGTATTTTCTTTCTTCAAAAATAAATGAAGTTGTTGTAAAGTGCGTTCGCAATCAGTTTTGACATAGTTGAGTGCACCCTTAATAGTACTTTCTCTGTCTTATTCATCGATTTTATTGTTGTTGTTGTTTCATACTTTTACGTATTCTTTTGGGAGGGTGTGTTATTATAAATTTGAGCAGTTTTTTTATCAGGCGCATTTATGTGTTTTGTGTGTTATGTGCCAGCCTATGCAAGTTGTGGTGTCCGTCATTAAAGTCTGAGCGTCGACAAGTCACACTTAGGTGGCTCGTATCCTGTGCAATATACGCCACAGGTGGGATTTTTGGATCTAACAGTTGTCAACTACGTAAACTATGTTTACATTTAATAATACGTCATATTACGAGCTACTCATGACCAAGTGCGAATTTATTTTGCTCTTTCAGTTATAACTGAACAATATTATAGTCATTTCTTTAATTATTAAATAATTTATTCACTGAAATTTTCCCGTTGTACGTACCCTTTGTGTTTGTTGGCAAGTCTGGAAGCCAAACGGGTTATTTTGAGTTTAAATTATCGAAACTCACGGTCAAAATGACGCAAAGTAGATCTCTCAGAACCCTTTTCATCACATATGGCTCGTTCCGTGAGAAGACCAGACAACACGGCAAGATATGACTTAATTTCGCTACACCACAGAGTCTTTTTCTTCATAAGCGACAGTCAGCGTAATTTCAGAGCGATACAGCAGCTTGAGGTAAATATTCGTATATATATATGTTAACTGCTGCACTGTTTTTCAGTGTTCAGGCACCGACAGGTATTGTGTGCACAAAGGCTACAGAACTTCTGGCATTTCAGTGCCACAGTCATGAATATGAGCACGTAGCGAAACTTGTGCCATTTTGTAAGAGTCAAGAGAAATTTATTTTATAAGATTATAGATGGTGATATGGCACATTTGACCATCGAAGCGCCTTAAGGTTATGTACCACATACCTGTGACACTCAAATTAGAAACAGTGCACTGTTGCACGTACGGCATAGTTTGATTCGCCAAGCAAGTTCAAGAAAAGAAGTGCTAGACTTCGAAAATTCTGCCACTAATTTACATGTCAAGTGTAGCATCTAATTTAAAAAGCATGGAAAGGCGAATGGTAGCCCCAAACAATTATTCACCGATTAAGTTAGCTACGGTTACAGCATGTCTCTCTTCTGTGCAAGCAATTGTGTCTAAAACACAGAGCCACCATTTCAGTGAAACTACTGTGACGGGTTTTAACACTGATAACTATAAAACATAGCCCTACACAGTGTAACTGAAGACCACAAGCTGGCCGCGGTGGTCTCGCGGTTCTAGGCACGCAGTCCGGAACCGTGCGACTGCTACGGTCGCAGGTTCGAATCCTGCCTCGGGCATGGATGTGTGTGATGTCCTTAGGTTAGTTAGGTTTAAGTAGTTCTAAGTTCTATGGGACTAATGACGACAGCAGTTGAGTCCCATAGTGCTCAGAGCCATTTGAACCATTTGAAGACCACAAATTGCATTTCTTAGTGCAAGATTACTCCTATTATCTCCAACATAAGTAAAATAATCAAAGGTGATGACTGGATCTTGTAAACTTGAAAGATAGGTAGATTTAAATATCACTACAGACTTGGTCATACAAATATGAGTTTAATGGTATATAGGTCAACATAATACATTGATTATATTCTGTCTCATATTCTTAAAATAAGTCAATCTGATTGTCAGTTGACGAAGTTGAGGCAACAAGACTTTAACTGTGACATTAAGTGGATAACACGATCTATGACTAATACAAATGCGACTGATCGTGAACTGATCCAGCAGATAAACTATTACAATGCACTTGAATCGAACAACAAATGCTGTGCGGTGGGCATGCAGTCATGTAAGAGAGTTTTCTCAAAAGATTACCAGTGCTGATGCTATGAGAAGCTCACCATGCACCTGCAGAAAACTCGAGATGCAGTGTAGTGTAGTGAAGTGTAGTTGGATGATGGCCCTCTGTCATCTCCTCTCGTTTGGATGTACCTTTGGGCCAAGATTCCAAGTCCAAAAAACCAAATCTCCTCCATGGGCCGCTATCACATCTATTTATTTTGGCCAACAAACTAAAACCACCAACTGAAAACTCGAAAAATACCCCTGTGCCTACTGCACATCGATCCGCATACCACACAGCCTCCCTTCATAAGAGATGAAAAAACTGTAATCCAATGACAGTACATGGACAGGCGCCCGTTGCTATGACCTCTGACGCCATGGACCATGGTCCAGTCAACAGACGGATGACCTATGTGCGCAGGAAAACACACAACCCTGTACATGTAAGAGATTTTAAAAACGGCCACAACATTGTAGGCCACACAGTGTCAGGCCAGCAGAAGTAATTTTGCAAAACGTTTTCGCTTGACAAGCTGACAGCGGTTTTAGCAGAAGGAGTAAACAATAAGAGGTCCCCTGCCAAAATGGTGGACAGCACTTCGCCTCATCTGGAAACAACTGCCGCTCTGATATTCCTAAGCAACACTGCGAAAGAAGTTGTGAGAACCTTTTTTTTTTTTTCCTCTGGCTACGGAGACAATAAGCTGAGCTTCTGGTTCTTTGTTCCCTGTGGCCAGTGATGCACCGCGGCTCGGGTCACGTCCTCTGTCGCGGCTTCTGCAGTTCAACAGCACCGGCCCACCTGCCTTTCTCAGAACTGAGATCGTTAAGCCTCACCCGCGGCAACCGTGGCTGCCCGACGAGAAACAAGAGCTCATCACCTCCACCTTAAGTAACTGCTAGCATTAGCGACGATGGAATTCGGCATTACAACCACTGTCAACCCACGCTCATAATCTCATTGACCATAGAGCATGTGATTATCAGTTCCACTGAATAAATAAAGTGGAAGGAAGGCAGATTGGAAGAACCTGCCGTCTTTCACAACCCCACGCTTGCAATGAATTTTTGGTGGAACTGGTTCCACTTAAAGCAGGAGACTGGGGATGGCTAGAGGACAAATGTAAGGATGCAGAGGCTTATCTCACTAGTGGTAAGATAGATACTGCCTACAGGAAAATTAAAGAGGCCTTTGGAGAAAAGAGAACCGCTTGTATGAATATCAAGAGTTCAGATGGAAACCCAATTCTAAGCAAAGAAGGGAAAGCAGAAAGGTGGAAGGAGTATATAGAGGGGCTATACAAGGGCGATGTACTTGAGGACAATATTATGGAAATGGAAAAGGATATAGGTGAAGATGAAATGGAAGATATGATACTGGGTGAAGAGTTTGACAGAGCACTGAAAGACCTGAGTCGAAACAAGGCCCCGGGAGTAGACAACATTTCATTAGAACTACTGACGGCCTTGGGAGAGCCAGTCCTGACAAAACTCTACCAGCTGGTGAGCAAAATGTATGAGACAGGCGAAATACCCTCAGACTTCAAGAAGAATTTAATAATTCCAATGCCAAAGAAAGCAGGTGCTGACAGATGTGAAAATTACCGAACTATCAGTTTAATAAGTCACGGCTGCAAAATACTAACGCGAATTCTTTACTGACGAATCGAAAAACTAGTAGAAGCCGACCTCGGGGAAGATCAGTTTGGATTTCGTAGAAATATTGGAACACGTGAGGCAATACTGACCCTACGACTTATCTCAGAAGTTAGATTAAGGAACGGCAAACCTACGTTTCTAGCATTTGTAGACTTGGAGAAAGCTTTTGACAATGTTGACTAGAATACTCTTTTTCAAATTCTGAAAGTAACAGGGGTAAAATACAGGGAGCGAAAGGCTATTTAGAATTTGTACAGAAACCAGGTGGCAGTTATAAGAGTTGAGGGACATGAAAGGGAAGCATTGGTTGGGAAGGGAGTGAGACAGGGTTGTAGCCTCTGCCCGATGTTATTCAATCTGTATATTGAGCAAGCAGTGAAGGAAACAAAAGAAAAATTCGGAGTAGGTATTAAAATCCATGGAGAAGAAATAAAAACTTTGAAGTTCGCCGATGACATTGTAATTCTGTCAGAGAGAGCAAAGGACTTGGAAGAGCAGTTGTACGGAATGGATAGTGTTTTGAAAGGAGGATATAAGATGAACATCAACAAAAGCAAAACGAGGATCATGGAATGTAGTCGAATTAAGTCGGGTGATGCTGAGGGATTTAGATTAGGAAATGAGACACTTAAAGTAGTAAAGGAGTTTTGCTATTTGGGGAGCAAAATAACTGATGATGGTCGGAGTAGAGAGGAAATAAAATGTAGACTGGCAAAGGCAAGGAAAGTTTTTCTGAAGAAGAGAAATTTGTTAACATCGAGTATTCATATAAGAGTCTGGAAGTCGTTTCTGAAAGTATATGTATGGAGTGTAGCCATGTATGGAAGTGAAACATGGACGATAAATAGTTTAGATAAGAAGAGAATAGAAGCTTTTGAAATGTGGAGATACAGAACAATGCTGAAGATTAGATGGGTAGATCACATAACTAACGAGGAGGTATTGAATAGGATGGGGGAGAAGAGGAGTTTGTGGCACAACTTGACTAGAAGAAGGGATCGGTTGGTAGGACATGTTCTGAGGCATCAAGGGATTACCAATTTAGTATTGTAGGGCAGCATGGAGGGTAAAAATCGTAGAGGGAGACCAAGAGATGAATACACTAAACAGATTCAGAAGGATGTAGGTTGCAGTATTTACTGGGAGATGAAAAAGCTTGCACAGGCTAGAGTAGCATGGAGAGCTGCATCAGACCAGTCTCAGGACTGAAGACCACTGAATACATGATGAAGGCAATGCTGGATGTCCTTAACATTTGATATTGCCTTATGGTTTTTACAAGAATCCCAGTCACACACTTAGACAATTAAAACAACTAGAATTTAAATGAAGCGCATTCAGATGAAACCAAAATACATAACTTAGGCGATAAAAAGTATAGAAAATAGTTTTAAAAATATTAAAGAAATTTTATGCGAACAAGAAACTATGGTTTCCCTGAGTGCAGTTTCAAGAAACAAGTCCTTTAATTTAGTTAAGGTCCAGTATTCACTAATCTCACGTCAACACTCATTCACTCGTAACAAATACAGTTACTAGTGACACAAGTGATGCATGATATGTGTACGTAACACTTCAAGTGGGTAACTGAATAGTACCTAATGAGTATTATGGTTTCTAAACAGAAACAAAATAGGGCGGTTAGGGCTCTAGAGGCCTAGAGAAACCAGCTTTCCTAGGGGAATAAAGCCTTACAAGAAAATCAGGCCTTGAAGTGGCAGCCGCACTATCCAACTATACCTATGCAGCCCCCTTGAGGCGGCCAGGCGAAATAAAAAGTTTTATGGGAAACTACATAGGGAAAGCGGACGGAAAACCATACGACGAACCGGAAAAGGGAAAAGGTTAATGATTTTGGTATAGCGGAACATGTAAACTTAATAACATGGATCGTCAGAGGGATATCGGCAAAGAATGGAGAACTACATAAAATATTAGAAGAGAGGAATTGTGATGCAGCGTTTATCACAGGAACTTAAAAGAAAATGAAAGGAATTAAAGATATTGGAAATTATACTACGATATACAGTGGAGTAGAACAAAGCAAAAGAACACAAGCTGTGGTTGCCATAATAATAAATAAAAAAAATGGACAAACAGATTTTATAAGCTATGCATGGATAAGCGAGTAGATATGCAGCATAAGATGTAAGATTTCTAGAGGATATGTAACCTGTATAAAAGTGTATGCCTCAGAGGAAGGGAGAACGAAGGAGAGGGAGACGTTCTATGAAGATCTACAGAAAACACTAGATAGGATAACTAAGAGTGACTATATTGTAATTGGCGGAGACTACAATGCCAGAATAGGAACGGAAAGAACAGATAATATAGTTGCCTATGCTGGAGGGACTGCAGTCAACAGCAATGGAACCACATTAAGAGATTTTGCAACTTTCAACAACTTCATAATATTAAACTCTTTCTTTAAGCACAAAGACATACACAAATAAACATGATCGGCCAGAGGATTTTGAACCATAATTGACTACTTCACAGAAAACCAAAAAACAGCTGTTCTGTTTCAGGATGTGCCTATATATAGAGGGTACGACATTAAAACAGACAACTTCCAGCAACAAGCAGAAGTTGCCCTAAAGCAGAGATGGCATAAAACAAGTAAGAACTCCACAGAACAACCAAGGGAGGAATATTAATTCTGCTTATTAGAACAGGAGTCAATCAAGAATCTTTATCAAACACGCTTGGACACAATAATGGGGACCGTTCCAGAATCAGAGAGTACTGAAAATGAGTGGGACAGATTAAGAACGTATTAATAACTACAGTCAGTCAAGCTTTATGTAAAACGAAACACGGGAAGAATACAAAGGGACATGATTTGGACAAAAGAAACTGAGGAAGGTGTTGAAATAAATAGAAAACTATATAAAAAATATCTACAACACTTAACTCAGGAGAATAATGAAGCATACAAGAAACAGACTGCAGAAGTGAAAAATCTAAGCAGGAAGCTCCATCAAGACGGCTGGGATAACTTTGTTGCCATGATCGGAAACGATGTCCATGGGAGACAAACGCTTACATATAGAAAGCTAATACTCTTGAATAACCTCGAAAAGGATGTTGCAGATATCAGTGTAATAAAGATCAAAGACTGGTTGCGTTATTACAAGGAAATGTGGGCTGATGAAATGAAAACAGAAAATGCTTAAGATCTTTAAACAAATCCTAATCATCTTGAATTCCTAGAATTAGAACATGTTTTGAGATATAAAAAGAACCGAAAGGCAGTAGGAAGTGGTGGCATTAACAGCGAACTAATAAAATATTCTTCAGTGGTATTTAAAAAAGAGGTTCCTCAGATTTTTGAATCTTTGCTGGATAACAAAGGAAATACCAAAAGAATGAAAGATCTCACTTATAAAACCAATATTTAAAAAAGGAGACAGGTCAAAACCTGAAAATGATAGAGGCATATCACTATTAAATATAGCGTATAACCGAAAGACTAAACCCCTTAATGGAATGCCTTCTGTCAGAAGAACAAAATGGATTGAGAAAGGGGAGAAGCTGTACAGACAACATATTTATGCTACAGCAAATTATAGAAAACAGAAGGAATTCAATAAAGAAAAACACATCCTTTTCGTCGATTATGTAAAGGCTTTTGAGAAAGTAAATAGACAGCTATTGTGGGAAATTTTAATAAGATGAGGTATACCAAAACACAGGTAGTTCAAAAAATCTATGCTAATACAAGAATCCAAACAATTGTGAATAATTAGGAAACAACAAAGGTTATTAATTTAAGAGTTCGAAAAGGTTGCAGCCTCTCTCCTCTGCTTTTTAATACGAGTATATGCATTTATAACATTATATGGCAATAGAGAATGAAAGTGAAGAACTATACATATAACACAGACCAAAAAAATTACATTATGACTTTGTCATTCGCAGACGACCAAGAGTTAATTTCGAATAATGAAGATGGACTGCAGAGAATTGCTAAGGAACTGTACCAAACATGCCAGATATATAATATATCAATATCAATACAAAAACAAAATTCATGGCTTTCTGTGGAAAAAATCCAGTTAGATCAAAAATAATTGTAGAAAAAGTACGTAGATAGATTCAAATTTCTATGAACCATGCTGTCATACAGGGGAGACCTAGATCAAAAAGACAAAATTGAGAAATTTAACTACTTAAATGGCACCATCAAAAGAGCCCTCCAACGTAAATTAAGAACAGAAACATTCTGAAATTTTACAAAGTTATGTCAGTACCAGCATTAGTACATGGAAGTGAATCTTGGGTAATGAAAATGGAAGACAAGATTACAAGCCAATGAAATGAAATTTCTCAGGTGCATAGCAGGATACACGAAGCTAGACTACAAAAGAAATACAGATATCAGGAAGGAATTAAATATTTTCGATATAAACGGTAAGGTTGACGAATACCGACAAAAATAGATATTTCATCTTTTACGAATGTATAAATCAAGATTACCACTACAGTTTTGGCGATATACTCTGCAAAGTAAAAGAGGCACTGGAAGGCCGGCAAAAGATGGAAGGACTACGTGTAGCTGCAACAGGCTAAGGGATAGCCTAATGCATGACCGAAGATGAAGAAGAAGAAGAAACACAAACCTAAACATTACAGTTACAGGTACACCTGTACAAGATATTCGTTAGAAATGCGTCACACTACACGATATTACTGATTATACTGACAGAAACATATTACTTTCATTATGATAAACTCAATTAGGGGCATGAATGATAAATGCACAAAATAAGATATCTATAAAAACAACAAACAATGACTGCATGACGTCATTGGGGACATAGTCAACATAATGAATTCACAGTGAACGTGTGTTAAGTGTGGTAATCAAGAGCCTGCCTAAGAAAAGAGTAGAATGTTACAACATACAGTAAGGATTAGACATTACAGAAAATATATACATTATTGTATATGAGTGTTTAAAAAATTTGGTCGAAAACGTGATGGTGGCAGCAAGTGAAAGATAGCAATCTTATAGATTCGTAATCGCAGCACTGAAATGGTCACATGAGTTCACAATGGCTCTTTATTGCACAGCATATGGCACAGTCACTTTAAGACGAATGGTGAGTTGTGGCTGAAGCTGTGGGGTGGCCATATTGTTCAAGGCTCGGGAGGCAGTAGTGTGGACCTCTGCGCAGTATTGTTTCTGGATGTGGAACAGCTGTGGCTGCCAATAGCAGTATGGGATGGAGTGGTAGATTCTCATGGACGAGTTTGCAGTTTGTGCAGACAGTTATCATGGCTCCATTAAATTGTCCTCTGAAACTACCCGTCTACTGTGTACTTCCTGCAGCTGTACTCATTGGTTGTGAGTGTTTCACGAGATTGACAATCAATTAGACTTAGCTCTATGGTGAGCACGGTAAGTTCAGAAAGAATGGAAGGTGTAGCATAACAGGCATGTTGTCGCTGTCCAAGATGGCAGCAGACGTATATTGGTCCTGAAGGTAATGTGTCACAAGAACTCAATCATCAAGAGCAAATTTTGTAGGTTGTTGGGTCTGATTGGAAATGAAGTCCCATTCCACTTGACAGAGTGTAGGGGCAGGATGCGAGCGATCCTCGCCGCCGTACTAGGCAAGGTCCTATTGGACATGGTTTGCCGTTGCCTTCCTCCGACCGTAATGGGGATGAATGATGATGATAAAGACGACACAACAACACCCAGTTATCTCGGGCCAGGGGAAAATCCCTGACCCCGCTGGGAATCGAACCCGGGACCCCGTGCTCGGGAAGCGAGAACGCTACCGCGAGAACACAAGCTGCGGACTTGGGTCTGATTACAGAGATATATTGATCAGGTCATGAGTAATAATAGCTCAGTGGTGGAAGGAATTGCCAAACATATTCTTAAGGTCATTGGTAGTGTTAAATATTCTGGAACCTTCTGTGAGTGGTCGGGCACAGGAGAAGCGCTTTGTGGCTGCGCCACACGTCGGTGCTATGCTGTATGCTACCTCCTGTGTTTGCCAACAGTGGCCCATCCTTGAGGGATACCTGCTGCCGCTCTTGCTTTCCATCGCTGCGTCCGTCCAGGTTGGTTCAAAACGGCTGTGAGCACTATGGGATTTAACTTCTAAGGACATCAGTACCCTAGAACTTAGAACTACTTAAAGCTAACTAACCTGACATCACACACATCCATGCCCGAGGTAGGATTCGAACATGCGACCGTAGCGGTCGCGCGGTTCCAGACTGTAGCGCCTAGAACCTCTCGGCCACTCCGGCCTGCTGTCCGTCCAGGTACATGAGGGCATAAAGCTCAGATGCCCCGCTGCATTAAGCATCACAGCATGTGCTCTGAATGCCAATCAGTTTTCTGCACCAACTGGGCGTTGGCCAGCCCCTCGCTTCCCAGGTTGCCTCCGCAGCCACACCACGCCGACATTGTCATACGTGTATGCGTTCACGTGCTAGGTCCAACTCTGTATACATACCATCAGAAATCGACTAGTAACAATCTATTTACAATCACAATTTACAGATAAAATAAACGCACTGAAAACACAAAGACGGACTTGCAATATCGAATAGTGAAATGAACCTTAAGATTATTTATCTCCTACTTGGAATATACATATCTGAATGATTATAAATATAAAATGAGGGTATGATATGTAGTGTGTGTGTGTTGCTCTCCATGGTCAAGCCTGCACTTACAGAACTACCACGTCCTCATATTTGCATTTTCCATGTCCAATGACCTTAAGAATATGTTTGGCAATTCCATCCACTACTGAGCTATTATTACTCTTATTCTAACGTCCACTAAACAACTGATTTTTAACTACACCTATTAAACTATATCATATCTGTGCATATAACCTAGATATTAGATGAAGTAAATCAGACATTGCTTGTGATGGCGTGCATGATTCGACGATATCGGTGCAACCTATTATACACATACACACAAACACACACACACACACACACACACACACACACACACACACACACACACACACAAGTACGAAACAATGACAGGTAAATTCCATTCTCTAGTGTCCAGCTGACCTGATTAAGTAAAGTGTGGCATTACTCACACCTAAGTATTCCTATTTACTAAATTTACACCATCTTTTAACCCTAAATGCTTATGGCTTCCATGGGTCTCAGTCACCTTGGTAGTGATGTGCTCGATTCAGTTGAGCAGGTATCCTGGCTCCAACACGTGGTGGTACGGAACAGACATGATCCATCTCAGAGTGACTCACTGCATTATGTTCCATCTTCTTCCTGAAACTTATGATTGCGAGTTAATGACATGATACAGAATTTCTTCAAAGTTCCTTCCAGTCGTTAACATACATGATATAAAATTCTGACGCTCGTAGTGTCGTTCGTAGCATCTTTATTTTTGTCTATCTAGTTATTTTATGCTACCTTATGTATTGCCTGTCTGAGTGGCTCGCTCTGTCTGTACTATCAGTTAAGCCTCCTTGAATAAGTACTGTGGTGAGGGGCGTTTACAAACCACTCAACGAATGGGGCCCTACGCTACTCTAACGTGGATCAGTCATAACAGCTGGCAAAGTGTTATATACCCATCCACTCTGTGAGCACAATACGACCTACAGCGAAAACACCGAAAAACAGAAACGAACACCACTCATGCCAACAACAAGCAAATCGATGACTGAATTCCAGAAAGACAACGACACTAATACCCTACAGTGGGAATGGGATGATAAATGTTCTGATGCTATCAGACAAATCAGCAGAATACTGGGTAGCATCTCTCTGCATGATCTTGTAACTTATGTTTCCAAACTGCTCTGTACGAACTGTTAGCACGTTCTGCCTTCTTCTACCTCAATACAGTGGTCCTGAGATGAGCAAGTATGAAGACTCCCCAATTCTTCCAAGCTGAATGACACTACAATAATTATTACAACCCTGGAATGGGACAAACTACAAGTAAGGGTAACCACATAATACAGTAATACTCAGTAGCAACTTAAACCTAAACAAGCTACGTCTAACGTAATTTGAATTTATGTCCTCTCCTTCTGTTAATCACTGATCCGCCATCCGTCACTGTGTTGGGTTGCTGGATTCGGAGGCCACACCTTCACAATTTTGACTTCTTGTCGTTTCGTTTGGCTTTCTCCGGTTTCCCTCGAGATGTCCATTGCTGTTTCTTCCATGAAAGCTGCTCCATCTGTTGCGTCTATGTGTAGGAGGCGCCTGTTGATTCCCATAACCGTATCATTCTAATGACCCGCTTCCATTGTTATTATTAGTCTTTCTCTCGTTATTCCTATTCTGTGGTGCGTGGAGGTTTCCACGTGGAGGTTTCTCTCGCACGTCGTTCGTTTCGTAAGCGAACTCTACTTCACAGGGAATGCTCTTATACGCTTCAATATTGTCTCCACACCTTCGTGCAAGTTACTGCTGTTAGCTGAGAGGCAGTTTCATATAACAGAAATCGGTAACTTAGCTGGTACTATGTGGTTCGGCCAGGAACTGACACTTCTTGACAAATGATTCTAACATTTTCACAGGGGGTCTTGAATCCTGATGAGGTTATGATCTCCGTTTGCTCCTATCCTATGTCCCTCACGACCAATAATAGGCGAGGAACACATGTTTAAATTCTTTGTACATTCTACAGGTGTCTGCAATGCCACGCATTTTTTCCACGATTGAACTCTCCATGTGCCCACATATGAATTCCAGCTTAAATCTAAATCGCCAGGAAGTTGGTGTTGACCTATAAAATTACACAGTCCAAGGCTTTGGGTGTAAAGTATTAACTTCGTCCAGATAGTTTTAAAAGCATTGAAGACACAGGAATTGTTCATTATCAAATTCCATGTCGCTCTTTTCGATAGTTCGTTCTCTCGCTACTGAGAGGCAAGTTTCATCTTGTGGTGTATGGCATAGTTATGAAAGTGGTTACTAGAAATTCCTGCACTATTTTTCTCGCTAACGTGTGATAGCCATCTCCGCAATGGTATACAATTATGCACCGATTCGAATCTTGAGTCGTGGCTCGGGACTCACGATGTGTTTATTTGTGGTGAGCACGCAGTGGTTGCACGACATTCTGGTGATTCTATGATACGCACAGGCCCCATTATGTCTGATGTGTTCTTTCCGTGCCTCCTTTTCTCCCCATTCGTACTCTGCTATCGCTGTCTTCCATCCGTCTCTTCGTTGAACAACTTTCAATGCTTTTTACGCGATGTTACAAACCTTTAACAATTTCGCTCTGCTGTGTGCTAATTCGTGAATGATTCTCCCGCACTTCCATTAGTTCTTCATGCTGTTGCTCCAGTTGTCTTATCCTCTTAGAATTCTGCGTTATTTGTTCCGGCGTTTTATTTACAATTTTCTTCCCATGCTCATGTAATGTAGCTAGAACTTTTTTCGTTCTGCAAAATGCTTGTTGAGCTTGTCTCCCATGTTTTTTCGTAACTAGTGCTTCCCTCCTTGATCCTAGTGCTTCTGTACGATTTGCGTACTATTTCTATTTTGCGAATGCTTGAGTAGATACACGTGAAATTATTGCACTACGTCTCTCTGTTAGCGAACCCGATTTCTCATTGTTTTATTCCTTTGCGTTTTGGATGATAACTACTGCTTCTACATGTTGTGAAGCTGGTCACCTTTCACCCTCAAAGTCATCGCAAACTTCGGGCAATTCCTCGCACTCTGATACTACCTTCTCATCACTGCCTCGCACAGTGTTAAGTACAAGCTCTCTGGTTTTTTGTTTTGTTTTTTGTCATTGTCAATATACTTCTTCCAGCCGCTGTTCTTGCTCTTCTCTGGGATCGATATCTTCACTTTCAGACGATCTCTAATATCGACAATTCTCATATAAGAGTGGCTACTAATACCTTGATACTGTATACGGTTTGTGCTATCAACAATCTTCGTCTCAAGCCAAATCCTTTACTGTCCCTCCTGGGGGAACATCTTTTTGAGAAAATGGTACTTCACTGCATACGACTTAGTCTCGCAGATGGCATACCCGAATATTAAAATTAAAATCTCTGTTGATAATATACCCACATTTTAATGTAATACTACAAAATACGACACGTAACAAAACAGAGATCCACTCTCCCAAACTTTCCGAACGGTTACTGCCATCATGTTAGCAATTATAGTTCACACTTCTTGGTTCAAACCTATTTTGACTCCAACGCAACTTCTCTGCGACCACCGATAATGGTTGTTGCAGGAATACAAAAAGTCTCTTTTTGCAACAAAATATCACAACAAGAACATTATGAAATACTTCCCTTCATTTTGCACTTCTACAATCTCGTCTCCTTATCCTCCTTACTTTGTGCTCGTCACACACATCCACGCACAGCCCTCGCACTACTGGGTGGAGTGTCAGTATTGTTGTCATGTTCCACAGACTTACCGTTCTGCCCGGTTACATGGTGTACTATGACCAGTCAGATTACATTGTACGCATTTGGTAGGACATAGGTCATTGACTTCCGCGAGTTTCCTTTGAACTGGGTAAGATTTGTTTGGGTATCTTCAAGAACGAACCTGACGCGAATACACAGAGCTTTTGGTCAAAACCGCTCCACTAGATTGACACACTTATACGAAATAAATTCTCCAAAAGAACAACGTTGGTACCGACGTGTAAGCAAAACGTTACGTACTGTTGAAACCATAAACCAATACACACAATAGTATTCGCCTAAGGAAAAAAATATGAATGAGTAAATGAATGTTTGTGTTATCCTCATCATTTCACCATCATCATCATCATTCTTGACAGTGGCTGAATTGGACTGAGTAAAGAAATTGGACTGTATGAAAAATTGGGACTTTGTATGGGCGATGATGACTGCTCAGTTGAGCGTCCAGCAAAACCAAACATCTTCATCATATTTACTGTTACCGCGCAACTAGTTATTCACAGACCTGTCACGTGAAATTAAAAGTTAATTAACTGAAAAATGATGTCAGAAAATTCAATTTATGAAGCAAAACACGAGCCTGCCGTGCAATGACTTATACGCAAGATTCGTTCACGAACATTGACCTGAATACGTTACAAAAATTCCGAAAAATTCTAGATCCAGACACGCAACTACAGTTTACACAACGTGTCTCTCTGGTAAGCAAACAAATGGATACTTCTAACGAAACTCTGCCTCTCAATAACATTAAGACACAGAGCCTCAACTTCAGTGACATTATTATGAAAATGAAATGTAACGGACTTTATCGCAAATGACTGTAGAATATGGACCTGTGTAGTGCATCTAAAGACAACACATTGTAGTTCTTGCTGTAAGACTTCTCCTGTTATGTCCCACATAAGCAAGTAAAATAATCAAATGTGATGACGGATGTTGTGAACTTGAATGACATATATAATTAAATATTACGACAGATTTCATAAAAACGTGAGTTACAGGGAATACGGGTCAACATAATGCATTGTTATAGTCTACCTCGTTGTCCTAAGATAAAGTGACATGATTCGCAGTTGGATAAGTTGAACCAAGGATGATAATTCGAATTTAACTGTGTCTTTAAACAGATGACACGATGTGACTGTGATTAATACGAATGACAGTGATTATGGACTGAACCAGGAAACAAGCTACTAAAATTCACTTGAATCAGACAACAACTGCTGCTGCGGTGGGCATGAAGACAAGTAAATGAATTCATCTTAAGATTCCTAGAGCTGGTGCTGTAAAATGATTATCACACACATATAGAAACCGAGCGAGATGGCGCAGTGGTTAGCACACTGGACTCGCTTTCGGGAGGACGCCGGTTAAAACCCGCGTCCGGCCAAACAAATTTAGGTTTTCTGTGATTTCCCTAAACCGCTTCAGGCAAATGTCGGGATGGTTCCTCTGGAAAAAGGCACGACCGACTTCCTTCCCCATCCTTCCCTAATCCGATTGGACCTATGACTTCGCTGTTAGGTCCCCTCCCCCAAATCAACCAATGAGCCAACCAACCACATGTTTAAAACTCGAAATGTGGTGCCCACTGCACCTTGGTGTCCATTTGAATGGTAGACCTTCGTCACCTCCTCTCGTTCGGATGCATCTTCGTACTCTGAGCCCAAATCCCAATAAATCCAAAAAACGGAATTTCCTCCATGGGACATGAGTGAATATCGTCCGCACTCATCCGCTGTTCATCACCGAATCTCGTCTGCTCTCTTCCGCGGACTGTGATTGACTCGCCGGCTCATTATACTATCTACCAGACTGCGGAAAAGCTCTGTGTGGAGTTTGCGGCCAACTATTGTCCGACCACAAGCAGTGCTTCCACGAAATGTATTCTCTGGCCAAGCTAATACCGATCTCAGCAGAAGCAGGAAACAATTCGAGGCCCCTGTTGACATGGTGGACTGCACTTCACCTCATCTAGAAAAATTGCCGCCTTTACATTGCTACGCAACTCTCCGAAAGAGGTTGTGTGAACTTTTTTTTTCTTCTGGCTTCATTGACAATACACCAAGGCCACCCACTCCTGGATTTCACTCACTGTGGCCAGTGACCCCGAGTAGCTCGAGCCACATCCTCTGTGGCGGCTTCTGCTATGCAGTAGCACCTGTCCAGCTGCCCTTTTCAGAAATGGCACCATTAAGTCTCATCTACCAAAGCCGTGGCTGTCCAACCAAAAACAAGCACTCGTCTCCAACACACCAAGTAACTTCATGCAACTAGCTACGATTAGATTCAGCTTTACAACCATTTTCAATCGTCTATAGTAATATGATTGACCATAGAGCAAGTGATAATCCGTTAGATTGAGTAAACAAAGTGAAAGAAAGACCGGTCGAAAGACATGCCGTCTTTCACGGCTGCATGGAGGTCATCTAAAGCAGTGTCTCAGAAAGCGTAACTGATGCTACTCAAACTACATCTCGACCCCACTAAATGCGCCCAATATTTTGTACTAAAATAAACACCCAGATATCAATGTGGAGCCCCACTGTCAGTGGTCCATATGCTTCTGGAATGTCATCGATCAACATAAGGAAGGTAAACCATACTCACAGACAATGAAATAACTGTCAAATATATTCTGCCCTTTTTGAGGATAATCAGTTATTATTACAAATTTTAACATTTGCCTCTATTTCTGTATTGGTATAGTTGGTTGACATGAGGGGTGAGAACCTTTCCTTGTTTCAACCCAGAGCGGCCGTTTGCCGGACCAGTCCACCCATAGCTGTTTCTGAATACCCGCCCAGACACCCCTAAGCGGATCACCCCGACACTTCAAGAACCGGAAGTCACACAATAAATTGTCATACCACAGTGATTATAGGTTCCCCTTTAAAGTTTCACTATCTCATTTAGTTTCTTGAAACGAGAAACAACCACCACGTATCATTACGTCATCCACAACTCCTGAGGATTCTGCAGTCGAAGAAACCAGTCACGAAGCAGTTTGGTCTAGATTTGACCTGCATCAAACCACCGTGAAGGTTATAAGGTACTTCCTATTTTCCGCTTATTAGGCCTTTTACCCACTCTACGGGAAATGATTGCTTAAATACTTCTGTGCACTCTAATTAGCCTAATCTCTCCCATGCAATCCTCACTGGACTGATGTATAGGAAGTTGTAGAAAATTCCTCGATTCATCAATTACTGCTGGTTCTTGCAAGGCTTTCTTAGGATGGTTTGCATATACCTTCATCCATCTTCCAGTCCAGATTCGTCGGCATCTCCCATCAGCCAAGCACAGCTGAGATCACCCGTGCCATCCTTCGCTGTGTACACTGAATCTTCCCCTGTTAGTCCTATTTAGTATCGGTTTTATACATTTGAGCAATATTCTCAGATGGATTTCCAGGGTCTGTTGTGAGCAATCTTCTTTGCAGACTCATCCCATTTCCGTACCAATGAACCAAATGCTGCGACCTCGTTAATCTACGACTGCGCATATGTGATCATTCTATTTCATATCCCTACAAACTGTTACACCCAAGTATTTGTATGAGTTGATATTGTAGTCATAAGATACTACATTTGTTCATTTTATAAAGTGAACAATTTAGCATATCTGTGTATTTAAAGGAAGTTGAAATCTTGTCAACATCCGACTGAACTATTATTCAGGTTTTTTCACGTATAACTGTGTCATCTGCGAACAGTCTGCAGTTACTGCTAATATGGTGTGCAAGGTCATTAATTCAGAATATGATCAGCAAGGACACACTTCCCTCGGGTACACCTGAAGTTACGTTGCATCTGTCGATCACTCTCCATCCAATATAACTTGCTACGTCCGCCCCCCCCCCCAATCAAGTTTTACTTGATACCCCATACGATGATACTTTTGATAATAAGCGTAGATGTGGATCTGAGTGAAATACTTCTCCGAAATCAAGGAATACAGCATCTTTCCTGACTGTGCTGGCTTTCAAGATCTGTTCTGGGAAATGGGTGAGTTCGGCTTCATATGATCGTTTGGAATCCATGCTGACTGGCATTACGTTTGAACTGAAAATGTGTTCTAAGATTCTGCAGCAAATGGATGTCAGAGATAATTGACAGTAATTTTGCGGATAACTTTGCCACCTTTCTTGTTGCCAGGTAAGGCCTGTGCTTTCTTCCGATTACTGGAGACTTTTTTTTTGTTCTAGGGATTTACGCCAGAGTAAGATTAAAGGGAGGGAAAGCCAGCGGCAAGTCTGATATAGAATCTAATAGGGGTTCCATCGTGCTCTGGAGCTTTGTTCAGTTTTAACGGTTTCAGCTGTTTCTCAATACCACTGACACTAGACTCTATATCACTAATCTTTGAAGTGATGCGAAGGTAAAATATGAGTAATACTCCTGGATTTTCCTCGGTAAAGGAACATTAGAAAACACAGTTCAACACATCATCATCAGCACATAGTTATTTTGGGTCTGTTGTACCTCTAGATCTCCCCATTCACCCATTGCCACTAAATAAAACTGTAGAGTGTAGTGCTATACGACGTCATCTAGTTTCTAAATATCTTACCAGTTCGGGGTTGCATGTTACCCGTTTGAACAAAGATCCTGAGCAAATAAACAAGCTCTGTATGGATTAGAAGTACAAATGGGCATCTTCTCCAGTTACATGACAGAGGACTCCTTTACGCTTGGTGAAAGCAGTAAAGTACATTACACACTGAAGTGAACACCCTGTTTTCGGGACTAGCTCTAAAAGCTCGTAGCTAGCCCTAAAAGCTCGTAAATTTTTCGTTCTCTCTTACAGAGAGAAACAAATTTTCGGCTGTGAATGGAGATGTCAGAGTAAAGGACGTTATCTATTCCACACATCAGTATTACTGTTGGGCGCGCCGGGCTATACTATGTCCCGAAGTGACCTAATGAGTAGACGTCCATTCCAGGAGAACAGAACTATATGTGTGAGAATGCAGGCTTTCTTTGCGAATCTTTATGATAAATTCTTCTCGGGTTGACAGCCGAGTCAATGCGTTGTTCTCCTGCAATGTTTCAGCAAGTTTCTTACTTGCCATCTTCAGGCGAAGTGTCGGGTTCACGTCTCGTCCGGGTCTTTGTAGCCGCTGGAGCACGGGCATCTCTGCATCCTTGGCGCGGGTCGGGCCAATCAGGCGCGAGCGGAATCGGCACAGCGGCGCGTGGTGGGGGGGAGCCGCCGGCGCCGGGTCCTGGCGTCTCGTCTCGGTGCGGCCTGTTTATTCCATACGCCGCCACCGACCTACCTCCATCGGAGCGCTCTCGTCTCATTCTTGATAATGTTGTATTCCGCACGCTGCTGAGTTGGAAGCCACTGTCCCGATTGACCAGGTTGTCACTAACCCGTATCTCCACTGCCTCTTTAATAATTGAGTCCCAGAAACCTTTCGCTCTACACAGTCTCTTGGTTTCTTCAAACTGAAACGTGTGTTCTTCACTGAGGCTGTGCTCCGCTACCGCGGATTTTTCTTTTTGTCCGAGGCGGACGCTTCTCACATGTTCAGAGATGCGTTGCGTTATGCAACGCTGCGTCTGCCCAGCGGCTACAAAGACCCGGACGAGACGTGAACCCGACACTTCGCCTGAAGATGGCAAGTAAGAAACTTGCTGAAACGTTGCTGGAGAACAACGCATTGACTCGGCTCTCAACCCGAGAAGAATTTATCATCAGAGCTATATAGTCGTAGAGATCAAACGATCAGCAAATAGGCACTCGCTGGAAGCCAAAAAGCTTAATCTGCCTTGGACGGCTAAGAGTCACTACCAGGTGTTTACCTTCGCTGAACGTTGCTGGCCCTGGGGAGGTCCCGTTACCCACAAGTAATCGCAACTCGCTCAAGATAAGAACTTTGCTTTGTGCCTCCCGCAGGGGATTGTGTGGCTAGCAGTACGGGTAAGGAGCAGTCGCGATAGCGGAAAGCGGAAATCACGCAGCTGCGGAACGGGCGGAGTTCGACGGTCGTGGAGACTGGAGTACAAGTGCAGCTCATTGGAAGATAGCGTGACTGCTCGTCGAATATTTTATACTCGTACTGCTTCCAGATAGACAATACCTACTCCGTACCGCACTCCACATTAAGATATTTAAATGGTACGCATTTGACGCACGCACAATTACTACCAGTCTAATCGCAATGCAGTATCCTAGGTCCGACGTCAACAGAAAATCGTTTTATTACAAATTTAAAGTGCGTTCAGTTGCTTGGTTAATCACCGCGTAGCAGCAGTAACAGCAAGAGCTCAGTAGCGTATGTACTATAACGTGTGTACTATCTTTTTAAAATGAAAACAGAAAAGAAACTGAGATTTTAATGCTCGTCGACGTCGAAGTTAAAGGTGTTGCATATCTCAGCTGGAAAAGAACAGGCAAAAAAATCACACATTTCTGTTTTGAAGCCTGTGTGCTAGTGTTGGCCTGAACTGATTAAATAAAGTCACGGATGACCATAATAAAGTGATCATAACGGGATTTTACACCTGCTTCTTCATGGTACGATTTTTGCTGATTAACCCATTTTGGCAAAATTTTTGGTCTGAATATCTTCAATGGCAGTGCTCTCTAATGCAGCTTTTCATCAGTATTTCATCCTCCTCATAGGATCTAAGAATGTCCAGACATAACTCGGATGGCCTGAGGACATACCATAACAAACGAATGACACCTTTCGGCGTATTATGAAGGTCAGTGTCGCCCTAACCGCCGTCTGCTTCACGTCTGCTGTGCAGCGAGTTACCTTAATTTAACTATTAGCAGTATTTTTCTTACTTGTCACTTCTTCCGTGTGTTTTTGCTTTTAGGAAGCTTTAATTGTCGAGTGCTAGTAATAGTGTTCCATAGATTTCGTGCTTGTTTTGAATACAGTCCAGAGACAGGTAGACATATTTTCATTGTTTTCTACAAGAAGTGTTTAGCAATCACAGTTTAGTCAATAATCAGCCGCCTTTAGTGAATTAGCAGTCTAGTTAAAAGTTGATCAAGTCTCTTCAGTAAATTGATTCCTTAGGATGGATAGGATGTGTGACTGCTGTGTACGGACACAGGAGGTTCGCGAACAGCTGAGCGTGTTGATGGCCGCGGTCAGCCGTCTTCAGGCTGCTGCCTCGGAGTGTACCGGTAGTGGGGGTTTGGTGCGTCGCATGGTACACCAAAGATGTTACATGCTTCACCTACTGTCCCTGCTGTCGAGACATCTTCGCGGGTACCGGGCGCGGTTGGGCCACCCTCTCCCCAAGGGGAGTGGCGGGTTCAGCGGCGTTCGCGGCGCACGAGGCGGAGGGTCAATGTGGAGGCTGGCCGTGTGGCATCGCCCGCTCTGCCTGTGAGTGGACATGTGGCCGCTCCTTCAGCAAGGTCCGAGCAGGCACACGGGGGGAGGAGTTTATTAGTTATCGGGAGCTCCAACGTTAGGCGGGTGATGGGGCCCCTTAGGGAAATAGCGGAAAGGTCGGGGAAGAAGGCCAGTGTTCACTCTGTCTGCTTGCCGGGGGGTCTCATCCGAGATGTGGAGGAGGCCCTACCGACGGCGTTAGAGAGCACTGGGTGCACCCGACTGCAAATTGTTGCTCATGTCGGCACCAATGACTCCTGCCGTCTGGGTTCAGAGGTCATCCTCAGTTCGTACAGGCGGTTGGCGGAGTTGGTGAAGGCGGAAAGCCTCGCTCGCGGGGTGGAATCAGAGCTAACTATTTGTAGTATCGTTCCCAGAACCGATCGCGGTCCTCTGGTTTGGAGCCGAGTGGAAGGCTTAAACCAGAGGCTCAGACGATTCTGCGGAGAGCTGGGGTGCAAATTTCTCGACCTCCACTATCGGGTGGAGAAATGTAGGGTCCCCCTGAATAGGTCAGGCGTGCACTACACGCCGGAAGCGGCTACGAGGGTAGCGGAGTACGTGTGGAATGCACATGGGTGTTTTTTAGGTTAGGGAATTCCCTCCCTAGGCCCGACAAGACGCCTCCTGAGAAGCGGCAAGGCAGGAGTAAGCAAAATGCAACGGGGAATAACAATATTAATGTGCTAATAGTAAACTGCAGGAGCGTCTATAGTAAGGTCCCAGAACTGCTCTCATTAATAAACGGTCACAACGCCCATATAGTACTAGGAACAGAAAGTTGGCTGAAACCAGACGTAAACAGTAATGAAATCCTAAACTCTGATTGGAATGTATACCGCAGAGATAGGCTGGACAGTGAAGGGGGAGGCGTGTTTATAGCGATAAGAAGTGCAATAGTATCGAAGGGAATTGACGGAGATTCGAATTGTGAAATGATTTGGGTGAAGGTCACGGTTAAAGCAGGCTCAGACATGGTAATTGGATGTCTCTATAGGCCCCCGGGCTCAGCAGCTGTTGTGGCTCAGCACCTGAAGAATAATTCGGAAAATATTTCGAGTAGATTTCCCCACCATGTTATAGTTCTGGGTGCAGATTTTAATTTGCCGGATATAGACTGGGAGACTCAAACGTTCATAACGGGTGGCAGGGACAAAGAATCCAGTGAAATATTTTTAAGTGCTTTATCTGAAAACTACCTTCAGCAGTTAAACAGAGAACCGACTCGTGGCGATAACACATTAGACCTTCTGGTGACAAACAGACCCGAACCATTTGAATCAGTTAATGCAGAACAGGGAATCAGCGATCATAAAGCGGTTACTGCATCGATGATTGCAGCCGTAAATAGAAATATTTAAAAAGGTAGGAAGATTTTTCTGTTTAGTAAAAGTGACAAAAAGCAGATTACAGATTATCTGACGGCTCAACACAAAAGTTTTGTCTCAAGTACAGATAGTGTTGAGGATCAGTGGAGAAAGTTCAAAACCATCGTACAATATGCGTTAGATGAGTATGTGCCAAGCAAGATCGTAAGAGATGGGAAAGAGCCACCGTGGTACAACAACCGAGTTAGAAAACTGCTGCGGAAGCAAAGGGAACTTCACAGCAAACATAAACATAGCCAAAGCGAAATGTAGTGTGAGGAGGGCTATGCGAGAGACTTTCAATGAATTCGAAAGTAAAGTTCTATGTACTGACTTGGCAGAAAATCCTAAGAAATTTTGGTCCTATGTCAAAGCGGTAGGTGGATCAAAACAAAATGTCCAGACACTCTGTGACCAAAATGGTACTGAAACAGAGGATGACAGGCCGAAATACTAAATGTCTTCCTCCAAAGCTGTTTCACAGAGGAAGACTGCACTGTGCTTCCTTCTCTAGATTGTCGCACAGTTGACAAAATGGTAGATATCGAAATAGACGACAGAGGGATAGAGAAACAATTAAAATCGCTCAAAAGAGGAAAGGCCGCTGGTCCTGATGGGATACCATTTCGATTTTACACAGAGTACGCGAAGGAACTTGCCCCCCTTCTTGCAGCGGTGTACCGTAGGTCTCTAGAAGAGCGAAGCGTTCCAAAGGATTGGAAAAAGGCACAGGTCATCCCCGTTTTCAAGAAGGGACGTCGAACAGATGTGTATAACTATAGACCTATATCTCTAACGTCGATCAGTTGTAGAATTTTGGAACACGTATTATGTTCGAGTATAGTGTCTCTTCTGGAGACTAGAAATCTACTCTGTAGGAATCAGCACGGGTTTCTAAAAAGACGGTCGTGTGAAACCCAGCTCGCGCTATTCGTCCACGATACTCAGAGGGCCTTAGACACGGGTTCACAGGTAGATGCCGTGTTTCTTGACTTCCGCAAGGCGTTTGACACAGTTCCCCACAGTCGTTTAATGAACAAAGTAAGAGCATACGGACTATCAGATCAATTGTGTCATTGGATTGAGGAGTTCCTAGATAACAGAACGCAGCATGTCATTCTCAATGGAGAGAAGTCTTCCGAAGTAAGAGTGATTTCAGGTGTGCCGCAGGGGAGTGTCATAGGACCGTTGCTATTCACAATATACATAAATGACCTGGTGGATGACATCGGAAGTTCACTGAGGCTTTTTGCAGATGAAGCTGTGGTGTATCGAGAGGTTGCAACAATGGAAAGTTATACTGAAATGCAGGAGGATCTGCAGCGAATTGACGCATAGTGCACGGAGTGGCAATTGAATCTCAATGTAGACAAGTGTAATGTGATGCGAATACATAGAAAGATAGGTCCCTTATCTTTTAGCTACAAAATAGCACGTCAGCAACTGGAAGCAGCTAATTCTATAAATTATCTGGGAGTACGCATTAGGAGTGATTTAAAATAGAATGACCATATAAAGTTGATCGTCGGTAAAGCAGATGCCAGACTGAGATTCATTGGAAGAATCCTAAGGAAATGCAATCCGAAAACAAGGGAAGTAGGTTACAGTACGCTTGTTCGCCCACTGTTGAATATTGCTCAACAGTGTGGGATCCGTACCAGATAGGGTTGATAGAAGAGATAGAGAAGATCCAACGGAGAGCAGCGCGCTTCGTTACACGATCATTTAGTAATCGCGAAAGCGTTACGGAGATGATAGATAGACTCCAGTGGAAGACTTTGCAGGAGAGACGCTCAGTAGCTCGGTACGGGCTTTTGTTAAAGTTTCGAGAACATACCTTCACCGAAGAGTCAAGCAGTACATTGCTCCCTCCTACGTATATCTCGCGAAGAGACCATGAGGATAAAATCAGAGAGATCCGAGCCCACACAGAAGCATACCGACAATCCTTCTTTCCACGTACAATGCGAGACTGGAAAAGAAGGGAGAACCGATAGAGGTACTCAGGGTACCCTCCGCCACACACCGTCAGGTGGCTTGCCGAGTATGGATGAAGATGTAGATGTAGATGTAGAGAACGAGCCAGTAGAACTGGGATGTCTTGATCTTTTGGCGCTGTGTGAGCAATTCAGGAAGTGTGTACGATCAAACGAAATTCTTACCACATACATGGGCCAATGCATCGTTCATATTCTCTGCACAGGATTGAACTCTTCGTTTCAACACGCGTTTTCCGTGAATTTTTCTCATTGGACTGAGATATCATCGCATTTGTAATATATGTAGATGGAACACTAACATAGGCGCGAGCTATTGATACGAACGGTGAGAGTAAGGGTCGTACGGTGGATAAACTGCCAAGGTATCTGACATAAATGTGCTAGCTCTAAATGGTAATTTATTAACATTTGTCATTACCATGTAAGATCGTGTTCTATTTTCCTGTATCACCGTTCGTTTTCAGACGACTTCACTTGAGAAGAAGATACGAACCTAACATCTCGTCTCATTGGAATAATTAGAGTTGGATCATTAGCTCGCATCAGATATTTTTGAAGAAATAATTCTGGCAATCATTTGAAGTGAGGTATGATGAAATGAGGATGTAGCGCTGTAATGCGATTTTTTAAATTATGTTCTATAACATTGTTTTAGCTTTTATTGGACACTCGAAGGTATAATATCTACAGAAATATTTATAACTAGGTCAAAGAACTAATTATAAATATTTAATTAGACTCTGTATCGTCACAGTCTATCAACAGTAAACTCCGTGCTGTAATGTGTGTCAGTGGTGAATATCAGGGCCAAACTATACGTAGTAATATTACAGAGCGCCGAGCAGAAACACCTCCGTGTGATGTCAGGATGGGGGTTGAGAAGCTGTGAAGCGTCAACGACGCTAGTAAAATATTATTAGAGGTCAGTCATTTGTAAGTCATTGTTCTTCAGCAGAAGCCTCGGCTGTGCTGCGTGTTGGATTCTAGCTGACGTCCGTCGAGTCAGCTCATCGTTTGCTGGAAATGGACAGTGGCCTGGCGCCCCTGCGGCCTGCCCAGCGGGAAGTGGTTCTAGCGCCGGCTACGGGTTGTATTCAGTCCCACTCCGAATTCTGCGATGGCCCTTCATGACCCATCCGCGATGTACCTGGTGTCGGAAGTCACGTGGTCGGTTTATCTCTTCCCTTTCCTCGATAGGTTTCAGCACCCGAAGGTGCCTGAGCGTTGAACAGTAACGTGGACCCCAAGAGGCCAGTTTCTGCCTTCCACACTGGAGTCCAGTATTGGTAGCGCTCTACGATACAATGTTGTCGGGGGATAATCAGTTTCACCATCAGTGGATGGTAGGCGACGATCAGCATGAAGTTCATCAGAGCAAGGCCATCATCTTAAGTACATCTTTTGCTAGTTCTTAGACTGTGCTGGAGCATCTAAGTCATGGATTCACTACAGTAACGTAATCGTGGAATGGAGAGCTATTATTGTGAATGCCATCGGTCCCAGTGATCAACACTTGACAAGAGCTGGAGAGCGGCAGTATTTAACGCGAGCTAACCTGACGCTAGGACGCGGAGCACGGTTCGTAAGAATCGAATGCGTCATCTTTACTCTGCAGCATTCATATACCAAGCTTTTAACTGCTGTGTCGGTCCCTCGCTGTGTGGTCGTATGAAATAGGTACCGTATCTAGTAACATGGTTGTCTCGCCTCCTTTGGTTTTCCGTTGTCTTTTCTAATTAATGGCCGGCCGAGGTGGCCGTGCGGTTCTAGGCGCTCCAGTCCGGAGCCGCGCTGCTGCTACGGTCGCAGGTTCGAATCCTGCCTCGGGCATGGGTGTGTGTGATTTCCTTAGGTTAGTTAGGTTTAAGTAGTTCTAAGTTCTAGGGGATTGATGACCACAGCAGTTGAGTTCCATAGTGCTCAGAGCCATTTGAACCATTTCTAATTAATGTCTACTCCTTACTCGGCAGGCAGAGTCGTCGACCTGACTCGCTTGCGACATAATGGCTCCGTTCGTGCTTCCGTCTCCGTTTCTTGCATGACTTAAATTTGCCTGAAGCAATGTGAGTGACTTTTAATACATTTTTTCCTAAATTCTAACTCTTACTATTCTGTGTCGAAACAATATTAGGTGTAGGCTATCCTCAGAAATGGCTTTCGAGGAATGCTAAAACTCGCAGTTTGTCAGTAGCCAGTCAACTGTATATTTATCCTGCATTCAACATTAAACCTCCCCAAACCATAACACCTGGACCATCAAAACGATTATGTTCGGCAGTGTTTCTGGGTAATGTACAGGTAATGTACCAACGAATATTTTGGAACACGATCAATTTGGTGGTCCAAGTGTTAGATTTGGGTATGCATAATACTGTGTAGGTGGACTGACCTCCAAATCTTTGAACACTGTAGACTTACAGGTCAACACTATTGCAACATTGTACTTGTTCCCCGCGTACGTCTTTTCAGGGGTGCATTCGGTACTGACTTCATATTTATGTATGACGATACGTCAACATTGAAGTACGCAGGTAGAGCCGCTCTTGGAAGCAGAGGATGTTCAAGGAATGGACTGGCTTGCCCGTTTCGCCGACTTCAGTTCCATCCAGCACCTGTGTGATGCGTTGGGAAGACGTATTACCGCACGTCCATATGCACCAACGACTATCCAGAAATTGTCAGTCCTACCAAAAGAACTTGTAGTCTTACTCTCCCACACATCCACCATTAAATTTCTCTTAGTCTCTTCGTTATTTTCAATAGCTTCGAGAGGCGTAAGCCATACAAAAGTAAAACTTGTAACGTACTTTCATTTTCTCTTCTAGTTGTTGGGTGCAGTTATTGCGTCTAGGGGTACATTCTTGCGGCTGAAATTTTGGCTTACTGTGTTCCAGATGACTAAATAACTGATAAAGTACAATCTGTTGCTATGATTTTCTTTTTTTTTTATCCCATTCTTCTACATCGCACTGACTTCAAAATCTCCATTTTCATAGTACTGTCAATTACATTGTTACAGGCAAAATTAAAAAAAAAAAAAAGAAAACACGCACGATTCCACCAGAGACATGCCCACTACTACTACATTCTGCGGTACTCACAATATTCCAAAGAATTTACAAAACCGAAGGACTTACAAACTTTCTTGACAAGAGAAGAACCATCACCAAGATATAACATTACTTTATAAATGAATCCAGAAATAAATTTAATAATTAGCGTTATATTGTGCAATTAATAAAAGGAATTTTAAGAATTGCAGATATTTCGTACTTTCAAACATTTCTATAAACAAAAGTAATTTTAACTGTACGTACAGAGTAGTAACAAATTAATTTTTTTTACATATTTTAGCCCGAAACATAATACATCGTATACAAAATTCTTTCAGCGAAACAGCCGAGAATTTTGACGTACACCAGATTCGGGATTAATCCTGGTATCGGCTACTTCTATATATATAAAAAAAAAGAGTTAGAAACGGGTGTCCCATTAGAAACGCCCTACCAGATTTGTGATTGCTTGGAAGCACATTACAGTTTATGGATCACCGTCCATGACGATCACACATCCTATTACTAAACATGCCCCATCCATCTTAATGTCCATGAGATCGTCACAGATCGCGGTGACTTCACCGTAATTACTGTCTTTGCGTTTTTTCCTGTGTTATACAGCAGCAGTTCTTTTTACATATGGTTTATCGAGCTGTGTTACTTCTCATAGGCACGTCATGCTAAAGTTACTTTCGTTCTTACGTTTGGTACATCAGAGAATATTTTCTTACGGTCTACGATAGTTCTGCGTTTTAAACACACGGCACTTTTGTTTATTTGGTTCACGAGAACTTTAAAATTAATTAAAATATTGCTGACATAGCCACAATAATTTAGTTAACAATATAATGGCGACTGCATCATTGTAAGTGCTTTCTGACCGTTCGCAAAAATATTTGCACATTTTGTATAAGGAAAAATTGTGTTTCATTGTGCATGTTCCCTCGGAAATTATCTAAATGGCTGTAAATATAAACGGTCGGTTGAACTGTAAAGCTTTTAATTGTGGACTGACGACAGTACTAATTAAAGCATTCTAAATGCATTTAGGTAAATTTTACACTTCAAGCTCGTTTTATTACTGCATTTCATCAGGGAGAGAGGGCGTAGGCATGAGGTTGGACAGAGTGAAGGGCACAGAGAGCGTCTATTACCTTTCGCGTTAGCAGTGGGTATGTTTTGGGGAGCACGTCAACATCGCTATTAGCGAGGGTATTCAGCGCTCTCCGAGAGTGACAGTGAGTTGTGGCCAGAAAGCTTTGTTATGATGATGCATTTGCCTTCAGCAGTGAGTCACTTCCTGTCGCTAACAGTGTCAGCTGAATGCTATGCGTGCCAGGTAATCATAACAGGACCCACATACATTACATAGGGTGTGTGTGGCTCTTTCACTTCAGATGACTTCGAACTCGTTGCACATATTGCTAACACAGGCGAACGAAAGAAAAATTTTGATTCCTCTTATTAGCAGCATTTCTTGGCATTGAGCTATTCAGCTTACTTTTTCCATATCTCACACAGTTATGTCGCAATGTGACTTCGTTATAGAAAAGAAAATTAGCAAAACACACGTGACTGGAATCAAAACAAATACAAACAAATTATATAAACATATATCAAAGGAATAGAACAGCAGTAAGCCAGTAGCCTAATGCCTATGTGCTTTCTAAAACACAGTAAATAATTGACCAATTTCTTCATGAATAGTATATATCGGATATAAACAAAGACACAGATGAATAAATGTATTTATAAGCCCGCTGCTACTGTTTTTTCTTGTAACTATGGAGTACTTATGGTCTGATGCGATCGATAATAATCGGCCACTTTGGCCTCCAAATGGTTCAAATGGCTCTGAGTACTATGGGACATAACATCTATGGTCATCAGTCCCCTAGAACTTAGAACTACTTAAACCTAACTAACCTAAGGACATCACGCAACACCCAGCCATCACGAGGCAGAGAAAATCCCTGACCCCGCCGGGAATCGAACCCGGGAACCCGGGCGTGGAAAGCGAGAAGGCTACCGCACCACCACGAGATGCGGGCTTGGCCTCCAGTAACTCATGTACTATCTAATTTACACCAATTTAGGTTTACACTAATAGACATTTCGAACGACGAACTCGGATGAACCATTTAGATTTTGTAAATTCGGTGCTGGGTGTTACCTGTATAATTTTTCTTCAGATACTAAACTTTAAACTAATAAAGATATTGAAAATGTGATTACACCATCAGAATGAACATGCAAATAATGGTAATGTACATGTTTCTTTTTGAGGTATCATGATTCATCTCGCTACTATTAATTTCTATACGAACTGTGAAATGTCTGCCATCTTTGGCGCTCCCGGCATGTCTCCTTCAACGACACGGCATCACCATAGAATTCCCAGCCATGTGTTGGCTGGGCCAAGCGCTGGGGCTACCTCTGTTGCTCAGCCAATGTTTGGCACCACATGGTTGCTGCCCGGCCTCAGTTTGCCAAGCGGCCTGTGCGGCCACGCCAACTCCGAACTTAGAATATTTTCAGGGCACCGTAACTCGCCCATTACATCACAGTCGTCTCAATATGACTCCATCTTACACTTTTTTTAGAGGCACCAGTGCTGCGTATGGCGACAGCAGCACAGACGTTTGTTTCTGACATTGGTGAAACAATGTTCGTGTGACTACTGTTTAGTACTGCTTTTGTGTTTTGATTGGCTGCGCAACGCGGTTCTTTGAAACGGATAATTTCGGAACGAATCTTAGCTTCTATGACTATCATTATCCGTTTTAGCGAGAATTCAAGGTTGTCTTTCGTTTATGATCTCTTCAACCCTCGTGAAGTGTAAAAGGTGTCATCAAATGTATCTTTTTAATGAAGCTAGACGCAATCGCCACACGTTTCGAGGCTGGGAACGGTCGATACTCTAGCAACAAAGGTGTATACGAACTGAATCTGCTGAGTATAATAAATACCAGTAGACCTCTATCGTTGCGTCCTCAGCTCGTGGTCTCGCGGTCGCGTTCTCGCTTCCGAGAACGGAGTCCCGGGTTCGTTTCCCGGCGAGGTCAGGGATTTTCAGGTGCCTGGAGATGACTGGGTGTTTGTGTTGTCCTCATCATTTCATCATCATTCCATCATTCCTGAAAGTGCCGACATTGGACTGAGCACAGGTTGGGAATTTGTGCGGGCGCTGATGAGCGCGCAGTCCAGCCGCCCACAAACCAAATATCATCAGCATCATCTATCGTTGTCCCAATCTGGCTCCATGCAATCAGAAGCAAAGCGGTGTCTAAAGGTGTAGTCTGAATGTCACAAATCACGCTAACCGAATGGTCTTAAAGCAATTCTGTTGCATTGTACTTTTGTTGGAACAGTTTCATTATCCACTTTTATTTCAGGCTGCCCTTCCTTTTGGTTGTTGGCACATGACATGAGTATTACTTCACTCCATCTTATACTCCTGCGCCACTTGAAAGGTACGTTTTCTGAAAATAATGTCGTCTTACGCACTTTAATCTGTGTGGAACTGACATAGGGTTTCGGTGAGTCCACTTTTGACTCCGGTCGATGTTCGTCGGATGAGTCTGCTGTCGGAATGAAGTGGCACCGATTCATTGTAGATGTGTACTGCTTTGCCATTACTGCGGAGCATTTCGTCCCAAAAGCCTTAAGCCAGTGTCTCGCTTCTCAGGGCTCACCTTACATGGCGAGTAGGCCAGTGAACATTTAGGAATTTATGTTCGTCTTCCTCTTGTCCCTGCAATTGTGAGAGTGACGGACACCGTTTTCATGATTTGGTGAAGACACGTGATTCGCACTCAAACGGAAAGTGTCTCCGGCGTCTACACTAATAGTTGTTAAACGCCCGAATACTATTCCCATTTAGAGGCGACTTCATACAGTTGCAAAATATTTCTTAATCTACGAAATTCGTCAAAAGAGTTTCGTAATATTGGTCAAAAATCTTAAATAATTTCAAAACCACTGTAAATAATAATAATTAAAGAACTGAAGGACCATGAATATTAATATCTGCAGGTACGCTAATACTTGCAACAATGTCTACGAGGACGCACCGGCGCGGTGGCTAGGATTACGTGTGGTTTATCTCGTAAAGTTACACCACAGGTTACGAGATATTCGACGCGACGACTTTTATTCGGTTAAACATCGACTAAAGAATTTTACATAATATTAGGAATGGGCCAAGGAGTAACGTTAAAGAGACATTTTTTACATTTCTAATATGTTCTTCACTGTAGTGGATAATTAAAATCATCAGTTCACAGTTGCTCCCTGGTGCCTCCTGAGCCTACGTTTAATCTTACTATAAACATAACACTCAGAACTGATTATTTCACATTTAGGTATTAAAACGTGTTGTGCAAGAAGAAAAACGAATAAGCTATAACGGTTTAAGGTTCTCTACTAGGCAAGAGACACATGAAATTGTGACAGCGAGTCTGCCTTGCTAATTACATCTCAGATAATGCGAAAAAGTCAGTGTTAGTTCCATAAAATATGTCTTAATAGAATTTTAACGTTACACTGACCCTGATGTTGAGCTGGCTCATATATAACGAGTCAACGAAAAACCTAACGCCAAGTAATCATCTCTCACATCTCTATTATTAGATTAAGTCTCTGATTGTCACGCAGCATATGTTGGCACAGAACAGTTTCCTTTCATTAACAGTTGTCAGTTACCAAAATGCATTCTGGCCTGAGCTACCAGAGTTGGTGGTCATGTGTGCGTGAGGTGCACTTGCTTGTGTGCATGAATAGTGTGTATTTCTCTTTAGCTGCTGAACCTTTGGCCGAAAACTTTGTCTGTCTGCAACTTAACGTAAAATACCCAATATCTGGTATCATCTGTTGACATCAGGAGTAAAGACAAAATGTACGTGAGAAGTATATAGGCACTACAGCTCCTATACAGAACAGGCGGAAAATATAGAAAAAGTTTTTCATAAGGCAAATGTAAAATACAGGGCATAGAAATAAATTAACATCTTGATGAGCAGAGTTATACCAATGCTCAGCCATAATCTATGAAAATCTGTCATCATTAAATCGTAAAACGTCTGATTCTTAGTAATCAGTTGGTCTTTGAGTTAAATTTCTCGTGTTGAATACATTTTGTAATAAAAGTTTTAAGAACCAAAAGTGGCAGCAAAGTCTGTCAAAACAGGTTGTCGAATATAAGTATTTTATGAAAGGATAATTGATACTCACCATATAACGGAGATGCTGAGTCGCGGATAGGCAAAACAAACAAAAGAGTGTTACAAAAGAAGCTTTCGGCCAACAAGGCCTTTGTCAAAATAGACAACAGACACATGCATTCGCACATTCACGCAAACGCAACTCATTCACACATAACAACAGTCCAAAGACTGTGGCAGCTAAAGCCGGACTCCCCGTTACATTCCAGCCTGGATTTTCCATTGTTCGACAATCAAGTATTTATGCTATCTGGGTTATGGAATTTTTTTAATGTAGATATTCAGCTCCTGTTCCTCCAGCAAAGTAAATTGTTTGCTCTTGGGTGCACGGTGCAAAATTTGGAGCGATTCCAACACACGTTCGAAGTGCCCGCTTGCTTTTAATTGCTCAGCGACCGAAGAATTATTTTTAGTTGCATCTTTTCTAGTGATTTTACGCTCCTGAAATCTCGTTATGAACATACGACCAGTCTGCCCAATGAAATACATAGGACATCGAGCACATGTTAATTCACAAATGTCGGAATGAGGGAATCTGCCTTTACATGGAAGCTCATTATGTATAAAATGATAATGTATCTTCTCGCGAGTGGTGTAAGCTACTTTAACATTATAGCTCCTAAGCAGCCCAGCGAGCTGATATGAATTGCTACTTAAAAACGGTGGGACAACAGACTTTACTTTTGGAATTACAAAATCAGCTTCTATGAAGCCAGCACTTGTCTCTACTTTTAATATGTTCAACTATTGACAATGTTCGCGTTATATCCATTACTACTAGCAACAAAATGTAAACTGGTTGTTCCATGATCAACAGTAGCCGGGTTTAAAGGAAGTTCGCATAGGCGGTCTATCATGTCTCTGAAGAAACAAATTTTTTTGTTGATATGGATGGCATGACGATGCATAGATTATTGAGTCTCTAGAGGTTTTCTTGCGAAAAATGTCAAAATTTCACATCCAAATAATTAAGAATCAGCCACAAGCACAAGTCATTTTGGAATGCAAAGTATTATACTCTTCTTTCATCAAAGATACATCGTCCAAAAGGCCATCAGACACAATGAATATGTCATCAATATAACGACTATTTTTGCAGACAACGGAAGCTTGCAGAAAGTAATTTCATTCTGAAACGAACACAAAAATGTCAGCCAGACAGCCGGTGAGACTACTGCCCATAGCTAACCAGTCAGCGTAACTGCACATGAAAATTATTGAAACAAATGTAATTAGAGGAATTTAAGAAGTGAAGTTGGTTCTTTAATATCGTCAGAACTAAGTTGACAGTTAGATGACAGGTTTTCTTGGATAATACCGTTCGTCTCGTCAACAGGAACGTCACTGTACAAATTCTTTATACAGAGATAAGCTAGACAACAGTTTTCTGTAAAGAATTTTTGTGCAATTTTTGAATGAATTCTTTCCTATTCGAAATAGAAAAGTTTTTTTCTGTGTACAAATGCTTTGCGTATTAATCGCAGCCAAAAATTTGCTTTTTGGTCACTCGGATTCCCTACTCCATTCACGATCAGGAAGATTGAAAGGGCATGTTTGCCGATCTTAATTTGTGCGCGAAGCGCAGCCTCTCTTGGAGTCATTACTTTCATTCCGTGTAATTTCTCAGGTCTGATAGTATTCGCACGCTCAAGAAGAGAAGTCCAATGGGCCTTACTGTAAGCAATAGTCGGATCATTAGCGACCTGTGCGATGCTGTTCTCATCAAAAACTTTTCTGTCTTAGTCACATAATCTTTTCCATAACATGATGGTAGCGGTGCCAGTCTTATCTGTCAAGACAATCAAAGCTTCGTTATCTTTAAATTTAGTATCTGGAGTCATAGGTCGAACTACATTCTCTACAAGGTCACTAGCTTTACAAGCCAAGTTTTTCCGTCTTATTTTGAGCCACGTTATCGAGTGCTGCTTTTAAGTCAGATGTAAGGTCAGTAACCATTTTGTCATCTAATCGATGCTGAATATTATGTTTAAGTCGTTTGTTTAGGAGTTGTTCTTGCTGAGCACTGAAGCCCATAGACGTTAAGTTGACATTGCGTTCAGCAAAGGGGAATAAAGACTACTCCTGCAATGGTTTCCAGTAAACGTTTCGCTATTTTTGGATTTTAGAGTTCTGCCTTAGTGTAACTGGGGGACTACTATTGTCCTGAGCAACCCGTGGAGAAGTACTACAATATTAATTACAGTGAGACTGGTACCAACTTCACTCTTTCCAGTGGAACTATAGTAATATCTGTTGCTAGTACACTAGTGATAAAATACACTTACTAAGAAGCGAATTCTAGTTTCGAGTTAATTAAAATATTAGAACCAAAGATTTACGCGATCAGAACATGAACCGATTGCTATCTTATGCAGAAATTCGTTACTTCAAACTCAAATAAGAAAATACATCACGTCGGTTAAGGTGGAAACAGTGTTTTGATCTGCCACAATAGCAGTATGAAAGGGGCACAGGCCAAATAATGGTTTAATTCTGTCTGTGTCGTTCACATGTGTCTAGAGCTGGTTAGTCTGAAAAAATAAATGTCTTTTACAAAGTAAGGGAAACTAAATAAACTAGTCTTTTATGGAGATTGCAGAAGGAACAGAAAGAGGACAGCTGAGCTGTACTTACAAAGGTATGCAAACAGATGATGTCGCACAAGAATGGCAATTAAGCCAATGTGCATAAAATTCTTGTTGGAAGGACGCTGGAATACGTTGTTCGCATTTTGCACGGGAACAGACTCCCCCGTATCACGTTTCACATCCCAGCGGATCAACCAGCGGGACTGCAGCAGACACATGGAATTCTGTCGCTTGATTCAGATGCGACATCAAGACAATAGGTTCTTTCTTAAAAAAATTCTCTTTATCGATGAAGATACCTTTGGAATTCATGGAAAGATGAAAATGTGAAATATGCCTTAGTGGGCCGCTGAGAATCTACATTGGCTGAGAAAGGTTTAACGTGGGAGGCAATGGAGCCCCAACGTTTTATGCAGGGTTATTGGAGACTAGTGGCTAACAGTTAAAAGATACGCACAGTTTCTGAGCGAACTGCTACCCGCTGTCCTAGACGAAGTGCCACTTGAAATATACTACAGATGTACGATATGGTACCAACACGATGGGTGTAAGGCTCACTGCTCGCCTGTGGATAGGAAGCGCTCATTCAGCTCTTTCCTGTGCGATGCACAGGACATGAAGGAGTTATCAGCTGACCTGAAAATTAGCCCGATTGACCCCTCTGGACTCTTTTTTTCTGCTGTAAACTGAAAAATGAAGTCCAATTTCGGACGATCGCAGAGTATTTAAAACGTTCTATTGTTATTGCATGTGTGATGATATCGGAGGAATCTCTTCAGGTTGTACAGAAATCGATCCTCCAACAATTGCCAACGTGAAGTGCAGTAGCCGGTGGACATTTCGAAAACTTGATGTCACAAATAGATTCTAAGCAGGCTTTTATGACCAGAATATTAGCGATTATCTTATTTGCGGCTGTTGCTGATATAATTTTCCACTATAAGAGTGTGCCTTGACATTGAATTCATGACGCAAAATTGTTATTTAACAATCTATATAGCTCAGTTCCCTGTTTAAGAAAACAATTTTGCCCATTTATTTCATGCATTTGGCTCAAACAAGAGCAGTACTATTACCATAGTTGACTTATGAATTATTCTTGGGCGTTACGTCTTTTGTCTTCCAGTTGGTGTGTCGATCTCGCCACATGTGACGGAGTTTTGATTAGTACCAGTTTTAAATTGAACTTTTCTCCAGTTATCTACTTTTGTAAGTTGATTTCTTTGCTGTGTCAAAGTGGAACCCCATCATTGTGATGCGACAGTTCCGTGCAACTTCAACTTCAGTGTAAAACAGCAATCGGTTTCGTGTTAAAAACAGATAACTCCCAATTTCGAAATATTTCGAAGCTAGTAATCGGATTTTTAAGAATGAAGCAACGTTGTGTTCTACTCTTTTAGGACTGCAGTTCTAGTAACAGATACAATTAAAGTTCCACTTGAAAAAACCAATTTGACACAGACTTCTATGTGATTAATGTATCTATCTAAACGGACTGTACATCAGTTGCGAGGATTTTTTTACAATTAATTTTGTTGAAAACAGAATTACGATGCTCACTAATTCCCGTATAAAATAAAGATGTAATTACGATTTCGTTCTGCTACTTTGTCTAAAGAAGTCCCAAAATACACTACAGTTTTCTGTAGTGAAACAAGCGAAGGAGTATAGTAACTTCAGAAACCACTTAAATTCCCCCGACACCATTCGCCAATCACCTCTTTCAGCCAAGGCAGTACAGAGGGGCATACTTTTCTTTGTACGTGTGCGACACGTATTGCCAACACGAACCACCAATTCTGACACGCAGATGCTTGTTCCAGTCATATGTGGATGCCTGATCTAGCCAGAGGAGGTTTTAGAAGGTTGTTCATGTAAACAAAAATCTTTGTCGTTAACTAATCCTTCCGGAACCATCAGTTCGTTGTCTGATTTCATGTACTCATGAAAGAGTAACCCTAAATTACATTTACATCTACATCTAAGTGATTACTCTGCTATTCACAAGTAAGTGCCTGGCAGAGGGTTCAATGAACCACCTTCAAGCTGTCTCTCTACCGATCCACTCTCAAACGGCGAGCGGGAAAAACGAGCACTTAAATTTTAAATTACTGTACGAAGCCAGTACTACCAGAAAATTGTACTAAGTATACGGAAGCAGTAGGTGTTTCTAAATTACGACGGCCATATAGTATGTAATGCAACACATTTTTTTCTGAAATAAGGTTGGTTTTTTTTTTTCAGGGTCCCAATATATCATATTGCTCCCCACTCTTTCGGCTACAAAATCCTATTTTGCAACACCTTACTGAGGCGGCCTGATGGTCGCATAGTGCCACTCGAGTGGTTGACATCGGAGCCAACGTCTTACTTCATCAATCACCTCCGCATCACCCACATACTGCATTCCACGGTGTGCGTCCTTCGTTGGACCAAACAGTTGGAAGTCGTAGGATGGAAGGTGCGAGATCCGGACAGTACGGTGGATGGGGAAGAACAGTCCAACGAAGTTTTGTGAGGGTGCGCGGACTTACATGAGACCTAGCCTTGGCCTGGAGAAGGAAAAGTTAATTTGCATTTTTATGGCGATGAACGTGCTGACGTCCTTTCTTCCGAGTTGATAGTTGTACTCTAGGGGAGGACAGCAATAGGAATAACCCCTTCAGAGTCCCAGAAGACCGTTGCCGTGACTTACTGGCTGAGTGTGCGGCATTGAACTTTTTCTTCGGAGAAGTGGTGGGGTGGCGCCACTCTATGGAATTTCATTTTGTTTCCGGTTAGAAACGATGAGCCCATATTTCGCCGTTGGGAACATGGTCGACCTAAAATTGTCTCGATTAGGCGCATAACGCGCAAGAAATACCGCACAGATGGTCCTACATTAGTGTTTATGATCTTCTGTTAGGCAGCAAGAAACTAGCGGGCACAAACCTTTGAGTACACCAACTCGTGGATGAGTGTGGCAGCACTAAGAAGAGAATTATCCAGTTGTGCAGTGAGGCGTGTGATTGTGATCCATCGATCACATCGAATGGGAGCGTACGCACGTTCCAACATTGCCGGGTCAGAGCTGTTTGCGGTCGGCCGGCTCGCGGTAGATTCCACAGGTCTCCGCGACCTTGTTGCGATAATGACACACGCCTCACCCAACGACTCGCAGTGCTTTTGTTCACTGTCGTGTCTCCGTAGAAAAAAACAGAATGACAGCTCTCTGCTTGGAACGCACGTCCGTCACAGACGCCACCTTGCAGGCTACGTACAGCGTCACCACCTATCGGCGCTTCATGGAACTACAAGTGATGAAGCGGGAATATTCCACGATGTCCCACAACAAATTTCGAATTTTTTAAACAGAAATTGTCCGGAAAAAATGTGTTGCATTTATTATTCAAAGTCCCTTGTGCTTTAATTGCTTCTAACACAAAGATTATTATAATCAATTTTCCGACAATCATGTGATTGAATATCGGTGTAGGAAAATGATGGTAGAGGAGAAAGAGATTAAAAAAGCAACAGGTTAGCTACAATGCCACGACAGCGAACGGTAAAACCATTTAGAAATCTACAGCAACGCAGAAGTGTTGCGAAAATTGAAGTAAATGTTGAGTTTGAATGTAGCTTTATTTTAGTTTCGTTTTGTCTGCGAGCCACTGAATGTATAGGTGGTAGAGAAAGGGATAGTAATTTGAAAATTTAAAGTAAAATTTTGCGATCGGAGTAAACTGACAAAATGTGTCAGGCATTTTATAAATTAACCGCCTTCTACACTGGGGCCATTTGACATCATAGATTAAGACTCGACCTGCGACAGCAATCGCACATCTTGCGTACGGGCCGCTAGACGCCGCCGCGAGCGCTAAGAGTGCACTGCGGCCGCAGGCGCGCGTGTTGCGTACGGGCCGAGAGGTGCCGCCACGAGCGCAACCGTGTATACGTGCCGACGGATTTCGGCCAGCTCTCATTTTGTTGGTATCTCATTTTTGCCTATTCTCTTATTTGCTTAGTTGCTTAGCTCTTATTCGTTTATGGCTCATGTTATTGTGGTCTCTTTCAGCCATTCTGATTGTTTTACTCCCAATTGAGAAGCGCTCATTTTGCCATTTCACTTTTGCATATTTCTCATTTTGCTAATAATATGCTCCTTAGCTTCTTACAGTTGAATAGATTAACATAGTCTCATGTACTGTTTCTTGATTTCAGTCTGCTCATATTTTGATGTTCTTTAAATACTGTAATAATTATCGGAAGCACTTCTTCCCTCAAACTTGTGTAAAGTATTCTCGATGTAGGATTTGTTCTGTGAGACAGGTGTAAAGTTTTGAACGTAAATTATATACGAAACTGTGCCTTCAAAAGAATTTATTTTTTCAGTTGTACTACATCAGACGACAATTTTGTGATATGAGGGAGAAATTTGAGAGTGAACCCATGGAAATAGTCTTAAGTGATCCCCTTTAAAAATAAAAATTTGTATGAAACTGAAAGACGTGATGCTGCAGGCACCGAAATATACGTCACACCATCCTCGAAGATGTAGGTCAAGCGAACTGTACAGCGATGTGTTCGTCGGACAGCTCCATCTAGGCCCTGCAAGTGGTAACCAGATGAAACAGAAGCACTCCACCACGTAGCGCTGCGGAAGTGGCGAAGTAATTGGGGTGTCCGCCATACTAGATACAGTGCCATGAATAATCGCTCCTAGTATAGTGGCTCCTTTTTTAAATTAAAATCCAAATACACCTGTACCTCTTTCTAATCGTCTTTTTCGTCTTTGTGCAAATAACGTAGTGAGTTTTAATGGTTTGGAGCAGTGTTTAGCACCCTGGACTCTCATCAGCCTTAAAAAAAATCCTCGCCTGGTCATATAGGTTTAGGTTTCCTATGGGTTTCGTCAAGCCATTGTGGTAAATGCGACACTGGTCGATTTGAAAATGTCTCCGTCCTTCCCTGTATTAGTAGTCTGTGCTTCGTCTGCCTCGTCGTCGATGGAATTTCCTCTAATAAAAAAGCCGCATATAATATTTTGTGTTGCCAGTGTTTTGTAAGCAACATTACTGATGATTGACTCAACACTTTGAAATACATTATTCTATCCTTTCTGTTACGTTATTCCTTTTTGTTGTCAATGTCATTTATGTGCTATTTTGTTCGGATTCTGAGGTGTTAAAATTGTATGCTGTGTTCCTTCACCATTTTTGTTTAAGATTTCTGCATAACACCGAATCAGATCTTCTGAGACGAGAAAATACAGCGACCAAGTAACAAAGATGTCTCGCTGCTACAATATTAGTAATGTTGTTACTAACGGTAAGGCGTATTCAGTGACATTGTTTTCCCATGGTGGAGCGTAGGTCTAATTTCTAGATGTCGAATATCTCTTAATGTGAAATGCATGCAATGAAATAAAACTAAATTTTTAGGCCCTAGAAAAAAGTAGGTCTAGGGCTGTTCTGAAATGTTTATGAAGGTGTGATATTTGTTTCAAGGGACACTGTACTATTGCCGTAACAAGGTCTCTTAAATGTTTCCTATTTGCTGCAAGCTACAGTGCGTGTCTCACCTACAGGTCATCAAGCGCATTTTCTCTGATGTTTGGGCAGATATTTGCTATTTCGTTTTTGCAAGCTGTTGCTGGAGTCATCCCAAACAAATCCTGTTCATCACGTATTTCCTAAGACGCCTAGCGTCGACGGAAAGCGTCGGTTTGTTTCCCGCTACAACCAAAATGATTCTTAAAGCAAAATTTTACGTACCCATTCGCTACAGCGATCTCAGATTAATCTACTGCTGTATTCGGTTTATCGAGATGTATTAACAGGAACAGTAAAACACAAAGGATACTCAGTACTCCAGCAGCGAATATGCAGCGGTTCCGCAATGTGGTAGCAGGCAGCGTGTGCCAAGGAGATGCTGCCGCTGCTGCAGTACTCGTTACTCTCTGTTGCGGCTCTGTCGATTGGACTTCTGAAATTCCACTTTAAACATCATTAAGTTCGTAACGGGAAGCGAACTGGTGCCTTTTATCGACGCTGGGTGTCGTATGAAAGAGTTGATGGGCAGTATTTTTCTGGGGTGACTCCACCAACACACTCCAAAAACGGAACTGGAGATATCTACCGGAACACCAGAGAAAAATGCGCCTCACGACTCTTAGGAGAGACACCATTCTATACACTGCTAATAAATATACTCACGATCCATAAAAGGAAAAAAAACGAAACTGTTGGCTTAGACTGCACTTGAAAATTTGTCTGTAAGAATTCACAAACTAAAACCTCATAAATATAGTTAAAATACTAGATGTCACTTATAAGGAAACTGCAGTCTCCAAAAAGAACAGGATAACGCTTGTCTGTTGTCAAATGAAACATGACAGCCATTTCGATACTATACTGCACTTTTTATAGAACATTGTATGAAAAATCCTGAATTTAAAGAGCTACTGCGATAGTGTTTCATATATTTAATAAAGCAACTCTCAAATTTGACCACTCATAAAGTCAGAAAGCTTGTTTCCATAGAAAAACATGACATTAAGCTTCCAATTTATATGCATGTCAAGACGTACCATCACAAGAGCCTGCGGGGTAGAAAATCTATTATACAATAGCAATGTCTAATCTTGACTACCACTTAACTTTCATTGAAGGAATAATATTATTCTTGATTTTTGATGCTGCTGTAGTGACTGCTGTAGGAGCCCTTAAGATAATATTTTATTTTGGAAAATTGTCTCGGTCTTTTCAGTTCTCCTTGTCATATGTTGTGGCTCCAAACCCATGTTGTTTGAGACGTGTAAATCATAGATGATTATATACGAAGGTTGGAACTTTAATAGTGGTGACTATTTATTTACAGCTCGTACAAAATAGATACGTGTTTCAAAGGTTTACTGACCTTCAAAGTAGTCACCAGCATTGTGTATAACCCGTTGCCAGCGATGTTGAAGTCTTAGGATATTCTTTTTTATAAGTGCCAGTTGTATTGACAGTTCGAGCGGTGCGGTCTATTGCCCGTCGAATTTTTAGCACTTCTGAAGTGAATGACAGGAAATCGAGTTTAGAAATCGAGTTGAACTCACGTGGGCTGGTCTTAGGTTGTGTTCCAAAAATGAACAGCATAGAGACAGGAGTGATGACACTTTCTGCAGGACCTGACCATCATTTTGCAGGACAATTCTCAAGCACGTACGGTGCAAGCTGTTACTGATTTGTTTGACTGATGGGGCTGCTAAGTGCTATACCACCTACTGCACTCCCCTGACTTAAGCCCTCGTGCGTTCAACTGGATTTCTAAATTGAAGCAAATACTTCATGGTATTCGCTTCAGAACTGCTACAAATTCGTCGGCCAATAGTCCGCGCCGCTCGAACTGTCAACAGAACTGATACTGCTAAGAGTATCCTACGACTTCCACATCGCTAGCAGCGGGTTACACACAATCTGGTGACTGCTTTGGAGGTCAGTAAAACTTTGAAACGCGTATCTATTTTGCACGAGCTGTAAATAAACAGTTGCCACTATTAAATTCCCAACCCTCGTATCTTTTGAGATAGCGCATATATAAACTCTAAATGTTGTGGAGTCGCGTGTAAGAGCAAATATTAGCATGGTTGTATTTTCTGTTCATTTTCGTCCAATACATTCAGGCAAAACAGTCGATGCCGATGAGGACACACTTAAGTGGCACTTGGAAGAACTATTAAAACTCCAGTGACATCTAAGGTCGCACTGTGTAGCGAGATAGACACGTAATTTAACAATTCTGCGCAAAATAAAAGCTGCATTCTACTCGTTCGTGATAGTACTCCGAAGAAGATGTTAAATAATTTCTACAGTAAGTAATACATAACAGCTGACATTTTATTTTGTGCTCTTATTGTTTGGCGACCCATGATTTACTAAGTTGTGGCAGGGTAGGGCATAATTTGTACTTTCAGTTCATTTGTTTTCCTGGCGGTAGCCTTGATGTAGGATAGTTTATTCTTTTGAATTAAACGAGAAAAATGCTTACATGCATTTAAAGTTTATTAACTAGAGTCAGATAATGTTGACTTACTACATAAAGTTTTCTGTGAGCGATTTGTAAGCTCAGGATGTTGCAGGCTACAGTTGGAACTAGTTCCTTTTTTATACACATTTCTTGTTTGAAATAGTACATTTTCTTTCCAGTACTTCGTAACTGTCTTTAGAAATTATTTACACTACTTGCTAAGTTTATTTATTTTTTCTAATTAATTGACTAGGTTTTAACTTCATGGCAACAGAACTTAGAGTTTATTAACAAATTAAAGAAAAGAGAAACTGATATTTGGATTATTGTCATAAATATTACAACTAACTACATTTTAGTGTGTGATGTAAAGGTGTTAGTTATATGACAGGTACAATCCATTCTCAAATGATAAAATATTCAGTCTGTGTGGCAACAGTCTATGATCTGATTTGCTGCTCGTTTACCACAGATTTATGATTGGAATTTTGTACTTTATTACTATTAGTATTTTAGATGCAGGGAGAGAATTAAGTATTTCGGGATTAACAAACTATAGCAAATTAGTTATAATAATCTGAAAACTTTGATTTTACCAAATAGGATGACTAAAATCTGTTATTTAAAAACTCATGAAACACGCAAAACTATTTGGACTAATCACTCAAAGTTGACTGACCTAAAATAAATTAGTGTGGCGATTGCAGAGTGCACTAAAAACTATTCAAAGATCATCTTGATTATGAATATTCTATTTTTAATTTTAAAACCCCCTCACTTACATAGAGTTGCTGCAAATCTGCTAAGCTGTAACTGTATTTTAATTCCTAGCAAGGCGCTTTGAGAATTTTCGTAAGTGAAGCGTTAATAGATTACATGATCAAGACGGACCTGTGAAATAAAGTGCCAAAAATATGATCAAGGACTCATTTTCAGACTTCATCTCGTCAGTTAATAAATGAATTCGTTTAGACTTTTGGGTATCTAGAAGAAGTCATAAATAATTTTGCAACTGGTCAGTTTTGAAAAGCATTTTGTAGCAGCCCTGTCACAGGAAACTTAAAATCAAATGACGCATTGAAGTTAATGCGGTTTTCGCATTTTTCTGTTGTACACTTACGGAAAAAAAATCTCAACTCCAAGAAGTAAGTTCTGTGACATGAATTAATCTGTTGCCTGTATCATAAATACTATGTTAACGCGAAAATGTAGTCTAGTTGGCAATAAATAATATAGAACTATAAGCAATTTAACTGTGGAGGGCGATATTGTGGCGGGCAAGTCGATTGCCATCACAGCAACTACATGCACGAATCTACATATCCTCAGTCGTCCAACTCTAGAAATGAAAGGCTACACCAAAACTGTACAGAAATTAGAATCAGTTTCTCGTCACTTTACAAAAATAACAACAGCAGTAATACAGTTATTGTGAAATGAGCGGCGAAAAGCAATATTTCACCATTATTCGACAGCTTCTATAAAGATTTAGGCCCTAATTCCTTTACTGAAAGATAAGAGTTAACAGTACTGAAGTATTTGTGGCCATCGTGCCACATTAGAATTCTCCAGTATGGCTGCGAGCCATTACTATACAATTTAAGGGACGTTTTTCGTTTTCATTATAAGGTGACTTCCTCGAGTGTAATTGTCGGAATTAGTTGTCAAGTTAAGAAGTTGATGAGCCGGTAGAGGATGGGCGGTAGGGATCAGGGGAGCACTTGCAGCATCAGAGAGAGGATTACCGATCTGGTGAAAATACAAAAAAACTGTTCATTGTTTTGGAAAGTGACATCATCCAGTCTGTTTTAGCATTTTTCTGTTGTACACTGACGGAAAAAAGTCCTAACTCCAAGGAGGAATTTCTGTGACATAAAAGAAAGTTGGTAGAGATGTTTCCACATCTGAAAGATGACGTCTACCAAAATATCATTTCTAGTCGCTAAGTGTAGGGCTAGCAGCGTCACTCTGACGGTGTACATCAGGTTTGCTTTAATAAATACAGCCTGGCTTGAGAGATTGTCAAATTTTCAAATATGTGTGAAATCTTATGGGGCATAACTGCTAAGGCCATCAGTCGCTAAGCCTACACACTACTTAACCTAAATTATCCTAAGGACAAACACACACACCCGTGCCCGAGGGAAGACTCGGACCTCTTCCGGGACCAGCCGCACAGTCCATGACTGCAGCACCTGAGACCGCTCGGCTAATCCCGCGCGTCGAGAGGGGTTGGGTAGTTTGGGGAAGGAGGCAAGATAGCGAGGTCATCGGTCTCATCGGATTAGGGAAGGATGGGGAAGGAAGTCGGCCGCGCCCTTTCAGAGGAAACATCCCGGCATTTGCCTGGCTTGATTTAGGGAAATCACGGAAAACCTAAATCAGAATAGCCGGACGCGGGATTGAACCGTCGTCCACCCGAATGCGAGTCCAGTGTGCGCGGCGAGAGTTTGTCACCTTTGACACTGGACGTGATGAATTGAGGTTAGTCAAGAATGGCTTTAAGGCGGCAAAGGCACCTTTATCAACACCTCACTACATTCCTGCTGCTGCTGCTGCTGCTGCAGACGCTGGATCTTACTCCTGCAGAAAGACTTGACAGGAAGGTAGCCAATGTCCATTATTGCTGACAGTGGTGATCACGAGAACGTAAGGTCGCAGCGGTACTGCAGAAATACTTGGCAGGAATGCATTCACTGTGCATGATTGCTGGCAGTGCTGATCATGAGAACGTACAGTCGTAAGAAAACCGGGCTCTGGATGGTCACATGGCACTATCGAGAGAACAGACCATAGCATTCGACGAAGTTCTCCGGCGCATCGTACTGCATTTGTAGCAGCAATTTGAGCAGCAGGTGCTACCACCGTGACGCAACTGACTGTTACAAATCGATTATTTCAAGGAAATGTCCGTTCCAGACCTCCTGTAGGGTGCATTCCTCTGACCTCAAACTAAATCTATATGCGACTTCAATTGTGTCAAGAGAGAGCTCATTGCAGGGCAGGTGGAGGTCTGCTATGTTTTCCGATGATAGCTGGTTTTGTCTCGGTGCCAGTGATGGCTCTGTGTTGGTTAGAAGGAGGCAAGTCGAGGGCCTTCAACCGACCTGTCTGTGTGCTAGACACACCTGAAGTTATGGCCTGACGTATGATTTCATAGGAGGAGCATTCTCGTGGTTATCCCACGCATCCTGGCTGCAAATTTGTCCATCAAATTGGTGATTCGACCTGTAGTGCTGCCATTCATAAGTAGCATCCAAGTGTGTTTTCCAACAAGATAACACTTGCCCACACGTCACTGTTGTAATCCTACGTGCTGTACAGATTGTCGACATGTTCCCTTGGCTTGCCTAATAAATATATATGTCTCCAATCGAGAACATATGGGACGTTATCGGACGACAACTCCAACATCATCCACAAACAGCATTAACTATCCCTGCTTTGACCGATCAAGTCCCACAGGCAAGGAACTTGTTCCCATAACTGACATCCGGCATCTATACAACACAGTACGAGAGACGTTTGAAAAGTCAGCGCAAAGTCCGAGAGATGGCACCACCAGCGCGTATCGAGGTCACGTTTAGTTAGTAGCATCTTTGGAAAAAACGCATTCCAAGTTTCAGCCATATTGGTCTATTTCTTTGTATTTGGAATTCGTGTGAATCAAGGAAGTCAAGTGCTTGTAAAAAAAAATGGACGAAAAAGAATTTCCTCTGATGATTAAAGGCTACTTTATGAAAGTCAAAACGCCTCAGGAGACTAAAGAGAAGTTTTATAAACATTGCAGTGGCTCTGCACCTTCGATTAGAACAGTTTGTAAGTGGTTTCAAAATTTTCGGAGTGGCCGTGCGAGCGCAAGTGATGCTGAACATTCTGGACGCCCTATGGAGGTTACGACTCCAGAAATCATTGATAAAATCCATGATATGGTGATAGATGACAGAAGAATTAAGGTGCGTGAGATTGCTAGTGCTGTGGGCTTCACTAATGGACGGGAACATGATATTTTGCACGAACATTTGTACATGAGATAGCATTCTGCAAGATGGGTTCCACGATTGCTTACACTTGAGCAAAAACAGAATCATGTGAAGTGTTGCAAGGATGGTTTGCAGCTGTTCAGGAAGAATCCACAGGACTTTAAGCATCGTTTCATCACTGTGGATGAAACATGGATACATTACTATACTCCTGAGGCCAAACAACAAGCTAAACAATGTGTTACCGAGGGTGAATCTGCACCAAAAAAGGCGAAGACCATTCCATCGGCCGGAAAGATTATGGCGACTGTCTTTTGGTATTCGCAAGGTATAATCCTCATCGACTATTTGAAAAAGGGTAAAAGTAATTCAGGTGCATATTATTCATAGTTACTGGACCGTTTGAAAGCCGAGCTGCAAGAAAAACACCGGAGTTTGGACCGCAAAATTGTCGTTTTCCATCACGACACTGCACCAGCACATACCTCAGCACTTGTGGTGGCAAAATTAATGGAAATAGGTTTCCAACTCGGTTCACGTTCCCCGTATTCTCCAAACTTGGCTCACTCGGACTACTGCTAGTTTCCAAATTTGAAGAAATAGCTTGCGGAACAAAGATTTTATTCAAACGAGTAGGTGATTGCAGCAGCTAATAGCTATTTTGCAGACTTCGACAATTCCTATTATTCCGAAGGGATCAACAAATTAGAACAGCGTTGGACGAAGTATCTAAGTCTGAAAGGAGACTATGTCGAAAAATATAAAAAAGGTTTACCTCAAACAAGTAAGTAGTTTTTATTTTTGCATGGACTTTTAAACGCCCCTTGTACATGCAAGTTTGCATGCGTGCATTCAGTATTTACATAGGTTACAAATGTAACAGCATTTCACATCTCGCGCTTACATTAACCTGTGATCTTGCAATGTTGATGACTTAAATATGGCACCTAGACAAATGTATTCCCGACATATTATTGCATTAATTATGTTTCGGTGCTGCGATTTTTTCCCATCAGTATGTATCAATTTTAGTTTGATTCCGAGGAGAATGGTGCTGCTTTTTCCTATACAACATTCTTAGGAGCAGAAATAGCGTTAAAGCTTGACTTCAATATACGTGCAACCAGCGTAAGCCCATTTGTTGTAACCGCTTAAAATTCAGCTCTCGTAAGCGTGAAACGTAGTCCATTAGATCTCTATGAATTGTCAGCACAACATTAGCTTCCTAAGCAGAGGACACAAAGCGATTTACAACAGTTTCCACAGGACGATTTGCAACAGACAGTTTGATTAATTCTCTTTATAAACAGCTTCGGCATTTAGAGCTTGCTTGTTTAAGGGAACAATAGAATCGTGAATTATATTACCTTTATCATTAGCAGACCCTAGTAACCCTTAAAAGTCAAGTGATGTAGTCTCCGTGTGCCAAAGGTTCATTGATAGAGCGAGAATTTTTTGGCACGAAGACAGGAAAATCTGCACTCTCCAACATTCGGCGGTAACAAATGAACTATTGTGTCGCCAGAGAGAAAGCAGGTGCGAGAACACGGCTTTGATATATGGCAGCCACTAAATGAAGCAGCCATTCTGAACGGGATTGGGTTATGAATCAATTGTACGGCTTTGTCATGTGTTATCTTTCGGAAGGCCACAAAAGCACAATGTAGCTTTAAATTGAAATATGTAGGAAGTAATTAATGCTCTTAAAGGACGGAAACTCGCAGATGATGTGAGGCAGGGGCTATAACTGATTCAGATTAAGTAACTTTAGCTGTTAAGTACTAGGTTGGCAGCGAACAGTGATATGCGTAATGGTTTTCAGTCGTCCACTGTGGCCAATTGGCATACATTTTCAAAGTGTCATTTTGTATATTGTGAAAAGTAATAACGTGTCCTGGAGTACTGTGTTCTTTGGTAGCTTATGAAATAACAAACTTTTATGAGCTACGGGAAATTAAAAATTGCAGATTTGTTACATATTGCTTCGTTGTTATTTCATGAGGTAATTCTCAAAGGCAAATGGTATTTAGTATTTAATATCCTTTATTGAAAAAGTAAAAAAAAAATATAATCCTGTTGCTTAAACGTGTTTATTACGTTTGCACATATTTAGAACAAGTTCACATTGCAGTAATGGCAAAAGAATTATATTCTACATTTCACCCAGTAACTGAAACAATGAACTCCAAAAGTGACAGTTTTTTTGATAACATTTTCAATTTCTTTCTGAATTTCCTTGCTGTAAGTGTGGAGAAAAAGATCAGAGCTATTTCAAGAGCCAAAATAGATAACCATACAAAATAGTGTCATATGGCCACAGCTTAATAATATCTTGTTGGAAATTGTTATGTGAACATGATAAAAGGATGGAGACTGTTAAATGGATGCATATCAGTGTAATATAGAATCAAGAACTAAACGAATATATGACAAGTTTTTGAGGAACTTTATGAATTATTGGAACAAGTTGTGATGGCAGTATAAAAAGGAGGGTTGGTATGAAGACCAAAAATTTCAGTACTGATCAATACAGAAATGACATTTTTGGGACAAATAAGCAAAACACATGCGACTAGAAAAGACCAAGAGAAAACAGAAAAAGTCCTAAATTCCCAGTCTCTAAGCAACAAGAAACAGATACAATCCTTCATAGGACCCTGTTTGTTTTATAGAAATTACTGAGAGGACAGTACTTTCATTATCAATGTTTATTCAACCTATTTGAATCCGACGTTATGTGTTAGACACTGAAACTGTTAAAGACCTTTCAAGGATTGAAAAGGAGAACTGTATTGTATTGAGTCAGCCAAAAATGAGTAGACCATTCCCTTAGAAAAATGGACACTAGTGTGCATGGTTTGGAAGTACGGCTACTCGAAATCTCAATTGATGATATATCAATAGAACATCAGACAATCATGCAGTCAAAAGATTTATAAAATTTTACAAAAATCATAGGATTTTTGAGAATTGCGTTCTGGAAGATGTATGAGATTTTGCAAATTTAAAAATGTTCAAATGTGTGCGAGTTGCTAAGGGACCAAATTGCATAGGTCATCGGTCCCTAGACTTACACACTACTCAAACTAAGTCAAACTAACTTAATCTACTCGTAAGAACAACATACACACACCCATGCCCGAAGGAGGACTCGAACCTCCGCCGGGAGTGGCCGCGCAGCCCGTGACAGGACGCCTCGAATCGCGTGGCCACTCCGAGTGGCCCAGTTTTATGGATTACCTTATGGGAATAGGGTCATTACTCTCACAATCCAAAAGTCTCTCACTTTTCTGAATGAAAAACGAGGGTTGTTGCACAGGAGATTACAACAATGTGCTTTACTCATTTAGAAATCTCAATTTGATATCAAATACTTAAAGAGATACAAAATTCTGAAGCAATTACATTATGTACTTCGCGAATATGAGATGAAAGCAATACAAGTAATGCAGATGAACACATTGAAATAAGTTGTACAAAATTCTTAAAAAGAATAAAGAAATTAAAAAAGTTAGAAAAACCTATATAAAAGTCATAAAATAACGATGACGTTTGAAAAATTAAAAAAGAAATATTTAGGGAGTAGAATAAAAGACATTATATGGTGAAATGACTCCTTTCTGACTATGAGTCTGTCGTATGATGTTATAGCCATGCGTCATCCCATCACCACCACTACTTTGTCTGATACTTGACACAACTTGACTGTATATAATTAATATCGTGAACATCTGCGGGTTTGACAATGTATATGGTAACATAAAGAAAATTATTTCTTGTAGTCACTTTTAGAAATTGTTGTAAAATTGAATTATTGATTTTATGCATCCTGCAGACGACTAGCAATACTGTGTTACTCAGCAAAATCGGTGGATCACTGGTTTCCGCACTAGTAATTACAATTGAAATTAATGTTCTTCAACATCGATATACCATAGGAATACATACCAGGTAATCTGTCTGTGAAGTATTCATAAACATTCAGTTTAAAGCGTTTGCTAATACACGAGACACTGAAATATTCTTTTGTAAATACTTATCGTCGCAGTAATATAAAATAAATGATATACAGGATGTAGAAAAATTGTTTCACGAAATTTTAACCCTGGATAGCTGATGCCAGTAGGAACCAGAAATCACTGATGTTGCGTAGGTCGACAACGCACCAATTTTAAACTACGGAATCTTGGTTGACGGGCAGAGCTATGGTTGTCGGTTCACACATACAAACGTCCCTCTTCCCGTCACTGCCCCAACGTGATATACACACGTGGCGAATATATCTGTTTGTATTTGCCTCACGTAGGAGGCATTCATTCACATGAAAGCTTCGCTTCGGAGCACACACACGTCTCATACGATTTAGTCATACAGTAAGCATGGCGGCACAGTATTCGTTTGAAGAAAACGAGATACGGTTTTTATTTGTGGAATAGTCAACGGCAGTGTGCTTGAAGCTCGACAGTTGTATGAGGAATGGTGCCCAGCAAGATGCCACCCACACCCGCAACCGTTTACAGCAATTCACCGGGGACTGGGCGAAACAGTTAGCAGGATATCATGGTGATGATGGAAGACCTCGAACACGACGGAATGCTGCATATGATGAGGCTGTTCTCGAGTGCTTCGAGGAAGCACCTACGCAAGTACTCGAGCAGCTGGACACGGCATGGGGGTCACTCACACGTTACAGCAGTCTGGGAGGATTTGAGGGATGATGGCCAGCATCCATTTAGTTTCCACCCTGTCCAAGACCTAAATCCTGTGACGGACTATGAACACAGGCTAGAGATTTTCCTGTGGTTTCTGCGACGTGTTGCAGGAGATCCCGACTTTCCCGCCATTGTTTTACTCACCGAGGAGTGCACCTTCTATTTGGGTGGCCTTTACAACAATCGAAACGTTCATTACTGGCCAAGGGGAAATCCTCACGTCACGTACGTCCACGGACACCAGGAACGATTTTCGCTCAACCTTTGGGCAGGCATTGTCTGTGACCATCTGATTGGGCCGGTCTGTCTACCTCCTCGACTTACTGGGGCAAATTACCTTCACTTTTTGCAAGAAACTCTACCCGGGCTGCAGGAAAATGTGCCTCTGGTCATACGGCTACGCGTGTGGTTGCAGAATGATGGGGCGTCCGCACTTAACAGCCGTGCTGCGCGCATATTTAAATGAACTCTTCGACGGCCGGGTGATTGGCAGAGGCGCATTTAGGACATGGCCCTCGTGATCACCAGTCCTCTTGCCACCGGACTTTTTCTTGTGCAAGTACGTGATCTGGAAGAAGAAAATACTACCCTCAGATCGAGAAGGATTTTGCTCGTTCCTCGACGATGAAACCTATTCTCGAGAAACACCGTGTTAAAGTGATCTTGCGCTCTCCTACGAAGATTACAGCATTATTCGGATCTGTGAAGGATTATTTATTACTTCGTAAGACGGGTGTGTATCAGATCCCTTGGGGAAATTCTTATAAGTCATTCGTGGATCAGTCAACACGCACAGTTCATGAGAGATGCTTGAAACACCGAAGATACGCTGGTTTATTGCAATCAGACAAATCAGCTAGAGCAGAATATTGTACAGATACGGGTCATTCTATGAACTACAGCGACGTGAAGAATTCTATTTTCAAGGAGGACATAGAAATTAGATTAACCTGTAAATTAACTAGTAGATATAATGGTTTTAATTGGGATAAGGCTTGCGATCGGGCTTTTGGTGTAATTAAATTGCAGAGAATTCGTCAGGTTTTAATCACCGTCGAATATACATTGATAAGTGAACTGAATGTTCGAACGCTTTTACCATAGTTGACGCTAGCGACCACCGCGGCGGTGGAGTATATGAGGCTGCCGTCTACATTCTCAATGTCCACGATATTCATATCCCTGCCCACACCCGTCCTGACTCAGACACCGCCCCCGATGCCAGTATTGTTTCCTGCATCCTCTTGAGGCGTATCACGGTATAAATCTTAGATCCAACAGGGAGTGATCAGCTGCCTGTCCTTGTCCACTCCTAATCAACTCCTTTGCTAATCATCCACCCTGACATGCCCAGTGTTATCCCCGTGGAGACTGTAATGCATATTGTGCGGAAATTCATACCGTAGCCGAAAGCCATGATTCCAACCTTCAAAAATCCTGATGACATCCAGTGTCAGGCTAACTTTCTACAGTGCCCCATATCGGACGCCATTTCTCACCACATCTCACTCTAGACTACTGCGACCATCCTACTCTTCCTCCATGTGTTTTTGCCTTACTCACTGACAGCTCCAGCGACATGTGCACATTTACTAACAAACCAAACGACGTCGGGACTAGCACATGACATGAAGTAAATTGAACGAAACACCTATAAAATCTACAAAATACTGGAAAGCATCCCATAGACTCTCTGTAAGCAACCAAGCTCTGACCTGTCCCGTCCTACAGAACAATATGCCATATCCAGACAACCTCACCAAAGCCAACCACTTCACATCCTACCACAAAGAGACATTTACCATCCCACGTGATCTTAATTTTGATTACACAGTGGACCTACATGTGTATGAAGATACCAATCTAATATCTCACCTCTCAAACAAAACTTTCAGTAATTACATAGCACTCCACGAGCAGGAGTAAACATGGCACTAAAAGTTGATGTCATTACACAAACACTCTCTGCAAACTGAGCAATTGCACACAGTGATGGTACAATTGCCTATGGCCAGTTCAAGGAGTGTCCCAGAGTCTGCCATGAAACCATTGGCTCATCTTTCACAATACCATCCTGTACACAAGCTGTTATACAGAGCACTGGAAAAAGTCCAATGTCCTCCTCTTCCTGAAACATGGTAAACCACACTCGCAGATCTCACAGTATCGACCTATCAGCCTACATCAGTTTCAAGGAAAATTTTCGACACCATACCTACACAACGAACTCACCAGCGCCTAGAAATCCACCTACCATTCCCTACACGCTGTGTAACTTTCGTCCCAAATATTCCATCCACGACAAGCTTCTTTACCTAACCCACCTAATCTCCCAACAACTCAATAAATGGAAGTCCGCCATATTTGTTTCCCATGACATCCATATACCTTCGACTGGATATGGCATTCTTGACGGCTCTTCAAGCTACAAACCCATGCCGTCCCAGTTAACTGTGACCACCTTATAGCATCCTTCCTTCAACACCGTCCTGTATATGTAATGGTCAACGCATTGTCATGCATCTTTCACTCCACTGCAGATGTGCCTCAACGGTCTTCCCTCTCACTCCTCCTTTACATCCTGTATTGTACAGATATTCTCGAGCCGCCATTCCCAACGTACCTGCAAAAATATGCTGACGAGACTGCCTATCTAGCCACTCATCACACCCTTCAACTTTCCTATGCCTTCCTCCAATACCACTTGAATCTGTAATTCGACTGGTGTAATACGTGGGAAAAACAAGTAAATCCAGAGAAAAGCCAAGCCACTATCTTTGGTGGCACCGCTCGGCTTCTCCATCATCCATATATCCATCTCTCCATCTACAACCAGCCCATCCATCTTACTAACACAGTAAAATATTTAGCAATAATCCTAGAGAGAAAACTAACATGCAACGCACATCTCTTTAGCATTTAGCACAGAGTTGGAAACTGAGTAAAACTAGAAACTACTAATATATCGCACCTTCAGTCTACTTCCTTCTGCCGTTATGCTCACCTGGAACTCCCTCACTGACCCCATCCTAACGTACACGAGGGTTACCTAATTTCTGCCTCGTCGAAATTCTGTAAGTCCATTGAAATCTTGGCAAGATATACAATCCACCTCGTCTTCTGTATCTGCCTATCTTCTCCAACTTGCACCCTGAACCAATACATGCACTTCCCATACCTTCTCTTCTCAGAGCACCTGCGGATCCGATATATTAATCGAAAAATCCAGTCCCAGCATCCAATTTCCAATCCATTAATAACCAACCTAGGCACCCTGCTGCACCACTAACTGCTTATTCCACCTTTCATGCACCTCCACGCCTTATCCATCCTTTCCCGCCAGAATATTAACCAACGTTCACTCCCCAACGATGAAATCCGTCTCCAACCTTAGTCACAACGGCCCATCCCACGCTCAAGTGTTCCATGCCATTTAGGCAAACGACATTTCACACTCCTTAAGTAGTACAAGCAAATATGACCGTGAGAGAGTGTTATTAAGCAGGGAGTATGTCGTTGAACGTATACTTTGCGTAGGTGTTGCTTTTCGTTGGTTTTCTAAGTGCAGACATTAACTGGGAGGTGTGGAATGCGAGAAAAAGTCAGGGTGTGACGACAGACAAACTGCTTCAGCTGCTGTGTGTGGGGCCTTTTACGTTTTGGCGTCGCTGCTTGGCGGTATCTTGGCCGTCATACAACGACCACACTCTCCGAGAGTAAAACCAAAAGACAAGATGGTTTTGTAACAAATGAATTGTATTGCAATCTTGAATGTCATGTTGACCCTCCGAGGCGTATCTCGTGTGTAAAGTTGAGTTATATTCAAATTCAAGGGCACTCTAATAATCAGTACACCTATTCAAGGGAATATATGTTTGTAAACGTGTTTTTTCGTGATATGATTAGAAGTTATCATTTTTCGCTCCAATAAAACCTGCAGAACTTGGAAAAGTTAAGCCTTTTCTCGACTGCACGTGGGATTTCAGAGGCACTGATTAGCAGGACGTTTACTTCAAAAGAATTCACAACGGCGACCGGATTAAAAGAAAAATGTAAATGCGTCAGATTTTACGTCTGGTAACAGATTTCATGAAGAGTTCTGACTCAACTTCGACTACAAATAGCGAGCCAGTAGCTGTATAAAACCTTAAACCAACAATAAAAACACTTTATTTGGCTCCCAGTGTGCAGGGCGCAGAGTACTGGAGCAATAGGAAGAAAATAAAGAACTATAAATTTGAAAAATCTTTAAATTCAACGAGTGGTAAGAACAACAAGGATTACGCAAAAGGAGTAACTATGAGTGAACGGACTCAAACTCAGTAAAGATCTCTTACAAAGAAAGCAAAAGGAAATATCGGAACGGTACACGAAATCTGAAGACCAACCACATTTATACAATTGTGGGTATAAGTATTACCACAGCTTCAGATTTATTTACGTGACAAGGAAACATCGTCGACACGTGAATAAAATAATGTTTAACTACGACGGAGTAATTTCACGGCGGATTAGGGGAAGAAGATTTCGAATGCTGACATCGGCGGGGACGCAGTAGTAGCTGGGCAACGTTCCGGGGTGCTGCTGTGAGGCATAGCGTGTCCACGTATTGCTGTGTTCGGGACATCGGCTACAGGTCATCGCGGTACATCGCCACGTACACGTGGCTGCATCGGCTACACGACGAGAGAGTGTAGTTGATCAGTAAGGGTCAGCTGTTCAGAAAATACAGAACACGTTAAACAGGAAATAGAAGATAAATTATCTAATATTACAAGGAGTTTGACCTAGTTGCCTAAGGAGTTGAAGGGTGAGATCAGTAACCATTGATATTTAGTTCTCGAGGAAGTAAAAGAGCAATTAAAGGAATTAGAAAGTAAAACTAACAAAGTAGGCCAGTTTGCCGTTAGAGAGTTCAACCAGAGTAAGAGGGAACGACAGGGTGACGGGCGAAAAAACTCGAAATTTTTTTCATTACGGAAATCGAATATATATTCATTGAAGAATTATTCCCCAAAATATTATGCGCGAACTCCAAAACGGAACGATTCCGTGAGCGTTTGAAGCCGAGCGCGAGCGGCTCGTCTCGGCTTTAGAGGACCGGTTGTCACAAGTCGTCATCGATGTCGTCACCCCTCCTCATACCTATTTGAGCAAACCTGATTTGCGGGACACACACTGACGACACAAACATATGTTACGGCTACTGTACTGCATTTAGCTATGAATAGTAGCGCTATTAACAATATGCCCCCGTCGGCATTGTTGCCTAGTTTACATCATATTTAAAATGTGTGCGACGATACTTAACTGATTTTATGTATATTTTGTGACGATGTCACTATGGCTTTATTATATCAGGACATGTTATGAAACAGTTATGCCTCATTATATTTTAAGGGCATCTTTCCAAACCCATGAAAGTAATAATTTTTCGTTATGACACATTTTATTGTTTTAAGTTGCAATAAGTCGACTACTTGTATACCACGTTCCGTACTTCACTGCAGAGCTGCAGATGATGATTATGAGCAAAACTGGTAGCCTAACGACCAAACGATTTGTGATCATTGCCGTAAATAAAAGAAATTTATCATTCACATAGGTCTTTAGACGAATTGAATTGTGTATTCAACAACAGGGGGGACACTTTCAACATTTAATGTGAAAATTTGTAAGTAAAAATGCATATTCAATAAATTAAAACTTGTATTTCACTGAGTTTCATTTCGGTATATTCACTGCGGCATTCGGCACGCGCGGCTAACAATCATACGCACTGCGGAGAGACTTTTTGAACACCCCGTGCAAGGTGTTAATTTTAACTGAAGATATTGAAATATCTCGGAAACTACGAATCGACAAAAAAATTATAATTCTAATTTGTTCGTTTTGGAGGGGGACACGCAAAGATACCACACTAGACCCATCACCCCACTCCGTGAGTGGGTTCAAAAAATGGTTCAAATGGCTCTGATCACTATGGGACTTAACATCTATAGTGATGAGTCCCCTAGAACTTAGAACTACTTAAACCTAACTAACCTAAGGACATCACACAACACCCAGCCATTACAAAGCAGAGAAAATCCCTGACCCCGCCGGGAATCGAACCCGGGAACCTGGGCGTGGGAAGCGAGAACGCTACCGCACGACCACGAGATGCGATCGCCCGTGAGTGGGTGGTGGGAGTTAACTTTGAAATATTCTATAGGAACCACCTTTTTTTTTATTGCAGATTACGATTCTACAGCAAAATCTACATACGTTTGGTCTGAAGCACTTTTTTCGTAACATCACAGATGGCACTGTAATCGGATCGGAGGGATAGAAATGAGTCACGTGGGACCACAGCTCGATGCTGCGAGGGTAGGTCAGACCAGAATGTTATACCCTCTATGTGGTTATCCCATCTGCAACGTTGCATTCCTCCGACATATCGAACAGAGGACTACTCAACGCGCCACTGTGACCGTGGCTCGAGCCGAACGCTACTATAAGTAGAGCAAGTGTTCAAATATAGTACCGCCAGCTTTAATACACTTAGTGATCCACTTTTCAAATGACCATACCCAGGACAGAAGCATATCTGCGGGAATGGCGGCTTAGGCGTTTCTGATGCCGTCGACCATATCTTCACGGTCTGTTGCCACTTGGTAGTCCGTCTTTGAAATATCCCCACAGAAAGAAATCCGGCAATGCCAAATTCAGCGACCTAGTGGACAAGTTAAAAGGACCACCCTTGCCAATCCACCGACCAGTGTAAACACGATCCGATACCTACCAAGTTTTAACTGCAACTGTCGTGCTGAAACTACATACGTTCTCGAATGTGCAGGACAACTTGCTGCAGTAGTACCGGTAGTTCCTGCTCCGAAACCGTTCGATATATGCGTACATTCAAAGTGCCGTCGGTAAAATATGTACCAATGGATTTGTTCTTCATGATGCCACACCATACGTTAACCGACCATGGACGTTGATGGCAACCTTGCCGTGACCAGTTGTGATTGTCTACACTCCAGTAATGCGTGTTATGCTGTTTGAAACTACCATGGTTTGTGAATGTGGACTCATCGGAAAATAATATCTCGCCATAGAACGTGGGGTCGTTTTTATTTGTTGATGGGCCCATTCACAGAACACTACCCGGTTGTGGAAATCGGCTCCATGATGCTCTTGATGCACTGACACGTGGCATGGATGATACCTATGACCATGCAGTGTTGCAACAATACTACCAAAGGACATACCAGAATTGCCGGGCGCTTATCCATGGGTTGTGGTGCACTGCCGCTACTACAACCATTTCATTAGCGTCTTCTGTAACACGTTTGTTTCATTTCCTTTTGCCGCTCTGTATGCTGCCATCAGAAATAAAAGCTTTCACAAGCATGTAAAAGAACGAACGAGAGCAAAATTTCTCTGGAAAACGATATTCATACAAGACAACGGCAGCCTCAACATTTCTTCTGCAGTCTTTGTAAATCAGGATCATTTCAGTTTATCCTGCTGTGATTGCATCTTTCATCTTCCACTTGCACGTCTGTTTTCCAAATGTTAGGCACGTGTGCAGGCAATGCGCAAGTATGTTTAGAGCCACTGTCTGTTTTACGTCTGCACTGTACGTGAGCTTCAATCGCTGCGTACTCCTGTTATGATGCATCGTAGTTCGCTACACGGCCACGGAGGAACGTCGAGTAGTCTTCTGCTCGATATGATGGAGGAAAATAACGCTTCGAATCCGGTTCCGAATTCGAAGTTATGAAATACTGGCCTGTCCTATCCTCAGAGCATGGAGGTGGGGGTCCCATATCCGATTTGATATTAAAGCGGCACTGAATATCATTTTCTGTGGCGAAGCGAAGAATATGATTCGCACCAAACCTATGTGGATTTTTCTGTAGAATCGTAATCTACTAGACAAAGAAATTGTAATTATTACTTTTTTTGATCCGATGTGTATTTTTTGAGGTATTTCAATATCTTCAGTTAATGTGAACGCTCTGTACATTTACAGGACGTTCCCAATCAGCACTGGTACTCACGCTGCCAGATCTGAGTACTGTCCATACTCACGTCTGGTTTCCATTGGTTGCTGGAACACTACTACTCGTCTCAGGAAGCTTGACTCATGGAGACTGAAATCTTGTGCGGAAGAGATCCCATGAAGTAAGCAACATTATAATCTTTTTAAATTTTCACTTAGACTTAATCGTTGAGTGTGATATGACTATGTACCGAGTGGTTATAATTAAAGTGCAGCTACTCTCGGAACTCCAGTGTGAGCCGTAATTATCGTACGGCAGTGAAACTTGGTCGATATGCTAATGCAATAAGGCGGAACCGATTTACGCTAGAAAAAATTAGCTCCAGGCATCAATCTGGTGCTGTACAGTACCTCGTCGACGTCTCCATTGTTCATACTGAACAAATTCTGTTAGTGGCAGTTAATAATAAAATCAGTATTATGCCTTTCTCATTTGTTTGCGCTTTCCTCCTCAAGTCCCGTTACTAATGACTTAGATATGTAATCATTTCTGTATGTCGTTCTTGCAATCACAGCGCCAGATATGCGTGAAGTAGCCAGAACTGGAAACAATAATGCGAGCTTAAATCATTTCCGCTTTCACTCATTAGCGTATCTACCAAGTTTCACTGCCATACCTTAATTACAGACCACTATGGGCCTGTGTGAGTAGCTGCACTTGAAACATTAACACCCAGTAAGTATGATAACGTGACAGGTGTTAAAGACGTCTGATAGTGGGAGACAGAAACAAACTGTACCTTCTTGTTACTGTCTTGCACTCAGCTACTTCTATGGATCGCTTGTTCTTTTTTCGTTCAACACGAAAGCTGGTGGGTTCACTCAAATTTCCTCCTTTCTTGTTGCTCGTCGAGTTATTCGTATATTTTGCCAGCTTTAATTTCATCCATGAACTGTTCAAAATGTTCAAATGTGTGTGAAATCTTATGGGACTTAACTGCCAAGGTCATCAGTCCCTAAGCTAACACACTACTTAACCTAAATTATCCTAAGGACAAACACACACAACCATGCCCGAGGGAGGTCTCGAACCTCCGCCGGGACCAGCCGCACAGTCCATGACTGCAACGCCTCAGACCGCTCGGCTAATACCGCGCGGCCCATGAACTGTCCTTGTCCGTGCATCAGAGTTGTGCACTCGGGTGAATGGGGAAGTGAGTTACTGTCATGATCCTCCTTCCTGCAGTGACTGTTTTGAGTAGGCTTGTTGTGTTCTCAGCACTTCTTCGACCGTGACATCTTGAATATTCTCCTCCATCACCACATCTTGAAAGCTTGGAACTGTTTTTTCACCTTCCGCTACTTCAAAGGTTCCTCTCCCAACATGCATGCACTCCGTGTATCGTCGTCTGGTAACCAACGAGACACTGACATCAGCTGTGTTCCTCCCTGGATAAGTGATTCTTTTGCTTTGGGCTATGCTAGATTTAATACTGGTGCCAACCGGTGGAAAAATGATAACTGACACTTTCCGAAATGCCACATGCAGTGTGACGACGAACGTGTAGTCCTTCATTTTCCTAGGGGCAGAATGCTCGCGCGTTGGCAGTAAGTGGCAGGCGAGTTTCGAAGCGGCCCTCCGGCACTTGGTCGATACGGCTAGCCGGTGGCGGCGCGGCTCGGTGGTATTACCATGACAGGGCCCGTTCCCCGGTAAGCCAGCGCCAGCCGGCGGCTGCAGCCTAACCCCATTACCCGGCTGATAATGGGCGCGCCCTTCCGAGCGCCGGCGCGCGGTTGCCACGGCAACGCGGCTGGTATTGCGGCGCGACCGGCCCGTGTATTTGCACTTGAATGGGCGCGGGGAGGCGCAGACCGCAGACAAAGAGCGCCACACACCACGCCAGTCGATCGCATCTTTATGGGGCGGCAATATCCGGGCACGTGGCCGGTCGGCCAGGGCAGCGATCACAACCTGTGCTGCGTTAGCGGGAATTTAGCCGCCGCCCCCTTCCGGTCCGGTTGCACGCTGTAATAATCAGCACGTGCGCTGCATCTCCAGAGGCACTGCATCGCCGTCCGGGTGGGGCTGCAGGAGGAATCGAAGGGCAGAGATAAATAATCACATGGTCGACTAGATTTTCGAACACCGTGGTCTCCTCATAAGTAATGGAAATTAAAAGTGTTATAGCGTGAAGCATGAGTCCAATACCTATTAAACTTTTCGGAGAACTCCCCCATATAACGTCTGTTAAATGATCAGACGTCAGTTCTGTTCGGAAGTTATGTCTATTATCGACGTTAGTTCAAGTGGCTCTGAGGTCATCAGTCCCCTAGAACTTAGACCTACTTAAACCTTAACTAACCTAAGAACATGACACACATCCATGCCCGAGGCACGGTTCGAACCTACGACGGCAGCGGTCGCGCGGTTCCAGACTGTAGCGCTTAGAACCGCTTCGCCACCCGGCCTGCTGTCGTCGTTAGTGTCAGGTTCAGCACCTCACGGGTAAGAACACACTGTGGTGTCTGTTGTGGCATGGGAACAAACCAAGATTCCAAGGAATTAATGATATTGGCACCCATGGACACTGATTTACCGGGTGATCAAAAAGTCAGTAAAAATTTGAAAACTGAATAAATCACGGAATAATGTAGATAGAGAGGTACAAATTGACACACATGCTTGGAATGACATGGAGTTCCATTAGAACAAACAAACAAAAATTACAAACGTTCGAAAAATGTAGGTCAGATGGCGCTTCATCTGATCAGAAAAGCAATAATTAGCAAAACAAAAAGTAAGACAAAACAAAGATGATGTTCTTAACAGGAAATGCTCAGTATGTCCACCATCATTCCTCAACAATAGCTGTATTCGAGGAATAATTTTGTGAACGGCACTCTAAAGCATGTCCGGAGTTATGGTGAGGCATTCGCGTCGGATGTTGTCTTTCAGCATCCCTAGAGATGTCGGTCGATCACGATACACTTGCGACTTCAGGTAACCCCAAAGCCAATAATCGCACGGACTGAGGTCTGGGGACCTGGGAGGCAGAATGACGAAAGTGGCGGCTGAGCACACGATCACCACCAAACGACGCGCGCAAGAGATCTTTCACGCGTCTAGCAATACTTTGTTTTGTTTTCGTTCTCATAAAGCGCCATGTCGTTCCAAGCATGTGTGTCAATTTTTACCTCTCTATGTACTTTATTCCGTGGTTTATTAAGTTTTCAAATTTATACTGACGTTTTGATCACCCGGTTTATCAACTGTGCCGGTTAAAAATTTGTGTCGGACAGAGATTCGAACCCGTAACTCTTGCTTACTAGGCACGTGAGCTGACTACTAAGTCGTCCAGTCGCAGTGGTCGCCACAACTGCACGGGGAACCCTGGCACATCTTCTCTCAGACCCAGATTTTCAACTTATTCCACACACTACTGATGTAACGGCTCTGCTCATTACCTTCATTATAATCGGCATCTCTTGTCCAAAAGAACAGACGCAACATATGTATAACTCAGACTCTCACTGTAATGAATTTTTTGCCGTGCCTGAAACCCATGCAGTCTCCCTTCAAGAAGATATGTGACTCTGAGTCTGGTATGAATGTATGGGGTGATTCGAAAAGAAAGAACAAATCTCGACTGTTTATGACGGACAAACGATGAAAGTAGAAGCACATTTCGCATGACACTGGACAAAGGAAGGTACAAAGTCTGATGTCCGCACAGACACTACATCATATGCTCAATGTAAGAGCCATGCATTTCTCGAGAAACATCGAAACGATAGTTCATTCCATTCCACATACGGCTTAACAGGACCGTGTTTATTGAGCTGACGCTTCCAACATTCGTCTGATAAGCTCTTGAAAGAGTATCTGCCATAGGTCGAACCAAGGTTCTGTCTTTTATGTATACCTACAGAAGAGAATCGATATCTGTGAGGTCTGCTGAAATGGAAGGCTAAAAGCAATGAATAAGGTGTTCTTGTCCACCTCTTCCAAACCGACGTTTTGGGATGGTGTTGCCAAAGGTAAGGCCACACCCCAATCTGAAAGTGAGACGGGCCGCCGTCGCGCAGAAAAATGAAATCATTGAAATCTTCGTGAAGTTGAGGAAATAATCAGTTTTGCAGCATGTTCAGATATATGACATTCCTATCACAGTCTCTTCCGTAAAAAAGAACGGCACATATAATTTGTGAACATATACGACACAAAACGCATTGAGTTTCGGTGAGTCTTTTTCATGTTCGACGACGAAGGCACGATTTTGCGAAACCTTAATTCTGAAATACTATAGTGGTTTACCATAATCGATAGGCAATATGCAACTCGTAAGGTTTCATACGCAGGCGTCGTTTCAGAACATGCCGTATGTTAAGTATGTAAGTTTTGTATGCATGAGGAAGTTAAAATACCTGGCTGCCCGTCTTCTGGACTTCTGAGGGCTCAGTGTGAACGCACCGGAATACGCTCGACATTTTCAGCGGGGATGCGTGGCCGACCACTGCTGTTCCCTTCGCATATGTAACCAACTTCCAAGAATTACGTATGTCGGTCATATATCCGCATGTGCTGAGGCGGCTTTCTGCTGAATGGACGGCGGAATGCACATTGCGCTTGAACAATGGATTGACGTCACGTAAATTCCAACACACAAAATTTTGCTCTTGTGGTGTATTCACCATGCTGCTACAAAAATCAACACCGAAGCTTTGTCAAAACTTTGACCGTTCTTCTACCCAGTGCCAGCTCGGGGTTGATTTGGGGGCGAGGAGACCAGATAGTGAGGTCATCGGTTTCATCGGATTAGTCGGTCGTGCCCTTGCAAAGGAACCATTCCGGCACTTGCCTGAAGCGATTTAGGGTAATCACGGAAAACCTAAACCAGAATGTCCCAACGCGGGATTGAACCGTTATCCTCCAGGATGCGAGTCCAGTCTGAGGACCATCGCTCCATCTCGCTCGATAGCCAGTGACACGTGAAATGTGTTTCTATCTTAAATATTTTGTCCGTAATAAACAACTGAAATCTATTCTTTCTTCATTAATCACCCTTATAAGTTTAAGTGGTTCCTTTCGTATAAATTGTTTAAGTTTCCAGATCATAAAAACTATGAAGTTTCAAACAAAAGGATCCAGTCCAAATGCGGTAATGAAGGGGGAAGATCAACCATTATCATCTGCAACTGAAATTGTTGAAAATGCTGGTAATGTTTATTTCAAATGAAATGAAGCTCGTTGACTCCATTTGTTTGAAATGAAAATTAAATTCAGGCCAAAATGACCGATGTTGGTTAATGACGCTTGACAACAAGTGACTATTGTTAATACGAATAAATTGTTTGGTATACAGTTACTCGGACTTCAAATTAAAATGCGGGTTTGACTTTTTAATTTGAAAAAAAAAAAAAAACTAGCGACAGATCTTTGCGTAACCGAACAATTCGCTTCCAATTTGATTCAAGTGGCCAGAAATTATTTAGTTACATTGTATAACTGAAACAGGAGAACTGAAATGTTTTTATTTGCTAAAATAAAAACAAATTTCAAATATAAGGGTTCAATTATTATTAGTAAAAATTACAGCAGGTACACTTACATCCGTGTCGTGGTGACGTCAGAGCAGGAGGAAAGAAACAATCTTGTGACGCTTTTTTATGCATTAATCACAACTTCGTAGAGCAAAGATTGGTGTAATATCTTTTAGTAAGTACAACCAACAGAAATAGTTTTTACTGTTCACTAAATGAAGCTACCACTATTACTGGAATAACATTAAGAATTAATATCTTCTCAGGGCCTAGTCATGGTTGGGGTGGGGGGGGGGGGGGCAGAGAGATATAGAGATGCTATATGGCGTTGAGAATCGCCTTCCTGGATCCATCGATTCTATATTCGCATGGCAATTGTGGGATCTCGACCAATGCGAGGTGCAGGATTGTGGGTCTCAAAAGATCACCGTCCTCCCGCTGTCAAATTTAGACATGATTTTCTACCAGACAATCGACATTGAACTATTGAACTACTACGTGAGTTTGCACTGAAATACTAATGAACTGAATATCCAAGCATGTCGTGATCTTTGTGCCAGTTTTATGTTTGCTGTCTTCATTATGTCACAATTTTCATCGCCAGCAGTGTAGTTGAGGAGTCCAATGAACGTTGGGGTAAGGATGTTTCTATGCACAGACAAATACTGCAGTGGTTTTAGTATCTGTTAACGATAGAGAAAATATCTTTAACATTGTTACGTATGTATCAGAATTATTGAACTTTTCGTCAGGGCAATCACTGACCAGAATGTGCAGTACAGCTTATGAAGTATGTTGGGTGTAGTGGAGAAGGAAGAGAACGTAAATCAGTTTCCAACTGTCAGTATGTCAAGAGAAATCTCCTGTGAGGGAAAACTTACTTACTCCAGCTCTAATGTCGTGCCCAAGACTGTTATAGATAAACGGTGGAACAGCTCTCTAAATCGAAACTCGCATGCTGAAAACATGGAGAATGCTTTCATTATCAACAGCCGAAACGTAGGATGTTATTTTTGTCTACACTATGAAGCAATTACACACTCAGAAACATTTTACTCATGCCAAATGCAATACTTGTGCATACCTGCCGTGATATGTTTTTGAGTACCAATCATCAGGTAACGTAGTTACAGCGGGCGAAGATATTTTGTAGTTATGGAAGATTTTTGGTTGTTTTGGGTCACTCTCTTTAACACTGCTACAGCAGCAAGTAAACGGCAGTTGCTACATCACTTCGCATTATAACACAATCCCATTCTATTAAGAATGTTAGTAGTTCTAGTTAGGAAATTTGAAAACCATCTTTCAATGCATAATCTTGGAATGTCCTGTAGCTCCCATATAGAGTCTGCATACTACTTATGACAGGAAGGTAAAATATTTCTCACGATAATACGGTGTAATAATTAGTGGCGTAAATGGATACAGCTGAAAGTACACGATATTAGAAGAAAAAGTGTCAATAAAAATAGGTCCACAATCGAATTGCGACTTTGTGGTTACCAGCCACTACTGATATCATTGTGTGTAAACACAGCATGCCGGTCGGTGGTGCGGTCTTTGTTTACGTTTCCGAGACGTGGAGTTGTAAACAGAATGGATGCGACAGTACACTACAGCGCCAGAATGGCAGTCATTTCAGTTGTTTGTCAAGCGTCAGTTGTGTTGTACGCGTGTTGGTGGTACAAGGAATATTACAGTAATGAGGAATATATGGATATGCATTTCACGTATGGTACAGCCAGCGGCAATACACTGGAGACTGCAAACTTGTACTAAGAAACACACCGTGCGTCAAGGCAATTCGAGACTGGAACGTTTACAAGAGTGCATCAATATCTCCGAGAAACTAGCAGCTTTACACACGTGGCGGGAGTGGGTTGGCCTGCGCGAATTACGCCTGTGCTTGAAAATGTGGTGCTGGAAACAGTCGAGCAGTTCAGAATCTCGGAAGAGACTTACCTCGCAAATTCATGAAATGAGCAACAGTAGTCTTTGGAGAATAATGCACTGCAATGTGCTGTACACATACCACCTACAACGAGTTCAGTGTCTTAGTGACGTGAATTTTGGTCATAGACTAACGTTATGACAAAGGATGCAACACGTTGTAGGCGGCCCTACGTCTGACAATAACATTTTACACCAAAAAAACTCACCACAAAGGGATTAAGAATTATTCTAAGGGCACGGAAATCGATACGTGTGATGTACATGTACAGACAAACTAATAATTACAGTTTTATAAAAACTGAATGATTTATTCAAGAGAATAAGCTTAACAAATTGAGCAAGTCAATAGTTCATTGATCCATCTCTTGCCCATATGCAAGGAGTTATTTAGCTTGGCGTTGGCTGATAGAGTTGTTGCACGTCCTCCTGAGGGCAGATTGATAGATTCTGTCCGATTGGAATATTAGATCATCGAAATCCGGAGCTGGCTGGATGGCCCTGCTCATAATCCAAAGTTCTCAGCTGGAGAGAGATCTGGCGATATTGCTGGCCAAGGTAGGGAAGAAAAGCAGCAAAGGCTGTCGCCGTTTGCGGGAGGACATTAACTTGCTGAACTATAAGATGTGATCGACTTGCCACGAAGGGAAACAAAACGGGGAGTAGAATATCGTCGACGTATTGCTGTACAGTGGGGATGCCTGAATGACAACTAGGGTGGTCTTGCAATTAAAAAAAGAGAAATAGCCCCCTAGAGTATCATTCCTGTTTATAGGATGGTATGATGGAAGTCAGTCACGTTTGTATCCTAATGCTGTCTGGTGTGTCCCCAGACACGACTTCGCTTGACATTGGGGCTCATTTCGAAGCGGGATTCATCACTCAAGACAGTTATTCTCCACTCAATGAAATTACAGCCCATGGAGACATGGCAGTGCAGATTGGAGATAAAAAATTATTTTACACAGTAAAAAGACCAAGAAAACTTTATACAACTTAAGTAGAGGTCACAGAGTGTCACGGAAACTCATTCAGTGACGCTTCACATGGGACGGAAAAATGATGAATGTATGATGCCAAATGACTCCTTTATATCTATTTCGCAGAGAGTCTGAGAATGTAGAAAACATTCCCATATGGAAATGTCGAAAAAATAGATGATTAACTAATACAACTGAAGAATAATTGTCTACGGAATGAAGCCGCTGCGTTCCTGTTTTTCTAACCCAAAAATGAAATGTGTCATAGAGAAAATGGACAAGAAACATTTCGCGCTTAAGGACATGACACTTTGTTTTGCATTTTCACCAGCATAGAGCATATCAGGGAAGAAAAAGGGCCAAAGACTCGTTAACAAAATGCAAAGCGTCTTAGCCACTAGAAAAGAAGTGGGTAGCCTGCCGGAGTCGTTTGTCATTTTTAAAGAGCAGAACAAACTTCTTAATTAAGGTTGATAAATTGTCCCTCGAGAAAGCGTAGCAGAGTCATTTTAATGTCGACATTTATCAATTTCTTCGCGCAAATGGTAGCTTCAGGGTAATAATAAGCTGGCTGAAGGTATTTATTTGGCGGTAACCGCGTCAGATACATCACTCCGCGTAATTTAATGCGGCCACTTCATTACCGGCTACACCTGCAGGTGACACTGCTCCTAATAACAAAGGAGCGGAGCCACCGCCACGACTCGGAGCTGGAGTAAGAGGAAAGTAACAGGGTGTTCACCTGCGAAGCATAGAAGTATAGAAGTATATTACGACATTGGCTGTTCTGTTTTCTAACTGAATTTCTAGATGTGAGACTAGTCTTTCCATGAGGACGTCTTCAATAAATAACTCCCGGGTACCCAATAGTTCAGAGTGTCTTGATAAACGATGTTTGTATGTGTGTCTTTACCGTGGAAAACCTTTATATTGACGATGATAAGTCTTTTTCTAGGAAGTGAGATGCAACAGAACGTGTAGGATCTTACAGCTTTAGCTTGTTGTTTATATTCTGTTGTTTTAGATGATGACGCTTTGTTTGTGTGGAGCTCAACTGCGCGGTTATCAGCGCCCGTACAAATTCCCAACCTTTGCTCAGTCCAAAATCGCCCCTTTCATGAATGACGAGGACAACACAGACACCTAGTCGTCTCGAGGCAGGTGAAAATCCCTAAACCCGCTGGGAATCGAACCCGGGACCCTGTGCTTGGGAAGCGAGAACGCGACCGCTAGACCACGAGCTGCGGACTGTTGTTTTAGTTTACTATTTGACGTTCTAAGGTGTTCGTCGTCCTGTCGAAAGTAAACATCATGGAAACCACACAATTATACACTGAGGTATTAAAAGTACAGAGACACCTCCCAATGTCGTGTCGGATTTCGTTTTGCGGGGCGTAGTGTAGCAGTTCGAGGTGACAGAGACTCAACAAGTCGTCGTAAGCTCCCTACAGAAATATTGAGCCATACTGCCTCTATAGTCGTCCATATTTGCGAAAGATTTTCAGCTGCAGGATTTTATGCACGAACTCATCTCTCGATTGCGTCCCATAAATGAACGATGGGTTTTATGTTGGGCGATCTGTGTGGCCAGATCATTCGCTCGAATAGTCCGCAATGTTCTTGAAACCAATAGGGACAATTGTGGCCCGGTAACATGGCGCATTGTCATCCATAAAAAATCCGTCGTTGTTTTGGATCATGAAGTCCAGAATGGCTACAGATGGTCTCGAAGGGCCGAACATAGCCATTTCAGTCAAAGATTGGATGACTTGGACCAGGGGACCCAGTCCATTGCATGTAAACAAAGCCCACACTATTGTAGAGCCACAACCAGATTACGCAATCCCTTGTTGACAACTTGCATCCACGGCTTCGTGAACTCTGTGTGCACTTGAATCTGACCATCAGCTCTTACCGTCTGAAATCGGGACTCATGTGACCAGGCCACAGTTTTGCAGTCGTCTATGCAAATGGCAACGCTCTCGCTCGTAAAGTGAAAGCCGTCGGCCACTGGTGAGAGGCAATGCCTGAAGAAAGTGGTAATTTCGGTACAATCCTGCCACTGTGGATCTCGAAATACTGAAGTACCTAATCATTTCCAAAATGGAATGTCCCACGCTGCCATGCCGCATCCAAGGTCTTTTAATTCCCGTCGTCTGACCGTAATATCACCTGAAACCTTATCACGTGAATCACCCGAGTACAAATGATAGCCCTAACAATGCAATGGGTTTTCATACCTATTGTAGGCGATATTACCACCATGTGCATGCTTGCATATCTGTATCCCATCACTTTCATCAGCTCAGTGTAAGGTCTATAGACCAAAAGAGCCATTAAGTGCAAATATCACTGCTGTTTTACATTATGTGAATCAGTAATCAATCTGAATATTGTTTCGTAGACCACAGTGCATTAACAGGCGTGGTGCTGTTGGAGGTGGTATTACGCTGCCCTCCTCTGACCTCTGGACTGACTTACCCACCCAATTACAGGCGGACCTAAAGGCTACGTGGTCTCCAACTCAAGGAGAAAATCGGCATTTTTCACCTCTACAAACATCACCAGATGAGAAAGACGTGATAAGTGACATATAATTCTATGAAGTAATCTGTAATTGCCATTTTCATGTTGAGGCCTGAGATTCAGGCATGCCCTTGCAACCAGACAATGTTATGTGGGCCAACCACCAATATAATTCTGTAGCTGTGTGCGACGGTAGTGCTGGCATGGCAGCCTGTAATACGGGTTTCGACTGTCTCTAGTTGACTACGTGGTGCAGAACAGTGTGATGTTTCCACATTGGAGTATGTGCTGGCAGCCTGTCTACCAACGCTGTAAGTTGTTGGGAGAGTGGGTGGGGTATTATAAGTGAATAGTTTCTTTAACTACTTTTGTGGCAACAGTTTTACTTGGAAACAAAATTAAAGCATAGTGAGATATTCCTGCGTGGCTTAATGGCTACCATGTTTACTTTGAACGATTACGTGAAGTTAATACTCTGATACAGTAAATTTAAAGGTATAAATCTCATTAAATTGAACTTTACAATGACAAATCAAAGCGACCACACTTCTTCTCTCTTCAATTTGAAAGTCAACGATTATACTTGGAAATTACTTTTGTATGAGACTGCTCGAATGTCGTAACACCAATAACTACAATCTTTAGAGAGTACAGGCTAACACAAAATTTACGTTTAACAAAATGGACGGGGAACTTTGGGTCGGTATGTGACTTTGGGACAATGATTCTGACAAATACTTTTAACAAAACTATATTAGTATTTTAGCATACCGTGGGGTTGACTGTAACATTCTGATATGCCGCTACAGACTGTTAACATACTGTGTGATCAAAAGTATCCGGACACCCCCCAAAAAATACCGTTTTCATATTAGGTGCATTGTGTTGCCACCTACTGCCAGATGCACGACCTCAGTAGTCGTAAAAAATCGTGAGAGAGCAGAATGGGACGCTCGGCGGGTCTCACGGACTTCGAACCTGGTCAAGTGATTGGATGTCACTTGCGTTTTATGTCTGTACGCGAGATTTCCACACTCCTAAATATCCCTAGGTCCACTGTTTCCGATGTAATAATGAAGTGGAAACGTGAAGGGACACTTACAGCACAAAAGGGTACAGGCCGATCTCGTCTGTTGACTGACAGAGACCGCCGACAGACGAAGAGGGTCGTCATGTGTAATAGGCAGACACGTATACAGACTATAACACAGTAATTTCAAAGTGCATCAGGATACACTGCAGGTACTATGGCAGATAGATGGCAGGTGAAAAACTTGGGATTTCATGGACGAGCGGCTGCTCATAAGCCACGCATCACGCCGGTAAATGCCAAACGACGCCTCGCTTGGTGTAAGGAGCGTAAACATTGAACGATTGAACACTGGAAAAACGTAGTGTAGAGTGATGAATCACGGTGCACAATGTGGTGATCAGATGACAGGGTGTGGGTATGGCAAATGCCCGCTAAAAGTCACCTTCCAGCGTATGTAGTGCCAACAGTAAAATTCGGAGACGGTGGTGTTATGGTGTGGTCGTGTTTTCCATAGAGGAGGCTTGCACCCGTTGTTGTTTTGCGTGGCACTATCACAGTACAGACCTACATTGATGTTTTAAGCACCTTCTTGCTTCCCACTGTTGAAGAGCAATTCGGGGATGACGATTGCATCTTTCAACACGATCGAGCACCTGTTCATAATGGATGGCCTGTTGTGGATTGGTTAAACGACAATAACATCCCTGTAATGGACTGGCCTGCACAGAGTTCAGACCTGAATCCTACGGAACACCTTTGGGATGTTTTGGATCGAGGTCGTCGTGCCAGAACTCACCGAGCAACATCGATACCTCTCCTCAGTGCAGCACTCCGTCAAGAATGGTCTGCCATTCCCCAAGGAACCTTCGATACCTGATAGAACTTATGCTGCGAGAGTAGGAGCTGTCATCAAGGCACCCGCAGAGTTAGCCGAGAGCGCTAATGTGCTGCTTCCTGGACTCGGATGGGCGCACCGGCCCCGGATCGAATCCGCCCGACGGCTTAACGACGGAGGCCGGTGTGCCGTCCAGCCTCGATGTGATGTTTAGGTGGTTTTCCACATCCCACTAGGTGAATACCGGGCTGGTCCCCACGTCCCGCCTCAGTTACACGGCTCGCAGACATCTGAACACATTCGCACTATTCCATGGATTACACTGGACACAGACAGTTGGGGTACACTAATTCCATCTTGGGGGGTATGGGGTGGCGGCAGGAAGGGCGTCCGGGCCCCCCTTAAGTTAACCTTGCCAAATACGATTAGCCATGCCGACCCTGCGTCATTGCGAGAAAACTGGCGCAAGCAAAAGAAAGAAAGAAAGAAAGTGGAAGTTGTCATCAAGGCTAAGGGTGGGCCAACAACATATTGATTCCAGCATTGCCAATGGAGAGCGCCACGAACTTATACGTCATTTTCAGCCAGGCGTCCAGATACTTTTGATCATATTGTGTATGAAAATGTCTTGCCTGGTTCGTTGCAGTCGTATTGGTGTTGAGGCTGGTGCTTCCTGTATGAAAATATGGAGAGGCTCTTCACATCTCCAGTGATGGGATTATTTAATAACAACAAACCACTGGCAGTAGCCATTTTGGCTTGTTGTACCATCGGCTCCATATTCCATCACGTAAAACCAGTCCCATATTCTTGCTTTGCGACACAAAATAAACTGTAGACAACTTCAAGAACTATAAATCACTGCCACATCAAATATTAAGCACGTTCACTCTTAAGGGTGACATGGCCAGACATCGTACGCCACGATACGTACACTGTCAAGGTTAGACTGCAACTACCCTGGTTTTCCTTTCTCTCCTCCCTTTCTGTGCTCGCACCAAGGTCATCCAAAAGACTGGAGGTCAAAAAACCCCTTTTAAGATTTCATTTGGTTTAACTGAATTGCATATGCTAATACCATTAGAATGTTGCAGTTAGTACATTTATAACTTCACATTCATTTCTATATTTTATTTTTCCTAAAATTTTTATTTCTTCACAAAATACTCCCTCCTTCTGCCAAACTATTATCACATATATTACATTTGTTCTTATCTACATAGTTATAGGGGTTTCCTTAACACTAATATTTTGTACAAGGTCGATCGTTTTACTCAGTCTATTTTCGCTTGATACTGTTTAAATAAATAAAAACTTTCAGACTTTGCAATTTGAAATTAACTGTATCACCAAAACCTATATATTACTTCGTTGAGCCTACCTCTTTAGTGGAAAGTATGAAGAAACGAAAACAAACTTCGTTGGTTAGATGTGACTTTGCAACATCTATGGTTGTAGGTGGCACAGAAGGTAACAACAGAGAGAAAGTAGTTAACTATTGGAAGATCTCTTTCAAAATTTGTAATGTTCATGCCTGAGGAGGTAAGTAATGTCATTTTAGGTTTGAAGTTGCTAAAGGCGACTGATATCAGGATATTTCGATAGAAATTATTAAATTTAGAGGGAAGTTGTAGAATTGTTACAAATGTCCGAGGAGAAGAAAGACACTGGATTTTAATCAGGAACAGGAGAAGCAGGCCTTAGAAGTGGGTGTAGCACTATGGAGCACTAGCAAATCGTGATCGAAGTTATAGAACAACGAGAACTAGCAATCTACCTGGTATTCGTATTTGTAGAGTAGACACTTGATTCAATTTAAAACAAAATGTGTGCCAATATCTGCTGAGGAACAAGACCTAAATTAAACCCATGTAAATAAACTTCGTCAGGATATCAAGAAAATACAGAGAAGTTAGGCAATGAGAGTCCATATTCACCAAAACTATTCTCTGCAACGGTTAACAAAGATTTCGTATTCCTAAATACAGAGACAAAGAAGTAGGGAGCTACTTGTTAAAACAATTTACCTTAGTAACTCTCCCTTTGCCGATGAGTGTACCACATGCCTCTGGTGCAATATATTGTTCGGTAATGACTTGAAGAGGTAAACATATAAATATGAAAACACATATGAAAATGAATCATAATATAAGGTATGATGGTCATGCGGATATGAAGCCTTACAAATCAACATATAAATCATTTTGGAACATTTTTTATTGATGTAGGGAAGTTGAAAATTAGAACTGGACGTAGAGCAATTAACAGAGATGGAAATAAACAGCATCAAACGTCTTGGGGTGTCTTTAGTCATCTAAATTCATTTATCAAAACTAAGTTTCGGATGTGTGCCGAAAGGGAAGTTCACAATCATTGTGTTTCACCCTTTTTGTCTAGAAGTGTGGCGTGAACTCCATTGTGAAAACTTCAAAAACTGAGTGTGAATCAACATGAAATGGAGGTATTATGGACAACGTACAGTACAGATCCCATGTTTTTCTACTGTTATGAACTGTGTCACATACGTCAGGCCTCTTCAGCTTTAGAGCACACAGAGGACAATAGGTGTCACCAGTATCAGCTGCTCTACATTTTGACAACGAACACCAAGGGGTGCCAGTGGTACCTACCATCCACTCCATATTTTAAATCTGAAGCTGGCTTCATTTACATGAAACTAGAAATTACAATTAATGATAAGTGATATAGACTATGCATTGTCCATGGAGTTACAGTACAAGATCAATGTATTCAGCAGGTGACTCAATGCCGCCTTTCCTTAACATTGACATGTTTGTTGGGAATTGCTAACAATGGGCCCTTACTGATAGGCCCTCTTCGATTTTCATTACATTTTTGGGACTAGTTGCTCACTGCCCAGAGAGCATTACCCTGTAATACTAAAGAAAACTGAAAAAAATCGCCTTTGAAGATTAGAAGATTTCCGAACATGGTTATGTACTACTGAGCAGGCGAGTGGAGACAGCTCTATGTCGAGTCAGGATAGGTGCTGGGAACCTGTTAAGCGAGTTTGATGATAATAAAACATTATTAGAGTGATATTATTTTTTCACAATATTTTCAAATCGTCGTTATTCCCCACCATCTTCGGCTGATGCTTCATTCAGCTGCATGTTGGATTCTCGTTGACATCTGTCGAGTCAGCTCAGCATTTGCATGCCCTGGCGAGGTGTTAGTGATCTCAGCGCTGTGGCGGGTTGGTACTGCGCAGGTACAGCTGTTGCCCGGTATGAAGTTGTCCCACCCTGGCTGTTGGAGTGTCCATGGTTCCTCTCTGAATTCTATGATGACCTTCGGTGAACCATCAGCGGTGTACCTGGTGGTGGTAGTCGTATGGTCGGTTGATCTTCTCCCCACTGGCCTGGTCGGTTTCAGCACCTGATGGCACCCATATGCTGAAAAGGAACATGGACCTCAAGAGACCCTGTTACTGGTTCCACACTGTAGTTCAGTGCTGGCAGGACTTTATTATAAGGTGTTGTTGGAAGATAGTAAGTTTCTCATTCTGTAGGTTGGAGGTAGCGAGCAGCAGGAGGTTCATCTCAAGTACATATTCAGATAATCCATAGACTGTGGTGGAGCATCACCAACTCATGATGACAGCTGGAATGCTGAAGTATTTGTGGGGGGTAATGAAAGGTTATGACAAGAAGCTCAGTTGATGATGACTGCATAAGTCCTGCTTATTCTGGTATATTCACTTAACAGGCTGTTTAATGCTGTGTCATTTCATCGCTAAGTCCTCTTGTGCAAGGGATAGAGTTTCTTGCACAATATCTTATGATATAATGAATATGCTTGTCTCCTTTGATTTTCTCCCACAATCTTCTTTATGCCAAATGTGTATTCTGACTTGACTGATGCTCTCGTAATGCGTAAAGGGCCTGACTCACTTGCAACATATGTGCTTGTTTACTGTTTATGGTTCTGCCATGACTTGATTTTTCTTCTGGTAGTGTTAACTAGTTCTAATGAAAATTTCTAATTTCCTACTCCTTACTGTTTTGTGATGTGTAAATCCCTGCTCTATAAAATAATTTCCTGAAATTTCCCTTTCCATTATTACTAGTTAGTCTATACTTTCCTTGTATTTTAAAAAGTTGCTGAGTAACTATTTTCTTTGTTGTTTCTGAACATAAGTCTTGAATCTTGGCTTAATTAATCTTAGTCATTCTGTACTGGTTACATAGACAGTTTACACTTTCCATTTACATTACCTATAATTAGTTGACATCCATTCCACAGGTATCTGATGTATTGTTGCTTCATTACAATTAGATATATTTAAGCTTTATACACAAAAAAGTTGCACAAACAAACACTAGAACGTAGATAACGCTTGTCACTGATACAATGAAAATAATGATTTTTTGTTTATGTTTCTCATTACATTGTTTCACGTGTTGCAATAATCGATTGACTGAACTTTATCCTTTTTCTGAAGTTATTAATTCTTCTACGGATTGTAGCGAAGTGAAATTTAAGATATCGTTAATAAAATGGTTCAAATGGTTCTGAGCACTATGGGACTTAATTGCTGAGGTCATCAGTCCCATAGAACTTGAAACTACTTAAACCTAACTAACCTAAAGACATCACACACATCCATGCCCGAGGCAGGATTCGAACCTGAGATAGTAGTGGTTGTGCAGTTCCAGACTGTAGCGCCTAGAACCGCTCGCCCACTCCTGCCGGCTATCGTTAATGAAGATTAGCTTTTGCTTATGTACGATAGTGTATGGAAGTCCCTTCAGCCAATACGACATTGGTGACGATATGTTAATCACTGTTTTGCCCGTGATGGTAGCTGTTGGATGAAATTGTCTCTGCTATTACACGTTTAGTTCCATTAATTAACAGTCCATTGCCGTGTAATTCTAGTTTCATTATTACAGTTGGTTTAATGTTTTTATAGCAGGTGAAAATTACTATTTCAGAAGCATGTACGAGGTAAATGCAATGATCTCTAATTTTCTGGAATTTTGTCTGTGACACATCGACATCTACAGATATCCAAACCGATTGCCCCTTACTAGCAGGAACTTTGTCATGCTTTATTATCTAGAATCTACTGTATGCGGTTCAGTGGGTGACACCTTACCAATCGCTGTACCGTGTGCTGTGCAGTATTAATTTTTACAAGATACCTGTCCAGTGAGTCAAGTCTGAGAATCGACGAATACTCTTGTCCCACTGTTAGTAACACTTACATATGCTCATGAAAATCTGTAGGTCTAATTCTAAAAATAAGCTGTGTTGATCTTAATGATACCAAATCATTATTTCCCACTCCACATAATTTATGCCTTTGAGATCCTAGTCTTCTCCTACCTACAAGTTCTAAACTAATCGCGGATTCATGTGCTCCTGTATTGAATAAAAATTCACATCCGGTATCACTTATCCATCAAAAAGCAGTCCATCTCTGCACTAGTGTCTGCAGTATTCTGACTCAATGGGAAAGTTTTCCTGCTGGACAAAACGCCCCCGCTGACATCCTTGTTCGCCTTGCGGCCAAAACGTCCACATCCGTAACACTGTGGCTGATTGCATTGCGCCTTTCAATGCCCTCTCTTCCCACAACGATAACAATTTTTTTCAGGAGCAAACAATCGCTTAGCATTGCGTACTCGTGTAGCAATGGTTGCCTCGTGCATATGCGTGGTAACACACAGTGCTGCAGCCAAATCCTCTGGGTTTTCAATTCACACATTTCCCGAAAATTTTGCAGGAATTGCTTGCAAAATAAGTATCGAGAGCTCTGTTTTCTAACTCCCTCTGTACGATGCGGTCCGCTTCTAGATTTTTTGTCAACTAATATGTTTGCACATTTACTCTACGGATTCTGTTTGAAAAAAAGTCTCTACAGTCTCATTTATCTTCACGTCAATCTACTCAACTTTTTTCCAAAGAACCTAGCATGACTTTGCTCATACATCTGACGCAAAAATTCCGCTAATTGTTCAAGTTTGCTTGCCTTCCACAGAGTTTTGTGCCCACGTACGTCTTGGTTGCACCAGTAAAGCGTAAACTAGCCATCCACGGAGTAGTTTCATGCGGTAAATTACTCATTTCGGCTGTAGACAATATATCTTTAATGAAGACCATTACGTTCTTTGCTCCCTTTTTCCAGGGAAAAGTGTGGTTAAGTTAGCTATTGAAGAAACTACTGAGTGGGTTACTGCTACTGATGACTTCAATTCTCTCGAACCCCACTCTAGTTCTTGCGCTGCCGCAAAGATTCAAACTGAGCCATCAAATCATCATGGCATAACTTGTATTGAGCATCCTCCTCTAAGAATTGTGACACTGGCAGCTGTATTATCACTAGTAGCAGGTGGCCTTGTGTCTAGCATTTCTGTGCATTTGCCACTGTATTATTAATACTGAAAACATTTGCATCAACTGGAGAAACATATACCAAACAGGAAAAACAGGAGTTTCAGTGTATGGAACTGGTCTACTTCTCTTTCCTGATCATCGGCCAGCGACATTCAGTACACTCGTGTGCTCCATGTCCTTAATGTCTACAAGCAGAACAAATTACTGGTACAAACGTACCGCCATGTTTCACCATGACCCGCTAAACTAGGAATAATACATCTCACTGGTACCAAATATGTTTCATTGCAACTTCTGAATTCTGCTAAATCACCAGGTAACGTAGGTTTTACAAATGCTAGTTTGGACTTAGAACGCCCATCAGTAGGCCGAATTTTGCGTATCACGACCAAAGAAAGAAAAAATTATTTTGTGTTTATCGTATTGCGTTTACTGCTGCCATGTGTGAATGTTGTAGGTAGAGACAGCTGCCTACGAATTCCAGGCGCTGGAGTCGCACACTTCCGACGTCATACCTTCTGATGATGGCGCCAGAGTGTGCACAAATTTACAGAGGAGCCGTGCGGAGACACGTAGCTCGTGTTAATCTGTAAACAGCAGCGCGTCCAGCAGCGGGGTAGCAGCAGGTGCGGCGGGCTCGCTCTTGACGGAAGGTATGGCTGCGGCTCTCGGTATAGCGGAAATGGTCCGCTCTGAGGTAAACGCTGCGCTTCGTGATAAAAACAGTCTCGATCTGATAGCAGGCACCGTATCAGATACTGTAACGGCAGCGGTATTGGCCAAAATGCGTGAAACTGTTGAGGCCAATACTGCCGAAATTACAGCATAAAAAAGTCTGTGTCTGAATACGAGAAAAAGGCACGAGAGTTGGAAGTGAAACTATCTGCCGCAACAAACGAGCTAGAGCAGTGCCAAAGGCGAGATAGTCTACGACTGTCTGGAGTAGCAGAAAATAAGGAAGAAGACACAGACAACCTGCTTATGCAGGTTGCGCGTGAAAAATTAGGCGTTGAAGTGACCAGGGCAGACATTGACAAGAGCCTTCGGGTGGGACGAAAACTACCAGGTGCTACCAAACCTCGTCCAATAATAATTAAATTTGTCTCATACCGAAAAAGGGCAGAGATCTTTACCCAGAAGAAGAAGTTAGCAAGGACAGGGCTTACAATGAGGGAAGATCTGACACACGAACGGCTAAAGATTTTAAACAGTGCCATATCCCATTTCGGTCTTCAGAATGTGTGGACTCAGGATGGCAGAGTAATCATTAAGACAGCAGCTGGAAAGAAGACAGTTACAAACATGACAGAACTGAATAGTATTAAGTTAAGCTACTCGAGCCAAAAGTGCAAACTTAACACCACTTGCAAATTGTAACAGCCCTATACTCAGATATACTCTTGTAATTGTATTAACTTTTTAATTATACCCATATTTGTACCTTCAACTACTTGTTTTTGTAACTGTATTAACTTTTTACTATTTTTTGTGTCTGTAGCTCTAACCATTACTTAATTTTAGTTACAGCTAATACTTTCTTCATTTTGTCAGTTTATTCTCTTCCATTCTGTAATAGTTCTATTTCAATTGTTAGTCTCTTCTTTAGCTCATTAATCACCCATCTCTTCGGTTTCATAACAAAAATCACTATCAGTATCACTTTAGCAAATTTCAGTCTAATTGTAGCTTCCTATGATAATCACTACTAGTATCACTTTAGTAAATTTCAATTTAATTCTAGCTTCCTACGATAATCTATTAATTATTAAGCTTACTTCTCTCTGCTGGCAGAATCTGCCTCTTAAATCACTCCCCTTTCCCTTATTTCCACCCTTAGCTGTTTCAAATACACTAATTGCATTTCTCCTCTTACGACATAGGATACACAGTGACACACATCCGTCACTATTTTGGTCATGTTCTCCTTGCACCGACTACCACTAATCCATTTTCTATACTCCCGCTACCTCAGGTAATCTCTTGCAGTCGCCTTTCTTTCGCCACTCGCGGAGTCACAAACAGGGCGCGCAAAATCTCGGACACCCCTGTGTTATGTCACTTGGCGGAAACACCGGCCAGTGCCCCTCGCGGCAGGTAGTGCCTAACAAAGAGACAAACCAGTCTGCCACCCTGCTCCAGGCTGCTCAGCGGTAGGCGTCAGAGCTTTTAGCAGCTCACTGCAACATCCAGTCTTTACCTGCACATTACGAAGAACTTCGCCTCCTCTTCAACCAACTAAACTACTACGTAATCCTCTTATCCGAAACGTGGTTGAAACCACTCATATCATCTGCATCTATTCATCTACCAGGGTATACATCTCTTAGGGCAGACAGATCAAAAAAGCGAGGTGGCGGGGTCGGCGCGTATATACGAACAGATCTCAAAGCGAAAGTCTTATGTACGTCAAAGCCTGTTGAAGAAAAAGAGGCTGAATTCATGTTCATTGAAATAAATATACAAAGGCATCGTGTACAAGCCGCCAAAAATAAGTTCAATGAGTTCCTTCCAGTCGGAATTACATTCACCTCAGTGTCAATACGAACATGTCATCGTAATGGGTGACTTGAACATAGACCTGCTAAGAGACACTCCCTCCGCAATAAACCTAAGAAGACTGTTTACTTGCAATAGCATGAACATTCTTCAATTACAACCTACACACCATACGACGCACAGTCATACTCTTATAGACGTAATCGCAACGAAACAGGCTGACAAAGTAAGAGATGTTGGTCAAACATCGGCCCCTGGCCCCTCAGCACATGATGTGATATTCCTGGTCTACTCTGTGCAGCCCCCAAGGATCAAATCGCGTTACATAACTTGTAGGAACATGAAACGTATTGACCTTGACGCTCTAACAGCCGATTGCTCAGAAATCTCATGGCATCAAATAATCAGAGAACCTACAATCGACGGCAAAATTAATAAACTTGGTGATAAACTCACTGCCCTCTATGACAAACATGCACCTGTGCACACAATCCGTCTCAGAAAATCTCCTGCTCCATGGCTGACAGCTGAATTACGTCAAATGATGACTAATAGGGATGCTGCCCACAGTCGTTTCAAGGTAGATCCGAAACCCGAGCGTTTCGTAGAATATAGAAAGCAACGGAACAGAGTGAAACAATGCATTCGCAATGCTAAAATCAGGCACGCTCGCTCCTTTGTATGCAGCGATCTGACGCCCACGACTCTATGGAAGAATCTCCGTAACGTGGGGGTGGGAAAGGCAAAATCGGAAACAACTTTTCATGTGTCAGCTAACGAATTAAATGAATTCTTCTCTGCACCTCTGAATGCCCGCACAGCTGATAATTACCGTCCACAAGAATCCCCAAACAGGATAACTAACAACGATACCTCCCATCTAAAACACGTAACAACAAATACGGTAAGCAAAGCAATAATGAGAATCTCTTCTGATGCAATAAGCAACGACAGTATCGGTATAACCATGATTAAGAATGTTGCCGATATCTTAGTACCTGTCTTAACTGACATATTTAATTTTTCCCTCGTGAACGGAATATACCCCACTGCATGGAAAAGAAGCATAATTCGACCCATCCCTAAGATCGAAAACCCGCAACTGCCTAGTGATTACCGACCAATTAGCATACTGCGTGCTGTTTCCAAAGCACTTGAATATATTGTTCATGACCAAATCACTGAACACTTGCTTGAATTCAGCCTATATGACAAATTTCAATCCGGTTTCCATAAACATCACAGCACAAACACTGCTCTAATTAAAGTAACTGATTACCTGAAATATGCCATCGACAATCGAAAGACAACAATATTGACGCTACTGGACTTCAGCAAAGCTTTTGACACTGTTAACTTTGACATATTGCTCAGAAAAATGCAACAGCTTAATTTTTCTGCTAGTGCCATGAGATGGTTTGAAAGCTACTTAAAAGACAGCGTGCAATGTGTTGTCTGCGTAAATGAAAAATCTTCCTGGAAACATGTTTCCTCGGGAGTGCCACAAGGATCACTTTTAGGATCACTTTTGTTTTCTGTATATGTCAACGATATTTCGTCGGTTCTGTCCTCCTGTAAATATCATTTCTATGCCGATGACCTCCAGCTCTACCTAAGCGTCAGACGTGAAAGTGTAAACACTGCAATTGCTCAGTTGAATGATGATCTGTCTTCAGTAGTGACATGGGCGAAGAACCTGGGGCTTAAACTAAATGCAAAAAAAGACGCAAGTAATCTTAATAGCCCTTCAGAAATTAATAAGTTCAGATTTCCCCGAACGGCTACCTCCTATTCAGCTCGACGGTACTCCAATACCATATCAGAAAACAGTGAAGAACTTAGGAGTAACTTTGGATGAGCATCTCAACTGGGCGGAGAATAAAGTCGCAGTGTGCCGAAAGACATTTGCTTGTCTCTATGCTCTCAAAAAGTTTCGGAACATATTTCCAAAGGACTTCAAACGCCAGCTCGTACAAGCACTCGTTCTACCGAACCTCCACTATTGTGATGTGATTCAACAAGGTATGAGTAGTGAAAACAAAAGACGGCTAGAGCTAACCATGAATGCCTGTGTGCATTACACCTGCAACGTTCGCCTATATGATCGTGTTAGCGCTTCATACTCCGAGCAAGGGTGGCTGCGGCCGGACAAATTGCGTGACTACCACACTCTATGTCTACTTCACCGACTCCTCGTAGCGCAAGCACCCCAGTACTTTGCTTCAGAGATTAAAAACCTGTCAAGCCATCATAATCTAAACACGAGGTCACTCTTATTTGGTATCCTAACTGTGCCCACTCACAAAACAAAAACTTTTTCAAGCTCCTTCTCAGTTGCCGCTGCCCCTTACATTGCGCAAAATTCAATCTACTGCAGCTTTTAAGAAGAAGTTGAAGCATTTCCTACTGTCATCCTCATGAAGTTCTCCACAAAATCAATGTATGAGGTCAATCCTCTCATCTGTCAAATAGCAAATCTAGCGTCTCCTATCTTTCTCCTGAGATGCCTTCCTCTTCATCTGTCTCTATTAGCCACGCAATCTTCTTTTCCTTTATATTTCTTTAATTATGTTTCATCATGTCTCTCTATTCTTCTCCTCCCTTCACCATGAGTCTCCCTCATACTCCCTGCTGTCAGCACTCCTATCTAAAATCTGTCTCTTCAATAATGTATAATTATAAAGGTACTTATGATCTACGAATATAAACACTATATGTGTGTATTTTTCCAGGTGTACCTTTCTAATTGTTTATTTCACTTTTTGTACTAGATGTCGTTTAACATGTCTACTAAAACATATGTATGTAAAATAAGTAGAATGCGTGGTTAGATGTAAGAGAGGGCCTGATGGCTCTAATCTTGCCAGGTTAAATAAATAAATAAATAAAATAAAGCGTCTTTGAAGCTGGTAAAACGTTGTTAGAGCTCAATCATTTACTCACAATGTCTCCCAGTCGTAGTTCTTTCCCACCAGCCTTGTCTGATGCTTCACTCTGCTGCATTTTGGATTCAAGCTCACATCTGTTGAGTCAGCTCAGTTATCTTGCTAGCTTTCGCTTCACGGCTAATGACGCTATCGATTTTCTCTTTTTTTCTTCGCTACCGCCCCCTTCCCATTTTTTTACATGCAAGCCCGGAATATGTACAGCCAAAACACCACCAACACATTTTTACAAAAATCTAACGTGGCAGTCCAATGCGTTGACCACGTTTTTCTAAATACTGTATGAAAAAAAAAGCAGTGAAACATGGACCGTCCGTTTGGTAGTCTAACGCCTCAAACGCTTTTTAATTTTTTTATTCAAACAAGGCCATCAAGGCCACAAAAATTAAATCAACTGCGGAAGCCACAAAGATCGGCTGATTCAACCGATATCTTGACGACGAAATACAAATTTCAACATATTGTCACCAGACCGTGACAGGCACGAACATTTGAAATGTGAAGTGGCTTATATTGGTGAAAGGCGAGTGGATCCGTATCACTGATCGAATTAGAAACGCTAACTGTCTTTTAAGCGAGTGCTAGATGACTCCGTGACAATGGTAGGACAGCGACTATATTGATCTGTAACGCGATGTCCAGGATGAAATAGGTGCACATTGCTGGATAGCAGGTTGTCGACCAAGTGATACCAAGAGGACACTACCGCCACTGTTGGAACGGGAAGGCTAAGATGAAACCACACAATTTTCCAAGCAGTTGGCGATGACGCTCGTTCAACTTGGGCCGTACAGTCAATGCATCCCCAGCGCGTTAACGAAAGTTTAGTAGTGAGATGCGGCCTCTGTAGGATATCAGTCCCTAAGTAACTGACAGCGATGTAAGACTCAGGGGGAATTCTTAACTGAAAATTCAGTCGACCGATATCGACAGGTGGATCAAGACTGCCCGGCTTTAGACAGTGAAACAATCGATACGTGAATGTGTGGATTGCGTGAGAGATAGTCAACACGGTACGCCGAACAAACAACGCAAACGCTTTCCTTTGAATATCGGGAAATCCCTAACCCACAAGGGAACGCTACGTGCAACCGCTCTGTATCGTAACTGACAAATGTGATGCTTCCATAAAAACAGCTATACAGCTGTTAAGGATTCCTAGAAATAATCGCCTTGAGGGGATAGACCTGCGTGATGTAGGACGCTTTGAGCAAATGGTACATGTCACGGATCCGAATTTTCTGAAGCTGGTTAACGGAACACCGTTCATGCTCCAGGACTGCACATTATATCTTCCCTGCAACTGACTTCCAATTATGTGTGGCCATGTTAATTTGATAACGATAAATTATGCCTCCCAAAGACTTATCTCGATCGATCGCTGTTGTTGACGATATGGTAGTGTTATCAAAGTCCTGTGAATTCATTAACAGACATTAGTCTTCGTCGATGTAGGCACCCGGTACTAGGCATAAGGCATCCAGGGTAGCCTTGAGCAACGGACTCCCAGCAGGAGAAGGGGTAACACCATCGCATCGTCCGAGTATGTGTGCATCTACGTCGTCTCTTCCAAGAGTGTCCTAGTAAATGAGCGACGATCCTTCGGAGAAGGAGCTTAAGAGATAGGTCAAACAACGACACTGAAAGCGGACTTCCTCGAAGCAAAGTCCTTCGGGTGTTATTTGGGGCGTTATTTGTCCATTTAAAGCCACATAAACTTGGGTACCCGTAAATAGATGGGACAAGAGCCTTCGCGCATCAGTAGTTGACCTAACGGCTTCCAGGAGTTGTAACAGCCGCCATGGCTGACACGATCGAATGTCTTTTCAAAAGCAAAAAACGCCAGACCACAAGCAAGAGAAGTAAAAGCTTCCCGCGATACGACATCAAGACATTCGGCTACCGGCTTCAGAATTGTACGATTAAGAATACAGATTTGATAGTCAGCAACAACTTTCTCCTTCTACGCAGGCAGCCAAGTAATCGGGGGAAATTGCTGCCTGACCAGAACTTTTCAGAACGAACACAATTTTTCCAACTTAAAAGAGTGAGCACCAACATCCCCTTCGTTCAAAAGCAACATAAAAGTAGCACCCAACCAAAGACAAAATCGCACGTAAACTTGATAAGGCAGACCATCCATCCCGGCGATTTATGAGAAGGCAATCTGACAATAAGGTCATAAACATCGCAAAATTAAAAACCATCTAAAAACGCAGCACTATTTGCAGATCGAAGCCTGCGACCTAGTGTCCGAACAAGTGAATCGCACATATCTACAGGAACGGGTACCTCATACAGTGCAACATAAAACTGATGCAAAGCACGCAATATATATTTCTGTGCCGTCACAGCAATGCCGTCCTCCATCTTTAGAGACGTAATAGACGCACATACACGACGAGTCTGATGTCGAATCAGATCATATAGAGAAGTCAGTTCATTCGCTACCAAGGAGCGTGGTTTTGACCGCATCCTTAACCCTTCCTTCTGACCCTGCGCCTTCAAACGCCCAACGTCTGGAGTTCGCAACGTAGCTTCGTGAACTTTTTCATAAATATTACGTGAGGGAGAGTAGTCAAATTCTTGCGTCCTCCGAGATCACTTGGTCTTTCAGAGCAGAATCGTGTCAACGTCTATCGGAAACTTTGCCAGCTGAATCCACTGAAATGGAGATGTATCGCGCAGTTGAACGGAGACTGCGGTCCCACAACTTCTGGGTAACCTCTTCCAGTGAGGGGTCCTCCAAGTCCACCACATTCAGCATCCTGGGATATCGAAACAATTTCACCACCTGTCGCACGTGATTTAAAGTAAGACTGGCTGCACAGTGTTCCGCGAATCTGGAGGGATGACAGTAACAGCCAAAATCCTGTCAACCATCCAATCAGATAAATAAAATCTGCCAGGCCGACTGCTCTAAGTAGCAGTAAAATAGGTAAATTTGACCAGAGTCGGATATTTACAGATCTGAACATTTTGCAGTTTCAAGGAACGGACTAAATCTTGCAATTCTCGGCTGAAATTGGGAGACTGATTCACAGGACGCAACAGACAGTTAAAAACACTACCAGTCAAAATACTTTGCAGACTTTTCGTTGGCAAATAAACCATTTCTTGCGTAGAAAATCGGGAACGGCCCAAAGTGCTTCCGAAACCGAGCGGCGCATAAAAGAGAATCATGGCCAGGTGAATAAAAGTACATCCTATTCCTCTACCATTATTCAGAACTTCATCCCCTTCAATGGGAATGTCCTCCTTGGAAAACAAGGCAAAACATTTGGAAGCCACATTACTCACATTGAAAAAAAGGCAGAATCGAGTGAATTGAACTTCTTGTGAAACTACATCTGCACAGATATAGATAAACTGACGCAAGAAAGTGAGCCACAATTCCGATTTAACCCGGTTAACATTCAAAAAAAGAAACGTATAAGCCCGTATACTTTAACAACAGGAAGAAAAATTCGAGCTGCTGGCCTACTTAATTACGTCATAAATGTATGTCAGGGCCTATTGGTGAGTCCACTGAGGAGTCGAGGTTGGGAGGGGCGCCTTTCACCCCCGTCTCTGAAATCTACACTCCTGGAAATGGAAAAAATAACACAGTGACACCGGTGTATCAGACCCACCATACTTGCTCCGGACACTGCGAGAGGGCTGTACAAGCAATGACCACACGCACGGCACAGCGGACACACCAGGAACCGCGGTGTTGGCCGTCGAATGGCGCTAGCTGCGCAGCATTTGTGCACCGCCGCCGTCAGTGTCAGCCACTTTGCCGTGGCATACGGAGCTCCATGGCAGTCTTTAACACTGGTAGCATGCCGCGACAGCGTGGACGTGAACCGTATGTGCAGTTGACGGACTTTGAGCGAGGGCGTATAGTGGGCATGCGGGAGGCCGGGTTGACGTACCATCGAATTGCTCAACACGTGGGGCGTGAGGTCTCCACAGTACATCGATGTTGTCGCCAGCGGTCGTCGGAAGGTGCACGTGCCCGTCGACCTGGGACCGGACCGCAGCGACGCACGGATGCACGCCAAGACCGTAGGATCCTACACAGTGTCGTAGGGGACCGCACCGCCACTTCCCAGCAAATTAGGGACACTGTTGCTCCTGGGGTATCGGCGAGGACCATTCACAACCGTCTCCATGAAGCTGGGCTACGGTCCCGCACACCGTTAGGCCGACATCCGCTCACGCCCCTACATCGTGCAGCCCGCCTCCAGTGGTGTCGCGACAGGCGTGAATGGAGGGACGAATGGAGACGTGTCGTCTTCAGCGATGAAAGTCGCTTCTGCCTTGGTGCCAATGATGGTCGTATGCGTGTTTGGCGCCGTGCAGGTGAGCGCTACAATCAGGACTGCATACGACCGAGGCACACAGGGCCAACACCCGGCATCATGGTGTGGGGAGCGATCTCCTACACTGGCCGTACACCTCTGGTGATCGTCGAGGGGACACTGAATAGTGCACGGTACATCCAAACCGTCATCGAACCCATCGTTCTACCATTCCTAGACCGGCAAGGGAACTTGCTGTTCCAACAGGACAATGCACGTCCGCATGTATCCCGTGCCACCCAACGTGCTCTAGAAGGTGTAAGTCAACTACCCTGGCCAGCAAGATCTCCGGATCTGTCCCCCATTGAGCATGTATGGGACTGGATGTAGCGTCGTCTCACGCGGTCTGCACGTCCAGCACGAACGCTGGTTCAACTGAGGCGCCAGGTGGAAATGGCATGGCAAGCCGTTCCACAGGACTACATCCAGCATCTCTACGATCGTCTCCATGGGAGAATAGCAGCCTGCATTGCTGCGAAAGGTGGATATACACTGTACTAGTGCCGACATTGTTCATGCTCTGTTGCCTGTGTCTATGTGCCTGTGGTTCTGTCAGTGTGATCATGTGATGTATCTAACCCCAGGAATGTGTCAATAAAGTTTCCCCTTCCTGTGACAATGAATTCACGGTGTTCTTATTTCAGTTTCCAGGAGTGTATATGTTCCTTCTTTTTACGAGCCACGAAGCTCTCACGTTGGACGGGTTGGTCACAGCGGTTGTGAGACATTACAGTATTTGCAGTAGGGGACTTAGGCGGTTCTTGAACGTTACCAAAAGCAGATGGGAGCCTCAGAGATCCACTTCAGAAAATGGGGTCTTTGCAATTCAGATAGACGCGCCAGAAAGGGTCAGTCAAAACAATTTCTGGGTAGCAATCACCTCCAGGGGAGTAACAATAGTACGTTCTTCCGATCTCTACGGTCGCAGCTTCGAATCCTGCCTCGGGCATGGATGTGTGTGATGTCTTTAGGTTAGTTAGGTTTAAGTAGTTCTAAGTTCTAGGGGTCTGAAACCTCAGAAGTTAAGTCCCATACTGTTCAGAGCCATTTGAACCATTTGAAGTCAAGAAGGTGCGAGATCTGGGCTGTAGGGTGGATGGCGAAGAACAGTCCAGTCAAGTTTTGTGAGCTACTCCAGGGTGCGCAGACTTGTGAGAGCCTTGTTTTGACATGGAGAAGTTCGTTTGCATTTTTGTGGTGACTAACACGATGAAGTCATTTCTTCAATTTCATGAGGGTAGCACAATACACTTCTGGCTTGATCAGTGCTCCATGGCGGAGAGTATGCAGCAGAATAACCGCTTCTGAATGCCAGAAGACCGTCGCCATGACTTAAGTTGCTGAATGTGTGGCTTTGAACTTTTTCTTCGGAGGAGAGATGGTGCGGCGCCACATCACTGATTGTCATTTTGTTCTGGTTCGAAGTGATGAACCAATGTTTCATCGTCTGCAATGATGTTCGGCAAAAAATTGTCACTATCATCCTCTTAACGAGCAAGCAATTCTCGATAGATGATACTTTGTTGCTCTCTATAGTCGTCTTTAGGCGGCGAGGGAACCAGCGGAAACACATCTGTGAGTAACCCAACTGGTGGAAGAGTGTGTCACCACTACCAAAAGGGATGTATAATTGTGCAGCGATGTGTCTGATTATGATTCGACGATCGCCTCTAATGAGAGTGTCCGCACGTTCCAACTTTGCAGGAGTCACGTTTGCGTATGGCTGACTGGCACCCGGGATATCGGACAGGTTTGCGCAACGTTGTTACGATGATGACAGACACCTCGGCCAACGACTCACCATGTTTTCGTTCACTGCCACGTCTCCGTAGAAATTCTGCAAGCGCCTATGAATACCTGCGGTGCTCTGGTTTTCTGCCAAAAGAAACTCAATGACACCACGCTGACAGGAATTCAGGTCCGTTACAGGCGCCATTTTGAAGGCTGCTTATAGCACTGCCAAATAACCGTTCAGTGTGAAAATATAGGGGCTGAAGCGGAAGTATCCCACTATGTGCCACACTGAATTCCGCATCTTTTAAACCGAATCTGGCCGAAGAAAAGTGTTATATTGTTCGTTGAATGCACCTCGTACATCGAGCGTCTAACTTCAGTGAGGGGTGGGTGACGAGAAGGCGCATCCGATTCTTCACCGTCCTGGGCACGACGTGTCCTATGTTGCTCAGTGAACACTTCTGGCCTGGCAAAAACAATTTCAGGATCGTTCTGCGACGGTAATGGCGAAAAATCATTTCTCGTTTCATTTCACCTGGGGAAGGCGTGGCACGAATCTCGTGCGTAGGATAAACGTGGTCAGCTAACGTCAATTTTCGACGCTGTACAAATGAGGACTCAATACATGTACCCATTGCGGGCATGTCACTACTCGTCCGCTGTTCGTCACATGAACACGGTAACGAGATACATGTAAATGGGAAAGAATGTCACTTTTAACTACCATCTCCACTGAACGAATATCGCCAAAATATAGCAACCGGTGTTGAACGGACCAGTGTCCGCGTCGTAAGCCCTCACATCATCACAAGCGAAGAAAACCTCCTTAAGTAAACTGTCGTCAACCTCAGGCGGGAGACTGAGCACTCGAACATTTTTGTAATCTAGTTCTATATTAGCAAGAGGTACAACACTTATACAACAATCGCGACCGTTAAAGGGGACTTGACAACCATGAGGCAAATGTACTTGCAGGCGATGTTAACAAAGTCAAAATAGGCAGTATGAATCTGATCAGGTGTTGCATGAATGATACCAAACAGTCTGTCCTGAATCTCCAAAGATCCGGACTGAAAGGAACCTGTGGGTTTGTGAAAACTAAAGCATACTGTATCTTTCCTCGGCGCATTCTTGGAACCATGGTCACCATTGTGGAGCAGACACATACAACATCTGACGTTACGGACCAAACGACGATGTGACACACATGAAGACACAAACAACACTCAGGAAAAGTTGTCCAGGCGTACGCGACGCTGCGGTGAGGCGGAAAACAAGCAACCTACTTGCTTGGTGCACAAGAGGGAACTACCCCTAGGGTACACTTATTTAACCTAAATTAAATCCCATCTCCTAGAACGATACATTCAATACTCCTGTACCTTCTCTTCCCTTTTCCCCAAATTATCAAATCATCTGCAAACAACACTCCTTTCGCTTTTGCTTCACTAACAACTTGTGCGACTCTGGTCACTATTTCATCTATCACTACAATGAAGAAGAATTGTGAAGTACACGTCCTTGTCTCAAGTCATTCTTCTGTTCCAGGAAATCTGATCTGCCTATTCCCATACGGCTCACCCATGATTTTGTACGTCTATCTTATCCTTGATAAAGTGTGCTTTTCTACTTCATTGTTATTCAGGTACTTCCACGCCGTGTTTCTACGTATGTTTATTTCTGGCTTAGTCAACCATCATAATAGGCTCCAAGAAGCAGTGGAGATGCAAGAAGTATATAGATGACGAAATGCGGTGTGAGGTACCTGTGACAGATGTATGGATGGTATGGATGGTATGGATCACATTAGTTTTGTTTTGAATTTTACTGTTTAACAAGTACCATTTAATAATATTTTAATTTTGCTGTGTAACGAATTTTTCTATCTGTCAGAACATAAGTCAACCATATTGCCTCCATCTACAAGACTTCGAAACGATATATGATGTCATTTTACCGATTAAGTAAGGAAACTGTCATACTACCAGGAAATAACTTTCTTTTGTTAAAAATCATTTAATAACCAAATCCCCTAAAATATTTTTTTTAATTTAAGACAGCCAGTTTCAAAACTATGCTGTCATCTTCACGTTTTAAAATCTTATGTTGTGAAACGTGTTCATCCACTTGATATCTTGAGCATTAATTAAGCGTAAAATGAACGTGTTTTAAAACGAAAGAGTTTAAGACCTGAAGATGACAGAATAGTCTGTAGAAACTGGTTGTCTTAAATAAAACACTACTTTATGCGATATTGGCTGTTGAATGGTTTTTAACAGTTAAATAGATCGCACTTCAGGTCTCGCAAAACGATTAAAGTCAATAACTCTCTTTTCTTCAGCTTCTCATGGGACATGAAGTTACATTTGCAAGTCCGAGCATCCAACAGAACCTCTGGTGCGGCGTGGCTCAGGACTCTGATACAGGTCGCAATCAGCCGCTGATACTTATTCAGGAGTTCGAAAAACTCTTTCTCATGAATTGCCCTCACTGAGGTCTACTTCCACTTTAGCTGAAGTTCTCCCTCCAGGGAGTCAAAGTGGATCTTAATCCGTGTCCAACCTGCTGTTTTCATTTGGTTCCTCACTAGTTATTGATTTTTACTCTTGCGATGTCTTGTCCCCAACCAATTTCCGATTTCAGCAAACAGTTATGAGATCTCTCAGAGTTATAAATCTGATCACTCTAATTGAAGTTATGGCAATAGGTTTATTATCCTTTGCATAATTTATGAGTTGCAATCGAAAAACGTTATCAAACTCTCCACTGCCTATTTACTTGATAAAACTGAAAAATGATCTGAATGCTACGTAGGCAAAGATAGGTAGGAAAATGTAAATACACTACTGGCCATTAAAATTCCTACACCACGAAGATGACGTGCTATAGACGCGAAATTTAACCGACAGGAAGAAAATGCTGTGACATGCAAATTATTAGCTTTTCAAAGCATTCAAACAAGGTTGGCGACGGTGGCGACGCCTACAACTTGCTGACATGAGAAAAGTTTCCAACCGATTTCTCATACACAAACAGCAATTGACCGGCATTTCCTGGTTAAACGTTGTTGTGATGCCTTGTGTAAGAAGGAGAAATACGTACCATCACGTTTCCAACTTTGATAAAGGTCGGATTGTAGCCTATCGCGATTGCGATTTATCATATCGCGACATTGCTCCTCCTTGCTTTGGTCGAGATCTAATGACTGTTAGCAGAATATGGAATCGATGGGTTCAGGAGGGTAATACGGAACGCCGTACTGGATCCCAACGGCCTCATATCACTAGCAGTCGAGACGACAGACATCTTATTGCATGTAACGGATCGTGCAGCCACGTCTCGATCCCCAAGTCAACAGATAAGGACGTTTGCAAGAAAACAACCATCTGCAAGAACAGTTTGACGACGTTTGCAGCAGCATGGAATATCAGCTCGCAGACAATGGCCGCGCTTACCCTTGACGCTGCATCACAGACAGCCGCGCCTGCGATGGTGTACTCAACGACGAACCTGGGTGCACGAATGGCAATACGTCATTTTTTCGGATGAATCCAGGTTCTGTTTACAGCATCATGATGGTCGCATCCGTGTTTGGCGACATCGCGGTGATCACGCACTGGAAGCGTGTATTCGTCACCGCCATACTGGCGTATCACCCGGCGTGATGGTATGGGGTGCCATTGGTTACACGTCTCGGACACCTCTTGTTGGCATTGACGGCACTTTGAACAGTGGACTTTACATTTAAGATGTGTTACGACCCGTGGCTCTACCCTTCTTTCGATCCCTGCAAAACCCTACATTTAAGCAGGGTAATGCACGACTGCATGTTGTAGGTCCTGTACGGGCCTTTCTGGATACAGAAAATGTTCGACTGCTGCCCTGGCCAGCACATTTTCCAGATCTCTCACCAACTGAAAACGTCGGATCAATGGTGGCCGAGCAACTGGCTCGTCACAATACTCCATTCACTACTCTTGATGAACTGTGGTATCGTGTTGAAGCTGCATGGGCAGTTGTACCTGTACACACCATCCAAGCCCTGTTTGACTCAAAGCCCAGGCGTATCAAGACCGTTATTACGGCCAGAGGTGGTTGTTGTGGGTACTGATTTCTCAGGATCTATGCACCCAAATTGCGTGAAAATGCAATCACATGTCAGTTCTAGTACAATACATTTGGCTAATGAATACCCGTTAATCATGTGCATTTCTTCTTTAATGGCCAGTAGTGTACATCTACATCTACATCTACATTCATGCTCCGCAAGCCACCCAAGGGTGTGTGGCGGAGTGCACTTTACGTGCCACTGTCATTACCTTCTTTTTTTGTTCCAGTCGCGTATGGTTCGCGGGAAGAACGACTGTCTGAAAGCCTCCGTGCGCGCTCGAATCTCTCTAATTTTACATTCGTGATCTCCTCGGGAGGTATAAGTAGGGGGGACAATATATTCGATACCCCATCCAGAAACGCACCCTCTCGAAACCTGTCGAGCAAGCTACAACGCGATGTAGAGCGCCTCTCTTGCAGAGTCTGCCGCTTGAGTTTGCTAAACATCTCCGTAACGCTATCACGGTTACCAAATAACCCTGTGACGAAACGCGCCGCTCTTCTTTGGATCTCCTCTATCTCCTCCGTCAACCCGATCTGGTACGGATCCCACACTGATGAGCAGTACTCAAGTATAGGTCGAACGAGTGTTTTGTAAGCCACCTCCTTTGTTGATGGACTACATTTTCTAAGGACTCTCCCAATGAATCTCAACCTGGTACACGCCTTACCAACAATTAATTTTATGTGATCATTCCACTTCAAATCATTCCGCACGGATACTCCCAGATACTTTACAGGAGTAACTGCTACCAGTGTTTGTTCCGCTATCATATGATCATACAATAAAGGATCCTTCTTTCTATGTATTCGCAATACATTACATTTGTGTATGTTAAGAGTCAGTTGCCACTGCCTGCACCAAGTGCCTATCCGTTGCAGATCTTCCTGCATTTCGCTGCAATTTTCTAATGCTGCAGCTTCTCTGTATGCTACAGCATGATCCGCGAAAAGCCGCTTACAATAATAGTGAAAACAGAAAACTGTTGAAGTCAAAATTGCAGTATATAATTTCAGGAAGCAGGAAATGAATTTCAGTTATAGTGCAATTTTTATTTTACATTTTGTTTTCAGTAAGATTGTGAAAAACAGACAAAAATGTGTTTTATTTTTGTAATTCCCCAACTTGACCAAAATATTCAGAATTTGGCTGAGGATTTTTATTTTTACTGACGACGAGATGTAGGAATTTCAGAAATCTTAGAACAACAACTACAAGGGGAAATTACTACACCTTTTTCTATAGCGTTTAAAAACAGGTTAAATACTGTAAGAAAATACAGGTTCAGTAACCTTGATTTAAAAAGGCAAGGCACATTTCTTTCATTTATTTTAGTAAGTGAATGCTGAGTAGTGAGTCATGAGAAAGAGTTAGGTCATTCCAGTGAGAGAACAGTTCTGATCTGATCTCTGAAAAGAATGATTTTGCACATCTACTCAGTGCTTAAATTATACAAATGTGAATGGGTGTTATCAGTTCTTGAATATTTGACTGTTTGTAGACTGGATACTTATATTACTGCTAGGAGTTTCTGAGCTGAGCACAAGTGAGTACGTCAAAAAGCGCACACATCAGGCCAACAAAGACCGACGAACGGCAGAGACTGGATTCGGCCACATGTTGGTTGCCAGTGCACTCGAGTTCGGAAAATCATCCACACCAAACGAAGGGCTTAGGGCCGAGTGATTCAACCATGTTGAATCCCAGTTGGCTCTAATAACTTGTAGACGTTACTCCTGTTTTATTATTGTTGTAGCGTTTTAATTACCCCTTAACTGGCTGATATTATGATGGAAGAAGAGGATTTAGCAGTCGTCGCACGTTTATTTTACTGCAAGACGCTGATTGTCAGAAAAAGAAGAAGAAGAAGAAACGACGCTGGGGGAATACCTCTGATTTAAAAAGTAGAGAGAGGTGGGACAAAATTAACGGCTATCTTGAAGTGGAATTGTAATTGGGCTATTTCACATTTTCACTCGAATGAAAGTGAGCCGTACACGGCTCGTGTTCATGCCATTTATTGTTTGTCATCTTCTATTACGGTATTGCCACCTCATTTCCTTATTCCAGTTATTGGCGTCACTACCTTCCTTCCTTACTTGCCCGTGAGTGGCAGCAGCATCGCGTATCGATAAGTGTACTGTCGTACAATCTCTGGAGTGACCAATTGTATTTCCGGGTGGTCGTGTGTCCGGCAGTCAGTTGGAGACGGACCAGCAGTGCAGTGGGGAGGCAGAAGATGTGAAGCCGGGGACGGAGCGCCGGTGAGGCGCCGACAGCCAGTGCTCGCCGATCGCTGGCGACACTCATGAACTGTCTGACGGACAGAGATTGGAGCTGACGACCGTTAGTTGGTCGTTCGGTTGGTCGTCTCATTGGCTGACGTATATTTGGTGCTTTCACCAATTCCGGGACTGGCAGTTGGTCGGCTGGCATGGAGCGGCGAGGAAAACTCCGCGGCGCGTAGTTTGGCCGGGCCCGCTGGCGGCCTCTGTGCGGTGTCGGAGTGTCGGACATGAAACTTGAATTTTGACTTCATCTGCCAGCAAGTCACCACTGTTCTCATTGTGTCGTTTGGAGTTCGTTGTTGGTTGTTGGGATTTTCCCAGGAGCAACAACGTGTGTTTTCAAGTTGGCAAATTTTAGTCACCCTCTGGTGGAGTTTAGCTGTACTTGGTTATTTGAATTAAAGTGCACCAGCGGAATCTTCTGCCTTATGGCCGTTAACTTTCCGGTTGCCTGCCTTGGCCATTGACATAAATTCCGGCACTTTATTTTTCTCATCATGTTGTCGCTGTCCAGCACGGTATGTAGATTGACAGCTCAGTGTATGATTGGTTGTGGGCGCCAATACCTTCTACGATTGTTCCATTGAACTCCCTGTTGTGTGCCGGTCGGGTGAAGTGGAGGTTAGCTTGTCGGTGGGTCCGTTGACTGTCTGTCGGTTGGGTTGTCGTCGGATCGACAATGGTTGAGCCGACTGCCTGTCTCACCTAAGCGAGCGTTTGTGTTTGAATACCAGGCCGACCCTCGGAACTTCTGAGTGCCCTTGGATGTACTGCCTTTTCTTGTTTCTTCTTCTTGTTTGTACTTGTATGGCTTCTAGCCGATTTTTAGATTAAGGTTGTTTTGCCCTTAAGGTGTCAGATGGTTTGGGTCTTCAGCCTAATTTAGGAACTGTTTTAAGTAAAGCCTTTGGAATTATTTAATAGTAGTGTTATTGAGTCTTAAGTGTTGGGCCTTCAACCGATTTTGAATTTAAGTTGTTCTGCTCTTAAAGCGTCACATTCTTTGGGCCTTCATCCTAATTAAGGAACTGTTTTAAGATAAGGTTTTGCCTTTTAAATTTATGATTGTGGTTGAGCTTTAAGTTATTGGCTTTCAGCCGTTTTTTAATTAAAGTGGTCTTCCCCTTAAGGAATGAGATTGTACAGCGCATTCAGCCGCTAATTATTTCCAAAGCGAAAGTTCTGTTTTTTCTTAAAAAACATTTTTCTTCGCTCTTGTAATGTTTGATCAAATAAAAGGTATGTTCGAGTGTGACTGGCAGCCGCTTATTTTGGCCCCTTTCCACAACTTAAGCTACCTGTCCTGTCCTGCAGGCTTAGCAGGGCGTCTCAGAGAGCTACAGGTTTTGAATTGTAGGCACTAACATTTCCAAAGACAACACCTCTTTAAACATTTCTGAACCTGTAGCAGAAACTTAATAGTCACTCCCAATTTTTTGTATGTTTCTCTTTGTCGTTCATGACGAAAAGATGTCTATAAAGGCACCATTTTCTTTTTCACGTCGTGAATATCACTTCTTAATAGATACGTAATTTCCCAGTCTTTCATTTGGTTTTTATGATAGTAGTTTGTAGGGGCCCACAAACATTCCCATAAAGCTCTATTAATTTTAATACTCTCTCCGATCTAGAGACACTGCAAATCGTTGCTAAATAAGCGAACAATCGACCAGGCGTCCACACTAGGAGATGAATCCCAACGCCAAACAACCGTAAACGCTTTGATGTTACCGCCAGCAGACCGAACCGCAACCAAGGACAACCGCTTCGCTGACTACGATTTGCCCCCGCACACATTAAGCAAATCTCGGCCAAAGATGCGGTTGGCTGCCGTTCGTTCGCGGCCTTTGGCCTATTGTGCATGCATCTTTAGAGAGATACACACGTTGGATAAGAAGTGCCGGAAACACTGTTATAATTCATACCACACTTTACGGTCAGACTTTCACTGCAGTAATTGCTCTCAGGATAATCGGCCTGCATCTCGATCACCTCCCCACACAGATCGAGAGGGTGGGGGGGTTGGGTTGGGTTGTTTGGAGGAAGAGACCAAACATCAAGGTCATCCGTCTCATCGGATTAGGGAAGGACGGGAAAGGAAGTCGGCTATGCCCTTTCAGAGGAACCATCCCAGCATTTGTCTGGAGCGATTTGGGGAAATCACGGAAAACCTGAATCAGGATTGCAATTCTAGGGGCGGGGGAGGGTCTTCTACTGTTAGCACGTTCATTTATCTACATGTCTACCAAGGACCACCCTACGGTAGAGTCAGTCTTTTTCTCTTGCGCTGGGTACCGCATGCAATGACTGAGGTGCAACGGTTGCATCGTTATGCACTTGAAGATGAACTGCACAATCGCTGCCGCAGGGAGGATAAAGAACTCCTTAGAAGGATCATCACTATGGACTAAACCTGGGTCCGGTCGTACTAACCATGATTAAAGCTGCAATCCAACGAATGCAAATGCCCTGGTTCTCCTAGCCCAAAGAATGCGCGCCTTGAACGAACTAGTTCTAAGGTGATAGTTATTGTGGCTTACGATATCCAAAGGTTAATTCTGACTCACGTTGTACCGCAGGCCAGACGATCGCTGCAGTGGACTACTGCAGTAATTTCTTGCTTCATCATCTTAGTCCCGCACTGAGAAGAAAGCGACCACACTTTCTGGCAGTGCGTCGTATCAGTTTTCATGACAATGCGCGATGCCACATGGCGAACTGCCTTTAGGTGCTTCCGCGGTTGCAGCGGTAGGAGATACTGGAACATCCGACGTAATCACCCGATGTGTGTCCGTGCGATTACCACCTGTTCGCCAAAATGAAGGAACCTCTTCGTGGGCCACGCTACAACAGAAGACAAGACATCGTCTGGTTCTTGCGAGATACCAACAGCGATGGAGTCGCTGACGATGTACGATGCCTTCCATCCGTCTTGGGGAAGGTGATCAAGATGCGGGACATATTGAGAGCATGTAAAACGGTGGAAACCTGTCAGTAAAGTCCAGTATGAAGTGTTTTCACTACTTTTTATCCAACCCATTGTCATCGACTGCGGGAACTAATGAGAACCCTTTCATAACGAAGGTGCAGTTTTCGCCTGGATCCCTGCATAGTTTCATTTGGGAACCCCACCTTAGCGGACAATACGTCAGGCAGTGTACCGCAGGGAGGAAACACGTGCGCCAATATGGGAAGCCAACAACAAATGCTACCTCTCGTGCGGGGCAATGATATGAGCGCACGAATACCTTGTGATTGGAAAGCAAAGCTGCTTGTGTGTGTGTGTGTGTGTGTGTGTGTGTGTGTATGTGGAGTCAGTCTGGGCGCTGGGCAGCCCCAGGCGGTCGGGCGACCGTCAGTCAGACGAGCCGTCCGGTCGGCCAGGAGCCGTTGACAGCCTCACAATATGTCGGCTGGCGGGCGCTCGTGTCGCAATTAGTTCCTGTCGTTACGCGCTCGGCGTTAATTTCATGCACGTACGGGCATCGACAAAGCGCCGACCTGCTCAGCTGGAAGTCCACTCGCCTGTGTAAGCACGTCGGCCGTTTCAATCAGCGGATGGCCAGCCGGCGCTGCATTAACATAATGAGAACGTGTCGCCGGCTGAAGGCGTCCCCCGAGATTAGCCCGTTAACATATAATATGTGGCCGCTGCTCGCCCGGACTGCTGGCCGACCAAATGCCTGCTGGAGCGCTCTCTGTCACTGCCAACTCGAATGGTGGATTTTTTAGTTTTTGAGATAAAAGTGGGACGACTTCTTAATTATGTTCTTCTCACTAGGTGTGTCAGGAAAACTATCCTCCTGTCACTGAGGATAGTTGGTTAGGGCCTTGTCACACTGGGTGCAATCCAGAAACAGAGAGATGAAGCGATCTCCCTTGCACTGAACCTCATGCATCGTTTCTCATGAGATGCGCTGAGCTTCCTGTTCGGCTGACGGTGGCCGTCGAACAGCCTGTAGCAAGTAAATGGCCGCTACCCGCTTTACACGCTCAAACGGAAGCTTTCCAACGGGTGACTGTGAGCCAGTGGCGCGCTCTTTGCGCACTGTTTTTGTACACATCGTTTAGTCAACAGCTCTGTTACCTCAGCCAACTGTCTACTCCTTATAACTAACCCTAGAAATACAACCATACCTTCCATAACTTGTAACTTTTACTAACAACATTATTTTTAATCACAATCAAGGACCTGAAAATATATTTTAGCTCAATCTTAGCAGTAACAATACATTTTACATCAGTTTCCTTTAATTTACGTCTATGGTCACAAACTTTTTGTTAACAGACTACTGGTTTCGGTCTTTAACGACTATCATCAGGTCTGCAGCAAAAATGGGAAAAACATAAATACACTCGCAAACTGTATACAGCTTGAGAACAATACACAGGCCATAATGAAAAGTGGCACTGACAAAATTTGCATTTGTGCGCTTTAAATATGATGAGGCATACCTGTTTCACAAAAACAAAGTCCTAATGTACTGCAGCCATAGTGGCATCGTCAAATACATACAAATAACATCACATGCATGAGCCATGTTGTCAGTAGCACTACTGTTGAAAACAAGCTGCCGTACAGTAGCCACAAGATGTTTGTGTTTTAAGTTCATTAGATGTTTCTTATGTCGCCATACACTAGTTTCCGAAAATTAATTGAAACAGCGAATATAAAGAGGGATACAATAGTTGAAGTCTGTAATAAGCTTATAACGTATAAAAAGCATTGCAATAATAAAAAGCGATAAAAATAAGAACACAGCAAAAGTAATATTGTTAATAAGGGAAGAGTTAAGACACAGTGGTTGGTATGTGCTCTGGGGCCAATATTCTAGACAATGACATAAATATTAAACACCGTTGATAGTGCACTGAGTAACATTAAACAACCATAAAACAAATCGCTAAAGGAGCCACAAATGAAAGAAAACATACTGCTGTACATAATCAGCGCCCCCTGTTAGCGTAAAAGCCAGAATTCCGCACAGGCGGGAAGTGGTTGGAGGAACGTGACTGGCAGAGGTCCCCTTGTACCCTGCAGCACTCCGCTGTAAGAAAACAATGATAAAATTCCGTAACAGTGGATGATCCACATTATCTGATTAACGCAGTCTATGAAATGAACAGAGACGAAACAAGAACATACTAGAGTCATGCGTAAAACGCGTTAACACGAAGTAAACAGTTTGCCGATGGTACTTAAATACCACCACAAAATTAAAAAAAATATACAAACTTCGTTAAATGTCGTTGTCTCCTAGTCAGAACACAAATTTACAGATTTATAAATGTGTAAACAATTACGGAATCTGGCATAAGAAAACATTAACAACGATAAATATTATTTACAAAATTTTATAAAGGTTAAGTACAAAACTAGATAATAATATTTTCAAAAAGTAGGCATAAAATGCCCTTGGCCTCTTACTATAATGAGGCTTAATGTACAATATAGTAAACAGCCTACGTTAAACAAGTAACTTGAAATATTGACCTCGCTATCGGATTTCAAGTAAATAGCTTCCTAGTTTCCAGAATGAGATTTTCACTCTGCAGCGGAGTGTGCGCTGATATGAAACTTCCTGGCAGATTAAAACTGTGTGCCCGACCGAGACGCGAACTTGGGACCTTTGCCTTTCGCGGGCAAGTGCTCTACCATCTGAGCTACCGAAGCACGACTCACGCCCGGTACTCACACCTTTAGTAGTGACAGTATCCGACTCCTACCTTCCAAACTTTAGAGAAGCTCTCCTGCGAACCTTGCAGAACTAGCACTCCTGAAAGAAAAGATATTGCGGAGACATGGCTTAGCCACAGCCTTGGGGATGTTTCCAGAATGAGATTTTCACTCTGCAGCGGAGTGTGCGCTGATATGAAACTTCCTGGCAGATTAATCTGCAGTTTTAATCTGCCAGGAAGTTTCAGCTTCCTAGTTGCCGACCGCTACCCAGTAGTCAGTAGCTTAGTCTTTACATTGAAATTCATAAAGTTTGTTTGCAGAGCTTGATAAATGAAGCATTAAATGAATGTAAGTAGGGGGATCCAATATGTTCGTCTAAACTAGACGACATTGTAGTTTATAGATTCGGATCACAAAGTTTATTTAACAAGATGCGAGTCCTTTTCCGCCCAAAATGTTGGGACACCAAAGAAAGCTAGCAGCTAATTCACACAGTCCTTCACTAATATTTCGTTAAATTAAAAACGAAGTTCCTTTCCTACACCTATTTTTCCTTTTATCATGGTACTTGACAAAAGCATTATAGTTCGGAAATGAAATACCTTACAGAAATATCTTATCTCGGATAATTTGTAACTTCCATGTACGCGGCTCTATACTGCCCTGAAATTAAGAAGTCTGATTAGTCTCGACTGTGTCCCCACACGAACTTCTCACTCAGCTATCTTCCAGTACGAAGCGTCCTTTTTAATTTCCTAACAACAAACCTTGGAAGGTGTGCCCCCACAGCTTCCACCCCCACTCCCAACTACCACAGCTATGTGGCCTGTCGGTGGCAGTCTAACTGCCGCCTTTCCATGTGCTCTGTCAGTAATGTTATCTCAATACAACATAAAATTTACAATATTCGAGGTTTACATAAATGAAAGCTTGTAAGAATGACGGTAAAACGTACCTTAATTTGATGTTATATAACTTATCAGCTATACAACGGATCAATTATTTCTACTAGCCTATAATGTTAAATTAATAGTTTGCAACATAGCTGAGTTAGACTTTCCATAACAAGTAAATTAAACCACAATAAATTATAGATATAATTATTACCTCTGCACAATATATTGTACCACTTATCATTTATTTCGCCTGTAGCAATTCCTTAACCTAGAATTATAGCAGACATTAACTTAAGGATTCTGCACAGGTCTTCATTTTATGTAATAGATGGGGGATAAACCTAATGAGGTTTCTATTTTTTGCATTTTCACATGTTATTCCGTGCATGTTTACAGAATTTTCGTCTAACTTTTGGTAGCTTGGTATCTTAATTTTATTATTATTATTTTTTTTTAACTGCTCAATACGTGCTTTCTCATTTGCTGACCTCGGCTTATCCATAGATACTCGACTGTTTTTGAGAGAACGACCGTCACAGCTTTCGACGTTATTTAGATCCCTTTTAGGACGTAACACATTCAGCCTAACTGGTAGAATAGTGGCCAGCGTCATCGCTTTTCACTTTCCGCGTCCCGCGTTCGGAACCCGATTATTGTTTTTATTTAACATATTTTATTTTTGCATTTTTCTACCCATGTCCATAGAAGGTTACTACACAAAGGTTTTTGTCATGTTTGGGGATACAAGGGTGCCATATTAATTGTAAAATTACAACAAGGTTTAACAAAAAGTTTCAAACATTTATTATATAAAATGCGTTTATATGGAATTTTAAATGTTTACCATCTTTTTTAGATTGTCATATTCTTATAATTCATTCTTATATTGCCGGCCGTGGTGGTCTCGCGGTTCTAGGCGCTCAGTCCGGAACCGTGCGACTGCTACGGTCGCAGGTTCGAATCCTGCCTCGGGCATGGATGTGTGTGATATCCTTAGGTTAGTTAGGTTTAATTAGTTCTAAGCTCTAGGCGACTGATGACCACAGATGTTACGTCGCATAGTGCTCAGAGCCATTTGAATCATTTTTGAACCATTCTTATATTAGTTCTTAAATCATATATTTTATTACATGTTTATTGGTCAGGAAGATCTTGTACATTCCACTGGATGATACTGATTGGAGACCCATCAGAAATTTTGAAATTCCGAGCATCGCGCCAAGACAGTTTTGCCACAGCAATGTTTCTTCGTATGAATCTCACTCGGGAAAGAAACGCCGCTAACACTCCCGAAGGTTTAAGACGGTAGCAATAATTTCGCGGCAGATGTAGCGTATCAGTATTAAAGTATATTAAATGAGGAACCAACCAGAAGATAAAATAAAATAAATAAATACGATTTACTGTTTATTGTAAATATATAATAGAAAAAAGTGTAAAGAGTGAGTTTTAGTGAACGAGAGAACATTAATGATACAACCATGGACTAAACAGTTCTCGTTAACCTCTGTAAAGGAGTACTTTTAAAGTGCGATCGACTGCCTTATTCCCTGTAAGAATCTAAAAGCATTACTCTTGCTCTACCTGTGGGCGAAGCTAGTCACGCTGTATATGAACTGCTGTGTCAGTATCTGTCTGTAATTCACAAACAGCTGCAATCGGCGCTGACTTCGGTCGCGCAGCTTGAGGCTGTTGCCAATGGGCACCACTGTGGGGAGCCGGACTTGGGTATCACGGGGATGTCAACCTCGTCCCGTCTGTCCCCAGATCGATCTGCCGCTGTGGTTGCCGAGGTGGCTGCCCGGAGTGGGGCTGAGCCCTCGCCTGTGGTTGATTGGGAGGTCGTTCCAAGGCGTGGCAGGCAGCGAAAGGCTTCCCCGGAGGCTGATCAGAAAGCCTCCCCGGTGCGTCTGACAAACCGGTTTCAGGCACTGTCTCTGGCTGAGCCAGATGCAGCCGCCTGCCCTGTTTCAGAGGATGATTCTCAGCCTTCAAGGTCCGTGCAATCGCAGAGGGTGGGCTTACTGGTAGTTGGGAGCTCCAATGTTAGGCGCGTAATGGGGCCCCTTAGGGATACGGCGGCTAAGGAGGGGAAGAAATCCAGTGTGCACTCCGTGTGAATTCCGGGAGGAGTCATCCCTGATGTGGAAAGGGTCCTTCCGGATGCCATGAAGAGCACAGGGTGCAGCCAGCTGCAGGTGGTGGCACATGTCGGCACTAATGACGCGTGTCGCTTTGGATCTGAGGAAATTCTCTCTGGATTCCAGCGGCTATCTGATTTGGTGAAGGCTGCCGGTCTTGCTTACGAGATGAAGGCAGAGCTCACCATCTGCAGCATCGTTGACAGAACCGACTGCGGACCTTTGGTGCAGAGCCGGGTGGAGGGTCTGAATCAGAGGCTCAGACGGTTTTGCGACCGTATTGGCTGCAGATTCCTTGACTTGCGCCATAGGGTGGTGGGGTTTCGGGTTCCGCTGAATAGGTCAGGAGTTCACTACACTCAGCTGGCGGCTACACGGGTAGCGGAGGCTGTGTGGCGTGGACTGGGCGGTTTTTTAGGTTAGAAGGCCTCGGGAAAGTGCGGGATGGGCTGCAATGTCAAAGGGTGCTTGGCAATTACAGGACGTGCTTGGATCAAGGAACAGTCGGAATTATAGTTGTAAATTGTTGTAGTTGCGCTGGAAAAGTCCCTGAGCTTCAAGCGCTAATAGAAAGCACAGAAGCTGATATCGTTATAGGTACAGAAAGCTGGATAAAGCCTGAAATAAGTTCTGCAGAAATTTTTACGAAGTCTCAGACGGTGTTCAGGAAAGATAGATTAGGCAGAATTGGTGGTGGAGTGTTTGTGTCTGTCAGTAGTGGTTTATCTTGTAGTGAAGTCGAAGTAGATACTCCGTGCGAATTGGTATGGGTGGAGGTTATACTTAACAGCCGAATTAAGTTAATAATTGGCTCCTTCTACCGACCCCCAGACTCCGATGATACAGTTGCGGAACAGTTCAGAGAAAGTTTGAGTCTCATAACAAATAAATACCCCACTCATACGGTTATAGTTGGTGGGGACTTCAACCTACCCTCGGTATGTTGGCAAAAATACTTGTTCAAAACCGGTGGTAGGCAGAAAACGTCTTCCGAGATTGTCCTAAATGCTTTCTCCGAAAATTATTTCGAGCAGTTAGTCCACGAACGCACGCGAATTGTAAATGGTTGCGAAAACACACTTGACCTCTTAGCCACAAACAATCCAGAGCTGATAGAGAGCATCATGACTGATACAGGGATTAGTGATCACAAGGTCATTGTAGCTAGGCTCAGTACCATTTCTTCCAAATCCATCAGAAACAAACGCAAAATAATTTTATTTAAAAAAGTGGATAAAGTGCCACTAGAAGCCTTCCTAAAAGACAATTTCCATTCCTTCCGAACTGACTATGCGAATGTAGACGAGATGTGGCTCAAATTCAAAGATATAGTAGCAACAGCAATTGAGATATTCATACCTCATGAATTGGTAAGAGATGGAACGGAATCCCCGTGGTACACAAAAAAAGGTCCGAACGCTGTTGCAGAGGCAACGGAAAAAGCATGCGAAGTTCAGAAGAACGCAAAATCCCGAAGATGGGCTAAAACTTACAGACACGCGAAATTTGGCACGTACTTCGATGCGAGATGCCTTTAATAGGTTCCACAACGAAACATTGTCTCGAAATTTGGTAGAAAATCCGAAGAAATTCTGGTCGTATGTAAAGTACACAAGCGGCAAGACGCAGTCAATACCTTCGCTGCGCAGTGCCGACGGTACTGTTATCGACGACTGTGCCGCTAAAGCGGAGTTATTGAACGCAGTTTTCCGAAATTCCTTCACCAGGGAAGACGAATGGAATATTCCAGAATTTGAAACACGAACATCTGCTAGCATGAGTTTCTTAGAAGTAGATACCTTAGGGGTTGCGAAGCAACTCAAATCGCTTGATACGGGCAAGTCTTCAGGTCCAGATTGTATACCGATTAGGTTCCTTTCAGATTACGCTGATACTATAGCTCCCTACTTAGCACTCATATACAACCGCTCGCTCACCGATAGATCTGTACCTACAGATTGGAAAATTACGCAGGTCGCACCAGTGTTCAAGGAGGGTAGTAGGAGTAATCCATTTAACTACAGATCGATATCATTGACGTCGGTTTGCAGTAGGGTTTTGGAGCATATACTGTATTCAAACATTATGAATCACCTCGAAGGGAACGATCTATTGACACGTAATCAGCATGGCTTCAGGAAACATCGCTCTTGTGCAACGAAGCTAGCTCTTTATTCGCACGAAGTAATGGCCGCTATCGACAGGGGATCTCAAGTTGATTCCGTATTTCTAGATTTCCGGAAAGCTTTTGACACCGTCCCTCATAAGCGACTTCTAATCAAGCTGCGGAGCTATGGGGTATCGTCTCAGTTGTGCGACTGGATTCGTGATTTCCTGTCAGGAAGGTCGCAGTTCGTAGTAATAGACGGCAAATCATCGAGTAAAACTGAAGTGATATCAGGTGTTCCCCAGGGAAGCTTCTTGGGACCTCTACTGTTCCTGATCTATATAAATGACCTGGGTGACAATCTGAGCAGTTCTCTTAGACTGTTCGCAGATGATGCTGTAATTTACCGTCTAGTAAGGTCATCCGAAGACCAGTATCAGTTGCAAAGCGATTTAGAAAAGATTGCTGTATGGTGTGGCAGGTGGCAGTTGACGCTAAATAACGAAAAGTGTGAGATGATCCACATGAGTTCCAAAAGAAATCCGTTGGAATTCGATTACTCGATAAATAGTACAATTCTCAAGACTGTCAATTCAACTAAGTACCTGGGTGTTAAAATTACGAAAAACTTCAGTTGGAAGGACCACATAGATAATATTGTCGGGAAGGCGAGCCAAAGGTTGCGTTTCATTGGCAGGACACTTAGAAGATGCAACAAGTCCACTAAAGAGACAGCTTACACTACACTCGTTCGTCCTCTGTTAGAATATTGCTGCGCGGTGTGGGATCCTTACCAGGTGGGATTGACGGAGGACATCGAAAGGGTGCAAAAAAGGGCAGCTCGTTTTGTATTATCACGTTATAGGGGAGAGAGTGTGGCAGATATGATACACGAGTTGGGATGGAAGTCATTACAGCATAGACGTTTTTCGTCGCGGCGAGACCTTTTTACGAAATTTCAGTCACCAACTTTCTCTTCCGAATGCGAAAATATTTTGTTGAGCCCAACCTACATAGGTATGAATGATCATCAAAATAAAATAAGAGAAATCAGAGCTCGAACAGAAAGGTTTAGGTGTTCGTTTTTCCCGCTCGCTGTTCGGGAGTGGAATAGTAGAGAGATAGTATGATTGTGGTTCGATGAACCCTCTGCCAAGAACTTAAATCTGAATTGCAGAGTAGTCATGTAGATGTAGATGTAGATGTAGAAATATTCCTAACACATGCTTTAATGTTCGCCTTGTATTCATTTAAGTAATATTAGCAACTTCCTCCAGGTCAGATACGCAAGTTTTTCCAGATTTTCAGCATAACAGCAGCTGCTAATATTAGCATCGCTGGTGTCGCACATTCAGAGCGTAAGAATACGCCGTCATTATGCAGCCTATTTAAATTTCCTTAAATATAGAAAAAAAGAAATTCTAACTTCCTACGAAATAAGATTAATATTTCCGATTTGTATTTTCTTTTTGATTAATAGTAAAACAATTTATGGCGATTTTAATTCTATAAATGGCCATACTCGCAACAGCCTTTGGACTGTACTGAATTAACCTAAGAAACATCTAGAACAGTAATTTTCATTCATCAAAATACTCGTTGCTCGGAATTAATGAGAGAAAATAATTAAATTTAATTTAGTGACTTGTCTCAAGAGAGAAGAAATTTTTCCTACTTATAGGGCCCTTCCGATTTGGTAATGATATTTGAAGGTAAACTGTAAGTCCATTAGCGTTCTAAAGGCTAAATAATGGGAGAGACACGATACAGACCACGCTTGACGGATCACGTTTCAGACAATTGGCTCTTGCAGCTGATTTTGGATCAAGAAACACTGCAGAACTTGAACTTCTCCTTACTGAAAACAGTTTGAGATGCAATATTGAAACCTCACACTTGTCAGTTGATAGCAGGTACAATACATGGCAATTAAAACAGAAAATAGTGATTACAAACCTGTATAGCTATTTAATGCGTAACGATATACTGGTAAGAGTTGCAAGGAATGCAAAAGAAAGTTTAAAAAGTCATTACATGCATTATATGTATTCTGTGTGATTCTGTGTGTGAGCATGTTATCAGCACATCGCTTCCCCCGCCGCTGTTTGTGTTCCTGACCTTTTTACTGACATTCCAGTTCTTTGCACTTCCGCAACAATCAAACTTTCTACTTCTGTTTACGTTCCCAATAATTGTTATCGATGTATCGCTGTGGGTTAAATAATAATAGGTGCTTCTAGTTGCTATATTCATTTTGAATAGCCTTAAACTTCTAAATCCGATGAAACTTTTCTTTTCATTAAATTCTATTACACTGACTCACGTATTCATAACAGTTAACTTTTACAGTCATAATGAAATTTTCCGTATTTTTGGAACAAAGAAGATTACTTCATACTCACGTCAGAATGACAGTCAATCTCTCTTCCAGAGTTATATGTTTCTCTATGTTGGTGTCGTGTTAAACCCACCTTTTATATTCCACAATTATTCTTTATAATAAAAGTTCCTCGTGATGTTTTTACATGTAGGAATTACTTGCTAAATTAAGGACAGAGTTCGGTACATTGTCATAATAACAGATACTTCTCTTTTCAAGAAGGCTTCCATGTCTGCGCCTCTTCTGCTTCGTGAGATTCTGTAGAAGGAAGTCCTGGGTGTTGAGTATCTGAGGAATTAAGAATTTCAGTTTACCACAGCTGTTTATTTTTATCTTCTCGTTAGAGTACCCAAATTTTCACAAATAATGCATGAACTTCTTCATAAACAACACACGAAAATGTATTTCGTTTATGTGGTCAAAAGACTTTCATCGAAAAACAGTCCGATCGTAACCTGAGAATCCAGGTTTCAGAATTTTCTCGAACCAGAGAAAAATAATTTCACTTTTAGATATATTTCATCATTCAAATGCTTGTCAAGTTTGACTTATACATTGTTTTCAGAAAATAATTATTAACGTGAATATTTATAGATCTAATGGTTAATAACAAAGATTACAAATTTTGAAAGTAACGTCGTCTCCCTGTTCGTGCAGATGGTTACTGTCTTGCAAACGTCCCCATCTGTTTACTCAGGGATCGACACGTGGCTGCACGAAGGGTTACAGCCATGCGGATAACGTGCCTTTCATCTCGACTGCTAGTGATACGAGGCCGTTGGGATGCAGTACAGCGTTCCGTATTACTCTCCTGAACCCACCGATTTCATATTCTGTTAACAGTCATTGGATCTCGACCAACGCGAGCAGCAATGTCGTGGTACGATAAACCGCAATCGCGATAGGCTACAATCCGAACTTTATCCAAGTCGGAAACGTGATAGTACGCATTTCTCCTCCTTGCACGAGGCATCTCAACAACGTTTCACCAGGTCAACTGCTTTTTGTGTTTGAGAAATCTGTTGAAAACTTTCCTCATGCGAGCACGTTGTAGGTGCCACTGGCGCCAACGTTGTGTGAATGCTCTGAAAAACTAATCATTTGCATATCACAGCATCTTCTTCCCGTCGGTTTAATTTCACGTCTGTAGCACGTCGTCTTCGTGGTGTACCAATTTTAATGGCCAATAGTATAATACTCAATTTGCGTTGAGTCGCCTTCGGGGTTGCGTGTGTCGTGTGTATGCTCCATGGGAATTTGAGAAGATTCAATATGACGAGTGTTTGTGCTGGGAGTGTTGATAGCGTCAGAACTCCACAGCTGCAGTCAGGATCGCATTTACAACTGTGGTTGTCTCAAGCGCTAGCACTACACTGTGGCACTGGTGCACTGTGTGTGGACTTCCGTAAGGTGAATATGCGGGATGTAAAAGCGTTTTCTACGAACTCAGTCATCTAGCCATGAATGGATCATGTTTTCTCAATATATCGCAGTGGTTTTTGTGGCTGTTACTACGCTACCGCACGGTAGACCCTTTCCTCCCTCCTTCTTCCTGCTGTACCCAAGAGAAACGGTCAACTTAGAATTTCTATAGCACTTTTGAAAAGGAAATTACGTTTAGCAGACGTGTAATCGTCAGAAATCCCATAACGTTGATGATATAAATCGACATTGTAATCAACCCCCTACTTCCTGGTTCCATCTATAGCGCACATTACACAATGTCTTTTATGAAGATTTGAGAGGAGTGAAGATTACAATAAACATTCTAGCGTACTTGACTTGTATTGCTGAGTAGGCTCGTCTTTTTTAGGTGTTTGATTCTTGAAGCTGAAAATCTCACATTTTAGTTTCTCATGGTTGAATTGAACTAACTAAATTTCAAGATTGTTGTTGCAGAATTTTTGTTTTTACGTAGATATATTTCCTCACATTTCAGTACATCATACAGTCTTTTGATTTTTCACATTAACGAAGACGAAAATACATTGTTCGCACAAAAATACAAAGATATATTGGATCACATCAGAGGAATGCTTACGACTTCCACACTCTACTGAAATACCATATTCCAAACGGTTTACAATTGTTCTTGACAAATGAATTTCTTCTAGTTTCTGTTACATTATTAATTCCGATTATTGATTCATAAATAAATCCAGGAATAAACATAGTAAATAGTATAGGATTGCGTAATTAATAACAGAAAACTGAAGAGTGCCAATAATTCGCAATTTCAAACGTTTCTAAAAAATTCATTTTAACTGTACATTCATAACTAGTGCTTATCGATTATAATATCGAAACCAAAATATTTTATAAAGTAATACCTTTCCGTAAATTTTAGCGTATACTTTGTATAAAATTATATGAAAGTTTTCATAAAAGAAACTCAGATAATACTGCCCACCAAATTACAAAAAATAGCACTGGTACCGACAACTACTGTTGAGGAAAAATAATGCTGGAGGAGCCTGCCCCGTTAGAACGCTGCTACTTGTGGCTCCAAGGCCCCGGCGCATAAGCTCCGCTACTTCTCTGGCGCTTAGCGATGTGGTGAGGTCCGGCAGCAGATGCGGGCCTTGGGATGGCGAGACGCAACAAAGTTTCTCAGATATGTTTAAATGATGTGTGATGGTGCAATTAGGTGTTTCCTTACGCGATCGGAATGAAAAAAAGCAACGCAATAGTTTAGACATTCCACACACTACAATCGGTTTCCTGAGAAATTCTTTAAAATAACTTTATTCCATAGGCCACCTTGATCCCACAAAATGTTTATATAAACAAAATTCCTGACATTATCTAAATTATTTAAACAGCATTCCATACCATCCAATCAATCAATCAATATTTTCAGAAGTGGAAGAAAGGCAGGGGAAATTGAGAAATATCGATTAATTAAGTAGTCAATGAAACTGATACAATGTTGGGGGTGGGGGAGGGCTACTGAAATAACTTGAAGCAGCTCGTGAATAGCAAAAGTGGCACAACTGAGCTGTTTCGTCCCACTTTTTTTAATCAGTTTGATTAATTAGTCAATTAATTTGATATCAGAAGTGGTGTTCGGTTTTCGAGAGGGTAAGGATGAGGTGGGAGTGAAATGAACAACGGCTTAAGCGAATAGTAGGTAAGGGGACTTATTCCCAGTGGATCATAATCCTTGAAACAGAACAATTATAAATGACTGTGCTTAAACTGACACACAATATTTTTAGCGCACGCAATCTGACTTTCAAAAATCCCTACAAAAGAATGGCCCTGACTAAATTAACCTACACGTTTCACAAATCACTTACCTCACAAAAATCTTCGTTAGTCGAACTACTGCAATACAGCGAGTGCCACTAGTGCCAGCTAAATAAAAGATTCGAACTACTCAAGGCACTAACTACTGATAGGCATAGTTAGCAAATGAAAGATTTTGATAGAGAACAAACAATGTATTTACCTTACTAGTATTCAAAAGTCATAATATATATAGCAGTTCATGACACCCAGTCATACAAATTTCAAAACTCCGCCATTTCTCTCCCCATATCCACCACTGCTGGCGGGTCACCTCCAACTGCGCAAAGCTACGCGCTGTTCACATCCATCTGCCCAACACTACAATGGCAGACAACAATGCAAACTAGTCACAGACTGCGCACAGCACAGCCAGTGATTTTCATACAGAGCGCTACGTGGCGTTACCAATATAAAAAACCTAAACAGCCTACTTACATCCTCTTATCAGAACATTAGGTTAAGGATCAATCAATCGAAAGAGAGCAGTAGTTTTGCCCCTGTACGTATGGCTGCCCCTGAATGTAGGAAAACCACAGTTACAGTCCTGTCTACTACTGTTGACAAGGCACCTACCATGGCAAACCGAAAGGAGGAAGTGATTGATTGGCTTCAAATTTATAACTTCATATAAGAGATGATCTTCAAAAGGTGCAACTTGAATTTAAAAAAAAAAGAAAAGGAAAGGAAAAACACACACACTCACACCTCTCCATTACCCCCAGTTTGCTATATACAAAATTGACGAACTAGAAGAAAAAAAGAAACATAGGCACACAGTCGTTAGGCTACCACCTCACCACTGCCACTTCAATAAAGTTAAAATGGGCCAAAATTAAAGGATACGTTGCCAGGGATAATAATAAATGTACCCTTTCTGCAATCGGAGCACTCACAAGATAAGCTGTCAGGAACGTCTCCGCTGAAGATTGAAAGAAAAGCCGTAAAACATACGCAATCATCTCTTGTGGAAAATTCGATGGGCAAAATGGTTTTTTCATTAAATGACAACAATGACAGCTACAGTGACATTGATAGTGACACATCAAGAGCGCGTCATACCGACGAGAGTGATATCAGCGGACTTTTTATGCCCGTAGAAATGGAGCACAGTCGAATCCAGCTACATGTTTAGCGAGCCCAGTTTAAATCTAAAAGTACCCACCCTCGCTTGGTGGTCATTCCAGGAGATTGGGTTGTCAGTTTTTCTACGTGAAATATGCTTCGTGTTTACTGTTCCGATTTATCATTTACATGTAAATGCTTATTCAGATGGTTCAAACGGCTCTGAGCACTATGGGACTTAGTATCAGGGGTTATCAGTCTCCTAGAACTTAGAACTACTTAAACCTCACTGGACTCGCATTCGCCAGGACGACGGTTCAATCCCGCGTCCGGCCATCCTGATTTAGGTTTTCAGTGATTTCCCTAAATTGCTCCAGGCAAATGCCGGGAAGGTTCCTTTGAAAGGGCACGGCCGACTTCCTTCCCCGTCCTTCCCTAATCCGATGAGACTGATGAGCTCGCTGTTTGGTCTCTTCCCCCAAACAACCCAAACCAACCATCTTCAACCTAACTAACCTAAGGACATCACACACGTCCATGCCCGAGGCAGGATTCGAACCTGCGACCGCAGCAGTCGCGTGGGTCCGCTCGGCCACCGCGGCCAGCTAAATGCTTATTTGTACAAGGTAGTTTTACAGTAGTAAATATATAATCCGCCCCAATATTGTCCCTTTACGTAGACTTGTTATAAAACGTGAATGTGGAATGAAAGAGATAGAGCGTGATGAAAGCGTATTAACTGAGTGCTGAAATTGAGATTCAACAGCGCCATAATTCCTTTTCATTTCATTCATAAACTTGCAAATACCAGTCGTAATTCTCGAATGCTTCGAAGAAGCTGTTCTAGACAGCACCTGTTCGGCAGTTCAGAAATTGCGACCCTTAGAGGAATGAGTCCGTAGCTCCTTAGGCGGCCTATACCTTTTTACGCCAGTGAAAATGTAAGGGCTGTGACGCCGGAACCGTCGCGCCGGTTAGGAGGTGTCTGCGTTCGCATTACATTTCACGTTCGGCGGAATGCGCCAGTTTTGCCGGCACGACGGCCGCATTAGCCGAGAAATGAGCCATTAGGGGCTCTCTGGGCGTCATCGCGCCTCTTAAGGGCCGCGTCGGCTGTCATGATGAGCTCCGGCGGAGACTGCAGCCGGGAGTGCCTGCCACGGCGGCTTCCTGCACCCACCGGCCGCGAAGAACCCCCTCACCATCGGCATATGGAGCTCTACCGTTAGGAAGGCCGCACCGGCCGACGGCGTGCTTCCGCGTTTGCACTCACTTCACGGACGTCACTAAAGTCGGAATTAGCGGAGCAGTGCTTTACAACGAAATGGGTAGTCTCTGTAACCAACAACAACAAAAAAACGGCTCTGAGCACTATGAGACTTAATATCTAGGGTCATCAGTCCCCTAGAACTTAGAACTACTTAAACCTAACTAACCTAAGGACATCACACCACACCCAGTTATCACGAGGCAGAGAAAATCCCTAACCCCGCCGGGAATCGAACCCGGGAACGCGGGAAGTGAGAACGCTACCGCACGACCACGAGCTGCGGACAACCAACAACAGCACGACTTCCTATTACGGTGGCATTTCTCACTTCACTTCCAGCACGTTGCTCCCAGCAACCCAACTTCTCTTTCTTATATCCCTTATTCATTGTTCAAGATGTTTACAAAAAATTATGCATTTAACGACGTTGTGAAGAAACTCAAGGTGTACGAGTGACATTCAATAAGGGACGAAACACATGTTTTTCCCTGGCAATTTTGGTTGAAAAAAGTAGAATTTGTTGTGGGACGTCTTGGAATGTTCCCGCTTCAGCCCATATAGTTTTATGAAGTTCCGACAGGTGGTGGCACTATACGTAGCCGTCAAAATGGCCTGTGTAACAGGTGTGCGTTCCAAGCAGAGAGCTATTTGAGTTACTTTTGGCGGAAAACCGGATCATCGCTGATCGTCATAGGCGCTTGCAGAATATATACGCAGACCTGGCAGTGAACAAAAGCACAGTGAATCGTTGACCGAGCGTCCGTCATCATTGCACATGCTAACGTAACATATTTAATAAGTTGTACTATTTCCGTTTGAAGACTCTATTGGTCTTTGTCGTTGTGGTTCGTACTGCTGACACACTCGTCCACCAATTCGAGTACTCAAAGATATGTGCCCGCTGGGCTAGTCACTACCGAACGTAAGTATACAAAGAGCAATGAAGGACCATCTGTACTGAGTAGCTTTGGCGTTACGAGGTTGGTCGTAAGGGTTCATCACTTCCAAGGAAAGAAGATTGGCTTTAACGTCCCGTCGACATTAGAGATAGTGCACAAGTTAACATTGCGTTAAGGGTGGGTATGAATATCGACTGTGCCCTTTCAAGGGAACTTGGCTGGAACGATTATAGGAGAACACGGAAAACATAAATCTGGATGGCCAGACGCGGGTTTGAACCGTCGTCCTCCAGAACGGGCCATCACTTAGAACGGGAAACAAAACGGCATTCCATGGATTGGTACCAAACCAGCTCTTCTCCGAAGATAAAGTTCAAAGCCGTATCGTCAGTTGGTAAAATCATGGCGACCGTCTTCCGGTACTCTGAAGGAATTATTCCATTTTATGTCTTCCCTTAGTGCGCAATGACCAATTTTGAAGTGTATTGTGGAAACGCAATGAAACTGAAGAATTGACTTCAGTGAGTTCGTCGGCAAGAAATTGCATACGAACTTCTGCTTCTCTGTCACACCTCAAGTCGTCACACAAGTCGGTGCACCGGAGAGGACCTCACAAATCTTCATTGAACTGTTCTTCCTTATACACTATACATTCCAGACATCGCACCTTCCGTCTTCCATCTGTTTGGGTCAATGATGGATGCACTCTGCGGGAAGCAGTACATGGATGATAGGGACCTTACTGATGCAGCAAGACGTTGGCTCATATGTCGACCAGTAGAGTGACACCATAGGGCATAAAGGCCTTCCAATAAGGTAACAAAAGGTCCTTGCATTGAGTGGAGAACAGGTTGAAAAATAGGGTTCTATAGCAGAAAGAGTGAGGAATTACATGGTGTATCGGAATACTTCACAAAACCAACCTGCTTTCAGAAAAAAGAATGTGTTGCATTACTTATTGAAAGACTCTCGTATGTAGGTTGCAGATGTCTCACACAATACCAGAAGTTCTAACTTGTGTCAGCCAGTGCTGCAAAGAGAGCTGGAAAACTTTTTTTCTCGTTATAGAGAACGAGAACTCTTGTAATATTATGCAAATTGCGCGTTCCGAGAGTAACAAGAGTGGACAATGTCGTGACTCGCGACGTTGTGTTGGGACTGTAATACGTGTGTGGATCCAAGGATCCAAGGCGGACGGGGGAGGAGAGTATCAAGAATGTCACAGTCATACTGATAACCGCAAGCGCGGATTGCGTTATATATCGAGTAAAATGTCACTTTGTCAACGTTGTAAGAGTCTATTACTTCTCAAGTCAACTGCATCACCTATGAACTTCTCAAACATTCGAAGGAATACATTTGCCAAATTTCTCTGAAATGAAAAGTCTTGGAAGTTGTAATAAATTACTAAGACACAAGTAGTAGAACAGTTTTGCTATTTGGGGAGCAAAATAACTGATGATTATCGAAGTAGAGAGGATGTTAAGTGTAGACTGGCAATGACAAGGAAAGCGTTAATGAATAAGAGAAATTTGTTAACATCGAGTATAAATTTAAGTGTCAGGAAGTTGTTTCTGAAAGTATTTGCATGGGGTGTAGTCATGTTTGGGAGTGAAACATGTGCGATAAATATTTTGGACAAGAAGAGAATAGAAGCTTTCGAAATTTGGTGCTACAGAACAATGCTGATGATTAGCTGGGTTTGATCACATAATAAATGAGGAGGTATTGAATAGAATTGGGGAGAAGAGAAATTTGTGGCTCAACTTGATTAGAAGAAGGGATCGGTTGGCAGGACATGTTCTGAGGCATCAAGGGATCACCAGTTTAGCATTGGAGTACAGTATGGAGGGAAAAAATCGTAGAGGAAAACCAAGAGATGAATACACTAAGCAGAATCAGAAGGATGTAGGTTGCAGTAGATACTGGGAGATGAAGAAGCTTGCAGAGGATAGAATAGCATGAACAGCTGCATCAGATCAGTGTCTGGACTGAAGACCACAACAACAACAACATGTAACAAATTATTACTATTATTGTAATAATTTTTGTACATTTTATTGTAATTAAATATTTGATTATTAATGCTATTAAATGATAATTGATATCGGTCCAATTTTTTACATCTTGTAATTGGTGGCAACGGACATTTATGGCTGTGGGTGTGGGGGGGGGGGGGGGACTTCCCTCAACCCCCAACCACAACCGTGGAACAGGATCGCTGATCCGCACGTGCTGTAAACGGAAATCTTGTCTCGTACCTCAAGAAAGTTGTAGAAATTATTGCTGTTAGCCTCAGGATTATACAGGCGCAGAGGAATACCCCAAAGTTACATTTCTCGATTGTATGTACCATTAACATTGGCATATTTTTGACGTAGAAATATGGGGAAAACATTTTGTTTGCAATTCAGCGTGTGACAATGTACACGAAATATTTTTCTTCATTTATGGTCCCGCTACATATACTAGCTTCTCGCCTGGCGGTAAAAGCCCAAGGGGTGTTACCAGCCGCCTCGGGGCATCATGCGGATGCGCTATGGAGATATATGTGACCTGCACGCCGCTCTCCCGGCCGTTTTGCAGACTTTCCAGATCGTGAAGCCGCTACTACTCGGCCAAGTAGCTTCTCAATAGTCATAAAGAGGCTGAGTGCACCCTGTACCAGCCCTCTGAACAAGGAAAAATCCTTGGCAGTATCCGTAATCGAAGACAGTTCCTGCGGATGACAACCATCTGTACTGACCACTCATCTATGGAGACGAACGTCCGCTACACCTGAGTGCCCTAAATTTGCAGTCGTGGATATGGATGTGTCTATTGCTGCTATGGAAGCCTTCAAAATACATCTGCAACTTCAATCTCAAATTTCATCCGTAGCTGTACTTCATGCAATTAACCGTAAGCCCTGCACGGATAATAGAATGCTATCAGCATCACGTTCGCAAGTCACTTACCAGCATTTCTTTTATCCGCAGATATCAACGTTCTGCAAACGACTTTAATCCATTCGGTACGCAAGAGCTCTGACCTGATTCGAATTTTCGTTTGCCGATGTCGGACCTCTTAATTTACATTCCACTGACTAAGTGTATCGACACCTTTTAGTACAAGATAGCCCGTTATTTTCTTGATTCTGTACAGTGTCTATGAATTTTTCTGTAGAACATTTCCGCGACATAGGGACCACAAACGTAGTCGTTACCAGTTGTCACCACAAACAACATTTTGTCAAATGTTTGTAATGTAGTTTTTTTGTCAAATGCACGTTACTCTGCATAACATTATATCATGTTAACACTATACACTTCTTAATACAATAAGTGTTGAAACGTGCATTTGTAAATAAATTTAAGATACATTTTGAGAAATCCACTAATTTAGTATGATACTTTTTGACGACGTATGTGCACCAGAAACAGGAATAGAACAATAGGGGTGAAAATTCCAAACGATGGAGTGTCGTTCGTCTCGCGTTGCGGCAGCTTTCGGTAGCTGTAGAACTGATAGTTGTTAACACAGACTAAACACGGATAACTCGGACATGTATGTGGAAGTCTCCTGCCAGATTTCTAGTACTCCGATTCGAATGGGCAGTAACACTGACTTGAAAAAAAAATTGTATTTATTACTAAAACTCTCCATAGTTACTTGGGATCGCAGGGTTGAATTTGTAGTTAAGACTGGAATTTTGCGTTCCAGCCACACCTCTGATGAACAGACCCCGCCCACATCACTGCTTGCTCCGTCAGACCCAAAGCAGGTTCAGTTAAAATGAGATGCCTCTTTCTCTAGCTCTCCCGTAGTGGGATCTACTCTGCCTGCCTTCACTACCATTCAGGTCTTTGCTTTCACCCTATCAAGAGACCCACGCAGGATTCTATCACCCTGGGCTTGTGAAACTCTGCATTTTTACTAGGTTGTTATTCCTTCACTCCTCCTTTCTTATTTCCACGTTGAGGTCTCGGTCATCTCAAAATAAACGTTACTGAGACACTACGAAACAGTTTTCAAGCCAGAGAGCTGTTATGGGTCTCAACCACCAATTTTGTGACAGATAGATAAACACTAAAGAAATGAAAAAGAGCGAACGAGAAGTAATTAGGAAAATTTTGGCTTTAAATTATATTGCAAAATCAAAGGAATAGATTAAGGGAAAATGCAGGAATGTAAAACTACATAATCATTTATTCGGGCATGAAAAAACCCAGGCAAAACTTAAGACAGTAGAACCAACAAGACTAACTAGATAGTTTGTGGAAGTGTACGAAAGTCCCAATAAAGCTAAAATCTAAGTAATAAAATGGATCGCTGCAATAAAGTAAAGTGCACAAGTAAAGAGAGAGAGAGAGAGAGAGAGAGAGAGAGAGAGAGAGAGAGAGAGAGAGAGAGAGAGAGAGATAGAGAGATAGAGAGATAGAGGGAGAGTGGGAGAGAGAGGTTTAGAATGGATATGGGCCTGATGCCTGGCAGAAAATCCACGAAGGCAGGAACAGGCTGTTCTTGAAAAACGGCAACTGAAACCAAAAGCTGCATTGTAATACGACGCCATTTACTCAAAACATTCTGCGAGTTTCCACGACAAAAAAGCGTCATTTAAGGTCCCACGAGCAGTAAGCCACCGAAGTACGAACCAAAACGACAAAGAGCAACAGAGTCTTCAAATGGAAACAGTACAACTTTTTAAACATATTACGTTAGCATGTGCAACCAACAAAATCGAGTACCCGGGGCCAAAATCAAGTGGATATCGTAACTTCAAGCAACAATCCCGCTATTGGTAAGTGAGTTGCCGTCTGGCCATTAGTGAGACTGTTGCTTGAAGTTACGAAATCCAGTTGATTTACGCCTCGCTGCACTCGATTTTGTTAGTTGCACATGCTAGTGTAACATATTTAATAAGATGTACTACTTCCATTTGAAGACTCTGTTGGTCTTTGTCGTTGTGGTTCGTACTTTGGTGGCATGTTCAAATGTGTGTGAAATCTTATAGGACTTAACTCCTAAGGTCATCAGTCCCTACGTTTACACACTACTTAACCTAAATTATCCTAAAGACAAACACACACACACATGCCCGAGGGAGGACTCGAACCGCCGCCGGGACCAGCCTCAGAGTCCATCGTCCAAGAGTATGAAAGTAATTTGGGCACGAAGGAAACTTAAAACAAAACTTTCAAAATCCCCTTTGTTGTGCATCGCGTGGTCTTATTAATAACTGAATGCTTATTGTTACTATGCATCGTAATCAGAATTAATGAAAATTGTATTAATTCCGCTATGATCTAAATTTTAATGACAAAATAATTTTTATTGCTAAACCCGGCAGATATATCCTCAGACACGCGAATCAGTTCGGAGTCTTAGCCACAAAGTGATTATTTCTGAGGACATCCGCACCTGCTCTGACTTGTACTCGTCTCTAACAAGAACTAATGTGTGGAAGTTTGTGAACGTCCAGCTTAACGGATTCTACGGAACGCATTGGCACTACTTCAAACAGAGTGACGCGCGACAAGTGCAGCCGTTGTTCGTGAACCTGTTCCGTGATTATTGTATGCGGGGGCCCGCGAGGGCGTCGGACAAGGCCGCGCTCTCACAGTCGGCTGTCGAATGCCGATTTTTGGAAGTCCCGTGGGGGTGGCGCATAATGCGGCAGCAGGCCAGACTCCGGTCGGGTGTTTTTGTCGCGGATACGGCGAGCATTCATCACCGGCGAGCAGGTGACACGCACATTATTCACGCCAGCAGGGCAGCCACGCTGGTGGTGTGGGCGGGTGGGGTGGTGGAGGGGTGGAGGGGGGGGGGGGGCTGCGCTGCGGATGGACGGACGAACAGGGGAATGTCCGCCGTTTAGTGCGAATTCCTGGTGGCGTTGTATGTTTCCTCTTGATAAGTGCCAGGTAGATTGAACTAGCTACAAGGGTCATTCAGGTAGAAACCTTAAAAGTGGCATGAACTGTTTAAAAGTGGTTTTACCGACATGCCAGTTGATGGGAGTTATACTACTGTCTCGAAAAAGTCCAACTGTCGCTGCATCTCAGAGAAGAGTGCTGTGTCTGTGCAAAGATGGTCACTGTGTTGTTGACTTGTACTGCATTGGAGCGGCGGTCTGCGATACATTTTTTGAGTACTGAAGCTGTTAAACCTGTGGAAATGGATCACAGGATGTAAGCACAGTACAGCGATCCCGATCCCGGTGATTTGTGCGTGTCCGTACAGCAAGTGTACGATGGGTGCAGGAAGTTTAAAAGAGGCCGAAAGATATGTAGATGAACCTCCATAATCATAATATGGTGCATGAGAGAATATTATTTTCTATCAACAATGAAGATAGTATCTTGCCGTGTCAGCAATGCAGAAGTGTACCGGCACTGCGCACCAGCACCGAGCGAGGTGGTGCAGTGGTTAGCACACTGGATTCGCATTCGGAAGGACGACGATTCATTCCCGCGGCCGGCCATCCTGATTTAGGTTTTCTGTGATTTCCCTAAATCGCTCCAGGCAAATGCTGGGATGGTTCATTTGAAAGGTTACGGCCGACTTCCTTCCCCGTCCTTCCCTAATCCGACGAGACCTATGACCACACAGTTTGGTCTCTTTCCACAAAACAACCCAACCCCAACTGCGCACCGTTCGAGTTGTGTAAACTTTCACTGACTCTTGTCTTGTATGGAAACCTGGTAGCTTAATGTTACTGTCACTCTGTTCCTCATAAACGTTCGTAGGCAAGACAACTGGCTCATAAGCAGTTGTTCTGTCATACGTGATCAAACGTGTGCTGAGAGAGTATTGATGAAACAAAGAGGTCTACTTGTAGCGCAGTGTTTACGTTGTTCGTCAACCGATGAGTCCTCAGACTTAAAGTGACAAGTACATTAAATCATCTTGCTGTTGAACTCTCTGATTGTGATCTGCGGATTTGTATGCACAAGAGGGAAGCACTAGAGGCGTAGATTCCGCTGAAGGCGTTCCGCACCTAAGGCACGCAGATCGCGTAGTGACGAATGTAAACAGTACTGTTGAGGAAGAGGTTGTGAAGAAATACAGGCATTTACTGCAAACGAAGTACCCAATATTTTCGATATTAATCTTGGTTTCGCACAGAGTATTGTGCATAGTGTGTTGCGATTCAGTAATGTGACCACAAGACAGGTTTCACATCAGTTGAGTGCTGAATTGAGACATTGCCACAACGACGGCATTTCGAATGACAGACGGAGGTGAGCATCTTGCAGAGACAAATATTACCAAAGACGCTGCCGTATTAACTTCTATGGTCGTCGGCTTAGCTAATGACATCATTATATGCAAGTGCGTCGTCATACATTAAAATCCGACGCAGAATGCAATTTAGAAAATGTTACAGCATTGCATGGAAAGGGGGTCATCACTGTCCAATAATTCGTACTCATAGCTACTACGAAATCACCTTCGCCATGCAATCGACTAGGATTTATAAGTGCATCGTTTTTGTTGAAACTCGAATAGGATCATCCGCATATTGCCCGTTCAGCTCTAGCAACAAGACAGAATATTTTAATATCTCGACAACTTACCTTACTTACCAGATTTTACTCGAGAAATTTTCACGTGTACGGATGACTCAAACAACCTCTGTGAGGCAAACATTTCAGAAACGATGAAGAGGTACAAACCGCGTCGCACGAGTGGCTTCATTCGCAACGAAAAGGTAGTTTCTCGTGAATATCCATATACTAACGAATGCGTGTTCCACGTCTTTGAGGGACTACGTCGAAAACGGTACATCTGTAATTTTTCTGTATTAACTCATTTGCGTCACAAAAATAATTAGTTTTAATTTGAATCACGTGCGTAATATTACCCTTCAGGCAAGATTTCAGTAACGGCAGTTGCTTTTGCCTTCAGTAGCCAGAGTAATGTAATCTACGAAGGTAACGTGCTAACACAGTGTGGCTTGGTGCCTCAGGCTATACGTCATTTTGAGCAGCATATGCTCAAAGAAAACTAAAATCTCTGTGTCACACTGAAATATACCTACAATTAGAACTCGAAAACTACGAGAATACATACAGGGAACTTCAACGAAGTTACTCACCTCAAATACTGCTATTTAAAATATCGTAATTCTGGTTTCATACTGATAAATAGTGAGAAAGTCCCCACTAAATGACCTTTATTAAATACTGAGACATCGAAATAGACTTTGCTTTTCCAGATACATCTGTAGTAATTTCTCCTATTAGATTCTGGATAATTAATCTGGATTGGTGTAGGAGACGATCTGCCAGTGAAGTCTTTGGGTACTGTTGAAACATTGTCCAAAAATGAATTGGGTAAATGGTTCAAATGGCTCTGAGCACTATGGGACTTAACTTCTGAGGTCATTAGTCCCCTAGAACTTAGAACTACTTAAACCTAAGGACATCACACACATCCATGCCCGAGGCAGGATTCGAACCGGCGACCGTAGCGGTCGCGCGGTTCCAGACTGTAGCGCTTAGAACCTATCGGCCAAATTGGGTGAAGTGAAATGTTTTTCACAGTATAGTCTATCACACATACGGGAAATCGATTGAAATAAGGTAGTGCCTGTCAGTATTGATAACTTTAGCACAGAGATAGTATACCCGTTTTGTGGTACCCTGGTAGCTAATTTAGAAATATTAGTGAAGACAAATGGGACAGGGATTTCACGTCATATTACATAACACCAGAACTGCACTAAGGGGAAAAGTAGCACATCTGGAAGTTCCAGACAAGGAGGACACGGAGAAACTGTTAGAAGAGAACATAGGGTTATTTTATCCTCTTGGACCATTGACTGCCATGTGATTAAGTCAATATTATATGCATATTGTAAATTAAGCATCTACCTACAAAAAATTGGGAAAGAGTCCCACACCAACTACAGCCTGCATGGAAGAGTTTATAACTCAGCAATTTAAAAATGGTATCATAGAAACAAGTAAATAGCACATGATCAGCACCTGTCGTCATCATTCCAAAAAAATCATCGGATGGCAGTGAAGCAGTTAGGTTCCGCTGCTACTACCACTATTTAAATCAGAAGATAATATCAGTGATATGCGATGGCGTGCCATTCCAAATATAACAGAAATTCTAGATATTGTGGACCAATGTCATTATTTCACACCTAACGCCTGTATGTCGTCTGAAAACAGCATTCTCAAACCCCACTGGTCATTATCAATATCGCCGCCGGCCGTTTGGGCTGAAAAATGCACTAGCTACGTTCCAGCCACTATTAGATAGTGTACTGCAACGATTGAAACCCAAGCAATAAATAATATATCTGGATGATATAACTGCGTTCTCCAAAGATATCCTGGAGTATATAGCGCGTTTATGCAAGGCTTTTGATCTTCAATGCACAGCGCTGTTGACACTTAATCTGAAAAAATGTCACTTAGTTTTACTAGAAGTCCGTTACATGCATCATTTAGCTGGACAAAGTGGCATATCCACACCTTACTGATGAGGCAAAGAATTTTTCAGTGCACACCACGGTAAAGGAAGCGTAGAAGTGTTTAAATCTCACAAATTTTTATTGAAAATTAGTTACAAAATTCTCGGAAATTGCTAGACCTCTCACCCTACTAGTGAAAAAAGTAATTAACTTCCATTAGTTGTACAATTCCGAAGTATAATTTCTAAAGCTAAAAGATTTATTAAAGACTTGAGCAGTTCTAGTCTTTCCAGATTACCAGAAAGAGTTTATTCTATCATGCGACTGCTTTAGGTTGCATTTTGCATCAGGAGGTAGATAGGCATGACACCCCACGCCATTTGCCTACAGTCAGAATAATAGAGCAAAATAGAATTATTCAGCAACTGAAAATAAATCTTTGCATTAATATATAGAGGAGGAGGAGAGTAGTGTATAATGTCCCATCAACAATGAGGTCATTAGAGAAAGGTCACAAGCTCGGCCTAGGGAAGGATGAGGAAGAAATCAGGATGGCAGGACGTGGGCTTGAACTATTGTTGTCCCAAATACGAGTCCAGAGTGCTAACTGTTGTGCTACCTCGCTGAATATTAATATATCGAGTAATTTATTTCCAATTACAATCTATTCAAATGGTTCAAATGGCACTGAGCACTATGGGACTTAACATCTGAGGTCATCAGTCCCCTAGAACTTAGAACTACTTAAACCTAACTAACCTAAGGACATCACACACATGCATGACCGAGACAGGATTCGAACCTGCGACCGTAGCAGTCGCGCGGTTCCGGACTGAAGCGCTTTGAACCGCTCGGCCACAGTGGCCGGCTTTAACATATTGTTGATATTGACAGTCAAGTACCTTTGTGTTCTGATTTATAATAAATCTCCCTTTCTTTTACTGAGTAGATTACGATTTTTTATTAAAGACTTGTGATTCTGCACTTTTTATTCTAAGAAATAGCAAGGTCCACCATCAATTCCTTTCGTTACCGTTGGGCACATAGTTAATTAGGCGCTAGGTAAGGACGGGATCGAGTGCATGTCTAATTAAAGAGATACAAACTCTTCTCCATCCCGGCACTTCGCAAGGTCTACATTGTTATACTCTGTTGCGAATTAGACTATCATTATTTATGCTTGTTATAAGCAAGGTTGTCGAAGTGACACACAGAGAATAAAACTGCAAGGTCATGGATTGTTAATCAGTGGTGGTAAATGTGTAACATCAAGACTGACCTTCCGATTACTGGCCACCATATCAGGAACTATCATCCTGAATGCAGCTTCCACATTCATTTATCCACCCAGCCTAACCCTCTAAATTCGAGACACAGACAATATAACTTACCTAAATCACGCTTTCGACCCAACTCTGCTCACCACCCTAGACTAAATGTTAGCTGTACAAAATGGTCGCCTATCATTGGGGCACATTTTAGACTATGCAGAAAAGTTCTCTATTCAACCTCATTTCAGCTAATAACTAGGGGGCCTCAACCTCAGCTACCTGCATGATTTTAGCAGTAATAGGAATCGTATACTACCAGTTCAAGCATAAATTACCACAAATCCCGTCTCTGCCAACCAAGGAAAAAAGTTATAAAGGGACTTGGAAGCAAAGATGCAACGCCAGGATGAAAATCAGGTCTTATTGGAGTCAGCCAAGCACCAGTCAGCAATCCATGTGCTGAATGGATAAACACCTCTTCTGTGGCGAAGCCTGCTGCATGACAAACCAGACCAGTCGGCAGGAAGTATTGCAGCCCGACCCACTGCCAGTTATGACAGTCATTCATTCTTTCTATTCGACATAATTCGACGTCACATAATAACGTCGCCAGTGCCACGAAGTCAGAGGGGAGCAGCAGCATTGGCCAGCCCCTGTGGCCGAGCGGTTCTAGGTGCTTCAGTCCGGAACTGAGCTGCTGCTACGGTCACAGGTTCGAATCCTGCCTGGGGCATGGATATGAGTCATGTCATTAGGTTAGCTAGGTTTAAGTAGTTGTAAGTCTAGGGGACTGATAACCTCAGATGTTAAGTCCCATAGTGCTTAGAGGCATTTTTTGAGCAGCAGCATTGAAGCCCACCTGAACCAGGGTGTCACCTTTTGAACAGTTGCACAGTTAAGTGACGTTGTACCTGTGCTACTCAACGCCTTGCTGATGACACAGATGCGTCTACCACCAGTGGGACACGAGCCGCTGCCGCCTACGTAAAGAAATGGGTGCTGGGGCCGTCATGCACATTGCCGCCATCGTGGGACTACGAAATGGATCTCATTTCTAACGACACTGGTACCAACAGAAGCCTCTACACTCTGGGCGCGTTCGAGCATGACACAACCAGACGTTCTCATAGCAATTACCGATGGCCACATCTTCCCCGACCAAAGAACCCTAGAATCTCGCGGTGCAACAGCATCAGCAGGGCACGAAGCCGGCAGCCCAGGCCCGACGTACTGGAAAACGTGTTGATATCCACCTCGCCCACTAATGTCACACTTATCTTTTAATGATGATCACTACGCGAATTGAAAGTTGGTGGTTATAATATATGCTCTACATCTTCGGCGAAGATTAGATTTCGCAATTTACTGAGCAGCCTCTTCTGTTTAGGCCGTCGTCTATCTGCAAGTGTGTCCCACTTCAAACTTTGTATGAGATTTATAACATTCTCGCCATGGCTAAATGTACCAGTCACGAATCTTGCCGCCCTTCTTTGGACCTTCTCAATCTCTTGAATCAGACCCAAGTGGTAAGGGTCCCATACAGACGAACAATACTCTAAGAATGGACGTACTGACGTATTGTAAGCTATTTCCTTTGTTGAAGGACTGCATTGCTCCAGGATTCTACCAATAAACCGCAATCTAGAGTTCGCCGTACCCGTTACTTGTGTAATCTGATCATTCCATTTGAGATCATTTCGAATAGTCACACCCTAGATGCTTGATTGATGTTACCGCTTCCAAAGATTGATCACTTATTTTGTACTCATACATTAATGGGTATTTTCGCCTTGTTATACGCAGTAGGTTACACTTACTAATATTGAGAGATAACTGCCAGTAATTACACCACGCATTTATTTTCTCCAAATCCTCATTGATTTGTTCACAAGTTTCGTGCGATACTACTTTCCGGTAGACTACAGCATCATCGGTAAACAGTCTAAGGCCGCTGTCAATACCATCAACCACATTCATTATCTAAATCGTAAAATGCAAAGAACCTATTACGCTTCCCTGGGCCACACCTGAAGTTACTCTTGTTTCTGTTGAAGTTACCCCGTTCAGGACCACATACTGCTCACTGTCTGTTAGAAAACTTTCTATCCAACCGCATATGCCATTGGACAGACCGTAAGCGCACACTTTTTGTAGCAAATGACGGTGCGGAACTGAGTCGAACGCCTTTCGAAAGTCTAGAAATGTAGCATCAACCTGAGAGCCGGTATCTAGAGCCTGTTTTATATCATGCACAAAGAGGGCCAGCTGTGTCTCGCATGACCGCTGTTTCCTAAAACCGTGCTGGTTTCTGCAGATGAGCTTCTCAGAGTCTAGAAAGGTCATTATGTCTGAACACAAAATATGTTACATAATTCTACAACAAATCGATTCAGTGAAATTGGCAGGTAATTATGTGCAACCGATTGTCTACCCTTTTTTATAGATTGCTATGACCTAGGCCTTCTTCCAGTCCCGTGGAACTTTACACCGTTCCAATTATCTCTGATAGATGACGGATAAGAATGGTGCTATATTTGTAGAATAGTCAACATAAAATCTTACGGGGATACCGTCTGGGCCAGATGCCTTTCTGGCGTTTATGGATCTTAACTGTTTTACAATCCCGGATACGCTAAACATTATGTCAGTCATCCTTTCGTTTGTTCGATAATTGAAAGGGGGTATGGTGCTTCAGTCCTTTATCGTAACCGAGTTTTTGCAAGCTAGGTTTAGAATTTCGGCCTTCTGTTTATCATCATCAGTTACATTACCAGTACTGTCAGCAACAGTAGGTATTGAATTATTTGTAGTAGTCATAGATTTTACGTAGGACCAATATTTTTTGGGATTATTTTTAGAATCTGCAGATAAAATATTGCTTTCAAATTCGTTAAAAGAGTCTCTCATTGTCCTTCTGACAGCTGCTTTCATTTCGCATAATTTCTGTTTGTCATCGGGGCAGTGACTACGTTTAAAACGACTGTGCAAAATTCTCTGCTTTCTCAGAAACTTCCATTTATTGTAAACCAGCTGCAATAAAGAAGTTACTGAACCTTTAACTAGAACTTTCTTGGCTACAAACCTCTTCCTTCTTCGGCTGAGAGCCTCAGTCCACACCACCCATCCTGGAGATCCCATCGTAACCAACTGTGCAAGAGCCAGTTGGTTACACAATCGATGAACAAAATAGTTCCTTATTGTTGCATCTGATTTGGAGAACTATATCACTGTGCCCTAGTCACAAGCGCAGCGTGGCGTTGATATATTTCCTCTGAGCAAGAGAGGCGAGGTTGGCATATCCAAGAACTTTCAGCATATACACGCTGTCTGGTAGATTCCGTGCGGATCTTGGCGTAGCTAACAGGGTGGGTGCTGAGTCGGTCGTGGACCTTCGCTTGTTCCAGGCGACCAACGGGATGGAATTGACATTACACTTTAGCAGAACCCTGGCCTGTATGCTGCACTGCTGCGTCAGACGGCAGTTAGCAAGTTGTACGGAGCTGGGTGGTCGATGAATCAAGCCTCAGACCAGAAGGTGGTGCCACGTACGTCGGCGGGTGTTCTCACGGAGATGTTGGTGGAATGTTAACTGTCATGGAGCTCGTATTCAAGTGGTGATCAGTTGTTCGTGCCTTGGTGACGCCAATGGCAGCTGTATGCTAAATAAGCATAGGCTGTGTCAGTACATCTCATCACGCTTACTGACGCACAGCAGGCGGCGTGCATGGCCCTGCCATGCAGATGATGACAGGCTGGCTCCGGCGGCTGTGATTGTAGTGTGACATGGACCGTGGAAAACCGGATCTCTCTTCTGGCAGCTCTATCAAAAATTTTTGAGAAAGTGATGTATTCAAGAATAGCCTCCCATATTTGTAAAAATAAAGTACTAACAAAATGTCAGTTTGGTTTTCAGAAAGGCTTTTCAACAGAAAATGCTATATACGCTTTCACTGATAAGTATTAAATGCTCTGAATAACCGGACATCACCCATTGGTATTTTTTGTGATCTCTCAAAGGCCTTTGATTGTGTAAATCATGGAATTCTTTTAGATAAGGTAAATCATTATGGTTTGAGGGGGCAGTGTAGAAATGGTTTAATTCATAGTTAACTGGAAGAATGCAGAAAGTTGAAATAAGTGGTTCATGTAATGTTAAAACAACAGCTGATTCCTCAAACTGGGGGGCTATCAAGTATGGGGTCCCACAGGGTTCGGTCTTACGTCCTTTACTGTTCTTGATATACATTAATGACTTACCATTCTACATTGATGAAGATGCAAAGTTAGTTCTTTTTGCTGATGATACAAGTACAGTAATAACATCCAAAAACCATGAACTAAGTGATGTAATTGTAAATGATGTTTTTCACAAAATTATTCAGTGGTTCTCAGCAAACGGACTCTTTTTAAATTTTGATAGAACACAGCATATACAGTTCCGTTCAGTAAATGGCACAACTCCGGTAATAAATACAGACTTTGAACAGAAGTCTGTAGCTAAGGTAGAATTTTCAAAATTTTTAGGAGTGTCCATTGATGAGAGGTTAAACTTGAAGCAACACATTGATGGTCTGCTGAAACGTCGGAGTTCAGCTACGTATGCTATTAGGGTCATTGCAAATTTTGGTGATAAGACTCTCAGTAAATTAGCTTACTATGCCTACTTTCATTCACCGCTTTCGTATGGCATCATATTCTGGGGTAATTCATCGTTGAGTAGAAAAGTATTCGTTGCTCAAAAGCGTGTAATCAGAATAATTGCTGGAGCCCACCCACGGTCATCCTGCAGCCATCTATTTAAGGATCTAGGGATCCTCACGGTCACCTCACAGTATATATATTCACTTATGAAATTTGTTGTTAATAATCCAGCCCAGTTCAAAAGTAATAGCAGTGTGCATAACTATAACACCAGGAGAAAGGATGATCTTTACTATGCAGGGTTAAATCTGACTTTGGCACAGAAAGGGGTGAATTATGCTGCCACAAAAGTGTTTGTTCACCTACCAAACAGCATCAGAAGTCGGACAGATAGCCCACTAACATTTAAAAATAAATTAAAAGAATTTCTAGATGACTACCCCTTCTACTCATTGGCTGAAGTTTTAGATATAAATTAAGGGGGGCAAAAAAACTTAAACATTAGTGTCATTCAATATTTTGTGTAATGTAATATGTTGCACAGACATCTTGTATCAACCTGACACGTTCCACATCATTACGAAGTGTCGTATTCATGATCTATGGAACAAGTATTAATCTAATCTAATCTAATCTAAGAGAATCGAAGCATTTATGAAGTAGTGTTACAGACGAATATTGAAAATTAGGTGGACTTATAAGGTAAAAAATGAGGAGGTTCTGCGCAGGATCGGAGAGGAAAGGAATATGGGGAAAGCACTGACAAGGAGAAGGAACAGAATATCTCTTAAGACATCAGGGAATGACTTTCATGGTCCTAGAGGGAGACATAGAGGGAAAAAACTGTAGAGGAAGACAGAGATTGGATTACATCAGTCGAATAATTGAAGACGTAAATTGCAAGTGCTATTCTGAGATGAAGATGTTGATACAGGAGTGGAATTCGTGGTGGGATCGCATCAAACCAGTCTGAAGACTGATGACCCCCCCCCCTCCCCCCCCACAAAAAGAACTCATTAGGGTGAAAACAAAATTATCAATTTTATGATATTTTCAATGATTCAGGACAGGAAATAAGTGAGGTGAACTGCTTAGCTCTATATTAAAGGCAAAATATTACAAAATGGACAGTGCTGCAGACGGAAAGAGACACAGAAAAACAGTGAGTTGATAGCTGAAACAGCATATTTGTTCTATTTGATTTGGATTGTATTTCATCTAGTTATTATAATATCAGAAATATTTAAGTAGGAATGTATGCAACAGGGAAGAAAAAAAATGTGGAAAATAAAGTTGAAAACCCGGTTCATTTCAGATGATGTTAAATATGGAAACAGTTAATAAAGACACAACTGAAATTGCCATATGGAATTTTTCCTGTAGTCAGCATGTCTTGTAGAGACATGTAGGAGAACACAACACTTCCATAATGATAAACTAGGGCTCGGTAAGAAGGAAGGATGTTTAGGATTTAACACCCTGTCGACATCGATGTTATTAGACACTGAGCACACACTCGGAATGTTTCAAGCATGGGGAAGGAAGTAGGTCATGTCATTTCAAAGGAACAGACCCGGAATTTTCCTGGAGCGATTCAGGGAAATCACGCAAAACCTAAATCTGGATGGCTGGACGTGGATCTGAGCGTAGTTCTCCTAAATGCGAGTCCAGTGTGTTGACAGTGCGCCACCACGCTCTGTGATCCACTAGGAGGAATACTAGGATGCGCTATAATTAGAAGAAGACACAGAAATGCTCCCACTTAGGACTGACCAAAACACACACACACACACACACACACACACACACACACACACTTAAGACAGAGTGAAGGTGCCTTCTAAATCGATCAATTACTGAAATTTATTTCGATGTTTAATTATTGAAATTTACAGAAAAAACTTCAGTTTAAGAATCCGACGGTAAAGTTCTTGTACTTTTAATGTAATATTTACTCATAATCGTAATGCGATAATTTTTAAACAGTTATTAAAATGCAAAGGTATTAAATACGAAGTGCTTTGTGGAAACAATATGGAAATAATAGCGGTAAGAGGCGGCACTAATACCGTCAACTTATACTATGTCGCATCAAGAGGACGACCTCAAATGCCCGTTAAAGTGAGCTGCAGTTCCCTGAATTAAGAGTGTACGCAATAGCTAGTCCCATGAATATGATAGAAAGAAATCATCCTTTTTACATGATGAAGTCCGAGTAGGCTTGATGGGAGAGAAAACAAAACATGGCAACGAGTTTCTCAGCAAATACTTGGAACGAGTTCAAGCAGCAAGCGAAACAGAAACAAAAGCTGTGGAAGGAAGACGGTGATCCTCCAGGAAGAAAGTGAAATCAATCTGCCCTGCTGGCAAAGATACTAACAATGCTTTCTGGAATGCGAAAGAGATTTTTCTGATGAAAAAGGCTGACGAATTTTATACGAGCCTTCTGGACCAAATGTATCTACATCTATATTTTACAAGCCACCTTACCAGGTACGGAGGGAACTTTTGGCTCCTGTACCTTTTTTCCTCTTCTCTTTTGTATTCGCGAATGGCGTTTGGTTCAATTTCTCGGATTTCTTCACTGTGACCATATTGCGAGTTGTATGTCGTAGGAAGTAGCATGCAGCCAAACTCTTCCAACAATGTACTCCCTTAGCATATAATAGCAAACTTCTCTATGGTGCACAACACCTCTCTTGTAGCGTTTGCCACGAGAGTTTGTTGAGAAAATCTGTAATGCTCTCGCGCAGACTAAACGAACTCGTGTCGAAGCGTGCCCTTCTCTGTTGGATATTTATTATCTTTTCTATTAATCTGACCTGGTAATGATCCCAAACAGGTGGGCAAAGCTCAGTAATCGATCTAACAAATGTTTTGCGAGCCATTTCTTTCGTGGGTGAGCTACATTTGCTTCATATTCGTCCAACGAATCTCAGCCTGGCATCTGCTTCATCTACATGTTTGCTTTATGTGGTCATTCCGCTTGACGTCACTCTGGTGGTACTCTTAGGTATTTTCCAGAAGTTCCTCTTTCCAGTTATTTGCCGCCAATCTTGTAATCGCAGAGTAATGGATTTGCAATTCAAGCGCAGTGCCTTACATTATTTTGCGTTCATGGTAAAACGGCAGTCCCTCACCTATCATCGATTCTCTGCATATATTCCTGCATTTCGCAACTGTCTTCTGGCGTTGCTACTTTCTCATAGATCGCCGCAACATCTGCGATCTGGCCGAGCGATTCTAGGCGTTTTAGTCTGGAACCGCGCTGCTGCTACTGTCGCAGGTTCGAATCCTGCATCGGGCATGGATGTGTGTGATGTCCTTAGGTTAGTTAGGTTTAAGTAGTTCTAAATCTAGGGGTCTGATGACGTCAGATGTTAAGTCCCATAGTGCTTAGAGCCGTTAGAACCATTTCTTCTGCGATCAGACTCATGGACCTTCCGACGTTCTCCACTCGGCCATTTCTGTATATTATTAAATGTAACGGTCTTTATCACTTCTTTGGGCTACTGCTCAGATTATAAGTGACAGTCAAGTAAGAGGGAGACAGATAGAAAAAAAGTACGCAAGTAACTCGTTTATTATTTCAAAAGTAAGCGCCACAACTGCTAATACATTTGTCGCACTTGGTCAGTGCCACCATGGTAAAATATTTGCTGTTGCCTACAGAACCGTGGTTCTCCCAAGGCGCGCACTCCTTCCCGTACGCAAGTCGACGCCCACGAATGTCTTTGTTCTGGCTCAAAATATCGCAAGGGAAGAGATCGGGAGTGTTTGGAGATTGTGTAAAAGAGGGCCCAAATCTTACTAAGGTTGTGTCGATTGCTATGCAGAAGTCTCTCTGGGAAGCCTTCACACGTCCTCCGTACAGTCACGCTCCTTCTTCAAGCGACTTCTGCCTGTTAAGAGCCTTGAAGAAAGGCATTCGTCGCCGTCGGTTTGTTTCTGACGAAGAGGCGCACACCTGGGTATAATAAGAGTTCTGAAGCAAATAGTTAACATTTTTCCATTAAGGCACTGACCGTCTTGTCCCACAGTGGGATAAATATACTAATAGTTATGGAGATTACGTGTTAAATAATCAACAGTTTAGTAACTTTTTTCCGTCTGTCACTTTTTCATTTGACTGCTCTTTCTACATTTGTCGACTTTGTTCCCTTGCGAGCGACGTCTTCTGCATCTACATCTGCATACATTCTACACAAGCTCCCGTAAGGTGCGTGGCGCATGATGATGATGTTTGGTTTATGGGGCGCGATCATCAGCAGCCGTACGAAGTCCCAGTTTTTACGCAGTCGAAGTTTTACACGATCCAATCTAGCCACTGTCACGAATGATGATGATGATAATGAAATGACGAGGACAACACAAACACCCAGTCCCCGGGCAGAGAAAATCCCCAACCCGGCCGGGAATCGAACCTGGAACCCCATGAGTGCGTGGAGGAGATTTCCCTGTACCATTACAAGTCATTTCCCTTCCTGATTCTTGAGTTTCTCCCGGCGTATTTGATAATCAAAGTATCCACAGGTGTACTGCCGGTCTATAGTGTCCAACGGGCACAATATTTCGGCGATCAAACATGTCGCCATCATCAGGTGAACTGACGGACTGAGCTCCTGTGAACGTGCGGGCACGGAGATCCGTACACTACGGCTGCTCAGGGGGAACTGGGTTCGGTCGCGGCGGCGGCCGATTTAAATACTCTCTTCCCGCGGCGCGCTCCCTCCGCCGTCCGCGCCCCGCGCCACGGTAGCGCGGTGGAACAGATTGCGACGGCGTCTGAGATGACGTCGGTGTGATGGCTCTGTCCGCCGTGGTCGTCACAACTATGCGTTTGCTCGATTTACTCTTGATTAACCCAATCGCTGGTTCCCAAGCCTTGCTAAGATTATAGCCACAGTCACGGTTTATGAGGTCGTCAGTGGTGCGAATTTCGATAGCCTCTCTAACAACGCTGTCCCAGTATCTCGACGTCTGTACCAGAATCCTCGTGCGGTCATACTCCATAGCGTGATTTTCCGACAAACAACGTTCAGCGACCGCCGACTTGCTCGGATACATCAGTCGAGTGTGCCTCTGGTGTTCACGGCATCGATCCTCGACGGTACGCATCGTCTGAGCAATATACGACTTGCCACATGGACACAGAATTTGGTACACGCCGGCCCTCCTCAAACCGAGGTCATCTTTGGCGCTCCCCACCAGTGCACGAGTTTTATTCGGACAAAACACAGTTCCAACCCGGTGTTTCTTCAGATTGCGGGCGATTTTCCCCGAGAGTGCGCCTGTGTATGGAATAAATGCAGTGCCTACCTCCTCCCTCGTGACTTCATCCATCTCAACAGGTTGTGCTGCAGTGGTTGGGCGGAGAGCACGTTGGATCTGCCACTCTGAGTACCCATTCTTTCGAAACACAGTTCTCAGATGTTCCAGTTACTGGGGTAGACTCTCTGTGTCAGAGATAGTGCGCGCCCTGTGTACTAGAGTTTTAAGTACCCCATTCCTCTGTGAAGGGTGGTGGCAGCTGTCTGCGTGCAAATACAGATCAGCGTGTGAGCGCGAACAATTTGCCTTCGTCCGAATTCACCTAGCTTCGACGTAATACATTCAAACTACACAGATGACTGTTATGGCCACGACTGACACTTCCAACATACAGAGGTCATTGCATAGGCGCTGCACATGGCAAACACAACAGCGCAACCCGCAGGACAGGCTAGCATCTGCAGTTACGTTCAATCATGCTCTAGGCAAAATTTTTGCCTGTTATTCGACAGAAAATAAAATGAACGGACAGACGATGGTCAAACATCAGGGGGAACATAGTTGCGTGTCAAAGAAGAAAATTTAGTTTGCTCAGGACAGAGCCCTATTTTCTTGATAGTGTAGTGTGTTTTAACAGGTTGATTTGCCGAAAGCCACAGCCCTATTCCCGTGCGGGTTGTGGGTGCTGCCACTTGGCTTACGGAAACTCGTAGTAGTGGTAGCGCTTGAGGGGAGGGGGAGAGGTCACTCGTTGTGGAGAGAGGGCGGTCAGTTGCCAGCGACGGCGTGACGTGCGCCTCGTCGCGTCTCCAAAGTTGGCCGGCGCTGAGCCATGGCCCCTGCGGGAGCTCGGGCTGGCAGCCCGCAGCACTCCATTAGCGGCCGACGTCCCAAGGGGCGGCCGGCGGCGCTGAAGAATTCTGCCGCGCTGCTGCAGCTGCTGCTTACCTTCTGCACTACCGTGGCCAGCTGGCAGGCCATCGGCACCCAGTACTAGGGAAGATAAGTGGCCACGACCCTAAATAAATAATTGCCATATCATGAAATAGTGAACCCCATATCAAGTCAACCATTTGTCCATAGGGCTATCACAAAGAGAAAAAGGAAACAGGACGACCCAATTTCTCCAGTTCGTTCTGCGCGCCTTGTGTCGAATCGACCTGCTAAGCAGACAACACTCACTCTCTTCGGCCCTCTACCAGCATCCACTGCGACTGCTCGTGTATTGCTCGGTTACCTATAATTCATCCGCTTCCGCAGGTCGATAAGGCACACTTGTGTGGCGGTGCTAGACTCACTGGAAGCCATTTCGAAACCTGGTGGAGGAAGAAATTTACACTTTCTGTATTTTCCCATAGAGGAGGGGGGAGGTTATCGTGCTTAGTTTCATGACCATTGGACATTGCGCCAGTATCGTGAAATAAATTCTAAACCTCTCCTCGGTGGACCGCCTATGGAGCGGAAAGGTTACCGTCACTGACTTCGGTGGAGAAGGACCCTACTAGGATTCCCTGTATCCTTTCGTATATTTCTGTGATAAAGATGTCTTGAAAGGAGTTGATTTACCTTCGTGATGCCAGATGAGGAGATGGATGAATAAAGGAGCGGTACAATCAGGATTCATCCACTGGAAATAACGAGTGCAGTTATTGGCGACATGCTTATGAAATGCCCAACAATTACACACTGGTGTCCAAAATTAAAGGAACAAATGGAAATTTTGCAAGCTTGCGTTTATTTTGTCACAAAACAGTATAAACAAGTGATAGCAAAGCAGTAATGCACCAGGTTCAAACGTGGAAGGACAGACTGGCTGAAAATGTACTGCGCCTTAATGTCCAGAAGACAGAGTACCTAGAATGCGGGTCCCAAACCAGAGGTACTATACGTATCGGCGAAGAAGACCTGCAGAAGACCATGCATTTTAAGTACCTAGGGTCTTTAGTCGCCTCAGACTGTGACACAGCTCTTGATGCTCGGATGAGTGAGAATGCAGCTTGGCTGGAGTGGAGACAGGTCACTGTAGTCGTCTGCTATAAAAAGATGCCTCAGTATCTAGAGGCAAAAGTATATAAGACCATGGTTCGCCCAGAAGCAATGTATGGGACTGAGTGTCGTTCTATGACTAAATAACAGGAGCAAATGCTACACATCATGGAGATGAAGATACTTCGATGGTCCATGGATCTGACACGATGTGACCACGTAAAAAATACAGACGCCCGGCAAAGGTTTGGTGTCCCGCCGATCACCGACAAAATGAGGGAATCCCGTCTCCGCTGGTACGGCCACGTGATGAGAAAGCAAGACAACTCAGTCGTAAAAACAGCGCTCCACATCATCCCAGGAGGAACAAGACCACCAGGAAGACAGGCAAAGACATGGACTGACTACGTCAGGGGAGACATGTACGTTGTTGGCTTAAGATCAGAAGATGTCAACTGCAAGGAGGAATGGAGGAGATGTAGCAAAACAGCAGACCCCGAAAGTCGGGATTAATGCTTGGAAAGAGAGAGAGAGTGTGTGTAAAGCAGAAACAGTGAAAAGAATACAGAACGTAAAAAAGTGCAACATATGTGACGGTAGACAAAAATGTTCTTCGATTTTACAACTTAACCGATTTGCATACACATACCGACAACTGGTTAATGTTCTCAGTATGGGGTGTGACCATCTCTGGCAGCATTACAGGCCTGACAACGATATGACGTGCTGTGAATTACGTCATCTGTCTCATGTTGAGGCAATAACGCTCATTCTTCCTTCAGAGCTGCTCAAGTCTTGGACACCGGTTGGTGGATGTCGTCGTGATGCAAGCCGTCTGCCTAGTGCATCCCAGACATGCTCTGTGGGATTCAAATCAGGAGGGCGAGCAGGTCACGCCAAGCGTTTCCATGAAAACATTAACCACGCATGCTCTATGAAGTAGAGCATTATCGTCCATCAGCATGAAGTCTGGGCCCACAGTACCTAGCAACAACCGCATGAGAGGTCCCATGATCTCGTCACGATACCTGACAGCAGTTAAACATTGTCGATTCACCTGTACAATTTCATGCAGAGTAATTCGAGTGGTAAACATAATCGCTGCACACTCCATTGGGTATCCTCCTCGATATCGGGCTATTTCCACAATGTTTGGGTCGCAAATCGTGTTCCACGTTCCCTCCAGATGCGAATAAATCGAGAATCACTCTCCAGAGTAAATCGGGACTCATATGTGGAAACAACGTTGGCCCACTGTTCGACCGTCCAGGTGGCATGTTGATGACTCCACTCTAGACGTTCCGTTGTGTGAAGGCGCGTCATAGATAGACGTAAAGTAGGTCTCTGACGATAAAGGTCACACTGCCGAAGCCCTCTACACGCCGTTTGCTTCGACAGAACACGTCCAGTAGATGCTGCGAGCTCACATGCCAGTCGCCGTGCAGTAGTAAGATGGTACTGTGGCGCTTTTACAGAAAAATAGCGGTACTCTCTTCTGAAGTCACACCTGGTCGACCCTGCCCTGGTCTTCGGGGTACAGCTTCGGTCTATATAAATTGTCGCCACATCTGAGAAACAACAGAACGATTCACATTAAGCCATTGGGCCAAATCAGTTTGAGACTGTCTTGCTTCCTTTCCTTCAATGTCCCTCTACCGCAGAGTGTCTGGAGACATCTCCTCTGTGCCACACTGCACCGTTTGTGACTGTACACAGTGACTGTGGATGTGGGGCTACCCAAGAAACACTACCTCGTCATCGTTGGCAAGGTTGTCTGTTGACCAGAACACGATCATATCGACATCTGGTTGACAACTTGTGTGATTATATCGTGAATTAGGCACAGGACGGCAAAGAAAACGGTTTGTTGCTTTAATTTTGGACACCGGTGTTGATTGCCCCTCACCCTGCCTTGTAGGCGGCAGTCGCCCAGTCGGAACAGGACGTCCTTGAGTGGTGTTTTACCTCTCCGCAGTATAACGTGGAGTCAGAGCGTGTGGCACTGTTTATTATGATTCAGCCGTCGGATGAGGACTTCACGTTCGGCGAACACCTTGGTGCTTTCGAGAGCTGTAAGCTATAAACCGGCAACGGGTTGTACCCCATCCATTTCCTCATTATCACAGAACACAAACATTAAAGCATTGCATATTCGTTCAATACACTCACTTACACTCAGCAGATACGTTTCAGAAGTAACGCTTAAACACCGCGAGGAATGGGACCATTGTGCTTTGGGGAAGGAAACTCTTTCCGATTTTAATAGCTCTGAGTACTATGGGACTTAACTTCTGAGGTCATCAGTCCCCTAGAACTTAGAACTACTTAAACCTAAGGACATCACACACATCCATGCCCGAGGGAGGATTCGAACCTGCGACCATAGCGGTCGCGCGGTTCCAGACTGTAGCGCCTAGAACCGCTCGGCCACTTCGACCGGCTTTTTCCGATTCGGTGACTAAACCTACCCCTGAGGGGTCTCCCAGCCAGCAATACTATCCCACTCATTTTACGTACGGGCTGAACGCCTGCATAGAGCAACTCCTGCCGATGCCCATGGCTGCCACAATCTTGGAAATGCTGACAAACCACTTGCGCTAGTGCAGATGGATGCCCGCCACAGAATGCCGCCTGTACGTGGTAAGCTTTCTGTGGGAAGACTGCTTAACGAACATAGGATCGGACCAGGTGTTAATCTCTTTCGATTCACACATGCGAGTGTCGATAAATCTGTAACATTTCGTTCAGGGTGGCAGACACAGTGATGACGGTTGGGCCTAATGTGCGTGTTATTGTAATGTGTGTCTTGGGAGTAAACTGATGAAAATTACTTGCTCGGTGTTCACGTATTTCTGCTCCTCACTGACCCAGTCGCCTAATAACCAGCACGTTTTATCGTCACCTTATTACAATCCATTATGCTTGTTTCCAGGAAAGACTGCCCGTCCTTTACTTGACTGTGTAACACCGAATCGGTCAACAATAAACTGTCAGAGTTATCATCGCGCCGGCCGTGGTGGCCGAGCGGTTCTAGGCGCTTCAGTCCGGAACCGCGCGACGGATACGGTCGCAGGTTCGAATCCTGCCTCGGGCATAGATGTGTGTGATGTCCTTAGGTTAAGTAATAGAACCCAGTACGTTGTCTTTGATGTTGAGTGTTCATCGGAGGTGAGGGTATCATCTGGAGTGCCCAAAGGAAGTGTGATAGGTCCGCTGTTGTTTTCTATCTACATAAATGATCTTTTGGATAGGGTGGTTAGCAATGTGCGGCTGTTTGCTGATGATGCTGTGCTGTACGGGAAGGTGTCGTTGTTGAGTGACTGTAGGAGGATACAAGATGACTTGGACAGGATTTGTGATTGGTGTAAAGAATGGTAGCTAACTCTAAATATAGATAAATGTAAATTAATGCAGATGGATAGGAAAAAGAATCCTGTAATGTATGAAAACTCCATTAGTAGTGCGCTTGACACAGTCACGTCGATTAAATATTTGGGCGTAACATTGCAGAGCGATATGAAGTGGGACAAGCATGTAATGGCAGTTGTGGGGAAGGCGGATAGTCGTCTTCGGTTCATTGGTAGAATTTTGGAAAAATATGGTTCATCTGTATAGGAGACCGCTTATAAAACACTAACAAGACCTATTCTTGGGTACTGCTCGTGCGTTTGTGATCCCTATCAGGTCGGATTGAGGAAGGACATAGAAGCAATTCAGAGGCGGGCTGCTAGATTTGTTACTGGTAGGTTTGATCATCACGCGAGTGTTACGGAAATGCTTCAGGAACTCGGGTGGGAGTCTCTAGAGGAAAGGAGACATTCTTTTCGTGAATCGCTACTGAGGAAATTTAGAGAACCAGCATTTGAGGCTGACTGCAGTACAATTTTACTGTCGCCAACTTACATTTCGCGTAAAGACCACAAAGATAAGGTGAGAGGGATTAGGGCTCGTATACAGGCATACAGGCAGTCATTTTTCCCTTGTTCTGTTTGGGAGTGCAACAGGGAGAGAAGAGCACCAGGCTGATTTTCCCTTTCTCCTCTGGCCTCCAAACTCTCCTGATTTAAGCCCCATCGTGAACTGTGGGACCATCTCGATTGAGCTGTCCGCGTCGCGGATCCTCAACCGAGAGACATGGAGCTGTTGACCACGGCACTGGAGTCGATATAGCTTCACGTCCCTGTCGGTGTCTTCCAGAGTCTCATTGACCCGCTTCCTGCAAGTGTTACAGCGATACACGCTGTAAAAGGAAGTAATTGAGGCTTTTGACAGGTGGTCAAATTAATGTGAATGGACAGTGAATGTAAAGGTTTTTCCTAATTTCTTTTTTTTGTTTTTTTTTTTTTTTTGTTTTGGCAAGGGGAGTGGGAAGCAAGAGCCCTGTAGCCTCCAACTTCCACCCCCTCACCTCACGTCGACAACTCATTTCTACTAATCTAAACCAAATAAGGTTTCTAGACAGTGAATTTAGGTTGGTATCGATGCTATAATAAAAGGAAATTCTGGCATTACGACTCGACATGAATAATAAAAAAACTGACTATTGACTCCAGCGTAGGGATGTAAGCTTCCTTCACAAAGAGAATGACCAGGAAGTACAACAGGCTCGTTCAGGGGTGCACATGACAGACCAGCTGACCTCGAAAGTGCTGTGAAAATATCTAACATAAGTGTAATAGATTACACAGAGCAAAAGTAAACAATTATTATCATGGGAAGTGCGTATCTATATGCTGCTACAATAGTGGAAAGCAAAAATGCTCTACAATATACCTTATACTTAATTTTAATTTCACACTAGACACCAGGTATGTGACCGCAAACATGAACACGATGTCGACGCTTAGATACCCGTGCCGATCCCTGAAATAGTAGAGGTGATCATGCCAAACGTATGTTGGTCACTGAATATGTGATCAAGAGGCGAGCGTCTCCGATCAATAACGGATAGTACACGTAACGTCTTTGTATGTACAAAGAAGTGAGCTGCCACCCTATCAGTCGACTAGCTTTTCGTTTGGTTTCTCTTACTTGAACGACTCGTCAATTGCGTCTTAGTTGTCACCAGAGAGAGAAGATTTCAGACTCTACTCTTGCTTTAATTACCTAGCGCAACCTACAACAGTGGACCCATTTCATTGTGTTTTGGCAAGTTTTATGCAGTCTGCCTCTGGTTGCACTTCTATGCCAACATCTCCATCTCAGTCACACTTGCACCTAACGTCCTAAATTATATAGTAGATATAATTTGTTCCAGGCTCTGTCTTCCCCTACAGATTTACCTCTACGTATTCTTCAGTACCATCGCAGTGAAGTTTCCTGTAATCTAGTCCCTTCCTCAGGCAACAATTTTCCACATGTTCCTTTCCTCACTGATTACGCGGAGAAACTCCTCGTTTCTCATCTCATAAATTTTCAAACTTCTTGTGCAACAATACATCTCAACCGCTTCAATTCTCTTCTTTTCCGGCTTTCCCACTGTCCATGTTACACCTCCATGCAATGATAATGATGATGATGATGAGGTCCCATACTCCGATGAGCGTAGGACACGATGCGGGAGACCCGCAAGGTCCTAGCGGAGGTGGTGTGCCATTGCCTTCCTCCGACCGTAATAGGGGTAAATGATGTTGAAGAAGACGACACAACACCCAGTCATCTCGAAGCATGGAAAATCTCTGTCCCAGCCGGGAATCGAACCGGAGACCCCGTGCGTGGGAAGTGAGAATGCTGCCGCAAGACCACGAGCTGCGGACCCTCCATGCTATGCTGTGGTCGAAACGTACGTTCTCAGAAACTTCTTCCTCAAATTAGGACCGATGTTTGACACAGGTAGACGTCTTTTGCGTAGTAATGTTCTCTTAGCTCAATCAGTTCGTCTTTCTATATTCTCCGTGCTTCGTCCGTCAAGCTTCCAACCTAGCAGCATTCATTCCTTGGTTTGCTTCGTGGTCCCACGTTTTGATGTAAAGTTTATCGTTACTCTCATTTCTACTAGATGTTGTTACTGTCGTCTTTCTCCAGTTTACTTAAATCCGTAGTATGTGTTGGAATATTCATTTCATTCAACAGGTCCTGCAGTTCTTTCTCACTTTCACTGAGGATAGGAGTCATCACTGAGCCTTATGATTGATATCCTTTCTCCCTCAATTTTAACCCCATTTCTGAGCCTTTACTTTATTGCCTACATTGCTTATCCTATGTGTAGATTGAACAGTAGGGTGAAACCACATATCATTGTCTTACAACCTTTCTAATCCGAGCACTTAGTTTTTGCTTTCCATCCTTAGTTTCTCCTGTAGAGCGGCCAGCAGGAGAGAATGAACAGTTTTGCTTTCCTTCTTGGTAGGTCGAAGGATCATTCTGCTTCACTACTTTCTTCGTGTGACAATTGCAGGTGTCAGAACTATTCTCTAATTCGAGTCGCTAGGGATTAACTCCTCGATTGCTTGTACAGTGTCAGGCATAAATGTTTCAAATTGATGAAGTATGTAATTCGTGATGCGTTTACTTACTACAGCATACAGATTAACCCCGAATTGGTTTTCATAATGAATCCAAGCACATATACTCCACTGGTTTTGGACATAGTTGCCTTCGATTTTCAGAATTTTTTTCTCGTCGTTCAGACGGACATTGGCATACAGTAAGCAAAGACTTTACCTAACAGGTAAAGCTAGTGCGTCAATTGACAGTTTACACAACCAAGAGAGACTACGCGTTCAGACTATTTCAGTTCTTTTCCATAAGAAAACGAAGTTCAAGCTAGTTTAGAATATTTTAAGTCAAGATACCATAAAATCCCATCGTGGTGTACTCGAAGGTCCAGAAAGGTAGGTCAGAAGTGGAACCGTGTTTAAATGCACTGGCACTCGTAGTAGCGCTGCGGCGCCAGGTCCCACGTCGACTTTAGCTGCAGCACAAAAACACTATTAAAACGGCTGCGCACGTTTGAACTAAGTTGGAGGAACGCGGGCTGGTCGTAACTCTCGCCCCCAGAGTGCCACTCTTTCTCGCTACTCGGACAGCGTCAGCGCTGCAACCCTGGGACGACAGCTTGCACCAACAAAATGTCCCATGGCACCCAGTGGCGCTGCATTAAGGACGAGCGAAAAGTTCCCAAATGTATAACATCCTGCGTCTCCACGGCAAGAACACTGCGTTTCAGAGGGTTCCCAGTTGGACAGACAGAATCATTTCATCGTATATATTATAACGTATACGTTCTATCACTGTGTTTACCTCATCACAACATCTTAATTTTGTCAAGTACTGTCAGTCAGATGATACGTGATCTGTTGCAAATTTTTTATTTTCGTTAGAAACTGAAAAATCATGAACTGAAAATCGCCCGTGAAATCCTCTTACTTCGTTAAATGTTTCAGCTAAGAATCTAGCGATTTTTTCTCATGTTTTTTTACGGGTAACAGAACTGTCCATAATATTGAACCGTCCTACAATAATTCTGTAAGCTGTTGTCTGTTGCTAACTTGGGAAAAAAAAACTGTTTCATATCATACAACTAAAGACTTCTACATAGTTAACCGAAACCAGTAATCAATCCAAATAAACAAGATTTAATGTGCGTTCTTGACTTCATGGGTTTTAAATCTCTAACATGAATTTAAAAAAAAAAATTCTTGATCTTGCCTTCCAGGCCAGTTTTTGGCTGAATTCTTCGAGATGTGAGGAGGAATAAAATATTTAGTTTAACTAAACTGTAACTATTCCAATGAATGAAACTTTAATTAAATAATAACAAAGAATATGAATGGAGAAAGACACACAATCCCTGATATGCTGATTACACATGATTTTTGACAAAAGTATGTCTTAAGATGTATGGTTTCGTTTCACAGGCCGTTTGATTCATGTTATGCATCGCCTTCTAATACCAGAGAACATTACCTAGTTTGTTTACTGAATGCCGGGGAAAGGGTGTTTAAAAGATAATGACAGGACGCGTGACAAATGCTGCACGTCGTCTTTAGAGCTGCGGTGTTATGTACAGCATACAGCAGTTACGTTGCTGCTACTGCCAAGCTGAAACCGATCACTCAGATCCATCTCATATATGCTGATGCCGGGGCATACCAGAAACCTGGGCCCCCGCAACGAACTTGTGACGTCACACCAGTTGCCTTGACCGACATACGCCATGACGTCTCTGCTGCGTCCGGGGCCGGGCGAGGAATCATTATGTGAATGAAATGATACCGGCTGAAGTCGTAAACTTTCTCACGTGTTATCTAGAGCTTGACTCTACTTAAGTGTGCGGCTATGAAGTATCAAATTCGTTTGAAATAATAGCTCTCTCCCCAACGGAGACGCTCACTACTACTCCTAAGATACGTAGTGTCACCTGCTGTGACGTAAGCCACAGGGCTCTTGTATCTCTTCAGAACCGTGTTTATGCCTGTGTTGTGTTGCCACACGCTACCCGAATTTTAGGGAGCAAGTGAGTCGTTTAGTTCTAAGTGTTTACATTCATACCTGTGTGCCTGCACCTGTAGTATATAATTTTCCCATAATTGAAACCAGTACACGTAACCGAGGCCAGTGAATGTGAGTTTCCTAAGGGTAGCCGTTAGCTGTAATGTGCTAGTGCAGTTCTGCCAACTAGTAGTAACGTAGAAAGAGAGAGAGAGAGAGGTTTAAGTGTACCATCAGGAGAGGGGTCACGTAAACTCAGTTCAGTGGCAAGGGAGTACTCTGGTTCTCTTTGATGTTTACATTCCTGACACTTGAAAAGCGAGAGCGGTTGTGGTATCTTTGGTCTAGGGCACACTGCCGCTGAGACGTGGTAAGAGCAGGTGTTTCCTCTGGACACTCTGTGGAATGAGCTGTTTCAATGTACTTACTATGTGATATTCTTACTTAATAATATTTATTTCAGCATTTTGGATTTTAGAGGGAAATTACGTTACGTACTGAAGGGCTAATTTCGTGTGCGTATTGATTATTAGTATCTTATCATCAACTTTCTCCTCTGAATGGGAAAATATGTTATTGGCTCCCACCAATACAGCGAGAAACCAACATCGTGATAAAATAAGAGAAATAAGAGTAAAAAGGTCAACAAACAGTCTGTAAGTAGTAATATGAACTTTTTGCCAAGCACATAATTGCTGACTAGTCAAGTAGAGGTAGCTGCAGATTCTCGGTAACCACAGCAGCTAGTGTTCGGGTGTCCAGTCACGCTAAGAGAAGCTATATGTTGAGTGGGAAGGGGGCAGGCGGACAGGGCAAGGAATGCAGATCATATCAGGACTCTCCTTGTCTCCAGTCCGCCTGCTTAGCTGGGGGGGTAACGTGCTCGCCTCTCGTGCAAGCGGACGCGAGTTCGATTCCCGGCCGGGTCGAAGATTTTCTCCTATTGGGGACTGGGTGTTGTGTTGTTCTCATCTTCATCTCCGGCGCGCAAATCGCCCAATGGAGCATTGACTGCAATAAGACTCACAGTTGGCGGCCGAACATCCGCGGATGGGGCGTCCCGGGCAACGATGCTATACGCTCGTTTCATTCCATTTTTCCTTGTCCCCAACTAATAGCTGCCCAGGTTTTATAGTTATTGTCCAAGAAAGTTTCGGTTCCTAACATTTCGCCCAGAGCTGACTGGACATCTTCGGAGATGCTCCTGGCGACACTAAGTCTTGCCGACAGGCGAGTTGAGCGTCGGACGACGGCATTAATACTGCGTAAAATTGGCGTGGTTGAGTTTACACATTACCAGCAGAGATAATCGATGTCAAAGATAAAATGTAACTATCGACTGTCGTCTGTGAAGGACAAAAACATATCAATCGATTCTTCAGAGCCAGTTTCCACATATGACTAAGTTTCACGACTTCATCTTTTCTGTTGTAATTATCCCCATCCTTGTATATTTCGATGGCTTCTCTCTGTAGCTGTGGACAACAGTTTGTCCTTTTAGATTAATATTTTGGTTCCAGATAAGTTCATTTCGTGATTTCCTGACTGAAGTGGATGCTCTCCTACAGTTGACTTTTCGCTTTTCCGCAGGCGGCAATGTTTTGTTTTTTTTTTCCTTGCATTGTTGCGTTCAGGCTCTTGGTAGCTTCAGTGCAAACCTTTCCGCAAGTACACGGAATCTCATTTAACCCACATACCGACAAAGGAGGGCGTTTATCCATTGCATATCGGAGTGTCTCACATATTTTCTTGGAGGCCATAACCCTGTTTGGTGGCATGTTTCTGTAAAATCCTCCGTATCATATCTCTTTTGATACAGGGGAGAGAAACGCTCTTCTCTGTCGGTATATCGGGCTTGTAAGATTTCGTATACTTGTGGAAACGTCTACAGTGGAACTACTTGGAGAGGCGTCAATAAAACACTGAAAGAACATAAAATTCTAGGGGAAAAAAATGCATCAGCCTTAGCAGAGAATGCACTTCAGTCAGGAAATCATGAAATGAAATTCTCTGAAACCAAAATCTTATAGAGAAGCCATCGAAATATATAAGCATGGGGATAATTTTAACAGAAAAAAGAAGCTTTCAACTTAGTGATATAGCTGCTTCAACTACAGAGATGAATGTCCCACTTATACTGTTATGAGTATCATAGAAAGGTTACTGTAGGTAGTTAAGAGGCTCTGGTAAATAATTTTGTTGCACTGACTACACAAGTTCCATTAGGGACTGTCGGTTTTCTGCCAGCGGCTACAGAAGCATGAATGATATCTAAAAGTTCTTTTTTATACATTCTTTTGCGGGAATAAGTAGTAAAGAATGCCTATTTTATTCCTGCTAAGATCCATATTACTGGGCTACCTTTAGATGCTCTACTTATCAAATAAATGTTTAACAGCGTTTGTTTTCTTTCCTTACGATTCAGAATGTGTTTCGCTTAACATTCTTATATAAATTTGTGGTATAATTCATTAATTTCTCGATATCTTCCATGTGTGATGAACGCGTGTGTCTCAGATGCACTCCGTAATGGATGAGTGATTTCATGACGTCCCGCCTTTCTCTTTAGACGATGTAGAGTCTGTTTTGCTTGTCATTCTTTTATTAACTGCGGTCTTCAAAGATCAGCTGAAAATACACGTGGAATTTTTCTACCGAGAGTCCAATTGAAGTTGTATGATCTATAGTCATTTTTATTTGAATTTATCGATGGGCTACCTCTCCTAATGTTGAGCGAATGAAGTTATTGTGTGTGCACTATCCTTGTCATTTGCTCGTTTATGTATTGTTGTAGCAGATCATTTCTACAACTAACAGCCTGCTCAAGATTTTGTGCGTCGACTTTCCCTTAAACGTCTGGAGCGAGTGCTTGTCTTCATCACTTGTACAAAATGTTGCCCATTGCTTAAGAGCTGTAAGAAAAACCTCTTTAAATAAATGCGTTTCGACAGTGTAAATGATGTTTTTGTACAGGCTAGAGTAGTATGGGATATTAGACTCAAGGGTAATAACTGTTATCATGATTTCCACTGTTTCTCTGAATTAGTACCCAATTACTTTGGCACCATACCGGAAGCATATGCCAAGTTTTCTGTTACTGATGGTAGCTGTTTCTGCTGCACGTAAAATAAAAAGCATCACATTATAAAATGTATGTCATCCGCTTGCTTATTACTGGCAGAATCAAAACAGTGGAATCATATATGTGCTGCTCGTCCCCTGTACAATTTTTTTTTATCCTTTCATGAAAATTTCTTAACTGTTCCTCTTTCCATGTCTTGAAACAACTAACAAATCGTTAACTTATGAACTGTGGAAATACAAGTCTTTACAAATCCATATGGTAATGGATTCTTAAAAATTGAGTTCCGAGAAACGAAGTGAACGGGTACCAGAAAGAACAGCTGAGGAAATGTGCTTATGGAAGGCTCAAGTCGGTTACGGAAAATGCATGTTAACGATAGCATAAGTGTTTGATGAGCAACTCGTTGAGACATCGAAACTGCGTAGGAGAAATCAATGCCTTGCCTGTTGCTACAACGGCATGCTGCTACAGGGAGTGGAAACCTACCTGCAAAAATGCGACCTTAACTGTTTCGCCGAACGAATTCGAGCTGCGATTTAAATTCTAATGAGGTTATTGGATTCCTGTATTTGACTGCAATAAAGGTAAATGAGGGCGCATGCTAGTATTGGAATGAATGGAAATTTAATTCTTCGGTGCATTACCGCCAGGTGCCGTGCAGATGGTCATCCGCTGTCGTGATCAAAACTGATACTGCAGTTCCCACTCGACAGCGCAGAGAGCTCTTGCAAACATCGAAAACTAACGTTAACAGACTCTAAGTGGACAGCTGTACTGTGCATTAAGTAAAGCATTAGACTGTACACGTTGGCTGTTACCCTGCGCATTTTTATGGCTAAACTGTGTGAACATGAACAAGACTCATAAATGGCTCAGTAGAATTGTTGGTGAACAAAGTTAAGCGAAAAATGAATGAGACAAAAGGAAAGCTAGTGTAATTTTCTATAAATGTCTGTTTATTGTAAGGTTTGCGATCCGTAAATGGCTGTGTTGAATTACATCGTAAATAGGGTTTCCTTAACATAAGTCACAGATTTCGGTTTATGTGACCCCAAACAGGGTGAAGAAAAATTCGCGCTCTCCGACTTCGCAGCACGATTCCTCACATACTAGTGACTCAAAAATATCTATCACAAAATTTCGTCCCGCGCATGTATCCTACAGTAAATGGACGCTGAAGTCTGCAATCTGGCAACATTGTAATCACATATATGGTAACTACTTCTGTCATCATAAACGCGCAGTGTTATGCAGTTGGTGCAGTGGATAGCGTTTTCGGTTAAAACGCAGGAGGTCGAGGGATCGATTCTGGGTCGAGGCGTATTTGCTTTTATTTGCCAATTTCATTTCGCCATAGAATACTGCAGTATACGTCGTTTCTTAAGCCACATATATCCGATATATCCGACGTTTGCATAGTACGTGTTTGGAAATTACTTGCAGAGCACGTTGTTAGCCCTACTGGTGACGTAAGGCCACAACGAAATGTAACGGACCTGAACGTGGCAAGAATAATAGTTGGTACTAATCGATGGGATCATGGGGGAGGGTACACAGGAAACATGTTTGGAATCTAGTAGCTGTAGTGGTGTGAAACAATCCACTGCAGCAACTGCACAACCCTGCTCTGATCTCCAGATAGAGATAGTTACCGGACATGTGACTACACTGTTACCACACTGCCAATATACAACGTCCATTTACCGCCGAAAATATGCGCAGAACGAAATTTTGTGACAGACATTTTTGTATTGCTAGGTTGTGAGGAATCGCACAGCGGAGTCTGTGTGCGCTAATTTTTATTCACCCTGTATGATACATACGGTCACTAGATGCTAAGACTTACGAAACATCCGGATGCTGCAGATTTAATAACATATAAGAAAAAATCGATTTGGACCATATTTGAAATAAAATGCTCTGTAACAACCAGTCGCTAGTTTTTCTACAGACATGCTGACAAAATGTCAACCTTTAGTCAGCCGTTACAAGTGAAGTACCACACTTATCCTGTTTCTGGCTTTTTGCTTCTAATTTTACGTGCCTTATTGAAACTCCATGCGTACGTACTCATTAACAAAAATTTATAAGTTAAATAGTGAAACAACGAACTCGAAACACACTGTTATATTGAGCGAAATGACTTGTAAGTTATTGATACAATGCCAATATGACCTAATAACGCCTAATTAGAACGATTAGTAAGAATATCTGCTCCTCCACGCTTCAAATAAGCTTACACTACGCTGGAGAGTGGAAAGCCATCGTGGAAACAATACCCTAGGCGGTGCTTAAACAATTTTTCTGCAGCATCCTTTCTTCTAGGGATGTTAGTCTCGCAAGCTATGATGGAGCTCATGACTGAAGCGTGTAAAGATGGAGAGAGGCAGTAACGTAGGTAAAACACTCAAGGGCGGGTTTGTGTGTTTATCAGACACAGGACCACGTTGTGCAGGGCATAGTACCGCTGTTGGCATTACAGCAACCATTTTTATTTGTTTGAAGTGCCGCTTACAGCTGTCTCTTCAGCTGAGTGGTAGTGTCCATCACTGCAGCAACGCATCGAAATACACTGTTAAGCACACCGTTTCGTTAGAAAGTTGGCACTGCTTTTCATAACAAAACGACTTATTTTGAACATCCTCTTTGCTGTTTAAACTCCGAAAGTTTCTGCACGTTTGTGTATTTATCAGGCACAGTTCCTTGTTGTGTTGACTTGTCTATAGCATATATCTGCCGTATTTAGTATGGCTAGGATTCTATGTTTAGATGCAAGCTGATTTGGTGATCCCTCGCTCACAGCTCCAGACGTTGCTGGCTTTGGCCACAAAGATTGAGTCCGTTGCCAGTGGGTATAACTCTGCGGGGCCAGAAGTGGGTATCGTGTCACCCAATCAGTCAACTATTGTGGCCGGCTCGGCTACTGCCTGACCATGTTTGAACCCTCACCAAAGGTGGAATGGATGGTCGTTCTGAGGTGTGACAGGCAGTGGAAGACTTCCGGGGAGTCGATCAGCGAGTCTCTGCCATTCTATGACGACAGGTTTCAGGCGCTACCTGAGTCTGACAAACACCTCAAGAAGATGCAGTCGATTCCTCTGTTTCAGAGGAAGCTTTTCAACCTGCAGGATCCGGCCAGTCACAGAGGTATTTGGGAGCTCCAACGATAGAAACGCCATTGGTTTCCTTAGGCATAAGGCTTCCAAGGAAGAGATGGAATCCAGTATGGACTCTGTGGGCGTGCCGGGAGGAGTCATTCCAGACGTCGTAACAGAAACCATGTAGAGCACAGGATGCAGCCAGCTGTAGGTGGTGACCAACGGCGAATTTAGCTATTTCCTTCCTCTAGGCACAGAAAAATACTACCGGTTCTTGCGGCCGAGCGGTTCTAGGCGCTTCAGTCTGGAAACGCGCGACCGCTACGGTCGCAGGTTCGAATCCTGCCAGGCATGGATGTGTGTGATGTCCTTAGGTTAGTTAGGTTTACGTAGTTCTAAGTTCCAGAGGACTGATGACCTCAGATGTTACGTCCCGTAGTGCTCAGAGCCATTAGAACCATTTGGACGAGGCCACGATTTTCCAGTCGCCTAGGGTCCAACTGATATGGTCACCAGCCCGGGAGAGGCGCTGCAGGCGATGTCGTGCTTTGGCAAAGGAACTCTTGTCGATCGTCTGCTGCCATAGCTCATTAACGCCAAAATTCGCCGTAGTGTCCTAATGGATACATTCGTCGCAAGTCCCACATTGATTTCTGCAGTTATTTCACGCCGTGTTGCTTGTCTGTTAGCACTGACGACTCTACGCAAAAGCCGCTGTTCTCAGTCGTTATATGAAGGCAGTCGGCCACCGCATTGTCCGTGGTGACAGGTAATGGCAGAAATTTGGTATTTCCGGCACACTCTTAACACTGTGGATCTCGGAAAACTGAATTCCCGAACGATTTGGGAAATGGAATATACCCTGCGTCTAGCTGTAACTACCATCCCGCGTTCAAACCTGTTGATTCCCATCAGGTGACCATAATCACAACCTTTTGATTTGAATCACCTTGAGTGCAAATAACAGTTTCACGAATGCGCTCTCCTTTTATACCTCTAGTACGCAATACTACCGCCGCCTGTATACGTGCATATCTCTACTCCATGACTTCTGTCACCTCAGGGTATACCACATGACAAGACACAATGCTGAATAATGCGAATAATGGTAACACTGTCATAGCATAATGTTATTACAAAAACAAAACCTGACTAGATCGCTCATGAAATTTGAGATGTTTGTTGCCAGTGTTGTTCTTATAGATTTCGTTGTGAAGTAAGTTCGCACTCTCTTTTCAGAGTTGAGAACAAATGATTTACAAAAAAGGGTAACACCTTATAAGCCACCCCGTAAAATCCGCCGCCCTAGACAGCTGCCTAGTCTATCTAGCTCTAAATATGCCTCTAGGGGTGACTCACGTCAGTACTAATGATGTGTGTCGCTTTGGACAGTTAAAGATTCCCTCTGGTTTCGGGCAGTGACGAAGACTGATGGCCTTCCATGTGAGATGAAGGCAGAGCTTACGATCTGGACAATCAAGGACCAATATACCAGCAGCGGTTCCCCAATTGAATACCTTCTACTTACGCATCAAATCTAGACTTTAATAACAAAATGAGAAGGTACTGTTAATCAGAACTCAGGGATAAGTTGTGATCTAAAGGACAATAGATTTATTCATTATTAACATAACAAGACAAAAAAAAGACTGAAGACACGCCACACAAACATCTTTAGTTGACAAACACTTTCACTACCATGGGCTCTATGCTAGACAAAGTGATCAGTTGGGGATCGAAACACGACACTAACCGGAACACTAATAGCTTTATCTGACTTCATTCACGTGAATCCGGGATATGGCACAAAAACTACGCCACCATCAAGCATCTATATTCTACCATTCCTAAAAGAAAAATATGGTTCGAAAGAACAGGGTGCTGAGAAACATATATTGGAGCCCTATGCCATATCAGCGAATACCTTACCCTCCTGCTGGTCAGTGTGGCACACCACGATGCATTCGGCGACTGAAGTCGTGGAGAGCTGCAATCTGTTGTTAATGGCGAGCACCCAGAAAATACAAGTACCCGTTCTCGCGTTCGGTTAGTTCGGAACGCAGGTACTTTTCTATGAGCCTCTGAAAGCCCATTGGATTCCAGTGTGCAGGGGGACCCGTTTGCTGGCCTGCCAAACCAATTTGACTCTGTGCCACGACTATGTGTGACAGAATAAGTCAAATGTTTAGATGGCCGACTCAAAACAAATAAGTACACCCACACATCACTCGTTGTGTGTGTGATGCTAGAAGCACAGGGCTCTAAGTGACACAGTAGCAAAGGACTCAAGTCTCACCATTTAGGTAGAGACATTCAGTTCTTTACTAGCGAAGCACCAGAGCCAGAATTAGCTCTCTTCTCTTTCTGTCAGCTTCCTCCTCAACTCGGTACCAAAGCACATTTACATGTTAGACTTCCCCCACATTAGCACAAGCCAATCACGAGCTGAAAACCAGCATTCGAAGCTGGGAGAGCCTGCCTTGCTCTACTTACACCGATTTGACCAATCAGAGACTTTAAAGTTAATTGGGAGAAAAGGAAATAAGATTCAGCTTCGCGGCCTCTTTCCCACTAGTTTGCCATGTCTTTTGCTAACAACGTGACCAGGATGGTACTAGATCCCTCCATAAAAGCTTGTCATGTCCCCTGTTGCGTCCATTTCAAAGTTTCCAAAGAATAGCCCATAAACTTGCTAAAAGTCTCGTGCTTTCACAAATATGTTTTGTAACAGAGTCTGGACGTCTGGGCGCCATTGACCCTGTCCCACGGAAACTTGCAGAACGCTCACAGTTGTTTCGTCGGCTTCCTATGCAACGAGGGCCCATCCTCTGCTTTATTGCCGGCCTACAATGCGCTGGCCATTGCACCAGTCGGGACATCGCCAACTAACGTGCCTGCACAGTGAGACCGCAGAACTCGGCAGTCCAGAAATGTCTCCCCCAGGTTTCGCAGAAAAAACGCACTTCCCTCGGTCCACCGTCGCTGTGCACCTTTACTGCAGTCATTTAAACTGGCACCCTAATCCTCTGAATGCAGGTAAAGCTTACCGTTATTCCTTCCCTACAGCACGCAAGCAAGATCATTAACTACTGCCGACCATCATCATGATGTATGAAGTCAAAATTGCATTTCAGATCATATTTCCTAAGAACATGAAGCGGCATAACACTGAATCAGAAGTGAGAGTGCCCTGCAATCTCTCAAATCAACAGAGTAAGATGATAGATCCTGTACAAACTACTAGTGTTAATGAAACCTTTATAACTATGTTAATAAGTACAAGTGTATTGTCTGTGATCAATGCTCATTATGAAAAATAAAATATAGGAATGAATGTAGGTTATAAATGTACTGACTGTAACATTTAAAGGGTATCAGAACATGTGATTCAGTTAAACCACATGAAGTTATTAAGACTGGTAATTCACTACGGGTTTTCAATCGCCAGTCTGTTGGATGATCTTGGTGCGAGCACCGCAAGGGAGGAAACAACGGAAAACCAGTGCACCTGCAGTTGAGCCTTGTCGGTGTACGTCTGTCAATGTGATCCTTAATCGTGAAAGTGCTTAATATTTGGTCTGGCGCTGGTTTATAGTTCCTAAAATCGTCTCCAGTTTATTTTGTGTTGGAAAGCAAGAATATCTGAGTCGTTTTATGTGATGGAATATGGAGCTGATAATATACACTCCTGGAAATGGAAAAAAGAACACATTGACACCGGTGTTTCAGACCCACCATACTTGCTCCGGACACTGCGAGAGGGCTGTACAAGCAATGATCACACGCACGGCACAGCGGACACACCAGGAACCGCGGTGTTGGCCGTCAAATGGCGCTAGCTGCGGAGCATTTGTGCACCGCCGCCGTCAGTGTCAGCCAGTTTGCCGTGGCATAAGGAGCTCCATCGCAGTCTTTAACACTGGTAGCATGCCGCGACAGCGTGGACGTGAACCGTATGTGCAGTTGACGGACTTTGAGCGAGGGCGTATAGTGGGCATGCGGGAGGCCGGGTGGACGCACCGCCGAATTGCTCAACACGTGGGGCGTGAGGTCTCCACAGTACATCGATGTTGTCGCCAGTGGTCGGCGGTAGGTGCACGTGCCCGTCGACCTGGCACCGGACCGCAGCGACGCACGGATGCACGCCAAGACCGTAGGATCCTACGCAGTGCCGTAGTTGACCGCACCGCCACTTCCCAGCAAATTAGGGACACTGTTGCTCCTGGGCTATCGGCGAGGACCATTCGCAACCGTCTCCATGAAGCTGGGCTACGGTCCCGCACACCGTTAGGCCGTCTTCCGCTCACGCCCCAACATCGTGCAGCCCGCCTCCAGTGGTGTCGCGACAGGCGTGAATGGAGGGACGAATGGAGACGTGTCGTCTTCAGCGATGAGAGTCGCTTCTGCCTTGGTGCCAATGATGGTCGTATGCGTGTTTGGCGCCGTGCAGGTGAGCGCCACACTCAGGACTGCATACGATCGAGGCACACAGGGCCAACACCCGGCATCATGGTGTGGGGAGCGATCTCCTACACTGGCCGTACACCTCTGGTGATCGTCGAGGGGACACTGAATAGTGCACGGTACATCCAAACCGTCATCGAACCCATCGTTCTACCATTCCTAGACCGGCAAGGGAACTTGCTGTTCCAACAGGACAATGCACGTCCGCATGTATCCCGTGCCACCCAACGTGCTCTAGAAGGTGTAAGTCAACTACCCTGGCCAGCAAGATCTCCGGATCTGTCCCCCATTGAGCATGTATGGGACTGGATGAAGCGTCGTCTCACTCGGTCTGCACGTCCAGCACGAACGCTGGTCCAACTGAGGCGCCAGATGGAAATGGCATGGCAAGCCGTTCCACAGGACTACATCCAGCATCTCTACGATCGTATCCATGGGAGAATAGCAGCCTGCATTGCTGCGAAAGGTGGATGTACACTGTACTAGTGCCGACATTGTGCATGCTCTGTTGCCTGTGTCTATGTGCCTGTGGTTCTGTCAGTGTGATCATGTGATGTATCTGACCCCAGGAATGTGTCAATAAAGTTTCCCCTTCCTGGGACAATGAATTCACGGTGTTCTTATTTCAATTTCCAGGAGTGTAGCAAGCTAACATGGCTACCGCAAGTGGGTGGTAGTTATTAAGTAATTCCATCACTGGAGACGTGACGAGCGTATCCAAGTTTTCATGCAGCAACCACTAACTTCAACTCTGATACGACTGTAACGAACCAGGTAAGCGATTTTCACATTAACAGTGTGTAGCAGTGTATTAGAATGTTACAGTCAACCCCATGGTTTGCCAAAATTCTAATATGGTTTTGTTAAAAGTATTTGCTAGAATCATTGTCCCAAAGTCATATATCGATCCAAAGTTCCCTGTTCATTTTGTGTCACTGTGTACTGTCAAAAGATCGTAATAATTGGCGTTGTGACATTCTTGCAGTCTCATATAAACTTCCAACAATAATTGTTTATTTTCAAACTGAAGAGACAAGGAGTGTGCTTGCTTTGACATGTCATAGTGAAGTTCAGTTTAATGAGATGTCTGAACCTTTAAATTTGCTTTATCCGAATAAAGATGTCTGAACCTTTAAATTTGCTTTATCAGAATATTAACTTTATATAATTATTCAAATTAAAGATGGCAGGTATATTTCAGCCTTCTCCCATCTTGTTTGCAAGTAAAACTGCTCCCACAAAAGTCGTTAAAGTAAATTTACTTCTGGCATTTTTAAACATAAACTGAAATTAAGTATTGAAACTGCACCTTCAGAACTGGCGTCCAAAACAATCTTTGTACACTCCTGGAAATAGAAATAAGAACACCGTGAATTCATTGTCCCAGGAAGGGGAAACTTTATTGACACATTCCTGGGGTCAGATACATCACATGATCACACTGACAGAACCACAGGCACATAGACACAGGCAACAGAGCATGCACAATGTCGGTACTAATACAGTGTATATCCACCTTTCGCAGCAATGCAGGCTGCTATTCTCCCATGGAGACGATCGTAGAGATGCTGGATGTAGTCCTGTGGAACAGCTTGCCATGCCATTTCCACCTGGCGCCTCAGTTGGACCAGCGTTCGTGCTGGACGTGCAGACCGTGTGAGACGACGCTTCATCCACTTCCAAATATGCTCAATGGGGGACAGATCCGGAGATCTTGCTGGCCAGGGTAGTTGACTTACACCTTCTAGAACACGTTGGGTGGCACGGGATACACGCGGACGTGCATTGTCCTGTTGGAACAGCAAGTTCCCTTGCCGGTCTAGGAATGGTAGAACGATGGGTTCGATGACGGTTTGGATGTACCCTGCACTATTCAGTGTCCCCTCGACGATCAGCAGAGGTGTACGGCCAGTGTAGGAGATCGCTCCCCACACCATGTTGCCGGATGTTGGCCCTGTGTGCCTCGGTCGTATGCAGTCCTGATTGTGGCGCTCACCTGCACGGCGCCAAACACGCATACGACCATCATTGGCACCAAGGCCGAAGCGACTCTCATCGCTGAAGACGACACGTCTCCATTCGTCCCTCCATTCACGCCTGTCGCGACACCACTGGAGGCGGGCTGCACGATGTTGGGGCGTGAGCGGAAGACGGCCTAACGGTGTGCGGGACCGTAGCCCAGCTTCATGGAGACGGTTGCGAATGGTCCTCGCCGATACCCCAGGAGCAACAGTGTCCCTAATTTGCTGGGAAGTGGCGGTGCAGTCCCCTACGGCACTGCGTAGGATCCTACGGTCTTGGCGTGCATCCGTGCGTCGCTGCGGTCCGGTGCCAGGTCGACGGGCACGTGCACCTTCCGCCGACCACTGGATACAAAATCGATGTACTGTGGAGACCTCACGCCCCACGTGTTCAGCAATTCGGCGGTACGTCCCCCCGGCCTCTCGCATGCCCACTATACGCCCTCGCTCAAAGTCCGTCAATTGCACATACGGTTCACGTCCACGCTGTCGCGGCATGCTACCAGTGTTAAAGACTGCGATGGAGCTCCGTATGCCACGGCAAACTGGCTGACACTGACGGCGGTGGTGCACAAATGCTGCGCAGCTAGCACCATTCGACGGCCAACACCGCGGTTCCTGGTGTGTCCGCTGTGCAGCGCATGTGATCATTGCTTGTACAGCCCTCTCGCAGTGTCCGGAGCAAGTATGGTGGGTCTGACACACCGGTGTCAATGTGTTCTTTTTTCCATTTCCAGGAGTGTAGATAGAGTTTTCTTTCGGTTGATCTGTCGTAAGGTAAGGCTACATAGCTGCAAGATGCTTGCTACTGGAGTGTGGATAAAACCAAATCCAAGTAGACCGCATAAAATTTTGTGTGTCTAATAAATTGTGTGGCATACCAATCCTGAAAATCGAATCACATTATTCACACCTCGCTTTGGAAAGAACTTTAGAACATAATTAAGTGCCTTGCTACTAATAGTATTTTGTTAGGTAATACGTGTCAGAATTTGTGTTAGATATTGCTGTTAATGTTAATAATAATAGTGTAATGTTGTGCAGTTTTAATGAAAATGCTCACCTGAGCTAACTAAAAGCTGGATTTTTCTGAGAAGCGACACGTAGTGAGCGTGGGAGGGACGAAGGTTCTTTTTCTCTTGTAAGGCAGTTCCGTCAGGTAGCGGTACACGCGCGGGGAGTCACAAACACGACCGTTAAACGGATTCATTTTCCGCGACGCGACTCTACAGAACTATACAGAAATTATTCTCTACGTTGTTACTTCCATGTTAAGTGATATTAGTGAGTCATCCAGCTATATAATGTCAAGTTCGTAGATAAAAAGAATTCCTATCCGTGCTACTTAAAGCTAAAAACGGTTCGATTACATGGGATTCGGACACTTGAAATATAAAGGCGAATCGGTCACACATGGAATCGGCGGGTTTGGTTATATCCCTGCATAAGGCAGAAAATCCCTAGGCCTTGGTGCCCATTCGGTATTATCACTGAGCTAGGTCTCGTCTGATCGACAGTGCAACGGATGTCTGATCTGTCTTTCACTGTTTCCGTTCTAACGAAAGGTGACTTCCAAACGGGTTAACTCTGCTGAAACTCTCAGGGTGTAAAATGACGTGGCGCTGTGCACCAAGATATGAAGCACAACTTCACGCTGACCCAAACTTTGACAACTATCAGCACGTAGGTACAGCTCAGTGTGGATAAGTTTATTATAAACAGTATGTTCCAACGTATCATCTATCATCCTCCCGACCAACATATCATGGAGGGAGAGGCAGCCATTCTGGTCCACCTCCATCGTGAAACGAATATTCAGGTGGATTTAATTCAAGTGTTCTAAAAAGTCGTTCAAATTCTCACTGCCATAAGGGCAAACAACGAAAGTATTGTCTACATATCTCAAATGAAAAACGCAAGTTTCAAAGTTGCCGACTCAAAGAAACGTTGTAACAAGACTGAATACCGTAGCAATATATGAACTAAAAACAAACGAAAAACGTATCTATTTAAAAAAAACATATAAATTGTCTTGACGTCTTCCTATAAGGCAGTCTCAATGTCTTCTAATCTATGTAAGCGTAGACCAGGTATGGTTAAATTCAAACAAATAGTGTCGATGCCAGTTAAAAGATATACGAGGGCTATCCGGAAAGTAAGTTCCGACCATTCACGAAATGGAAACAACTTTGAAAATCCGATGAAGCTTTATAGATGTGTGTTGGACAGTGTCTCAAGTATGCCAGCCGCTCGCGTCATGTCGTTCTTATCAGGTCTGAGCGCACAGTGAGCATATAAAGATGTCGAGCGAACACTATCTCTCGCGAAGTATGAAGGCCTGGTGAGAGATTTGACCTCATATTATGCAGCCAACATAATATAACTGTCCTACAATTCCTTCTTCATGGCAATTCTCGGCCGCGCTCTGCAGGGCAATGAAGATGCTCCTGCAGCGTTTTCCTAGGGAAATACAACCCATAATTGGCTCCCGCTGAGATTCATCTCTGCTCACGTGATCTGCTGGCTATGTTTTGGAACAGACAACAAGCTGTCGATCAACGTAGAGAATTGGCGGAAAGCACAGAAGGCTGCCTTCTACGACGAGGGGACTGGAAAGTTAATACAACGCTACGACAAGTCTCTAAGTCGGAGCGCTGACTATGTAGAGAAGTGGCTGCAATGTCAGCCAACAGTTGCAAATAAAACATTTTAGATTTTCTCAGTGGTTTACATTTTGCGACCGATTTGAACTTACTTTCCTAACAGCCCTTGTTTATCAAATAAATTAATAAGAGATGGTACTGATCCTCATGGTACACAAAACGGGTCAGAATACTGTGGCAGAAGCAACGAAAAACGAAAGCCAAACTGAAAATAATACAAAATTGACACAGTATTACAGAAGCTCGAAATTTAACGTGATCTTCAATACGAGATACTTTTAATAGTTTCCACAGCGAAACTCTGCCTCGAAATCTTGCAGAAAACCCAAACAGATTCTGATCGAATAGAAAGTGCACTAGCTGCAAGGCTCAGTCAGTATCTTCACTGCGCGATGGCAGTGGTTATGTTACTGACTACAGTGCCACTAAAGCAGCTTCTGAACACGGTTTTCCCAAATTTCTTCATCAAACAAGAAAATTAATATCCCAAACTTCGAATCAAAAACAACTGCCAACATGAGTAACTCAGACGTATATATCATCAGTGTAGTAAACAAATGTTTCAAATGGCTCTAATCACTATGGGACTTAACATCTGAGGTCATCAGTCCCCTAAACTTAGAACTACTTAAACCTAACTAACCTAGGGACATCACACACATCCATGCACGAGGCAGGATTCGAACCTGCGACCGTAGCAGCAACAGCGCGGTTCCGGAGTGAAGTGCCTACAGCCGCTCAGCCACAGCGGTCGGCTTGTAGTGAACAGTATAAATAACTTAACAAAGACATTGACTCTGATACAGATATTACAACAATTAGATTCCTTCTCAGTATCTTGATAGAATACCTCCCTACTTAACAAAAGTATTTATGAGCTCGATAGTCAAAGGATGCATACCTAAGGCCTGAAAAGTTGCAAACGACACAACAATACTCAAGAAATGAAATAGAAGTAATCCACTGAATTACAGACTCAGAACGCTAACGTCGATTTTTAGTACGATTTTGGAAGATATATTGTACTCGAACATTATGAATTACCTCATCGAAAACGATTTATTGACAAATAGCCAAAACGGATTCAGAAAACATCGCTCTTATGAAACAGAACTAGTTCTTTATTCTCACGAAGTAATTAGTGCTATCGACAGGGGATTCAAATTAATTTCATATTTTTGGATTTCTAGAAGGCTTTTGACACCGTCTCACAAGCAACTTCTAATTAAATAGCGTGCTTACGGGGAGTCATCGACTAAAACAGCAGTAACTCCTGACGTTCCCCGAGGAAGTGTTATTGGGCATCTGTTGTTACTGATGTATATGAACTATTAGGAGACAATCTGAGCAGCTCTCTTAGATCGTTTGCAGATGATGCTGTCATTTACCGTCTTGTAAAACCAACAGATGATCAAAACGAATTGCAGAACGGTTTAGACAAGACATCTGTATGGTTCTAGGAGTAGCGATTGACTTTAAATAATGAGAAGTGTGAAGTCATCCACACGAGCACTAAAAGAACTCCTCTAAATTTCGATTACACGGTAAATCACTCGTATCTAAAGGGTGTAGATTCAGTAAAATACTGGGGTATTACGATTATGGATAACTTAAGTCAGAACGTTCACATTTGTACTTGTGTGGGAAATTCAAACCAGGAAATCCGATTTGTTGGCAGGACACTTAGAAAATGCAACAGGTGTACTAAAGAGACTGTCTACACTATGATAGTCCGTCCTCTTGTGGAGTACAGCTGCGCAGCGAGGGATCTTCATCAGATACGACTGACGGAGGACATCGAAAAATTTCAAAGAAGGGCAGTTCGCTTTATGTTATCACGAAATAGGGGCGAGAAAGTATGACTGATATGATACTTGAATAGGGATGGCAATAACTGAAAGAAAGGCGTTTTTCGTTGCGGCAGGATCTTCTCATGAAATTTCAGTCACGCAAATGCTCTTCCGAATGCGAACGTACATTTTTGGTGTCCGGATACATAGGGGAAAACGATCACCATAATAAAATAATAAAAACCGGAGCTCACACGGAAAGATTTGTCTTCATTTTTCTCGCGCACTGTTCGAGAGTGGTAGCGGTATACAAATAACTTGGAGTTGGTTCGATGAACCTTCTGCCAGTCACTTACTTGTAAATTGCAGAGCAATCTTGTAGATGTACATGCAGATGTAGAGTCATATCTGAGTTTACTTCGGAGTATGCTACAAAAAATTCGGCAATGAAATGCTGTGAAGTGTAGAACCACCGGTAGAAGTACATGAAATCACACTTGAGAAAGAAGCGGTTTGGACTGTATATTAAATAAAATACTTGGAAACAGTCGATGGTCATCTATTCCTACACACTTCATGTCACATCGGTTGGGATCCCAGGGATATGCAAAATCACTTCAACCGATATTGCGCAACCGATTTCCTACAGTAATACTGATTAGAAAATATTTACGAGTATCATTTACAGTTGACTAACGGGTTTTCATGGAGTCACAGGACACTACCAAACATCCGCGCTCCCTGGTTATAGAATGATTTATGTATTGATAAACTATTGATACCTCGTCCATCTTACTTGGAAACAGCAGGCAACATGGAGGGTTGCTTTCTCGGCTTCCAAAAACAATGCAGTAGAGAAGAATTTAATTACGTTGAGATCGTCATGGATCAAATGGGATTTAATAGGAAATCATCAATGTGTGTATACTAAATGTGCGGACCCAAATAAGTACTAGTGATACCCTCCGCGTGACTTGTTTGTCGTCTGACATATTTTCTTGGGAAACCCAAAGGCACTAATGTACGCCATCTTACCAAATTTTTGCCGATGCAACTTTGGTTCGTTAAATTTCATCTAGGTGTCAGATATGGACAGTCGGTGTATAACTATTTGACTCTTGAGATAAGGAAAGAACTGAACATGATGAAGGGTTCGTACTCAAAGGCTGTTTCGTGACTACACGTGAGAATGTCAAGTCCGTTTCTTTATTATACTGCCTACTTAACAAAACGTGAAGAAATCAGTTTTATCTACAAAAACTGAACAAATCGTTCATATGATTAGCATGAATTTGACGTGTTCACTTTTAATACAGGTGAAATTCTCATTTTAGGAAGAACAGATGTTATGTGGCAACTATTGCGTTTCTGGAGTTAAACTTCTGAAATTTAAACCCGAAATCAGTTCAACTGGTATATCAAATAGCACAGAGAAAATGTGCCACAAAGACGTTGAAATCTATTTATGTGGCTTGAAAAGTTACCTTTTAATTAATGAATGAAATTATTGTCTAATACTTTGAAAATATGTATTGTTAGTGACTATGATTTGGATCAACGTGTGCAGAATAGAAAAATTCTAAGAAAGTGCAAGTCCTGGTCCGGAACACATTTCTGATTTGCCACTCTGGTAGACGGTTTCATGTTTGCTGATGTCGCATGAATTAAAGCATATGATCATAAGTGAAGAAAATGCGATTAACAGTGAGTTCCACGCATCCTTGATCGAAAAACAGATCACCTCATACAGCTACAACTATTCCGGAATCTAAACGGAATCACCCTCAGGGGCTATGAATCTTATTCTTTCGTCTGTAACTGAATTATAAGTAGTTGCCGTGGGGGGGGGGGGGGGGGGAGAATGAGAAATGAGAGAGAGAGAGAGAGAGAGAGAGAGAGAGAGGAGAGACTGTCTCTTACCATGGCAAGCAGAATAACGAGTGTCGAATGGGATGTCGATAGCCACTGGCGTAACGGTGGAGCGTAGGATCGGCAAGACGCATGATATCATCCTCGGTTACTAGAGTAAACAATAGCGATGTGCGCAGTTGAAAGCTGCGACTCTGACGTCATAATTGACTCTCCACCGCTCTGTAGCCTGTCGAGCACATACACTGTCACGAGAGATCAAGCGCGCCCAGGTCCAACGAAACACTATACCGACTGATCGGTGCACCAAGTAAGTCTATAAACTCGAATTCAGGAGTACTAGAATGCAGTTGCTGTCCTGCCACAACAGAATTAGGATTTCCCTGATTCCTATAAACGTAAAGCGTAAGCTCAAGGAAGAAGGAAAAAATAGACACAGCCCCCGTCATTCCCAGCCATTGCCCATTTCGATATTGTGCCTCATATAAAATGACTCAAGCGTCAGACCTAATGTTTTCTTCTTTCTGTAAACGTTCCTCATCCGACGAGGACGCTAGAGACGCAGCACAAGCTCGGACTGGGCTTCGAAACCGAGCTTCTCTTTTTAATAAAAGTCATCCTGGAATTTGCCTTAAATGATTTAAGGAAACAACGGAAAATCGAAATCTGGATGGACAGACAGCGATTTGAAGCGACATCCTCATAACAGTGTAGGTGAGGTAAATCCCCGAAATTTTCAGTTCTTCTAATATTATGGTCAATGACAGTTATATATCTCTCGGTTTCAAATTGAAGTCAGAGGTTGCTTTTTTATCTGTAACCTATTCAAATTATATCTGTCTGAAATTATATCTGTCTGAAATTACAAAGAAATTAGCAGTTTAGCAAAAACAAAAATTGCTGTGTTTTTTCCCACAAAATGGGAAAAGGCTCCTCGGTGTGGACCTTTGCTCCATTTGAGATAAATATGGATAAAAGTGCACGACTCCACAACAAAAACACTTGAAATAACGCTTCGTAACGTTGTTGTATTTTACTCAAGTTACCCAACACAATATTGAACTGAAATGTATCATAAATTTGAACGTGAAGCTTAAAAATACAGAGGCTAAGCTATTGGTATACTTGGTTGGGTCCTCTGATTCTTCTTTGAAGTCACAGTCTCTTGTTTTTCCTCTTCTTCGGATACTTCTTCTCCAAGTAGGAAGTCGATATCTATATCTGAACAACTGTCGTAATGTGAGGAGCCAGAATCTGATTCGGATGAATAATCAGCTAGCTGTTGGATCTGTTTTCTTCATTTATTTTTGGCATTGATGTAATGAAATCTACCTTACGACGTTTTATTCTACAGCACGCAATTTTATTTCTTTGAGATGTCTTCGTTTCTCACTAACAAGCTTTTCTTTTCCAATACGTTCTTCTTCCATCGGTTCTCAATTAGGCTGTCAACGTTAGAAGCACAAATTGCAATGCTATGCCAGAAATTTTCCTCTAAACCATTATTTTAAACAGCGGAATTATACATTCAGATGAGATAATGTTACGCAGTGTCTGTTGAGTGTCATTTTGTGGGGAATATAATTGAAGACTTGTCGTTACATTGCTGAAACTGCTTGGACTTACCCAAAAACGCTTGCTGGTCTTTGCCCCATTTCAACGTTTTCTGACAAATGCGCAACTGGAACAATTATTCCCACCTGAAATTGAAGCTTAAACGCCGTAGTGTCACCGAGTAATTCGTTAATTCTTCTTTCTTTTCAAACATTTCATTATACAATGTTCAAGTAAAACATCAGAAAAGTTGAATATAAGTAGTAGAAAACAGACTCACCTCATTTTCTCACCTCTGGATCTACCTACTGGCATGAACTTTCGTGGAACAACAAATTACAATAGACAAACCTCTCACTTGGTGGTCAGCCCATGAACGGATGGCAATCAATTCAAAAAGTCTGTGCTTGTTTTTATCACACGCAGCTCCTTAACCCTACTTTTATCCCCAACTAACCCAGGAGTCCAATGTGTCACCCAATGGGCCGCGTCGCTCAGTGATGCATTCGGTGACACGCGGAATGAACGAAATGTCGTGTCACCACCAAAAGGCAGTGGTATATGTTAGTACTGTAGTTATGGGTATCTGATTTAACTGCTCATGAATGGAAGTATACTGTGAGATGGTCGGGGGAGTGGGAGTATATTACATGGGCTATTTTACGTAGTTAGACAGAGACTAAGAAACGAGGTCCAGTAAAACAAACCTCGGCAGAGCTGGGAATCCGCATCATAACTATGTAATGATGAAGAATAAGTTTCTGCCAAGACGAAGAGAGACCTCGTCGTAGAAGCAGAAAAATGAAAGAAGTATGAAACAATTAATTCAATAGTAATATGGATAGAATAGGCGTATTGGACAAGAAGAATACAGAGACCATCTTGTATGTAAAAGTCTTTGACTGTAAGATATACTTTACTTTTAATCAATGTCTAGCTTACCTACATCAGTACTTTGGTATGCTTACTAATTTCTAGTTCTAGATGGGCTCGTCTTACAGTCAGTTTACTATTGTGAATATGTTTAGTCTTATGGATGCAAACTTAATACTACTATGAATCTGATTGTAATCTTCAGGTCTACCAATCAGAGCACAGAAACATCATGCGGTTACATTGCGAGTGCCTCTCTTGAGCAACTCAGTCGTACTTTCCTCGAAATGCTAAACACTTAGTTTTGATGAGTTACTATGTAACTTTCTCAGGTCGCTAAATAGAAGATGGTTCGGGTTTTTAGCGTAGGTTCCTAATACTTCACAAGTTCCCTTTTTTCTTTACATTTAAAGAGATCTCTTCTCATTATCATTATCCAAGACCTTGAAATTAGTAGCGATGTCATTTGTGTCAAATGTAGTTAGAAAGATAGGATAAAAGAATAAGCGAAACTGTCTTAAGGGGTAATAAATATAACCATATTTGATGGCAGACGAGGGAATAAATTATAGTGATACAGAGACGTCTTATGAAGAAAACAATGCGTTTGTAACTCAACGAATCGATGTAAAATGGCAAATTTTTCTTGTAGGTGCTGAGTTACCCAAGGAAATAATATAGCAACTAAGAGGTCATTAAAGTTTTTAATGCCGTCTTCGTTTCTCCAATAGCCATTTCTGTGAATTCTATTTTGAGGCAATCTGTAAGCGTTGCTGAAACTCGTAATACTGTATTTGCAAATAAAAATATGCGCATAAACATAATGTTTTAGTTTTCCGAAGAGTCCAGTGCGACCGTAATATATTCCCAAGCATCCAGTTTTTCTTAGAACTAAATACGTATATTACGAATAACTTAACTATGTTTCTGCCAAGCGCATTTCTTTTGAAACTCGTATAGGAGGAAGTCGCGTACCCTGTCTGGCAGGGGACTGAATGCGACAAGAGCCGTCTCTAAACTCCAGCGCTATTGGAAAGACCTGTGGTTCCACTGAAATGCGAACTATGGAGTAATAAGTAAGTTCACGCTATTTTGAATGAAAATAATTGTGTGTTTAGGAGTGGGAATATCTCTTTGTAGTGAGTTTTCAGGTGAGCGAACTTAAATTTGAAGTATTATGTTTGTTTGCATGTTCTAAGATTTTATTGTATATTTCCCTCATATTGTAAGCTGTGACAGTGCGTAGCCCAAGTACTAACTATGGAAATATTGAAGTAACACTAGAGGCCCTCAAGGTCTACTGTACAAAGATTTTCGCGTTGTTCCGAGGAAAACATGTACAGTTCCGAAAACCCTTAGGCGTCCGATGCTACCCGATCTACCCCTAACCAGTTCTGAATCAAAATAACGTACATTTACATTAAACTGGATAAACAAACTCCGGGCGACTGGTAGACGATTGCTAATTGAGTGTAAAATGTTTACCCATCTCTTCCTGGAAATGTGATACTCGATGATCTAATCTCTGTTATTAACCCAGAAATTATAAAATGACATTCACGTGATATTAGCCAGCTTAGTGTGTAGCCTTTTTGGTAGGCTCCTGTGAAACAACCAATTTATTTTCAGCGACAGGCAAAGCTGACCGTTTAATCATGAGTAAACTTCATACTGACAGCTATTTCAAAACAAATTGTCTTCAAAATCGAAAATTAATTGTTCATCAGCACTGATGACAAAGTCCATTCCATTACCAGCCGACGTGTACTCTCTGGCTCAGGAGCAGATAGACCTCTTTTGTAGCAGCAACTTTCTCATCCATTTTTTACGAAACAGTGAAGAAATCATTCGCTCTTGTGACTGCTACATTTATCCAAGCACCCTTAATTTAGATGCAAAAAAGTAGCAAAAAATGTAAAAGAAACTTTCCATTTGCAAGCAGCCTTTATAAGATGCTTCTTTTAAAATGATTTGTATAAATTCAGTGTCTACAGTAGTACCAAATTATGTTGGACGTGGGCATGATTTGGTTTGTGATGCACGCATGTCGACATTTGTCGAACTAAAACAGTAACAAATATTCGACGTCTAAGAGAAAGCGTCTTTAACTGCAAAGTCTTTACAAAGCTCCACTGACAGAAAAAAATTGCAATATTAGAAAATAAGTAATGCAGGGTAATGAAATTACGGGAATACATTTGACTAGGTAACATATTGAAGTGATTGACATCGTAAGATCACCGGTTAACATAAGCTCGAGATAAACCACTGCAAATGCTAAATGATGGTACTTAATAACAAGTGTAAGCGCCAGAGTATCGAATGCAAGCTTGTAAACATGGATGCATTGTGTTGTACAGGTGCTGGAGGTCAGTTTGTGGAATGGAGTTCCACACCTGTTGCACTTGGTCAGTCAATACAGGGGTGGTTAATGCTATTTGTGGATGACACTGGAGTTGTCATCCAACGGTGTTCCACATATGCTCAACTGCAGACAGATCTGGTGATAGAGCACGTAAGGGCAACATGTCGACACTCCATAGAGCAGGTGTGACCGAGATTTCAGCTTGCAGACCGTGTCCAGGTACGAGTGCCGAAGTACTTAGCCTCGCCTCACATCCACCCCCCTCCCCTCCCCCACTGCCCACTGCCATTGTCTAAATCCGTGGAGAGGGAAGAGGGGAAAATTGTGAAAGCGCCACATTTAAATGACGGTGCCGTCGCACTGCGTACTACTCGGTTTTATATTTCACCATTTCTCAACAACTTAGGTCACAATTAAAATTAATTTTCATTTTTATTTAATTATTTTTGGGACGCTGAAGACATAACATAATTTTTATTTGGTAGAACTGTCGCCACATCGACAGATCCAAACAATTACCAAGTTTCACAGTCAAGTAGCCCCGTAATCGTGACTTATTTAGTTTCATTACTGAAAAAAATGTCTTTCACACAAGTATGTCGAGCAAAATAATCTAGCACTTTCGTGACCTCGTTATAAAGGCTTGGGAACTCTACCTGAGGAAAACAATGTAGATTTCCTGGACAGTTCTAACGTAAAAAGAGTTGTTATAAAATCTGGAATCACCTTGCAGAACAATCACTTAAATTTGCATATGCATAGGGGCGCTTTCAACTGAAACGGCAAACCGTCTCGAATACAGCTTGGAAACGCATTTACGATTGATAGTATCCTCAAACTTTTCATAACACTACACTTGTAATTCATTCAAGGACAGAATACATTCTTCAAACCTCGTGTTTTCTTTAAGGCCAGTGAGCTTAGGGAACTGGACTGAATTCTAAGACATGATTTTGTTTTTAACTGCATCCCCGTCAAATCAGAAAGAAGTTTCCTTGCGATGTCTTACTGTAGGCAGTGTACCGTCAAAACCACTTAAAATGCGAAATCTGAACTTCATTCTGTAGAACAACTATAGGTAGAAATATAACTGTTCAAAAACACTACTAGTCAGGGACAATTAACCATCTGTGGGTAGCACCGACATACAGACATAGCATGCACTGGTGAACCCCTGCACCACATCAAAGCTAACTGGCATTACCAGGTGTAAACCAGCCTACCAAACGGCAACGCAGGGAAGCCGTACAGCTCGCTAAAATGCAAACAAAACCCACAGTGATATCGATTTAGGACTAACCGATCACTCATTTGACGACCTTGGCTTGTTGCAGGTACAGCAGCTGCAGCTAGTCCGGGAGACTCATAGGTGCACAGACTAACAGTACTCTCCTTGATAGGACTTACACTCTTTATGACGACCTCTGACAACGGCGCCGATCATTCCATGATATCCAAAACTAACAACCTCACCCTTGCATGATCCGTCGCATAAATCAATAAAACCGCTACTGCTCTTACTACCTGACCAGATTATCGCAGATGTCTTTTTCCCTTGCCGCTTGCCTTGTCACTTTTATTGCTCTGCCTTTGAAACAATTACCCTTCGTTCACTTTCGTCCACTTTCTGCCTCCTCGATGCGACCGTATTAGTGGGTGATCCTACCCACACGTATGGATAACTTCACGCCCCCACATCCCATGAAGCTCTCGATTAGTAACTAACAATTACGAAGGTTGAAGTAGAGCTTATGAGTTGGTCACCACCTAGGTGTGGGTGTGGAGGGGTTCCGCTCTTATTTTTAAAACAAGTCCATTCCGGCTGTTCAAATTTTTGCTCCTGCGCTCCTTTCTCCTTCATAAATTCAACAACAGCGAAATTTAAATGCGTGCAACTTCAGAAATTTTGCTTTTCGTACCGACAATTACTTCACGGGCTCCAGGCCTGCAAATTTACGGCAAAGTGCTTTTTGATGTACAGAACATTGAATACCATCTAGCGACCATTGTAATTTTTTGCTCTTTCATTGACAACAAAATCTTCAAATTCTTGCTGCCTGTTGTTGTAATGTTGTTTCACAGCAAATATGCAGCACCTGTCGTTTATATGAAAGGAGACTTTTCATCCCTCTCTTCAGTCATTTCCATCCGTTTTAAAGCATTGCAACAAAATTTCGCTACACTGCCTACAATTTTGGATTCCAGAGAAGTGTAGGAATATTTGAGGCAATACTGACCCTACAATTTATGTTAGAAGACAGGTTCAGGAAAGACAAACCTATGTTTATAGCATTTGTGGACTTAAAGAAAGCTTTTGGGAATGTTAACTGGAATACTCTCTTTGCCATTCTGAAGGTAGCATGGATAAAATAGAGAAAGAGGAGGGCTGTTTGCAGCTTGGACAGAAATCAGGCCATGGTTATAAGAGTTGAGGGGTATGAAAGGGAGGCAGTGCTTGTACTGAGAGTGAGGCAGGATTGTAGGTTATCCCCTACTTTATTCAATACGTACCTTGAAGAAGCAGTAAAGGAAACCAAAAAGTTTGGGGTAGGAATTAAGATCCATGGAGAAGAATAAAAACTTTGAGCTTTACTGATGACGTTTGTAAATCTGTCAGAGATGGAAAAGCATAAGAAGAGCAGTTGAATGGAACGGATGTTGTCTTGAAACGAATATATAAGAGAAATATCAACAAAAGCAAACCAGGGATAAGGGAATGTACTGGAATTAAATCAGGCGATGCTGAGGGAATTATATTAGGTTGGTTGGTTGAAAAGAGGGAAAGGGACCAAACTGCCTAGTCATCAGTCTTGTATTGGGAAATGACACTCCATGTAGTAGATGAGTTTTGCTGTTTGGGCAGCAAAGTAACTGACGATGGCTGAAATAAAGAGGATATAGAATGTAGACTGGAAATTGCAAGAAGAGTATTTCTGAACTAGAGAAATTTGTTAACACCAAATGTAGATTTAATTGTTAGGAACTTCTTTCTGAAGGTATATGTCTGGAGCGTAGCTGTGTATGGAAGTGAAAAATAAAAAGAGACTACAAGCTTTTGAAATTTTGTGTTACAGAAAGATGCTGAAGATTAGATGGGTCGATCACGTACCTTATGAGAAAGTACTGAATAGAATTGGGGAGACAAGAAATTTGTGACATGACTTGACAAAAAGAAGGAATGTTTAATAGAGCCACATTCTAAGAAATTGAAGGATCCCCAGTTTAGTATCGAAGGGAAGTGCGAGGACAATAATTGTGGGGAGAGAACAAGAGATGACTACAGTAAATAGGTTCAGAAAGATACACAGGGCGTTACAAAAAGGTACGGCCAAACTTTCAGGAAACATTCCTCACACACAAAGAAAGAAAATATGTTATGTGGACATGTGTCCAGAAACGCTTACTTTCCATGTTAGAACTCATTTTATTATTTCTCTTCAAATCACATTAATCATAGAACGTCTTCCTCTCGGGACACCTTCATTCTGGAAATCTTTCTCGATACAAGCGTTCCGCGCCACCGCTATTGTCCCGTGATAACCCATACATCGAATGGCCATCTGCCAACTCCGCATTTGTAAACATTGTACTGACTGCAAAACTACGTTCGTGATGAACACTAACCTATTGATGCTACGTACTGATGTGCTTGATGCTAGTACTGTAGAGCAATGAGTTGCATGTCAACAGAAGCACCGAAGTCAACATTACCTTCCTTCAATTGGGCCAACTGGCGGTGAATCGAGGAACTCAGTACATACTGACGAAACTAAAATGAGCTCTAACATGGAAATTAAGCGTTTCCAGACACATGTCCACATAACATCTTTTCTTTATTTGTGTGTGAGGAATGTTTCCTGAAAGTTTGGCCGTACCTTTTTGTAACACCCTGTAGAGTGCAGCAGTTATTCATAGGTAAAGAGGCTTTTGCAGGGTAGATCAGCATGGAGAGCTGCATCACACCAGTCACCGGAATGGAGACCACAACAACAACAACAGAGATCAGTATAATATTACGGTTATGCTGCAACGCTACTCCCTTCTCAATTGTGGATTTAAGCTCTTGATCCCATACCTGGTAGCTCAGAGCAGATAGGGAACGAGCAGCATATTTCTTGATGAGCCCGATTAGTAAATGCAAGGACGTCACTGGGTTTCTCATCTAACTAGACAGGCGCTATATACGCAAGAAATAGTTTCATCATGGAGTAGTGGTCTGTTACAACTCTGGCAGCGAATGTTCCATCATTGTCAAGCAACGTACTATTATCTCCTATTTTTATTTGTGGAAAGACGTTTGACGGCGAACTCAAAGAAATTCGAGCTCATACACGGACTCACCGGCTGTTGTTCGTCCCATTCTTCATTACTGCTTGGAGCTTGGAGAATGGGAAATATTCGCTGTATCTGAGGAATCACTACTGCACACACTGTAAAGAGGCTTTCGAAGTATAGATGTAGATGTAGGAAAAGCTTTGCAGGCACAAGAAACAAATGTACTACCGCGATTTTCATTTCGTGAATATTGCAAGCCTTCGTGTATAAATATGTAACTTTTGTAAAGCCGTGAATGGCACAAGTAACATCAAAATGAAGTGTGACTTCTCTGAACCGCATGATAACACTCACGTCGGTGTATAATGTAGTTAGTCGATAACTTATGTATGAAGTGAGAACTGTCGTTCTTTCAAAACTTTCTATGTGGTCCGTTTCTGATGGGAACAACGGGATCAACGAACTTTGCGAGAGTGATCTAAACATCTTCTGCGATATTCAGGTGGGGCAACGACTTACTCGTTGTTAGAGATTGCGATATTCTGCTACCCTGAGGCCCTGTATTATTCTGGGTGACGGACCCGCAGTCCACCAACGTCCTATATGAAGCCGGACACACAAAGTTCTCGTCATCGACCATGGTCACATACTGCATGAGAGGGGCCTAAACGAAATCAACTGATAATTGCTAAATACAGCAAGTCCTAAAATGACACAAGTCCTAAAATGTTTAAGACATCTGACTTTGTAAGATCAGGGTAGAGAGGAATCGAGACTATTGAGACTGCTAAAATTGGAAATTTGTAAGTTCTTATGGGACCAAACTGCTGAGGTCATCGGTCCCTAGGCTTTCCCACTACTTAATCTAACTTAAACTTACACTAAGGACAACACACGCACACGCACACATACACACACATACACACACACACACACACACACACACACGCACACAAACACACACACACGCCACTGCGTGGCTACCCCAAGCGGTTGCTAAAATTGAAACCCCATCAGAACATATAGATCTTCCAAAGAGTAAATGAAACTGACCAGTTTTATACTTCACGCCAACGGACTAGTAACTTCTTTTCAGTAGAATCAGATTACCAATCAAAAGTGAAGACTTGCTGGAAATCACACGCAAAGTATTATTCCATTTCTTATAAAGATTTTGCGCAAGTTTTAAAAATTCAAAACTTGTCCTTTTTACGGATTGGGGAGGGAGGTTATGGGTGAAGAGGTGCGTTCTGGGATCTGCAAGTTTAGAAACTAAGCACTGGCCCGTCCCATTGTGGCATCGCTTTCGTGGAGCTCGCTGCCAATGACTGGAAAATGTGAGTCTACCTGTCGCATCAAGGACAGCATAGCTCAAGCAAGTTAAAATTCTGAAACACTTTAGATACACGTGAGTACCTAGGAAATTGGTTCAAATGGCTCTGAGCACTATGGGACGTAACATATGTAGTCATCAGTCCCCTAGAACTACTTAAACCTAACTAACATAATGACATCACACACATCCATGCCCGAGGCAGGATTCGAACCTGCGACCGTAGCGGTCATACCGTTCCAGACTGAAGCGCCTAGAACCACACGGCCACACCGGCCGGCCCCCTAGGAAATTCCCCCATACTCGTATCACCCATAATTTCTTAATAGTATTTCATGCCAAAGTCCTGGTAATTAAATTGTGTACTCAAAAGAAAAAAAAGTCAGACCCAGCTGCCACTACAGTCGGTACATCAGACATCTTCAAGCCCAGGCGAAGCAATACTAATTTGGCTGCTGAGTGCATGCGTGGCCCTATATTTCTTTGGGTGATGATCCATTGACCACCAACAGCGTATATGAACCCGAACGCATTAACTTCTTATTATCGACTCAGGTCACACATGTGAGAGACGTAAATTAAGTACCTTGATAATAGGCCAATTGTGCTACGTCTACTAACCTAGTCCCCAGAAAAAATGGCGGGAATTTGAATTTTGACGCGAAAATAGGTCATTTGGGCTCTGTCCACTAATAAGCCTCCAGAAAAAATAGTGGCAAATTTCAATTCCAACATGATGCTGCCTGCAAAACCTTACTTTTCTTTACTATTATTAATTATTATTCATTATCACTTATTATTATTATTATTATTATGCATTATTATAATTTATTATCATTTTTTATTTATTCAAGATGTCCGATTTCGGTGGAAAGAAAGCCATTTGCGTGTGTATGAAGTGTTTCAACCGTCTGACTTCGCACGATCAGGGAAGAACGAATCGCGACTACGGCGATTGCTAAAATGGCAACTCCCATGCACGATTTTGCTCTTCAAAGGACTAAAACACACAATAAAACTGAAACTGGTTAATATTAAAGTTCCCGCAAGCCTACATACTGATAAACGTTATTCACCATAGTCAATCTACTAATGACCAGTCAAGAATTGCTGAAAATCACAAACCAATAGGACTCAATAAATAGTTGGAAATCCCTTGCAGAAATAATGAGCCATACTCCCTACCTCTATAGCAGGCCAGAACTGGGATGTGTAGTTGTTGCAGATTTTGTGCACTAACTGACCTCTTGATTATCTCCCATAAATGTTCAATGGGATGCATGTCGAGTGATCAGGGTGGAAAATCATTCGCTCGAATTATCTAGGATGTTACTCAAACCAATCGCGAACGACTGTCGCACGGCGACAAGGCGCATTGTGATCCATTAAAAATTCCATCGTTGTTTGGGAGCATGAAATCCATGAGTGGCTGAAAATGGTCTCGAAGTAGCGCTTCAGTTGAATAAGAGGACGAAGCCTGTCCTGTGCAAAAAAATGGTTCAAATGGCTCTGAGCACTATGGGACTTAACATCTGTGGTCATCAGTCCCCTAGAACTTAGAACTACTTAAACCTAACTAACCCAAGGACATCACACACATCCATGTCCGAAGCAGGATTCGAACCTTCGAACCTGCGACGACCGTAGCAGTCGCGAGGTTCCGGACTGAGCGCCTAGAACCGCTAGACCACCGCGGCTGGCCTGTTCTGTGCAAACACAGCCGGCACCATTATGGAGTCACCAAGAGCTTGCACAGTCTCTTGTTGCCGACTTGGGTCCATAGATTCATGGGGTATGCGACGCAGTCGAACCCTACCATCTGCTCTTACCAACTGAAATTGGAATTCATCTGACCAGGCCGTGGTTTTGCCGCTGTATAGGGTCCAGCCGATGTGGTCTCGAGCTCAGGAGAGGAGCTGCCGGCGATGCCATGCTGTTAGCAAAGACACTCACGTCGTTCGTCTGCTGCCATAGCCTAATGACATCAAATTTCGCCACGCTATCCTAAGGGACGCGTTCGCCTTACGTCCCATGTTCATTTCTACGGTTATTTCGCGCAGTGTCTGCTAGCACTAACAACTCTACGCAAAAGCCGCTGCTCTCGGTCGTTAAGTGAAAGCCGGCGGCCATAGCGTTTTCCGTGGTGACAAGTAATGGCTGAAGTCTGTTATTCTCGGGACACTCTTGACACTGTACGGCTCCGAATACTGAGTTCCCTAGCATTTCTAAAATGGAATGTCTAATGGGGTTAGATCCAACTGCCAGTCTCTGTTCAGAGGCTGTCAATTCCCGTCGTGCGGCCATAATCACGTCTGAAACCTTCTCACATGAATCACCTGAGCACAAATGACAACTTCTCCAGTGCACTGGGCTTTTGTACCTCAAGCATTTCTAAAATGGAATGTCTAATGGGGTTAGATCCAACTGCCAGTCTCTGTTCAGAGGTATGTATTCATATCGCTATTCGATGACTGTCACTTCAGTGTATATAATTCAGTTTCTCAGACATATATTGCGCCGGAATTCCATGGCTATTGTTAGTAAAATACACTCCTGTAAATGGAAAAAAGAACACATTGACACCGGTGTGTCAGACCCACCATACTTGCTCAGGACACTGCGAGAGGGCTGTACAAGCAATGATCACACGCACGGCACAGCGGACACACCAGGAACCGCGGTGTTGGCCGTCGAATGGCGCTAGCTGCGCAGCATTTGTGCACCGCCGCCGTCAGTGTCAGCCAGTTTGCCGTGGCATACGGAGCTCCATCGCAGTCTTTAACACTGGTAGCATGCCGCGACAGCGTGGACGTGAACCGTATGTGCAGTTGACGGACTTTGAGCGAGGGCGTATAGTGGGCATGCGGGAGGCCGGGTGGACGTACCGCCGAATTGCTCAACACGTGGGGCGTGAGGTCTCCACAGTACATCGATGTTGTCGCCAGTGGTCGGCGGAAGGTGCACGTGCCCGTCGACCTGGGACCGGACCGCAGCGACGCACGGATGCACGCCAAGACCGTAGGATCCTACGCAGTGCCGTAGGGGACCGCACCGCCACTTCCCAGCAAATTAGGGACACTGTTGCTCCTGGGGTATCGGCGAGCACCATTCGCAACCGTCTCCATGAAGCTGGGCTACGGTCCCGCACACCGTTAGGCCGTCTTCCGCTCACGCCCCAACATTTGTGCAGCCCGCCTCCAGTGGTGTCTCGACAGGCGTGAATGGAGGGACGAATGGAGACGTGTCGTCTTCAGCGATGAGAGTAGCTTCTACCTTGGTGCCAATGATGGTCGTATGCGTGTTTGGCGCCGTGCAGGTGAGCGCCACAATCAGGACTGCATACGACCGAGGCACACAGGGCCAACACCCGGCATCATGGTGTGGGGAGCGATCTCCTACACTGGCCTTACACCTCTGGTGATCGTCGAGGGGACACTGAATAGTGCACGGTACATCCAAACCGTCATCGAACCCATCGTTCTACCATTCCTAGACCAGCAAGGGAACTTGCTGTTCCAACAGGACAATGCACGTCCGCGTGTATCCCGTGGCACCCAACGAGCTCTAGAAGGTGTAAGTCAACTACCCTGGCGAGCAATATCTCCGGATCTGTCCCCCATTGAGCATGTTTGGGACTGGATGAAGCGTCGTCTCACGCGGTCTGCACGTCCAGCACGAACGCTGGTCCAACTGAGGCTCAGGTGGAAATGGCATGGCAAGCCGTTCCACAGGACTACATCCAGCATCCCTACGATCGTCTCCATGGGAGAATAGCAGCCTGCATTGCTGCGAAAGGTGGATATACACTGTACTAGTGCCGACATTGTACATGCTCTGTTGCCTGTGTCTATGTGCCTGTGGTTCTGTCAGTGTGATCATGTGATGTATCTGACCCCAGGAATGTGTCAATAAAGTTTCCCCTTCCTGGAACAATGAATTCACGGTGTTCTTATTTCAATTTCCAGGAGTGTAGATTAACTCTTTTGTAGATTATATCATAGTGTATAGCCTGGTGCGTTCATGCTACACAGTACATTGCTTCGTACCAGATTTGGTACAAGACCGACACTACAGTCTTAAAATCGTATTCAGTTCTTCAACGATCGCAGTTGGGGACTTCTTGGGTGTCGTCCCATTTTCACATCGCTTTCAAGGAGCTTGCTGGCAGTAGTAGGCTACTATCAGTCCGCCGAGCGCCTCAGGGGCAGCGTAGCTCTAGCGAGTTACAATATTCTTAAACATTTTTAATATATGTAAATATCTAAGAAATTATCTCATACCAGTAACCGTTAATCTCTCAGCAGTATTCCATACCAAGTTCTGCTAACGAAACCGCGCACTCGTGAATAGAAAATAAATCCTGACGGACTCTTAATGCAGTCCGCCGAAAGATATTTATGCACGTGTAGAGCACGTAGGAGTACGTGTTTTCGTTTCGAATAACGAAATGTTCCCAATTCTCCTCAAATAAGTCCGTCATATGGACGTACCAAGGAATCAACCTTAAAGCTACTGGGGACTGGCTCAGTCGCATTTCCACACTGAAAAACTTCCACGTGTCTGCATAAAAATGTATTGCATCACACGTGGACACTTCCTAGACCCAATAGTCCCATTAACGGAAGCAGTCGAAAGAAAACAGCCCTCGGTCACTATTTTTAACGAATTAACCGGGTTTCAATACTACTAGGAGTGTCTTCCTCAGAATTTAAATCAAAAAATGGTCTGTCACATGGTCACAGAATTATGACTAAAAACGTATGATACGGAGTATAAGAACAGAATCATCGTGAAAAACTGGGAGTACTTATATGTCATTTAGAAAATAATAAATATGCCCAAAGGGCATTAGTCACATATTTAAGATGAAAATTGTGAATGTGAGCCACCAAGGGCTGCTCGTTACTTGCGCGGTTACAGGATGCAAACGGAACCTTTACTGGTAATAGCAATTTTCACCTTATTTTCAAACGAAAAAGCCAGAAAATACTTAAGTTTTGTGGACGTACTGTTTATTTTACTGTGTAACATCAAATATCGTTCAATGACAGACCGGAGTTAGCCAACATGAGAAGATGAGGAAATCAGAATGCAAGACGTAGTCGAATTTCCAAAGTCATAATGATCGAATTTTTAAGATTTTTATCGCAAGATCTTCCATTGTGTGTTGATCACTTCACTGAAAGTCAACATTTGTACTTCAGTGACGAATAAGAGAAGAACATGTTGATAAAAATGTGTCTAAGTACTGCATACATTATTATGTTTTTCTTAAGCGGGCAGATTTCAAGAAGTCACAACATAAGTGGGATACAAATAACAAGAAGGAAGCCGTAGAATTTCTTAGAATGACAAGCAGGAAAGCGAGGGAGAAGCCTAAATGAAACTTTCTTGTAACAAAAATGATTTTTTGACACTTTATAATATCACGGCTAATACAATCCTCCAAAACTTTAAACTACCAATGGAAAGGATAGAGAAAATATTTTTAAAAAAACCACCAACTAATGTATATTCTTACAAGACTGAATTTTATAGCTGTACTAGCTGACAAACTCGGCATTAATTTTGACAGTTTTCTGTTAGAATCGGAAAGAAAAAGTAGACTGCATTTGTGTGTAATATCGGAAAAATTTCATTTCTGTTTATTTGTGAAAACACCTCTGAAATTTTGAAACCGTTTTACAAAGAAATATGTATAATGCACAGGTGCTTCGCTAGTCTCTGGCGCGATTTTGTATACATCTGTATGGCAACACCTTTTTATAGGTCTACAGCGGGTTATTGTTTTCGCCTACAGCTGCTTGTCCTTCGCAGTTGAAAGCTGTCAAAGTGTTGTCAGTTGTCAGGGATCTCCTTAACTCGACTGTAGGAGTGTCTTAATAGTAAAGAATAAATGTATTTACCCTTCATGCATGATGAGGCATTTTTTCAGGCATCTCAGGGATTATGAGATCTTATCTCTTGAACTATGTATCATACAATGAGGTGTTTGTGAGGTACATTCAGCAGGATATGTGTATACTGTCGGCGAAATAAGCTGCGAATATAGTTACTAGCACAGAAGCAATAAATTTAAACGTCAAGATAATGTGGCAGTTTTCACCCATCCCGTTGTTTGTGACATTATATCTCCTGGACTATGATAGGTACGTGGTTCTTACCCCAACAGCGATTGTTGCGTGACAGTAAGAGACATTTGCACCAAGTTTGGTTGAAATCGGTCAAGCGGTTTAGGAGTAGATGTATAAAACACACACAGGTATATTCAGATTTACTACGTGTATGGACTGGGTAACATACTACGTTATTGTTTAGTTTAAAGAGTTTCCCAACACAATCTTCGCAAAAAATTCTAATTTCAAAGAAAAGATATAGCGTCCAATAGTACACGCACTTTTCCTGATATGCGGTTTCTTTAGTGACTTGTGATTCTGTAGCCTACGCAACTGCTAGCTTTCAAACACCGAGCATACAGAAATGGAAGTTTTAGATCAATATGAGTGATTTATAACGGACACATCTCCGTTTTTCAGAATCATTTGTATCCAGATTTAGTCGTTCCACCTGACGTTTCATAGCATAATATGAGGCGAGCTTTCGTCAAGAGCTCTCTCCCATTTTCGTGTTAGCATACATTTTGTGGCCTGTTACTGTGTTACGCAGGCTTAACTTACTTGTCAGCTGGATTTATAATTTCTTCTTTAATATTAAATGTTGAAACTGTTCCTAATGTGTGTATTCACTTGATTACGAACCGAGTTTCGGCTTTTTACGCCATCTCTAGATGACAACTGACTGTCGCTAATACAGATAAAAATTATGTGCGACTTGCACGGCTATTATTTACGCATAAGGTGCAAAAATGATATAGAGCGTTTGCATAGGAAAACATAAAAATTTTTGTTACACGAAATAATTATTACGTTACCTAAAAAAAGTGGGAAATAAATTTAATAACCGATGAGAAATGAGACGAATTTACAGTATGAGTCATCTGTAAATTTATCTCATTAGTTGCTAAATATATCTGCTCTTTATGATTCAGTACCTCAGTCGGTAAAAACGGAACTCTTATAGGGATGCTTCGTCTATCTGTCAGTACATGTGTGTGTCTATATGTCCGACAGAGTATCAAGTTGAAATCTGTGTCACACACTAACGTCTACGACCCCGTGGCAGGGCCATCTGAAGTTTTTTTGTTATTTCTGTACATAATTCAGTTTGTAGTGAACCCTCAAAATGTGAGTTCTACTTGCACTTTGTAACCTCCCCCGTATTAATCGGCCTATCCTCCTTGATGTAAAATATGACCGTGGATCGCATGTATGCCTAATGGATTTTTACTAATTGGATAAGACTATCTTTCCCCTAAGAAACAATACCGATAAGCAGGAGGAGAGTGTATAACAGACACTTCTGATGGAAAAGTCTACTAAAAATAAAAAGTAATTAAACCGAGCAAGGTTAGAACTTGGAAAAATGAAAGTTATTTTGTGCATTCACTCACGAACCACACTGGACAGAAAAGGGGCAGCACTGATCATGAATCCAAATGTTACACTAATGAACGAAAAGGAAATAATTAATGGTCACCAGCGCTCTTGGGTAATTTACATCCAAAATCCTGTACAAAATGATGGGAAAGAAAAACATGTATTATTAAACACTGATGTGACAGCTGAAGATTATGACGTTTTTTGACACTAATTTTAAGTGAATATGTAATGATAAATAAAACTGAGAAGTCACTCTTACGTGATGTTTGTCATTAAATTTTGAAATAAAAACAATCGACTAATGATTTGAAAATATGCAATTAAACTGTATGTTAGTATTGATCTTCGTTACATAAACAATGACTTTCAGTGGCCTCAACGTAGCTTCATCACAGAAATTTAGAAAAAAAGCAAGCACTTTTACTTAGCAGTTACTTATTTAGCAAATTGGATTTCAAATTATTGTCTGAACAGCCCAGCCTTTTTTACCGACTTGGACGGAAATAAATAATAGAATACGTACCAAACCAAACAGCCATGTGCTCCAAGCTATACGTAAAATAAGTAAAACTTCCGCACTCTTAGTTTGTGCATTTCTTTAGTTTTGGCTTTTTTTCCACTGATTGATACTCAAACTTGAAAAAAGAAATTGCTTTACTTTACTCATATACTGAAGCCTCCGTTGTACAACAGTTAAATTAAAAGTAGACTGAGGCTAAAACACTGAAAAGTGAAACTATTCATGAATAAACTTGCTGTAACCATTTAATTCCTTTCTTATGGCACTCAGTTAACATATAAGGGAAAAAAAAGAGCAAGAAGCCTGCTTGGTAACAGTGTCTGAGGACAATGGGGACACAATCGCTCTGAGTCTAACTGATTATTATTTAAATAAATTTTATCAATCAAATCACATTCAGTTGTGCTGCTGTGTTGGCCGTTAATACTTTCTACCAATGAATAGCCTTACTTCGGTGCTGTGCATACGACGAAACTCGGAGCCGACGACGCAGCGGTGTTGCTCTAACTGCTGCTGTTGTTGAAGACGGTAGCATCCTGTGGAGCCACGGCTAATTACGGGAACGGGCAATCGTAATCAATACAGTCTCTTCTGTCCGTCCACTGTCCGTGCTCCTGCTACTAGACATCTGGCCGAAATGGTACACTCTACTGCGAGAGCGTTAATACCACACTTACGCACACTACAAGCGCTGAAACCTGTCTCCCCTCTCGCCTCGCGCTCCGCGCAACAACCCCTACCCAAAGATTTTACAATGCACAAGCACTGCTATTATTGTTGCTAGTCGATGAAGATAACAATTCCTTTGGCATTTTCCCAGAGCTTATAAGTTTCACACTAAGACACAGATAAATACAATGAAATGTCAACAGACTTCTACCTAAATTTACACATACAGTGAAGCAATGTCCTTACTTATTAAGAGAAAGCAAATAAATTAGAAATATTTACATACAATACAGCAAAAAAAAATTATATACCGGTAACAGGTGCCATGCATCCTGCATTTTCGGTCCGATTTTTTCAGTTAACATAATTACATCTATGTGACAGTGTAACGTTATTCCTAGATAAACACTCGAGAGGTGGAATGCCCCTGTCTCACTTTCACAACACTGTCAGTCAGATTAACATTTATACCTTAGAGCATGATTTTGGTGTTCCCCAGTATTACATTTGCTATGTATAGCTAATTACTTTTTCTACATGAGGAAATTGTGGGCAGAATGTTCTTGTAAATGCAAGTTTAACATGTAGAAAGTTTGTATACAGGGAGGGGGGGGGGGTGGGTGGGAGGGGGGACCGTAGTGAAAGCGACCAAGAACAGGGAGCGAGATGCAATGGGTGCCTTAAATGCTGAGCGCAGCAATCTGGCTGTGTGAGTGATTCTGGGAAACAGTGTTCAGTGGTTCTTACTGCAAAGAGACTTCTGGCCAAAGGTCTCGCCTCGTTCTGCTTATGTTCAGAGAGAAGAGCGCCGGTTCGCAAAACGTTTCATCTGGCCAAGGCACCATTCCGTCACGGAAGACCGACCGAGGCGGCACAGCGGTAAGCACGCTCGACATGCGCTCTAAAGGACGACAGTTCAAACCCTCTTCAGCTATCCTGGTTTAGGTTTCCTGTAAGTTCCCTAAATCGCTTGCGACAAATCCTTTGAAGGGGCACGACAGATTTCCTTCCCCATCCTTCCGTAAGCCGATGAGACCGACGACCTCGCTGTTTGATCCCCTCTCCCAAATTAACCTAACCAACCATCGCAGAAAACAGCTGGATAGCTGCAAGTCGGCGGAGGAAGCCATTTAAGAGACTGTTGTGAAATGAGCTTTTGAGCAAATGATGTGAGGGTTACAGAACTCTGTGCATTCTCACGTTAGAAGCTGAGACGATACAGAGACAGCAGCTGCTGTATGTCCTTAGTGGAGGAAGGACTGTAAACCCCTGTGCCGTCAGGAAGTCGCCAGGTTTCTCTAGTGAGTGGCAAAAACGTATGTATTTCGTGGGCAAGCTTATCAGAAATTCGAAATAATCAACCTGGAAAGTTTCGCTCATTCTGTCAACGAGAGACTGTAGTCCCATCGAATTAGATGCTTTTTGCCAAAATATGGTCACGCTTAGCATGAGAACCACGCCTCTCTAATCGCTAGTCAGACAAGAGAGATTTGAGTCGTGATTGGCTTCTCTCATGATATACAGAGCAGAGGCTTGCTCCCCCAGCGTGGGAACCCCCATTAGCTACCAGGGCGACAGAACAGTCAAGAGGGCAGTCAACGGGGAGAGTGTAGTTTGATTGGTTTGAACAACGCGGAGGCAGTTTCTTTCTTTTTCTAATTCAGCTCTCGTACCGGGGCTTTGTGAAAAGTGATTGCGGTTCTTTGCAGGACGGCATCTTCTAATCCTCCCTTGGTGGAGAGCTTCGGGTCTTTCTCTGGTGGGTGAGACTTGTAGCCCGTATCTTCTAGTGGACTAAGAACTCGTGGCAGTTTCCAGCTGTACCGACAACGGAATTACATATCGTCTCGGACATGATGATCGTGTGGCATTTCTGGCCATGAAGCTCCACCCGGTGAAGTTCGGCCGCCAGGTTGGAAGTCCTATATTAGATGACGACACACTAATCGACTTGCTCGATGGTGGTGATGATGAGCACAATACAACACCCAGTCCACGAGCAGAAAAAATCTCCAATCCGTCCGGGAATCGAGCCCGAACTCGCTGCATGGGAGGCAAAGTCGTTACCACTCAGCTAAGCAGTATCTCGGACATATCGTGTGTCACGAGGGTGAGCTTACGCGTCCTTAGTCCGCCGTCTGACGTTTGACAATTCCAGCGCGCACAATTTCTGCCTTTGAGTCAAATTGGTTTGGCCAGACCAGCGAATGGGTGCACCTTACACAGAAATCTGCCGGGATTTCAGGACTCTGATAGGGAAGTTACCCGCGTTCTGATAATCAGAACGCCAGACCGCTTAGTTTGCGTCTGTTCGTGGACGCGTCAGCGTATTACAGCTACCGAGGCGACCGCTCCTCGCCCGTTTGCTGCTGCCACCTGAATCCAGGTGAAAGGATAAAGTACTGCTGCACCGGTGTGGGGTTGTTAAATGATATTCATAGTTCCTTGTTCTGAGGTGAGCCGTAGCTTGTGGTATAGTTGATTGTACACTACTGGCCATTGAAATTGCTACACAAAGAAGAAATGCAGATGATAAACGGGTATTCATTGGACAAATATATTATACTAGAATTGACATGTCATTACATTTTCACGCAATTTGGGTGCATAGATCCTGAGAAATCAGTAACCAGAACAACTACCTCAGGCCATAATAACGGCCTTGATACGCCTGGGCATTGAGTCAAACAGAGCTTCAATGGCGTGTACAGGTACAGCTGCCCCTGCAGCTTCAACACGATAAGACAGTTCATCAACAGTAGTGAGTATGGCGATGACGAATACACGCTTACAATGTGCGTTCACCGCGATATCGCCAAACACGGATGCGACAATCATGATGCTGTAAACAGAACCTGGATTCATCCGAAAAAATGACGTTTTGCCATTCGTGCACCCAACTTCGTCGTTGAGTACACAATCGCAGGCGCTACTGTCTGCGATGCAGCGTCAATGGTAACCGCAGCCATGGTCTTCGAGCTGATAGTCCATGCTGCTGAAACGTCGTCGAACTGTTCGTGCAGATGTTTGTTGTCTTGCAAACGTCCCCATCTGTTGACTCAGGAATCGAGACGTGGCTGCACGATCCGTTACAGCCATGCGGATAAGACGCCTGTCATCTCTACTGCTAGTGATACGAGGCCGTTGGGATCCAGCACGGCGTTCCGTATTACCCTCCTGAACTCATCGATTCCATATTCTGCTAACAGTCATTGGATCTCGACCAACGCGACAGCAATACGCGATACGATAAACCGCAATCACGGTAGGTTACTATCCGACCTTTATCAAAGCCGGAAACGTGATGGTATGCATTTCTCCTCCTTACACGAGGCATCACAACAACGTTTCACGAGGCAACGCCGGTCAACTGCTGTTTGTATATGAGAAATCTGTTGGAAGCTTTCCTCATGTCAGCGCGTTGTAGGTGTCGACACCGGCGCCAACCTTGTGTGAATGCTCTGAAAAGCTAACCATTTGCATATCACAGCACCTTCTTCCTGTCGCTTAAATTGCGCGTCTGTAGCACGTCATCTTCGTGTTGTAGCAATTTTAATCTCCAGTAATGTGGTTAACGTCCATTTGAATGCTGTTGGGCCTCACACTGGATTCATGTAAACTAAGTCAGATTGCGTTGTAAAAGGGATTCATTCAGGGGAGAATTTGTACAGCTTCCACCCTAGTGAATGCTTTGCCTGTCAAACACCATTTCCTAACTGATTTGGTTTCTCATTTTTTGTGTAAGATTTGTCAGCTTGTTCTCCAGAAATTTGTAGTTACTGAAGCTTTAATGAAACTTATGTTTTTTTGTAAACTTAAATACGCCACTGTTCTCATTTAAACTCCCTCTACTATACATTCTCTTTGTTTTGTGGCGGTTCATGTGTTCAACAGCAAATTAAAATGCAGTATTACTAAATTAGTTAATTTAAACATTAATGTGACTTCTGAAAGAGATTACGTGCATAGGACAACGAAATGCCATGAGTATATTCACTAATTCGTGTAGGAGACACCTGTGAGTAACACACGATTTAAAGGTTATTGACAAGGTGATCCTTTTGTTCATGTAAAGATAATTATGTTTAGCTTCAAAATGGCTCTGAGCACTATGGGACCCTTCTAAGGTCATCAGTCCCCTAGAACTACTTATACCTAACTAACCTAAGGACATCACACACATCCATGCCCGTGGCAGGATTCGAACCGCTCGGCCACCCCGGCCGGCCGTTTAGCTTCGCTCATACATATATTTATGATTAAATCGAGAGACGGCTTGCACACTCTGTGTCGTTTTTGTATCGTGTGTACAAATAATATCTGTGTAAGTCGCTCAACCTTGTTTGCGATGCCGGCCGTGGTGGTCTCGCGGTTCTAGGCGCGCAGTCCGGACCCGTGCGACTGCTACGGTCGCAGGTTCGAATCCTGCCTCGGGCATGGATGTGTGTGATGTCCTTAGGTTAGTTAGGTTTAAGTAGTTCTAATTTCTAGGGGACTGATGACCACAGCAGTTGAGTCCCATAGTGCTCAGAGCCATTTGAACCATTTTGTTTGCGATGTTTAGTTGTCACCTGAAGATGGTCTAGGAAGTAAAAGCTTGCTAGTGACCAAATAAATATAATTTAGTGAACACTGGGCTGCGTTTTTATCTTTAATGTTATGGTATGCCGATAACCAACAGAAAGTTCAGTTTATCCCTGTTTCTTCTCTAATTTATGGAGATCGCTGTACATGCTCGGACCTCGGACAGGCCATAAGGATACGCACATTCACGAAACCAAAGCCCCGTGTCCGCATTCGATTCGCAGTCATACGTAGGCCGGTAAAGAGACTGTAAATCAGGCAAACATGAGGGCAGAGTGACAGGTTGACCAGCGGGCGAGATGATATAAACGTGGGCGGACGCCGGCTCGTTTGAAGTGGCGGACTGTTCCCTGCGCGGCGCGCGTAACATTATTATTGGAACTGCTGGCCATTAGGCGTTAGGCGCGCGGCACGCAGTGCGTATTACGTATGCCCCGGGGCGGTGTCGGCCCGCGCAAAGGGCACGCCCTGGCCGGCCTGCCCTCTGTGTTGACGCGCAAATAAAGTCCGCCGAAATGCGACTGCAAATAACGCACCCGCGCCCCCCAGTCCCCGGTCCATTGATTTAGAGCGCTTTGCAATATACCGGCTGTCTGTAAATATAATGAGAAAATTAATCTGTGAGCTGCGAGCGGTCGGCTTTGACGATACATTTCCATTCCGGCACACTCTGCTGCGGGGACTGTGTACATACGAATAGCGTCATGTGTGAAAGAGTGTATGTTGAGAGACAGGACACGGGTCATATATTTTTATTTAGATTTAGCGGTCACACGCACGAGAAAATACTTTTCCCCCGAAAAAAATACAAATGTCAATAAACACCGCTGTCCTCTACAAATATTGTGATCCGTTTGCCATCACTTACCGGGAATTTCATTGATTAGTATTTAACGGAGGACGATTCAGTGAAAATATTAACTCTGCTTCTACATCGGATTCAATTACGGGATAAACTTCTTCCAGTCCCGTACACGAACTTGTGTCTCTAGTAGCTGCGTAAGTGTTGTAGCCAGATGGAAATAAATATCATAGTTGTGAAATGGACAACATTGCTGTTTTCAGTGTACATGGCTCAAAAGCATTTTGGGCGTAGTCGAGAAATGGGAATTTGAAACATAAATACAAAAGAAATAATCGATAATAACGGTACTGAGCTCAGTGGAGGATTGTAAGGCATCGGACAGAAACAAATTTTACACGTGATGTAACCCATCAATAAGCTGGCTAATGCGATGATGGCTGTGTTCTGCTTTCATCGAGAGTGAGTATTTGATAGTGAAATTTACCATGAAAAAAAATGAGTAAACATAGGACTGGTTTTTTCAGTCTTTTCACTCCCAACTCAAATGGGGAAATGTGTGCTACTTGGAAGATTTTTGTTTGCTCTGTTCACCTTAGGTTTTATTTCGTTGTAATTTAATTTTTGAGTACTATTTCACTGCACACATTCTTTAAGCAATTTAATGACATTTCTTAAAAAAGTAATAAACAATCATCAAGTTACTAAAATGGCCAATTATCTAGGTGTTTTCAAATAACTCACCTTTGTGCAGTGGCTGGTTGCTACACGTTCCTCGAAGTTCTTTTGAGATTTCCCACTGCTCTGTGTAGTGGCTGCTATCCTGTGCTATTTTGTTATAACTTTCTGTCTTTTCTATATATGTGGTGGTGTTCCTTTATTTTGTTCCTTTATTTTCGGTCGAATAAAGACTTCTTCTGTTAACAGTTTTGTTTGGTCTGTTGTTCGTTATGTATATGTATATATTTTTTATTTAGGTTTTCTTGTGCTGATTGGCAAGATTTTTATCTTATTTTCCAGAAAGGAGTGATTTTGATGGTATGTTTACCACACCTAACTCTCTGACTGTCCGCTCCCCGTACCTGAGTGGTCAGCGCGAGAGACTGTCAACCCTAAAAGCTCGGGTTCAATTCCCTGCTGGGTGGGAGATTTTCTCCGCTCAGGGACTGGCTGTTGTGTTGTCCTAATCATCATCATTTTATCCCATCGATGCGCAAGCCGCCGAAGTGGCGAACGGTCTACCCGATGGGAGGCCCTAGTCACAAAAAAAAACCTCTCGGATTTACTAATAGTGACTGGAATGGTGTAGTTCTCGTGGCCTCATGTGTTCCTTCACTGGGCGTTAAGTTATTCATTATTATGAAGTTGCCAAGAACTGTAGCTGTGGATACTAAAAAAAAGGGACCTGCAGATAATCAGAGTCGGAGGCCAAAGACTGGAAGCTATCAATAAAAGTAAATGTATGCAGCTTCTGTATGCTGTTCTGCGGCCTCAACAAAGTTCATGAAATACTTGCTGTTGTAATAATAATCCACTTTTGCTGTTTTGAAATGTTTTATTTATTTTATTTAGCGCTATCAGTTTCGGTCAATGTCTCATTCTCAAACGGTATTAGATACAATAGAACTGTTATCAGCATATAAAATTTTTGTTGTATATGTAAATTTACTTGCGTTTTAGGATCTTGCATATTATTTTTCAATTACTATCTTCTTATCTAATATTTGTGCATGATTGTTACAATAGAGAGTTATGTGTCAGAGATACGGCTTGTTATTAAATTTGTATCTCTGATGAAAATAGATTTATATAATACGTAAATTTAGCGTCGTTTTTTGTTCTGAATTTTCTATCGCCCAGAAGAATTTTATCAAAGTTGAAAATATATTTTTAATTCGAACTTCTGTTTGTCCGCATTATATGCTGTTTGAATTTTTTTTCTAAATTTGTGTTCATTTCCCTTTCCTGTAACATGTTCATGTAGCTTTCCTTTCGGCTCCGTGAAGAATGGGAAGTTTACTACTATGTCTAGTGTAGAGCGTTGATTTTCTCGAAGTTGCATTCTGAAGGTGGAGGGGTGGTTTTCACTTTTGTTTGTGTGGTTAAGTTTCACCGTTTTAGTCCGTGTAGAACATGCCACAATCAGTCCATTTGGTTTTATATTAATTGATCGTATTTTCGCCTGTTTTGTGTATTACCTTGATTCCTAGTTTACTCTCAGTGAGAAATCTAATTTTAACGTTAGTATTACAGTCTAACGAAAGAGTTTTTTTAGAAATGTTTCCCATACATGGTTGCGTAACAAATCCTTCTTTGTTTTTTCTTTCGCTAATGTTTTTTCTTCATTTTCGTTGGTGAATTTGGGACTAAATGTTCCTTTACATTTTCTGGGTTATATTAGGAGTATCATTTGGCTACGGGATTGGTGTGATCAGTCGCAGGAATCAGTCACAACCTTCATGGCTGTAGGTGTTCCCGCCCAAAGGGATCTGACATGATATGAGCACATACATCTAGGCAGGATGCTAGACTCAACTCCATTGGAAGAATGCCGAGAAAATGTACTTTACGAAGGAAAGAGTCTCTTGCAAGACTGTCGTTCGACCAGCTCTCGTATACTTTGTGTCGGTCTGGAGCCATTACAAGGTTGAATTAATGGAAGGTATAGGAAATATTCTCAATAAAGGTGCACGAGAGAGTATGAAATTATTTTCTTAGAGTGAGAGTGTCACAGAAATGCTCAACAAAAAGCTGTGGTGTTGCAAGTGTAACGGCTGTTCTTGTACTTCGCCACACCATCGAGAGTATGAGTAGGTGCAGAATACACACAAACTGATGCTAAATAATTATTCATGGAAAACTCAGTGGCTTTGCACAGTACGTCGAATAGGTTCTCGGACTTCAGTTAAGTGATAATCTTCTGTTCTTGTCTGTAGTTCAGAGACAAGTTTTAGACTGTTTTTTCCTTACTGTGGGCTTGTCACGCCACACGTTATTCCTCTCGCTGCTCGTTCACTCACGCACGAACAACCGCTGCAGCTGCTGTTTCGCGCAGCACTGCTAGTGATTTATTAATGATGACCTTTCATGTTAGATCCTGCTCTCTCCGTGCATTTGTTCAGTACTACGAGCGCATTGAGATTAGAAACGCCTCAAGGTGATTTATCTGAACGTAAAGTCCCCTGCAACTGCGGTGAACTCCTTCACCCGTGTCGTAATCTCGGACCACCAGACAAAGTGCTGGAATCGCCCTTGAACGTTTACGTTGTAGTGTGTCCGACGTCTGCAATAGAATTGCGTTCCTAAAAACCGTAGCCTGCGGAAGTGGACTCTACGGCCAGTGTTAACTGCGGCCCTCTGATGCGTAATCTCGGAGCACTGGACACGGAGTGCGGGACTTCCCGTGTGAACGAGGCAAAAGGTGGCGAGGGGTGATGGATGCTGGCACCCAGGCGGCCGGCCGGACTCCATTAGCGGGGCCGTGGCACGGCGCGGTTCGATACCTCGAGGGCCATCCATCATCCGCGCCGCATTCCCCACTTGAGTGGCCGCGCGGAGCGGTGACTTACACACGACCCACCGCCCAGAAAACTACCCCAGACGCGGCGCCCCGCAGTTTTCATATCGCGGTTCGCCTCTCATTTGCTCGGTATCCGCGGTGAAGAAGCGTTGGCCTATCATTCATTTGCTTCCGCGTCGCATTCCGCTCGCTGTTCACGACAAAGAAGCGTTACACTAACACTGCCTTGCTTCTGGTAATTGACCGAGATAGATGGCTGCTGTTCCGAAATGCAGTAATTTTAAATTTCAATAACGTGATATTCCCATTAAATTTAATTTTGTAAATAAAATTACAGGGAAAGGTCAGGTAAGAATACGCCGTTTGGCAAGAGTCCGCAGTAGGACTTCATCTACATTGAGAACACTGACAGACAACGAAAAACTACACTACTGGTCATTAAAATTGCTACACCAAGAAGAAACGCAGATGATAAACGGACATTCATTGGGCAAATATATTATACTAGAACTGATATGTGATTACATTTTCATGCAATTTGGGTGCATAGATCCTGAGAAATCAGTACCCAGAACAACCACGTCTGGCCGTAATAACAGTCTTAATTACGCCTGGGCATTGAGTTAAACAGAGCTTGGATGGCGTTTACAGGTACAGCTGCCCATGCAGCTTCAACACGATACCACAGTTTATCAAGAGTAGTGACTGGCGTATTGTGACGAGCCAGTTGCTCGGCCACCATTGACCAGACATTTTCAGTTGGTGAGAGATCTGGAGAATGTGCTGCCCAGGGCAGCAGTCGAACATTTTCTGTATCCAGAAAGGCCCATACAGTACCTGCAACATGCGGTCGTGCATTGTCCTGCTGAAACGTAGGGTTTCGCAGGGATAGAATGAAGGGTAGAGCCACGGGTCGTAACACATCTCAAATGTAACGTCCACTGTTTAAAGTGCCGTCAATGCGAACAACAGGTGACCAAGACGTGTAACCAATGGCACCCCATACCACCACGCCGGGAGATACGGCAGTATGGCGATGATGAATACACGATTCCAATGTGCGTTAACCGCGATGTCGCCAAACACGGATGCGACCATCATGATGCTGTAAACAGAACCTGGATTCATCCGAAAAAATGAGGTTTTGCCATTCGTGCACTCAGGTTCGTCGTTGAGTACGCCATCGCAGGCGCTCCTGTCTGTGATGCAGCGTCAAGGGTAACCGCAGCCATGGTCTGCGAACTGATAGTCGATGCTGCTGCAAACGTCGTCGAACTGTTCGTGCAGATGGTTGTTGTCTTGCAAACGTCCCCATCTGTTGACTCAGGGATCGAGACGTGGCTGCACGATCCGTTACAGCCATGAGGATAAGATGCCTTTCATCTCGACTGCTAGTGATACGAGGCCGTTAGGATCCAGCACGGCGTTCCGTATTACCCTCTTGAACCCACCGATTTCACATTCCGCTCACAGTTATTGGATTCCGACCAACGCAAGCAGCAATGTCGCGATACGATAAACCGCAATCGCGATAGGCTACAATCCTACCTTTATCAAAGTCGGAAACGTGGTGGTACGCATTTCTCCTCCTTACACGAAGCATCACAACAAGGTTTCACCAGGCAACGTCGGACAACTGCTGTTTGAGTATGAGAAATCGGTTGGAAAATTTCCTAATGTCAGCACGTTGTAGGTGCCGCCACCGGCGCCAACCTTGTGTGAATGCTGTGAAAAGCTAATCATCACAGCATCTTCTTCCTATCGGTTAAATTTCGCGTCTGTAGCACGTCATCTTCGTGGTGTAGCAATTTTAATGTCCAGTAATGTATGAACTAGAAAATAAAATTACTTGTCAAAGGAATCACCACTCTGTGAGGAACACAACATATCCCGACTGATAGCAGAACAAAGGAGAGACTGCCATTTATGATATTTGTTTGAACCATGTGGCTCATCGATTAAGATTACGCTCTAAAATATCGAGAAACACTACAAGCGAACCTTTAATCCCCGTCCCTCCCCCTCCCAGTGGTTTCTAACGGTTACTAATCCAGGAAGACCCATTAGAGAAACAGATGTGCTGCGTACTCTTGAATAGCCGCAATCCAAAAAGCTGAGAAATCCTACGAGTAAACAGGAATAAGTCTTTGCTCCACCAGAAGCGACAAAGAGAGCCGAATTTCTAACTACTCAAGAAGGCAGAGGAGGTTAACAGGTGCCCACGTACAAATACTGATCCTCACTGACAGATGATTTTTCTGTGCAGTCACCAGAAAAAACCGAGAACGTAACACAAATTAAGTTCAGAGAGCTGATGTACGAACAATTGTGAACCTTTCCACTACTTATCCACTGCTAAAGTACACTATGTGATCAAAAGTATACGGACACCTGACTGAAAATGACTTACAAACTCGTGACGCCCTCCATTGGTAATGCTGGTGTTGGCCCAGCCTTAGCCTTGATGACAGCTTCCACTCTCGCAGACATACGTTCAGTCAGGTGCTGGGAGGTTTCTTGGGAAATGGTAGCCCATTCTTCAAAGAGTGGTGCACTGATGGGAGGTATGGATGTCGATCGGTGACGCCTGCGATAAGTGGGCGTTTCAAAACATCCTAAAGGTCTTCTATATTATTCAGGTCAAGACTTTGTGCAGGCCAGTCGATTACATTGATGTTACTGTCGTGTAACCACTCGGCCACAGGCTGTCCATTATGAATAGGTGCTCGGTCGTGTTGAAAGATGCAGTCGCCATCCCCGAATTGCTCTTCAACAGTTGGAAGCAAGAAGATGCTCAAAATATCGACGTAGGCTTGTGTGCTGTGATAGTGCCACGCAAAACAATAAGGGTTTCAAGCCTCCTCCATGAAAAACACGACCACACCATAACAACATCGGTTCCGAATTTTACTACACATGCTGGCAGATGACGTTCACCGGGAATTCGCCACACGCACCACCTGTCATCGGATCGCCTCGGTGTGTACCGTGGTTTGTCACTCCACCTTCTCTTCAAGCGTCGAATGTTTACTCTCCTTACACAAAGCGGGGCGTCATTTGCCATTTACCGACGTGATATGTGGCTTATGAGTAGCCGCTCGACCTAGAAATTCAAGTTTTCTCACCTCCCGCCTAAGTGTCATAGTACTTGCAGTGGATTCTGGTCAAGTTTGGAGCTCCTGTGTTATGGTCTGGATAGATGTGTGCCTTTTACACATTACGACCCACTTCAAGTGTCGGCGTGTCTGTCAGTCAACAGACGAGGTCGGCCAGTACACTTATGTGCTGTACTTGTCCCTTCACGTATCCACTTCACTATCACATCGGAAATAGTGGACCTAAGCATGTTTAGGAGTATGGGAATCTCGCGTACAGACGTATGACACAAGTGACATCCTATCGCCTGACCAATTTCGAAGTCCGTGAGTTCCGCGGAGCCCCCCATTCTGCTATCTCACAATGTCTAATGACTACTGAGGTCGCTGATATGGAGTACATGTCTAAACATTCATGGTGGTGTCTGTTCTATATCGTGTCTCCCTACCACTTTCGCGCAACGACGCTCTGAGCGTGTTTTTTAGGGAATTGACTAGTTTGAACCTGGGACCTGTTGCTGGTAAGGAGACGCCAGACCACACATGACATGTAGAATTCAGAAGAGTTCAGTGAGACTAGCGATGATATAACCAAATACTTAATGATCTCAGCGTCAGCTCCACTGCACTCCCTGTAAAAGAATCTTCATACTAACTAAATTTAGTGGAAAGGGTTCCAGGCTTTCCTATTGTTAGTTAGCTGGTAAAATAACGTCGAAAAAGCAGTTAAGTTTACCATTGGGAATTTTATTCTACTGACAAAACATTGTTTATAAATTGCACTATTAATAAAAGGAAGTGTTTTAATACAGGATGGTAAAAACCAACTGTGTTCAACAAAAATGTGAACGAATATTCCCTGAATGGGTTTCCAAGTTCTACAATGGATCGAAGGATGACGTATGCCATATCACATCTATAACCTACGTTTAAATTAAGTTTCACAAAAGAGCAAACTATCAAAATGTTCTACAGTGACCCTCAATTATCTTAAATTACTTATCTAACTTGTCGTAAATTACAGTGGCTGATGTGACTTCTCAATAACTATATAACAGAAAAATCATCGCGTTTCAGATTTTTACTTCAAGTGACAAATATGAACACCATGAGCTTGAATTGACGATCGACACTAGTATTACGCAAAAAGGGGGTGTAACAGATGAGACTTCTGCAGTTCTGAGTGAAGCTTTTTGCGCTGTTATGCGGCATCGCGTGCGTTCATTACCTTGTTGGTGTTCGTCAGGGGGCCGCGGGCAGCGCAGCAGCCATCTAGCTCGCCGTCTCGGAACTAACTTCCTCTCCTCACTTCTCCTTACTACCATTTACTGAATTTGGTTTAAAAAAAAAACTATTTGCCTGTGTTTTCATCTGACCAATCGGGCTCTCAATGTTAACCTTAAACTCCGCCTACAAAAATCCTGTCTATCCAATGAGAAACGTTATACTTTTCGTGGTGGGGCAATGTTTCTAAAGTTTGCGATGTAACAGAGACGCGAAAAAGTCTCACGCTAAAACGTGCGGGTGGTGTGGTCTTAGCGGTAGGCTGCCGACGAGGGTGTTCAGTCCGTCCCTTATCGTAGGGCCTTCTAGCTTAACACGGTTCTGCTCTCGGCTGATGTTCTCGTTTCTCCCCTCGGAACTGCGTCTGTCTCACGGTGGGAAGGTATGACATGCATTTAGGCATTCTTGTGTTAGTCTGTGGTATTCCATTTGCTCACTCGTTACTCGTATTACTTTGGTTAATTTAATGTCACGATTTATTCGGAGCTATGTGACATACTACTGGATTTGCTTATAATGTCAGGGTTTTCATGGAAGGTGTTGTATTTGCCTGACACCTTACAAATGACAGCAGGTGGCAGCACAATGCACCTATTATGAAAAACTTATGTTTTGGGTGTGGCAGGATACTTTTGATCACATAGGGTATGATCGACCTACAACGAACAACAATAGGTCAAAAAATCCGATAAAAAAGCTAAACTAGGCAAAACCGAGAAGAGACAAAATAACAGTACCAACAACGCCGAATGTCTAGGGATAATCTTGACATCACCTCGTCTTCAGGAACAACCAGGTCTAAATCCATGATGGATGTAATGTTCTGAACTGCCCAGGGCGTAGTGTAGTCTACAAGGAGTCTATCACGGAAGACTGGTTTAAATGTGATAAGTGCTCCCAATGGTGGCATGAGGTATGCAGAGGGTTTGAAGAGCATGGTGATATTTCTTTTGATTTATGTAAGTGCGCACTCTTTGACTGCGTGTTCCGTAGTGTTACCAGACGATGCGGCTAACAGTACTATCGAACAGTATCGTATATATATTTTGTAATTTAAGGTTGGTGTTAAAAGTTAGGCAGCTGTAACTGATATATGTTATTCTAAATAAATCAGCAATAATATGTTTTCAGAAAATTTTGTTTCAACCTTCTCATCTACTGGGAATGAGCGGTTAAATACTAAGTCTGTAATCTTTTTCGACTTTCCCCTACCGGATGTTAAAATGCTGAATAGTGGATTTGTTAATTTTGTACAGGGCATCTCATTTATCTCAAACACCGAAACAACGTAATGTTCAGTCGAAAGATATAAATGTCATTATAATACGCCTTTTTGGAATGCTGTGTTTTGTGTAAGACATTTGTATAACGATTGCGACCACTGAATCGATGTTGATATTGGTCTTATCTGTGCAATAAACGAAGGCGCATCCTTCAAATTTTTTGAGAGCAGCTAGCAGAATCCTGGTTGTTCACACATGTCTTTGTGTCCTCAACTTCTGATACATGAACAGCGTGGACTGTTTTAGTGGTTGTAGTTTCACAATACACTAATCTATTCTGAGTTACTTAAGTGCTGTTTTATTATCAGTTAACAACTTCACATCTTTAAATTCATTATTCATTGTATCATGAATTTTATTTTCCAGCATTTCTAACAGGAAAGACGGAAGACTCCGATATGGCCCAATCCGCCATTGGCGTGATTTTATTACTAATTTGCAATGCCCATTCTTATTCATTACATGTGCATAACCAGCTCCTAGTCAGAGAAGAAGTCATAGTTTTTCAGATGGGTCACACAGCACAGAGCGACTACCAAATCGGGATGTGGAGATTAAATATACTGAAATTCAAGCAGTCCACATCATCTGTTGCACCGCTCCCTAGACGAATCTGGGACCACAATCTTCATTCTGATTATGAAATTCTAACATATTTCTGTTGGCGGAGCTAAAATCCCAGCTTACATTGACAAGGAAATGTTGTTTACCTACCAGGGAAACATTTGCCAGTACGATTGCCTTTCTTGTGTCTTTCATGACGATATGAACAGCAATAGGTCTAGTTTTTAAATAGCACTCTATATTTATTATTCGGTAATCCATTTCTTTTCCTCAACACCTGTTAAGAATATATTGCAGTATGCCATTCACGTAAACATGACATTGCTAAAAACGTAACACAGATTTGACTGAGACACTACCGTACATGCGGACAGTGCAGTTACCTTGGTATAGAACTCGTACACTTATTGAAGTTGAGAGTAAATAAATTGGATTCACGGACTGTCATACCGTGTACGACCTATCGTCTAAAAATACTGCAGTACTGTACTATGTGTATTCGTATAGTAAATAAGAAAAGGCTTTCAACTGATGACCGGTGCGCATTTTCCTTGAGGTTCCATTTGTTTATTATTAACTGTAGCAAGTGGAAGTGTTGCGTTACTTTGGTACTTGCCCTGTGTGCTATTAGAGTAGGACCTAATCAGTTTTCCGGTATGTTTTTAATAACGTCACGTTTGCGGGAGTGGAACACTGTGATACTTTGTCGAACACGTCCTGAGGAGAGAAACTGGTTTACCAGCAAAAACATGCCTTTCGTGGAGGTGATAAATTGAAGCTAGGTGAGCAAAAGCTATGCTTGTTTAAAGAAATCAAACGAAGAACTTGTGTGGCGACACCGTTTGAATATGCGCGCGCCACAACCTGATTGGCTAATTTTCTATGATAAATACACTGAAGTGCCAAAGAAACTGGTATAGGCATGTGTATTCTAATACCGAGATGTGTAAACTGGCAGAATACCGCACTGCGGTCGTCAACCCCTGTAAAAGACAACAAGTGGCACAGTTGTTGGATCTGTTACTGCTTCTACAATGGCAGGTTATGAAGATGAAAGTGAGTTTGAACATGGTGTTGTAGTTGGCGCACGAACGATGGGGCACAGTATCACCGAGGTAGCGATGAAGTGGGGATTTTCTCTTACAAACATTTCACGAGTGTACGGAGAATATCAGGAATCCGGTAAAACACCAAATCTCCGACATCGCTACGGCTGGGAAAAGAACCAGCAAGAACCAATGACATCTGAAGAGAATTGTTCAACGGGGCAGAAGTGCAACCCTTGCACAAATTGCTGCAGATTTCAATGCTGGACCATCAGCAGAATCAGCGTGGGAACCAGTCAACGAAACATTATTGATATGGGCTTTTGGAGCCGAAGGTCCACTCGTGTAGCCTTGACGATTGCACGACACAAAGCCTTACGCCTCACCTGGGCCCGTCAACACCGACATTGAACTGTTGATTGGTTCAAATGGTTCTGAACGCAATGGGACTTAACATCTGAGGTTTCAGTCCCCTAGAACTTAGAAGTACTTAAATCTAACTAACCTAAGGACATCACACACATCCATGCCCGAGGCAGGATTCGAACCTGCGAACGTAGCAGTCGCGCGGTTCCGGACTGAAACGCTTAGAACTGTTGATGATTGGAAACATGTTGCCTGGTCGGACGAGCCTCGTTAAAAAGTCCGGCAAGTGGATGGACGTATACAGGTATGGAGACAACCTCAGGAATCCATGGACGCTGCATGTCAGCAGCTGTTCAAGCTGGTGGATGCTCTGCAATGGTGTGGGGCGTGTGCAGTTGGAGTGGTATGGGAAATCTGATACGTCTATATACGAGTCTGACAGATGACACGTAAGTAAGCATCCTGTGTGATCACCTGTATCCATTCATGTCCATTGTGCATTTCGATGGACTTGCGCAATTTCAGCAGGGCAATGCAACCCCCGTACGCCCAGATTTGCTTCAGAGTGGGTCAAGGAACACTCTTCTGAGTTCAAACACTTCCGCTGCCCACCAAACTCCCCGGGCATGAGCATTATTGAGCGTATCTTGAATACCTTGCAACGCACTGTTCAGAAGAGATCTCCACGCCCTTGTGCTCCTACGGATTTATGAGCAACCCTGCAGGACTCGTCGTATCGATTCCGTCGACAACTACTTCAAACATTAGTCGAGTCCATGCCATGTCTTGGGGCGGCACTTGTGCGTGCTCTTGGGGCCCTACACGATTTTAAGCACGTGCACCAGTTTCTTTGGCTCTTCAGTGTAAAACGGAAACGGCACAACTTATTGGAATTTTTTCTTAATAGTCCTACCTCTGGAAAGCCTCCCATGCAATACCATTACAAGCTTCTCAGACTGTTTCTGACCATCATGCGATGGTACTTAGAAAATAGGTATTGCTGCTTATATCTGCGTAACGGACGCATGGTTAAAGGGTCCCTGACAGCTGAATCACATTTGCTTTTAGACGAAAATTTTTTGGGGTGTTCCAGATAAATCGAATACCTTGTATATACTGACAACGTTATTAGACTAAGAAACACCAGGTCAGTATTTATCAAACTTTATGCAGATATTCATCATACAGCTGTAACGCGTGTTACATAGTTACACTTTCGTCCATTCAGAACGTATGTCCACTAATAACATCAATTTGAGGTGTGTCCCTACCCGTACGACTACACTATTCCTGTGTAATTTAACGAAACAGTCTCCAAATTTCATCTCGAGGAATTTCGTGCCATGCCTGAAACGCATTTTGCGTCAGTTCATGAAGAATGCTGTCTGGAGGCAAGGGTTGCGGTGTGGACAGGATACACCAAGGCCTAAGACTTTCGGTACACAGTCACCCATTTCCCATTCCAAAGGTATTCGGTTAACGGCACAGCGACCTGAAAACCGTCCCACACGCTACGTCAAAGTGCGGCAAGACGATGGTGACGATTCGTCGCTGCAGCATTGCGTCAGTCAGTGCTGCATGCTATCGCCGCCGAAAAGCCAGACAAATGGCCTCTAGAGCGTTATTTATACTCGCCGATCAGGCCATTAGACGTATACCATCCGGTGGCCAAAGCCATGCGGCCCCGTGCTATTGGACTCTCCAGCATCCGCAGGTCAGCTGCTGTCAACAGCAACGCGCCGCTCGTACGCTGATGCAACAAAGAGTCAGCAAACGGGTTATAACACGAAAATGTTGACAAAATACCTTCTGCACCATCCAAAAATTTTCTACCGTTTAATATCTGTTGATATTACAGAAACTATATTTAGTACGTAATGGATGTAGTAGTGTATTTATTCGTGAACCTATATAATTGATTGTAATTATAAAGTAAATATTGTAAATTGCTGGTTAATCGCCAAGGGAACTTTATTTAAATGTGTCGATAGCAACGAAGAAATGACAGTAACTGCGCCGCTCTTTATTTTTGCGTATGGAGAGTCTCTTGAAATCGTTTGCTGGGCGCTTCCGCAGAAGTAGTGCACAGCCACGATCGCGCCAATGTAGGCGCACCTACTGTATCAGCCAGCGAGTATTGAGAGCACCGTCGTAGTAGACAGGTGGAGGAAAATGCAACTCTAACTGTTGCCTGTTCCATAATTATCCGAGGCTCTAGAGAAGACTCGTGTTTCTCAACCAGCAGCCACAGCACCAGCAGTAAAAATTTGGAAATTTGTAGTAAGATGCAATACGACCAAACTGCTGAGGCCATCGGCCCCGAAGCTCACACATTACTTAATCTAACTTAAACTAGCTTACGCTAAGGACAACACACACGCCCATACCCGAGGGAGGACTCGAACCTCCGACGGGGGAGAGTCGCGACAACCGTGACAAGACGCCCTAGACCACGCGAAGCGTCACAAGGCACCTCAAACCACGCCGCTGCACCAGGAGCAGCTCAGCATTGTCGCCGGCTACATTCTTCGTCGTCCGCATAGCCACAACATCATAACACTATTAACTGACAGAGTATAAAGTAATGTTGTACCGGCATTAACCAGTGGAATTTCTTTGACTAACTTTCTTGAATAATAAGCTGAAAATAGTTAACATCTTGTAGGACAACAGTGTTGGCATTGCCCTCAGAAATTACTACCCAGCAGGGTCACTTTTCTTTTGATGAAAATTGATTAACTATTTACTGCCAGTGTTGTTTTGTTTGCTAATGGCCAGTCTGTCTAACTTTTGTTGGCTCAGTAACTGTTCATTAAAAATACAGCAGACATTGAGAACCTGCTGTTTAATCTATTCTGAACTTAACTTAGCTAGTGACTTCTGCTGGTTTGGTAGGTATTTTATTATTCTTATATCAAAAGTAAAACAGTTATTCACACACTTAAATGATTCAAATGGCTCTGAGCACTATGGGACGCAACATCTGAGGTCATCAGTCCCCTAGAACTTAGAACTACTTAAACCTAAATAACCTAAGGACATCACACACATCCATGCCCGAGGCAGGATTCGAACCTGCGACCGTAGCGATCGTCCGGTTCCAGACTGAAGCGCCTAGAACCTCTCAGTCACTGCGGCCGCCTCACATTCTTGAAGTGAATTCAGTTCAATCTTTCAAAAATTAAAAGTAAATTGCTTGCTTTTTTCCAGATGTTTGATTACGTTACGTTGAGATTAAGGATAGTCATTTTTAAATAACAAAATTTCAGCCATGCTGTCACTTATTCAACCAACAACTTCAGTTAACTTTGCTTTCAAAATTTAGTATTTCGGAATAAGTAACTGCAAACTCGGTGTTTTCTTATTGTTGTTTCCTTGTGAACTGTTGAGTTGCGGAAAAGCCTGCGAATGTTCTGTTGGCACTCCAGTCATTATTTGCTTAATTTTCTTGGATTCTTAGGATTTTTTATATTCGTTTCCCTAGTGGGCTGCCGTCGGTTCAGTTATTCCTTTTTTTATTACTCAGTATTTTTTGTATTAAATAATATGCAGTACTCTTTTACCCTCTGTGTGATTCGTGATCGACTGCACTAAATTCCACCCATTTTAAAATTATTATCAATGTTTGATTAGGTTTAGAAAAGGTACTTCCTTCAGAACGGACGATTGTACGGCCATTTATATCACAGTCCAAAGTCGATTAGGAAGGGGAAGAGATGTACAGTCAGAAAAGAGTTCGGCGATGGAGAACAGCGGATCCGTGTGTAATGTCAGACAGCCTTATACTACCAGCCGCCGACCATGCTCCTCGAGGTCCGAGGTTCGGCGCTGCTAGACTACCCACGGAAACCAGCGGAGCCTATGCGTGATCACCGCCTGCTGTGGTAAGGGCAGTCGTTCCAGACTGCAAGAAGGCTGTGCTAGCTTCGATTGGCTGCGGTCACAATCGCTGCCACCACTACCACACAGCATCTTGTGGGCCCCTTCCTGTCAGCAGCATACATGACCTACGCGAAAGCGATACGAACATATGCAGAGGGAGGTAGTATGGCGTACACAAGGTGTGAAAGGACAATGCATGGCAGAGCTGTCACTTCTAATCAGACGACTCGTGTGAAAATGTTCCCGAAGCAACTATGGCCGCAAGACGAGAATTAACAGAATTTGAACGCAAAATGATAGTTGCAGCTGGATGCATGGAACATTCCATTTCGGAAATCGTTAGGAAATTAAATCCATCGTGCCAAGAATGTACCGAGAATACCAAATCTGATGCATTACCTCTCAACACGAACAACGCGATGGCGGACAGCCGTCATTTAACGACTGACAGCAGCCAAATTTGTGTAGAGTTACCAATGCTAACAGACAAGTAACACTGTGAGAAATAACCGCAGAAATCGATGTGCGACGTACGACGAACGTATCCGTTAGAACAGTGCGTTGAAATTTGGCGTTAATGGGCTATGTCAGAAGAGGACCGACGCAAGTGTCTCTTCTGAGTTCGTGAGAATGTCGATTGGACTCTAGACTACTCGTAAAGCGTTGGCTAGTCTGGTGAGTCCTGATTTCAGTTGGTCTCAGGTAAGTTTAGAGCATGGCGCAGACTCAGCGAAGCTGTGGACCAAAATTGTCAACAAGCCACTGTGAAAGCTCGTGGTGGCTCCATAATGCTGTGGACTGTGTTTACATTGAATTGACTGGGTTCTCTGGTACAACTGAATCGATCATTGACTGGAAATGGATATGTTTGGCTCCTTGGAGATCATTTGCAGCCATTTATGAACTTAACGTTCCCAATCAATGATGTCATGTTACCGGACCACAGTTGTTCGCGATTGGTTTGCAGAATATTCTGGACAACTCGAGTTAACGATTTGTCCATCCAGATCACCCGACATGAATAATGGAAGGCAGCATCCTGCGCTGGCAACACATTCGCAGTTATGCATGGCAGTAAAGACAGCGTGACTCAGTATTTCTACAGGATATTTCCATTGACTTGTTGAGCACATGCAAAGTCGAGTTGCTGCACTACACCGTATAAAAGGAGGTCCGACAGGATAATAGGAGGTACCCAATGACTTTTGTCCCCTTAGTGTACGTGGATGACCGCCTGTACTTCGTATACTTCCCTGGTGCAATGATACTGTGCATCGATACCAGGCTGAGCCAATCAAACGAGACTGCGCTCTTGTATCTGATCTAGCTTTATGAATAGCAGACTTTCCTTGATCTCTATTTAACTTGCTGCTGTTGTACTGTACTACAAAGGACATTTACCACAGATGACCACCAGAATCATATAAAATTATACGCATTCTCATCGCATCCCAGACATGCGCTTTGTTTACCTGGCAGGCCAGTCAAGGCTTCACTCATTGCGGTGTGGAATGCAGTGTGGGGTCTTGCATTATCCTGCAGGAAAATACCATTTGGTACCCTGGTCATGAAAGGTGTGCACAAAAGGGTATGCTATTCTTGCCACATACTGCCCAGCATTTAATCTTTCCTCAGCAATCACCAAAACAGTTCTATCGTCGTATGCAATTGATCACCACAGGATGATACCAGGAGATGAAGAGGTGTGGGTCACGAAAGTCGTTGCTCCCTGTGACCTATAGCGAGGTCGTCTACGGACGCACTGGCGTCTTTCTGACCGCCAAGAAACGACGGGAGATCATTGCCAGACACCACAGAATGCCACCCAGTCTCCCAAATGACTCTGGCTCTGCGGAATGCAGGACTATGTCGTCTGTTGTGTCGTGCCAGCAACAAGTGACGCATGGTAAATAGAGATCTCAGTCCAGCATCCAGAATTATGTTCCTGACTGTTCGCGGTGACAATCCGTTTTCAGCTTTTGTTATCCGTCTATTCACCAGCGCAAGATGATCAATCTCATGATCTTTCCAAGATGCAGTCCTTCTGGAAGGATCAATGCCTATTCTTCTTGCCACACTGTTGTCCTGAGTCGATCTCTTCACCATTTGTTCTGTAGCTATTGTATCGCAGCCAGCAGCCTGTGCGATCTGTCGCTGTTATGCCCCCATGTCGGTCATGTATCGCCTTTTCTCGAAGTCTGAAAGATGGCGATAAGTAGAAAGATTGTTGCGGTATGAGAAGTGGCTATTTTGTATCCGACGTTAGCCACAGATAACACTTTTCCTGAGTAGCTTTATTAAAGAGACTCTCTGGATTCCAAATTTTATGTTACTGTCGAGTAGTCAGTCCGCGTGAGAGAGAGCGACCTGGTTGTCGAGTGTCGTTGGAAGTAGACGCTTTTGATGGTGAGGAAACCTAGTTTCAGAATGTTGTTGCTGTAATTTAGAACTTATAGAAAAATATAATATCCAGCCACGTGTGCTAGCTTTGCAGAAAATGGTGTGTTGTGTTTAGAGAGCAAGTTCAGTTTCAGTTTGTAAAATTTCGTAACTCCTGTTTTACATTATGTGATAAATAATGACATCACTCCTCACCCAATTTCACTTTTAAATCCTGAATAAAAATTTTTGTTTGAGGACCTAAGTTTCATGAAAGTTCTGTCGAAGAGCTAACTTTGTAAATATACCTTTTATTTCCAAATTTCAACTGTTTGTTGATGAGGATGTCCAATAATGTTGGATTGTTCATATTTGCTTTCTGCTTCGCAATACAAATTTGATGTACAATTACTTTTTCAAATTAGCCGACGTTAAGTCTCCACGTCCCACCTGCTTAAAAAGAAAAGTATTTTCACCTCGTATTGCAGTTTGCGAAATCCGACTGTTAACTGTGTGTTAAGCTTGCCCAAGGTGTAGCTGTTTATCCGTTGTCTCCCACGTAAGCCAAAGTGATTAATGGGCCCAGAACTGAACATTGTGTTAGTCACATAGGGAAATGTGCTTATTCACTCAGATTACTTTCACATTCTCATTGTCTTTAGCTAAGTGGCCTTTTAATTGTTTTTCATTGGAAATGTGAAAACTGCGATAGCGTATAAAGTTTATACGGCAAAATAGTTATCATATGTGGTAGGTTAGATGCCTATTGTTCATGATGACTACATACAGTGTACTTAATTATGCATGCAATTACGTTCAATATAGAAGTTTCAAATGCATTGTAACTAAAGGTTACATACAGCCTATAAGGAACATAAACTTACATTGCGTACACAGTCACATTAAAGCCTAAAGTATTTGTTTTGTAAATAAGAAACGTCTTCTCTTGCTGCACTGTACTTTATTTCTCCGAAGGTGCGTTTCGCCGTTTTTTTCCTTTAAGACATCATCAATGGGATCTGGGCAGCCGATTGGGTTGTTTGCAGATGACGCTGTTGTTTATCGACCAATAAAATTATCAGAAGATCAAAACAAATTGCAAAATGATTTAGAGAAGATATCTGAATGGTGTGAAATTGGCAGTTGACCCTAAATAACGAAAAGTGCGAGGTCATCCACATGAGTGCTACAAGGAATTCGTTAAACTTCAATTACACGATAAATCAGTCAAATCTGAAGGCCGTTAATTCAAATAAATACCTAGGAATTACAATTACGAACAACTTAAATTGGAAGGGACACACAGAGAATGTTGTGGAGGAGGCTAACCCAAGACTGCGTTTTATTGGCAGGACACTTAGAAAATGTAGCAAATCTACTAAGGAGACTGTTTACACTACGCTTGTCCGTCGTCTTTCAGAATACTGCTGCTCGGTATGGGATCCTTACCAGTTAGGACTGACGGAGTGCATCGAAAAAGTTCAAAGAAGGGCAGCACCTTTTGTATTGTCGCGAAATATGGGAGAGAGTGTCACTGAAATGATACAGGATTTAAGCTGGACATAATTAAAAGGAAGGCGTTTTTCCTTTCGACGGAATCTTATCACGAAACTCCAATCACCAACTTTCTCCTCCGAATGCGAAAATATTTTGTTGACACCGACCTACATAGGGAGATACGATCACAACGATAAAATAAGGGAAATCCGAGCTCGTACGAAAAGATACAGGTGTTCGTTCTTTCCGCGCGCTGTACAAGATTGGAATAATTAGAGAATACATTGTTTGTTCTCTATCAAAATCTTTCATTTGCTAACTATGCCTATCAGTAGTTAGTGCCTTCAGTAGTTAGAATCCTTTATTTAGCTGGCAGTATTTTCGCTCGCTGTATTGCGGTTGTTCGAGTAATGAAGATTTTTGTGAAGTAAGTGATTCATGAAAGGTATAGGTTATTGTTAGTCAGGGCCACTCTTTTGTAGGGATTATTAAAAGTCAGATTGCGTTGCTCAAAAAATATTGTGTGTCAGTTTAAGCACAGTCATATATACGATATGAGCACATGTGTGGTGTTTGTTCTGTCGGACGTGTCGGATCGCTCTGACCATGATTCCTGTGATATCCTCATTGTGGATATACAATAGGGACTGACCATCCCGATAGCTGAGTGGTCAGCGGGACGGATAGCCGTACTACGGGCCCGGCTTCGATTCCCTGCTGGGTCGGGGATTTTCTTCGCTCAGGGACTGAGTGTTATGTTGTCTTCATCATCATTTCATCCCCATCCGGCGCGCACGTTGCTCAACGTGGCGTCCAGTGTAATAAGACCTGCACCAAAGCGGCCGGATCTGCCCCATAAAACGCCTCCAGGCCAATGACGCCAAACGCTCATTTCCATTTTTTCCATAGGGACTGTTCATCATGAGGGAATACAGGAAATACTGGGAGCAGATGAGGTACATGTTGAGAATTTGGGTCGAACAGAAAACGTGTTCTGGTAGCTGAGCGGGTTAATGCGACCACACGCGTAAAGCGGGAAATCCGGGTACGAGTCTCGGTCAGCACAGATTTTCAAGTTTCACAATTGAATTACAGCATTTCAGCATTTCAGTGGCCGGTTGCGGCTGGGGTCGGTTCCTCCCCTGAAATATTTTAGTAATATTGTTTAAGTTCCGTTGTAATAGTGGACGTCAACTCGATGAACGATGTTCAGTTTCTAGCGATGAGCCTACAAAGCGTGACGCAAGTCTGCTAAATAAAATTATACACAGTGTAGAGCACCACAAACGGTTAGAGAGAAGCAGTCGAAAACGTACAACATGAATATTAGTTACAGTAATACAGATCTCTTAAACCCCGTTAAGCTGCAAGGAGATAGTGATGTAAAATAGTATTACGCTTTTGATTACTTGAGTTACAGTCTCCCAACATGTTACCCATTAGGACCTTGAAGAATACACAATACAAGCTCAGCGGATCTATAAAAGTAGAGTGGAGATATGATGCGTGAGGAATGTAGAGTTCAGAATGTTAACGGCGATAATACAGTGCAGAAACTGTCTCATTCACCGTGTGTAACATGCGGTGCAAGACAGATAATGGTATTATCGAATGCGAGTGACGCCCATCGGCACCACGAAAGTCAAACTTGATACAGCAGTTGCGCATTTTGTAAGGTGCAGCTAAGTCTTAGTAGCAGTCTTGCATGAAAATCATGGAAGAAAATTTTTCACAGATGAAAAGTACGTGTCTGATCGAAACTTGTACCTGGCTTCCTGCTTACATACGCCAAAATTTTCACCGACTGAGTTGTCCAGGAAAAGCTCGAGACTCGCCTTCACAGCATCAATACTACCAGCATCTTTCTCTTACTTGTTAAACCATGAAGCTCCTTTGCATGCTGCGCTGGTTCAGCATACCACGAAGGAAGGGAATTGTGTATCAGTAGCATAACCACAGCCTATGTGTTGTTTCCAAAATATTGAGAGCCTTCTTTCAATATGAATCTGAAACACATTTCTTACACTAACCTATACCTTGCGTAATGATATTGAGAGGAAAAAATAGACACATCTGGCCGTGTACAGAGAGGTATTGGCAATGATTTTTCCCGCGTTCTGTCCGTGAATTGGATCGGGTAGCTTACTGCTTAGACATATTGATGTTGAGAGGGAGCGTTTTACGAGCTTTCTGTAAATTTGGCCCTGTGCCAGAAGAATCATCACATCTGTCCCGCAGTGGGCATGCAGGTAATGTGCACAATGCATTACAATTGAAACGTCTTGAGCGATCGCAACAACAAATGATATGTTGTGGAACACTGGTAATATATCTATGGGGCCATTGACTCACTGTTCACGTTTTTGGCGTTATTCGTTTCTGCTGGCGTGACGCAGCAGTCTCTGGTAGTCGTGGGTAGTTAAAAACTCGAAGACAGAGAGGGGGGTGGAGGTGAAATACAAAAATACTATTTGGCACTGGCAGAAAACTCATAAATGTAAGATGACAGGAAATTGAAAATAAAATTTTCAATTAAAAAAAGGTTTAAAAAATTGGTTTTATAAATGATGTCCAGACTCGTTGCTGTTTGATACTAATTTTTATTCCTTCACTGGAAGTCTGTTTTAGCTAATACTGCCATTATCGAGTGAAAAATGGTTCAAATGGCTCTGAGCACTATGGGACTTAACATCTATGGTCATCAGTCCACTAGAACTTAGAACTACTTAAACCTAACTAACCTAAGGACAGCACACAAGACCCATTATCGAGTGACTTAAGATACGATGTGTGTGACATTATTTTTATTATACACATTTATGTTGTAGTAGAACATTGAGCACGGATTGCTACTTGAATGTAGATTATCTACACTCCTGGAAATGGAAAAAAGAACACATACTTGCTCCGGATACTGCGAGAGGGCTGTACAAGCAATGATCACACCCACGGCACGGCGGACACACCAGGAACAGCGGTGTGGCCGTCGAATGGCGCTAGCTGCGCAGCATTTGTGCACCGCCGCCGTCAGTGTCAGTCAGTTTGCCGTGGCATACGGAGCTCCATCGCAGTCTTTAACACTGGTAGCATGCCGCGACAGCGTGGACGTGAACCGTATGTGCAGTTGACGGACTTTCAGCGAGGGCGTATAGTGGGCATGCGGGAGGCCGGGTGGACGTACCGCCGAATTGCTCAACACGTGGGGCGTGAGGTCTCCACAGTACATCGACGTTGCCGCCAGTGGTCGGCGGAAGGTGCACGTGCCCGTCGACCTGGGACCGGACCGCAGCGACGCACGGATGCACGCCAAGACCGTAGGATCCTACGCAGTGCCGTAGGGGGCCGCACCGCCACTTCCCAGCAAATTAGGGACACTGTTGCTCCTGGGTATCGGCGAGGACCATTCGCAACCGTCTCCATGTAGCTGGGCTACGGTCCCGCACACCGTTAGGCCGTCTTCCACTCACGCCCCAACATCGTGCAGCCCGCCTCCAGTGGTGTCGCGACAGGCGTGAATGGAGGGACGAATGGAGACGTGTCGTCTTCAGCGATGAGAGTCGCTTCTGCCTTGGTGCCAATGATGGTCGTATGCGTGTTTGGCGCCGTGCAGGTGAGCACCACAATCAGGACTGCATACGACCGAGGCACACAGGGCCAACACCCGGCATCATGGTATGGGGAGCGATCTCCTACACTGGACGTACACCTCTGGTGACCGTCGAGGGGACACTGAATAGTGCACGGTACATGCAAACCGTCATCGAACCCATCGTTCTACCATTCCTAGACCGGCAAGGGAACTTGCTGTTCCAACCGGACAATGCACGTCCGCGTGTATCCCGTGCCACCCAACGTGCTCTAGAAGGTGTAAGTCAGCTACCCTGGCCAGCAAGATCTCCGGATCTGTCCCCCATTGAGCTTGTTTGGGACTGGATGAAGCGTCGTCTCACGCGGTCTGCACGTTCAGCACAAACGCTGGTCCAACTGAGGCGCCAGGTGGAAATGGCATGGCAAGCCGTTCCACAGGACTACATCCAGCATCTCTACGATCGTCTCCATGGCAGAATAGCAGCCTGCATTGCTGCGAAAGGTGGATGTACACTGTACTAGTGCCGACATTGTTCATGCTCTGTTGCCTGTGTCTATGTGCCTGTAGTTTTGTCAGTGTGATCATGTGATGTATCTGATCCCAGGAATGTGTCAATAAAGTTTCCCCTTCCTGGGACAATGAATTCACGGTGTTTCTATTTCAATTTCCAGGAGTGTATATGCTCTAACGTACATATATCATCGTGGGAACTGTATTTTCATTGCTATTATCTATGGAGATGTTCCGTCTACCTTGTTCTGCCACAATCATCTTTGCTAGTGTTGCGATGAATGTAGTTCTCCTAGTGCATTACCAAAATACGTAGTTAAAAGTGTTGTGCTACAATAAAAATCACCCCAAACATCTTCCTTCTTCCCTAAAATCGTGTTTAGTCAGTTCGTTAGTCCTTTGGTACTAAGTGTGTGTGTGTTTGTGTGTGTGTGTGTGTGTGTGTGTGTGTGTGTGTGTGTGTGTGTGTGTGTGTGTGTGTGTGTCTGTTTCAGTTTTTTACATCGCGAATTTGGTTAGCATATGGGAAATATAGTATGTAAACGTTTTAAAGAGAGTCGGCACTGTAATTGCCGTTGGTAAATTTTACAACATTCCTCGAACCTCTAGTGCGTCTAATCCTAATGTAAACAAAAAGCAACACTACGAAGTTAATAACATTGACTATATTTTTCTAGTTTACAACAGGATCACTGTCTTCATCACCCCTATGTTGGTGCCTGCTAAGGTGAAACATTATTGAAAAATGTGAAAACGTTAGTGACGTAAGTTGATTCTATAAACAACCAACAACATACTTCAAATTGAAATAACAACACTCTATATGTAATTAAGATGTGGAAAAACCAGGGTAACACTTCACAAGCATCCTAGAACAGTTCAAACGTGGGGATATTTCATCGCATGGTTCATTGTGTCTAACATCCAGAGTATGCTTAGAATTACCAGCTACGATTTTATTTTTTACTCATGTGTGTTTTAAGGTTATTTAATGATAAAAATACCTTTGGGGCATTTAATTAGAGGGTTCACAATCTCACAGTCATGTTTTAGTTAAAGTTGGTTAGGTACACCCGATTGGTAATATTTTGTGTATTTTGTATTCCTGATACAGAGAAGTTAAATTTTGGAATCTGTTTTGTCAAACGCTGTCAGACTTTTCGTGATGTAGTAATCCAAGCGTTTTAAATTACGACATAAGTGAGTATTGTAGAACTGTTGAAAAGTTCAGTGATTTTGAAGTTAATATAAAATGTTTCATATCAGATTTTTTTAAGGAGTAACTTTTCTTAATACAATTTTAAAACTGAAGCATTTGGTCTTAGGATATCCCTATATCAGTACCTCATCCTCTCCCAAATGGTGTTTGTTTAAAACCAATGCATATACTTTTTATGGAAATCATTTTTCAATCAGAGTCGGAAAAGTATTAATGTGCTAGAATCAGAAAAGTATTAAGGTGTGCAACAGCTTCAATGAGAGCAGCATTGCACAGCGCTGAGCCAATTGCCAGTAGTTACACTGAAAATTTCCAAGGTCATTCATTTATCAATGAATGTCCTGATATTATTTGTACGAAGCTATTTTACGGTTGGCATTGCACTTCGCTGTGCCAAGATGAAATATTTTTTATGCCAACTGTGGAGAGAACACAATCCCAAGATTACAGCCGTTTGACTCTAGAACTAAGGAAAATTTATTTCATTGTTTATTTGCACAGAGAATTTTGTCAGTATATTGTACAGGGCCATAGAGGTCGGTGCTCACGAGACTGTGTAAATTTCAGAGGGATTGACTTCATTACGAAAATTGCGTATTGGTTTTGCAGATTAAGTCACCACACAGTAAATTTGCGTAAGACAAACATTACGCATTGCATATTAATTGGAAAACAAGAACACAAACACTTTATAAAAGAACGTCACACTTGGCAACAGCTCTGCCAGTCGTTCTTTGATATTAGTGATAGAATAAATGAGAATTCTGCATAAAAGATTAGAAAAGTTACAGTGATTAGAAAGAATAGGAGGGAGAATGGTATTCTTGCTGATTTTTTTGGATCAAATCCACATAGAAATGATGTTTTTTCTCGGTGATTGATTAATTTTTTTATAGTGTTGCTGCGAGGATTATAGTAGTTATTGGGATAATAAATGTAATAAAACTCTCGTAGATATAACTAGGATTGTTTTTCTTGATTTATATCAATTTTTCTGACTGGAAGTCAAATGTACTATTTATATTAGAAAAACATTACGCATTGTATATATATTCTGTTGTCTCAACTACTCTGTAGAGATTATGGTAATTACATTTCTTTGGCGCAACCCAATTTTTCTAACTTGTACAAAATTTCTTCCACAGTTTGTCGGCATTCTTTTGCTCCACTTTGTTTCCTATTGACCTTATTGTTCAATGATTTTTGTCTTTGGTTTCGTAACCTATATTTCATTTACGATGCAGCGTAAAAATGTTAAGATTTCGGCGCGTATTCGAACAATTAGAAATGCCGAAATCGACGATTCTCCGATAATTGACAACAATGTTGAGAATGGTAGTGACCGCTCTGCGGTGCAACTGTTTCAGTGCACCACAGAAAACGTGAGTTCCGCTTGTCAAAATTACGAACGAATTCCTGACACTATAATTTCACCAACTAATGTGACTAGTAATCAGACGGTCGATTCCGGTATTGTGGACGTCGCTTATCTGCGCATGGCTGACATTCACAATTCAAAGCTTGACTGTTTACAGAAAGAGGTCAGTGATTTACCTGCTTTTCACACAACTGCTCTGAATGCCAATAGTATGTCAGAAAAAACAGTAGGGCGAACTCATTCTGTTTTTAAAAATATGTCAGATTCTATTAACTGTTCTTATGTAAATAATGCAACAAATGAGATGTCCATCGTTGTAGATGATGTGTCTGCACCATAAAACACAAAAAAATGTGACACCCGACACATCAATCGAAACGAATACGGAAGCGATGCTTCAAAATCTCATGCAAATGATAGTTAATCTGAATACTCATATCAGTGAACAACTTTCTAGCATAGGAGAAAAGCAAGATGCCTTCACTGCTCGGATCAATAAACGTTTTAATAAAATGATGAACAGTTCGCCAGCTGACGCTTACAACTAAATGAACAGACAGTTAAGTTCAAGAACAATTTTAGAGCATACGTAACGAATCTAAATCGTACACAGAAACGACTGATAATTATTTCAAACAGGTAGATGAAAATACTAAGACCACTGAAAATAATTCAGAAGAGCCCGTTAAAGACGTTGCCACGTAGCGAAACTCACAACCTATTGAAAATTGCATCGACAGTACAGAGCAAAATGTTTACTGTGGAATTAAGTACGACCTTTATTAAGCAGCACGAAAACATTGAGGCCACCGACAGACAGACTATGATATCTGCAGCAGGTAAGTGCCATGCCGTCCTTATGATCACCAGCGGCTCGGTCAACTTGTCGTTCTCAATGGAGAAAAGTCTTCCGAAGTAAGAGTGATTTCAGGTGTGCCGCAGGGGAGTGTCATAGGACCGTTGTTGTTCGCAATATACATAAATGAGCTGGTGGATGACATCGGAAGTTCACTGAGGCTTTTTGCAGATGATACTATGTTGTATCGAGAGGTTGTAACAATGGAAAATTGTACTGAAATGCAGGACGATCTGCAGCGAATTGACGCATGGTGCAGGGAATGGCATTTCAATCTCAGTGTAGACAAGTGTAATGAGCTGAGAATACATAGAAAGATAGATCCCTTATCATTTAGCAACAAAATAGCACGTCAGCAACTGGAAACAGTTAATTCCATAAATTATCTGGGAGTACGCATTAGGAGTGATTTAAAATGGAATGATCATATAAAGTTGATCGTCAGTAAAGCAGATGTCTGATTGAGATTCATTGGAAGAATTCTAAGAAAATACAATCAAAAACAAAGGAAGTAGGGTTGATAGGGTTGATAGAAGAGATAGAGAAGATCCAACGGAGAGCAGCGCGCTTTGTTACACGATCATTTAGTAATCACGAAAGCGTTACGGAGTTGATAGATAAACTCCAGTGGAAGACCCTGCAGGAGAGACGCTCAGTAGCTCGGTACGGGCTTTTCTTAAAGTTTCGGAACATACCTTCACCGAAGAGTCAAGCAGTATATTGCTCCCTCCTACGTATATCTCGCGAAGAGACCATGAAGATCAAATCAGAGAGATTAGAGCCCACACAGAGGCATACCGACAATCCTTCTTTCCACGAACAATACGAGACTGGAATAGAAGGGAGACCCAATAGAGGTACTCAGGGTACACTCCGCCACACACCATCAGGTGGCTTGCGGAGTATGGATGTAGATGTAGATGTAGAATACCGTCGGGCCGCTCAATGACATGCCCCAGCTTACTTCAAAGCAATATAGCGCTACGCTGACCAAAACAAAACTTTTGTCCCCCTATATCAGGCCCACTGGTGTCAAAGCTACTTCCTTTCACTCGCAATGCCCATCTGATTTAACAGCAGTGCACAGACCCTATGAGATTAATCACGAAATTATCAGCAGCAAATCAGTCAACAATAAAATAACCAGAGCTGAATACCACCGGCACCAAAGTGTCAAGTAGATTTACTTAAAAACATTAGTTCCCAAAACTAAATACATCTGCATTCATATCAAAAATATTATGGCAAGCCGACAACAGAGCTGTAAATACAACACAGCAGATTCTGCCATCGCAGAACTTACTTTCCTGGACTGCAACGTTACATACGATTTTGACACTGATATGCTGAGTTTGTCTATTTTTTTAAGTATTTTGTAGCTATGCAACAACTGAATGACATGTGCTGAAGTTCAGTTTCTATCGTATATGAAATTTCTATGTAACCAGCTACTTTATTTACGCTACAGATATACACCACTTTGCTACTTTCACGCACTCTCAGCGAAATACTATCACTAGTAATATTAAGGCTTTTGTCTGATGAACTACACTCCTGGAAATGGAAAAAAGAACACATTGACACCGGTGTGTCAGACCCACCATACTTGCTCCGGACACTGCGAGAGGGCTGTACAAGCAATGATCACACGCACGGCACAGCGGACACACCAGGAACCGTGGTGTTGGCCGTCGAATGGCGCTAGCTGCGCAGCATTTGTGCACCGCCGCCGCCAGTGTCAGCCAGTTTGCCGTGGCATACGGAGCTCCATCGCAGTCTTTAACACTGGTAGCATGCCGCGACAGCGTGGACGTGAACCGTATGTGCAGTTGACGGACTTTGAGCGAGGGCGTATAGTGGGCATGCGGGAGGCCGGGTGGACGTACCGCCGAATTGCTCAACACGTGGGGTGTGAGGTCTCCACAGTACATCGATGTTGTCGCCAGTGGTCGGCGGAAGGTGCACGTGCCCGTCGACCTGGGACCGGAGCGCAGCGACGCACGGATGCACGCCAAGACCGTAGGATCCTACGCAGTGCCGTAGGGGACCGCACCGCCACTTCCCAGCAAATTAGGGACACTGTTGCTCCTGGGGTATCGGCGAGGACCATTCGCAACCGTCTCCATGAAGCTGGGCTACGGCCCGCACACCGTTAGGCCGTCTTCCGATCACGCCCCAACATCGTGCAGCCCGCCTCCAGTGGTGTCGCGACAGGTGTGAATAGAGGGACGAATGGAGACGTGTCGTCTTCAGCGATGAGAGTCGCTTCTTCCTTGGTGCCAATGATGGTCGTATGCGTGTTTGGCGCCGTGCAGGTGAGCGCCACAATCAGGACTGCATACGACCGAGGCACACAGGGCCAACACCCGGCATCATGGTGTGGGGAGCGATCTCCTACACTGGCCGTACACCTCTGGTGATCGTCGAGGGGACACTGAATAGTGCACGGTACATCCAAACCGTCATCGAACCCATCGTTCTACCATTCCTAGACCGGCAAGGGAACTTGCTGCTCCAACAGGACAATGCACGTCCGCATGTATCCCGTGCCACCCAACGTGCTCTAGAAGGTGTAAGTCAACTACCCTGGCCAGCAAGATCTCCGGATCTGTCCCCCATTGAGCATGTTTGGGACTGGATGAAGCGTCGTCTCACGCGGTCTGCACGTCCAGCACGAACGCTGGTCCAACTGAGGCGCCAGGTGGAAATGGCATGGCAAGCGGTTCCACAGGACTACATCCAGCATCTCTACGATCGTCTCCATGGGAGGATAGCAGCCTGCATTGCTGCGACAGGTGGATATACACTGTACTAGTGCCGACATTGTGCATGCTCTGTTGCCTGTGTCTATGTGCCTGTGGTTCTGTCAGTGTGATCATGTGATGTATCTGACCCCAGGAATGTGTCAATAAAGTTTCCCCTTCCTGGGACAATGAATTCACGGTGTTCTTATTTCAATATCCAGGAGTGTATTATTAAATTTTTTGTTAGGTTAGTCACCCTTTCTATTTTACATTATTTCCGTGTTTCATGTATGCCGAGTCTTGTGCTCTATTTTGCTAAATATCTCATGTGCTTGATGATGTCTAGTTTACTTGATTTCACCTGTGTAGTTTTATGCAATCAATTTACCCTGTAACTCATGTCCATTGCATATACTCATCTACACCACTGACAGTTCTCACATTGTTTCCTGGCAGGCCTTTATAAACATTTTCCTGTTAGAGTGCTTGGTAAATGAGGCAGATTCCCTATAAAGATTTAGGATTAAGGATATTTTTCACTGCATTTTGTGTTAGATCTAAGAATAGCTAAAAGAATGTTCATGCCGTGAGCTGCAATAAATTTTATGGAATAATGATGGAATGTTGATGTTAAATGAGTGTTCATGCCATGAGCTGCATTCCAATAATGAGGACTATATTAATATTGTAATTTTTTCCTCCTGTCTATGTAGTTCTCAATTCATTCAAGCAATCAATCGTTCATGATAGGAAACACAGTCATAGCTCAGTCATTCAAAATGATTCAGAAATTTTACTTGTTAGAATGAAAACAGGCAATGATTCTTCTTCTCTGCTGGCTCGTGCTTTGCGACAGGGTGCTAAGCTGTACAAATAAAATGCCTCATAATTTTGGGAGCGTTGTATAATCAGTCGGGAAACCTCATATCAAGCGGATATTTGGCTTTGATGAAGTTTAACCTTCCGAAGAAGTAATGGAGCTCTTGGATTATTAAATGCAGTTTCGTATCCAGTCTTTCGGAAGTTCCCTTCTGATTAACAGCTACGCAATATATCGTTGAATATAATTAATTCTCAGTTGTCAAATACTCACCTTTGTTTGAAGGAGCAATATATATATTTCCCTTTTAATCGTTCAATTTCGTACTAGTTATCTTCGGTCATAAATCTCAATAATCAGATTACAATTCTTCAAACAAAAAACTCAGTCTAATCGGCACGAAGACAATCTCGGAAGCTTTTTTGTTCTAACAACCACCAGAGAGAGTCCTACAAAGAATAATTATGCGCTCGTGGCATAGCTATTATATGAAACTATTTTGCGCATGGATTCTGCGAGTATGAAGAAGAAATTTTGTAAACGTCATTCACGTGTAGAATTGTATCAGAATAATTCATCGAATAGAAAGAGATATTACAATATATTGATAATTTTTCTATAGTGGTATTGTATGTTGCTAATACATAGTTTTTGTATGTTGTGTCCTTTCTAGGAAAATCTGTCTTACCTTGTGCCACATGATTGGAAGTGTTTGTGGGAGACTGTCACAGAAGCTTTACACCTAAAAACATTTTTTAACTATTCCTTATGGGACTGCATATGATACTGCCTTCTTATGTTAGCATTCATGACTGCTTTTCTTCCAGGTTAATGGTTCAAAAATGTTTCAAATGGCTCTGAGCGCTATGGGACTTAGCTTCTGAGGTCAACAGTCCCCTAGAACTTAGAACTACTTAAACGTAACTAACCTAAGGACATCGCATACATCCATGGCCCAGGCAGGATTCGAACCTGCGACAGTAGCAGTCGCGTGGTTCCAGACTGAAGCACCTAGAACCGCTCGGCCACTCCAGCCAGCTTCCAGTTAAATGATCACTTTTCCAGGTTCCACTATTTCTGCAAATCACACTCATCTTTGCATATTTATCTCATTATTTACTATTATATGTTACATTTATATAGTCACTAAGCTATGTTCCACTTAGTACTCCTGTCTTTATGCTTATATATACTATAATCACATTTTTTCTTTGATTCGGCCATAGCAATTCTTGACACAAGACGAATAATGATTGACTGTTACTCATTGTCTTTACAGGTCAAACATTCCCATATCCTTCCCTGTAGCTGTGCACATCGTCAGGCATATAGGTCATTTGCTAGAGTGAAATTCATGAAGCCCTGAGGGTGTCTGTACTCATATGACACCACACTTTGAGTCTATGATTATATTTGTCTAATAGCTACTCATACAGGCCATAGAGAGCCACACCATATAATACTGCACATTGTTCTTGTAAAAGCCAAATTGACTTAAATATTTTCATTATAAATTATGCACAGGCCTCTGAGTGCCATATAAAGTTATAGTTAATGATATTTTATGATACTTTCTGGGATTTGATGTTTATGTAATGTAAAAAGGCCACTTAGAGCCTCTGCTTACATTTTCTATTCAATTATTTTTAATTATTAAGATTTGTGAGTATTCCAAGTAGAAGGCTGCCTGGAGGCATTCAGTTCTTTATTTTACTGTTAGGTTTTCTGAAGTAACTACATCACAATATTGCATAAAAAGGGCCACTGAAAGCCAGTATCCTAGTTTTCATGACATTTTATGAGGCGTTTGTGTGAGCATTTATGTCAAATGGCCCTTGAGAACCAGGAACCTTAAATTTACACTACAATTTTAGGTAGCTATGTACTCACACATGGTCTATAACGTCCATTTGTAGCCAACCTATGACCTTCCATTAATATGTGTACTTTATAAAATGGCCACATGCAGCCATACCACGAGTATTAATTTCTTAAATATCTTTGTCTGGACGTATACTACGTAAAATGAACTTGTAGACATCTCACTATTTTTCTAATATGTCTAAACACTACTATATGCATTATGGTATGTATATAGGCCATTGTAGCTCATTATGTGGGATTATCCATTACCAATGATTTTGTCTTGCCTTGTTTGCTTAAATCTTTATGGCTTGTTTATTTAGCATGTATGATAGTATTGATATTCTCACAGACAGAATAATGCCACATTACGAGATAATTATTATACTTACAGGCAGATGCTCCTTATTATCTAAGATAGAACTGACATGTCATAATTTATAGCGTTTTTGCTTAGGTTGGTTGGTTTGTAGGATTAAAGGGACCAGACTGCTATGGTTATTGCCCCTATTGCTTAGACCGGTTCATGGTTTCTTTGGATAATGTGTCTTTACTGTTCACTTTTCCCACATTTACTAGAAGTTGTCATGCTGCAACGCTCAGTATAGGCTGATTTAGAATTCACATAGACATTTTGCTACATTTATTAGAATATGTTCCATTACATTACCTCTCTTACTGCTTCCCACCTTCCATCATCCAATTTCCTCCCTCTGCTCATGGCACTGGTACTATTGGATATCAGCATTCATACTTCAGTGTGGCTATGCACAATGTGGATGGATGATGAATCTTCAATTTGAAATGTAGTGATGATGATCATCATCATCACATAGTGATGTACTGAGAACAACTAACTTTGGGTGTTGGTAAATATGGTGCCAGGTATGAACTATCCTTTTGTATTGCAATGAGACTGTGATGATGCGTTAAGCTGTTCTTGGACTCTGGACCAACCTACTATAGCTAATGCTCAGATGTGAGACTGCAGAAAAAATGGACTTTATAATGAAGCCACATCTACATGGTTTCAAGCTTCAGTCATCCAAAAACCTTTCCTTAACCATTTTCTCATTATTTTCTTGACAAACAGGGATATACTTTACCCTTAGTTTCACTAAAGTTATGCATCTTCTAGCAACATGAATGTGGAATGTTCTGTATATGAGATGACCAGACCTTAAATTTACTGCTCATGCATCAGAGCACCAATTTACTCAAGAGTTCAATGATTCATACTATCTCTAGGATTATATTGTAATGATTATGTAATACTAATTGTTCATATTGTAAATACTGATGTAAAATTTTGCCCTAGGTTTGGTGTCCAATGCACATCCAATGGTATATCAAATTTAACAAAACCCACTGGAGGGTTATGTGAGGGGTCCAACTTGCACATGGAGCCCCATTTTGTAATGTAATTCACGAAAAATGACCTGAAACAATTGTTATATTATTTTGACACCACTGAACCAAAGATGTTGCTTGAGTGGCAGAATCCATTGTAAGTAGGGGTGCACAGAGCACAGCATCAGTTGCTGTTGCACTCTGTCATAGGTAGGATGTAAGACTTAAAGCTAGTGGCTAGCTGTGAGAATTTAGTTGTTGATGTATGGATGTAGCATAATACAGTTTTTATAAAATAAAGTGATTAATGGTGTTGTTTGTGCTCACACAGAGCCCATAAATGTTAGGTAATAGTTATTTCTGTAAAAGTGTAAAGTGTGTATTATTAATTTGTAAGGCTATAAGATTATCAAGAATTGAAGAGTTACTGGTCATTAACAATGTTGACCATTGTCCATGGCAGTTAGAGGAGAGTAATTAATTGACACTGTAACTCAAAAGGATAATAACTGGAACAAATTTATAAGGTAAGAAAATTTTGCATATTTTGTTTTAAGTGAGATGTAGCATAATGTAGATTTCGCTAATTTTTACAGTGCTGACCTCTGAATGTAGGAACCAAGTGTTTTCCATCAGATTTAATGTATAGGTTGATTAGATATACCCGATATGTAATATTTTGTGTGTAGTAATCCTGATACAGAAAAGATAAATTTTGGACTCTATTTTCTCACATGCTGTCAGACTTTTGTCATGTAACAGTCCAAGTGCTTTTAATTATAACAGTAAGTGAAAATTGTAGAACAGTTGAGAAGTTCACTAATTCTGAAGTTAATGTAAAGTGTTTCATATCGGATTTTGTGAAGGAGAAACTTTATTTTGAATACAGTTTTCAAACTGAAGCATTTGGTCTAAGGATATCCCCTTCTCAGTATCTCATCCTCTTCCATGTCGTGTTTATTTGAACTTAATACTTTTAATGAAATCATTTTTCAATCAGAGTTAGAAAAGTATTAATGTGCTAGAATCAGAAAAGTAATAGTGTCTGTAACAGCTTCAATGTGGGTAGCATTATACAGCGCTGAGCCAATACCCAGTATTTTCAAAGAACATTTGCAAGGTCATTCATTTGTCAACGAACCTTCTGATATTATTTGTATGAAGCTGTTTTATGGCTGGCATTGTGCTTTGCTGTGCCAAGATTGAATATTTTATATGCCTACTGTAGCAGGAACAGAATACCAAGATTACACTCTTTGCGACTCTAGAACTAAGGAAAATTTATTTCATTATTTATTTGCACAGAAAATTTTGTCAGTATATTGTACAGGGCCACAGAGATTGGTGCTCACGAGACTGGGTAAATTTCAGAGGGATTGGTTTCATTACAAAAGTTGCGTATTGGTTTTGCAGATTCAGTCATTTTCTCAACAACATATCATACAGTAAATCTGCATAAGACAGTCATTACGCATTTCATACTCATAAGAAACAAAAACTTAAAACACTTATATAAAGATCGTTATAATTTTAACAAAGCAGTTTTTGTGTTGGTGATACATTTTTGCAGAAATTTTAAATGTCGAATTAACATTAAACATTCGAAAATAGTCCTAGAAAAATTTTGTTCTGGACAACGTTAATATGAGGCTTCCTTGTACTCTTCCACATGTGGTACAGAAATCGGACTTTGCAAATTCACTACTGCAGCTAATACAGAAGTTAATGGCATAGCCAGTGGTTATGCATGTGAATTTTGTTGTAGAAATACAGCAAAATACACCCTATGGCTAATTTTTCTGCATAAGTGATTTTGAATGTATTACAAAACATTCAGGTTGTTCGGATACTTTTGAGCACAACCAAGATGAGTGCTCTGGAGTGAAATTATCATTGATCGTCTCATTTAAGTGAACTGTAAAGTACTGGGGTGTGAATAAAGGAGTGGGGAGCCGAGGTGCGTGGCCAAGGGAAGGGTTACAGACCACATTTGGGCTACTCCCGCAATATTTGATTTTTTAATTAGATTTTTTTATGTACCATTGAGCCTGCAGCGTAGTATAAGTCAGCAAGTGATAAATTTGTAATAGGTGTTCAGACACACTGCCGTATTATACTAGTTTTTGTTTCTACCACTAATATCTGTTTCGACTAACTGGCGTTATCGAGTGATATGCAGTACAATTTTGGTGACATTATTTCCATTATACTTTTTTTGTTACAGTAGAATATTGAGCATGGATTGCTTATTACGAATGTATTGTGTAGATGAAAACACTTAGGTATAAGATCGTGGCACCAGTGTTTTCACTGTCGTTCTGTATTTGATATATTTATGAAGTAAACTGAAACAAAACTTGGAAGGTGAGAAAATTTTGTATATTTTGTTTAAGGTGTGCAGTAGCATAATGTAGATTTCGCTAATTTTTCAGTGCTGGCCTCTGAATGTAGGAACCAAGTGTTTTCCATCAGATTTAATGTACAGGTGGATTAGATATACCTGATTTGTAATTAGTAATAATCTGTAATCTGTAATTAGTAATAATCTGTTTATTGCCATCGTAGGTGCTGTTAATTTATATGTCTTTTTTGAGTAGGCGTTTTTAATTTAAATTATATGCTATTGTTAATTTCTATTTACAGTACTTTTTGGTACATTATGACCCCGTCGTACATATAGTTTCAACACTCTGAGTTGTTTTTCCAGAACATGTGTATCAACAAGTATGTTAAGGTTTCAGTTTGGTGTGAGTCAGCTTTGACTATGCATTGCGCTTTGAATTTCTCCATTTTCTTATGACGGTGACTGTCTGCTTGTGGAGATTTCTAGAGCACATTGCGGCACGTAATTGTAAAATCAGCGACTAGATTGAACCATCGATTAAGAAACATTGGATTCTCCGAGGAGCACTATCATCCAGGTAGAATAATCCCTCCCCGACTTAAAACATTTCAGTCGAACTGACTTTTTATGATAACATGGATTCCTCCTCAGGTAACTGCTCATTAATTACAAGTCACTGAAAGATCCAAAATGATTTAACGAAGAAAATAAAAAAATATACATTTCGTTGTACAATCAGGTCAATATTGCGTAGTCTTATCAGTGTCCTATAATTCGCACGGTATGGAGATGTCCAGAGGCAGAAAATGTATGGGATCTGGTTATGACAACAGTTATTAAAACTCACATTTGTTTGTAATAGACACAATACATAAAATAAAGTAATGAACTTTTTCAAGAGCTGTTAGCGTCCTCCATTTCATGAATTATTTCAGTAATTTGTTGAATATAATAGCTTGTCGCCAAATTCGTACAGATTGTGCAAGACACAGACGATCGCTGGAATATTCATGAATTTATATTGATTTTTTTTTTTCCAGTTTATTTCAGTTTAGAGGAGTTACTTTCTCTTGAGTAAACGCAGAGTGAGAATATCAGAAAGACTGCCTTAAATGACCCAAATGAAACCACACGTATTTCTGCGTATAGCGGCAACAGTCTCGGAGGAATTTCGTTGGTATGCCTGAAGAAAACATTCTGCTTGTCACTTAAGAGTCTTTCCTCTAACTAAAAATTTCGATTACAGTTGCATCACAGATCAGGTCAGTGCAAGATTCCTGGGTTTAAGACTAATGATGGCACCCTTGTGACAAGCCACACCAGTTAAGACACATTCCACTTCTATCCTCTACAGAGAGGACGCGGCACGGTGTAGCCATACTGTTGTCAGGTTTGGACACAAAGCACACCGAGCGTTTACGCTGGGCTGTCAGAAGCACTCAACTACCACATTTAATCAATTATAGGAAGTTACATTGCTTTTCGAGTTCCCTTTGACCATAAACTCACAAAAATTCTCGACATTCACTCATGTTTGTCTCAATTCATATTGCCATCGTGATGAGAGGTAACGGGATTTTACACTAGCATGTAAAATTTAAGAATGATAGTAACTTTCGCGTGATGTGTCAGTGCGAAGTAACATTGGTCGATAAACTTTTACGGTGCATATGAAGAATTGCTGCTGAGTACTACAGAATTTAGCTGAAGGAAGTACTACATGAGACGAACAGAAATGACACCTGTATTCAAAGGCAGTAATTACACTGAAATCACCCCGATTCATGAAGGTCATCTGGATATTAGTAAAGGTGGGGCATGGCTTTTAACAGGCTGTGTGATCGCCGCGAAAACGGTCATGTTACGTGTATCCCTCATATGGCGAGAGTTAGCAACACTTAATGCACCTAGAAACGTCGTCGAACATGATTGTTTTGGTGGTCCAGGTGTTATTGTGTGTGGTTTTTTGAACACGCAATCACCAGACAGCCTTATTATGGCACTGTAGTTCTTCCTCAAGTGCGCCTTTTCAGGGACGCATTTGATACTGTCTCTGTTTTTATGGACGACAACGCGCGACCACATCGAACAGTGCACGTGGAACGGCTCCTGGAACGAGGCGATATATTCAGCGAATGGACTGGCTTCTCGTCCTCCCGACCTAAATCCCATCACTGATACGTTGAAAAGACGTATCGTAGCACGTCCACATGCACCGATGACTTCCGAGCATTTGTCAGCCTGATGACTGAGGAATGGAAGAACATCTTACCAACCCTGTGGCCTGCGCAGGAGCACATTGCACGGCATGCACTGTCGTCCGTAGTGATCTCACCTTGTTAAGAAGCATGTCTTGCCTTTTATAGTGTTCAGGGCATCATCATGAATCGCTGTGACTTCGATGTAATTATTGTCTTTCAATAAAAGTGTCATGCTTGTTCCTCTCATTGCGTATTTATTTTAGTTACCTTTGGTATTGCAGTGTAGCAGTTCTTTCTATGTTGATTCATGTTTCATCGAGCTGTGCTACTCTGCACTGACACATCATGCGACAGTTAATTTCGTCCGTAAGACTTCCACACCAGTATGGTATGATTATTTGGTCAACGCCTTTACATTAAGGTGACTAATGATGCTGTTTAAATGTATTTTGTGCCCTGGTATAATAGAAAGGCAAAATTTTTTTACATCTTCGTGTGAAATAAGTAGGTCTCTATTAAACACGTGGGCTAGGACTTCATTCAGTTAATTTTCATAACATGCCATTCAAAATCCAGATAAAATGTTTCGTCGCTGGCATTCTCACAACTACGTTTTACAAGAACTTATTGCATGCATTAGGAAGTAAGCTAATATTTTTGTTTCTACGAATCACTACAGGGAAACACTCAACCACCAGTTTTTAATAAAAGTATCGCTGTTTTTATGCTCAATCAAAACCATCCCACCGTCTTAAACGTTACTGACTTTCAATTGTTGATACATATTTAATGCCATTGCCATAGAACCTCTTCTTCCTAACTCCACCATGCTTTACTTGCCTTGAGGTCGATATTGCGGTTCAGTGGTGCGCAGATGACGTTAATCTCATTTCTTAGAATGAAGAAGAAGTACAGGGAACGAAACACATTATATTTGAATAACAACAAGACAGCGAAGCCCGCATAAGTACCGCCAGATCGGCGACCATACACTTGGGACAGAATCTGCATGCATTAGTTATTGACTGTTTGCCCACAGCAGCCGTAAGAAAGCAACTTGGGACGTAAAGCACTTGAAAATAACTCTTTAATTATTTTTATTAAAGCCTGACCTACAGAATTTTCCCTGACAAAGACATCTCAAACTTAACCTATTCATTTATTATCCATAATACGCCGGGTTCGATTCCCGGCCGGGTTGATATTTTTCTCTGCCCGAGGACTGGGTGTTTCTGTTGTCCTTATCATATTAGCATCATCATCGTTCGTTGAAGTGGCTAGATTGGAGTGTGCGTAAAAAATTGGAGTGTGAAAAATTTGGGACATTGTACGCATGATGATGACCGCGCAGTTGAGAGCCACTCAAACAAAACATCATCATCATCATCACCCACAATATAAAAGCCCAACGCAATCTGACTGCTATACATTGGCAACATTACTTCCAATAAGTAATACAAAAGAATAACCCTGTATTGCAAGAAATCGTAACAATAATACAAATCAAAAAAATATTAAATTAAAGAAATTTGAAACTACCTGCAACTGTGTTAATTAATCTTAGATCAGTCACGAATCCCGATTGTGGAAACACCATTCTTTTCCATAAGTCACTTACCTCACAGAAAATCTTTTAACACGAACTACAGCAATTACAACAAGTAGCAACAACAGCCAGCTAAATAGAAACATTCTAACTACTATAGACACTAACTACTAGGAAGCATACGGTTAGCGAAAGAAAGATTTTATTGAAGAGCAAACCATGTATTTAGAAAAAATTACCTAATTCATATGATATTCAGTTCCAAAAATTATACGGTTTTCAATAATTCCACTGCCCAAACATTATGAACCAAACAGCCATCATTATGGATTTCCTTGCGTATTTTCTTATGAACATATCATTTCATCTCACTTTACAATGCAAGTCCTACCAACAAAGAGTCTTAACTAAGAAAATCATGTCCATACTTTTCCCTATCTACTCGCTAACTGGTAGTCCGTACAACCATAGAATCTTTTGCAGAGGGCGCAAAAGCGCTGCCAGCGATATTAACACAGTCTACAGCTCTGCCGCCGGCCGCTGAGGCCGAGTGGTTCTAGGCGCTGCTGCTAGGTCGCAGGTTCGAATCGTGCCTCGGGCATGGATGTGTGTGATGTCCTTAGGTTAGTTAGGTTTAAGTAGTTCTAAGTCTAGGGGACTGATGACCTCAGATGTTAAGTCCCATAGTGCTCAGAGCTATTTGAACCATCTGTAGCGCTGCCAACATGCAGACAGGCTACTTAAACATTGTACGACTCCAATATTTCGTTGACGACAATTTCCGTTCCTTAAAGTCCTATTATGTGAACAGAAGATCAAAGCATTAGATCGCCGCCAACAAGATTATTTCGAGAAGGTATTTTTGTTATCCAAAGCCCCCACCCCCACATTGCGCCCATCTTCCCATTCTCCCAGTGACAACGTACGTCACACACTCTCTGCTACTACTTGGTATTTATCGAGCTCAGACGATTTCAAACTTGGTCACTATAACTTCAGTAACGCAGGTCTAAGGCTCAATAATCGTGAGCTTCGTAGTATCGAGAATAACCTCAAATGCACGCACAAGATTCTGTCACGAAACAATTATTGCTACTTTTACAGGCTCACGGTCCCACCCCTCCCTTTTCCATCGTCCTTTTGAAACGAAAATTAGTCTGTATCGATATCAGAGATTTTTGTAGGACTCAAGTTTATGGAAGAATCAGTACTAAAAGACCCAACCTCTTTGGTATCTTATGTGTCCACCGATGAAGAAATGAACACATTGACCTCCAGAGGAACTACACGGCAGCCGACGCGCACCAGCTGCAGCTACACCCAACGGAATCGCAGTATGTCGAAGCAACGTTGTGACGGATGGGCAGTACATCTTTGGTATTTAAGCACGGCGCTAGTCCAACGCCACCTGGACTACAGGGCTACTCGCACCCGCGGCCCACGAGAAAGACAGGCCACGGCGCGCACGTCACAGCACGTGACCCTGCAGGTCTTAACGAGTGACAGCAGCCGTCTCCAACGGGGGGCGAGTAATTGTTTCTGATGAGTTTAATAATACTTGACTGCCTGCTTAAATGCGTGCAAGCTCTCGACGGCACACGACAAAGTTAAGACAATTAGGGGGTACCTTCTCTATTACATATTGATTTCCCATGGAGCCTAGCGTTCGCGTAGTGTGGCTGACAAGCTCAGTATTGTGACCTTTCAAGTTAGTTTCAGTTACCGTGTTTCTCGTAGGCCCCACTCGCACCCAGGTGACGTCACATACAGATGAGAGTCTGTATTGGAACTGCGCTGTGACGTGCGCTGCAGCTACAAGATATACACTTCAGGAGTTTCAGGTCTGTAACTTCATCGGAATACCCGTGCTTTCGTCTCCTACACAGCGTCGAAATTAAACTAAGGAAATGCATACCATTACGTAAAATCACGCGACACAGCTTCACGATCTATGAGCATGTAAGATTTTCTCAGCGTACCGCATACGTGCATCTGTAGGCCTGAAAAAAATTGTCGTTTTAATTTCGTTACTTCTCTCTCTCTTTCGGGGATTTACCTTTCCTTGCAGTACAAAATCAGCTGTATGTAACAATAAACATATATTTCCCTTTAGAAATCTATCAACAGGGATCCTACAGAATATAAGAATTTTTTTATGATTATTTCACCAAATTTTCGTCTCCACTTATCCTACAAAATGTTCTGACTGCACACGAAACCTGTACCAAATGAGCAATATTGTGAACTGGTAATTACATACCTGTGTTCAAAGATTCTGATAAAATATAGGAGTCGCTAGTAAGGTGCTCTTTTAATTTCTATTGAATAACTTGGGATTTCTGCCTGATGTCTTTCAATGGCATGTTAGAATTTTTATTGAAAGTATGCTGACAACTCTTCTCTGTAACCACTTCAGTTACCTCTGAAATGCTTTAAAGGAAATGTGGATTCAAAGCATCATAAGAATATTCTTTTGGAAAGACATCTAATTCTCATATCCTGTGTTTTGTTAGTAGACTTCCTCCCATTGATCAAGTAGTAAATTCTTTCTAAATGTTGTAGGTGAGCCACTATTTATGATTCTGAATAACTGCGCTTTCTCTCTTTAACTAAACATAATGGATGAAGATGGATTATTACTGCCCTATGATCATTATAGTCAGATAAAGCAGTTACTACGAAGATCACATGTTTCGTGAAAGGCAGCTGGAATTAGTGCAACAGTGATTGATCTATGTCCTTTTTTAGTTGTGACTATTACCATGGCAAAGAAACCAAAGTTGGACAAGAAAGCCTCCAACCAGTACTTTTAGAACAATCAGAATTATTGGAGACGAAATTATTACTGGAATAGGTACATGCGATGATTTCCTAGTTGTTTCTATGTATAATTCGATGGAATGGAATATCTCATGAGACAGTGTCTATTAAATAAAAAAATATGATGATCTTTTACTTCTCTGATTCCAGGCTTTTAGAAACCTTAAACACGAACTTTTTAAGTCACTTATATCCTTCAATGAAAACTATCACAGAGTGGTATTAATTTAATCGTAAGTAGCTTCGTAATTTTTCTTCCTTCATTGCTTAATATGCAGAACACTGCGTTCATTAAAACAAGTTTCAAAAACTACTTAAGTTCAAAATTATATCGGAAATAGCTGTATTTAATGTATGACCAAAATGACTCTTCAGCTATTTGTATAATTTTCCAAAATCGTCCTGTAACTCTTTGAGATAAAATTCTAATAAGAGTGATAAGGGATGGTAAACATTTTCGAGTTACAAAGTGAATGAAAATTTGTTCTTTCTCACAGGAACGTTGTATGACAACATGACACAGTAAACCATTACAAAACTCAGAAAGATACACAGCACACACAGCAATGTAGCACAAGATACTGGGATGTTTATCTCACTGTAGGAACAAAGCTATTTCTTTGTGTTAGCTGAAGGAAGTTGTGCACAAACTGTAAGGCAAACTTCACTGAAGTAGAAGTAGCTCACGTTTAGGCATGTGCATCGCTTATCGAAGTAACTTTGAACTTTATCATGAAAACATATCTAAGACAGATACGATTCTCATATAACTACAGGTAACTAAAAAAATTTAAAGGTAGCTCTACAGCTGTGTTATGTGCAGCATAACATCATTTGAAAGTCATAGGAATTGAACAGAGACATATAGGATGATACCCTGTGTCGAATTACTGTAGTCATAATATAAATAAAGAGGAAGTGGCTACATACATAAAAAGTGGAATAACATTGCAGGTCACGGTTATATATGTGTACTGCAGTTAAGCTATTCTAGTCCTGAAGTCTAAAGGCCAGAAGCAGAAGGTAAACGTAGGCTTCCACGGCCTTTGTCTCAGTCAATAAAATTCTTCTAGTTTTGAGGCTGCATTGTCAACTGTAAAATTCCGACGTTTCGGCGACTGTTGCAAGGCGCCTTCCTCGCTGTGTATTGCTAACTGCTGCATTTATCAACACCCCCTGAGGAAGGGGCGTTGCAACAGTCGCTGAAACGTCGGAATTTTATTGTTGACAGTGCAGCCTCAAACCCAGAAGAATTTTATTGACTGCCAGGAGCAGAACTTTTCCTAAACGTCACCAAATAATTAGACCTCTAATAATATTTAGCATAAATAAGTGGGAAGTCAATATATGTGCTAATTTCAGTAAAAATTTCCTCTTGGATAATAATTATTGTATAAAAGTACTGATTGAGAGCATTATTGTCCAAATTTGGCTTCTTTGACATAGTCATTGTTGCACTACCCCCAGCTGCCTATCATCAAACAGATATGAATGCCACAGTAATTGATTTATCTAGAAAGTACAGTTATTCAGAAACATAAATGTTGACTCAGCTACAGCATTCAGAAAGAACTTACTGCATGAACATGGAGTGGAAGTTTACTAAGAACACACAAGAATTGAGAATCAGATGTCTCTCCAAAAAATATTTTTACATTGCTTCCATATTTTATCAGAATCTTTGGACTTAGGTATACAACTTGCAGTTCACTGTGTTGCTCATATTAACCAGCTTTTTAATTCTTGAGCGTCGAAAGATGATTTCAAAAATAAGTAAGGTTACATGAATACTTCGTATGAAGCAGTAGACAGAAACAGCAGTTAGTTATTGCAAACCAACACAGTAACTTTTTTTCCCCCAGTTCAACTACTTTTCTCCTGCCATCTTTTATTATTTGTATAATTCATCTGAATAGCCTAGAGTGCCTTCCTCTAGTTGTTAGATTATATTTTGTATTGTTTAACAGAATGAGAATTAAGGAACATGAAGTATCAATGAATGAATAAAAACAATAACAGAAAGCATGAAGAAAATTGATTGAAGAACATCAAAAAAGAAAAAAAAACATTCAGGAAATACAACCATTTCTTCCCCAATCTGTTCTCATATCAGCAAGGTTTGTAACAGCTGCGGTTGACATCATGAACTGCGGCTAGCTATTTGGAACTCTCTACAAAACCAGTTAATAATCAGCCATTTCTTGGCATTCTAATTAGATATTCACAAAAAAGTCATAAATATGGAATATTTAGAGCTTTTCAGTCACCCCCATCTGTTCTAGAATGGAACCCCGAATTACAGGAAAAGGCAGCAACTGATGAATTTCTAGCGTTTTTCCACACCGTTAAAATAAAAGTTGACTATATCTATCCACAAATGACCAAAAAGTGTCGTGTACCTATGTCATAACCCAGGTAAAAATAGTAGCAGAAAAGATCTAGGATACTAGTGACCAAAAAAACTAAATAGCGTTGTATGGCCATTACATGATCACTTCAAAGCACCAACACATTCCAAATCAAAGGAAATGTTTTACTGGATATATTTACAGGTGAAAAGTACACTACTGGCCATTAAAATTCCTACACCAAGAAGAAATGCTGATGATAAACGGCTATTCATTGGACAAATATATTATACTAGAACTGACATGTGATTACACTTTCACGCAATTTGGGTGCATAGATCCTGAGACATCAGTACCCAAAACAACAACCTCTGGCCGTGATAACGGCCTTGATACGCCTGGGCATTGAGGCAAACAGAGCTTGGATGGCGTGTACAGGTACAGCTGCCCACGCAGCTTCAACACAATACCACAGTTCATCATGAGTAGTGACGCGTATTGTGACGAGCCAGTTGCTCGGCCACCATTGACCAGACGTTATCAATTGGTGAGAGATCTGGAGAATGTGCTGCCCAGGGCAGCAGTCGAAGATTGCCTGTATCCAGAAAGGCCCGTACAGGACCTGCAACAAGCTGTCGTGCATTATCCTGCTGAAATGTAGGGTTTCGCAGGGATCCAATGAAGGGTAGAGCCACGGGTCGTAACACATCTGAAATGTAACGTCCACTGTTCAAAGTGCCGTCACTGCGAACAAGAGGTGACCGAGACATGTAACCAATGGCACCCCATACCATCAAATCGCCAGTAAGGCGATGACGACTACAAACTTCCAATTTGCGTTCACCGCGATATCGCCAAACACGGATGGGACCATCATGATGCTGTAAACAGAACCTGGATTCTTCCGAAAAAATGACGTTTTGCCATTCGTGCATCCAGGTTCGTCGTTGAGAACACCATCGCATGCGCTCCTGTCTGTGATGCAGCGTCAAGGGTAACCGCAGCAATGGTCTCCGAGCTGATAGTCCATGCTGCTGCAAACGTCGTCGAACTGTTCGTGCAGATGGTTGTTGTCTTGCAAACGTCCCCATTTGTTGACTCAGGGCTCGACACGTGGCAGCACGATCCGTTAGAGCCATGCGGATAAGATGCCTGTCATCTCGACTGCTAGTGATACGAGGGCGTTGGGATCCAGCACGGCGTTCCGTATTACCCTCCTGAACCCACCGAATCTATATTCTGCAAACAGTCATTGGATCTCGACTAATGCGAGCAGCAATGTCGCGATACGATAAACCGCAATCGCGATAGGCTACAATCCTACCTTCATCAAAGTCGGAAACGTGATGGTACGCATTTCTCCTCCTTACACGAGGCATTACAACAACGTTTCACCAGGCAACGCCGGTCAGTTGCTGTTTGTGTATGGGAAATCGTTTGGAAACTTTCCTCATGTCAGCACGTTGTAGGTGTCGCCACCGGCGCCAACCTTGTGTGAATGCTCTGAAAAGCTAATTATTTGCATGTCACAGCATCTTCTTCTTGCGGGTTACATTTCGCTTCTGTAGCACGTCATCTTCGTGTTCTAGCAATTTTAATGGCCAGTAGTGTAATTTTTAGAATGGATGTGGAAGAAGCCAAGGCGAAAAACATTGATACCTCCATTGAAGGAGCTCACAAACCATGTAAGGCAGTGAGTTCTGTAGCAGCAAGAGCCAGATGAAAAGGAACTGTGCTTGGTTGGGGTATCAACATATTTCCAAATTCCCGCGTGATCCTGTAGGCAGCTAGAGAAATAAGTTGCACAAGAGATAAAAACAGTAACACCTGTGATTTACACCTTAGTCTGTGTCTGCTACTCACAAGATGCAATTTGAGGCTTTAGAAACCGAAAAAAGCCTTTATCATCAGAGTCTTCAGTAAACATGTCTAAATTACCTTGCATTTTATCTAATAAGGTATCCTTAAATTGTATTATCATATTCATATACTCTGCTGATTTCAAACTTTCATTCATGGCTTGCTAACGTTGTGCTGCTCCCAGACGCATTCACTTTTCGTCAAGCGATTCCCGGAAAGCCAGTTATGGTGACAACTGGGATGTAACATCAGATAATATCGACTGAAGTCATCCTCCTTTTTATCTTCGGTCACTGGGAATGCGTCCTGTTTGTCCATAACAGTAGCTTGCCCTGCACAGAATATTGTCCAGTTGGAAAAGTTTGTGACAAATCATAAACAGCACAGCAACAAATAATATTACTATCTCTTGTCAAAACAGTGAAGGTAATAACCAAACATTCTACAGCCAGCTTCGTACTAACATTCTCAGCTATGATGTTGAACTAAGAAACAACTGACCTTCGTACTTTATGCATAACTGCTTTTAAAAATAATTGACAAATTTGGTGCAATGGAAACGAATAAGAAATTACAAATTAATTTCCATTTACTTAAATGACGTCTAGTCATAAAATGGTTTCTGGGTAGGGGAGAGAGCCAGTGATTTCTCAGCTTCTCGCGTTTGGAAAATGGAACATGTGCAATTTCATTTCTTCTTGGGATTTATAATTTCCTTAGCAAAGCGGGACACAGCACTTGTATCCGATGCTTTAAACAAGAAGTAGAAGGGTGTACTGTATGGAATTATCACTTTCAAGTAACACACACTTTCCATACAACACACTTGCGAACTGACACTGTCCGCAGCTCGTGGTCGTGCGGTAGCGTTCTCGCTTCCCACGCCCGGGTTCCCGGGTTCGATTCCCGGCGGGGTCAGGGATTTTCTCTGCCTCGTGATGACTGGGTGTTGTGTGATGTCCTTAGGTTAGTTAGGTTTAAGTAGTTCTAAGTTCTAGGAGACTGATGAACATAGATATTAAGTCCCGTAGTGCTCAGAGCCATTTGAACCATTTTTTGAACTGTCACTTCGTATAACAAGTGGTCCACTGCTGGTGAAATCACTTTCCAATATGGCCGCTATGCGTATTCCTGTGAACCTAGAGAAGCTGTTGCCTACTCACGAGTCACCTAGCTGATAACTGTTATCTCTGAGTGTAATGTACGCTGAAGAGCCAAAGAAACTGGCACACCTGCCTACTATCGTGTAGGACCGCCGCAAGCACGCAGAATTGCCGCAACACGACGTGGCACGGACTCGACTGATGTCTGAAGTAGTGCTGGACGGAACTTACGCCATGAGTCCTGCAGGGCTGTCGATAAAGAGTTGAACCTAGACGTATCAGGGATCCCATATCACTCCAACTACACACGCCCCACACCATTACAGAGCTTCCGCCGGCTCCAACAACCCTCCGCTGACATGCATGGCCCATGGATTCATGAGGTTGTCTCCATGTCCGTATACGTCCATCCGCTCGATACAATTTGAAACTAGACTCTCCCCACCAAGCAACATGTTTCCAGTCATCAACAGTCCAATGTCGGTGTTGACGGGCCCAGGCGAGGCGTAAAGCTTTGTGTCATGCCGTCATCAAGGGTACACATGCCAATGAGGTTTCGTTGAATGGTTCGCATGCTGACACTTGTTGATGGCCCAGCATTGAAACCTGCAGCGATTTGTGGAAGGAATGCAATTCTATCACGTTGAACGATTCTCTTCAGGCGTTGTTGGTCCTGTTCTTTCACCATCTTTTTCCGGCCACAGCGATCTCGGAGATTTGATGTTTTACCGGAATCCTGACATTCACGGTTCACTCGTGGAATGGTCGTTCGGAAAAAACCCCACTTCGTCGCTACCTCGGAGATGCTGTGTCCCATCGCTCGTGTGCCGACTATAACACCACGTTCAAACACACTTGAGTCTTGATAGCCAACCACTGTAGCAGCAGTAATCGATCTAACAACTGCGCCAGACACTTGTTGTCTTATATAGCTGTTGCCGTTCGCTGCGCCGTAATCTGCCTGTTTACATATCTCTGTATTCGAATACGCGTGCCTATACCAGTTACTTTGGCGCTTCATTGTCATATGTATACTCCGTTGGTGTATCTGGATTTATCTCTTATTTAATGGTTTGGACTTCTCTCGTTAGCTTGCAACAGATTGGCTATGTCATAATTGTATTTCTCTGAGGTAAGTGAGTCATACTTTGCTTTCGTTACGCTGCGCTGCCGCACGCAATGGTGATCAGGTATCCAGATAAAGCTTGGTAAAAAGATTAAGAACCTTCCAGTACTCGGTGACTTGATTACTAGTTAGACTTACAAACATATAGCCTATTTAATATATTTGAAGTATAGTAATTAATGTCATCCGGTATCGGGATCTTCATTTTATGTCGCAAGGTGGTATCGATAGTTTTAATTTACGTTTTTCGTACGTCAATTTATGGCATATCAATACAGAATTGCATATGAAATGTAGACTTTATAGATAACGATTGCGCAAACGATACTAGGGAATGAAAAACCAGCTTTTTCCTAATTACATCAAAAAGTTAAGAGTCTCAAATAAGTATTTGTTTTCTCAAATTTATGTCTATGATTGCAAGTTGCTGCATTAGGTCCACAAAAATCTTTAAAAGATAATATTTTATGTCAACACATAAAAACTTTGTATTTCGCCATATTAATCTGGAAATTATACTTTTGAATGGATTTTGTCGAGTGATTTGTCGGCAGTCATTGCAATTCATCTGTATCAGGGCAAGCAGCATGTGACCCGTGGCGGCTGACCAAGCGGGGTGGGAGGATGTGCTGCTATGCAACTGTACATATTAAATGTTATGTGGCCAGAAAGATATAAATGAAATGAAGTAATGTTAAAAACCGGATTTTGAAATTAATTAAAAATTTTCCTGTTTCTTAAGTCGTATACGAACGATAATCAATAATAACTACAGCCACCAATCGTCGAGAGCATGATCCTAAGAGATAAATAAAAATTGTTCGATTCCTGCTCTTAAATTACTTTTAAATGCAAGAAATTCTTTGATTTGTCGTAAATTGCAATTCAGTAAATGAACAACTAGAGCAGAATTGTTACAGAACCCAAGAAAACCTTCATAAAATCCTTCTGCCACCCTCTCAAAGTTGCAATCGCTGGCATCTGGTAGATTCACTTGCGCACCGATTTACTTTCTTGGAAAAATTTTCTCATTCGACAGTTGACTACAAATTTACTCATCATACGGCGTTATACGTTGTGGACCTTGAAGACATTCTTCGACTTGACTGTTGATTCTTCCCATCATCAACGACGCGTGGTAGCTGCATCTGGATAAAATGTCACGACACGTACTGTTGCCTAACTAGTACAAACACGTCCGGACAGGACTTCACGTGTTATCAATTTATCCAACATCGAGAACTAATGCAAGGATTGAAATACAATTATGACGAACATATTCAAAATTACCTCTTTATAACTTTCTGTCACATTATGGGAGTGACTTACGCAATCTTTGAGGGAAACTTCAGTAGATACGTGGAATTACAGCTATGATTTTGACCCAGTAGTTTAGGATCTCAGAGACTCACACAGATCCCTTCCCGCATTTAGTGGCGACATTTATAGAGGAGGGCTCAATCTTCGAACACCGCGTACTTTCACTCATTCCCATTTAGTACTAATTCGGGGAAAGTTAAAATTCCTACTGCGTCATTTGCTATCTCCATTGCTCGGAACGCATGACTTCATCTCTGAGAATGTAAGGTATCGAAATCTCCGTTTGCGTCCTCTGCAGAAGACCAAGTCAGTCACATTGGATGACGGACATCCGTTTACAGGCTCACACAAGCATTTACCACTTTCATACTTCAGGAGGAACACTTATTTCGTTTGAACTAAGAATTATACCGTCTTTTTCGCTTCTTTTCATTAGAAAAATGGAAGTTGTTAATGTTTGTAGATTAGTTTACAACTGTTTCCCTCACGTCATTTAATGCATAGATCGGCACACGATTGGTATTGCATTTGGTTATTAGGAGGGTTACCATATATTTACACCAATATTACTTTATAGCTAACCGTTATACAGTCATTGTCATTACTGAAAAGCCAAACACAATTCGTTTTTTAAGGAGTACAATACACATTGGCAAAGCATTGCTCGATACGTTCGCGGAAGTTTCTCATTACATTCTTAATCGTTTCTTGAGTAATGGCCTCTATCTCGTCCTGGATTTCGGCTTTCAACTTATCACTATTGTGGAATCACCGTGAAAAATCTTGGGTCTGGAGATCGCCCCACGGAAGCAAACAGGGTCTGAAATGCGAAGTGATCCTGTCGGTCATGGGATAACACCGAAATGTCAGAGTAGTCGACATGGAAAGTTGTGCCTCAGTCAAGTCACTGAATTGCGGGCCATATATAGCCTCACCCTGCTGAGCCCTCATAGCGTTTAAACGGCTATGACCCAGAAGCTGTGGAATGAAGAAATTGTTAATCACGGCTGCACACCGCTCGGAATTCTTACTGACTGACCGACGATTGTTGTCTTAAGAAAATGACCCAACGATTCCAATGGACTATTTAGCAGTACTCTTAGACTACGACCTTCGGGCTAGTATGGGATCGTTTTATGAACGAGCTGCGGCTGGGCTAGTGTCCGAGTAACGTGGGAAGCTTTTTTTGGTTGAAAAACCCATAGAGATGAAAGTTTGCGTCATATGACATCACAAGACATTTCAGAAATGCGTCATGCTGGTTAGTGGCGTTCAGTAACGTTTTACAGAAACTACGCATGTTCACGTTATACCCCAGCTGTAACTTTTGACCCACTTGCAGCTTATAAGGTTGAAATTTTAAATCCAGTTTTATAATTCTCTGCAAAGACGTGCAATGGATCTGTAATGTTCTGGAAAGGCGATGGGCTTCGTTGCAGTGCAACACGAAATCGTCGGATATTTTCCGGTGTTAGAACAGTCATTTCCGGCCCGTTGTGCTTTGCATTGGTTACATAGCTTATCTAAAGTCAGTCTTTTATCTACCTTGGTGTTGTCCTTACGTCTGAAACGTGGAAATAGCGCTCTGCTCCAAACTGCACTGTGCACAGGACAGCCACAACACTGTAAACTAGACAGAACTCCTCCTCTGCACCAGTATGGACGTGCAAATCACCAACGATCCATTTCGAACTGAATGGCATGCTATGTGGGTTAGAGGAGATACGGTATATAGCGCAAGCATACTTGCATCTCAGCAGGGTGCCCAACTGAAAATGTTCTATTTTTTCTAGCTCCCCTTTTTGAAGAACTCGCTATTAGCGTATGGCCACGGCGAACTGTATGACAGTAAAACTGCGATGACGAAGGCAACAGGATACCATCGTATTATTTTCTGAACGTAGGAGCTATGGAGACATATTGACATATTTTTCACACGTATGTGTATCTTGTGCTTTTAACATTTTTGTTTAAGGGGGAATAAGTTACGACCGATCGAGGTGGCGTAGTGGATAGCACACTGGACTCGCATTCGGGAGGACGACGGTTCAAACTCTCGTCCGGTCATCCTGATATAGGTTTCCCTTGATTTCCCTAAATCACTTCAGGCAAATGCTGGGCCGGTTCCTTTGGAAGGGCACCGCCGACTTTCATCCCCATCCTTCCCAATCCGATCGGACAGATGACTCGTTGTTTGGTCCCCTCCACCTAACCAACCAGGTAATAACTTGTGGTTGCTGTCAAGATAGAACTTTCAATTAATGAAGTATTTATGAGGCAACTATAGCCCACATGCCGTAATTCCACGAATGAGTATGTATTACAGTTTTGTTTTTAATGCATAAAAATTTGTACAAGAACCTTTTGCGGTTTCAGGACAAGCCTCACCTGCTCTGGTATCATTCGCTATAAATTAGAATGTGTACTGGGTTATTTAACAAATAACATAGCACCAGTCACTGGATCTGCTTTGTATGAACGCCTCAGGCTTAATCCCAGTTTCAGTTGCTATATCTCGTATACCTGCCAATGGATGCTAATTCGGATTAACAATCAACACATGACACGTTTCAGAATTTGCATGCTGAACAGATAGCGTAATGAAATTGCCCAACACTATCAAGAGGGATTACTTGCCACGCACTGCGTTGCTGCTTGGCGCAGTAGCGCCTCTGCTTTCTGAAAGGCAGCTAGGCCATGTTGCATTGGAGTACTATACGTACAGCTATGCATTTTGTATGCGTAACCTAGTTGTAGACGAGCTGTGTTCCCTTTACGTCATTAGTAAGGCTATTAATCTGCCACACTAATCGCGATTTATTTATTAGTTGATAATAGCTGCGCCCCACAGTGTTACCCGCAATTAAACATTTATTTATATAGAAATATTAGTAAAAATTTCTGCCTGTGAGGTTTTGAGGTGTGACCTCCTTGCGGCCCAGCGAACCGCGCGGCATCGGAAAGAAGCCAAAAAATTATGAGCATGTGGGAGAAGCTGATAGAATACATGTGGCTCAAAACTCACGCGTTTATTTAAGGGGCGGGGGATACGCGATGAGTAGCGAATTATAAAATGTGTCACGAAAGTGAGGAAATAATTTCACGTCTATTGGTGAAAAGACTAGCACTGCAAAGATCATAAATGTGTTGGTGCGCATGGAGAGCCAGAAATATAATGTAATACGCTGCTGTAAACAACGTTCCGAGACTCCTTGTTCTCTGGGTTTATGTAGGGATTTCTGATACAAACGAGCAGGCAACGTAGAACTGTCTGCACGGAAAACATGGTGTGTCCAGATGAATAGTTGCCACTCTCAGCGTTTATCCTTGACTCTTATTTACAGCGCTCCCGATAATATCACAGTCCATTACACTTCCAAAACATTCTACACGCTGAGAAATATTTTCATAGGCATACGGTATGTTGTTAAGGACTATTTTATCTTAGAGGAGTATTTCAGCTGTCCTAGATTTATATACCTACTTATTTCGTTCCATAAACCATACAGCTGTGATGCCCTATGGTTTATTTGCAGCATGTTCTCACAGGCATACTCAGAAATGGTGTTGGAGCACTTGTTTACTACCTGCTTAGCCTGATCATTGTAACTAGCTGTTGGGTCTTTCTGTAGTTTTTGTAGCTGCACTGATTGGAAAATATCCTCTACTTTCCTTGTATAATCTGTTTTATTTAACAGCACTGCAGTCCCCCCTTTATCTGTCCTAGCCACAATCATATTACTGTTTTCAATCCTAGTTTTAAGTTCCTTCATGAGTAAGAACTCATTGTTCTTAGGAAATTGTGCTTGTTGTTGTTGTTTCTGTGCCTGCTTGATTTCTTCTACACACTGCACTTTCGTTGCTGTGTCTTTCTGTAGGGGTAGTTACAGCTCTGGACTAAGACTTGAGGATTTGTTATCATGTCTGGCGTGTTTTTGTGGCCTTGGTTAGGAATCATCTATAAAGCAGAGTTCACGTTGCATTCAAAATCATTTTAATTGAATCAACTGTGGATTCTAGGTGAAACATTGTAAATTAACTAAACAAACACTGTTTTTATCCTTGTTTCGCATTTTATTATTAATGTTATTTCACAACCTAGGTTTGGGGTTATAAGCACACTTGAAAATGGGCTTATGACCCGAAACGTAGGCTGTGCAATAAGATAAATAATAAATTGTGAAACAAGGCTAAAAACAGTGTTTGTTAACATAATATATACTTGGCTAACAACATTTATTTTTATATATTTTTTTGGTAACAACAGGTCCGCTTTGGAAAAGAGGTAGTAAAATTGAAGTTACGAGTAATTTGCTATTACCAAAACGAAGGCGCTCAAAATGGTAAATGAGACAGCCGTGGAATTACAACAGTAATAATGACACACAAATTCAAAAAATAAGACCTGACAATATTGAAATTAAGCGATTTTAAATAAATCAGCCAACTAAAATAATAAAAAGGTATTAGATAAATTTCTGGAAGACATTAGACAGGCCCCCAAATGGTTCACACGGAAAAGTGTACAATAAAACTTTGAACATGGATACAATGTTTATTAAACATTAAAGCTAAAACTTTTGCGAAGCCAGTTAACCAAAAGCCTCTTCGCTGATAGCAAAATTTCGTTTACAGTGCAAGTCAGATAACATACGATCTTGACCACTGACAGGCAGTACACGCGACTGCAAACAAATAGCAAGCCGCGCTACGAAATGCTCGTGAGCCAAGCACAAGGCAACAAGTAATCTTGGCACACGCGGAAAGAGGCCGTCGAGTCTCCAGCAACTTAGAAAGTGTTGCTAACAAACAAGAAAAATAAGTGTCTGACTGGATTCTACTACAAGTAAAGTTGTTGTTTAACCGTTATTGCATTCATAAAGCGTTTCCAATAAGATGGTACGCCCTAGGAAATAAGCTTTGTTAACAGAGAACTTCTGAAGATCCGCCCTAGGAAATAAGCTTCCCTAACAGAGAACTACAGAACGGGAAGTTCGCTGGGGTCTTATCATTAACTGAAGCTCACAACAGCAGCAGGGAGTTGGGGTTACCACTCCACTCTTGATATCCAAATGATATACAAGTTAATTAAATTCATCAATTATTCCATCACCCCTAGCCCCCTCCTCCCGGTCACGCCCATCCCTGTCCCCGGATGACGTCACGAGTTTTTCTCAGCCTGCACTTGGGCCCCAGCCCGTCCCCCAACTTACCCTATTGATGGAAATTTTGAATGTTGGTGGGAATTTCGAATTTTGCTGGGAATTTAGAATCTTGTCATGGCGACGGATAGGCTAGTGATCTTTCAGAGATACCAGCAGGGGGGGGAAACACGGTGCATAAACCATAGCTTTTGGAAGCCATGTTCTCAATAAATGCGAGAGAAACCACTCTGTGATTGTGACGCAACCTTTGGAGGTCGTGTTTGTTTCCGAAAAATTACGACTTGTATGGGACTTGTATGGGAGAAAAACAAGAGTCTTTACTGGTCACAAAAACTAGGAATTCTTACTCAAAATGAAGCATCACAATAAGAGACTCATAAGATGGCACTAATGTTACAGGAGCACGATTTTACAATCACGCACGTACCAGGAGAGGAAAATATAATCGCTGGTGCACTGTCATGTTCGTCTGCTGGATTGGAAACAAGCAGCTCACACCCACTAGAATAAGAACACTACAGCCTATATGATATTAGAAAGGTCACATTTGAGAAGTATGTCACCACGAGCCTAAAGGATATCAGCGGGAAACAGGAAGAGGGCCCAGCTCTACGTGCTCCGAAGACGAATTTAAAGGACAGGATATAAACCAGGCTCTGATAATTTTACCCACTAGGAAAGGGTATCTTGCTCTTTTGCAGTGAATGGGAAGGAGTAATCTGGCGTGTTTGCATTATAGATGAATTTGTGAAGAGGGACATTTGGTACACCCACCTTAGCTACGCAAATTTTTGAGCCAGGAAATGTTATCTGAAATAATGCACTCTGAGCCACTTTAAAGACAAGGGCAGAAGAATTCGGAGGGTTTTAGCATATCAGAAATCAAGGCCTGTTACAGAGACCTCTGCATCCCATAATTCTAGATAAACCAAAACATCTTATTACAACCGATTTAATGGGCTCATTTCTGCGCACAAGTAGGGTATACAGTTACATCCTTGTATAAGTGCAACTGGAATTTAAATGTGTCTTCTTAGACCCCTGGAAAAGGCAACTGCACAGACGGTGTACAGAGCCTTCTGTAAAGAATTCCCAACCCAAGTAGGTCATGTAGAAGGAATTATTTCCGAGAATGGGCCCCAGTTCCGGTCAGAGAAATGGAAAACAATGGTAAGAAAACGAAGGATAAAACAATATATGCATCCATACGAAATCCCCAATCGTCCCTGGCAGAGAGGATAATGAAAAGCCTTGGAAACCATTGCCGTGTACAATGCGTGAAACGACACGCCACCTATAACTGTTTCCTACACGACTTACAATATATGATGAATGATTTGCCACACGGAGTCACTAAGACAGCAGCAGCGACAGTTCTCAAGAACAGGTAACCCAGAGACCTAATCCGTGAAGTTGTAGACTTTCCCTCTGAGGACCCGAGTGCAAAACAAGCTAATTGTTGACCTGGCACTCAGGAGATTGCTTGAGGGGGGTTTGAAACGAAATGAGATCTGGAACAGAAAGGCGCGTGTAAGAGAACTTCTCATTGGTCAAAAGGTGTTGATTAAAATTTTCCGTCTGTGTAACAAACAGAAACAGCTGTGCCCAAATTCTACTTGTGTACAGTGAACTTGTCTGAAGCCGCGGAATCGCTCACGTTAAAGTAATGGAACTTTAAAGGAAATCAAGAAAATCTTTTCGTATTCACCATGTCTGTCATGTGCAACCATTTGTAGAATAGGTGTATATAGTAGTTCATTTGCGCTAGAATGTTTCTACATAGACCTTTAGTGTATTAGCAAATTACAGGTGATATTCTGTAGCGTTCTCTAGATTGTCCTTCTGTTGAATGTCTGTATTTGATGGATCTGTAATAGTCATTTATTAGCTTAAGGTATGACACCTTGTGTAATGCGATCGAGCGAGCCACGTGGTTGTTACATCATGGTGCCAACGCGTCCACTGCCTGCTTGAAACTCAAAGTCAGGGCTGAATGGAAATTAGTCAAAAGTGACAGCTCCTAGTATAAACTGACACTTTCTTGTGGCATGATAGTCCATGCACGTTGATAAACTTAGCCCTTTGTCCAACCAGCATTTTATATGTGTTAGACAGCGCCATTATACCTTTGGCGCACACTATCGTTGTCCGTTATGGCGCTCCACCGAGAGCAGGAAAATTAGTCACGAAACGATCGCATTATGAACATCTAACTCATCTGTATAGTTATCGTAGCCGTGCCTTCTCTAGTATCAATATGGTCTGTGAGATTTTTTCTGTCCTCTTCCATGGTATATTGCGCACTGCCCAAGAGGCGAGTGTACGTTGCTTCCCGTTGTCTTCCAGTGACGAGATTGCGACTGTTCCACTACGCGTGTTTGTCTCGATCTTCGGGTGTTTGAAGAGTGTGTTAGCCACCCACACATTATATGCGTGGAGATGATAATTCTTCTGGGATTTTGGGCCATCGCCAGTTGTGTGATGAAGACTTTCTCGAGGTCTTTGTACCTTGCCGGCATCATGGGGGAATTGAGTATTAAAAGGTTTGAGCATCTACAGTGCGTGCCACGGTAGTGTGGCGTACCTCAGGCTCAGGAAAAGGATGACAGTAGAGACGATTGATGAGGATGAATATCAGCCTACATCCGAGAACTAATCTGCCTTTTCGTATTCAGCGGCGATCCAACAAGAGGAGGACTGGATGCATTTTTGTACAGGGTGTTTCAAAAATGACCGGTATATTTGAAACGGCAATAAAAACTAAACGAGCAGCGATAGAAATACACCGTTTGTTGCAATATGCTTGGGACAACAGTACATTTCCAGGCGGACAAACTTTCGAAATTACAGTAATTACAATTTTCAACAACAGATAGCGCTGCAAGTGATGACAAAGATATAGAAGACAACGCAGTCTGTGGGTGCGCCATTCTGTACGTCGTCTTTCTGCTGTAAGCGTGTGCTGTTCACAACGTGCAAGTGTGCTGTGGACAACATGGTTTATTCCTCAGAACAGAGGATTTGTCTGGTGTTGGAATTCCACCGCCTAGAACACAGTGTTGTTGCAACAAGACGAAGTTTTCAACGGAGGTTTAATGTAACCAAAGGACCGAAAAGCGATACAATAAAGGATCTGTATGAAAAATTTCAACGGACTGGGAACGTGACGGATGAACGTGCTGTAAAGGTAGGGCGACCGCGTACGGCAACCACAGAGGGCAACGCGCATCTAGTGCAGCAGGTGATCCAACAGCGGTACATCGCACGGCCGACGTCTTTAATTTCCTGAATGAATATTTCGATGATCGTGTGATTGCTTTGGGCTATCCGAAACATACAGGAGGCGGCGTGGATTAGCCTCCCTATTCGCCAGACATGAACCCCTGTGACTTCTTTCTGTGGGGACACTTGAAAGACCAGGTGTACCGCCAGAATCCAGAAACAATTGAACAGCTGAAGCAGTACATCTCATCTGAATGTGAAGCCATTCCGCCAGACACGTTGTCAAAGGTTTCGGGTAATTTCATTCAGAGACTACGCCATATTATTGCTACGCATGGTGGATATGTGGAAAATATCGTACTATAGAGTTTCCCAGACCGCAGCGCCATCTGTTGTTGAAAATTGTAACTACTGTAATTTCGAAAGTTTGTCCGCCTGAAAATGTACTGTTGTCCCAAGCATATTGCAACAAACGGTGTATTTCTATCGCTGCTCGTTTAGTTTGTGTTGCTGTTTCAAATATACCGGTCATTTTTGAAACACCCTGTATCATGTAAAGCAACATGTATGCTGGAACAATGACATTAATAAGTTTAAGGTGTGCGAATACAGGAGCAGTAGCTATGAGACAGAACATCTATGAAGACGAACGAGAGAGCAGCTTCAGATCACTCTGTAACTAGGTGACAAAGTTGCAGGAAGTACTATGAACAGGAGTATTATATGTAGCATGGGAATAATCTAAGAGTTTAGAGGGTTGAGAGATAAAGTTGAAAGATGTTGGGTAAAGAAAATAGTTTGATATTAAGTGTTGTGTAGAGCGAGCATGTTTGAGTAATCAGTCGATGCAGTGCCGGCCTAACATAGAGGTATGCATGACAGAAAATGGTACTAACATAACTCTCACACACAGACCAGAGACACTTCAAACCATATTTTCGAAACAGTTGTAATTCTTAACGATGTCATGTTTAGTCAATACAATAACATTTGTTTCTTCTTTTAATTTTGTTACAATCACTGCAATGATCATACGTGGTTTCACAATGCATTTATTCAAAGAGCACATTTTGTGTTGTTCCATTCATAAGAAACTATTTGTAAAAAAATCGATGTAAAGACAAGGAACTTAAAGGTACTGTGAGGACTGTACAGATCTTCGTAGCTGTCAAACCCAGTACTGACACGTCCTGTGGGTCGTCCTGAGGCAACACCCTGTGGCCGCTGGTGACGACCACGGGGCAGATTGAAAGAGAACACCTGCAGCGACGGTGGTCCAGAACGCTGCTGTGTGGAAGACCCGTAGACAGTGCTGAATGAATGGTGGAACTGCTGGGAACCAGCCAGTCGCCTTTGCAGTCAAACGAGAGTGAATGGAGGTGGCCCATCAAACAAGGACAGCCCACCGCTGACGTGACGACAGACCCTCGAGAGCCTTGCAGACAGCCATGCACTGAATACCTGACAGCCGACAGCAACCACCCACCAAGTGATTATCAATGGGACTCGCCAAACAGAAGGCTCGTCCCCGACGTCATATCAGAGTCTCGGGGGACCCACAGACAAGGTAGCGTCACGACAAGTACCGGAGGAATCTCTCAGGCAGACACACCTCTCTACAGACGGCGTGTGGAGTCAGATGGCCACAATCCGGACGAGTTGAACCTGCAGTCATGCACTGCGATGCAGACGAGCGCTGGCTATTGTGGAAACAGAACACGGTAACCACTAGAAAATAGAGAGAGAACAGGTCATCACTAGGAGATGGGTTATGCACCAAATGTAACGCTGTCTCCTTACATAATCCTTCACCTATAGGATTCAGAGACATGATGGGCGTTGTCCATCAACACCGGTGTCTCATTTCCTCCAATCAGGTTTCATGTCCGTCACACCTGACAGCGTGCTTGATGGCCGATTTTTACTAGACCAAGAAGACGTCAACAGCCCAGTTGCCATCGTTATGCTGCCAAGGACAGGTTGGGGGACCAGAGCCATCCGCTGCTGCTCCTGCATCATGCGCTGAGTGAAGAGCAACCCTCACTGCACCTTGATGTTATAGCCAGCCCAGAGACAACCTGTGCATTTGTCTAGTGCCATGTTTTATCCATGTGACTTTGTGAATGTAAATTGACTCCCCAGGGTGTCTCCCAGAGCATGTTTCTTGTACCTCTTGATTCCATGTAATTCTCTACATTGACTTGTGAAACTAATTTAATTTTTCATACAGTTGTATTGTGAAGCTAATTTGTTATGCATATATGTATGTTCTGTCTGAATAGCATGATATGCAAATGTATTGTAGATAATAAGTGTTCAAATGGCTGTGAATTATTAAAGCACCAAACTGCTTAGGTCATCGGTTCCTAGACTTACACACTGCTTAAAGTAAGTTATGTTAAGAACAACACAGACACCCATGCCCGAGGGAGGGCTCGAACCTACGGCGGGAGTGGCCGCGCAACCCGTGACATAACGACTTAAACCGCGCGGCCACTACGCGGCTCTTGCAGATAATAGAAACAATAATACACTGCCCTAGGAAGAAAGCATGACAGATGACACACTTTACTTGCTTGTTTCGATTTTGAGAATGAGTGTGTTTCTTAAATTATGTTTATGTGTTATGAATGACTAAAAGGTTGACGATGACTGAGCAGGATAAATCACTGAGGCAGAGAACGGTTCGAACTCCACAGAACTGTAATCTAATTAGGGACATTAGTCGTCTCTGAACACAGAAATTGTATGAATAAAAATACTGGCCCAAGACCTTTTTAACAGCTTAGTAGTTGTTCATCTGTAGGCTATGGTGTAGCAACGACCTTAGGTTCCACATAAATCATATTACACACAGCTGTGTTTATATGTTCTTTATATGCAGCTTGTATGAGTGAATGGCCCATGTGCTCAAAGATGTACGGATGTCTTTTTGTTGTGCGGTCTAGGTTGTCAAAGTCACCACAATCACTTGTGTTATAATTACAAGATCTCATTCCTATTTTATGACTTCCTCTGTTTCGTGTCACACTATGACATTTTGACGTGAATCACTACCCAGCCCGAAATCAAACGTAGGTGGCGGGCAGAGCAAGAGGACAGGTAACACTCTCACTTATTTTCGTAGTCAAGGCATTAATGTTGTTATCACAGCACACACAGCACTTTCTGTGAGACAACACGAAGTTATCAACATGAGCAGTCGTTGATAGGAGCATATACATTGTTAATGCATGCGGAAACTTTATGGTAGCTCTACTTCGAATAATATTTTCTGGAGTTGAAAGCAAGCAAGTGGTTTGGTTATTTAAGAGCAATACTTTCAGTGGGCATTCAGGCCTCAGAAGCCATATACAGCTGCTAGGGAGAGAAATATCTCAAAGCACTTACCAGGGAAGGAAAGCCGGTCCCAAGAATTTCTCGCACTGATGCGCAGACAATGCTTTTGGCGGAAGAGGCGAAAAACGGTCTACCTTTATCTACTTGTCAGGCTTTTATCGCCAGAACAGAGACAGAGGTACAGGAGAGAAAGTAGGACGCCCTGCTAAGGCGATTCGATAGTATGGTAAACGGCCATTGTGTATAGAGTTGGCATCCAATTAATTTCCGGGAGGTTTTATGTTCGCCTTGGACTGCATTCTGTAGTGGAAACCATCAGGGTGCGCTAGTCACGACTGGGGAGCCTGTGATGAAGTCTTAGCTGTGTCGACAGTATGGCCCTCAATTATCTCCGACAACTCGCTGTGCAGAGGCCAATTTTATTCGTATTGGGTCTGCTGCCTTGACGTTTGATCTAGTGCGCACTGCCGTATAAGTGAGTTAAATTGGTCCATTTTATGACCGAGTAACAGGATGCCACACGCTGAAATTTGCCGAGATTTCCGGGTTCTGTTAGAGAGTAATTGTGATCCGTCTGACAGATCGCCTACTCGCATCTTGCATATTTCGTGCGCGCAGTAACGTAATACGAGCACAGAAAATCACTACTCTGCCAATGGTTGCGCCATGTCCGTTACCTGAGACTACTCACCGAGGGGTATATTATTACTGCTCCTGCTGGTTAGGACGAACAGAATCACAGTCTTGCATTTGATCTCAGCTCCACCAACCTAATGTAACTTTTGTGTAAAATAAATCCATCAAAGTCCGTTCAGCGCTAGAGAATTTGGTATTCCGTTATCCATGTTTTGAGCCAGGGTAAATAGATTACACAGGTAAACCTTACTCTTTGCCAACCAAACAATTTCCAATGGAAGACTAAGTATTTGTTGCCTCGTTTTGTACTGCCAACAGTTCGTGATTTGTTTGCCATCTCGCTTAACTTGCGTTGTTTCTCATATTTCATGATTAATAAACTCTCATCATTTTTATAAAACGTTAAATCCATGTAGCGATATGAAAGCAGAGCTCATCACTTGCAGCGTAGTCGACAGGACCGATTTCGGACCTCTGGCACAGAGCCGATTGGAGGGTCTTGAACAGAGGCTCAGATTGTCCGCGACAATGTAGGCTGCAGATTCCTCAACTTGCTCCGTGGACTGAATAGGTACCCGCTACACGGGTAACAGGGGCTGTGTGGCGTGGACTGGACAGTTTTTTAGGTTAGAGAGGCTCGTGGAAACCCAGACAGTGAGGCTATGTCGACGAGCAAAATATCGGCGCATAAAACAATTCTGAATGTTTTTCTCTGTACGAATGTAGTGCTGCAAAAAATACAAGTCTGTGGCCTGTGCAATTTTCCTATAGTGCAATGGAAAGGTCTGTAAAAGTTTAGTGTCCTGCACATCGATCTGACAACAAGACGCGGCAGTTGCATGGAATTTAGAATCAGAACAATCAGTAAGACGAGAAGGGAAGTCAGCATTTGCATTCTTCGATGTGGACCGGTACAATATTTCTTACTGATACTGTCGCAATAACAAAGCAGAGCGTTGCACTTTCTTAGCCGTGAGTGGCGGAACAGGTCTGGATGAATAAAACAAAGACTAAACAGACAATCGTGAAATTTGCTGTCGATAATATCGAGCGCTTACTTCTGGATCTGGGGATAGTTGCATTGAGTGTTCGTCAATAATTTGGAAGGGAAAGCAATCACCCTGTCCTCTGAACCAAATATATGTGAGAGGACAGCTCCGAATTCGTATGAAGAAGCGTCCTCTGCCAAAAACAACCTTAGCGGGATCGAAATTAACAAGGCGTGTGTCACTGAATAATGCATTTTTAAGTTCCTGGAATGCATCCTGTCACTCTTTGGTCCAAACAAGAGGAACATTCCTTCAGCGCAAACAATACTATGGGGCCGCTATCTGGGCTGCTTCGGTATAAATCAGATATAATATGTTATCTTCCCGAGAATTGCCTGCAGTCCCATCACGTTCCGCGGGGCAGGGAGGTGCTGGATAGAGAGCAATGTGATTGAAGGGGACGAACACCTTCTCTATTAAGAACATGGCCTAAATACTGATTTTCAGCCTAAAAAGGCACATATGTCCAAGCTACACTTCAAACCTGCATGTGAAAGAAATCGAAGGTTACTGATCTGTTCCTCTAGTTGTCGTCCGGACACCATAATATCGTCGAAGTAATTTGAACAGAATGGAACTTTGGCAGTAAACTGATCTAAGTAGTATTGGAGTACGGTAGGCGCGGAAACACTGCCAAAGGGCACGTGCAAAAATTTGAACGACATTTTGAGAATCCTCATCTTGCGGAATTTGCAAATACGCATTGTGTTAGTCAATTTAAAATTTAAAAAAACAGCGGCCTTCACCAAGCCTGTCCATTAATTCCTCAGGGAGAGGCAATGGATATGTATCAATTACTATTTGTCGATTCACAGTTGATTTAAAGCCATCAAAAAGTTTCCAGAAGGATTTGGTAAGATTACTAAGGGAGAAGCCCACTGAATGGCCGGGATAGGCGCAATAATACCATTGTTTTGCCGCCCTTTAAGTTCACTTGTAACTTTGTTCCTAAGTGCATGTGGAACAAAACGTGCCCAAAAAAGCTTAGGTTGTGCATTCTCATTCATCTTCATGTGCGCCAAAAAGTTATTTGGTCTACCAAATCATTCAGAAAATGAATCGGGAAACTCCTCAATCAATCGAATAACACTGTCTTTTGGGTTGAAAGCAGAAAGTACGTTGTCCTGAATAAGAAGACCAAAGAAATCAAGTGAATCCAACCTAAAAATATTTTCAGAGTCTCGTAAAGGCAAAATTGTAAATGTTGCTGTTCTGATGAGAGACTGGAATGTGGCAGGCAAACTACATGTACCAAGCACTGGGAGGTCCTAACGGCCGCTCGGGATTAGCCGAGTGGTCTTGAGCACTGCAGTCAGGGACAGTCCGGGTAGTTCCGGCGGAGGTTCGAGTCCCCCCTCGGGCATGGGTGTGTGTGTTTGTCATTAGGATAGTTTAGGTTAAGTAGTGTGTAAGATTAAGGACTGATGACCTTAGCAGTTAAGTCCCATAAGATTTCACACAAATTTGAACATTTTTGGTTGTTCTAACCGTTATACACAGTAAGCTGCGTGCAAGATTTTGTCAACTGTAGCGAGCCCAACTGTTCATAAATGGCAAAGTTAAGCAACGTGACACAAGTGCCAGTGTGTGACTCAACTCTCAAACAGCGTCTGGCAATGACTAAGTTTACAAACAGTTTGTTTGACAGTCGTAGCACAATGCTTGGGCTTGGTGAAGGCACGTACTGAATTTGGTCATTAATATTACTAGGAGCCGGTTTAGAAAAAGCTTCATTCACTGAGTGATAAGATGCTCCGCTCTTACGAGAGCAAACATGGGAAGAGTTCTTTTCTGTTGCAAGCACACGGACTGTAGATGATCTGGCTTTCCACAAACAAGCAAGTTCTTTCTTTTATGCACGGTAAAGCAGCTTGGTCATGATTTCGCAGCAGACACACGCATTGACACTTGTACACTCTGTCCACAGGCTGGTGGGCTGTTTGTCCATAGTGGTCGGTCGCAAGGCGAAGTGGATCTCTTCTCACAAGCGCGCCTTCTCGAAGTTACTGAAATTCCGTTCTCAGTTATCAAAAGCATGTAGAAAATACAGCTGTAACCGCAAGTTGCACTAAAAATTGTTTTGTCAGTGGATGGAATAGTTAAATGAAAGTGTTTATGTGCATAAAATTTCAGTCTATTGCGGTAAACTCGCATACACCAGTCACTACCGAACTTTATTCTACGCTGCATGAAGTCTGAAAAGGCCACACGCACACCATTCATAAGCATAGCTAATATATTGTAGTCATTAATTATGTTTACAGACGGATTGTTACTTTTAGAATAGTTGGCTCAGATGTTGTTATAATCAGTCTCACATAACAGAATTCCGCATTCCTGAGTAAGAGACATGCCACGCGAAATTTAGTTATTTATAATGTCACCAAAATTTCTGGATTTCATGCTGTGGATTAAATCGAACTCTCTTCCACACTTTACGGTATATCCCGAACATTTTGAGACCGAAATATCAGAGTATTGTTCAAATGTGTGTGAAATCTTATGGGACTTAACTGCTAAGGTCATCAGACCCTAAGCTTACACACTACTTAACCTAAATTATCCTAAGGACAAACACACACACCCATGCCCGAGGGAGGACTCGAACTTCCGCCGGGCCCAGCTGCAAAGTCCATGACCGCTAGGCTAATTCCGCACGGAAAGTTTGTAGTTCTCAAAATACCTGCGAATATGCTAATATTTGATTGGCAGAGAAGCGCCACAGCATGTCGGAAATCAGGATCGAACCCACTCAATCCCACGCATATATTCAGAGCCAATCAACATTTGTCACTGAATCCGAACAGTAAACTAACGTAAATAAATTCTGAAAACTCACAAATATGAAATTAAATCTATCTGAACTAATCTCATATCCCCAGAACGATAAACTGACGAAATAGTTTGTAGCAAATTCAGAATGACTAACACACACGTCATTCTCGAACAATCGCCTCTTGACCAGTTACTTCAATGTACAATTTAAAAAACTCTACATAAAACATTAATTCACATTGAAACCTTCAGTTACTCTTATAGCTAAGCTTAATTATAGCAGTAATTAATAAACAATTGAAATTAAACAAACGTAACGGCAAATAAAAATGAGAGTATTTTTACTGCAGCTCAAACAGTGTCGTCAGCTAGTGCCCCGTACCAGATCGCATACAAACTTCACACACACCAGCATCTGACGGCACAGGCCCTGCGTGTCACTCTTACTGCACGTCTCATCACTGCTTTACTGTCCCATCTCAATAGGCACGATGTAAGGCGCTACGCCTAAATATCTTGTTGTCACTTTGCATTACACTGCGGCCGGCCTGGGTGGCCGAGCGGTTCTAGGTGCTACAGTCTGGAACCGCGCGACCGCTACGGTCGCAGGTTCGAATCCTGCCTCGGGTATGGATGTGTGTGATGTCCTTAGGTTAGTTAGCTTTAAGTAGTTCTAAGTGCTAGGGGACTGATGACCTCAGACGTTAAGTCCCATAGTGCTGAGAGCCATTTGAACCATTACACTGCAAATGGAAGCTACCTCTAAGTTTTCCGCAGCACTATGAAACGATTCCTGATGGCTAATAATTTGTAACAATCGTTTCAAACTAGGATCAGAATGTTTCAGAATTTGTTCACGAATCCAACAGTTTGTAACATTGTACGTAATTGCATCACGAATCATTGTATCACTATAGCGCTCTCAACAGTCTTTTGTCATTTCTTACAGAAATACGTAGTCATCGGCAAGCAGGTATCGAACAACTTGGAAATTGGAAATTTATGGTAAGAACTTATGAGACCAAACTGCTGAGGTCATCGGTGCCTAAGCTTACACACTCCTTACTCTAACGTAAACTGACTTATGCTAAGGAGAACAAACACGCTCATGCCAGAGGGAGGACTCGAACCTCCGACGGGGAAAGCAGTACGAACCGTGGCAACAACCCCCTAGACCGGGCGGCTACCCCGAGCGGCGTTGAACAACTTACTCATCACTGCTGATATCTTTAAATATCATTGGCTTCATGCTCTTTCAACTACAGGCTAAGTATTTGAATCATAGGAACTGTATGATTTTATTTTTACCGTGACTGAATGGTGAGCTGATAACGTATCGATTTTTGTCAATGTATTGCATTAAATGCAGAACCTCTCATCAGAGTTCAAATGTGTGTGAATTCCTATGGGACCAAACAGCTGAGGTCATCAGTCCCTAAACTTACACACTACTTAAACTAAATTATGCTAAGAACAGCACACACACCATGCCCTAGGGAAGACTCGAGCCTCCGGCGGTCATCAGAGTTTTACTGTATCAGGGCATTACTCTTTTAGATTTATCGGTGGCTGTCTGTAGTTTCAAAGAAGGACCAGGCGTTTACCTATTTTCGCCCTTTCTGTTGTCGTTTTATTTGACAACGACGACTAAAAGAAATGGCTACACATTATGAGTACTCATTGCAGCCATCCAAAATGTGTACCATTAGACATGCCGCCTAGACATACGGTGTTGTAAATAGTAAATCACCTTCTCTATCACCTTACCAAAACTAAATTTCGGAATTATCACTTCCTCCGAATCGGTCACTAATGAGTGCAGTGTCGGCTGAAATACTTTTTCGTAAACTTTAAAATGTGGAAGTATACTGATATAAGCAACTATGTTAAAGGGCTGATTGTTATGGCCCGGCGTCTGGGAATGAAGATCTAGAAAACGGCGAAGCTGGCGACTGTACGTGGGCTGTTATCAAACAAATGTTCAAATGTGTGTGAAATCTTATGGGACTTAACTGCTAAGGTTTTCAGTCCCTAAGCTTATACACTACTTAAACTAAATTATCCTAAGGACAAACACACACAACCATGCCCGAGGGAGGACTCGAACCTGCGCCGGGAACAGGCGCACAGTCCTTGACTGCAGCGCCTTAAACCGCTCGGCTAATCCTGCGCGGGGCTGTTATCGCCTATGAAAAGTGGTTGAAGGGCGGTGAGTCGACTACTAGGTGACAACACAACGTAGAAGTGGGAGACTTATCCGCTCTGTAAAGCACGATAGGCGGTGATCTATGGCAGATCAGACGTCAGGGTACAATGCTGCAGTCACAAACGTTTCCGAGAACGTCGTTGCATGGACAACATTGAACGTGGGGCTCCACAGCAGTGACCCGTATGTGTTCCCATGCTGACCCAAAGACATCAGAATTTGCGATTGCAGTGGCCACTGGATAATCGAGGCTCGACAGTGCACCAATTGAAACAAGTCTACTGATTCGACAAGTGACGATTCTTGTTAGAACAATTTTTGTGTTCGGATACGACCTCGTCAAGGCGAAAGGCTGCTCGATACTTGTACCACGGCATGGATGCAGGCCACTGGGGGCAATATTGTATTACAGGCGACATACACCTGGTCTTCTGTGGGTCTTGTTGTAGTATACGTAGGCGCCATGGCAGGTAGAGTCTACGACAACATTATTGCGGATCCGTGCACCTCTTCATGCTTCATGTATTGCCCTACGTCGATGGCGTCTTTCGGCGGGATAACTGCCCATCTTACAAGTGGAAAATTGTGCTACGGTGCTTTGACAAGCGTAATAGTAAGCTCACTTGATGTCTTGGCCAACAAATTCACCTGATCTGAAGTGGGTGGAACGCGCCTTGTACGCTATGGGGCGCAATCAACACGCCCTCAAACCACCTGAATGTCATTTACGGGAATTACATGATTTGTACGCAGACATCTGATACGACAGATCTGCGCAAACCTACCAAGCACTTGTCGAATTCATGCCACGCAGAACTGTTTCTATACTGCGTCCCAGAGGTGCCATATTAAGCAGGTGATTCGTCGTGTACAGTAAGTTTGAATACTAGAAGAAGACTGGTAGAAGACTGGTTCATATATATTTACAAACAACAGTTCTAATGCAGATTCTCTTCAAATCTACTACAATGTATTAATGTATGAGATCATTCGTAAGCGTGGTTGTGTCGAACCTCCTTTCCCAATACGGTGGCCGCGCGGTCTACGGCGCCTTGTCACGGCCCGCGCGGCTCCTCCTGTAGGAGGTTCGAGCCCTCCACTGTACATGGGTGTGTGTATTGTCCTTAGCGCAAGTTAGTTTTACTTAGATTAAGTAGGGTGTAGCCGTAGAGACCGATAACCACGGCGGGGTCAGGGATTTTCTCTGCCTCGTGTTGGCTGGGTGTTGTGTGATGTCCTTAGGTTAGTTAGGTTTAAGTAGTTCTAAGTTCTAGGGGACTGATGGCCATAGATGTTAAGTTCCATAGCGCTCCGAGCCATTTGAACCGATAACCTCAGCAGTTTGGTCCCATAAGAACATACCACATATTTCCAATTTCTCTACACAGTACGGCTAAGGTGATTTTACATGTTTAATGGTCACTATGGTATACGAGACAGTCGCTTAATAACGGGCGGCTAATTCTATAGGATTGGTTGCGCAAAGAAACTAAACAGTAATGTATCTGATAATGTGGTTCTGCTTTGAAGGAGCCATGAAATCAAAATCCTATACCAAGTGCGAGATCCGATATGAAGTAACTTTTGATTAGTCTGTCATTGATGTTAGTGTAATTTCAAGATCTTTACTGTTCATTTATCCAATTTCGACTTTGGGATGGGATGGAAAGGTTCAACAAATTTCTCTCATTTCTAATTCTGTGAGACAGTTGTCACTCTGACTATCTACGTTCGGTGATACTCGGAGTTTGGGAGCGATATGGATGACAGTACTGCACTGGGAAGCTATCTTCATAAAGCGCCAGTGTTGTCCTTATCTCAGACGTCCATCCGAGTTCCAGCCTTCCCTCCCTCAGCGTTAATTTCTGAAGGGAGTTGTTATCTCAGGCGAGAGAATATAGTATGGGACGTGTTTGTTATTGCACGGCCTTACGGGGACTCTCCATAACTTGGCCGAGTAACACAGAGTGCCCTGCATAATACATGCAAATCCTTTCTCTCTTCCGCGAACGCTCACAATTACAAAAACAACGTGACGTAGACGGCTCCGGCAAAGGCGGCTAATGCCTCCATTCAACTTCATGCGCATGTTTCCAGTTAACGTTTATTCAGGTCAGTTGTTAAGGACTCCTGTATATTCGTTCCATTAGTAAATGAAACTGTTGCAAATCTTGAAAAAAGTTCTAAAACATGTTGCAAGCAACACAGTCAACTGATAATGTCTATCATTGGTTGTACGTTACAGCACTTACATTGCATTAGGTAAACATTAAAGGAATATCATAGCTTTAATTAATGGCGAATGTAATGGCCTTTCTATTTAACTCTGTATGAAATCTTAGTCGTGCGCCTGTAGTTGATACTTAAATTAGAGAGCTTCATACGATTCACTAGATGTCTTTCGCAGAAGTAATTACTGAAGTAATTGTGCGTATTACCTTATTGAAGGAAATGATAAAATGCTGCTTTAGTTTTAAAAGTGAAATAAAACTAGTCTGATTTTATCGTTTGCTCAGGTGAACAGCCCTATGGAACACTGCATGAACAGCAGATGCTGGTGAACTGCGGATGCAGACGAATCGAGTTGTTCCGTTTTCCCAGAATTACGATAGGTATTCGACATTGTACTACACTATGGACTAACCCAAGGTACAATCATTCAGTTTCTCTCCTGTTCACACAAAGCTGTATATGAAGAAAGATTCAGGCTTTGTCGCACATCTTGTGACTGTAAACCACCAACATGATGGAGATTATGGTGTTCTATATTTTCTTTAAAAAACTAGAAAGGTGTCCTTATTGGAAATACTGAAAATCAATAAATATAAGGCACGGAATGCCAGCTTAATATTGAATGATCAAACTCACTTCTATTTTCCCCTCTGCTAAATTAAGTTTCAATTATACAAATAGCAGACTGCAATTGAAAATTAAACATTATTTTTCATCTGTTCTTAAAACGTAACGTTAGCCACAAAAAAACTTGTTTTATTTTTTTTATTTTTAGTGATATGTAACTATTTCTGCATGACATAAAAATCTAATACTTCGTTTTGCAAACACTCTACACCTCAGCATTTCGTTGTAGTTTTTTGTATGTTCTGTATAGGTAAAATCCGTGTAACCTGCACATCTTTTTATCTGTGTTTGCCTTATTCAGTTGTTACCTTGATGACGACCTAATATGCCGAAAGCTGGTTCGTGATCAAACAAAATTGATTTTGCAGAACATTAGTAAACTGTTTCCTAGTTATTACTGTTATCACGTTCTGCAAGTACCGACGGATAAATCGGTTAACGTTACCCCTTTCACATAGATGCCCGAGAATACCATGCCTCCAAATGGTATCAGCGGTTCTCTCAAAGCACCAAAGAACACAAGTTAAATTACAGTTGTGTAGGAAAGTCCACTGTATAGCCGTCTCCACGAGGGTCCAGTTAACTATGACGGAGTGATGCATCCTAAATACTCGCTGAAAGCATCTAAGCAGCTACCAGGGCTCTAAATTCTAGGCAACGTGCCAGCTGACTGTCCGTTCCAAGGTTTCTTGTACACAGGTAGTGACGAAAATACTACAATAACTACTTGGAGCCGGCCGGAGTGGCCGAGTGGTACTAGGCGCTGCAGTCTGGAACCGCGCGACCGCTCCGGTCGCAGGTTCGAATCCTCCCTCGGGCGTGGATGTGTGTGTTGTTCTTACGTTAGTTAGGTTTAAGTACTTCTAAGTTCGAGGGGACTGATGACCTCAGAAGTTCAGTGGGACGATGAATTTCCGAGTAATGGTTTGCTGGTCGAGGTACTTGTGCGTCTTGCTTGCCATGAGAGCCTGCCAGAGCTCTTTCAGCTCTAAGTGCGTGGCATGGAAGGTAGTAGCATTTTCAGTGTAAGTTGTGCTGGGCACTCCTCGTCTTCCGACAAACCTTTGTAGGGCTTGAAGAAATCTGTCAGTTGACATATCTGGGCATAGTATGGCTCGTGTTGTTGCGCATGTGAGTAGAGAAATATACGCTTTCTTCGTAATATGTCCTTGTCTGACATATAATGGACCAGCAAAGTCAATACCTGTTACTGTAAATGGTTTCAGTGGTGAAAGTCGTTCAGCTGGTAATGGAGCCTCAGTTTGTTGAACAACGTGAGCTTTCACCATCTTACAAGGTAGGCAACGGTGTAGAACATGTTTAATTGCCTATCGAGTTCTAAGGATCCAGAATTATGTTCTCAGTTCAGATAACACTATGTTTACTCCAAGGTGATGCAAACGAATATGAGTGTGCTGGATCAGTAAACGTGTGAAATGATGATGTCCATCAAGAAGAATCGGGTGGCGTTGATCTCTGTTTAATTCTGCAAACTGCAGCCGTCCACCGAGACGAATAAGACCATTATCCAAGAATGGGTTGTAGCGAACAATCTGAGAATTATGTGGTAGAGGCATGTTGTTATATAGTGCATGAAGTTCGGGCGCAAAATGTTGCTGTTGAACAACTTGAATCCAGTAAGTGTGTGCTTCGCCCAAATCCTATGCTGTTAGTTGTCCAGATGTTCTGTTTTATTTCAATAAGTGCCGTTTAAAGCGAAGTACCCATCCTGTAACTCTTAACAGCTTGAAGTAGCTACTGTACCGTGTAGCTGTTAAAATAGGAATCGTTGTTTGTACCATGAAGACTTGGTCTGTTAATTTCTTCTTTTCTGGTAAGGAGTGCTCTTCCATCTGTAAAATTCCAGACCACTGTGTTCTGTTCCTTGTTAACCAAGCAGGTCCATGGAACCATACAGAAGCATGGTGAAGTTTATCTGCTGTGGTACATCTGGAGGTTAGATCAGCTAGATTTTCTTCACCAGGGCAGTGCCTCCACTGTGACGGATTCGTTAGTCGTTGTATTTCCGTAACACGGTTTGACACAAAGGTTTTCCATCGATTAGAGTCATGTTATATCCATCCTAAGGCTACAGTTGAGTCAGTCCACAATGTTGCACGACTTGCATTATAGCTCGTGGCCTTACAGAAATAATGAAGTAGTCTCGATCCAAGAAGTGTCGCTAGAAGTTCCAGCCGTGGAAGAATTATTTTTTTGATGGGAGCTAGCCGGTTTTCACTGCAAACTAAATGGACTGATACCATATTTGTTGTGGTGCACCGTACATAAAGGACTGCTCCTTAGGCCTTTTCTGATGCATCGCAAAAGACGTGGATTTCTGGCTCAGTGTTTTCAGATACACCAACCCATCGGGGCATTTTTATGTGTGAATATGATGGCAATGTTGATACCCATATTCGCCAGCGTTTGCTAAGATCAAGGGGTAAAAGCTCATCCCATGCAATTCCTCTTGACGAAATTTCTTGAAAAATTATGTTTGCAGTGAGGGACAAAGGCAACAACAAACCCAGTCGGTCATAGAATCTAGCAGTGTTTCGTAGTACTTCTCGCTTAGTGGCAGGACGATTTATAACATTGTCGGTAACATTGTTGTGAACAACGATGAGCGTATCAGTCTGTGTGTTCCAGTGGACTCCCAGTACCTCCGTATCGGTAGTGTTTATGACACCTTCTGATTGCCATATTCCAATCAGTTGGCTTGAATTTGTGGCCCACTTTGCCATTAGTAGACTGATCTGTCCCATGACTGATGTAAGCTCATAATATAAATTAATTACGGCATTGTCATCTTTAGCAACTGCTACACAATCATCCATGTACATATTATCTTCAACAAGTGAAGCAGCTTGCGGAAAATTCGTTTTGGCGCATTAGAGCAAGTTCTTTCAGCGTGGCTGCAAGAAGAAACGGACTGCAGGAAATTCCGAAAGGTAGCCGGGTGAAGCGGTATGTAATCCTTTCGTCAGCTGTAATATAGTTTCCCTGTTGATCTACGATTACTTTGTACCACAAAAAACCTCGTGAGATCTTTATCTTCCCTGTGGAGAACTAACTGTAGAAATGCTTGTTTGTTATCGGCAATTAAGGCTACTCGATGTAGACGATATCTCAGTAATATTGAAAGAAAGTCAGGAAGTAAATTAGGACCTATTTCTAAAGAGTCATTCAATGAACGTGCATTCTGGTCGTGTGACGAACCATCAAATACAATCCTCCATCTGATGACACCTAACTTTTCTTTCTTTACTGCATTATGTGGCAGATAAAATGTGTCACGCAATTTCTGTCCAGAAGGGGTGACTTCCACATGTTTCTTCTTGATGTGTTCTCTCATTTGCGCCTCGTAAATTTGTTTCAGTTTCTTGTCCTTCGTAAATTTTTTCTCCAGTGAAAAAAATCTCTTCTCTGCTTGCTGAAGATTATTAGGTAACATAACGTTGGGTTTTCTGGGGAAAGACACGACTCTTCTTTTGTCTTCGATGCAGTAGGATTTTGAGTAATCTTGCAATAACGCCAATTCCTTCTGATTCAGAGTTTTTGTTTCATCTTCTGTGATTCCCATTGTTTCTAAATTCCAGAAACGTCGTAAAATATCGTCTGTTGTTGTCGCTGTTTCGAAACTGATGTAGTTTGCCGTCACAAGGTTAGCCGTGGTGCTTGATTTGCTTCCACTAAGAATCCATCCTAAAATGGAAGGTACAAGAACAACTGATGACGTTAGTCGAATCGGAGGGGAATCTTTAACGATTTTCCAATAGTAATCTGCTCCGATAAGAATCTCGATGGAAAGATCTTCTATAACATCCCATAGGTCCGCAAACTGAAATCCCCGTGTGCGTACAAGTTTTCTTAAGTCGGAAGGCACAGTTGGGTGCGCGGAAAATGAGTATGTCATAGATGCAGTCATAGACTTCTTGGAATTAGTCCATGTATCCTGTAGTGTGAATTCAACGACTCTACGACGCGTCGAAGTTGCGGATGGCATTTCAAAGGAGTTGACAGATATATCACGATGTTCTATAGTTCTTAAACCTATCTCATCAATCAGGAACTTGGAAAAGAAGGTTGACTGACTACCGCTATACAGAACGCAGCGAGTAAGTTTGCTTAATCCTGCGGGTCCACAACCCAAACTCGAACTGTCTGAAGATAAGTAAAAACCTGCTGAACTTACGTCTATTCTCCCTACAGATGTAGAGCTAATTTGCTGAGAAGATGAAGAAGAGGCAGCAATGTCAGCACAGATAGCTTTGTGATGACTTTTTTTGCACTTAGAACACGAGAGCTTGCCCTTCTTACTACAGCTTCTAGCATTGTGACCTCGGTTTAGACGTATAAAACAGCGATTATCTTGCTTTAGTTCATCGATACGTTGACGGCTGTCAGTTACTATGTTACAGTCTTGGGCTCAATGAGAGCGAGCTTCGCATAATACGCAATATGGTTGTACTGGTACTTCTCGTTTAGGCTTATGTGAATTTTTCGCTTGCTTTGAATTTGTGTGAAGCGCTGCTGCAGTGGGAGTGAAGCTAGGAGACGACTGATATCCTGTACTAACCTTTTGTGCAGTGAGAGCACCACGAAATTCTTCATCCAAAAAGTTAAGTAGTTTCAGTACATCTCCTTCCGCTGCTTCGGTTCTTCTAGCATGAATGACCCTGGCACATTTCAGAGGGAAATGCACGCAGAATTTTCGGAGTGAGAGTTTTACCGTATTCCACGACGTCTTCTCCTAAGGCACGCAGTGCTTGAATACGACGGTTACATTCCAGGAATGTACTGTTCAGCGTTTCAGGTGTCGCTGACTGTACAGGCTTCAGCGAATCCAAATAATCGAGGTGCGCCTGTATAACGCGATTGCTATCTCCGTATCTATTCAATAAAATTTTCTTTGTTTCTTCATACGTCTTAGCCGTTATAGGTATTCCATCTACTAGCAACTTGAGTTCGCCTGACAGATACCCTCGAGGGAAAACATGTTTGTTTACTGTAGAAAGGGATGGGTCTTTATCAATGGTCGATTCAAATTGTTCCCAGAAGCGGGACCACATTTCGACATCTCCACAAAATGACTCAAGCTTAATTGCTGGTTGCTTGACAGAGTGGAATACAGTTGGTTGTGTGAGCACTGGTGATGACGTGATATTCATCTGTGACGTTGTGGCTGAAACCTTGTAATCAATTGCTTTTGTAGCCTTCTGCATAGCGCGTTTGACTTTGTCTATATATTCCTCACAGCTCAGCACGTCTGCATTGTATTCATAGCCAGAGAGAAAATTATAAATAGCGTCATCTAATGAAACGAGCTTCTCTAGAGTTTTTTGAAGACGTTCCCTGTCTCAAACGGGCTTTCTAAGGTAAGAGCATCAACAGCCGCACGAAACCGCGTAGCATCAGTCCTCTCCCTAGTTCGGTTTCTTTTGAAGTTTGCTAACTGTATCTCTGATTCGTCCTGCACTATGTCTTACTAAAGACGGCTGTTGTAAGATTGTTTACGAGTGCGCTTGTGAATAGCTTAAACGTTTAACAAGCAGCGTATGCGCAAACGTACGTGAACGAAAACCTTTTAACAAAAGTAGCTACTCTGAGTGCAAGTTTCAGGCTTGCAATACAAATCCGCAAAAATTGTTTTGAAGCAACCAGTTCATGCGATCATATTATATAAGAATGGACTTAGCTTGTGATGCGGTCCGACGTCGTCTCTTGTTTCCTAAAGCGTGAAGTAAGCCGTTAATTGTTGAAATCACGCAGGAAATCGCAACTTCTTCCCGGGTTTCGGCACCAAAATATTACGGGCACACAACACCGTGATTCCAATACAACATTAATTTTATTTCTCCCCAAGGCACGTTCATCGTGAAATATAAAACATTAATCCAAGGATAATCAATATTTCCAGAGTGTCTATAATTACAAATATCAAACTGCAACACCCATAGTGCTCAGAGCCATTTGAACCATTTTTGAACTACTTCGATATTTCTGGTTCTTCCTGATTTTAAGACGTGGAATTAAAATAATTCCCTTCCATTGGTCAGGAAATTGTCCAGTATCAAGTTAAAAATTTAGAGGAAGGTTTCCTCAGCAGTTACATGTAGCAACATGATATAATGGAGTTATTCCTGTTAGTGTCGCGTCACTAGCTGCAGTAAATGCTAAATCAAGCGCCCAGCTAGAGAGTGGGCAGTTATAGATTTCAGCGTTAGAGAAGTCCCTACTGCCACTCGCAGCAAGCCTTCGGTGGTGACAGAGCTGTATCTTGATTGATATTGGCGGTTAAATGAGCGAAGCGCACTGCTATTGTATGCAGAATGTCTATCTTGCTGTTTAGAGAACTTACATTCTTCATTACATTAACAGGACACCTGTGATCTCTCCTTATACACCTCAATATGGCTTTCCACTCTTCAATTGGATTTTTTGAAACGTTTAATGGAGTTTCCATACTGTTGACATGACCTTTTTTGTCCTGTCTAATACTTCGACAGCTTTTTCTTTCGCTACTCGAAAGGCTGCGAGGATCTCATCAGATGGACAGCACTTGAACCTCGCTCTTGTCCTTGATTTCAGAGCCACAGTCTCCTCTCCACCAAGTGTCTGCGTCTTTGTGGCTGTCCCGGAAACTTCGGCATGGATGTATCGGCGACGTGACGATATGTTCAGCCCAACCAATAGACGCTGTCTTGATGCTCAGAAACAGCCAGTTGGATTTACAGTATCCAGTCAGCTGGAATGAGCAGCAGTCCAGGCGGCATCCTATTCGGCAGTTCTTCTTCTGGTAGATGAAGCTAGATCTGGACGTGGTCACTGGAATATAGGTACACTTCTCACTCAACAGTGTGCGCGAGGGCTGGAAAGATCAGTGGCAGACAATGGCGTTGTGGCTGTGCTGAAGTGTGAACGTTTTCTCGTATGCAGGCTACAGATATTTTCTTACAGCAAGCAGTACGCAGTAGCTTGAACTCAGGGGCATCTCATGGTGGAGCCACAGAGCACATGACATGCGTTGATGTCTCAGCAAAGGAGAAGTCGTTGACGCAGTCGTGTGATGAAATTAGAGGGCCTGGTCCCCTAGAGTTTCATTAGTTGACAAGTAGAGGAAAGATATGGTCATCGCGAATGGTACGTGTACTAGTGTAACAACAGCTCGAAAGTTAGTGTGTAGGGGGAAGAGTCGAGGAATGGCACGCGCCATCTACGAAACTGACTACTCCTCCTTCAGCTCTCTCCCCTCTTTGGCTGTCCTTTCTATAGGAGTTATAACGCCTTAACGCAGGAGCAAACAATGCTTTAAAATGTGTTTCATGTATACACAAACAGAAAGGCCTGCTCTGTGCTGAAGGTCTGAGTTCCTCTACAGGTGTTCTGAAACAACTGTAAAATTCTTGAAAAGAATTTTCAGTCTTAGTATGGACAATGATCAACTGTATAACGGAGTGACGACAGTGAAATTTTGTGCCGATTCGGAGCTCGAACGTGGATTTCGCGCCTGTCGCAAGAGGGCGCCTTGTCATTAGGCTATACGAGCGCGCTTCACTGCCAGACCCAAGCTTGCACATGCCGTTAATCGTGTGCCACAAATCGCATGCATGTTCATATACATGGGAAACATTTTAAATGAAATACATGAAATGTATGCGCATTTGTGAGTATGCACAACCATCAGCTTTATAATGGAATGATGACGATGAAAATGTGTGTCGAATCGGGACTTGAACTAAGATTTCCCTCTTATCGTGAACTATCGCCTTACTTATCGACTACCCGAGGATACTTAAAAGCCAGATCCAGACTTTCGTATATCGTCAACCATCTGTCTACAATCTGAAGTCGTACATCCAGTATGTGTATTCTTGTATACTGGAGACATTTTAACTGCAAGTCACATACTTGCATCCATTTCCAAAGGAATGTTGGAACGTACTTCTAAACAAAACAGACACTTCAGTATCGTGGTGCTTTGTGCTCTTTTTCCTGGGTAAGCCTTAAACAACTGAGATTCGCAGGCTCCCCAGAGGCTGTTTGCTAGCCGCAGTTTCGTCTCAACAGCCCAGCCGATTATCAAAGTAGAAGATGTTGTGGTTGAAGGGATTTTCATAGAGGTTTGTGTTATATTCGAAATCTGGGTCGTTAAGTCAAGATTCTCGTTCCCTTTGAAACTCAACGTTCCACCAATATGCTGCTTGTTGGTTACTGACCCATGTCCAGAGACTACACTTGCAGAGGAAAGGTGGCGCTCAATCGTCACCACCTCATCAATCAGGTTTTGTAAAAATCGTATCCAGCTAACGAGGACTGACCTCGCTGATGTGCTCGCCGTGTGGCACGGCCCGGGAGGCGCTTGTGGCTTATAGAGTGCCACGGATGCGAGCATAACCCGTCCTTTGAGCCAGTAACCGTGACAGCAAACAGAGGACTTACGGGACGTGTTGCTAGATTACAACAGATCCGTTTAGCCCGTTCAGAAGTAAAATGTACAAGCTCAATCAACATAAATGGCTCGATTAGAGAGATCGTGGAGCCCACGAAAGTATGTAAAATAGGGCAGAAAATCGCAAATATTGGCAAGATGTACCCTTCTCAATGAATTTATGTGTTTATATAAATGTAGATGCGAATGTTGTAATGGATAAACCAAGACGGATGATATGGTGGGGGCTTACCCCCTGGAGGCAGACAGATACAGGAAAAGTCTCCAAAGAAGGGCCGCAAAACTCTGTTCGGGAAGGGACCGGACTTGATCCCAATGCTTCTTTGTGACATCTGACAAACAGTCACATCAGTGACACGAAGGGTGTATTGATACCTTATAAACTAAATATAACAAGTAATTAAAGAATTACATCACTGAGGAATTATCTTAATAAACGTGACATTCAGCGTGAACAACAATAAAAGATTTTATCAAATAATTTGACTGGAACGATGAAAAACCCAAGCTCTCCAATCAGATGATCGACAAGCACATACAAACTTCCGAGAATGTAAGTACTGTCAAAGAAGAAAGTTTGGGAGGCGAACATCTGGAACATAGCGTTGCGTATAAATGGTACATGTGCCTTTAAAAAGTGTGACTTTAATTTAAATTGCAACCATTACAAAGATATGGTCATCAGGAATACTATCATAGTGGTAGGTCGGGATACCTTGTCAGTTGCATTTCAACATAGGGAATGTTGGCTGCTATACTCCATTCTGAGAGTGCAGGGCCACAACAGCAGACCACGCTGCTGCCAGTTTTCATCTGCGAAACACGAAAGTCTGCCAGTAGTACCACATATATGAGTTTTTTGTCGTAACATGTTTGCTCTGGCAACGTTTACTACTTTATACAGACAAAAAAAACAACAACAAAAACTTTACAATTCTACGCTCACAAGGAACAGCAACATGTACCGATGTTACATGTAAAATAATGATTAACTGGCATAAAATGTTACTGTGAAACAACACCAAGAACATCGTAACCTTATTTATATTCTGTCTTCATGCCCGTATAGTCACTGGCATCTTCACTACTGCAGTGCTCATAACATGATACAGAAATTAATGTATTTGTTTCGTTTCATCTGTTAGGCTTTCTGTTAGTTCCACTTCATTGATCTTTTGTCCTCGGCTCACATGCGACGCAAGATATTCTTCCATATATCTTGTGATATCTGTGTGACATCTCGTTCATCAGTCTCACTATGTCGCGTAATATAAATGTATATCATAGCTCCACGACACTTGCTCTTATTAGAGCCCATTCAAATCCATTGGCACTGAAGTGACAGTGATATGGTAAGAGAAGAATAATTTCGTATCCGTAGCTCGGTGTTAATGAATCACTTACACAAGGCTGTAACAAAATATGTGGTCAAACGTGAAGGAAACATAACTCACACGTAGAGGAAAGAACTGTATTTCCATGTTAGAGCTCAGTTTCTTCAACTCTTCGACACGTTGACATTCGTATTTAAGTTGACAATGTCGAGTTAACCATTCGCAGAAGTGTATCCATGCTACAAAACCAGCTGCTGATAGCGCGTGCACAAACTATCCATGGTATGGATACAGCAACTTCTCGTGTGGAACTACCTGGACACTCATATACTCAACATTATTAGTTGCAGCTAATTGTTTTACGCTGACAATGGGGTTGCTGTCAATTGCACGAAGAAATTCTTCCTACAGATGAGCTGTCCTCGTCTTTCTAGGCCTCCTCCAGTCGCAAGTAGTAGGCTTAAACGTCCCATGCTCCCTATGACGATGGTTAATTGTTTCAAAGTCCTCCTGTCAGGGCAATGCCGATCTCCATGGCCATTGCAAACTGTTAATCTGTATAGAAAATAGGCATCTGCCGATACCGCACATGAGTATATTTCCATTTCACTGTAGTGGAAAAAAAGTCCGTGATGAACACTGAATGCTAGGTGCTTGATGCTACCAGAAGTGAGTGCCGTATCACTACCTACAACTGGCATAAAAACAATGTCTGTTAACCTAAGAATTATTACAACTACTGTAAATTCTAACCAGACGTAACCAAGAGGGCATTCTAACCATTTCATTTAAGAAAATGTTTCTTCCTATACTGGCACGTTCTGCTTGAAATGATTAATGTGATTACGAAGAAAAGTAGAAAAAAAGCACTAAAATGGAAATGAAGTGTTTTGAGACTGGTGTCGACATAACACAGATTGTCCCTCTGTGCGTGAGGCGTGTTTGCTGAAAATTTGGCCATATCTTTTTGTTACACCCTGAATATATAACGGTTTCTGTGGCTTATATTTTGTATAGTATTAATGATTAAAAAGTTCTGCTTTCCGCTAATTTAATTAAAACTTCTCGATACTTTCCTTGAACCAGACAAAAATATTAATCTCTCATTGACATTTTAGTCGGTACCTTATCTTGAAATCCATTAGCATTTGGAAAATTTGGAAATTTGTGATAAGGTCTTATGAGACCAAACTGCTGAGGTCATCGGTCCCTAAGCTTACGCACAACTTAATCTTAGTTAAACTAACTTACGCTAAGGACAACACAAACTTCCGTGCCCGAGGGAGGACTCGAACCTCCGACGGAGGGAGACGTGCGGACCAGAACATGACGCCGGAGACCGCGCGGCTACCCCGCGCAGCCATTAGCATTCATCTGGGCGTTGTAATGAATGGTCTTTTCTTGAAAATACGGTATGTTACAGGGAACGAAAGCGTTTACCGAGACGGCCGGACCAAGTCGCCTGCCCATTCCTGTTGGCACATTACTGCCCATTTGTTATCTGCCCAAAAGATGGCTTGATCATTGCAGAAGTTAACCCATATTATATTCTTTAGATTAACAGGCAGCTGCATGCACACGAGAAACTGACTCCGCGTTCCATTAATACCTATCCGCTTGTAAATCTTTTCGAACTATTAAATTGGTATTAGTTAACTCTTGCGAATAAATTGCTTACCGACAGTGGATGAACTAGGTGAGTGTGGCGCCCTCTTTTCTGCACTAACACACATGTCTTTATATGCTGCCTACCTGGATTTCTGTTAAATCTGCCAATGCCCTATCTGATACATGGTGAAATTACTTCCTTGACTTCTCCAGAACCACATGTTAAAGAGCTTCTCGCTGACACCAGAGTCACTTTTACATAATTCACTCTCTTTACCGTTACAACAGAAATATTGTCACTACTGTCCTTCCGTCGATTACTTTAGTGACTGATAGGAAGAACCACATTTGACAAATTTCTTTCCAAAGCAAACATGTAATCATGTCAGAGGAAAATATTATTGATTCTTCGCAGACGATGCAATTATCTACAAAGAAAATACGTAAAACAAAAGTTGTAGCAATACAAGGGCCAATCACACGGTTTCCTTTCTATGGCTGAGAAGTCCAGAATCAGTATGACAGTAACGCAAAATCGCCGTGAGCACTGAGTCCATCATCCCACCGAGGCACCGGATTGGAGATCCCCGTTTGGTACAACTCCATGTCGTGCTGTATGAAGAAGTCTGTTAGTGTTTGCTGTACATCCTCGTTGGAGGAGAATTCGGCAGCCAAGACAAGGATAACAGCACGTTGGCCCTGTTCGGAACGTTGCCACAGCCCATGTTTCCACATGTACCGTCCCCACTCTAATCCATTGCCTACACGTCGGTGCTTATACCGAGTGATCAAAAAGTCAGTATAAATTTGAAAACTGAATAAATCGCGGAATAATGTAGATAGAGAGGTACAAATTGACACACACGCTTCGAATTACATGGGGTTTTATTAGAACCAAGGAAATACAAAAGTTCAAAAAATGTCCGACAGATGGCGCTTCATCTGATCAGAATAGTAACAATTAGCATAACAGAGGAAGACAAAGCAAAGACGATGTTCTTTACAGGAAATGCTCAATATGTCCACCATCATTCCTCAACAATAGCTGTAGTCGAGGAATAATGTTGGGAACACCACTGTAAAGCATGTCCGGAGTTATGGTCAGGCATTGGCGTCGGATGTTGTCTTTCAGCATGCCTAGAGATATCGTTCGATCACGATACACTTGCGACTTCAGGTAACCCCAAAGCGAATAATCGCACGGACTGAGGTCTGGGGACCTGGGAGGCCAAGCATGACGAAAGTGGCGGCTGATCACACGATCATCACCAAACGACCCGCGCAAGAGATCTTTCACGCGTCTAGCAATATGGGGCGGTTCTAATAAAACCCCATGTCATTCCAAACATCTGTCTCAATTTTTACCTCTCTATCTACATTATTCCGTGTTTTATTAAGTTTCCAAATTTATACTGACTTTTTTATCACCCGGTATATGCGCATTGGAAATGCGCTATGTTTCATATAAGCTACAGCAACACCCTCCAACGGAAGCTTTTTAATCGCCCCTTGTATCTAGCTATATCTTAACAAAGTAAAACGCTTTTGCAATGACTGGCAAATAGTTCATATTGTAGACACGTCAAAAAATCACGAAAAGTAATATGTGGTACACCAAGACTATGAGATTGACGAGGATCAAATAGTCAGTTACATCATACAAATACGTAGCAGCGCTATTTTCTAGATATATGAAGGTACCATTCGCTGGTCAGATACTAGGAACCACAGTTCGGATACAAAACACATCCCATACTTGAACAGTTCTCACACCTATCAGATTTGAATCACTACTTGTGGATAAACGGCATATAGAGGATGGTTCAAGATTTTTGTATCAGACATTTAGGCCTGATTGATCACGTCACGGGGAGAAACTTTTGTTAGAGACAGAATGCTCGCTGACGTTTCCCGGCGACAACGAGATTTCATCGAGCTAATAGGATCTACTAACCAGGAGTGCTTCATGCTACCTATCACAGTAAATTCATACAGTGATTTTTTCAACAAGAAAACCTTAAGAATGAATGTCTCAGAGCGGAGAAAGATATTTTAGAAGCGAATGACGAACTTTATTTGGCTCATCATACCCCCTTCCACAGATGGGAAAGCGAATATATCCAACACTCATTTCATATGTAGGTCGCAGTGTGCCTGTGCCCTGCCGCCTTTTACGGGCATACCAATAATAAAAGACGCCTAGCGGCGCAGGGAGCCACCAGCGAACATTTTGTCTATAACAAAAGTTACTCCCCATGACGTGTTCTGTCAGTCCCAGAACATTCATGTATCTTTTTGAGACACCCAGTATACCAGAGAGCGGTCCGAATGATTACGGGCTTCTTTCGTAAGTTAACCGCCCAACCAAATGCTAAATACACAGTCCAGCCGAGGGATTGCCAGATAAATGTTGGAAACACGAACTAGGAGACTTTCACAGACAAACTCTGTACATTTCGGTACAAACTGCTCACAAAATTAAAAAAGAACAATCTCTCATGGAAGAAAAAAAAGCATTTGTCAGCCTCATAGATATCTTTCTTGAACAGATTGTACGGATTAAATTACGTAAATAACATCTCAAATTGACGCATGCAGAGGGAGCATCTTCCAACAGCCCGTAAGTGAAAGGACCAGGTAGAAACATTAATATATGGTACAACAAAAAGTACTCTTCGTCTCATACCTCTTACTGACTCACAGAATCCAATCTGTCAATGAAAATTCGATAGTATGTTATTTCAGCGCAGTTCCTTTGGCAAAAATCGTCTTCCCTGTTGCACGAGAAACAATTTCCAAGATAGTTTCCAAAAAACTTGCCTAAGGATGCATAGAATATGCGCATATACACGCAGAACTTTCGAATGCCACGCCACACGCTGATTGAAAAAGACTATCGCTTAAAACTATGGCAATAATGAGGCGTTGCTACGGAAACGTTACGTGGTAGCTGTGCTAGAAACGTGAAGCTGCTGCTCGAAGACTACAACCGTTATAGATCTTCTCTGGCCGAATGCAGACCATTGTGAGTTGACACATATATAGCTTATTGTTTTAGTGTATTCAGAAATCTTTCTTATTTGCAGACAGTATTGTTGCGAGTGGCGTATAACAGCCATCATGAACTTGTTTATGAATCGTCAATGATTATACCGAGTGCTCACTGACAGTTATGTTTAAGTAGCTCGTTGATTGCTTTCCCCCGAGGAAAAAAGACTCCTTCGAAACAACACAATGCGGACGTGGAATTCTGTTCCGATTATCCATAAAGTACGTGACTCACCCATTGCAGACTTCAACTAGTCCAAATGAGTGACAGTTTTGTGAAGTTTATATCGCTTCTCGTACACAACGTGTTTTGCTGGTAAGGTTTGGGAATACTGAGTTGATAATGAGGAGAAACTCAGTTGTGGCTGAGCCATCTATTTGGAAATCTTTTCTTTCCTCTTGCATCTTATATGTTCTGCCGTACGTTCATTCACCATTTTTAAGTATGAAGACAATTATCTACTGTGCTTATATTATTTATTGTGACTGTGAGAATCAGAAGCGTGAGAAAGCAGTGCCACACTGGCGCATGGCCCAGTTGTCTAATGAATGAGCATAACATGATGTCATAGGAGCAACGACGAATATGACATTATCTGTTACACAAAAAAAATATCATCCATACAATACTTGAAAATGGCCTAAGTCCGAAATTGTATAATCGTAAAGGAAACAAAGAAAACGGCAGCTGAAGGCTTTAAGAAATCATTCACAAGAGCTTTCATAGATTGTCAGCTAGTACTTCACGGCCGAGCGCTACCGCTTCGTCGCAATTTAGGAACGTTGGTTGTGTAAGGTGTCAGGCAAATCCAACACCTTACATGAAAACCCTGACATGATAAGCAAATCCAGTAGTATGTCACATAGCTCCGAATAAATCGTGACATTAAATTAACCAAAGTAATACGAGTAACGAGTGAGCAAATGGAATACCACAGACTAACACAAGAATGCCTAAATGCATGTCGTACCGCCCCACCGTGAGGCAGACGCAGTTCCGAGGGGAGAAACGAGGACAGAAGCCGAGAGCAGAACCGTGTTAAGCTAGGAAAGAGAGGGGCTGGGCACCTGCGCTGCGAGCCTACCTGTACAACTATACAACCCGCACGTTTTAGCGTCAGGCTTTTTCGCGTCTCAGGTATGTCAAGGACAACCCCCAGCCCATGTTAAAAGCTAGAGCCCTCCAGAAAAGCAGTATAGATCTTACGATAACACAAAAAGGGCCACTACCACCCGCAGGTTTTAGCGTGAGACTTTTTAGCGTCTCTGTTACGTTGCAAACTTTAAAAACATTGCCCCACCACGAAAAGTATAACGTTTCTTATTGGATAGACAGAATTTTGTAGGCGGAGCTTATGGTTAACATTGAGACCCTGATTGGTCAGATGAAAACATAGCCAGATAGTTTTTTTAAACTAAAAATTGTAGTAAGGTGAAGTTAGGGAGAGTTGCTTCCGAGACGGCGAGCTGGACGGCTGGTGCGCCTGCCGCTGTCGCCCTGAGGCTGCCTAGACACCGACAAGGTAATGAACGCACGCGATGCCGCATTTTTGAGCGCATAAGGCTTCACTCAGAACTGCAGAAGTCTCATCTGTTACACCCCTTTTCTTTGCGTAATACTAGTGTCGATCGTTAATTAAAACTCAGGGTGTTCACATTTGCCACTTGAAGAACAGATCTGAAACGCGATGATTTTTCTTTTCTTTAGTTATTGAGAAGCCACATCAGCCACTGAATTTACGACAAGTTAAATAAGTAATTAAAGATAATTGAGGGTCACTGTAGACCATTTTGATAGTTTTATCTTTTGTGAAACTTAATTTAAACTCAGATTATAGATGTGATATGGCATAGGTCATCCTTCGATCGATTGTAGAACTTGGAAACCCATTTAGGGAATATTCGTTCACATTTTTGTTGAACGCTGTTGGTTTTTACCATCCTGTATTAAAACATTTCCTTTTATCAATAGTGCAATATATAAACGACGTTTTGTGATTATAATAAATTTCCAATGGTAAACTTAACTGCTTTTTCGACGTTATTTTACCAGCTAACTAAAAATAGGAAAGCCTTGAACCCTTTCCACTATATTTAGTTAGAATTAAGATTCTTTTACAGGGAGTGCAGTGGAGCTGACGCTGAGATCATTTAGTATTTGGTTATATCATCGCTAGTCTCACTGAACTCTTCTGAATTCTACATGTCATGTGTGGTCTGGCGTCTCCTTACCAGCAGCAGGTCCCAGGTTCAAACGAGTTAATCCCCTAAAAAACACGCTCAGAGCGTCGTTGCGCGAAAGTGGTAGGGAGACACGATATAGTACAATCAGACACCACCATGAATGTTTAGAGTTGGATGGGTATTTGTGGCAGTAATTTCATTCAGTCACTAATTATTACTAATTAATTGTACCACTGACTATGGTAATGGCGAGTGTCATTTCATGAATGATGCAACAACAGTGAAAATTTTGTAAGTAATAATAGTGGTGTTTCATCTACAAAATATTCAGTTTTAAAGTAACTCTAAAGTGCAATGAAGCCAACGAAAGTCTCCAGTATTGTGACATTTCCATGTGGCACATTAGGTCAAGTTTCTTATGAGTATCACAATTTTTTTGTCTTATGTTTTCGCAGAGGTTGTGAAAACGTAAACAAAAGTACAAGATCAGGAAGAGATGAAAGAGTGTTCCGCAATACCTTTTATCTGAAAAGTGCCTAAACAAGATCAAAAATTGTGCACGGTGACTCCATCACGTCTTAACTACTAAACGTAACCAAAAACGATTGTGCATTGCAGCTGCACTACTGTAGGGAACGGACTCCATTCACGGAACGTGGGTTGTAAATTATGAGTCACAACTGATATTATAATTTAATTAGCTTAGGTTTAATATTCCGATGATAAACAAATCTTTAAGGCTCCCAATGAAAGGTAAAAAAATTTCTTTCTTTATGCTTCATCAATAAAACATCACAACAGACAGAGGTTTGCACCTGGAACTAATGAGACAGCGGTTTTAATGACTTCTTGTGAGAAGTATACAGCAAATTCACTCAAAAAGACGTAAATTACTCGTGGCTGCACATCTCATTTTCCAGGACAACGTTCGTCCGCACGTGGAAGATGCAATCGAGACAACGAGACAGTGTGAGGCAGAAGTATTAGTTCACACCCCCACAGCCCAGACAAGAAACTACGAAAACAAGAAAACGAACAGTTTCGACGCTAAGATGCCCGTAATGCTTGCATGTAAAGTTCAGTTGCGGTTTTCGACTCATGGACACATGGAGAAATAGCATGAAATCTCCAGATATGTGAAATTGTCCAACACCCACACTGCAGATATCTTTCAAGTAAAAGGAGAAAAGCATCTGGGGCACTAACTATATACACTGCAGAGCGAAAAATACTGTTAGTTTACAAACGAATACGTATGTATGTAGATGCACTGGAAAATACCTTAATGTACGACATATACATATTAAGGCTGTCCATCTTGAGGAAAATAAGTAACAAGCAATGATGGAGAAGTTACATACTAGACATTATAAAAAATATTCACTGTAATCATCTCAATAGGAATCATCTCAATAGAAATTTCAGAGTTGCTCAAAACAAACGAAGATTTCACAAAAAAATTTGCAGTTTGAGGTGCGCTGTCTGTGTTTGTTGGTCATGGGCATTAGGAGAAACAGTGTGTCACTTGTGTGATCTGTTCTCACATCCCAGAGACAGGAAGTAATGTGTATATGAGATGAGTAGGACAGGATAGGCTAGACGGGAGGCTAAACATCTGCCGCAGAACTGATCTCATACAACCTTTCGTATTGCAAATGTTACTCCTCTTCCAACATTATTTATTTACGTCTATTGCCCCCTTCTCCTGCTATTAATTACCATAATTTCAGCGTAAATATTACATTCTATAACACAGAACTAATATCATACATCCTTTCTTATTGCAAAAGTTACTCCTCTTTCACGCCTATTTATTTACATCTATTGCCCCTTTCCTGCTGTTAATTACACTAATTTCATCGTAAATATCACATTCTGTAACACAGAATGCCGCCTATTTAAATTTGTCACCTCACCAGATAGTACAGCTCATACAATCTTAGCCCGCCGTGTAGTCTCTATTAAGAAGCTAACATCTTTGATGATACGTCTCCCAGTGTTAAGATCCACTGTGCCACTCCACAACGTCCACCGGCCACTTGGTATTCTGCAATTCGTGTAGCTCGAGTAAGTAGGGTGCGTCCAGTGCGTACCATGTCGCTGCGGAGGGACATCCCCCACTGCATGTTCGACTACTCCAAACCTCCTATTGACCACTCTATTTATGCTATCAGTTTGATTATTTCTCGTCCTGGTGATGTTCTTTACGTTTTTAGCCTCCTTACTTTCACTGTACTGAATCTGGAAGGCATTATTTATTCCTTATTATCTTAGCACTGCGTCGAATTTATGACTCTGACGTAAGTAATGGCCGGATCGTATATTTTTACCTTCTTTGGATTATTTCTCATCTCTGACATCAAACTTGCTTTAATGCTTCGATTTTGCCACTGTTTCACACTATCACAATTCGATCATATTTATAGCCGATGACACTAACTGCAGATGAATCATCTCTTGAACAATAGATTGATGATCTTGCTGTTCAATCCCTTAACCCTGCACCAACTAACAACACGATTCCATTCGCCACAAAGCAGTTTCCGAGTCGGGAAAGCAGGAACAGGCCAGATCCTACATCTGACACAATAAATGGTGGAGGGCTCTGAGTACAAAAGCATTACAGTAATGACCTTTATTGACTTGACTGGCGGTTACAACACCACCAACCACAGGAAAATACCGATTAAGGAGTACGATCTGAAGAGGGCACATCATACGACGTACATGGTTTCAGCACACTATCGCAACGGGAGATTCTCCGCTAGTCTTTAAAGAGATACCAATAGTGGTGGATAAATAAAAGTGGTTCTTTACGAGAAGCTGTGCTGCTTCAAGCAATGTGCGATCTGTAAAAGAATTACCAACCAGTTTCCAGTCTGGCATCACATTTCATATACGCAGACGATATTGCCAGTGACAAATCACGGACGATGGACGATCACTTTCGATGACGACAGGGTAGTGACAACTGAAGGAATGAGCTCCACCGAGATAAACAAAAAAAAACAAAAAAAAACAACTGATGCATACTCGGGTGAACGTATCTTTGCTGAGAGGTAAACCCCAAATGGAGAATACCAACAAGAGGCAAACCTACAGTTTCTGTGTCTATGGGGCACAAACACCTCATGGTACGGCGAGGTGAATGACGACAGAACTGTACCAGTAGAACGGTCATGAAAGCGCACTAGTGTTGTTTGCGTTTAGTGCTGTTACCAGGCTTGGCAGGGTATATAAGGCCGTGAAGAGTGCCAGATGTTGAGTGATCACTCTAAGGACAAGAAGAAGCCACCTACTGGTATGACATACCAGTGACCTTCATTGACTTGACTGGCGGTTAGAACACCATCGACCACAGGAAAATACCGATTAAGGGGGAGTTTGATTAGGGCGTCATTCCGAGACTTCGGTTGGCCCGTCGATCGAATATCAAGATTTATGCATACTTCATGGGAATGTGAAGGAAGATCGACTCGTCATCAGGTTTTAGGTGGATCATAACTGACTAGATCTTCATCTACATGGATACTCTGCAAATCACATTTAAGTGCCTGGCAGAGCAGAGGATCACATTGGGCACCAAGCACGTTGCCGGCCCATCGCATCTGCGCGTTTCATCAGAGAATAAGTTACAGATTCCATGCAAAATTCTGTGAGGAGCCACACCATCGGTCGGAGAACAACAGCAGCCAGAGTAGGAAATTACTTTCCCATGCGTCGGCCGCTGTTAATGCTACAGCATAAGCGACTGCGTCTGGAGTATTTCCAAGACCCGAAAGTATAGACTGCTGACGAATAGCGTCAGAATCTACTCGGAAATGAATCGCGGTTCTGAAATGCCCCGGATGGCCATTATCGGCGAGTACGGCAGTGACCTGGCAAGAAGCCCAGTTCTGAAACGTCCAAGTTGTTTGAAACTGTATGCTGGACCGTGACTCGAACTCGGGTCCTTTACTTTTCGCGGGTAAGTGGACTGACTGAGCTACCCAAGCAAGACTCTTTACCCGTTCGCACAGCTTTACTTCCGCCCCTACCTCGTCACCTACTTTCCAAATTTCAGAAACGCTCTCCTGCGAACCTTGAAAAACTAACACTCCTGGAAGAAAGGACATTGCAGAGGCATGGCTTAGCCACAGCCTGGGGTGTGCGCCGTCATCAAACTTCCTGGCAGATTTAACTGTGTGCCGGACTGAGACTTGAACTCGGGACCCTTGCCTTTCGCGGGCAAGTATGCACTGACTGAGCTCGCCAAGCACGAGTCACGACTCATCCTCACAGCTTTAATTCCTCCAGTACCTCGTCTTCTACCTTCCAAACTTCACAGCACTTGCCAGAGAAAGGCAAAGGTCCCGGGTTCGAGACTCGGTCAGCCACACAGTTTTAATCTGCCAGAAAGTTTCATATAAGCGCACATTGAGCTGTAGAGTTAAAATTTCACTCAGGTCCAGTTCTTCAAATGTTTTGGAGAGTCACAGCGCCGTTACTCCCGGCGTCATGGTGTGGGAAGCCATCGTGTATGGCTTCAGGTCACGGCTGACAGTAACTGAGGAAACAGTGATAGCAAAATAATACTTCATGAACATTCTGCGTCCTCATTTGTAAACTACTTTTCGAAAGGATTGTGGTGCCATTTCTCAACAGGACAGTGCTACTTCGCACATGGCACGTTTCTCTGTGACCTGTCTGCTTGATGTTGAGGTACTCCTGTGGCCAGAGATAACACCATGTCTCTCCTCGACAGAACATGTGTGGGCCATTTCGAACGTCAACTTCGCTCCAGAGCCGGTATTCAGCATATCAAGGACCAGTTACAACAGTTCAGGGCCAGATTGCCTCAGGAGAGGATGCAACGGTTTTACGAGACCCGTCACAACCGAATCAGTGCATGCATGCCGACCAGAGTGGTAAGTCATACCGCCAATTTCTTCGTGAATTTGACGCAATTTATTTTCACTGATATACTATCACATACCTTTCAACCTGAGAAGTGTCATTTCCTTTCTTTCTCCTCTTCTGGGTGCTTCACTTTTTTTTTATCGGAAAGTGTAATGTTATGGCACTGAGTTTGCTTATTGCAGAGTATCCCGCTCCATTAGGAAGAGATTGGTTTTAGCCGAATTATATGAGTTAAGAGCTACATTGAAACGGAGTCTAAAAAGATAGTTGCACACTTCAGCGTTTCTCACTGCTGTGACAGTAGCGTCTGCTCGTCGAGCTGTCCACAGCAGCAAACTGGTAACTCCTGTCATCAAATAGAGCTCATAATAATGTCATGGACACAATAGTGGTGTCTGGGCTCTTTCATTACTTAACAGGAAAAAAAATTACGTTATCAGTTTTCTGGAAAGATGCTGTAACATATTGTTCGTAAAACCTGTCATAATTTATGGTTGGGGGCTGAAGATTGATCCACTAAATGGTCACCACAATCCTGTTTTCAAGTCATGCGTAGTTTCTTGGTATAACTGAAAAGAATTTTCTTCGACTTCTCGTACATCGGTAAGAGCAGACACGCATCATCACAAAAGAGTTGCAGTACTGACGCTGAGTAACAGTATCTTAATTAGCCGTTACATGTACTACAGTTGTGCAGAGCTCTGTGAGCAGACCTGTATGAAGCGACTCATGCACGACGGTTTTGTTCGACGTCTTTAGGCTGCCTCTCCTAACTCTTCGGTTTACTCTAAGACCAACACGCCACTCTAATGCCCGAGGGACGGATCGGAACATAGGCAGACTGCCTCCGAACTCCTCGCCACTCTGGAGACAGCGTTTGCGTCGTATATGAAACACCACGTAAGTGTGTAATTACATCTTGTTTCCCTTATCCTTAAACTGGTGAGACGGCAATGCACGCGGATGATATCTTACACCGCCGCCAATATGTTGACAAATAAACACTCCGTCATTTTCAAGGCACAGACATTACGAGCAAAGCAAAGAGAGCTTCACTGCTAATTTAAACGTAGCCAAAACCTCTCAGACAAACAGAAAGTAAACGATGTCAAAGTTAGTGTAAGAAGGGCTGTGCGTGATGCGTTCATTGAATTCGAAAGTAAAATTCTATGTACCGACTTGACAGAAAATCCTAGGAAGTTCTGGTCTTACGTTAAATCAGTAAGTGGATCAAAACAGCATATCCAGACACTCTGGGATGATAATGGCATTGAAACAAAGGATGACACGCGTAAAGCTGAAATACTAAACACCTTTTTCCAAAGCTGTTTCACAGAAGAATACCGCACTGCCGTTCCTTCTCTAAATCCTCGCACGAACGAAAAAATGGGTGACATCGAAATAAGTGTCCAAGGAATAGAAAAGCAACTGAAATCACTCAACAGAGGAAAGTCCACTGGACCTGACGGAATACCAATTCGATTCTACACACAGTACGCGAAAGAACTTGCCCCCCTTCTAACAGCCGTGTACCGCAAGTCTCGAGAGGAACGGAAGGTTCCAAATGATTGGAAAAGAGCACAGGTAGTCCCAGTCTTCAAAAATGGTCGTCGAGGAGATGCGCAAAATTATAGACCTATATCTCTGACGTCGATCTGTTGTAGAATTTTAGAACCTGTTTTTTTGCTCGAGTATCATGTCCTTTTTGGAAACCCAGAATCTGCTCTGTAGGAATCAACATGGATTCAGGAAACAGCGATCGTGTGAGACGCAACTCGCTTTATTTGTTCATGAGACCCAGAAAATATTAGATACAGGCTCACAGGTAGATGCCATTTTCCTTGGCTTCCGGAAGGCGTTCGATACAGTTCCGCACTGTCGCCTGATAAACAAAAGAAGAGCTTACGGAATATCAGACTAGCTGTATGGCTTCATTGAAGAGTTTTTGACAAGCAGAACACAGCATGTTGTTCTTAATGGAGAGACGTCTACAGACGTTAAAGTAACCTCTGGCGAGCCACAGGGGAGTGTTATGGGACCATTGCTTTTCACAATATATATATAAATGACCTAGTGCATAGTGTCGGAAGTTCCATGCGGCTTTTCACGGATGATGATGTAGTATACAGAGAAGTTGCAGCATTAGAAAATTGTAGCGAAATGCAGGAAGATCTGCAGCGGATAGGCATTTGGTGCAGGGAGTGGCAACGGACCCGTAACATACACAAATGTAATGTATTGCGAATGTATAGAAAGAAGAATCCATTATTGTATGATTATATGATAGCGGAACAAACACTGGTAGCAGTTACTTCTGTAAAATATCTGGAAGTATGCGTATGGAACGATTTGAAGTGGAATGATGATATAAAATTAATTGTTGGTAAGGCAGGTGCCAGGTTGAGATTCATTGGGAGAGTCCTTAGAATGTGAAGTCCATCAATAAGGGAGGTGGCTTACAGAACACTCGTTCGACCTATACTTCAGAATTGCTCATGAGTTTGGGATCCTTAACAGGTCCGGTTGACAGAGGAGATAGAGAAGATTCAAAGGAGAGCGGCGCGTTTCGTCACAGAGTTATTTGGTAGGCGTGATAGCGTTAAGAAGATGTTCAGCAAACTAAAGTGGCAGGCTCTGCAAGAGCGGCACTCTGCATCACGGTGTAGCATGCTGTCCAGGTTTCTAGAGGGTGCGTTTCTGGATGACGTATCGAATATATTGCTTCCCCCTACTTATACCTCCCGAGGAGATCACGAATGTAAAATTAGAGAAATTCGAACGCGCACGGAGGCTTTCAGACAGTCGTTCTTCCCGCAAACCATACGCGACTGGTGCAGGAAAGGGAGGTAATGACAGTGGCAGGTAAAGTACCCTCCGCCACACACCATTGGGTGGCTTGCGGAGTATAAATGTAGATGTATATGTACGAGTGCGTGCTGTGCAAGGAAATTTAAACTCTAGAGAGGTGGGGTTACGGCGACCATAAACCATGACAAGGGATGTGCAGAAAAAGACAAAACGCGCACACCGCAAACAAATAGCGCCGGCAACAATATCAGAAGTTGCCGTTAGTGAATTGTAATTACCAATGGGTGATGAAGCAGCAGTAACTCTGTCTATCTGTTTCTTGACAAGGGATCGAGCAGGATTCGAAGCAGAATTTAAGCAAAGTGCTCCATCTCTATTTATAAGGTTCAAACTGCTACAGCAGCTGTGTGAATCTCCGTTGTTATAAGAGGGCTATATTTTTTTTTTTTACGTCAGGGTACATTTGGTCTAGAAAGACAAACCACAATGGAAATAAAAAATGTGTTATTTGCAACATTTAGCTATTTATTTACATATTGGCCGCTCCGGCTTCTACCAACTTCCTCATGTCATTGTCATAGAAAGCAACCGCCTGTGCTTTCCGCCAATTCTCTACGCTGTTCTGCAGCTCGTCGTCTGTGCCAAAGTGCTGTTAGCCAGCCGTTCGCGTGAGCAGAGATTTAGAGGCAGCCAACTCCAGGCTGCGTGGTGGGTGATCAAACACTTGCCGTCGACAACGCTGCAGGAGCGTCTTTGCTGTTGATGCAATGTGAGGTTGAGCGTTGTCATTAAGAATGGAAATGGCTGATGAGAACAATGCTCTTCGCTTGTTCTGATTTGCCCTTCGTAGATGATTTTCTCGAATCACCTAATCCACTCGCTGAATAAGATCGTCGGTTGATGCTTCCTTCGATGGCCACCGGCATCATGAATGTCTGTACGTTTTGCTTCAAAGTGTCTCCATTATTGCCACACTTTGCTGTCCAGCATGATAGTAGCTCATTTTAGTTTCGTCAGTATGTACTGTACTTCCTCGATTCAGCGCCATGATTTCATACGGGATACTCTACCTGCGCTGCTAGAACATGTGCCTTTACAAGTACGACAAAACATGTGGTTCATGCACGATGGAGCTCCTGCACATTTCAGTCAAAATATTCGTACGCTTCTCAACAACAGATTCGGTGACCGATGGATTGGTAGAGGCGGACCAATTCCATGGCCTCCACGTTCTCCTGACCTCAATCCTCTTGTCTTTCATTCATGGGGGCATTTGAAAGGTCTGGTCTACGCAACCCCAGTACCAAATGTAGAGACTCTTCGTGCTCGTATTGTGGATGGCTGTGATACAATACGCCATGCTCCAGGGCTGCGTCAGCGTATCAGGGATTCCATGCTACGGAGGATGGATGCATGTATGCTCGCTAACGAAGGACATTTTGAACATTTCCTGTAACAAAGTGTTTGAAGTGACGCTGGTACGTTCTGTTGCTGTGTGTTTGCATTCCATGAATAATGTGATTTGAAGAGAAGTAATAAAATGAGATCTAATATGGAAAGTAAGCGTTTCCGGACACATGTCCACATAACATATTTTCTTTCTTTGTGTGTGAGGAATGTTTCCTGAAAGTTTGGCCGTACCTTTTTGTAACACCCTGTATATGCACAAAGCTTCATCGAATTTTCACTGTGGTTTTAATTTTGCAACCGTCGGACCTTGAAAAAAAAATTGCCCTAGTATTTAACAAGTCGAAAGGTGCCAAGGCACTGCCCCACAATGGCAGATTTGCTCGGCTGTTGTAAGCATGTGTAAGGTATAAATTCTCTACACTGGTCCTCCAAGGTGCTGACTACTGTTGCCATATGTTCTGATTTTCCGAGGATGTTTCGCTTTTTAGGGATGTAATGACCGGTTACACTTTAACCTCAGGCCTACTTTCTGGCCCTGCGAATAATTTATTTGCCCTATCTGCAACATTTCCCTATCAGCAGATACAAGGAATCTTACCTGCAGATATTCTGCCCCCTTACAATAGCATCATCGCAAGTTGAGCACACAATACGTGTCCCCACGAGAAAAAGTTAGATGATAAGGGACAATGGAATTGACACGAAGTGATAACAGACAAGCAACAGGTCGGTGGAATCTACATTTGCACCTATATACACTCAAACTAATCCAGCCAACGTACGGTGCGAGCCAGAGCTAACCCTCTACAATTACTAGACATTTACTTTCCTGTTCCTCTCACAAACAGAGCAGCAGGGGAAAGAACGACTCTCTATATGCCTCCACACGAGCCTTACTTTCTTTTATCTCATCTTCGTGGTCGTAACACGAAATATATGTTGGAGGCAATAAAATCACTCTATAGTCGGCTACAAATGCGTGTTCTCTATACACATCAAATAAAGTTTTCCATCACCTCGCTTCCGAAAGTGCCGCAAACTGTACGAACATTGGAATGGAGATATTTATTGCCCACGAAAACCACACATTGAGTGATGTACCACCATACAGCGAGACCTTCAGAGGTGGTGGCCAAGACTACTGTACACACCGGTACCTCTAATACCCAGTAGCACGACCTCTTGCATTGACGCATGCCTGTATTCGTCGTACCATACTATCCACAAGTTCATCAAGGCACTGTTGGTCCAGATTGTCCCACTACTCAACGGCGATTCGGCGTAGATCCCTTAGAATGGCTGGTGGGTCACATCGTCCATAAACAGCCCTTTTCAATCTATCCTGGGCATGTGCGATAGGGTTCACGTCTGGAGAACATGCTAGCCACTCTAGTCGAGCGATGTCGTTATCCTGAAGGAAATCATTCACAAAACGTGCAAGATGGGGGTGCGAATTGTCGTTCATGAAGACGAATGCCTCGCCAATATGCTGCTGATATGGTTGCACTATCGGTCGGAGGATGGCATTGACGTATTGTACAGCCGTTACGGCACCTTACATGACCACCAGCGGCGTACGTCGTCCCCACATAATGCCACCCCAAAACAGCAGGCCACATCCACCATGCTTCACTTGCTGGACAATGTGTCTAAGGCGGTCTGTCTGACCAGTTTCCCTCCAAACACGTCACCGACGATTGTCTGATTGAAGGCATATGCGACACTCATCGTTGAAGAGAATGTGATGCCAATCCTGGGCGGTCCATTCGGCGCGTTGTTGGACCCATCTGGACCGAGCTGCATGGTGTCGTGTTTTCAAAGATGGACCTCGCATTGGACCTCTGGTGTGAAGTTTCGTATCATGCAACCTATTGAGAACGGTTTGAGTCGTAATACGGCGTCCTGTGGCTGCCCAAAAAGCATTATTCAACATGGTAGGGTTGCTGTCAGAGTTCCTCCGAGCCATAGTCCGTAGGTAGTGGTCATCCACTGCAGTAGTAGTTCTTGGGCGGCCTGAGCGAGCCATGTCATCGACATTTCCTGTCTCTCTGTATCTCCTCCTTGCCCGAACAACATCGCTTCGATTCACTCTGAGATCTCTGGACTCTTCCCTTGTTGAGGGCAGAAAGCAACAAGGCGGACGCGATTGAACTGCTGTATTGACCGTCTAGGCGTGGTTGAACTACAGACAAAACGAGCCGTGTACCTCCTTCCTAGTGGAATGGCTCTCCCTCCGGAGAGGCTCTCCTTCCTCTGGAGAGGAGTCTCCTCTCTCCGGAGAGGCTCCCCTCCAACTGTAGAGCCGTCTCCTCTCTCCGGAGAGGCTCCCCTCCCACTGGAGAGGCGTCTCCTCCCTCTAGAGGGACTCACCTCCCTCTGTTGATGCGCCTCCTCCCTCCAGAGAGGCTCTCCACTCTCTGGAGAATCGTTTCCTCCCTCCGGAGAGGCTCTCCTCCCTCTTGTGAGCCTCTCCACCCTCTGGAGAGGCGTCTCCCCCCTCCGGAGAGGCCATGTTGGAATCGTGGTTTGCGGTCGTTTCCACCATATTTGTAACGTCATGGGTCAAAGCAGACGGGCTGGATCGGACACCTCCTTATTTATCGCAGAGTGATGCCGTTTCCAGCAGTCGACAGAGCATGAAATTGCGCTTAATTTGATGTATAAGAAGTACATGTTTGCGAAAGTAGTTTATTTTGCAAAATAAATATACTCTGAACATGCGAGATATTTGTCATCCGCGATAATTGACATCCATGCGAACGTCTAAAAATTAACACAAAAAATCGAAACTGTAGTATGATTATTTACTAATCGGAAAAAGTGTATTTTGACCCTCTGGTAGCGATTAGTATGATAAAATAAAACGTAATATCGAACACTACACTTTGCGTCTTGGAAATTATGCATATTTGTACTTTGAGATCGCGAACTGTACAAACTATGTGACCAAAGAGCTCACGATGGACTCTGACTTATAGAAGGATTATTCAAGACTCTAAAAATGTCTATTTTGACTTTCTAGTACCTATTAATGTGACTGTACGAAATATAATGGCGCTTCATTTGATGTATAAGAAGCAGATGTTTGCGAAAGTAGTTTTTTTGCAAAATTTTGCGTCTCCTCCCTCCAGAGAAGCTCTCCTCCTTCTGGAGAGGCTCTCCTCCCTCTGGAGAGGAGTCTCCTCCCTTCGGAGAGGCTCTCCTCCCTCTGGAGAGGAGTCTCCTCCCGCCGGAGACGCTTTTCTCCCTCTGGAGAGGCGTCTCCTCCATCCGGAAGGGCTCTCCTACCACTGGAGAGGCTCTCCTTCCTTCAGAGAGGCTCTCCACCCTCTGGAGAGCCGTCTCCTCCCTCCGGAGAGGCTGCCCTGCCTCTGGAAAAGCTTTCCTCCCTCCAGAGGGGCTCTGCTCCCTTTGAACAGTCAAAGGGACTGTGTCTGAGATACAATATCCATGATGAATGTCCATCTTCAGGAGTTCTTGGAACCGGGGTGATGCAAAACGTTTTTAGATGTGTGTATATTTCCTCAACAGTGTTCCTCGGAAAGAACGTCGCCTTTCCTCCAAGGATTTCCTCTCCAGAATACTTTCGTATTGTTCGCACCTACCACTAACAAATATAGTAGCCGCCTCGGTATTGCTTCGATGTAGTCCTTCAGTCCGGCTTGGTGCAGACCTCAACCACTCGACAGCTCTCAAGAATAGGTCACACTAATGTCCTATACCGAAGAGCCAAAGAAATTGGAATAGGGACGCGTATTGAAATAGAGACATATGTAAACAGCCAGAATACGGCGCTGCTATCGGCAACGACTATGTAAAACAACAAATGTCTGGTGCTGTTTTTATATCGGTTACTGCTGTTACAATGGCAGGTTTTCAAGATTTAAGTGAGTTTGAACGAGGTGTTATAGTCGGCGCACGGGCGAAATGACACAGCATGTCCGAGGTAGCGAAGAAGTGGGGATTTTCCCGTACGACCATTTCACGAGTGTATCGTGAATATCAGGAAGCCGGTAAAACATGACAGCTTCGACATCGCTGCGGTTGGAAATAGATCCTACAAGACCGGGACTCACGAGACGACCTCATGAACCCATGGATCCTGCATGTTAGCAGGGGACTAGTCAAGCTGATGGAGGCTCCGTAACGGTGTGAGGCGTGTGCAGCTGGAGTGATATGGGACCCATGATACGTCTAGATACGACTCTGACAGTTGACACGTACGTAAGCATCATGTCCGGGTTTCTGCATCGATGCATATCCATTGTGCATTACCTGCATTCATTCATATCCGTTGTGTACTTCGAATGAGTTGGGCAATTCCAGCAAGACAATGCGACACCCTACATGTCCAGAATTGCTACAGGGTGGCTCCAGCAATTCTCTTCTGAGTTTATACACTTCCACTGGCCACCAACTCCCTAGTCACGAACATTATTGAGCACATCTGTGAAGCCTTGCAACGTGTTGCTGAGAAGAGATCTCAACACCATCGTAGCTTTACGGATTTATGGACAGCGCTGTATGATTCATGGTATCCGTTCCCTGCAACACTACTTCAGTCATTCGTCGAGTCCATGCCACGTCGTGTTGCTGCATTCCTACGTGCTTGCAGGGGCCTACACAGTATTAAGTATGTGTACCAGTTTCTTTGGCTCTACAGTGTATATGTGGTCTCCTCCTTTGCAGGTGAGTCACACTTTCCCAAAATTCTCCCAATAAACCGAAGTCGACCATTCGCCTTCCCTACTATAATCCTTAAACGCTCTTTCCATTCCATATCCCTTTGGTACGTTACGCCTAGATATTTAACAGACCTGACTACTTGATACTGCATTCCTATATTGCGGGTTTGTTTTTTCTACTCTACATTATAATGAACTTTAAAAAACAAGATTCAATATGACATAAACTTGTTACAGCATGGGACGACATAAGTCCACATTTCTTGAATAGTTGTCGACTAGCTGGTCCTCCAGAGGAAGTCAGAGAAACATGAAAAAAAAACGATTGTACAACAAATAAAAGAACATCGAGCACTTAGACACTGTAAACTTGTGACAAGCGGAACACCATCCTCAGAATCACACAGGAGAAATTGTGATAACCATAACAGACGAGAGTTCCGGATGCAAATGGCGTTAAGGGCTGAAACGCGTACCCCATCAGCATCGGAGAGTGTTGAGCATGCAGCCAGCAAGACAAGCTGCAAGTACGTGTGATTTCAACAGTCGAGATTGGCGCTGACATACTCTCGTAGCCATAGCAGAATCATGTCTACGTGATTCTGTACTGGACTGATTGAAAAGTAATGGAAACTAGCTCATGTCAACACGAAATGGTGGCGATGTTTGCACTAACGAGTTAATTACACTATCACTTACCTACAATTCATTGGACTCCGTTTGAAGTCCGCGTAAGAGTGGGCTTGGAGTCAGTGTCTTTATGGCTTTTTTGTCTCAGAGTAAACAAAGTGGAGTGAATATCCCAGAAAAAATTATTTATTTAGATAAACCTTCCGAGGGGCCAGCATTAACCGTTCCAGCAGCCTTTGATCACAGAAGTGAGGGAAGGCTCCCTGACGTTTCAATCGGCCGTTCTGTGGCGGCGCCCGGTTGGCGATTTCGGAGAAAGAACAGTCTCCGTGTGTTCTGGCGTGTCTACATCACGAATGTGACTGTAACACTTCTGTCTTTTACCAATTTACGCCATCTTGTGACTATTTCATATTAATTATTTGGGTGATATTAAAACTGATTCGTCCCCACCATCCGATCGTCTATCATCTAGGTACCACATGGAGGGCGAAGAAAATTTATGTTATTGCTAATATTTGCCTATGTTTTCTGGCTTGTTCGGTGTTAACTCAAATGATCTGTGATTGCTGTCTTTAAATTCGTAACTTTGCCTCCTGTATGAAGAAAAAATTGAAAATAGTATTAGTCAACCGTTAAATAATCTTTCTTTACAATGTACGAGACTACACACTCACTGATGTCTCTCAAAGTGTAGGTTATACCTCGCGAAAAATCTCAGGTTCACATCTTCACCCCTTGAAAGTGACGAGGTGTTCATCTCTTGAACTACCGGTCGCTGTCGAAGACGTAATTGGCTGCATTATTGTGAGCTACTTGAACGTTTAATACGCCGGGAGAAACTCGCGCTTCACAGTAAGACAGAGCCTGGTGTGCACTGTACAGTAGGCTCCTCAAGTACAGAATGTAGCGCGAAAAGTTATCCCCGACGTCGTGCGGGTGCAGCGGGTGCTGCTAACAGGCCCGCAGCGGATGACCACAGGGTTAATCAGAGACACTGGCCGGCTCCGAGATAAGGGCTGCCCAAGCTGGGGACGGCAGGGCCCGTGTCTGATCCGTCGCCACCCCCACCGCCGCCCCCGCCCCCGCCCCCACCGCCGCCGCCGCCGGCTACTGAATCAGCCGATGACGCTAATGAGATATCGGGCCGGATAGCGTTGCGCGGCGCGGCGGTCTGCGAGCCAGGAAATTGCTCTCGGCGACGGCGGCTGCGGATCCCCGCGCCTGCATCCGGCGTCTGCAAATAAATGGGCTGTCCACAGCCCACGGGCTCGTCACGTCGGGCTGCCAGGCGTCAAAGAAACCACGTGGCCGCACCTCTTTTCATCCTTTGGCATCCGCTGTTATCAGTCACATTTGGCATCCGTTTAAAACTCTGATCGATACATAGAGAAATCTTCAGAGAGTGATATGATACGCAATATATGGGATAAATCAGAAGACGTTTCTTTATCAGATTTGTGGAGCATACAGAAGACGCGACGGCTGCTACTTGCACGATCGGTGTGCACTGGAAAATATTGAACATCACTGCGACGAACGTTGACTCACCACAAGTTTCAAGTGGAAATCCTAATGAATTCACTAAAACAAAAATACTTACAAGGAACCTCTTGAGTGCAATGTCGCAAGTTCAATATTTAGAAATGCTTATTTGGAAGTGTTGTGTAAACTATTAGGAAAGGAAAAATATTGGCTGCTTATGATTCACCACGTCCATCATGTGGGCAAGATAAAATGAATGTCTGGAAGGTGCAGAGACAGGCCTTCCACGGATGTATGTATTGCTCGTCACAAAAAGCACATCGTCGACTTCCTAGAAATGTACAAGACAAACCATTAACTGGCGTCACGAATACCGAATGGAAAATAGAGCGCCATAGTGATCACAAAGATTGGCACCATCAAGATCGAAGGCGAACTCCTTGGATATTACAAGCCGTGCACATCGTTCAGCTGAGTATACACTATTAAAGAATGCAAATAGAATCATATTGGTGTAAAGAGGTGATGAGAACCGATGGAATATGATGCCATGGAACCGAATACGAAGCAGTCTGTCGTGGAGCGCATCGTGAAACTGGCTATCCTTTCAGGCGTTGCTGCAGATAGTGCGATAATATACTCTATAGACACGGAAAAAACAAACATCTAGGGGCTCAGTTAGTCCAGTGACTCAGGATGGTATAACTGCAGCGTCACACACTTTTCAGGAGGGATGGTTTGCTCTAAGGAAGTATGATTTTTATACGCAGACCAGGAATCAAGCAAAAGCAAGTTTTTTCGAACAGCTATTGGCCAAAGGCAGTGCTCATACCGCGGTTGTAGCTCTATTACACCCATTTTCCCACTCTTGCTTGCTGTGACGTAAATAGTCTCTGTTACCCTTGCAGGATCTTTCTAGAGAGAAGGAATCGTAGGAGGATTGACATCACGAACTTTTCGCAGCACAATAAATAACTTTCCAGCCAATTTAGCATCCGGATTAACAGTCGGCATAATTTTATACGAATGCGTTAAGGCACTGCTATTAGTTGACCTTGGTCCAACTCTCTTGGTACTTCTAATTTTCAGGGTTCCTTTCATATGCATTTCCTCTTCAAAACCCGTACGGTGGGATATGTTTGTTTATCTCATCTACAAATTTTCAGGTCGTTTCCTCGGTTTTCTGTGCATCGTCAAATTGACGCGTTGTTTGAAAATCGTCATATAGCGTCTCCTAGTCCTATTGTGGTGTTTGAAGTAATGCAGCCACCTACTGCTTCCTTGAAATCACTGTAATCTACGGCGCGCCGTTTGATGTGCATAACGTAGTAGGTCAATATATGCACATACTGTAAATTGCATCGAGCATCCTTCAAACGCTCAAACACCAATTTTGTATCAAGTTATCCTTGCCCTCACTTGAATATCCGTAATTTATCCGATGTACTACATGGTCATATTGCTGCGGAATTATTCGAAATCTATTCACAATTGTTTTTTGACTATGCTGCGCATGGTATTCCCTACATGTTTAGTACCCGCTCCTTGGACAACGATTGCCCTTTACTACGTTCCACTAGAGACGGGATTTGCGGCTCCCTGTCCGACAAGAATGATGAACTGCATGGCTCGACAACTGTTTGAATACCGCTAATATTTTATCTACAATTTTTTTCTTACTTTGCAAAATACTTGGGTTCCTTTCTGACGAAGTGTTAACTTCGGCAACTGTTGTTGTCGGCATAATAGAATGTTTTCTCTTTTTGTCTTTACCATTGCTCTGCTCCGTGTCAATACCACTTGCGCTGTAGTGCCGTTTTGAGTTACTTTTTGGCTAATTCAGCTGTTCTCCGTAGCCCATGCTGTGCTTGCATTGGATACCTGCAGTCCCGCCCCCTGTTATCAATAGAAGCCATTACTGTGTTTGCATGGTAGACAATATGTGGGACGTCGAATGCCTTATACACCTTTGGCCTTTTGCGACCTCGCACCAAAGGGGTTCCTTGTTAGTACAAACCAATCACTTCCAGATCCCATTCTCCACGAATAAGATGATTTTTAAATTTTTGTGATTTTTCTTTTCAAATCTTAATTTGATATCAGTTCTTTATACGTCCAGTTTTCTGTGAACTCGCATCTGGTGTCCTTTCGTTCTCTTCATTTTTATTTGATCATCTTATGATACTATATTTACATAATTAGGAAATTTATTTCTAAATTTGAGTAGAGAACATTCTCTTCGGATTTCTTATGTGTCCACAATAAGAAAAGGAGAAGCAAATTCCATATTACCATTCCGTTTATACAAGAGTAATTTTGGGCCGCATTAATTTTAATGTAACGCCTTTCAAACTGTATTTACTGGTGGTTAGCCGGCAGGAGTGGCTGAGCGGTTCTAGGCGGTACAGTCCGGAACCGCGAGACCGCTACGGTCGCAGGTTTGAATCCTGCCTCGGCCATGGATGTGTGTGAGATCCTTAGGCTAGTTAGGTTTAAGTAGTTCTAAGTTCTAGGGGACTGATGACCTCAGAAGTTAAGCCCCATAGTGAACAGAGCCATTTTTTTACTGGTGGTTATCATGAGGGCGGTGAGTCTTAGACAGACTATTTAGTTGACCGTTATAAACAGCCAGGTAATGGCAACCTAATATATCTGAAGAGTTTCCTAAAAACTCTCTTGTAAGACAGCTATAGCTTCCTGCAGATCCGCTACTTAAGGTGGCAATAGAGAACACTGCCTGCTCTGACAGTCTGCTGTTCCCATGCTGGGACCCAGCAGAATCACACAGCTTCATTTTTGTCTGTGTTCTTGAGCGGTCAACAAGTAACGTCCTCGTTACCAATGTTAATCATGGAGGACCTAGTGACAGACGCTATATTGGCGAAAGTCTGGCGGACCCTCGCATCCGAGGGAACGACGGTTCAAATTCCCATTCGGCCATCCAGATTTTAAGTTTGCCTGATTTCCCTAAATCGCTCCAGTCAAATGCCGGGACCGTTCTGTTGAAAAGGGCAAGACCGATTTCCTCCTCCAATCTTTCGTAATTCGAGCTTGTGCTCTATCTCTAATGACTGCTCTGTCGACAGGAGACAAACTCTAATCTTACTTCCTTCCAAAATCTGCCTCCAAGGCCTCACACATTTGTAGAAGTAATGAGAGACTCTGAAAATCGTGTATGGTGTTTAGCATTCGCCAGATGTTAATGATCTTGGTGGCTCACTCGATCGGACGCACAGTAGGAGCCTACGGGCCAGGTAACACGACATCACGGACCACTATTGCTCATCGTCTCTCTCTAGCTCGTCTGAATCCGACAGTGGAGTCCCTCGGTATGTATTCTACAGCATGCTTTACCTAATATGTTTCAAAATACCGCACTTGCACGTTGAAAAAAAAGTAGAAAATACCACACTTTGCGGTCGGCATGTGGTTCCTCATCCCAATTCAAAACGAAAGTGTATGTAAAAAAACCTAGTGCTGCATACAGGTTTAACAGAAACGCGATTTAAGAAATAGACTCTGGCGACTCTGTAACTGCGTGTAGCGTGGCCAAGAGCAGCTGGCATGAACTCTGTTATTTGCCTGTATGCCCCATTAGCTTTGCGGGTACTGTAGCTCAGCGTGTTCGGTCAGAGGGTAACTGCCTTCTGTAATTAAGAAACTGGGTGAATGGATCGACAATGAACTTGAACTGGTGTCACGGGACGTCCGTCCTATACAACTAACAATAACTAATAAAATGAGATAAAAAAAGGTCAATGAGACGAGGAAATGTGTTGGGAATTGGATGTGCAGGCTCTCTTACGTTCGAATCGCATTCGCGCCAAACAATTGTGGTTTTTTTTTTCAGTTACAGCAACAAATTGTATTCAGTTTACACTTCCACAATGCCATACCGTGTGTATTTCTTTTTGGTTCTGTCATGTTTATTTCAACATTAAGATATAATATGAACTCGTTACTTATGTAAATGATCACTTTATTTCGTCGATGACATGAATAAAGCCAATAGAAAATAATAGTGGATACAGTAACATCCTCTGTATTTAATGTGGTACAAAAAGCACAATAGGTAGGCTACACTAGGTTGCACACTATGCTACTCACAGTAATTCCATTCTGTACTTTTGACATCACCGTTTATCTTACAGAGCAGGCACGTACGCACAGAAGTTACGTTCACTATAGGGAAGACTATCAAAGTGGCCATCATGCATTCGCAGACGTTTTGCTACTCGCTGCATCATACGTTCCTGCTCCCTAAGCAATACACTTGCGTCCAACATTGCCCAAACGGTATGCCCGCGAACTATTAGGGCGTGCACATCCATGGATGGAATATTATAAACTTGTTCCTTTAAGTGTTCCACAAATAAAAATCTAGTAAATTATAGGCCGGGGAAAGTGGAGAGTAGAACGACGGACCTCCACAATCAATCCGTTTCCTTAGAAACGCTTCATTTAAATAGTTATGCACATTAATTCCCCAGTGTGGCAGTGCTCCATCACGCTGAAACCATAGCAATCACCGAAAACTAAGTGGAATGTTTTCTAATGCACAGGGGAGTATTCAATTTGTCCGGCAATAGGTAAGGGCCAAAAAGCACTCCTCCCACAATTCCAGCACACAGGTTTTTTGCAAAAGCGTTCCTGAAAGCCACGTTCACGGATGACATGTTGGTTGTGTTCCGACCAATAATCTTTGCTGCAGAAATTGAATATATCTTCATGAGTAAGGCTAGATTTGCCAGTCCGTATCACGTTACTTATAAAATTTGTAAAATTCTTCAGTTAGCGCAAAAGCCATTCACAACACAGTACTCGTGGAACGCGATCTTCTGGCCGCTGCTGTTGAGTTAAAGTGTAATAGTGTAATGATATTGATATAGTTCTTCCTCGAGCAACACTTCAACAACCAGTCTTTCAGATACCTGGAACTACCACCCAATATCACGGGTACTCCGTCGATGTCATGCATGAGCGTTTTCAAAAACCGCGTCCTCTGTTAGAGGAGTACGTGTAGTCCTTGGACGACCTCTGTCCTTTACTTGTGGACGATGATTGCAATTTGTTTCTGGCGACGAAAAAAATTCTTATCGGAGGGGGGGGGGGGGGGGGGGGGGGGGAGGTACGCCGCAGCATACGCACGAGCAAGAGTAGCAGCAACAGCTTGGTTATCGGATGCATCCAGCGCCAAAAGTGCACCGGCGTATTCATCGTTTGTGTATTCCATCGGGAAACCACACTACGTGAATTTGACAGGACTACTTCCGGTTGCACACCGCACTGTTATAAGACACATGAATGTCACGTGACAAAATGATTTCCTGCTTATAAACGATGAGAACTACGGAAATGAGGACTAAAAAATTTAAAAAAAGTGTCACATGAGGATTAGAACTACAATTTCGCGGTTGAAGTCGGTTGGACGTCCCAACAGTCTAGTCACTCTTTCTCAAGCTTAGGCAAATGTAAGAAATCGGTCGGTTCTTTTTGCATTACATGCAGTTTATGTTGAGCGGGGCTTATGGAGGCGGTACTGAGGAGACCCGGAAAACATGGTTTCTGGATACCAGACCTGAACCGCGGATTCCAAGACGGCTTCGCCCAGAAAATGGCTGAAATTTTTACGCTATATGCCTAACACCACGATCTCGAATAACGTTGAAAATTTTCTTGAACTTCTATCCGTCTCCGAGATACAGAAGTTTTAAGTTACGTTACATGTATACGTAAAATACACATGAAAAACTTTCTATCAGAAAGAAAAGATGTTGCGCAGAAAAATATGCTGTTAAGTGTCTCCGGTATCATTGAAAGGGTTCTACATCTACATTTATACTGCGCAAGCCACCCAACGGTGTGTGGCGGAGGGCACTTTATGTGCCACTGTCATTACCTCCCTTTTCTGTTCCAGTCGCGTATCGTTCGCCGGAAAAACGACTGTCTGAAAGCCTCCGTGCGCGCTCGAATCTCTCTAATTTTACATTCGTGATCTCCTCGGGAGGTATAAGTAGGGGGAAGCAATATATTCGATACCTCATCCAGAAAAGCACCCTCTCGAAACAAGGCGAGCAAGCTACACCGCGATGCAGAGCGCCTCTCTTGCAGAGTCTGCCACTTGAGTTTGCTTAACATCTCCGTAACGCTATCACGGTTACCAAATAACCCTGTGACGAAACGCGCCGCTCTTCTTTGGACCTTCTCTATATCCTCCGTCAACCCGATCTGGTACGGATCCCATGCTAAATTTATTGGCATATAAAATCCTGTATGAGGTGTAAAATTACAGAGTTTTGTGTTATTTCAATTTCACGTAAGTAAACGATCAAAATTCGTTCATCCGAAAAGTTCTTTTCATGTGAGTAACATGCCTTGCTGTAGCGGGAAAATGCTCCTGTCGGACCACAATAAAGGCGAATATGCTCTGAATAAGTAGTGGGGTACATGCTTCCTCAATCTGTTTTCCTCAGTACCTTTAAAATTTTTTCCAAAAAGTTGGGTGTGCTGACGTATTCGTGCTTTATTATGCTGAGAGAGAAGGAGTCAGTGAGAGTGGGAAAGAAGCGGACGAGTATTAAATACTAAAAGATAGTAGACAGAGGTATAGAAATTGCGAAGGAGACAATGGCAGTGTGAGAGAAAGAGGGGGACACCGTGACCGTGGACCACAGTTGACTGTGACAGAACAGTGCTAGTAAAGAGTAAAGGAGACAGTGCCAACGGGAAAGGAGTAAGAGCAGGAGAAAATGGAAGTGAGTGAGAGCCAGTTGTAATGGCAGGTAGACTCTATGACAATCATATCGGTATAGAGATAGACAGTGACAGTGAGATGAAGCAGCGGTAGTGGGAAGGAATGAATGACATAGTAGCAGTAAGAGAGATCAAGTGGGAGGCAGTGTCAGCGAGAGGAGACAGTAGTAATAGAAGAGAACGAAGGAGACTGTGGCTGTGAAACAGGAGACAGTAACAGTTTGAGAGAGACAAAGAGATAAAGATAATGAGTTGGGATGAATAAGTGAGTGAGAATGGACCAGTGACACTGGATGGGTATAAGCAACTTATAGCGACGGACTAGTGTGTGTGAGCGAGTTGCAGTTAGGGAGCTACGGGAGTGAAAGGTGCGTTGCACGTTAAGGGCACCAATACGTTCGAATGCCAGAACTTTTGAGTGAAATTTATAAGGTGTTGAATAAGGTAGAATGAGGTAGTTGGTACTCCATTTTCAGTCAGAATCTTTTAACAAAAGTAACCATATTCGCCTTCTTTGTGTTTTGATAGGAGCATTTTAACACTGGAGATATCACTTTCTAACTTTAACTTTCAAATAAGCTTTGATCACATGTGAAATCTGATGTTGAACACTATTGCACCCTCTGCTCCCGATTGTAGTGCTTAATATTTGATTTCTTGACTGTAAAACTTAAATGCAGAATGCATTTCAGTTAAGGAGTAAATTTTTGTCTCTTATTATTGTTATAGTTGTTCTAAAATGTCCTTCCTGTTCATCTGCAGCCACATGATGAGGTTTGATTAATCATATTCAGATGGATAGCTTCAGTCACATCGGTAAGCTATATCGAGTCAGATCCTTCTAAGCACACATTGCACGACTTCCACCTTCTTAGGGTCCGACTTGTTAGCGGAAGCAGGGGCGAGCCAGGAGTACCAACACAGTCTCCCATGATTTTTTTAATTAAATGTCGTCCATTATCTATTAACTTTATCTGTAATAGGAATAAAAGATATTTCTGACACAGAATCATTCATAATACTTTTGTTTGTACAGTTACACTCTTTCCGTAATAATTTTAGCCATCCCTTTTACTGACACATCCTCTCCGGAGCGGTTGTCGATACGGAGTGACGGTTGTCTGTCAAAAAAAAAACACTGAAAGCTGTTTTTCGAACAATGATGTCGCGTGTCGTTTCAGAGGGCGTTCTCGCCACAAAGAACGCGATTGGCGTTTTATTGCGTCCTTTTAAAGCATTTTAAATAAAGTAACCACAGCCTTTTTAACTAATTTAAGTACTGCAAATATTTATTTAATGTCGCCAGTTTCCATACCATACTGTTGCCATATATACATATGCCCCTCCCCCAATCATGTCCCCGCTCCCTTGCTGGCACAATAAAGTGACGATAAAAGAAATCACTTAATCAAATATCGACCAGCTATCTAGCGTGAGCCTGAGGATGTATTTATTAGGCAACATATGCAGAGGGATCAATGCATGTTAAACGTAGAAAACTAGACTAAACTGAGGTGACGAAAGTCATGGGATAGAGATACGCACATAAACAAATGGCGGTCGTCTCGCGTACATAAGGTATAAAAAGGCAGTGCGTTGGTGGAGCTACATTTTGTACTCAGATGAATCATCTGTGAAATGGTTTCCAACGTGATTATGGCAGCACGACGGGAATTAACAGACTCTGAACTCGGAATGGTAGCTGGAGCGAGTCGCATAGGAAAATCCTATTACGGAAAACGTTAGGGATTTCGATATTCTGAGATCCACAGTGTCAAGAGTGTGAAGAAAACACCGGATTTCGGGCATTACATCTCACCACGACAACGCAGTAGCCGACGGCCTTCACTTAACGACCTAGAGCATTTGTAGCTATTCATGGACTTCATTTTCCCTAATAATGATGTCATGCCACCCGGCTACAACTGTTCGCAATTGTTTTCAAGGACACACTGCAAAATTCGAGCGAATGATTTGACCACCCAGATCTCCCGACATGAACCGCATAGAACATTTATGGGACACAACCGCGAGAATAGTTCGTGCACAAAATCCTAGAGCGCCAACACATTCACAGTTATGGACGGTCACAGAGGCAGCATGACTATGTAAACTCTGAAGGGGACTTCCAACGACTTGTTGAGTCCATGCTATTCTAGCGCTGCACAAAACCCCGTAAAAGAACTTCTGACACGATGTTAGGAGGCGTCCCTTGAAATTTGACACCTCATTATATGTGAATACGTTTATAGTGTTGAAACCAGTCCAGGGTAACAAGCTACTTGTATCTAACATCATGAAAATATGTATGGGCATGTTTGTTTACATAGTATTCTTACATCACATGGTAAAATTTTTTAAATGGTCTTCTTACAGCATGCAGTAACAAATTTTAACGATCCCGTAGCAATTATAAATTCAAGTAGTATTCTAAGAAATATATGGTGGATATGGAGTAATATCGGGTAAAATACAGTCAGTTACACAAGGAAGTGTACGTCATAATTTTGAATCCACCGTACGCAGCGACATCTCTGGTAGTGGTCTCCAATCTGTAATCAATGCGCTTTTGCACAGTGTATAGATAAACAGTGTGAGAGTTGAATGTTTTGGTTTGTCGGTTCCAATTTAAAATGAACGCAAAATATCTGAAGCGTCACTCATTCATATTTATGTCTTCTGAGGTCCGCTAAGAAACTATTTGGTTCGAACGAGGCAGCCTGGGTGCTTCAAACAGGATAATGATCTGAAACATCGCAGCCATCTGTGGAGAGCGTAATGACAAGACAATGGGGTGTCCACGATGGATTGGGCTGAAATGTCTCCGGATGCAAATCCGATCGCAAATCGTACATTAAGATGAAGCGTAAAGGAAATCCAATGTATACTTTGAAGCAGCTGTCATATAAAATCAGGATGAAATGGAGATCGTTACCGACAGAACATGCAGAAAATGTCGTGAAAAGAATGCCAAAAATTTGCCAACCTATAACCTATAATGGCGGCAATTGGATTAAATATTATGTAATTGTGCAATTAGTTCAAAATGTGTTCAAATTTGTGTGAAATCTTATGGGACTTAACTGCTAAGGTCATCAGTTCCTAAGCTTGCACACTACTTAACCTAAATTATCCTAAGGACAAATACACACACCCATGTCCGAGGGCGGACTCGAACCTCCGCCGGAACCAGCCGCACAATCCATTACTGCAGCCCCTTAGACTGCTCGGCTAATCCCGCGCGGCGTGTAAAATTAGTAATAACACGTATTTTCAGGTACATCTATACTTATAGAAGTGTCTTTCATTTCGTACAGATAATGGCGTACGCTTTCCACTATATGTGGAATTCATGTATCCCGATCGAGGTGGCCGCTCTGTGCTCCGAATTGTTGTCGAAGATACCAGTCCACGTAAAGGTGCTTGTATGGTAAAAAATTTCACCTTGATGGGATAAACATATTACTTACTGTAATGGAACAAACGCTCACAAAAAAATCAAGAACATCGTTTCTAAAGGCCTGTAAAGTTACAGTGATATTTAGAATGATATGGAGGGTTATGCCTCCACCTAAAGACATATCACCACATACACCTAGGCACTCCTTTGTCCGAAGGCATTTCCTCTTACAGATGTTTTGTAAATGCAAAGGGTATACTGTTACAGTTCACTGGTAAGCATCTCCTTTTCGATAGAGAAGAAGCAACAATATACGGTTTAGTGCCGTTACCTACTTGATTATTATGATTATTTATTTGAAATTGCAAATAAATAAGTATCCCACACAGCCACGAATCCAAATGTAGCCATTATGGTCGAAAATAATTTTAATTATTCTGTTTGGCGATGATACTTCTCTGTCAAGGAAACTAATTTTCATCAATGACGACAGCCATGTCATTAACTTGCAAAATCGTTACGAACATTTTGGTTTCAATTCATAAGCATCCCTCTGGCGGCCACGGTTCCCTACCAGATCCTTTCCCCTAACGGTGCTTTTCCCATGTAATGAATGCTATACCTTCTGGTCAATGTGTTCAGAAGTGACAGGAGTAAACATCAGTGACAACGAAAAATTTGAGTCAGATCTGGAGACGTGCTGCTATAGCCTACTAGTTAAAGCAACAGGTGCGGTAAACAGGAAACGCAGTTTTTTTACCTGGTCTGGCACAAATTATCATTTGTCATAACAGCATGATCAACGTCATGTCGTCGTTGTCAAAAGCCAGTTCGATCACTCGGTGATGTAGCTTCTTTGAGTAGGCACGCAACATAGGCTCCCTGTAGGCTCTTCCACATCTACTGATCATGACCTTCCCTTTGCCTGTTAAATCCGGCTGCCTTTTTTAGATCTTTGTCCCATCTGTCCGGTGGACTCCCTCGCCGTGCTAAATTGGCTCCAGTGTAGTACCTATTTTGACCACCTGTCATCTTTTCATCGAGCTACTTAACAAGCCCACTTTCATTTCAGGGTATTCACTCTTTCCATTATGTCACTGATCTTCGTTGTCTGTGTGCTAAATTGGCTCCAGTGTAGTACCTATTTTGACCACCTGTTATCTTTTCATCGAGCTACTTAACAAGCCCACTTTCATTTCAGGGTATTCACTCTTTCCATTATGTCACTGATCTTCGTTGTCTGTGTGATGTCATCTGCTTTCCTTCTATCTTTCTTTGTGCAGCTCAACATCAATTTTTCCATTCCTATTTGGGCTGCTATTTGTTTTCTAACAATGAATTCAGTTACTGTCCATGTATCACAGCCTTAAGTTATTACTGGCAGTATACATTGGTCAAAATCTGTATTCTTCATCTCGGCCGACATCTTAGACTTCAAAACTAAAGAGTTGACCCGGGTAGACACATTCTGTGACCCTCTGTAGTCAGGTGTTTCCAACAGACATGTTTCCCTCCGCTGTCCATTCATTCATCTTGATCTTCGTTTTATCATAGTTCATTTTTAGGCCAACTTCAGAACAGACTAACGCAGTTTCAAAAACCATTATTTGAAGTTCTTCCATACTATTCGCAAATTGAACATTAGCATCGGCAAACTTCAAGTTACTTAATCCCTTTCCCAGAATTTTGATTCCCTTCGTTTTCCAATCCACTCTAGACATTACTTTTTGGAGGACTGCTGAAAATAGATGCGGTCAGTAAAGGAGTGTACTGGAGTTGTGTGAGAAGATATGGGTCGGCCTCTTCGGTCCAAAGTGCTCCACAGAAAATATATTATTGTATTTCTATTTATAGAATCTCCATAATTGTTGTAATTGTCCCACTGTCAGTAACGTACTGTCATGGCTCCAACGTGACTGCGCACCGGCAAAATTTTGCGTTCAACTTTGAGATTGTTTAAGCCTCGAACGAAATTGGCGATTTTCATAACATGAGCGGGCGCGCGGTCTACTTTTTGTTGAGTCATCATCAGCTTTCTGGCTGGTTTGATGCGACCCGCCACGAATGTCTTTCCTGTGTCAACCTCTTCATCTCAGAGCAGCACTTACAACCTACGTCCTCAGTTATTTGTTGGATGTATTCCCGTCTCTGTCTTCCTCTACTGTTTAAACCCTTTACAGCTCCCTCTAATACCGTGGAAGCTATTCTTAGTCTAACAGATGTCCTATCATCCTGTCTTTTTTTCTTGTCAGTGTGTTTCATATATTCATTTCCTCTCCGATTCTGTGCAAAACCTCCTCTTTTTTTATCTGATCAGTCCACTTAATTTTCAACATTCGTCTGTAGCACCATTTACATCTACATGACTACTCTGTAATTCACATTTAAGTGCTTGGCAGAGGGTTCATCGAACCACAATCATACTATCTCTCTACTATTCCACTCCCGAACAGCGAGCGGGAAAAACGAACACCTAAACCTTTCTGTTCGAGCTCTGATTTGTCTTATTTTATTTTGATAATCATTCCTACCTATGTAGGTTGGGCTCAACAAAATATTTTCGCATTCGGAAGAGAAAGTTGGTGACTGAAATTTCGTAAAAAGGTCTCGCCGCGACGAAAAACGTCTATGCTGTAATGACTTCCATCCCAACTCGTGTATCATATCTGCCACACTCTCTCCCCTATAACGTGATAATACAAAACGAGCTGCCCTTTTTTGCACCCTTTCGATGTCCTCCGTCAATCCCACCTGGTAAGGATCCCACACCGCGCAGCAATATTCTAACAGAGGACGAACGAGTGTAGTGTAAGCTGTCTCTTTAGTGGACTTGTTGCATCTTCTAAGTGTCCTGCCAATGAAACGCAACCTTTGGCTCGCCTTCCCAACAATATTATCTATGTGGTCCTTCCAACTGAAGTTGTTCGTAATTTTAACACCCAGGTACATCTCAGATGTATCGATTCTATTCTGTTCAAGTTTTCCCGCTGTTGATACTTCATCCCGTACAGTGTTTTACTCCAAACGTACAGATTCAGAAATTTATTCCTGAGATTAAGGCCTATATTTGATGCTAGTAGACTTCCCTTGGCCAGGAATGCCCTTTTCTTCCATTGCTAGCCTTCTTTTGATGTCCTCCTTGCTCCGTGTGTTATGGATTAATTTGCTGCCTAAGTAGCAGATGTCCTTAACTTCATCTACATCGTGACTACCAGTCCTGATATTAATTTGATGCTGTTATCATTTCTGTTACTTCTCATTCCTTATTATTTATCTAGCTTGCAGACTAATTGAAGACCTCAGTGACTGTGTAAGAGACGTGGAAGATTCTTGAATCATATTACATGAATCTGAACATTCCCTGCGGATTCTTAATGAAGGAACAGCAACTGGTGTCCATGACATTCTTCCGAAATTGCTGAAAAATTGCGATAACATCTTCAAAGACCTATTATTCAGAGTAATAAATGGTAGCTACGAAAGAGGAATCGTGCCAGAAGACTTCACAGAATGCAGAATCATTACCATGCCTGAGACTGAAAGGCAGTTTATTGCACCAATTAAAGAACACTATCAAAGTTATATAATGCTTTCAAAATATTCATTAATGTAGTTAATAGAAGGATAAAAGAAAAGCGGATAAGTGTATTACAGAAGATCAGTTGGATTTAAAAAAGGAAGACGAACAAGAGAAGCAATTTTGGCCTCGAATGTGTTGTTGGGAAGAATGATGGATATGAATAGAAGAACTTATCTTACCTTCCTTGACCTAGAAAAAGCTTTTAACACTGTGAACTGGGAGCTACTCTTTAGAACTATGAAAAAATAGAAGTTAACTGGAAAGATACAAGAATGGTTCATCAATGAATCAGAACCAAAGCACAAACATCAATATCAATAAGATAGAAAAGGTCAGGATTAGAAAAAGAGCTAGACGAGGATATCCCATATCCCCTTATTTATATAATATGCTCATTAAGGACAAAGGGAGTCACAGCCAATTGTGGAAGGATACGTTGTATTGGGTTTGCTGATGTCATTCTAATAGTTGCAGAATCCCATAAATAAATGAGTAGAATGTTATAAGTACTATCAGGCACTCTTAAACTAAGAAATTAAATGTTAACAAAGGAAAAACAAAACTGATGATAGTACGGGAAAATATGGTCGAAACTAAAACCCATATAAATTTGATGTCGTCAGAATATATTAGGTGAAACAATTTTGTTATTGAGATAATATAATCACAGAGCGCAGTAGATTCTTAAAGGAAGTGAAGAGAAATACTGCAATGGCATAATAGGCATTTATAAGCAACAAAAACATTTTATCGGTAAACAAATCGATGTAGATCTCAGTAAATACTTTGCAAATTTACTTTAATGGAATACACTGCTCTATGGAAGTGAAAGTTGGACTCTGGATAATTTGTAAAGGGATTGCTTTGAAGCTGCTGAAATGTGGATATAGTGGAAAATGACAAGAACGTCCTGGACAGAAATGAAAACAAATCTGGAAGTCTTGAGGAAAGTCAGCGAAGAGAGAAGTTAATTAAAGAAAAATGAAATTAGTTGCACAATCTTATCAGACACACCATCTTCATCGTTAATGTTGTTGAAGGGAAAGTGCTGGGAAAGAGAAGGGGGAAGGCGACATTGCAAGAAGTATTTGGAAGACATCGAGAAGAAGATAGGATGTGACAACGTCAAGGAACTGAAGGAACAGCCAATAATAGAAGAGATTGGTCGCATTGACAAGACGTTGGTCTTTTGAAGATGTATGTATGTACGTATGTAGCTTTTGGTTTTTCTCAGTACTACAACAATTACCTTATGCTTCAATGGAAAGGAGATAAGTCGGACAACTCAAGCTCAGGGAGCTGTAAGACCTTACCGAGAAATTCTGAGCGCTGTTGCGTCACTGGTAGAGCATCGCTTCTCACAGAGGCTTTAGAAATTTTGCGCATGAGCGAGAAGCATTTGTGAAGTACGCAAAGCCCCGTAGTAATCCCGTCATCAGTTGTTATTCTTCTTGTTAGCCTTATAGAGCCTCAGCTTTTGAAATGAGTAATGGAACACGTCCCCTGCCTATCTAGAAGCGTTGCTTTCCTATTAGCAGGCATCCATACCAGAGTAACTTTGAAAGTAGGACGTGCGCTACACCTGCAGTTACTTCAGACATATCATGTGGTGCTATTACGAGCCTTTGTGCTATACTGTGCTGAATTGTGAATTTGTATGCGTTGTTCTTTCCTTATTCCACGTCGGCAGGTAGAGGCGCTGATTGAAAAATTGTATAAACAGCGTCCTTCAGGAAGAATCATTTCGGCGCACACCTGGCGCATAGTCAAAAACTCATTCTGAAGAATAGATATTTTAGGAGTTGATCGTACAGTTTAATCAAAATAAACTATTCCGTATAACATGTGTCTAATTTTTATTGCTTACAGAGATTGATATGGTTCCGAAAATAAGTTTGCATTTCACGCGTTGGTACTCCACTTGCTGTAGGTTCGATTATCCATCGTAATTTTTGTTCTAAAGCTGTGAATTTGTGCTTGCTTTATGTAACTGAATTTTTCAACTGCGATTGCGATTGTGTTTTATTGTCCACTTCTACTGTATCGTTTCACTCTGCCGCACGTATTTGGAAATGCTTAGTATGTGTTTTGTGATGGCAACGCTGCTGCTGCTTGTGGAGAAGGCGTAGCCCATTTCCTAACCGCAGAGTACTCGATTCAAGGACGTGTACCCGTGTTTTAACTGAACTGCATGGGAGAGTTGCAATGGTTCGCAGAAGTTTATCATCTGAACGCGCAAAAGAATAGAGTGCGGATGAAATAAATCATATTATTCAGTTGGTAGGACTTAGTTCTCTAACGAGGTATATATATATATATATATATATATATATATATGTGTGTGTGTGTGTGTGTGTGTGTGTGTGTGTGTGTGTGTGTGTGAAAAATGCAGATGGGCAGGGATGCACCTATTTTTTATATATATGTATATATGTGTGGATGATTTTTTTCTACCGTGTACAAACTAAAGGGATTGATCAATGAGAGAATACGGAACAATAATGTCTAACGAACATATGTACAGAAATGAATGGTTTCCATGCTAGAGACCATTTATTCAATCAGACATTGTCACAGAGACTGCTGTTTAATACGCACAGTGCCATGAACATCCAAGTACTATTTGTATGGTTTCTTCCTAGAGTGTGGTACAATTCCTCGTACATCATGCCCTAACGCCCTCTCCTGCAATAGTAATTGGTAACGTTGTGTCCAATTCACTTCTCTTGCTGATTCACCTTATAGTGAATGTGATAGAGTTGAACACAATATTTACGTATTCGAGTCGAGAGCTTGCCGACATGGTGTTTATTTATGGAGAGGCACACGCAATGGCAAGCGGGCAGAATGGTTGCATGAGGAGACCTATCCCCGCTGAAAACAACCACAGCATTCAATGTTTGCAACAGTGTTCTGCGATTTGGTTCAAATGGCTCTAAGCACTATGGGACCTAACATCTGAGATCATCAGTCACCTGCTGGAAGAAGTGGCATTGATGATTCGAGGGGTTATGTGGCTGCTACATGATTCTGATCCAGACCACTTCTACGTTAACGTCCGGACTCGCCTCAATTTTGTTTTCCCTGGTCGATGGATCAGACGATGAGGTCCACTTACGTAGCCTGCTCGTTCGCCGGATCTCAACCCGTGAGATTTCTGGTTATGGGGCCATCTCAAAAGTATCGTGTGTGCAGAGCCCATTCCCGATTTAGAGAACTGGAGCTATGTATTCATGCTGCCTTTGACACTGTCCAGATGCAGCCGGGCCAATGTGAAAATGTGAGACAGAGCATGCAACGGCACGTACACGCATGCGTTGAAGCACATGGAAACCATTTTCAACACATACTGTAACTATGGTTGCAAGGTGCAGCGCTTATTAGACTGCAGTCTCTGTAACAATGTATGACTGAATATGTGGTCCCTTGCATGAGAACCATGCAGTTCCAGACGTTAGTTCACAAGACCTTTTCTGCTCCGTAACCTCTCACTGGTAGAAGCCGACTTCGGGGAAGATCAGTTTGGATTCCGTATAAATATTGGAACACGTGAGGCAATACTGACCCTACGACTTCTCTTAGAAGCTAGATTAAGAAAAGGCAAACCTACGTTTATAGCATTTGTAGACTTAGATAAAGATTTCGACAATGTTGACTTGAATACTCTCTTTCAAATTGTGAAGGTGAAGGTGGCAGGGGTAAAATACAGGGACCAAAAGGCTATTTATAATTTGCACAGAAACCAGATGGCAGTTATAATTGTCGAGGGGCATGAAAAGGAAGCAGTGGTGGGGTAGGGAGTGAGGCAGGGTTGTCGCCTCTCCCCAATGTTATACAATTTGTATATTGAGCAAGCAGTACAGGAAACAAAAGAAAAATTCGGGGTAGGTATTAAAATCCATGGAGAAGAAATAAAAACTTCGAGGTTCACCGATGACGTTGTAATTCTGTAAGAGACAGCAAAGGACTTGAAAGAGCAGTTGAACGGAATGGACAGTGTCTTGAAAGGAGGGTATAAGATGAACATCAATAAAAGCAAAACGAGAGGATAATGGAATGTAGTCGAATTAAATCGGGTGAGGCTGAGTGAATTAGAGTGGGAAATGAGACATTTTAAGTAGTAAAGGAGTTTTGCTACTTGGAGAGCAAAATAACTGATGATGGTCGAAGTAGAGAGGATATAAAATATAGACTGGCAATGGCAAGGAAAGCGTTTCTGAAGAAAAGAAATTTGTTAACAGCGAGTATAGATTTAAGTGTCAGGAAGTCGTTTCTGAAAGTATTTGTATGGAGTGTAGCCATGTACGGTAAATACTGTAGCTTGGACAAGAAGAGAATAGAAGGTTTCGAAATGTGGTGCTACAGAAGAATGCTGAATATTACATTGGTAGATCACATAACTAATGAGGAGGTATTGAATAGAATTGGGGTGAAGTGGGGTTTGTGGCACAACTTGACTAGAAGAAGGGATCGGTTGGTAGGACATGTTTTGAGGGGGCAAGGGATCACCTATTTAATAGTGGAGGGCAGCGTGGAGTGTAAAAATCGTAGATGGAGACCAAGAGATGAATATACTAAGCAGATTCAGAAGGACGTGGGCTGCAGTACGTACAGAGAGATGAAGCAGCTTGCACAGGATAGAGTAGCATGGACAGCTGCATCAAACCAGTCTCAGGACTGAAGACCACAACAACAACATCCTCTCACTGATCAATCCTTGGAGTTTGTATACGTTGGTTTATATAAATCGAATTCAGCTATGGCACGTTGAAAGTGTGGCCACAAATGATGTTTTGATGTTTGTGTGGAAGGGAGGGGGAGACAGTAATAAGTTGTGCCCCCATCTGGAACAAACCCTGGATCGGCGTCTGCTGGAGTTACCACGGTCTTTGATCTGCGAAGAGGTCCTCCGAGGCTGCGTGCCTCGCACGTGTCGTGCCCCGCACTGCTTGGCGCCCAACCGGCTGAGAAACGCTACTGTATTTCTGCAGGTCCGCCGAACTATGCGGGCTGGAACTGCGCCGCCAAGTATTCCCATTTGCGGTCCCGCCTTCAGACGCTGGGCCGCGACTTAATTAGCGGCTTTCCCCTATCTCCACCCCCGCTCGTGCCTCCGCCGCACGAGCTTCGGCCACACCCCTCACCGTCGCCACCTAGTGCGGCTGCGGGGGCCGCTCTTACAATCCTCTCTCCTTTTGTCTCTCTCTCTCTTTGTTTCTCTTCCTCTCTTCCTGCCTCCCACCACCCCCAATTCCACCTCTGTCCGATCCCTAATACCTCCTTCCGGAGCAGGTCATCTTCCGATTCCTAAGTTCTTAATTTGTAGCCGCGCAGCTCGTACTTTTTCTCGTTTGCCGACGTTCTGCGCGGAGGAAATTCGTCTTGTCTGCGGCCACGTGCGCGCCGGCGCGCACCCCCTTGTACCTTTCCACCCTCATTTGCTTCTGCCCCTCCGCCGCCAAGGCAACTCGGCGACCAATCCGAGGCCTTTCTTCAGCGCAGCATACGTGTCGACTGAAAGTTTTATTAGTTAGCTAACACAATTTGGGCGCCCTCTTCGGATTTTACTTCCCCACTTCGCACGGTGATTGGCGTTTCGCTCCTAACAAGGATGCTTGCCTGCTCACCCTCCGAATCCCTCCCTTCCCCTCTTGCCAATCCACCATCCCAACGCCAGAATCACAGCGAGCAATCGTCGACGGGTTGTCAACCGGAGTTACCTGCGGGGCAGGTCTATTGCTGTGATGAAGCATTCACTCGCGTGGAACTTTCACCAGCACATATTACTTTCTTTGAGTGAAATCTCGGTTTATTTCATAAGTTTCGTTGAAATTCTGAAGATGTACATTCACTAGGCAAGAACTAGAGTCGTATGGGCAAATTCCCTTTAAGTTAATTTAATTCGAAGTGAATATTTTCTGTTAGTTGACATACAGATTCCTTTCATATTAAACATAAAAATGACATTGTAACCGATGTTAGTAAAACTTGCATCATAGTCCCCGGAGTCGTTATTAACTGCTATCAATAGATACTTAGCAGATACATTTTCGTTGCCCATCCTTAGTAATCTCGGAGCCCCTCAGTCATCAGTCTTCAAATGTAGACTCCGTCGTTTTTCTGTAATCTATGATGGGCTCACGTAATTTTCTAAGTCACTTAAAAAGAGAGCTTCCTGTAGAGGTTTACTCTGGCGACAGTATGACTAACACACGTGACTAACAACGACGTCCTATTCCCACTGGCTCACGAAGAAATAGCGGCGGTGATAGCCACGCTAAAACGTGTCAAAGCAACCACCCCAAATGGGATTTGTACGGAGAGCAATTGCCTGGGAAAATGCCGCTGGATGGATTCAGCCACCTCATTAGATACAGTTTTTATCTTCCATGCACAATGGCCGCTTTCCCTAGGGTTATTTGAAGACTGCATGTTATGTTGAATGAGATTTTCACTCTGCAGTGGAGTGTGCGCTGATATGAAACTTCCTGGCAGATTAAAACTGTGTGCCCGACCGAGACTCGAACTCGGGACCTTTGCCTTTCGCGGGCAAGTGCTCTACCATCTGAGCTACCGAAGCACGACTCACGCCCGGTACTCACAGCTTTACTTCTGCCAGTATCTCGTCTCCTACCTTCCAAACTTTACAGAAGCTCTTCTGCGAACCTTGCGGAACTAGCACTCCTGAAAGAAAGGATATAGCGGAGACATGGCTTAGCCGAAGAGCTTCTGTAAAGTTTGGAAGGTAGGAGACGAGATACTGGCAGAAGTAAAGCTGAGAGTACCGGGCGTGAGTCGTGCTTCGGTAGCTCAGATGGTAGAGCACTTGCTCGCGAAAGGCAAAGGTCCCGAGTTCGAGTCTCGGTCGGGCACACAGTTTTAATCTGCCAGGAAGTTGCATGTTATGTGTATATCATGAGTGTGTAGGCAAGTTCATTGATACGTATTTAGTGTGGTGTCATGTTTGTGTTGTACGACGATGATTATGATGATGATAACGATGAGAGAAGGGAGATGGTGAAAAGCAGTGCTGGTACATACCCTACTCCTCTCGATAGCACCAAGGGTACCGTCGCGTATGGCCTAGCAGCCCTATCCGACGGACGCGTCACCATTAACAATGTTACACGCCCTCTCTTGACGAGGCATTGCGAAGAGGACTGGAATTTAGCACAGTCGGGTAATCAGGAATTCTACCTCGTAGTCGGGAGTACACCACAGGGGAGCATTAGTGACCTAAGCTATGGAGGCTGGTTGGAGATGATGCAAACTGTAGCATTAATCACGATGCCGTTCAGGGTGCGCTTCGTGAATGAGTCATGGAGACATAGTAGGTCAACGGAGACTGGAGAGCATTTGCTGTTATAAGGAAAGGCTTCGACAAAAAAAAAAAAAAAAATCCGAAAGCTACAGAGCATAGAAAACTCTGTTGGCCCACAAACAATGGATATTATGCAACTATTACGAATTACACAGCATGTGCCTTTGACAGTTTACAGTAGCCATCGATAATCGATATTTGATCGCCAAAGATGTTCCCAGGTTCAAAAATATATCTTATTTTCGTGGACTAAGGGTAACACAGTCAAATGGCTTGCTGGGCGGCACAGTGATAGAGAAGACAACAACGGGCAGCCCTTAAGAATCGACAACAGAAGCAGTTTCGTTGGAACTGACGTTTGAGCCGCTGATGGAACTGTCAGTGGACCTGATGAAATCGACTAAGCTGTGTGTTGCGCTGATGATACCCTGTTGGCCGTCCGTTGATATTCCATTAGGAGGTTTGAAGAAATTGCAAAACATGTTGAAACGTCCCCTTAGAAAAATTATACATGATTGTGCTTAAACTGATACACATTATTTTTAGCGCAACGCAATCTGACTTTCAAAAATCCCTACAAAACAATGGCCCTGACTAACATTAACCTATACCTTTCACAAATCACTTACCTCACCAAAAATCTTCGTTACTCGAACTACTGAAAAACAGCGAGGGCCACTACTGCCAGCTCAATAAAAGATTCAAACAAGGCACTAACTACTGATAAGCACAGTTAGCGAATGAAAGATTTTAATAGAGAACAAACAATGTATTTACCTTAATAGTCATAACATATATATAGCAGTTCATGACATTCAGTCTTACAAATTTCAAAACTCCGCCATCTCTCTCCCCACGTCCACCACTGCTGACGGCTCACCTCCAACTGCGCAACGCTACGCGCTGTTAGCATCCAGCTGCCACTGCCCCACACTACAATGGCAGGCAACAATGCAAACTAGCCACAGACTGCGCACAGCACAGCCAGTGATTTTTCATACCGAGCGCTAAGCGGCGTTACCAATAAGAAAACCTAAACAGCCTACTTACATAGCCCCCATGCTCCCCACAAAAAAATTTACAAATTGTTTTGGGCAGTGGCCAATACAGATTTGAAAATTTTTTTCATAATTACAATAACAAAGAAATGAAAACGTCCCCTTAGAAAAATTATACACGACTATGCTTAAACTGCCACACAATAGTTTTTAGCGCAACGCAATCTGACTTTCAATAATCCCTACAAGAGAATGGCCCTGACTAACATTAACCTATACCTTTCACAAATCACTTACCTCACCAAAAATCTTAGTTACTCAAACTACTGCAAAACAGCGAGGGCCACTACTGCCAGCTCAATAAAAGATTCAAACTACGGAAGGCACTAACTACTGATAAGCATAGTTAGCGAATGAAAGATTTTAATAGAGAACAAACAATGGATTTACCTTAATATTCATTATATATATATATATATATATATATATATATATATATATATATATATATATATATATATATATATATATATATATATATATAGCAGTTCATGACATCCAGTCTTACAAATTTCAAAACTCCGCTATTTCTCTCCCCACATCGACCACTGCTGGCGGCTCACCTCCAACTGCGCAACGCTACGCGCTGTTAGCATCCAGCTGCCACTGCCCCACACTACAATGGCAGGCAACAATGCAAACTATCCACAGACTGCGCACAGCACAGCCAGTGATTTTTCATACCGAGCGGTAAGCGGCGTTACCAGTAAGAAAACCTAAACAGCCTACTTACAATGTCCACAAATAAAGATGCATAGGTATCGCTCAAGGGAAAAGTTTCTCTAGATAATCTCCCAGTTAGATGTAGCATTGTTCGCAAGTGTTCACGTGATAACATAACAGCTTAAACTGAGCCTAAAATTTAAATTCATCTGTAACCACAAAAATCGGTATGGAAATATCGACCAATCGGACGACTGTTAACTTTTTGATACCCTCTAAATGAATGTGCGTAAATAACAGGAGACAGGTAAGCAATGTATGAGGACGTTGAACTGTCACGTCCGGAGAGGTTAAATTATAATAGCTGCCCATACTGTGTCGACTGAAATGATATTTGGTATGGCTATTGAATTTATTGCGCAAAGTCATCTCTTAAAATTACGGGTCGCTGAGTGGAAGATTTTTTGGTCATAACATGGCAGCTTCAAGAACAATGGCTTCTGCTGGTAATGTGGTTAGCCACGTAATGTTCCATCAACTTTGAGACAAATTATATCAGCCACCAAAAATCTGCAACTGCACTACAGCCGCTTCAACAACTAATGCAACAACTTTTTCGTAAATTTAATTGGGTTCTGAACTGTACAGAATATTACAGTCAATTAAAATTGAATATAGGCAGATATCCAAAAATTGTTAAATTCGTTCTCCTAATGTCACTTACTTAATCTTGTTTCCATGTCATAAAATTTGCGACTGCTTCTGTGTAAATTTGTACCATTTGAAATACTGTACTAGAATCATATTAAATTTAAATGTAGCTGTGCTACGCCATAAAAAAAGTTATTGTCATTTCATTTATGTATAGTGGGCCCTTCGAAAACTTGCTGATAGTTAACTTTCTTGATAACAACTTCACAGTTTTTGAAGTAATTTTAATTTCACCTCTTACGTAATTAAAAACTTTGAAGATGGTAGCCTTTGTGCTATATATTATTTTCACAGTTTGTACCTGTTCTGTCTCCAAGTAAAAGTTTGACAAAAGACAATTAACTTCGTTTCAGAAATAATAATATGACTCCTGAAACATTAAAGTTAAATTGCTCAATTACATTTTCTACAGTGGTATTGTGATATTGTAAGGCCACAGCAGTTTTCTTCAAGTCTTCAAACTACATATTGCTCGACTATATTGCAGTGTCTGTGATGTTAAGAAAAACGATGCAATATTCATTCGGACACGCATGCACGCATGCGTATTGTTCTTAGGATAAAATCCAGTTTCAAGAAATAAAAGGAAGTTAGCCAAAGTTATAAATCGGACCCCACATCCTAATCGCCCTTTGGAAGTTTGTAATAATTCTGGTAGCATAAAAAAGAAAGTAGATTCCAGCTAGGCTTCAAATAATCAAAAATAATTAACAGCATCTGAAATTCGTTAAATAAAGTGTGAGGAAAGCATGGAATGAATACCAATACTCAACTGCGTGAGAGAAAGCGTTAGCGTTCTTACAATGAGTAAGTGCCGCGAAAAGTAGATTTTTTTGATTATAAACGCGCAGACGAGCCACGGGCCACCCGAGCACAAAAGCGGACGGTCAAGCGGCTAGTTTGTACGCAACAGCAAACTGGACTGTGGTTTCCACATATTAATCGTCTTATTCTATACAGTATTTAAATACTACTGCACGTAAAAGTACAGCAGTTAATACAAATGAGTTTACACTTATTACACTCCTGGAAATGGAGAAAAGAACATATTGTTACCGGTGTGTCAGACCCACCATACTTGCTCCGGACACTGCGAGAGGGCTGTACAAGCAATGATCACACGCACGGCACAGCGGACACACCAGGAACAGCGGTGTTGGCCGTCGAATGGCGCTAGCTGCGCAGCATTTGTGCACCGCCGCCGTCAGTGTCAGCCAGTTTGCCGTGGCATACGGAGCTCCATCGCAGTCTTTAACACTGGTAGCATGCCGCGACAGCGTGGACGTGAACCGTATGTGCAGCTTACGGACTTTGAGCGAGGGCGTATAGTGGGCATGTGGGAGGCCGGGTGGACGTACCGCCGAATTGCTCAACACGTGGGGCGTGAGGTCTCCACAGTACATCGATGTTGTCGCCAGTGGTCGGCGGAAGGTGCACGTGCCCGTTGACCTGGGACCGGACCGCAGCGACGCACGGATGCACGCCAAGACCGTAGGATCCTACGCAGTTCCGTAGGGGACCGCACCGCCACTTCCCAGCAAATTAGGGACACTGTTGCTCCTGGGGTATCGGCGAGGACCATTCGCAACCGTCTCCATGAAGCTGGGCTACGGTCCCGCACACCGTTAGGCCGTCTTCCGCTCACGCCCCAACATCGTGCAGCCCGCCTCCAGTGGTGTAGCGACTGGCGTGAATGGATGGACGAATGGAGACGTGTCGTCTTCAGCGATGAGAGTCGCTTCTGCCTTGGTGCCAATGATGGTCGTATGCGTGTTTGGTGCCGTGCAGGTGAGCGCCACAATCAGGACTGCATACGACAGAGGCACACAGGGCCAACACCCGGCATCATGGTGTGGGGAGCGATCTCCTACACTGGCCGTACACCTCTGGTGATCGTCGAGGGGACACTGAATAGTGCACGGTACATCCAAACCGTCATCGAACCCATCGTTCTACCATTCCTAGACCGGAAAGGGAACTTGCTGTTCCAACAGGATAATGCACGTCCTCATGTATCCAGTGCCACCCAACGTGCTCTAGAAGGTGTAAGTCAACTACCCTGGCCAGCAAGATTTCCGGATCTGTTCCCCATTGATCATGTTTGGGACTGGATGAAGCGTCGTCTCACGCGGTCTGCACGTCCAGGACAAACGCTGGTCCAACTGAGGCGGCAGGTGGAAATGGCATGGCAAGCCGTTCTATAGGACTACATCCAGCATCTCTACGATCGTCTCCATAGGAGAATAGCAGCCTGCATTGCTGCGAAAGGTGGATATACACTGTACTAGTGGCGACATTGTGCATGCTCTGTTGCCTGTGTCTATGTGCCTGTGGTTCTGTCAGTGTGATCATGTGATGTATATGACCCCAGGAATGTGTCAATAAAGTTTCCCCTTCCTGGGACAATGAATTCACGGTGTTCTTATTTCAATTTCCAGGAGTGTATTTTTCGTCATTCGAAAATGTAGTCATCATTACGAAAAATTTATAGATAGGATTCCACGCTATCATCATCATCATCATCATCATCATCTTCACTTCAAACATTAAGCTTTTTATTGCTTTTCCTGTTACGGTATCCATCGCTCTCTTCATCTTCTTTCACTATTCTGCCAACTAGTTTAAATATTCTTATCTGAAGACGTAATCTTTCGCCGCTGATTCAGTCGAGATGTTCATTCCACTTTCTCCAATTTTCTCATGTTTTATTGAGATTGTTAAATATATTCAGTCCTTCTCTAACTTCATAATTTCGAAATATGTCACCTCTTGTGCATCCGTTTACTGCTAGGAATCTCGTTTCTGTTGCTTTCGGTTACGTAAAAAAAATTAGCCAGCGGGTCACACGGGAAATCGGTGGGTTCGATTGTACGATGTTTTCCTTACTTAATACTGTACAGCACTGCACGAAATTCCTACCTCTGGCTTTGTCAGCTGCTGCCCCCTGAAGGCTGAAAAACTGCTCGGTGTAGTCCTGATTTCCATTTTGTAGCAAGAGCTTAGTCTCACCAAACCCGTCTGGAACACCAACAAGCACGTCACTAGAAGTTCTTCTAAGGACGACAAAAGTCAGTGCCAGCACTCCAAAACATGATCTCCCAATCGTACTACCAGTGAGTCCAGCTGACATCTCAGTAAGATATCTTGTCACAATATACTGGTTACGATGAGGTAATCTGGACAGAGTGCAAGAGACCACGGACACGGATTAAGCAATAAATTCGAGCTCAGAAACCGTGTACTTGATGAATAGCAGCACAGTTACGGCAATAGATATGTGGGATGGCAAACATAATAGTGTCTTTGGACCATCAGAGAGAGAGAGAGAGAGAGAGAGAGAGAGAGAGAGAGAGAGAGAGAGCAAGAATGGATCAGGCCAACCGCATCAGAGGTATGGTTCATTATATGACAGAACACAATTTCTGTCCTCATTATTTAAAATAAATTATGAGGGAGATAATTAGCATTGTATCTCTGTGGCATTTTAGGATCGTCTTGTAACGGTTCTGCTATGACGAGATGTTATATTTTTCACATGTTTTCATTACTTAGTGTCGCTAAGCGACACAAAAACAGTCGTATTCGTGTATTTTACGCAACACATGCGTAGATATTAGTGCGACCTTCACTCAAAGTAACAATTAGCAGACCACTGCAATATTCGTAACTAAACAGACGGCGAACATCACTGACGCTACACGCATAAGAGGGCTAACGTTTTGTGGGCAATTTTACAGAATGAGCGAAAGCAGTCTGACAGAGAAAATCTTCACCTGCAAGACCAAACTGAACTAGGCCGCTAAATTGGCTGAGGAAATAAGAATGGACGTTAAAGGAATTGAGATCAATCAGAAAGAGAAGTAGGATAACAAGATATTTAGAATGCAGGTCGACAATTTCAAGGAGTGCCAGGCAGATCAAAATGCAAGGACAAAGATGAGCTAGGCAGGCGAAAAGAGGAGGCACCTCAGCGGAAGACTGAAAAGATTCTGGGAGGAGAAGAAAAGACTAACTAGACTATTTAAATAAATATAATTTTTTAATATAACAAGTTTTTAAATCCCAGTAAAAAGTATAAAAAATTTCTCCTAGCTTCATACAAATTCGTAACGCCAGAGAGATAGTTATGAAAATTTGTGAGTGTGAATTTTTAATTGCTACGAAAATGGTTGTAAGATTTATAACGAAAATGGATAATAGGAGACGAATTAATCATGCATCGCTTGTGTACAGCATGCACCCTGCTTTTTTGTTGTAAATCTTACAAGTATTTTCATAGCTATTAAACACTCACAATCTGGAATTTTCAGAATTACCTGTATGGGGTTGGAAATCCTTATGGGGCTGTAGGCTACTTTAAAAAAATTACATTAAAAATCTATTTTTATTTAAATAATTTTTTTCTGCTTTTAAGTCTTCTACGTGTGAAGTTTTTCAGTCTATTTCAAAGATCTTGACGGGGTTAAGTAGAAACGTGTTGTAAATATCAGGTTCCTTTCTGCCTCTCTTCGCCTGACTGAGTCAACTGATATATTGCTGTCTCCTACATATATCTCGCGACAAGACCGTGAAGGTGAAAATTAGAGAGATTCGAGCTCTCATGGAGGCTTCTCAGTACCACCCTTCATGGGAACCACTCGCAACTGGAAGGGAAAAACAGTGAAATAGCTGTGGTAACCGAAATATCCTCCACTACGCACCAGACAATAAAAAGAAATAATATTGCACTGACATCCAGTTCTGGTCTATGTTGAGAATTTCAAGTCTCCAGCTCAATAGCAAACGACAGTGGGAAATAAAGTAACCTCATCAATACTCCACACGAGAATGTGAGTTAACAGTGCATTGTCGTCCAGTTCTGAGTTCTGATGACAGTTTCAAGTGGCTGGCACATTGAGATGTTAGTTTAAAATCAGTTGCAAAATTTCTATTCAAACCAAGAGAATGAGTTAGTAACATTGTGTTAAAATGAGTCATGTATGTACCAAATTTGGTTGAAATTACTCCAGGTCTCTACGAGTTATGCCTCCAAATGATTGCTTTTCACAAAAAATGGCTCTGAGCACTATGGGACTTAACTTCTGTGGTCATCAGTCCCCTAGAACTTAAAACTACTTAAACCTAACTAACCTAAGGACATTACACACATCCATGCCCGAGGCGGGATTCGAACCTGCGACCGTAGCCGTTCCGCGGTTCCGGACTGCGCGCCTGGAACCACTAGACCACCGCGGCCGGCAGCTTTTCACCCCCACCCTCAGCTGCAGATGTGCTAGGGGATTATTAACGTCACAGTTACTATTTTACAGGTTGAAAACATTACGTAAGCCCGAATTTGATAGAGCTGCTTTCACCGTTACAGATTTTGCACCTATAAATGAATGAGTTCTCGTTGACTATTTCTGTAGGCGGTACTTTACGCACATTGTGCTTGTATCGGCTGTTACGTAGTCTACTGAACAAGCCATTGTACAAGATTTCCAATTTGACAGCAAGAGCCCTGCGTTATTCTTCTTTGTCACCCCACTTTTCTCCCCCTCCCTCACCTATTGCAGGTAGGTAGTTCTTACCCCACACTATTGCATTCATCCAGTTCTGAGCTATGCTTATAGTCTCTCGGTCATGAGGAAGTTAGTTTATAATCAATAACAAAATTTGTACCGAACAGAAGGGCAGAGAAGAAAGCGAGTTAAAAAGACAGGTAAGGAAATAATAACCTAATTTTTGGTAAAAACATGAATCACACAAGGGTTTAATTGTTGTTGTTGTTGTCTTCAGTCCTGAGACTGGTTTGATGCAGCTCTCCATGCTACTCTATCCTGTGCAAGCTGCTTCATCTCCCAGTACCTACTGCAACCTACATCCTTCTGAATCTGCTTAGTGTACTCATCTCTCGGTCTCCCTCTACGATTTTTACCCTCCACGCTGCCCTCCAATGCTAAATTTGTGATCCCTTGATGCCTCAAAACATGTCCTACCAACCGATCCCTTCTTCTAGTCAAATTGTGCCACAAACTTCTCTTCTCTCCAATCCTATTCAATACCTCCTCATTAGTTATGTGATCTACCCATCTAATCTTCAGCATTCTTCTGTAGCACCACATTTCAAAAGCTTCTATTCTCTTCTTGTCCAAACTAGTTATCGTCCATATTTCACTTCCATACATGGCTACACTCCAAACAAATACTTTCAGAAACGACTTCCTGACACTTAAATCTATACTCGATGTTAACAAATTTCTCTTCTTCAGAAACGCTTTCCTTGCCATTGCCAGTCTACATTTTATTGCCCCTCTACTTAGACCATCATCAGTTATTTTGCTCCCCAAATAGGAAGACTCCGTAACTACTTTAAGTGTTTCATTTCCTAATCTAATTCCCTCAGCATCACCCGATTTAATTTGACTACATTCCATTATCCTAGTTTTGCTTTGGTTGATGTTCATCTTATATCCTCTTTTCAAGACACTGTCCATTCCGTCCAACTGCTCTTCCAAATTCTTTGCCGTCTCTGACAGAATTACAATGTCATTGGCGAACCTCAAAGTTTTTACTTCTTCTCCATGATTTTTAATACCTCCTCCAAATTTTTCTTTTGTTTCCTTTACTGCTTGCTCAATATACACATTGAATAACATCGGGGAGAGGCTACAACCCTGTCTCACTCCTTTCCCAACCACTGCTTCCCTTTCATGCCCCTCGACTTTAATAACTGCCATCTGGTTTCTGTACAAATTGTAAATAGCCTTTCGCTCCCTGTATTTTACCCCTGCCACCTTTAGAATTTGAAAAAGAGTATTCCAGTCAACATTGTCAAAAGCTTTCTCTAAGTCTACAAATGCTAGAAACGTAGGTTTGCCTTTTCTTAATCTTTCTTCTAAGATAAGTCGTAAGGTCAGTATTGCCTCACGTGTTCCAACATTTCGACGGAATCCAAACTGACCCTCCTCGAGGTCTGCATCTACCAGTTTCTCCATTCATCTGTAAAGAAGTCGAGTTAGTATTTTGCAGCCATGGCTGCCAAGGCCAAGGCCATCAGTAGTTCTAATGGAATGTTGTCTACTCCGGGGGCCTTGTTTCGACTCAGGTCTTTCAGTGCTCTGTCAAACTCTTCACGCAGTATCGTATCTCCCATTTCGTCTTCATCTACATCTTCTTCCATTTCCATAATATTGTCCTCAAGTACATCGCCCTTGTATAAACCTTCTTATACTCCTTCCACCTTTCTGCCTTCCCTTCTGTGCTTAGAACTGGGCTGCCATCTGAGCTCTTGATATTCATACACATGGTTCTCTTCTCTCCAAAGGTCTCTTTAATTTTCCTCTAGGCAGTATCTATCTTACCCCTAGTGAGATAAGCTTCTACATCCTTACATTTGTCCTCTAGCCATCGCTGTTTAGCCATTTTGCACTTCCTGTCGATCTCATTTTTGAGACGTTTGTATTCCTTTTTGCCTGCTTCATTTACTGCATTTTTATATTTTCTCCTTTCATCAATTAAATTCAATATTTCTTCTGTTACCCAAGGATTTCTAGCAGCCCTCGTCTTTGTACCTACTTTATCCTCTGCTGCCTTCACTACTTCATCCCTCAGAGCTACCCATTCTTCTTCTACTGTATTTCTTTCCCCTATTCCTGTCAATTGTTCCCTTATGCTCTCCCTGAAACTCTGTGCTACCTCTGGTTCTTTCAGTTTATCCAGGTCCCATCTCCTTAATTTCCCACATTTTTGCAGTTTCTTCAGTTTTAATCTACAGGTCATAACCAATAGATTGTGGTCAGAGTCCACATCTGCCCCTGGAAATGTCTTACAACTTAAAACCTGGTTCCTAAATCTCTGTCTTACCATTATGTAATCTATCTGATACCTTTTAGTATCTCCAGGGTTCTTCCACGTATACAACCTTCTTTCATGATTCTTAAACCAAGTGTTAGCTATGATTAAGTTGTGCTCTGTGCAAAATTCTACTAGGCGGCTTCCTCTTTCATTTCTTATACCCAATCCATACTCACTCACTCCTTCTCTCCCTTTTCCTACACTCGAATTCCAGTCACCCATTACTATTAAATTTTCGTCTCCCTTCACTATCTGAATAATTTCTTTTATTTCATCGTACATTTCTTCAATTTCTTCATCATCTGCAGAGCTAGTTGGCATATAAACTTGTACTACTGTAGTAGGTGTGGGCTTCGTATCTATCTTGGCCACAACAATGCGTTCACTATGCTGTTTGTACTAGCTTACCCGCATTCCTATTTTCCTATTCATTATTAAACCTACTCCTGCATTACCCCTATTTGATCTTGTGTTTATAACCCTGCAGTCACCTGACCAGAAGTCCTGTTCCTCCTGCCACCGAACTTCACTAATTCCCACTATATCTAACTTCAACCTATCCATTTCCCTTTTTAAATTTTCTAACCTACCTGCCCGATTAAGGGATCTGACATTCCACGCTCCGATCCGTAGAACGCCAGTTTTCTTTCTCCTGATAACGACATCCTCCTGAGCAGTCCCCGCCCGGAGATCCGAATGGGGGACTATTTTACCTCCGGAATATTTTACCCAAGAGGATGCCATCGTCATTTAATCATACTGTAAAGCTGCATGTCCTCGGGAAAAATTACGGCTGTAGTTTCCCCTTGCTTTCAGCCGTTCGCAGTACCAGCACAGCAACGCCGTTTTGGTTAATGTTGCAAGGCCAGATCAGTCAATCATCCAGACTGTTGCCCCTGCAACTACTGAAAAGGCTGCTGCCCCTCTTCAGGAACCACACGTTTGTCTGGCCTCTCAACAGATACCCCTCCGTTGTGGTTGCACCTACGGTACGGCCATCTGTATCGCTGAGGCACGCAAGCCTCCCCACCAACGGCAAGGTCCATGGTTCATGGGGGGAGGAGGGTTTAATTAGGTAAAGGAAAATAACAATGTGAAAAGCCACCAATGAGAACGTTTTTCGGTGCGGCCAGCGTGGCGGAACTAACACCGCTGAAATAGTCATCAGAAGGCGAGATTGCCAGGTTGTGGAAACGAGACACGTGACAGCGAAGGCAATCTGCGGGGTGCCGACCGCGCTTATGCAGCTGCTGGGGAACCGCTGCTGCTGCACGCAACAGCTGAGGAGGGCCTCCTACAGACAGCTAAAATTACGAATTATTCAAGCTTGTAACACATAGACCTACAACATTTACACTTGTTTCATCTCAAACATAAAAACGGCTGTCGTTGGTTTCCTTGTGTGGAAAAAGAATACCACATCTGTTTTGAAAGCTGCACAAGCGGAAGTCAACGACATTGCGGGAGGGCAGCTTTAATTACTTGTAGCTTTGTAGCAATTGTTCATAGTTATTCTTTAGTGCTTTACAATGACTACAGAATATAATTGGCTTAGAAAAAAGTGCATGTAACTTTAATTTGCCGAGATTTTCTCGAATGCCATTCGCAATATCATTGATTGCACTTGTTTACAGACGTTCTTTCTAAACACGTAGCTGGAAACAATTGTTGAGCAGGTAGGATGCATGTTTAAGTCGACTGACCGTATACAGCGCCAAAAAGACGTCTAAAAGAAAATGGGTAATGAAATATAAAACAAAAAAAACAGTGACCAATAGAAGCATATACAAATATCACTGTAACTCAGGTTATTATTTGTCAACCATTTTTGAACAGATACTGCTTACAAATTGAAACAGTTAGTTTTTACTGTCTCTTATTCTGAAACCAACTTTTTCCAAGTGGTTGAGAGTTTACTGTTAAGGTTAGTCTGGAGTATTGGTTCAAAATGCTTCACATGGCTCTGGGGTCATCAGTTCCCTAGACATAGAACTACTTAAACCTAACATCACACAACCATGTCCGAGGGAGGATTCCAACCTGCGACCGAGCGAGATGGCGCAGTGGTTAGCACACTGGACTCGCATTCGGGAGGACGACGGTTCAGTCCCGCGTCCGGTCATCCTGATTTAGGTTTTTCGTGATTTCCCTAAATCGAGTCAGGCAAATGCCGGGATGGTTCCTTAGAAAGGGCACGGCCGATTTGCTTCCCAATCCTTCCATAATCCGAGCTTGTGCTCCGTCTCTAATGACCTCGTTGTCGACGGTACGTTAAATGGTAATCTCCTCCTCCTCCAGCCTGCGACCGTAGCAGCCGCGTGGTTCCGAACTAGAACCCCTCGGCCACCGCGGCCGGCTGGAGTATTGGGATAAAGGTTGCAAGTTACACTTAACGCCAAGTCAGCCACACCTAAACACAAACATTGGTGTGGTCGCCCTCACACAGAACACAGAGTGAAAGCAAAGGATGGTTACGGCCTGCCAGTCGCCGTCAGGAAGAGAACGTTATTGTATTGTTTATACACTGCTTGACAAACGATAAGTAAGAGAAACATTAATAGAGAGGAATAGTCACAGGCAACAACAGACGATTTGAAACATAGTAAATACGTACTATAACGTTTGAAAACATTGCTGGGAAATATCGGCGATCTACACTGAAGTGACAAAGAAACTGGTATGGGCATACGTATTCAAATACAGAGAGATACAGAATACGGCGTTGCGGTCGGCATAACTTATAAAAGAAAACAAGTGTCTGACGCAGTTGTTAGATAGGATACTGCTGCTACAATGGCAGGTTACCAAGACTTGAGTGAGTTTGCACGTGGTGTTATAGTCGGCGCACGAGCGATGGGACACAGCATCTCCGAGGTAGCGTTGAAGTGATGATTTTTCCGTACGTCCCTTTCACGAATGCACCGTGAATATTTGGAATTTGGTAAAAGTTCAAATCTCCGACAACGCTGCGGCCGGAAAAAGATACTGAAAAAACGAGACCAAGGACGACTAAAGAGAATCGTTCAACGTAACAGAAGTGAAATCTTTCCGCAAATTACTACAGATTCCAGTGCTGGGCCATCAACATGTGTCAGTGTGGGAACCGTGCGCTTTCGGAGCCGAGGGCCCGCTCGTGTACCCTTGATAATTGCACGTCACAAGGTTTTACTCCTCGCCGACATTGGACTGTTGACGACTGGAAAAATGTTGCATTGTCGGACGAGTCCCGTTTCCATCTGTATAGAGCGGATGGACGTGTACTGGTATGGAGATAACCTCATGAATCCATGGACCCAGCATGTCAGCAGAGGACCGTTTAAGCTGGTGGAAGCTCTTTAGTGGGTGTGCAGTTGGACTGATATGGAACCACTGATGACGCGAACATTATTAAGCATATCTGGGATGCTTTGCAACGTGCTATTCAGAAGGGATCTCCACCCACTCGTACTCTTGCGGATTTATGGACAGCCCTGCACGGTTAATGGTATGAGTTCCCTCATAGCACAACTTGAGACATTAGTCGAGTCCATGCCAGGTCACGTTGCGGCACTTCTGCGAACTCCCGGGGGCCCTACAGGATATTAGGCAGGTGTACCAGTTTCTTTGGCTCTTTGGTGTATCATCATCATCGTCAGTTATCTGCTATATTAGCAGGTCCTTTGCCTCTCCATTTTCTGCGATCCATTGCTTCCTTCTTAAGGCTGCTGTACGTTGTACCGTCCATCATGTCATCCAGTATCTGGAATCTCTTCCTTCCTCGCTTCCTTTTCCCTTCTACATAACCTTCTAAAACTGTTTACATCAGTCCGTCGTTCTTTCTTAATACATTCCCAATCCAATTTCTTTTTCTTCTCTTTATTACATATAGTAACTGTCTTTTCTCTCCCACTCTTCTCAGTACCTGTTCATTTTTTACTCTGACCATCCAACTTTTTCTTTCCATCTTCCGCCATGTCCAGATCTCAAAAGTCTCCAGCCTTTCTCTGTCTTTTTCCCTCATAGTCCATGTTTCAGCGCCATATAGAAGAACACTCCATACAAGACATTTTATGAGTCTATCTCTGAGTTCTCTGTCCAGACTGCTGTAGAAGATTCTCCTTTTCTTATAAAACGCCTCTTTTGCCATTGCTATCCTTGTTTTAATTTCTGTGGTGCACTTCCAGTCGCTGTCTATCCTGCTTCGAAGATACTTAAAATTTTGCACCTGTTCTAGTGTTCTCCATTCAGCATAATTTTTATTTCCTTATTTCCTCCTAGTGCCAATACTTTGGTTTTATTTGTGTTAATTTTCATTCCATATTTTTTTTCGTTAGTTGCAATGGTGTCCACCAAATCCTGTAATTCATCTTCCCCTGTGGCCAGAAGGAACATGTCATCAGCAAATCTCAAACACCCTACTCTTCTTCCTCCAGTTTCTACTCCTTTGTCATCTAATGAGCATTGGTCAATCATATTTTCCAAGTAGAGGTTGAAAAGAGTAGGTGATAGATAGCATCCTTGTCTTACTCCTTTTCCTAGTCTGATCCAGTTTGTACTTTCTCCTCTCACTTTTTGATTAAGATATAATGAGTTTATAAGTCTGGTTTTCCAATCTACTCTCTTTTCCCTCATTATAGTCGCCAGGTTGTCCCATACATTTTCAAATGCCCTTTCTAGATCGATGACGCACATATATAGGTCTCTTCCTTTTTGCAATAAACCATTCTCCCAAGATTCGTAGGAGCCCTATTGCATCTCTGGTGCCCGTGTTCCGTCTAAAGCCAAACTGCTCCTCGCCGAGATTCTCCTCCTTTATGCACTTTCGTGTATAAATAATTAAAATACTGATCTGTCTTTATCGCAATGATTCATTAAAACGTGTGATTATTAATTTTTAATAGAACAATGCAACCAAGAATAATTAGTATTTTAACATATGTAACACATATGGAGTGGCATATTTGTAACGAAAAATGGTACATATTTCACCACATGGCTATTCAGAATAGCAAATGTAAATAACGTTCATGTTTGAAACAGATCAGACTCCCAACATAAAGGTCGATATCTAACTGACAGTAAGGAATGTGCAGTTCTCGAACACTAGTCCACGTTTTGCATCTGTTATTCATGCTGGCTATCAAACTGTTCAGGAGTCGTTGGGAGATATGGTCCCACTCTTCAAAAAATGGTTCAAATGGCTCTGAGCACTATGGGACTTAACTTCTAAGGTCATCACTCCCCTAGAACTTAGAACTACTTAAGCCTAACTAACCTAAGGACATCACACACAGCCATGCCCGAGGCAGAATTCGACCCTGCGACCGCAGCGGTCGCGCGGTTCCTAGAACTGCTCGGCCACTCAGGCCGGCTCCCACTCCTCTCTCAAGGTGGTTTTCAGTTCCTGCACGGTTCGAGGATGTGGTTTTCGTTGAGAAATACACCTGCCAGTGACACCCCAGGCATGCGTTACACGGTCACAGGGTTCAGGTCCGGAGAGCACCCAGGACATACCACACTTAACGTTGTGTCCGACACATCAGCGCTCCTGCGTAAGTCGACATTGTCATCCATAAACAGAAAACGGCAACCTAGAGATTGCAAAGTCAGCAGTGACCTGCCAGGGGTGAGGGCCCACTAGGGCCATATATGATACTGATATACACTCATGCTCATAAATTAATGATAATGCTGATACATGGGGAAACAACGCTCTGGTGGGCGGTTTTCGGTTTCATATCACCTCGGGGTATGACCATGCGGTGCATTTGACCAGCGATCGTCGCACGGTGGCGCTGGGAGCAGTCCACATACATGTTGGTGCATGTCACAGTACGGTGCAGCGAGTAAGTGTGCAGACGTTTTAGACGTGCTAATGGTGACTGTGTGTTTTAAAGTAGCTCAAAGAACACACATTGAAGACGTTATGAGGGGTAGAACACTAGGGCGACTGGAGGCTCGTCAAACACAGCACGTCGTAGCACGTGCCCTCCATAAGCCACAAAGTGTGATCTCAAGATTATGGCAACGATTCCAGCAGACAGGAAACGTGTCCAGGCTCTACAGTACGGGACGTCCACAGTGTACAGCACCATAAGAAGACCGATATCTCACCATCAGTGCCCGCAGACGGCCACGGAGTACTGCAGGTAGCCTTGCTCGGGACCTTAGTGCAACCACTGGAACTGTTGTCTCCAGACACACAGTTTCCAGACGACTGAACAGACATGGTTTATTGGCCCAGAGACCTGAAAGGTGCATTCCACTGACCCCTGGTCACAGGAGAGCCCGTAAAGCCTGGCGTCAAGAACGCAGTAACGGTCATTAAAACAGTGGTCCCATGGAGTCCAGGTATATTCTGAACAGTGAATCTCACCGGGTTTTCAACTGACGTGAACCAGGAACCAGATACCAACCCCTTAATGTCCTTGAAAGGGACCTATATGGAGGTCGTTGTTTGATGGTGTGGGGTGGAATTATGATTGGTACATGTACACCCCAGCATGTCTTTGACAGAGGAACCGTAACAGGTCAGGTGCAGTGGGTCACACCTTCCTCCTGATGGATGATAACACACGGCCCCACCGAGCTGCCATCGTGAAGGAGTACCTTGAAACAGAAGATATCAGTAGAATGGAGTGGCCTGCCTGTTCTCCAGGCCTAAGCCCTAACGAGCAAGTCGGGATGCTCTCGGTCGACGTATCGCTGCACGTCTTCAAACACCTAGGACACTTCAGGATCTCCGGCAGACTCTGGTGCAAGAGTGAGAGGCTATACCCCAGCAGCTGCTCGACCACCTGATCCAGAGTTTGTGCGGCTTGGTGCTCATATCCCATATTGATGACGGGGTACAGGCCCAGGAAACAGTGGTGTTGTGTAGCACATGTGTTTCGGGACGGTTCTCTCAACTTATCACCAATACCGTGGACTTACAGATCTCTGACGTGTGTGTTCCCTAGGGGCCTATGCTATTAGCGCCAGTTTTGTGAGATGCCACGTTGTGTGGCACCACATTCTGCAATTACCCTTAATTTATGAGCATGAATGCAATTCGCCTTCTACGAGTACCGGCATGCCTTTACAATGCATTTCACCTTCAGAAGTAAACGTACGATGAGTTTTGGACACACCCATTACCGCTGCCACAGTAGTGACAGAATGCAAAAGTAGCGTTTGTGAACAGGCTTCACTGCAGTTACCATGTCCCGCCCTCTACAATTCTTTTTACTTTCATTGGTCGAGCATTCCGTAGCACTTGTCGGTTGTTGTGCAGCAATTGGCAGTTGACTCTTAAGAAATGACAGTTGTTCCTCAGATATTGTTAAGCAGAATAGCTTAACGATGGCTAGCAGTAGCAGGGATCTGAACGCACCAGCCGACACTGATCCAAGATGCCTGTTTCTCTTTACAATAATATTTTATGCAAGACTGTGGAATTACAATGTTACTTCATATGGCGCAGTATCATATACGAAACAATATCCAATCGCTAAACGACTGTCCTAACCATAATAAAAAACAATTTTGTGACTTTTATTGCTTTTGGTATACCCAGAAAAATCAAAGTACAAGCAAATTGGTCACGATTCCTTCACTCAATAGATTCATGTTCAGGACAGTACAACTTGAGATTGTAGTGTTTCAGTAAATTGTATCTTTTAGTGCAAGTATTTCAATAACAGATGACGAGGTCAATGTGAACAGATACTACAAAAATATCTGGATAAGCTATACATGATGGTCCATTGATATTGACCGGGCCAAATACCTCACGAAATAAGCATCAAAAGAAAAAAATACAAAGAACGAAACTCGTCTAGCTTGAAGGGGAAAACCAGATGGCGCTATGTGGTTGGCCCGCTAGATGGCGCTGTCATAGCTCAAACGGATATCAACTGAGATTTTTTAAATAGGAACCCCCATTTCTATTACATATTCGTGTACTACGTAAAGAAATATGAATGTTTTAGTTGGACCACTTTTTTTCGCTTCGTGATAGATGGCGCTGTAATGGTCACAAATGTGTAAGTACGTGGTATCACATAACATTCCGCCTGTACGGACGGTATTTGCTTCGTGATACATTACCCGTGTTAAAATGGACCGTTTACCAATTGTGGAAAAGGTCGATATCGTGTTGACGTATGTGTATCGTGATCAAAATGCCCAACGGGCGTGTGCTATGTATGCTGCTCGGTATCCTGGACGACATCATCCAAGTGTCCGGACCGTTCGCCGGATAGTTACGTTATTTAAGGAAACAGGAAGTGTTCAGCCACATGTGAGACGTCAACCACGACCTGCAACAAATGATGATGCCCAAGTAGGTGTTTCAACTGCTGTCGCGGCTAATCCGCATATCAGTAGCAGGCAAATCGAGCGAGAATCGAGAATCTCAAAAATGTCAGGGTTAAGAATGCTACACCAACATCAATTGCACCCGTACCATATTTCTATGCACGAGGAATTGCATGGCGACTACTTTGAACGTCGTGTACAGTTCTGCCACTGGGCAGAAAGGAAATTACGGGACGATGACAGATTTTTTTGCACGCGTTCTATTCAGCGACGATGCGTCATGCACCAACAGGGGTAACGTAAACCGGCATAATATGCAGTATTGGGCAACGGAAAAACCACGATGGCTGCGACAAGTGGAACATCAGCGACCTTGGCGGGTTAATGTATGGTGCGGCATTATGTGAGGAAAGATAATTGGCCCCCATTTTATCGATGGCAATCTAAATGGGGCAATGTATGCTGATTTCCTACATAATGTTCTACCGGTGTTACTACAAGATGTTTCACTGCATGACAAAATGGCGATGTATTTCCAACATGATAGATGTCAGCCACATAACTCGCGTACGGTTGAAACGGTATTGAATAGTATATTTCTTGACAGGTGAATTGGTCGTCGAAGCATGGCCCGCACGTTCACCGGATCTGACGTCCCCGGATTGCTTTCTGCGGGGAAAGTTGGAGGATATTTGCTATCGTGATCCACCGACAACGCCTGAAAACATGCGTCAGCGCATTGTCAGTGTATGTGCGAACATCACGGATGGCGAACTACTCGTTGTTGAGAGGAATGCCGTCACACGTATTGCCAAATGCACTGAGTTTGACGGACATCATTTTGAGCATTTATTGCATTAATGTGGTATTTACAGGTAATAACGCTGTAACAGTATGCGTTCTCAGAAATGATAAGTTCACAATGGTACATGTATTACATTGGAATAACCGAAATAAAGTATTCAATCGTACATACGTTCTGTATTTTAATTTAAACCTACCCGTTGCCAACTGTTCGTATAAAATTGTGAGCCATATGTGTGTGACTATTACAGTGCCATCTGTCACAAAGCGAAAAATGTGGTCCAATTAAAACATTCATATTTCTTTACGTACTACACGAATATGTAATAAAAATGGGGAGTTCCTACTTTTTTAAAAAACGCATTTGATATACGTTTGACCTATGGCAGCGCCATCTAGTGGGCCAACCATAGCGCCATATGGTTCCCACCTTCAAGCTAGTAAAGTTTCGTTCTTTGTAGTTTTTTCGTTTTACGCTTATTTGATGAGATATTTGGCCCGGTCACGATCGGTGGACCACTCTCTTTAATGAAATGAAGAACGTCATACAAAACCTAAACTCTTAGAAAATGAGAACGGGATAAAAGTATCCACTTACAATGGAAAAAGTGTGTTGGAACATGTGTGGGCATTAAAAAGAATAGTGGAACTTGAATTCCCATAATCTTCTACACCTAACGAATTTAAAAATTAGACTTTCTGTGATTTCTAGTTACATCGGTTAATATGTTACTGGTTTGGCAGCAGGTGAATCACGTCACTGTCTTCCAGAGAATACAGTTTTTAATGGGAGGAGAACTAAGTTCTCTTAGTGAGAACTACGTTTAGTAATTGCATAATGCTTTATCTTGTATGTGCAAGTATACATTTGCTAATACAGAGCGACAGATGCACAAACGTAACCACACAAGCAGTTGTTCTCACTATAAACGTATCTAAATGTCTTATCTCTCTCGTTAACCGCCAATTGATGCCTAATCTTCCTCACGCTGTCCTTTGTCTTTTTTTAACGATTATGTCATCGACGATGAAATTATCCCCTTAGCACAGGAAAAAAAATCGGCTTTCAGCCTCCGTAAACACTAACATGTGCCATACGGTTTAACGAATTTTCGTAGATACTTTTATTTTCTGGTGGTATTACGGGCTTTATCAAGATCAACAAATTCCATGTCGCTCCAGGTTGTCATCAGTAGTACACAAGCTACGCCGATGAAACTTCCAGGAAAACTCTACTGCTTACAGTCGTCATCGTTGTGAAGAGTCCACCACAGAAATTTAGACGTGTGCCGATAGACATAAAGAAGAACTGCGGCTGATCATGGCATCGCAAAATCGCAAAGAAAAAAATCGATGCAGCTCAACAGCAGCCAACTTACTGCCTGGGCTGTTACTCTTTTTTTCATTTTCTTTTTCCTTTTTTTCCACACACTACCTCGCTCTCTCGCGTGTGAGTGTGAGGCGGCAAAACTATTCATACTAATACAAAAAAATTTGAAATATGAAATATTTATATGAATTATTGAAATTACGACTACATATTGATGGTATTTAAGACGGAACTGATGAAACACCATACTGAACTAAAATGGGGAGAACTTCCGACTTGAGGGAATAATTTGGGAGAGGAGAGGCTTCTTTTTCTAGTGGAGTAAACTCTGGCGTATAAACAGTGTAGAAGTTTAGCATTTGGCAGTGGGTGTAGTGCGAGACGGTATGTGGTAGGAAACCATGTAATCTGAGACAGGTGTAATGAGGACCTGACCAAGCAGTGATGATGAGGAAAACGAAGAAGGGAGAATAAGAAGGGAAGAGAGGGTCCTGATTGGCAGGCGAATAGGGAATGTGTCAGATCTCGTAAGTGTCAATGTCTTGGCGGGTCTTACTGTCTGGGAGAGGTAATCTATCAAAACTGCATAGGTAGCGGATATGGAGAACGTTCAGGCAAAGGGTTGTGAACACGTAGATGTATCCGGTGTAGTATATCAGATTTCAAAAGCAGAAGAAACAGTGGGAGTAGTTGCGATTCCAGTTAAACAGTATATATACACTCCTGGAAATTGAAATAAGAACACCGTGAATTCATTGTCCCAGGAAGGGGAAACTTTAGTGACACATTCCTGGGGTCAGATACATCACATGATCACACTGACAGAACCACAGGCACATAGACACAGGCAACAGAGCATGCACAATGTCGCCACTAGTACAGTGTATACCACCTTTCGCAGCAATGCACGCTGCTAGTCTGCCATGGAGACGATCGTAGAGATGCTGGATGTAGTCCTGTGGAATGGATTCCCATGCCATTTCCACCTGGCGCCTCAGTTGGACCAGCGTTCGTGCTGGACGTGCAGACAGCGTGAGACGACGCTTCATCCAGTCCCAAACATGCTCAATGGGGGACAGATCCGGAGATCTTGCTGGCCAGGGTAGTTGACCTACACCTTCTAGAGCACATTGGGTGGCACGGAATACATGCGGACGTGCATTGTCCTGTTGGAACTGCAAGTTACCTTGCCGGTCTAGGAATGGTAGAACGATGGGTTCGATGACGGTTTGGATGTACCGTGCACTATTCAGTGTCCCATCGACGATCACCAGAGGTGTACGGCCAGTGTAAGAGATCGCTCCCCACACCATGATTGCCGGGTGTTGGCCCTGTGGGCTCGGTCGTATGCAGTCCTGATTGTGGCGCTCACCTGCAGGGCGCCAAACACGCATACTACCATCATTGGCACCAAGGCAGAAGCGACTCTCATCGCTGAAGACGACTCGTCTCCATTCGTCCTTCCATTCACGCCTGTCGGGACACCACTGCAGGCGGGCTGCACGATGTTGGGGCGTGAGCGGAAGACGGCCTAACGGTGTGCGGGACCGTAGCCCAGCTTCATGGAGACGGTTGCGAATGGTCCTCGCCGATACCCCAGGAGCAACAGTGTCCCTAATTTGCTGGGAAGTGGCGGTGCGGTCCCCTACGGCACTGCGTAGGATCCTACGGTCTTGGCGTGCATCCGTGCGTCGCTGCGGTCCGGTCCCAGGTCGACGGGCACGTGCACCTTCCGCCGACCACTGGCGACAACATCGATGTACTGTGGAGACCTCACGCCCCACGTGTTGAGCAATTCGGCGGTACGTCCACCCGGCCTCCCGCATGCCCACTATACGCCCTCACTCAGAGTCCGTCAACTGCACATACGGTTCACGTCCACGCTGTCGCGGCATGCTACCAGTGTTAAAGACTGCGATGGAGCTCCGTAAGCCACGGCAAACTGGCTGACACTGACTGCGGCGGTGCACAAATGCTGCGCAGCTAGCGCCATTCGACGGCCAACACCGCGGTTCCTGGTGTGTCCGCTGTGCCGTGCGTGTGATCATTGCTTGTACAGCCCTCTCGCAGTGTCCGGAGCAAGTATGGTGGGTCTGACACACCGGTGTCAATGTGTTCTTTTTTCCATTTCCAGGAGTGTAGAATGTACTGAGGGTTCATTGTACGTAAAGAGCCTGGGACAAGTGATGAATAGGCAAGGGCCTCGTTAGGGCAGCCTGTATCAGTGGATGCAAGCGCTTATATTCTGGTATGTCGACTACAAGTCGGTGCACAGTGCAGGCCGCTATGATCAGTTCAACAGAGACACCGGTGTGATTATCGGCGGGCGCTCTGATTATTTCGGCGTGGCCGTATGGAAGGACGCACGAGATGGCCGCCACCCTTTTCCTCTGACGGCATGCCAAGCGAAACAGTCACCTGATATTCTCATCAACCACTGGAGAGGATGTTTGGTTTGTGGAGCTCTCAACTGCGCGGTCATCAGTACTCAAATATATTCACACTCCAATCTAGCCACTGTCACAAATGATGATGACGATGATGAAATGGTGAGGACAACACAAACACTCAGTCCCGGGGCAGAGAAAAATCCCCATCCCGACCGAGAATCGCACCCCGGACCTCGTGATCCAGAGGCAGCAACGTTAGCCACCAGTCCACGAGCTGCGGACAACTACTGCAGAGAGCTCCTATAGCAGTTTATGTACAAAAGCCCGTATCAGGGCGACCCTGTGAGTAGAAAAGGACGCTGTTTTTATGACATTACTGCTCCTTTGAAACCAAAGGAGCAAATACGTGATGTCACTTGATGTCAAGCAAGAAGTATCAATTTTGGTCTGCATATAACGTTTTCCAGCTGCATAAGAAAAATCTCAGACTTTTAAGCTGCTGGAGGCTAAGGAACGGCGGTTATCGTTGAAACAATCGGTTTTCGGATATATCGGCTTTTAATGCCAGTTTAACTTGAGTACTCAAACCACTCAAAATAACCGATTTTCGGTTTATTATTCCAATTATTTCCTGTAATAAATATAAAAACTGAACAAAGGTTGAAAAATTTTGACTTCCTCAGTTTCAAGATACGTAAAATCTAAATACAAAATTAAATAAGAAAAACAGAAACAAACTTAGTTCTTCCACCATTCACAGTTTTTCTTAAAAAGTTTATTAGTTGGTTGATTTGAGAAGGAAAACGAACAGTACAAAATTATCATCAGTATTCTCCTGTTGCTTCAAATTTTTTGAAACTCGTGACAGTGGATCATACCACTATTTGGACATAAGAATAGTCAGTGTTACAGAATGAGTTTTTCCTATTGATTTGTCCGTTTTAAAGTCGATAAAGGCACATTACGTAGACATAGACAACTGATCAACTACTTTCAGTCTTAATTGTAAACTACGAATGAATTGTTCAGTGACAAGAATTCTCCTTACACGATATCGCAGGTTTGTGGTGCTCCTCCCGTTCTTAATCTCTTAAAGGAAATGGAGCATTGTACTACACTGGTACCGCACTTCGTAAAACACTTTTAGATTCTATTCTGTGATGCAATTAATGTCCGGCGACTACAGCTTCAAATTGCCGTATGATCAGTTGGGGCAAGTCTCACAAGGTCCATGTACTTGAGTACAACCCAGCAGGCCACGCCCCATGGTATCATGTACATTGCTGTCCCAGCAATACTGTACCAGTTCTTATTCCAGCTGTTTGTCTCACGTTTCTGTCGGCATTGTTATTCAAAAGCACATTTCGCTTTTCCCTTCTTCTATAATAACGCACTATTTCAAAGCAATGGAAATTTTACAAAATAAATTTACATGTTAAATAAATTTTAAATCAAAAAATTTTGCGCTGCTGCTATGGCTAATGGATACTTTGGCTTTTTCACCCGGTTATTAGTAAAAAATAAATAAAACACCTGTTGTAACCGAGAGCAAACAAATACCGAAAAATACGAGTTATTCAGAATTACTGGCCGCCCCTTCAGTTGCGTAACTGCGGAAGAGTTGCATGAATTTTGCAATAGGTAATGCGTAGTGCTGGTTCATAACGTTTAGTGTAATACTGAAGCGAAAATGCTAATATGTGTTAAATATGTTTAAACTAATAGTCTGCATGGAACCTTGTTTCTTGCCTTACTTTTGTAAGATTCTATTCTCCCCGTTAACCTAACGGTACTTTACGTAATCTTCTACGTTGTAATGAGAGAGCAGCGAGTCACATCGAAGAAGTGACCGTTACGGGAGTTAGTTGTCAGCAAGCAGATTTAGCTATAACAAGCTCAGTAACTTTGATTACAAAAAACAAGAAGTGTTCCAAGAGGCCAGCGACTATAGCGCACTTATGCAAGAAAGAACAGTGCAGATCACTCTGTATTTATCCACGTCAACTCTAGCTTGCATCTTAGCAGACTGTCATCAGCATAACACTCAAGAGGAAAGAAATAATCAATACTGCATATACCGTCAAATCTTGTGCTGAATCGTACCGTGTTCAAGACCGACTTGTCTATGGGGTAACTGGCACAAGTATTTATGAGAACACAGGCAATAGCACGCCTCTGACAGTGGGAAGCAGTTTAGAAACAAGATCAATTATGTATCTACTTAAAACGACTCTGTGTAAATTGCATAGACTATTACATTGGTGTTCGAAGACAATCAGATTGCTTTACACGGCTGACCTACTCGAGACATGAACCGCATGTTACACGAATGCAATGGACGAGAGGGTTACCTGTTTGCCGAATCCACTCACCCGAAAATCTAGAAACAAGTATTCACAACGTTTGAAGAAGAATGAAAAAAATTAACAACCACTATAAAATAATTTAATGGGAAAGCTTCTACGAAGATTAAACATTGTAGTAGTGGCTCAGGAAGGTCCATTCTATAATATTAGCTGGATGGCATTTATTGAACGTGAAGAATATAATACACTGGATATTTGAACGAATTTTGTCTACCAGCTAACGCAAAAATTTTGTAGTCTTTCAGTTTCTCATCTTTGATTGGACTGAATATTAATTAAATTATCTATTCATGTCCAGTGGTGTGTTGTAATTATTGTATAATTACAAATGCGCGCTCTCTTTCCATCGCAGCAATTTTGTTGAATCAGTTAGCAGTCAATCTAATTCCCTTGTAGGAAAGCTACTATCTGCCTTTGCTTTGTGTATATAATTAGCAGATATACAGGGTGTCCATAATTAAAGTTCCAGCTACAAAGCGCTGTACAAAGAGAATCACTGCTCAGAATAATATCAAATTCGAACAGCATATTATTGACACAAGGGGAAATGTTACAAAAAAACGAGAATTTTAACAACAGATGGCTATCCACACAGACTGAACCATGTTCTGGAGTTGCTTCCTGTTGGCCTACCAGCAAGACAAACGATCGCTCTGGAATTTCTTGCTCGCTTGGAAGTGGACAATGAACGGCCAGGGCAGAGATGGTGCACAGACGAGGAGTGACAGTCATTTTTAGCGTTAGCAAATGCCTATACAAAAATTCGTCTTAAGTTTGCGTAAGTAACTTAATCACTTATCCATTTACTGAAAAAAGTGGTGAAGTTCCACTAGCCATCAGAATGCGAAGGTGCAATCAGAAAACTGAAAGAAATGTTAACAATAGTCTGGTATTTGTGTCTCCAAATTACGAAAACAAGTTACTCTCGACTTGAGGCACAGGTAATTGTGCGGTTTGCTGTGTTACGTCGAGAGGGAGAGGGTGGAACATCCAGTTGGCTACGCATCTCATCATTTAAACATAGCAGAGAGGAATAATTCTACCATGGAGAAGGAAATGTTGAACCTCATATATGGTGCAACTTCTTTCCAATGTTCCTTATATGGTAATAAATTTAAGGTAATAAAATATAATGTAGCGTTAAAATGTTTATTAGGATAAATTAATGTGTTGGAGTTGAATTTAAGTTAATGAAATTGGATATTAAGTGAACAAGGATACTGGCGCCGGTCGGGGTGGCCGAGCGGTTTTAGGAGTTACAGTCTGGAACCGCGTGACAGCTACGATCGCAGGTTCGAATCCTGCCTCGGGCATGGATGTGTGTGATGTCCTTAGGTTAGTTAGGGTTAAGTAGTTCTAAGTTATAGGGGACTGATGACCTCAGAAGTTAAGTCCCATAGTGCTCAGAGCCATTTGAACCAAGGATACTGGCTGGATTCCTACCCTAACCATCATATAGAGTAAATAAATTACGATAATTTTTTCACAATTTTTGAAGTCTCCAACTAATCACATAACTGTCATAAACTACTTCTCACCTGCTCATTCCTTACCGCTAAAATTGTGTTACAGGTGGATATAGCAGTGGAAATGTAGTACTTTTCCTACCGTATTACTAACTGACGCGGTCATCCTACGGCCAAATTGGTCAATAGGGACTCAAGGCACCATTCAGCTATCATTGTTTATGTTTCCTATGCTTTCACTAAAACTTCAAACTAAATTATGGAAATGGTTCCTATAAAAGATATGATTGATTTATTGCTCTGTCCTTGTCCTGAATCGAATGACATTGTTTCCAATTACTTGTTTCTTCAGGATTCTTTATATCATGCGATTTCTACTCAAATTTAAAAAGCGTGTCTTACAGCATGAAATTGCTCTGCCTCTCTCCACAAAAAAAATGGCTCTGAGCGCTATGGGACTTAACATCTAAGGTCATCAGAGGCAGGATTCGAACCTGCGACCGTAGCTGTCGCTCGGTTCAAGACTGAAGCGCCTAGAACTGCTCGGCCACACCGGCCGGCCCTCTCTCCACGCTGTGTCCCCACATAAGGAGAAGAATGTGGTTGCAGATGTATGGCACCACCACTACTGTGATACGTCAGACACCCATGTCTCACACTGGCAGTGTGTCCACAGTGCGACTCCAGCCAGCTGTGTAGACCACAAAACCGCTGATAGCCACGACTATCCCCATCATAAACGGAGGACCTCGAAAGGTGAAATACAACGTCAAGACCTCTTAAACAACACCCTCCAACTCTCCCGCGGGTCCTCCTCATCACCACTTGAAGTGATGTAGTATGTGTAATAAACTTCACGTAAATCCACAGATTTCTGAAGCTACCACTCTTAGCTGCACAATTCGGTGATCCAAACGTCCATGTTTGCACCTGATCATCTATGAGGGGACTTCAGAAAGTAAGTTACACATTATTATGGCAAGGAAAGTAACTTTTATTGAATGTTGCACTGCGCTTCAGTATGACAGAGATGCGTAACACTGTTTTCCAACATAGTCACCAAGTATGTAAACAGTAGACAGAATGTTATACCACTCGTTTAATTCTTCAATGAAAGAAATATCCTCGTTGGTCACGGAGCGATTCGAGAACAGCTGTGTAAAATCATCGTAAAATCTGCAACTGCTGCGACTCAGTTCCTCGATTGCCTGCGTATTGTTGTCTGTGGTAGACGCCAATGGCTTTCCTTCCTGATTACAATTACCCGTGACTCTGCGGCGTCGATCAAGATGTTGATATAATTTTATTGTGGCTGGAGGCGACACTGCGTTTGATCCACATACCAACAGAATTACACACTGAATTTATGTGAAATTGAGACCACACATCATCCCGGTAGATGCCAAACGGCGCCTCACTTGGTGTAAGGAACGCAAACATTGGACGGCTGAACAGTGGAAAAACGTTGTGTGGAGTGACGAATCACCATACACAATGTGGCGATCACATGGCAGGGTGTGGGTATGGCGAATGCCTGGCGAACGTCATCTGCCAGCGTGTGTAATGCCAATATTAAAATTCGGAGGCGGTGGTGTTATGGTGTGATCTTGTTTTTCATGGAAGGGGCTTGCACCAATTGTTTTGCGTGGCACTACCACAGCACAAGTCTATATTGATGTTTCAAACACCATCTTGCTTCCCACTGTTGAAGAGCAATTCGGGGATAGTAATCGTATCTTTCGACAAGATCGAGCACCTGTTCATAATGCACGGCCAGTGGCGGAGTGTGCCGGCCGGTGTGGCCGAGCGCTTCTAGGCGCTTCAGTCTGGAACCGCGCGACCGTTACGGTCGCAAGTTCGAATCCTGCCTCGGGCATGGATGTGTGTGTTGTCCTTAGGTTAGTTAGGTTTACGTAGTTCTAAGTTCTAGGGGACTGATGACCTCAGATGTTAATTCCCACAGTGCTCAGAGCCATTTGAACCATTTTTGTGGCGGAGAGGTTATACGAGAATAACATCCCTGTAATGGACTAGCCTGCAAACAGTCCTGACCTGAATCCTGTAGAACACCTTTGGGACGATTTGAAGCACCGACTTCGTACCAGCCCTCACGGACGGACATCGATAGCTCTCCCCAGTGCAGCACTCCGTGAAGAATGGGCTGCCATTCCCCAAGAAACTTTGCAGCACCTGATTGAACGTATGCCAGCGAGAGTGGAAGCTGTCATCAACGCTAAGGGTGGGCCAATACCATACTGCATTCCAGCTTTACCGATAGAGGGCCTCACGTACTTATAAGTCGTTTTCAGCCTGATGTCCGGATACTTTTGATCACATATTGTACATCCGTTTCGTAATGGACGTGTAAAACTTCTCTCGTGATTTTCTCGGAATTGCCAGATTAGTACACCCCTCTACTGGCACATTATGTTGCTTTAAAGACCTACTAAAGTTGTACACAGTTTAAAGTAAATCCGTGACCCCAACGTCATGGCCTCCCCTTGCCTGACAAGGGTCGCAGCGGCCTGTTTTCGACTGTGCATGTTCTGATGTGACATCATCCCTTCTGGCATTACGTGTACTACGTTGCTTACAAGGTCAATATTTTTCTTTGAAATTGCTTGTAATGTATTGTACCAGCATACACTACGAGTTGTTTTTAAGGACCAATTGCGACACTCGTTCTGAAGGTGAATGGTAAGCCGCACACACGGGTAATTCGTAGGCCTAAGTTCGATTGTCGGTATTAGTAAACTTGTTTTTCATTTTACTTTATTCCTCACAATATTAGACAATTAATTATAGAGCGTATTCGGAAATTCCCGTTACAAACTCCTAGGACTTGTAGAGAGGAGTGAGTACATAATATTTTGAACAGGAGCCATGTTCGGAAATATACCATTTCCGTTCTATGACGCTCTCATTTTGGATGTTTTACAAAACAATTCTGATTGAGCAATTGGATTAGGTGTGGCGCAGGACAATTATTAGGAAACAATTCGAAAGGAAACATAATAAAAGAACGTCAATTTATCACTTAAGCACATTTGTTTGAATTAACTCTTAAAACATCACGTGTTTACATTATTCCGAAACAAAAATGAACCCAAAATACTGTACCTACAGAACAGTACTAAGCATTACAATCAGCTGTTCGATGCGGCGACCACTAACGTTGTTACAGACGCTGTACATACGAAGCATATTCTGGTACAGACTGTCCATTCAACCTGGTGTCTCTTCAATTGCACGTGCAACATCCGAAATTCGTGCCAGGAGATCTTCCTCTGTCTGTACAGGAGTCTCGTAGAAAGACAGACATTAACTGATAATAAGTGACCGTATGACATATTAAAGGTCGTTCTGTCCATTCTATTTCATACCAGGACAAGCAAGTCGGAGGCTTTTCTGTTTCCCTCAGGAGACGTGGACGCGTTACACATCTGAACTGACACCGTCGTTGAACGGAAATGATATGTTTCCGGACATGAGTCCCTGTTCAAAATATTACGTTCTCACTCCCATCCACAAGTCCTGGAAGTCTATAACGTGAATTTCCGAACATCCTGTAGAAGTTAAATATAAGGTGTACATAAATTTCGGGAACAGTTTCAATTATTTATTGCACAAGAATAAAACGTTCTACAGATATCATACATATGTCATTTTGAAGAGAAACGCTGAAAGTTTATTTCGTGTATACCGGCATAGCGTAATTTGGTAATTTGCCGATAGTTAGCACTAGTCGCAAACATGACGAGTTTGGCGCGGAGCGAGCTTCCTGTGTGTTGGAGTTCGACAGAAACAAGTGTGCTACAGTTGTTCAACGGATGTCTAGCACCAAATACGGTACAAAGCCACCAACAAGGAAGGCCATTTACTAGTGGTACAACAAATTCGTTACGACGGGTTGCTTGTGCCCGACAAAGAGAAGAGGACGTCCCAGTATGAGCGAAGTGAATGTGGAGCAAGTACGAGAGACATTCATAAGCATTCCAAAGAAGGCGTCGTGCATCCCCCGAACTCGAAATGGCTCCTATAACAGTGTGGAAAGCTCTGCGACAGAAACTGCCAATGAAACCATTGAAACTGGAGCTAGTGCAGAAGCTCAATGACGGCGATAAAGACAAGCGTTTTGAGTTTTGTTCGGAGCTGCTACGACTGAATGAGGATGGTAATGGCATTGTTGATCGCTTATATTTTAGCGACGAAGCCCCCTTTTCATACTAATTGGAAAGTGAACAAGGATAATTGTCGAATCTGGCGTACAAAGCATCCACACGAACGCACTGAATTTCAGCGTGATTGCCCAAAAGTAAATCTTTTTTGTGTCTTGTCACGTCGAAAACTGTACGGGCCCTTCTTCTTCGCCGAGAGCGCTGTCACTGGATATTCCTACCTGGACATGTTTCAGCAATGGGTGATGCCTCAGATGCAATAGGACTCTACGTTCATCTTTCAGCAGGATGAGGCTCGACCCATTTTCAACCTGAAGCTCGTGGGTACCTGAACACGGAGCTGCCGCATCGATGGATCGGCCGTGCTCCAGAAGGGGACAGCTGTTTCATGAAATGGCGTTGCCGATCACCAGATCTCACTCTGTATGACTTTTTTCTGTGGGGACACATTAAAGATCTGGTGAATATACCGCCTCTGCCAAGTGATATAGCAGAGCTGTGGGAGAGAATATGGGAAGGGTAATCCACAGTCGACGATTCCATGCTGGGAGGGGTATGGCAAGAATTCGACTACTGTATTGACGTCTGCCGGGTCACTCATGGTTCATGTACTGAATGTCTGTAAGAAAAACCTTTCTGAGTTTATCTTCAAAACGCAATAAGTACGACATCTGTATAATGTTTAGTTCTTGTGCAATAAATACTCTACTGGCCATTAAAATTGCTACACCACGCAAATGACGTGATCCAAACGCGAAATTTAACCGACAGGAAGAAGATGCTGTGATACGCAAATGATTAACTTTTCATAGCATTCACACAAGGCTGGCGCTGGTGGCGACACCTACAGCGAGCTGACATGAGTAAAATTTCCAACCGATTTCTGATACAAAACCAGCAGTTGACCACCGTTGCCTGGTGAAACGTTGTCGTGATGCCTCATGTAAGGAGGAGAAATTCGTACCATCACGTTTCCGACTTGATAAAGGTAGGATTGTAGCCTATCGCGAATGCGGTTTATCGTATCGCGACATTGCTGCTCACGTTGGTCGAGATCCAATGACTGTGCTCGCGTTGATCGAGATCCAATGACTGTTAGCAGAATATGGATTCGGTGGGTTCAGGAGGGTTATATGGAACGCTGTGCTGGATCCCAACGGCCTCGTATCACTAGCAGTCGAGATGACAGGCATCTTATCCGCATGGCTGTAGCAGATCCTACACCCACGTCTCGATTCCTGAGTCAACAGATGGTGACGTTTGCAAGACAACAACCATCTGCACGAACAGTTCGACGACGTTTGCAGCAGCACGGACTATCAGCTACGAGACCAAGGCTGTGGTTACCCTTGACGCTGCATCACAGACAGGAGGACCTGCGATGGTGAACTCAACGACGAACTTGGATGCACGAATGGCAAAACGCCATTTTTTCGGATGAATCCAGGTTCTGTTTACAGCTTCATGATGTTCGCATCCGTGTTTGACGACATCGCGGTGAACACACATTGGAAGCGTGTATTCGTCATGGCCATACTGGCGTATCACCCGGCGGGATGGTATGGGGTGCCACTCGTTACACGTCTCGGTCACCTCTTGTTCGCATTGACGGCACTTTGAACAGTGGACGTTACATTTCAAATGCGTTACGACCCGTGGCTCTACCCTTCATTCGATCCCAGCGAAACCCTAGATTTCAGCAGGATAGTGCACGACCGCATGTTGCAGGTCCTGTACGGTCCTTTCTGGATACAGAAAATGTTCGACTGCTGCCCTGGGCAGCACATTCTCCAGGTCTCTCACCAACTGAAAAGTCTGGTCAATGGTGGCCGACCAACTGGCTTGTGACAGTACGCCAGTCATTACTCTTGATGAACTGTGGTATCGAGTTGAAGCTGCATGGGCAGCGTAGCTGTACACGCCGTCCAAGCTCTGTTTGACTCAATGCCAAATCGTATCAAGACCGTTATTACGGCCAGAGGTGGTTGTTCTGGGTACGGATTTCTCAAGTTCAAATGTCTTTGAGCACCACGGCACTTAAAATCTATAGTCATCAGTCCCCTAGAACTTAGAACTACTTAAACCTAACTAACTTAAGGACATCACACAACACCCAGTCATCACGAGGCAGAGAAAATCCCTGACCCCGCCGGGAATCGAACCCGGAAACACGGGCACGGGAAGATCGAACGTCACTGCACGACCACGAGCTGACGACGATTTCTCAGGATCAATGCACCCAAACTACATGCAAATGTAGTCACATGTCAGTTCTAGTATAATACATTTGTCCAATGAATACCCGTTTATCATCTGCATTTCTTCTTGGTGTAGCAATTTTAATAGCCACTAGTGTGATTGAAAGTGTTCCCAGACTTTATGTACACCCTGTACATTTACACAGTTAAATTTATACACTTAAAATTGATACATTTATTTTAATTTCGATTACTAACTTTCTAAGTCAAAGGGCTATAGGCCTTCGCACTATAGCACTTTGGTAAAATTTTGCACGCCCTACCAGTGAGACAACAATTTGGCTTAAACTGAGGAAACACACCATTGCTCAATCACTCTGAGAGAACCTGAGAGATCACTTCATTAAACACGCTTAAAAGCTTAGAGGTTTGAGATAGGCACGAAATTGATACACGACATTGATATTCTCAGAGCGAATATTTAATAGGGCTTCGAGATTCCTGCAAAGCCATCGTACTTCGTCGGTAGGGAGGGGTGCACAGTGGAATCGAGCGCGCACAATCGCTGGCTGCGGCGGCAGAATTAATGCAGTGCTGGCTGTCGGTGGCCCGGGGTTAGGCCGCTAGCTATAACTGGATCCCGGCGGCGCGCGGCGAGATGGTGTCCCGCCGGTCAGAATAGGCGGCTTAGTCCCGGGCCGCGGTATTATTGTTGGCGCAATAATGCGGCAGGTGTTGCGCCTAATGGAGCAGTCAGATCACCGGCTGCGCATTAGGAGCCAGATTGCTCGCTGCCACGCGGCAACCACAGGGGCATAACGAGCCGCGGGCAGGTGGCGGCGAATCATGCGCCGTGTGAAGCGACAACGTGCCCACACTGCTGTAAACCTTACCGACATTCACAGTTCTTCGGTGGAATTGATTTCGGCATGTCATTCTCTGTTTTTGTAAACGAACTTCTTATGCCCACTACTGGAACATGCAACGGAGTGACAAATCTGTCAGTGGAATACACATTCCAGTCACATTGATGCGACCACCGCCTATGTTCGACGTCATTGAGCAATGACCACTCACAGAGGGCAGGTGCCAGCACAAGCACTGAAGGGTATATACGCCCGTCTGGGGAGATGGGGGGGGGGGGGGCACGGAAAACAATGCAGTCGTTTTAATACGGAAATGGAGCGATTTTTCTAATGTCGAAAAGAGCATCATCGTTGACTTTCGGGCCAAGGGTGGAAGCAATCTCGAAACGACGAAGTCTGTAAACTGTTCTCGTGCCACGTAGGTTACACTATGCCATGTATGATAAAATAGAGCTATCCAATCACGGTGTCACGGCAATTCTGGTACACTATACACGATACATATGCAACCATGTATTTCATCAATAATACAAAGATTTTCTGTTAAAATGGACTGCTCGAAGGAAACTTCTGTACTGTGTCAGATATTATTTTTCAGTGCTTATAAAACACTAAAGAGACAAAGAAACTGGTGCATCTGCCTAAAATCGTGTAGGGCTTCCGCGATCTCGCAGAAGTGAGGCAACAAGACGTGGCGTAGACTCAACTAACGTCTGAATAGTTTTGGAGGGAACTGACACCATGAGTCCTGCAGGGCTGTCCATAGATCCGTAAGAGTACCAAGGGATGGCGATCTCTTCTGAACAGTGCGTTGCAAGGTATCCCAGAGGTGATCAATAACGTTAGTTTCTCGGGAGTTTGGTGGCTAGTGGAAATGTTTAAACTCAGAAACGTTTTCCTGGAGCCACTCTGTAGCAATTCTGGAGGTGTGTTTGTGTCGCATTTTTCAACTGGAATTGCCCAAGTCCGTCGGAATGCACAATGGACATGAATGGATGCAGATTACACGTACGTAAGCATCCTATCTGATCGGCCGCATCCATTCATGTCCATTGTGCATTCCGACGGACCTTAGCGGTACAGCAGAAACACTCTTCTGAGTTTAAACTCTTCCGCTGGCCATCAGTCTCCCCAGACACTAACATCATTGAGAATATCTGTGATGCCTTGCAACGTGCTATTCAGAAGAGATCTCCACCCTCTCGTAATCGTACAGATTTATGGACAGCCATGTTTGATTAATAGTATCAATTCCATACAGCACTACTTCAGACATTAGTCGCGGTGCTTCTGCGTGGTGACGGGGGCACTATACGATATTAGGCAAGTGTACCAGTTCCTTTGGCTCTTCAGTGTATTTTTCAGTTGCGAAGCATTGCCGAATTCGATAGTACATATACGCACTGACGGGGAAAAACAGCACCACAAGAAGAATTCGTGTGACATAATTGGTGAGCAGCGCTTTTCTACATCTGAAAGATGATGTGTATTCGATTTTAGCACCAGTAGAATAAGACTGGCGCTAGCATTGCCACTACTAGGATGCAGATGAAGTTTTCTTTAAATACACATTGTAGCGATACTGAGATTAGTTACCTCTGAGATTGGACGAGGTTGGTAAATAGAATGAGATTTTCAGTCTGCAGTGGAGTGTGCGCTGATATTAAACTTCCTGGCAGATTAAAACTGCGTGCCGGACCGGGACTCGAACTCGGGACCTTTGACTTTCGCGAGCAGGTGGTCTACCAACTGGTAGACCATGCTTCATGCTCCGGACGTCCAAGTGGCACAACCTACAGAGAAGACCATCGTGTTCGGCACATTGCTCTGTTGCATCATACTGCATCTGCAGCAGCAATTCGAGCTGCAGTTGGCACTACACTGATACAAAGAACTGTTATAAAGTGGTTACTTCATGGACAGCTCCGAGGCAGACACCCTTAGCCTGCATTCCACTTACCCCAAACCACCATCATTTTCGACATCAGTAGCGTCAAGCGAAAGCACATTGGTGGACAGGTTGGAGGTGTGTTGTATTGTCTGATGAAAGCTGGTTATGCCTCGGTTCCAGTGATGGCCTTGTGTTGGTTAGCAGGACAGTTGAAGCCTGCGTGCTAGGCACACTGAACGTACACCAGCAATTGTGATCTGGGGTGCAATTTCGTATGACCGCAAGAGCACTCTCGAACTTACCCCACGCGTCCTGACCGCAGAAGATAACGTTATTCTAGTGATTCGACCTGAGAGGCTGCCATTCCAGGGGGTGTTTTCCAACAGGATAACGCTCGCCCACATACAGGTGTTGTAACCCAACAGGCTCTACAGAGTGTCGACATGTTGCCTTGGCCTGCTCGATCACCAGATCTGTCTCCAGGACGTACAGGACTTTCGAGGGTCGAAGGATGCGATTGATTAAGTAAATTAAAAGTAGGAGTATTGCAGAAATGAAGTTAGTTAAATGTGAAGGGGTATTGGGAGCCAGAAGTCTTATGTGTTACATTCTGTTACGCAGTTCAGTGTTACGGTACCGTGGTGTAGTTGGGTCGTTGGAGCGCCGAGTTAAGCAACACGAAGGAGAATGCTGTGTCAACGGCCAGCTCGCCGCACAGCAGAGTATGTGACAAGAAGCAGCTAACTGCGCGCCAAGGTCTCAACATCGAGGGCGGTAATCGTGCCAGTTACGCCAGCCATGAAACACCAGAATATTCCACCGACCTACTGGGGAAGAACAACAACAGACATCAGCAGCAAAAAGCCGCTTATAAGGACTGGCACCCAGCTCGTCAACGTAGTCCGTCGTGCGGAGTTGGAGTGTCTCGGAGCCTGTGTCACTTAGCTCACAGTCTTCACTACCATCGCAACGTCTTAATACGAGGGTTGGAACTTAAATAGTGGCAACACTGCTGTTGAGACACTATGCAATGGAATCTACTATTGTCGCTGGTACCACACGTTGTTGACATACCTGTATTGCCTCCTAGCAAATGGACTCGCCCGCCCCACGTAACTTGCGTGCGCACAATCGAGGGAAACATAGTCTCTTGTGAGCGAGCGGTCTAACTTTATGGTGTCACGGCTGTGACGGTGTTAGCCTAACGCATTACGTTCCTCCACGGCAGATCGTCAACGCACAGTATTACTATTCGTTTTTGGAGCATCACCTGCGACCAGCTTTGCGATAGAAGCGGCGACACTTCCCGCGCAACCCACCGATCATTTTGCACGACAATTCACGGACGCATGCAGAGCAAGCTGGGGCTGCTCTGTTCGGTCGATGGGACTGGGAAGTACTGAACCGTCCACCATACTCCCCGGACTTAAGTCCTTGTGACTTTGATTTGATTGCGAAGATAAAGGAACCACCTCATGGTATTCGCTTCAGAACTGTTCCAGAGATACGACAGGCAGTAGACCGCTCCATTCGCACCATCAACAGAACAAGCTCTGCAGATTGTATACTGTGCCTTCCACATCGCTGGCAGCGTGTTCTTCCCAACGCTGGTGACTAGACAGAAATAGGTGGAAAAATGTAACTCTTTTGTATCGGTTGTGAATAAATAGTTGCCACTATTTAAGTTCCAACCCTCGTAGTCATCGTCGTAATGCAGATCGTCGCATACGAGGCGCCAGGGAGACGCCGCCACTGTAACTATCGTCGGACGTCGTCAACAGGCAGCCGACTGTCATGGCAGTAACCGTCTTGGGTGTGTTGTTGTAATACACTGTTGCCACGTGCTGGGATGCCGCTGCCACGAACACCGTGCGGCCGTCCGACGGCCGCCTCCGACGCCGCCGAGAGTATTAGGAGCGGGACCAAACCTCGCCCAGAAGGCCTTCAACCAATGTTTTACAGCTGATCAATAAATGAAGAGCCATCCGTGGACACACTCCAACATCCTCATCCTCGCTACCAGCAGAGAACACACGTTCGAAGCCAATGACGACCAGTGGAGTCCCGTACCTGTTAACAAGCCCCACTTAACAATGGTGGCAAAAGAAGGTTCTGTACCCACACCCACACTGTAAACACTGTTCGACGTTCACTTGACCTAGCCAATGACTCAATTTCCTCTAATGATAATCCTATATCCAATGCTTCACTCAAATTACAATTGCAGACAAACCTTTCTTGACATTTCTGGTTGCAACCCTCTCAAAAATTTGTCATGAGCCCTCTGCTTCCCGTAAATTTACCGTGTTACCCCTATCACCATCCTTGAGCTCATAGATATCTACATTGATTTTACGAATACGGTCAGCGAAACTTTCAGTAGATTCATTCCGCTTATGGAAAACCCTAGCAAGGTGTCCCTGACAGTTTCTTGCAGTGATTTTCCAGTATCTCTCCTTTAAACCTTCCTGAAAAACTTCAATTTTTAGCCTCCCTCAGATTCTCATTACACACATATGCCCTAAAATATCCCGTTAACTCCAATCTACCAACACGTAAGAAATACTCCTCACTCCATCCCCCCCATTTCCTGGCTGTAGTTAAGTTGTCAAAACGAGACAAAAACATCTTCCCTCTGTTCCACTAAAAACGGAGTAACCAGAACCGCAGCAGTACTATCAAGGATGGGTGGGTTGGGATGTGACTGCTCCCTCTCTGTCGCTCTGAGCTTATCTACTACCTCTTTCTGTAATTTATCAATCTGATCCCTAAGTTGCTCGATAACTTCAGAGGCTCGAAGGTCCTTTGCCCTGACTATAATTTAATCAAGAGGAAACTGTACCCAAAGAATAAAAAAAAAATGATCCCGCAAAAGGCAGGAAAAGGGACAACCCAAAAGTCTCGAAACCAAAGTAACTCAAACAGACACTTACTTCCTTTGCTGCATGCCACACCGTCGCTGTAGTTGCTTCACAGTACTAGCTCTTAACTCCACGAGATCCGTCCTCCACGATGCCTCTACAGTCTTCCTGACACCAGTGTAAATGGCCGACATCGGTGTAGGCGAAAGGGTGAAAGGGTCATCTATAACCAGGTTGCAGACAGCAAAGTTATAGATACTGTAAGAACAGCAACAGAAGTTTCAATCTCAGGGTAGATCTTAAGCGCAGCAGTTAAACGGTGGAAGAGGTGAGGTGTCCACTGTGCCACACTCCCAGTAAGAGTTAGCATATATAAGAAAGCAATAGCAGACATTCTTCTGACCAGCTATGTGGGGGTTAACTTACGTAAAATATTCCAGAATAGCACACAGTTTTAATCCGTCAGGAAGTTTCATATCAGCGCACACTCCGCTGCACAGCGAAAATTTTATTCTGGAAACATCACGCAGGCTGTGGCTAAGTCATGTCTCCGCAATATCGATTCTTCCAGCAGTGCTAGTTCTGCAAGGTGTCTGCAGGAGAGCTTCTGTGAAGTTTGGAAGGTAGGAGACGAAGTACTGGCGGATTAAAGCTGTGAGGACAGGCCGTGAGTCGTGCGTGGGTAGCTCAGATGGTAGAGTTCTTGCCCGCGAAAGGCACAGGTCCCGAGTTCGAGTCTCGGTCCGGCAGACAATTTTTATCTGCCAGTAAGTTTCACGTAAAATGTTGTTGTGTACCAGTTCTCAGATATCGTTTCCAAGTAAGTCAGTATTTGGGGCAAACAGATTATGTGCTCCGTGCTGGACGTTAAGCAGGTTATGTAGAGAACGTGCAAATTCGCTCGGTGCTGGAGTGTTGAAGTTCTGAGTGTGGGAGGTTAAAGTCCAAGTGGATGTACAAGTTGTTCCCGTGGTTAGCGGTAGGCACAATGTGACTCTCGGACTTGATTTTCTGGTTGCACATTGCGCCATAATTGACCTCGAAAGGTATACGGATGGGACTTTGTTTCAGCTAGGCTCTGCAGTCGGAATGCATTTACTGATGCAAGGCCCTTCCCATGGCCACGGGAAAGCAAACTGCATACAAGGTCCCTTAAGGTTAATTCGCGAATCGCACACTGGAAGATACGGGAAAGACAGTGTGGACTGCTCTTGGTACTGACACGCCAGTGAACTCGGTGTGTATCGTTGAACCTTTGGCGAATACGAAGTATTAGATGCAGTTGTTTTATACGGCGTAGAATGTCCTACGTTCAAGAGGTAAACAGAACAAGGGTAGTGTCTACCAGTATTGATAATTTACGTGCCAACGATGTAAAGTTGTCACTGGGTACCCTAGTTGGGAATTTATAATTATCACATGAGAATGAAGTAGATCTTGATTTTACAGCAAACTACACAATGCCGGGAGGGTCTGTCAATTGGTCAGCGCTCAGGAGTAAGGTAGCACCTCTGGAAGCACAGAATAGAGCGCCAATGGAAGAACTGTTGAATGAGTACGTCGAATTATTTAATCTGCCATGTCCATTATCCGTAGCACCGTTTGTTAAGCAACAAACGGCCATATCGAGTTCCAAGGCCGATTATGGAAACTTTTATAGGTCAGCAACTTAGAGAGGGCATCATAGAATCTAGCTGTAGTAACTGGCCTGTTCTGATAATCACTGTCGGCAAAAAATCGCCAGATGGTCGTAAAACATATCGTTTCTGTTCTGACTACTGGTTCGTCAGCCAGAAAACAGTGTCTGATTCATATCCTAGGCCTAATTTGATAGAGAAATTGTATAACTTGCTTCACTGCCGGTACTTCACAACACTGGATTTGCGAAGTGGTTACCACCACTTGGAAGTAACTCTAGAGGACCTTCCGAAATCTTCATTCTCAACGCTGATGGGCATTTCCAGTTCCTCTGTACGCTTTTTGCACTTAAAAACGCGCCGGAAATCTTTCAGCGTTTGTTGGATAGTATGTTGCACATATTACAACCAAACAATGCATGATATACTTGAAGGACATAATCGTCTATTCATAATTTGGAGCAGTTGCGAGAAGTATTTGATCAGTTAACGTTGAGTTTAGAGAAATGTCATTTTGTACTGTAAGAAGTTCGGTATTTCGGTCACATTATAGGGCAGGACGGTATTCATAACGATCCATAGATAGTTGAAGCCATTCAAAATTTTCCAACACCCACCAGAGGAAAGGACTGCAATCTTATTTCGGGCTCGCAAATTTTTACCATAGGCACGTTCCAAAATTTTCAGAAATTGCAAGACCTCTCACACAGTTACTAAGGAAAGTAGTGAAATGTCATTGTACAACTGAGTCTCAGGCAGCATTCCAGAAGTTAAAAGATCGGTAGACATCTAGTCCAATCTTGGTTACCCAGATTTTTAAAAACCGTTTTCTCTTCCTTGTGATTAAAGCAATTTTGCGCTAGGAGTTATTTTGAGTCAGGAAGTAGATAGACAGGAGCATCCTATTGCGTTTACTTCACAGCAGCTCAATAATACGGTACTAAATTATTCCACTGTCGAAAACGAAATGCTCGCAGTGATTTTTAGAGTTGGGTACTTTCGTTGTTACGTCTATGGCAGACGATTTAAAGCGGTGACTTATCTCACAACACTTCAATGGCTTTTGGAACTTAAAGATTCAACGTGTAGATTGTGGAGATGGTCAAGTGATATTTCGTGTCTCCCAGGGACAGGGAAGTGTTACAGATTCTCTGCTGTTCTCAGTCTGTATGAACGATATAGGAGACACTCTTGAGCAGCCCTCGTAGGTAGATCGCAGATGATGGTGTCGTTCCCCACCTAGTAAAGAGATCAGAAGACCAAAAACAATTAGAAAATGATTTAGACAAGTTATCTGTGCGGTGTGAAAAGTGGCAGTTGTCTCTAAATAATGAAAAGGGAGAGGTTATCCACATGACTACCAAAATAAATTCGTTAATTTTCGGTTACAAGATAAATCACACAGATGTAAAGGCTGCCAATTCGACTAAATACCTAGAAATAACAATAACGAACAATTTTTTCCGGAAGATGACCCAGTAAGTCGGAATCTAGTTTGAAATATACAAAAATCAGTTGAACAAAATCAATGTACTCGTTATTCAGCCTTAAATTACTAACAGATTACACTGCAACTATTACAGAAGTAATGTTGTGGGGAAGGCGAACCAAAGACTGCATTTTATCGAGTGAACACTTAGAAGACGCAACTGATCTACCACAGTGATTGCTTATACTTCGCTCGTTAATCCCCTTCTGGGGTGTTGCTATGCTGTGTGGAATCCTGAGCGGATAAGACTGACGGAGGACATCGAAAAAGTTGGAAGAAGAGTGGCTCATTTTGCACTATCGCGAAATAGGGGAGAGAGTCACAGATACGGTCCACGAGTTTGTGTGACAGTCACTACAAACGTGTTTTACGTTGCGGTGAGACCTTTCTACGAAATTTCAGTTGTTATGTCTCTCCACTGAATGAGGAAATATTTCTTTCACATCCACGTACATACGGAATAAAATAAGATAAAGCAGAGCTCGCCCGGATATATTTAAGTGTTCGTTTCTTCCACAAGCTGTTCGGGAGTGGAACACTAGAGAAATAGTCTGAAGATGGTTCTATGAAACTTTTGGCAAGCACTCAAGCGTGAATTGCGGTGCATACACGTAGATGTACATGTATGTATACCCGAAAACTCACTGGCCCTGCAGGATAGCCGAGATGTCAGGCATTATCAACATTTTCCACCCTCACTCCCACCTTTACGTACAGGCGGACCAGAAAGCGAGTTTCTGTTGCGTTGATATCTGTCTCTGAGCTGCTTTTTAAAATTCAAGTTTCTGGCTCATCGAGAAATCAGTTGCAAAAATTGTACCGAATAGACAGACAGCCAAGAAAGCCACCCAACAAAAACGTGTTAAAAATCAAGGAACACAGAAGTAGAAGTGAAAATCGAGTTGTTATTTACGATCCAAAGGCTTATTGAAGTCTCTCAACTAACACTAGCGTAAATGGTGATGAGGCTTAAATACTGTACAAGAATATAAGAAGACAATTTGAACTCTCTGTCATTATTCCGTTTTAAGGCTACAGTAGTTCCTTAGTTGTGATAGTGTGGATAATTTGTTTGATAGATATTCCTACTAAACATGTATAAACTTAACAACTAAAACAAGTACAAAGATTTGTAAACTAACGGGAAAATCGCAATACCAAAAAATAATTAATGTAGAGTAATGAAATTTGTGGATAAAATGCATATGAGTGATTAACATTGGAGGATTCTGGTGCACTTACAAGAGGTGCAACCACCAGAATGTTCAGTGCAAGCATGCAGATTTTCATGGCGTTGTGCAGTTGCCAGATGTCAGTCTGTGGGATGGAGACCCATGCCTGTTGCACTTGGTCAGTCAGTACAGGGACGGTTAATACTGTCAGTGGATGACTCTGCAGTTGTCATCCAATGATGTCCAATATGTGCCCCATTTGAGACAGATCTGTTGATCGAGCAGGCCAAGGCAACATATCGACACTCAATAGAGAATGTTCCGTTACAACACTGGCATGTGGTCAAGCGTTGGTAAACACCCTCTGGAATGCTTTTCATGAATGGCAGCTCAGCAGGATGAATCACCAGACTGACGTAGAAATTTGCAGTCAGGGTGCATGGGACAACCACGAGACTGTTCGTGCTGTCATACGAAATCGCACCGCAGACCATACGCACAGGTGTGGGTCCAACGTGTTCAGCATACAGACAGGTTGGTCGCGTGCCCTCAAATTGCCTCCTAGCCAACACGCGGCCATAACTGGCACAGAGGCAGAACCATCTTACATCAGAAAAGACAACAGACATCCACCCTGACCCCAAATGAGCTCTCGCTTAAGACCACTGAAGTGGCAAATGGCGGTGTTTTGGGGTCAGTGGAGTGCATGCTACAGGGTGAGTGGCTCGGAGCTGTCCTCGATGAAACCCATTAGCAATAGCTGACTGTGTCACCATTGTGGCAACTACTGCTTAAATTGCTGCTGGAGATGCAGTACCATGCACCACAGTCGTTCGCCCAACACGATGGTTTGTGATCTCGGTTGTGTCTCACAGTGTCATGACCACCGCTGCCAGCAACCATAAACAGCAGCTACGTTCCTGCCAAGTCTTTTTGCAATATCACAGAAGAAACATCCAGATTCCCGTAGCCATATTACACGACTTCATTCAAAATCAGTGAGGTGTTGATAACGACGTATTTGTAGCGTTTAAGGCATTCTTGACTAACGTCATCTCATCACGTCCAATCCTACAGATAACTAACGTTCACGACCGTTGCAGCGTGTATTCGAGCAAAACCTGATTTACATCCTCGTAGTGGGGCTACTAGCGCAACTCCTGTGCGACTGGCGTGGGATTTGAGTGGGCATTGTTTTTCAGATGTGGAAACACAACTACCAATTTTAGTTTATATAGCACAACTCCTCTTGGTGTTGTGATTTGTTTTTCCGCCAGTGTATGTTCAGAATACTAGATAAAGACGCATTAGTGTCATATTTCAATGAGGAACCTGATAGTTTTAGTCAGGACAGGTACAGAAAGAGGCACTAGACCTCAGATTTGAAAGAATAGTTCACACTGCACTGGACAGATATGTACCCAGTTTAACAGTTCACGAAGTAAAGAAACTTCTAAGAAAACACATACTGCTGCATAATAAGTGGAAAACTAATCATAGGATTATAGGTGGAGTGAGGTTGAATGGAACTCGTTTTGTTGTCAAGAGGGCAATGCGTGCAACTTCGATAAATACCGTAGCAGCATATTGTGAAAAGATCTTCCACAAAATAAAAAATAAAAAAATCTGGGCGTTTGTGACACCAAAGTTAGTTTCCAGTCACTCACGGACGAGACAGGATATGCTGCTCTCCTTTTTCAAATGCTTCTTTACAAAGCGCACCCCAGGACAATTGCTCCAGTTCAATTCTCGTCGTTGAGAAACAGCTGAAATTGTTAAACTTGAACATAGCTCCATGGATCGATGAAATTCCTATCAAATTATGTACCAAATTTGAGGCTTAATTGCCTCTCTGTTTACTACAATGTAACGTACCTGTAGATCACGTGAAGCAACAACCATTCCCAGTAGCTGGAAAACAGCAGAGGAAGCACTAATCACACCAATCTCATATACAGGTAGCAGAAATGATCGCTAAATCTATCGTTTGTTGTAGAATCTGAGGACATTTTCTGAGCTAAAACATAATGTATCTCCGACAGAATGACATCCTCCATCCCGACCAGCACTGATTTCGGAAACGTTAACCATCTGTATTCCAACTTGCTCTTCTCTTACATGGTATACTGAAAGCCATGGATCTAGGCAGTCACGTATTTCTCCATTTGCGAAAAGCATTCGATTGGATTCACTAGCATATGTATGCTTATTTTCAAAAGCACCATCGTAAGGGGTATGAAATGAAAATTGAGACTAGTCGGAAGATTTTTTGGTAGAAAGGTCTCAGCATCCTACATTGAATGGGCAGTCATTGACAGATGTAGCAGTAACTCCGGGTATACCTGAGGAAAGAGTATTGGGATCCTTTCTATTTATGTACAACATTAATAGTAACCTCAGTCTTTTCGCAGATAGTGCCGTTATCTAAAGTGAAATTCTGTCTGAAAGTAGTTTCAGAAACATTCAGTCATTTCTTGACGAGGTTTCAAAGTGGTGCCTACACTGGCAGCCTACTCTAAATGATCAGAAATGTAAAATTGTGCACTTCACAAAACTTAAAAATTGTAATATTCAATGACTATAGCACTAATGAGTCCCGTGTGGAATCGATTAACTCATACAAATATCTGGTTGTAGCAATTTGTATGCATGTTAAATAGATCATCCCCAACGGACCACAGACCTGGCTGAAGTTGGGTTCCTTGCAGATCTAACTCTACAGGTAGCCTTATCGTCGGTGCAAATACAACGGAGGGGTATGTTTGTAGAAGTCAGACAAATGGGTGGTTTCTGAAGAGGGGCAACAATATTTTCAGTTATTGCAGGGCAACAATGCAGTAGCTTTAACTGATCTGGCGTGACAGTGCTGGTGCTGCGAATGGCTGAAATCAAGGGGAAACTACAGCCGTTACTTTTCCCAGTGGAAGGTAGCCCCCCTGATGGTTAAATATTTATATCATACTCTTGGTTAAAATATACCGGAAGTGAAATAGCCCCCATTCTGATCTCCTACGGCGACCACTCATCAGGAAGTCATCATCAGGAAAAACAGAAGTTATTCAGTTAGTTAAGGGAGAGAAAACCTTTATTGTATTGGATGGCTGGAATTTGGTACTAGGAAAAAGGAGAGAAATAAAGAAACACAAGAGTATTTACGGCACCAAAGGAATGAAAGAGGAAACCACATGGTAGAAATTTGCACTGCGAAAAATTTTTTCTTACTAACACTTGGTTTACCAATCAAGAAAGAAGGTTACATTTGTGGAATAGACATGGAGTCAGTGAAAGGTTTCACATTGATTATATAATAGTAAGATAGAGGATTCGGAGTCAGAATTTAAACTCTCATTTCCACAGACAGTCATGGACACTGACCATAATTTATTCGTTATGAATTGGGTCCAGATAAATATATACTAAAAATGTCGAAATGTGTACATATCATATGGGCTTAAGAATATAAAATGTGGAAAAAAATATGAAGACAAAAAAGAACTATTTTCGAATGAACCACACGTCATTATGCCAAAAATAAACAGTTTTATGGAACTTCAGGCTCACTGGCATTATTTGTATTGCTACAACACACAATCACACATTTTTAAAGTTTTCAAAATTAAAGCTATTTCTATTTGACTGAAAGACCTTTCGATATCGCAAAGTTAAATTTACACTATTCTGGAAGTGAGTATGAGACGTCAAGTTTGTCATCTGTTCTTCCGCACAGCATAGTGTTAATTTATGTCAGCAGATTAAAACCTTTATTTTTCTTAAGTATATAGTTCAGTTTTTGCTTTAACAAATCGGCAACGGGTTCTTTTGCGTTGTTAATTTCCATTTTTAAGCCTTCAATAATCTTTACACTGTATTTTAATGATTTTCAAGTGCCTTACTCTGACGCGATAAAAAACAGTAATTGCTTTTGACGTACAGTAAATTACTCTGTAGAGTATTGTTTTAAAAAAGCATTTTTTTTTTTACATTCAGAATACAAGCACAGTCATCTTCATATTGGAAAGCAATGGTTTTATTGTAACTGGCATGCCCAACCTCATATTCAATTTCTTATAGCCATGTACGCCAACGTGTCAGTACTGGTTCCAGTACTGTAAAAAATAATATCGAAATACATCTCTCTAAATTTGAAATCCTACAGGGAACTTCCAAAAATATTTTTTTCATGTTTGATACAAACTATCAACATTTTTGTAATTACTTCTTATGTATTCAGCTAATCTATTTTTTCTGTGTGCCAAGGCCGTGAAACACTCTTAGCATCATTAAAGAGCTTTGCTGATGTTTGTTGGTTACATTTAGGAAGTTCTTCACAGGCTAACAGAAAGCATTTGCTCGATTGATCTACACTCCTGGAAATGGAAAAGAGACACATTGACACCGGTGTGTCAGACCCATCATACTTGCTACGGACACTGCGAGAGGGCTGTACAAGCAATGATCACACGCACGGCACAGCGGACACACCAGGAACCGCGGTGTTGCCGTCGAATGGCGCTAGCTGCGCAGCATTTGTGCACCGCCGCCGTCAGTGTCAGCCAGTTTGCCGTGGCATACGAAGCTCCATCGCAGTCTTTAACACTGGTAGCATGCCGCGAGAGCGTGGACGTGAACCGTATGTGCAGTTGACGGACATTGAGCGAGGGCGTATAGTGGGCATGCGGGAGGCCGGGTGGACGTACCGCCGAATTGCTCAACACGTGGGGCGTGAGGTCTCCACAGTACATCGACGTTGTCGCCGGTGGTCGGCGGAAGGTGCACGTGCCCGTCGACCTGGGACCGGACCGCAGCGACGCACGGATGCACGCCAAGACCGTAGGATCCTACGCAGTGCCGTAGGGGACCGCACCGCCACTTCCCAGCAAATTAGAGACACTGTTGCTCCTGGGGTATCGGCGAGGACCATTCGCAACCGTCTCCATGAAGCTGGGCTACGGTCCCGCACACCGTTAGGCCGTCTTCCGCTCACGCCCCAACATCGTGCAGCCCGCCTCCAGTGGTGTCGCGACAGGCGTGAATGGAGGGACGAATGGAGACGTGTCGTCTTCAGCGATGAGAGTCGCTTCTGCCTTGGTGCCAATGATGGTCGTATGCGTGTTTGGCGCCGTGCAGGTGAGCGCCACAATCAGGACTGCATACGACCGAGGCACACAGGGCCAACACCCGGCGTCATGGTGTGGGGAGCGATCTCCTACACTGGCCGTACACCTCTGGTGATCGTCGAGGGGACACTGAATAGTGCACGGTACATCCAAACCGTCATCGAACCCATCGTTCTACCATTCCTAGACCGGCAAGGGAACTTGCTGTTCCAACAGGACAATGCACGTCCACATGTATCCCGTGCCACCCAACGTGCTCTAGAAGGTGTAAGTCAACTACCCTGGCCAGCAAGATCTCCGGATCTGTCCCCCATTGAGCATGTTTGGGACTGGATGAAGCGTCGTCTCACGCGGTCTGCACGTCCAGCACGAACGCTGGTCCAACTGAGGCGCCAGGTGGAAATGGCATGGCAAGCCGTTCCACAGGACTACATCCAGCATCTCTACAATCGTCTCCATGGGAGAATAGCACCCTGCATTGCTGCGAAAGGTGGATAAACACTGTACTAGTGCCGACATTGTGCATGCTCTGTTGCCTGTGTCTATGTGCCTGTGCTTCTGTCAGTGTGATCATGTGATGTATCTGACCCCAGGAATGTGTCAATAAAGTTTCCCCTTCCTGGGACAATGAATTCACGGTGTTCTTATTTCAATTTCCAGGAGTGTACAAGTAGTGGTCCAATCACTACATTGCCAAAGCAGCGCCCTTCGGGTGTGCATAGTCCCGTCGACTGCGATCCATATAGCACCATCCAGATTTACGTATGGTATAGACGCAAAATTATCTCGTAAATGCTGCTGACAGTTTTTTTTCTAACTGTAGGTTCGTCAGGAATATATTTGTCTGAATAGTTCTCCAGGAAGCTTTTCAGACCGGGGTTATTTAATTTCTATGGAGGTATAACTGCACAAATCTCTCGAGAAGATAGAACTTTTGGAGCCACTGGCTGTTACATAATAAAAAAAAATGTTATTTGAATTTATTATTCTTTATAATATTTAACTTATGTTTTGTGGTATATACGTGCTGTGACACTGGAATCCGTTTCTCAGTCGACACGGATTTTTCACAAGGATTGTAAAACTGTAATTTACCATTTGTCCTCGAAAGCTGATTTGGGATATCATCAGTATATTTTTGCAATTTGAAATACAACGGTTGTTTGCCCTTTGGCATTTTTATGCATAAGTAAAAAACCACACGCACACAGACATAGATGCATGACTTTTGTACTTGAAAGAACGTAGATGCGTAAGTAACACACCCCTTCTTTATTAACACCGTATGATACGGACGTAAAGCTGTACACATGGCTGGCGTACTACCTGTGCAGGTGCACATCAGACGTTGAACGTTGAACGAATCTTACACTCGAGTATAACAATAATGAGGAAACGTTTAATGCTGCAGCTTATTGCTCGCTTCGCTGATATGAACTAGCCCGCTTGACTGTAACGCCTAATTGTTTTGCGTTCCACGCGGAAGACAAACTAATGACGGAACAGAAAACATAGAGTGATGGAAATGATGTAACGTATCTACGACGAAGACGGCAAGTAAGGTACCGTGTGCAACTTCTTTGTGAGCCCTTGCAGCCTAGTTTCGACTGGTAGATTTCACGGACGTCTAGAGTACCGACAATCTTTGCCATTCAAAGGAAATGCGTTTAACTACCTCAGTTTAATATCATGTTCATTACTACAAACAAGTACCTCATTTGCTAATAGAATATGTATAAATGTGCTTTCACGGAAGTTTGTAACTTTGGTGACACATTTCCACGACAGTAGATGACTGGTAGAGAAGGGTATATCGACAGCAGTGTACACATGTCAAAAACCCCGCCACCCTCCCCTGCACTCCGAAAATGTCATTTCAATGCTTATTCCCCGGAAGAGATTTTGCTTCTTTCCCTCTTCCCACAAACTCTGGGAAGTAACACAACAAGGCATGCAGACTCACTGAGGGGTAGGCCGCTTCATTTGGAAAGTTGCACAGGTCGCACCAATATTCAAGAACGGTGACATAAGTAATCCATAAAATTGCAGGCCCATATCATTATCGTCGATATGCTGCACAATTTTGGTACATATATTGTGTTCGAATACTATGAATTACCTTGATGAGAACGGTCTATTGACACACAGTCAACACAGGTTCAGAAAATTTCGTACTTTGAAATTAAAATAAGCTCTTTACTCAGACCAAGTGTTGAGTGCTATTGACAAAGGATTCCAAACTCATTCCGCGTTCCTCGATTTCCAACAGGCTTCTTGAGAATGTGCCACACAACCGGCTTGTCGTGACATTGCGTGATTATGGAATTTAGTCTGAGTAATGAAACTGCATTCGTGATTTCCTGTCAGAGAGGTTAAAGTCGTAGTAATTGTTGGAAAGTCATCGAGTCAAACATAAGCCATTTCTGGAGTTCCCCAAGGTATTGTTATGCATACTCTGCTATTCCTTGTCTCTAAAAGCGGTTTAGGAGACTAAGTAGCACTTTTATATAGTTTGCAGATGATGCTGTCATTTACCGTCTTATAAAGTCATCAGACGGTCAAAATGACTTTCAAAATAATGTTGACAAGATATTTGCATGGTGCAAAAAGTGGCAATTGACTCTGAATCACGAAAAGTGTGAGGCAATCGACATGAACACTAAAACGATTCCGCTAAATTTCAGTTACACGTTTGAATTAAAATCTTGGAGATTACAGCAGAAATAATTTAAATTCGATCAATCACATAGACAATGTTTTGAGGAAAGCAATTCAAAGACTGCAATTCATTAACAGAGCACTTAGAAAATGTAACGGATCCATTAAAGTGACTGGTTACACTACGCTACGATCCATTAAAATGACTGATTACACTACGCTTGTCACATTCTTCTGGAGTATTGCGGTGTGGGATCCTCATCTGATAGGATTGACAGAGGACATCGAATAAAGCTCAAAGGAAGGCAGCTCGTTTTGTATTATCGGGGAATAGGGGAGAGTGCCACGGATACGATACACGAACTGATGTGGCAGTCATTAAAACAAAGGCGTTTTTGGCTGTGGCAGGACGTTCTCGTAAAATTGCAACCACCAACTTCCTGCTTACAATGTGAAAATATTTTATTGGCGCCCACTTACATACGGAGAAATGATCATCATAACAAAATAAGATAAATCAGAGCTCGTACGGAAATATTTAAATGTTTGTTTTTACCGTACCTGTTCGAGAGTTGAACACTAGAGGAGTAGCTTAAAGATGTTTCGATGAACCCCATACCAGGCACCCAACTGGAACTGCGAGGTAAATAAGTTGATGAAGATGTACAATGAGTCATACCCTCTGCCATGTACTTCACCGTGGTTTGCTGAGTATAGTCGTAGGTTTAGATTCCCAACTGGAACGTAAGCGAGCAATAGAAACAGGAGCCCTAACATAAATCGAAATTAATCGGAATCCAAACAGCATTATGTAAGATAGAATATGACCCTATGGCCTTAGAGTGCCTTTCTTCACCCTCACCCCTCATCCTGACAGTGGGAGGAGCCATTTTCTTTCCTTTCCTTCCCCCCCCCCCCCCCCCCCCCCGGGTGCGGGTGGGGCGGGGGATAATGAGAAAAAATGACTTCCTCACCCACTACCAACTTACCTCCTATTTGATTAAAAGGTCCTTGACCCTATATGGGCCATTACTTGACCAGCAAACTCTACGATGGGAATGGAAAAAAAAACCATGTAACACATTTACAGACTGACACACTCTTCTTCACACTACACACACACATTAACTTTTACACACAGACACACACGCGCACACACGCACGAACACACGTTTTTTGACTTCAGTGTGAGGTTTTTGGGACGTTTCCCTTGATTGAAAAGAAATGCCCTGACTGGGAACCCAATCCCACTTGTCCCCTATTCGAAACTCCTTTGCTCCACTGATAACTGACCGAAAAGAAGCGTGGCTCTTCAGTGAACCGGATTTCGAGCAAACCCGTCGACCACTAGGAGTATGAAATCAGAAGTACTAAAAGAAGAAACAGAAAAGTCCGTGTAACTTATTTGTGGGACAATATTCTGCTAAAGAAGTTTTAATGAGCCGGTTAAGCTACTTTTGAGAAAAATGTTTTATTTGTTCAGCTGCATTTAACTATTCAACTGTAAATATGTTCATAGCAAACTCCACAGATCATACTGCACTAAATTGGCTTCACCTGATATGTGAATGAAAAATGAAATTTGATAACAACCAAAGTTTGAATTGTATGTAAATTCTACACAGGGAAATGAGCACATTCCACGCTAATACATAAATATTTTTGTTGTTCTGTCTTCAACGTGTATCTAAAACTCGCATATTGCTACCGGATGCTGTATTGGTCGAAAATAGAAGAAATGTCCCGATAATGATATGCCAGGAAACCAATAACTGTTGAAAAATGAATCTGTCATCTCACCGATCTGCCTCTTACATAGGAATAGACACTATAGGCAGCGAATTTGCAGTTAACACGCACCCTGACGCGTCCTTCTGCCGTTCTTCATAGTGGATTATGTACTCTGTCAAATGCACCTGGCTCCATTCGAATTACGTCACGTCCATTGATCACAATCTGTTTTGATGCTGGATCTTTCCCATCCCTTAAAACCTTACTCAGAAAAAGCTTGCCTACGGAATACTGAATGATGCATTTGAGTTTTTTCCATTTGTTCTCCACATCTTCGTCCTCATCACCGAATATTTAATGCCGACTGCTGAGGTATTCAGAAATTTGTATCCTGTCACCCTTGCTGAGCAAATATATGTTTCCACCTTTCTTAACTTTCCTTGTAGGAGTCGTCGTCATAGATGCTGTCACAGCCTTATGATCACTGATACTTTCCTCTACTTTAACTAATTCGATAAGTTCAGGTCTGTTTGTTACCAGAAGGTCTAAGTATTTATCCTCACGAGCAGGTTCTCTAGCTGTTAGTCAACAGATGAGGTCGGCCTGTACGCGTTTGAGGTGTACGTGTTCCTTCACGTTTCCATTTCACTATCACGTGGAAACAGTTAACCTAGGAATGTTTAGGAGTGTGGAAATCTCGCATACAGACGTATGACACAAGTGACATCCACTCACCTGACCACGTTCGAAATCCGTGGGCTCCGCGGAGCGCACCATTCTGCTCTCTCACGATGTCTACTGACTATTGAGGCCGCTGATATGGAGTACCTGGCAGTAGGTGGCAGCACAATGCACCTCATATGAAAAACGTTTGTTTTGGGGGGTGTCGGGTACTTTTGACCATATATTGTATGTCCAGCTGTCTGTATTGAAGATGCACACAAGAGTTTAAATATACGAGATAATTAACTTATTTCTTTCAGTATGTGAACAGCCCGTCATTTACTTCTTCAAATATCATTGGTTGTCGAGGATGTCGTGTCTCGTAAGTCATCTGAACAACACGATTTTCAATTAGAATGTACGAGGATCATTTCAAAAATCCTGCACGCTGTGCATGCACGACCGTTGCGATGGCGTAATCTAGTTGATATTCGTATACGTTCCGAGCAAGACTTTAGGCATGATGGTCGTGTATGTGTTTTCTGGGTCGCCTGACTGTGTAGTCATTCATATTTAAGTTGGAAACTGAATCCAAGTCATGTCGGATTACACTTACTTACCAAAGTTCCTACACCTAAATCGAATCATTACGTGGAAAGAAACCCAACGGAAATTCACACAGCTTTAAGCGACGTGTGTAGGAATAGCGTGGCGGATGGCATCGCAGTATCACGGTGGTCTTTTCGTTTCCGTGAAGGTCCGTAAGCACTGAGGATAAATCAAGAAGAGGAAAATCATCAACTGGAACAGACTACACCTCTCAGGCTATTGACAGTGAGATTTTGTGAGACAATCGATGAAAAACTTGTGAGAAAATAGCATATGAGGTCATAATGTCTGTCTCTTCGGTTTAGAGAGTGATGATCTAAAACTTAAAATCGAGAAATGCTGCTGCCAGATAAGTTCCACATGATGTGAGTGATGAACAGAAGTCATGTCGCAAAACAATGGCAGAATAATTTTTTGTATTCCGCCTGGAAGGCGGCACGTGGGTCGGCTGCTGAAATCTGAAAGGTAGGCCGAATGTAGGAAGCGAGTAGGAGCAGGTCAGGTAAAGCAGGTCGGTACTGCAAGTAGAGTAAAAGTGGTTTTACTATAGCCCAACCCGAGTTATACCCTTGAGTACATAAGTTGGTACAGGTGAGCACTAGGTGCGCACCCAGAGTCCAGATAAGAAAGTCTCAATAGCAAGCTAAGCTAAAGCGATGGTTCTCGGCCGTCTGCTCTTCATGAACTGTGCGAAAGTAGAGCGGCGCTCATAGAGCTGCACAGCGTCGACCAGAGGCCGCTGTGGTTGACGAAGAGTTCCGATTTCGTAATGACAACCTACGATGTGGTTTCGGAAATATCGATACCACTGAATTGCTTTAGCGTTATCGAACAGAAGGAGAACAGTTACTAAAAATGATTGTTGCTCTTGATGAAGACTGGAAACCAGATTTTGAGCCAGAAATGGTCTCAGTCGTCACAATGGTAACGTTCCTACTCTCCGCTCCCGAGGAGATACCGCCGCCAACAGTCATAGGTGAAACTGACGATGATCTTTGCATATTACATGAATGGAGTCATAGGTACAAGCAGAGTGTTGCAGAGTAACAGGCGCGCACTACAAGCTGTTTCTTCAAAATGTTTTGCGCCCGAAAATTCGTCAAAGTAGGCCTGACGTTGTTGCAGCAGGTTACCTCATGTTGCCTTATAATGCAAGATTGCGTTAGTGCCTTACCAGTGACAGAAGCGCTCGACAAATACGGATGGCAAATATGTCCCCACCCACCATACAGTGGTGATATGAGCCCACAGGCTTTGATTTCTTTCCCAAATTGAAGGAACAATTCGGTGGACACAACTGATGAAGCTTCCAGTGGGGTGACCAGGGTAACCAGACAGCACAACAATGAAGTGCCCTATACGGCATACAGTAGTTCCCAGAAGGCTGGAAATCTATCATGAACAAGAATGAAGATTACAATGAAGACCTGTAAGGGCAGATTGTAAAATAAAATATCTCTTCACTTCTGTCCTATAGTGTGCAGAAATTTCGAAATGATCCTCGTAACTTGGACAGTAGTTGTCACGTCATGATGACGTAGGGCACATCCGATGATATTTACGTATTCATAAAAAAAAATCGCTCTGAGTACTACGGGACTTAACATCTCAGGTCATCAGTCCCGTAGAACTTAGAACTACTTGAACCTAACCAACCTAAGGAGATCGCATACATACAGGCCCATAACAACTGCACCAGACACTTGTTATCTTAGGCCGGCCGGTGTGGCCGTGCGGTTCTAGGCGCTACAGTCTGGAACCGCGTGACAGCTACGGTCGCAGGTTCAAATCCTGCCTCGGGAATGGATGTGTGTGATGTCCTTAGGTTAGTTGGGTTTAAGTAGTTCTAAGTTCTAGGGGACTGATGACCACAGATGTTAAGTCCCATAGTGCTCAGAGCCATTTGAACCGACTTTTTATCTTATATAGGCGTTGCCGGCAGTGGAGCCGTATTCTGCTTGTTTACATATCTCTGTATTTCAATACGCATGCCTGTTTCTTTGGCGCTTCAGTGTATATTGTAATAACTGTATTGTTAACATCATAGTAACTATTAATCAAAACTTGCTTCTCGAAAGAAAGGCAGTTAGTGGAGAAATACAGGGCTAACACATCGGATAACAGTGTTGAGACTGCCTATGGTGTGCATATGGACACAGGGAGAAATTAAGGCAGCGCTATAGTTACTTGAGGACGATATTCTTTAGTTTAATTTTAATCTCCAGAAATGTTTAACTTCTCTCTTGTTACGAATCTGTTGGCTGATTACAACAGCCATGGCATATTCACTTGTGACACGTGATGAAACTGGAAATACTTTTTAATATAAAAATCGAGAGTTGATACGGTTTATACCTTTTTGTAGGGTGTAGCAGCAACTGGAAGTGAGAAATCATTTCCAACAAGATATTTCTGGAGAACAGCTTCCTTCCTTTATTACTTCCAATGTAGCACTGTTCTGCTTGAGCTCTATTTTGAAGAACCTGTTGGACGGTAGACAGGCTGGAGATCTTTAATAAGTTTCACAAACACAATTAAGTTTTATGATATGTCGACCAGGTGAAGCTAAAAGAAGGTATCATAGAGGTGTCATTTTATAATGAGTATGGAAAAGACAACATGTATTTATAAAGGATAAACGGCATTGGCCGTAGTAATTATCCTTGAGGAACACATGGTTTTATACCACTCCATAGCGTTTCTGCTGTGAACTATTGACATGCTATAAAACGATTAAATTTTTACCGCTACACATAATCGTAATAATACAAAAATGGTTCAAATGCCTCTGAGCACTATGGGACTTAACATCTGATGTCATCAGTCCCCTAGAACGTAGAACTACTTAAACCTAACTAACCTAAGGACATCACACACATCCATGCCCGAGGCAGGATTCGAACCTGCGACCGTAGCGGTCGCGCGGTTCCAGACTGAAGCTCCTAGAGCCGCTTGGCTAGCAGCGGCCGGCATGTATCCATCCGTGATCAAGGTTTGTGAGGGCGTGTTTAACAGAATATAAACACACAAAACAATTTCCGATTCATTGAACAGAGAAACAGAGAAGGGGAGAAGAAAAAATGATTGTAATAGGAAAGTTTATGCTACAACAACTTAGAGAGCAAACACTGGAGAAGACGACGTCGGTCCCTGGATCTCGGCGGTATCGTTACAAAGGCTACTGAAGTTCTTGAGGGGCTAAGAACTTCACGTCTGTTTTTCTATCAGAACAAAAGAAGCGGCGGTTTTCCTTTGCAGGCGGAATAATTCAGCGGCGACTGCTTTTGTTTTTGCTGTATGTTATTCATGGCGCAGCTGCGGCTCGGCGGAAACGCAGCAGCAGCGCCCGGGGAAGCGCGGGCCGCTGCTGAGAGCGGCGAGATAACATTTAATTAACAAGCAGCGCGCGCCGCCGCGCCAGATGAGCCCGTGTCCCGCTCCCTGTGCCGCGAAGCCGTCGCTTCGTTCGTCCAGAAGGATTATGCGACCTGTCTCTCTGAAGAACACCACTGATAACATATCGGGCTAATTTCCGTGTGGAACGATCCCCGCGTAGTGGACGGAGCTAGACCAAATGTACTTTATTTATTGTATTCCAATTGTTCACAGTGCCAGAAAGGGATACTACTTCAGATTCCCTAAGAACTGTTGCAAAATGAGCATGTCCTCCCCTGGATCTACTGCTCTAACCGAGCCATATTCTGGCCGGCCGAAGTGGCCGAGCGGTTCTAGGCGCTACAGTCTGGAACCGCGCGACCGCTACGGTCGCAGGTTCGAATCCTGCCTCGGGCAAGGATGTGTGTGATGTCCTTAGGTTAGTTAGGTTTAAGCAGTTCTAAGTTCTACGGGACTGATGACCTCGGAAGTTAGGTCCCATAGCGCTCAGAGCCATTTGAACCATTTGAGCCATATTCTACGTCACCAGCTCAGTAACCGCAGACTTGCAATCTGTTTTTCCGCTTTATCTCTGGAGAAAACAAATTGCTGATATGTAGTACGGACCTCTACAGGTACATCTGTGAGCGGAGACGTAAGGATTTAACTATCACCTCGCAAAAATAAGTTGCATAATTTATCTTTTATTTGCCAGCACGTACAAGTCTACAGATCTGGTACACAATGAATCCAGCGGAAAAATAATGGTAAGGGAGCACAGAAAGGCGAATATGCTCCTTGGCATGCGAACTTATTAGAACTGTTTTTAAGATGTAGCTCACCTCCCACAAGCTCCCTTACCTGTAACTCGCTCATACCCACTAGTTCATTGCTGTAGATCGCTCATACTCATCCACTCCCGCCTTCCCGTTCTCACTCACTCATTCAACCTGTATCTCTCTAGTTGTGGCTGTCTCCTGTCTCAGAGCCATAGTCTCCTAAATTCCGTCTGCTACTACTATCGCTAGTACTACAGTCTCTTCTCACTGTCAGTGTCTCCCTCTTGCTCTGTCTTGCTGCTACTATTTCATTAGTTCCTTCCCACTGCTGGTAGACAATATCACCATCTCTCTCTTCGTCGTTCTCATTGTCATAGACTCTGTCTCTCGTTACCACTGGCTCTCACCCACTTCCACTTTCTCCTGTTCATACCTGACCCTCCTTCATTCCCCTGCTCACTCTTTTCCTAACATTGTTTTCTCACTGTCATCTATGTTTCACTGCTACTATGTCTTTCTCTCACACTGCCATTGTCTTCTTCGGTCTTCCTATATTGCAACCACTGTCTACGACCTTCCAGTACTTATTACTTTTGCGCCTCCTTCTCACAGCAACTGCCTTCTTCTCCCTCAGCATAATAAAAGTACGAATATGTCCGCATGCTAAACGTTTTTGGAAAATTTTTAACGGTGTAGGGGAATGTAGAATGGGGTGGCTGGTACCTCTCTTTCCAGTCACAGTGATTTAAACAGGAGAATATGTACCTTTTTTTTGTGCTCCGACGAGCATATCACTCATATGAAAAGACGTTTATGAACCAGTAAAATTTTGATAGTTTACTTATGGGAAATCGAAATAACGCAAAACTAATTATGGGCATCAGACCGCATTTTGCGTGCATAAGAATTCTGCACTTGCTTCACTATTACAACAAGTGGTTCCTAGAACCCAAAAACGCTTCTGTTGACAACGGAGACACTTGCAACATATTTCTCGACACTATGTTTCTTTATAAGCCACTTTTTTGCCTAACACCAGATTTTATGTGTAGAACTAGGGTAAGTTTAAACCTCTGTATGTCAGAAAGGGACAAAAATATCACGAAAATTTTCAAGACTGCTGGAATCAGGATCTTAGAAATATAGCGCAAAAGTTAACAACCGTTTGCTGTGCATAGCCATCTTGGAATCCACGGCTCGGTTTTAGTAGTATCTAAAAACCATGGTTTGGGGCTTTCTCGATAACGGATAAAGATTTTTGAAAACGGGACGATGGCACTTCTACATAAATGCCAAGAGAATACAACGTTTAAATGTAAGTAATTTTATGCCGTTAGCTATTTATATACTCACTACTGATGGCGATAATATGATGACAGACTTTTTTCGGGTTTCCTCATGAACTGGCCATGAACTAAATGATGCCCCCACATGCCCTTAAGACGCAATGTGGCCTACACATCTAATGCAAGAAGAACCAACCTCTTTGCTCCCTTTGCCTAAGGTGGTGGAAGTGCGTAATATTCAAATCTTGACCCTGTACTCTAGGATACTTAGCGTATCCCAAGGGCTTTTCAAAATACTCGATTCCACCTGCGTATCATCAATAGAATTGGAGGTATAAGACCCGGATAATACCGTTTTCATGCGCGGCGTTTTAGAACATATTGACAGCGCATGCTGTCGCATGTGTACCGAAAAGCAAACTCGCAGCTAGTGCAGTCAACAGAAATAGGTAACACTCATCATCACTCCATGAAGGGGCTCCGATATTTTATTTAGGATTCACTAGTTGCGTGACATGGTAGTGACATGGTAGTGTATCTGACAGGACTACATGCGTATATCTCCCAATTAGTAAAAAGTTACTGTATAACTTTATTTATTAGTGGTAGCAATTAAATCTTTTTGTGAAGAACGGCATTACGAAATCACGCAAAGATGCTACAATTTTGGTTATGGACAACTCACGCGTTTCAGACAAACACACTGAAACGTCCCCTTAGATACATTATACGTGACTGTGTTTAAACTGACACACAATATTTTTAACGCAATGCAATCTGACTTTCAAAAATCCCTACAAAAGAATGGCCTTGACTAACATTAAACTATACCTTTCACAAATCACTTACCTCATAAAAATCTTCGTTACTCGAACTAATGCAATACAGCGAGCGCCACTACTGCCAGCTAAATAAAAGATTCAAACTACTGAAGGCACTAACTACTGATATGCTTAATATTGTTCAAAAGTCATATTATATATATATATATATATATATATATATCAGTTCATGACATCCAGTCTTACAAAGTTACTGTCTCTGTCCAGATCATCCGCTCTCACAACTCCGCCATCTCTCTCCCCACATCCACCACTGCTGGCGGCTCACCTCCAACTGCGCAACGCTACGCGCTTCTAACATCCAGCTGCCCTACACTACAATGGCAGACAACAATGCAAACTAGCCACAGACTGCACACAGCACAGCCACTGATTTTCATACAGAGCGCTACATGGCGTTACCAATGTAAAAATCTAAACAGTGTACTTACATAGCCCCCATGCTCCCCCAAAAATATTACAAATTGTTTTGGGCAGTGGCCAATACTGATTTGAAAATTTTTTTCATAATTACAATAACAAAGACGTCAAATGCACATACTTATCGATACAATGTTGGTTAAAAGCTAAAATTTTCTCACACAGTCCTGATCGTTCATTACAGTAAAATAGTAGTGTTTTTCTCAAAGTCTGAGGAGTAAAAGTAAATGCACACAGAAGTAGTGGATTTCCATGCAGTCTTGAAGGAGTAGTGTTGTCCTTCCAACGGAAAGACAGTGCTGACTCTTGGCATGCAGACAGGTAATGGGCCACAACAGAGGAAACCCACAGCAGAGTCAGTCGACGTTTTGAAGAATATTGGTAGGTAGGTCATCACATAGCAGACCCACTGTAGTCCTAGTAGAGATTATGGTATTGGTGGGCCACCAGTGATGCAGACCCACTGCAGTCCTTGTAGAAATAATGGTATTTGTGGGTCATCAAAGGTGTAGACCCACTGTAGTCTTTGTAGAGATGGCTAGTAGCCAACTGTTAAGACTGTGCAGGTGCACAATCACCATCGAAGAGTCTTGCAGAGAATATAGCAAGTCCATAAACCACCACTTGTGTACTCACAAATTTTTTGGAATTGTCCTTAGAACCAGCAATGGTGTTAACCAGACCCTTGCTGACTTATCAACACATGTGGGAGCACTAACAGTCCACTTTTTTTTTTTTACATAATGTGCATATACTATGACCTACAGAAATGTGTGCAGTGAAATGAATGATTACAAGTTACTTAATTTGCTGAACTAGTGTCAATTACAATATTGTAACATGAGAATACAATAACAAAGGTACAAAATATATCATTAAAGAACATAGCAATACAGATAACATTTGTAGTAATACGGGCTTTACAAAAGAATAGAAATAAACATATACATCAGTGTTACAGGAATTATGACATAAGTAAATAAATAAAAGATCAGAATAACTTTTGAAACATCAACTTCACACATGAGCATTAAAACAAAACAGAACAAATAATGGCTAAACATCTTTACAAAGTAAATAACATAGTATTAGAAAAATTCTACAACATAACTTTCATCAGCTAAGCACATAAAGACAGGAAAAACACGAATGAGGAGTGCACAAACACATAGCAGAAAAATACAAAAGGAAAGGCAGGGTTCGTTTTCAGTGTAACGTTTTGTACTGCAGTCCAACCCAAAACTTCATTCCATAGATCTTTCCTCTTATTTCAACATTTGTTTCCACCAAAAAATCCTATCCAAGCGTGCTTTCTGTATTTATATGTTCACATACTTCTTACCTCATTATTTATTTTCCATTATCTAACCTCATCATTTATTTCCACAAGAATCCTACCTAAACTTGTTGTCCGTAAACCCTAAATTTTTTGTTCATATCCTCTTTCAAAATACTTTTTTGGCCAAACCATTTTCTTATAGCTTCTCAATGCATTCCATCCAATTCATCAGAACTCATTCTCTTTAATAGTCTACCCCCTCTTAAGCTAACTTAAATCTACTGAGCTAATCTACTAAACTAAGGGACGAGGCAATGCAGCAGCACAAAACAATTAACACAAATAGCAATGACAAAAAATGCAAATTGGCAAAGCAAGCAGCAATATATATATATATATATATATATATATATATATATATATATATATATATATATATATATATATATATGTGTTAGCAGAGGAAATGCAATATTATCACTTATATGAGCCAAGGTGTAGCAAAAACAAAAATAAATCACTAGTAAAACTGGCTTCACAAAGTAATGCAAAGTGAAATTTAGTAGCACTATGACTGGCAAGCAGCAGCAGCAAATACAATAGCTACTTACACATGACAAAGCTCAAGCAGAAAAAAAATATTACACTAAAAATGGTCATGTCTAATAGCTATGTCGCATCTTAACACTAGAGTGATGCATCACAGAAACCTACTCTGCAAGAAAGTTACCAAGTCATTAAAAAATTATTTATGCAATTCCTGTGAAGTAGATTATAAAGTTATTATTTGCTGGATCTGTAGGCATAAAATATTTATATTAGTACATCTATAAAATTCTATTTCAACCAATGCTGCAGTGGAGCTAGAAACTAGACATTAAACAAAATAGGCAAAGCAAGGCGTGAAACGACATTCGCTAGCCATAAGGCATTTCATAATGCAGTAAACAATCTTCCAACTAGCAAGACAATAGACTTGAAATGTTTCTCATCATTTCATTTCAGTAAATATCATAAATTAAGAACTCTACAGTGTTATCATGTTTTCAAGTTTGAGCGAGCCGTATTTGCGATGCTTTCTACAAAGAAATGTCAATAGTGAGGATAATGGCCTCATTTTTTCTCCACCTGTACTTCTGAAAGGCACACACTAATGGCTTTTTTTCCAGGCGTCTGTCGTGCAGCTGGGTGCCCACGACGCATTACGTGAAGGTGGTTACTTAACTTTCTTACCGAAATATTTACGACACCAGTTTGCACTACAGTGACAGTCTCACATAAAAATTTGACAGGTCGATAATTTGCGTTGCAAATATGTAGAAACAAAATTCTATAAATATAACAGTGTCCAAAATCTTTCCGCCGGCAATGTGATACATTCAAGCATTTACACACATTTCATAACTCTTAAAGTACGACTCTTGGTTTCCAACATCCTTTTCCACAAATCAGAGTCCCTAATGACTACTCGTTATTCCTTAACTTATTATACATATACATATTCGTCGACACTTCTTCAATATTTCATCATAAGAAATATGTAGCATAATGAAATTCCTCATATACGGTAGCATCATCGTATTGATCATAAACATGTCTCCACAGCATAATACACATCGTCGTCGTAATAATATCATTACATTTCAGTCAATTCTCAAAATCGTCGTAGCTTCCTCCAATAAGTTCAAAACCTAAAAAAAATTCTCTGCTCATTTCAGTACTGTCATCTACCTCAAACGTACTTTAAAAATCATGATCCCATACCAAATACATCATTCAAACCTCTCATAGTATCACAATGGTTCTGAAAAAATATGAACTGTTCATAAAGTACAGACAAAATACAATTTAATAAGTGTGAAGTTATCCAACTGTGTAATTACGTAAATATCTGCCACTGATGTAGTAAAAATATGTTTGCTTCTCTGTTAAATAATTAGATAGCTATGTAATTCTGTGTTAGAGGAATATAGTACCGATGTGTAAAGTTGTATAAGCAAATACCATATTAGCTAGGGCTCCTTGTGCTTGCCAAACACATGGTACACAAAGTACGCCTGTACCCCCCTGAGGATTAATGTAATTATACCCTCAGGTGTCACAGATTACAGCAATGGAATGAAATGTATCACGGAAAACCTTTGTATCATTGTACTTCATATATTTTTAAAAATAAATGTTTTAAGTACAAAATTAATCACTCAAATGCGTCTACTGTAGCGCTAAACTGTGTGTCTTGTTGTAAGATAATCTCTGTGGAAGTGTCGTAGTTATGGTCCTCCGAAAACTAAGTTCTGCAGACGTCAATGTACTTACCTCATGATAAACAAAAGTGAAATGCTTTGCATATAGATATCTAAGTTATTACGCTTATTGCCGTGATAAAGAAAGTACTGTGCTGTAACGTATTGTTGTGGTACGGAAAAGGCTGTCTCCTAGTAGCTATACCACAAAAGTTACTACTTAAACATGTTTTAATTTCCAGAAGAATTCAGAAAAACTGTGCAGATATAAAACAGATACACCGGAAAAGCAACATTGTAAATTGTCACTCCTTAGTAGCGTCGTGATAAAATCGTGTAGCTGTCACATAAACTAACCACTGTGTCATCTGGTATCTCACAGAAAGTACTTTAAATCCAGAATGTATTTTCAAGTAAACCAAAATGTTGCATTAAAATCACATTAGCAGTACCAGTACATGTTCTAAGTATGTCAGCGTTATAGTCGTTACGTACTCGTGCAACTAACAAGCAAGAATGTACACACACAAGAACACTATGTCGTCTGTTCACAATAACAATGCATTCGAAATTTCTGTTTAAGTAAGTTCTCTTGGTTCTTGACTGGATAGTTAACTTCAAAACATAGTTGAATGTTAACAGTATCTTAGTGTGACAATTGTACTAGTAGCGTGAAGTGAAAAAATTTATGGCAAAGACTAAGTTAAAAAGCAGATTATCTTTCAATAAACAGTTTAACATGAGAAATGTGGTGCAAGACTTTACTCTTCCTAGTGCTCAGAGTTAACTTCAAAGCAATTATCATGTTGTATATATCGGTAAGGAATGCTAAAATTTTTCTCAAGGTTAGCGTCTATGTTTTTTTTTTTTTTTTTTTTTTTTTCTGAGCCCGTCGTCGCAAGTGGCTGCCCTCGGTGCGAATCATTGTCTGTCTCTTTGTTGGTGCGCGTCGTTATGAGGATTAGGAGACCTAACTTCTATAAATTTACCTTGTCGTGACTTCCCTGCTCTGTTTGAATCTCGCCAGTTCTGATGAAATTCAGGTCTATCGTTTTGTCGATAGTTTACATAGTTTCTTTTTTGTCGGTCATGTGGTGGAGAATTTCTCCCGGAATCGTAACTGCGCGGTGGACTGTTGCGTCTGACGTTATTCTGTCTGCTTTGATAATAATAATTTTGATTCCCATATTGTCTGTTTCTATGGTTGTCTCTGTCACATTCATTACAATGGAAAAGCGATTTTCTCTGTAACTATTATTCTGCCAGTGGTTGCCATGTGGGTGTCTGTTTTGTTCACGATTTACCTTGTAAGAACAGCCTTGTCGTGTATTATTTCTACCATCGCGGAATTGTGACAGATCTGACCTGTAATTGTTGTGCTCCTGTTTTCGCGTTCCGCGATTTTCAGTGTCAATTTTCAGTTCTTGTAACAGTCCCTGAAAAGCTTCAATCTCGTCTTTGCAATGTCCTGCTAAAATACTATGTCGTAAATGTTCAGGCAATTTGATTAAGCAAATGTGGATGAATTCTGAGGGCTGTATGGGTTTAACAGATACTGATTCTTGTGCAACATGTCTTTAAAATATTTCACAAGACTGGGAAATCCACATTGTTCGAATTGTTTCATCATTATGATGCTATGTTTTACTCGGTCTTGTGTAGCTTGAGACCAATATGCTGAGAGGAAGGCATGATAAAATTCTCCTTCGCTGTGACAATCGTGCATGACCGATAACATTCTTACAGCTGGTTCATTCTCTAAATAGCCACACATAAATTCTAATCTGTGATCTGATGACCATAATGACCAGAATGGATGAATGTCGTTGCCGGAATTCTTAAGTATTTTGAATTTACGTGTAGTAATGAACAGCTTATAGTCAAAATCATCATGTCGGCAAGTCGCATATCGGTCATTGTTACTTCGTTTCGGCGGTTCCATCTCAAAATTCGGTGTACCTTGCCAATTTCTTTCATAATTTCCGAAATGCCTCATTTTATTATTTTGTGGCTGTTCCGTATTTCTATGTCCCTCTTCGCATATTGGAGCGCGTGTGTCCTCTGAAATATGTAATTCTTTTATTACCTGCGTCAACTAATCTTGTACTTCCCGGATTTCTCTTTTGTACTGTGTATTGATTTGATTTTGATTTTGTTTGAATTTTCTAATTTGTTCATACTCTTCTGTGTCAGTGCAGGCTACGGGTCTTGTGTCATTCAGATCATCATCTACCTTTGTAGATAAGTTAGTGAACTGATCCGAAAGTTCGGCTACTTTCTCCGATAGTGAACATATTTCCTGAGTGTGTTTTTCTGAACCAAGTTTCAGAGTGTCCATTAGTGTTGAAATTGAATCTACTGTGTCCTTTAAGTTTTCCTGAGTTTTTGCAAGTTGCGTAACCGAATCGGTAGATGCAACTGAGTCAATTTTACCTATCAAGGTGACGTGATTTTCACGAACAATAGTTTGCAGTTCTTTTATGGATTCTTCGTGATTCTGTAATGCGTTTTCATGCCACGAAAAAATAGGTTGAAAATGCTCACAAATTTGTGTTTTTACGTCATTACAGACTTTTTGACACTTCGATTCAATGTTATGTATCTCAGTAGTTAAATCTTCACGTGTTTTTTCAAGTGTGGTGTCTAACTTCCGAAGATTTTGTTCCATTGTGTCTAACTGTTGCTGTGTGTGTCTCTGGTGTTGTCCCATTGTGTCTAACTTTTGAAGATTTTGTTCCATTGTCTCTAACTTTTGAAGCTTTTGTCCCATTTGTTGCATTAATTGTAATAACAATGCACTGGTGTCTCAAACATGTTCCTTTAGTGCTATTCGGCAATGCACTTGAACCGGCAATATTCGCATTTTGAAAAGCACAAAATGTGTCTTGAACTATTTGAAAAAACGGCGAGGACGCAAAACCTGAATCCACAGTATTTTCAAGATTGTGTCCTGTCATTTCGATTTCTTGAGGCAAGCTGTTGCCTACCGATCGATCGATAATGCTTCCCTTTTCACTAATTGTTTCACTGCCTCCTATACCATTATTTGCAGCCCGCTCCATTTCCCTACGCACAATTACCAGATTACTACTTTGAACATTAGTTAATTCATTACACGGCGGCACTAACACACTGCTTTCGCCTTCACTGTCATTTCTCAGTTTACTTTGGAGCCTAGTATTACGTTTTTCACACGCCATTATTGTCGCAATATTTCACACGACAACACAGAAAAACACAATTTGAAGAGCAAAACAAGAAAACTCATTAACATAACATTGAAAATAATATCTCGTTAATAGCAAGCGCAGCTGCGAAATACTTGGTGCAAATCTACATGCATTCCACATCTGTTTTACTGTACAAGAATGAAAAACTACAACTACAAAGGAAATTCTCTCTACAATTACGCGCTAGCAATAAACAAAGGCTGCACTAATAACACAAACTACAAGCAAAAATCAGAAGATTCCAGTGAGGTATCCTCGGCTAAGGGTCGACAAATGAAACGTCCCCTTAGAAATGTTATACATGGCTGTGTTTAAACTGACACACAATATTTTTAACGCAATGCAATCTGACTTTCAAAAATCCCTGCAAAAGAATGGCCCTGACTAACATTAAACTATACCTTTCACAAATCACTTACCTCACAAAAATCTTCGTTACTCGAACTACTGCAATACAGCGAGCGCCACTACTGCCAACTAAATAAAAGATTCAAACTACTGAGGGCACTAACTACTGATAGGTATAGTTAGCAAATGAAAGATTTTGATAGAGAAAAAACAATGTATTTACCTTAATATTGTTCAGAAGTCATATTATATATATCAGTTCATGACATCCCGTCATACAGAGTTACTGTCTCTGTCCAGATCATCCGCTCTCACAACTCCGCCATCTCTCTCCCCACGTCCATCACTGCTGGCCGCTCACCTCCAACTGCGCAACGCTACGCGCTTCTAACATGCAGGTGCCCAACACTACAGTGTCAGACACCAATGCAAACTAGGCACCGACTGCACACAGCACAGCCACTGATTTTCATACAGAGCGCTACGTGGCGTTACCAATATAAAAACCTAAACAGCGTACTTACAACACGAAGCAGTATTGAAGCTGCGATATGTCTTGGAAGATAGCTTAAAAAAAGGGCAAACCTACATTTTTAATATTTACAGGTATATACACTGAAGAGCCAAAGAAACTAGTACACCTACCTAATATCGTGTAGGGCCCAGGCCAGCACGTAACAAATGCCGCAACACGACCTGGCATGGACTCGACTAATGACTGAAATATTGCTGGAGGGAATTGACACGATAAATCTTGTAGAGCTGTCCATAAATACGTAAGAGTACGAGGGGACGGAGATCTCTTCTGAACAGCACTTTGCAAGGCATACAAGATATGCTAAATGATGTTCATGTCTGGGGAGTTTGTGGGCGGCGGAAGTGTTTAAGCTCAGAAGAGTGTTTCTGGAGCCACTCTGTAGCAATTCTGGATGTGTGGGGGTCCCGTTGTACTTGTGGAATTGTCCAAGTCCGTTGGAATGGAAAATGGTCATGAATGTATGCAGATGCTCAGACAGGATTCTCACGTATGTGTCACCTGTCAGAGTCGTATCTAGATGTATCAGGGGTTCCAGAACTGCTCACGCCCCGCACCATTACAGAGCCTCCACCAGCTTGAACAGTCCCCTGCTGGCATGCAGGGTCCATAAATTCATGAGTTTGTTTCCGTGCCTCTACACGTCCATCCGCTCGATACAGTTTGAAACGAACCTCGTCCGACCAGGCGACATTTTTCTGGTCGTCAACACTCTACTGTCGGTGTTCACGGGTCCAGGCGAGTCGTAAAGCTTTGTGTGCTGCAGTCGACTCCGACAGCCCGTATCGATGGTGTTCCGTTGAATGGTTCATTCGCTGACACTTGTTGACAGCCGAACATTGATATCTGCACCAATTTGCAGAAGAGTCGCAGTTCTATCACGTTGAACGATTCTCTTCAGTCGTCGTTGGTCCCGTTCCCGCAGGATCTTTTTCCGGCCGCAGAGATGTCGGAGATTTGGTGTTTCATCTGATTCCCGATATTCACGGTACATTCGTGAAATGGTCAACGGGAAAAGCTTCATCACTACCTCGGAGATGCTGTGTCCCATCGCTCGTCCGCCAACTATAAAATCACGTTCAAACTCGCTTAAATCTTGAGAAGCTGCCATTGTAGCACCAATAAGCGATTTAGCAGCTACTACAGACACTTGTGGTCTTATATAGGCGTTGCCGACCGCAGCATCGTATTCTGCATGATTAAATATCTCTGTGTTTAAATACGCATACCTATACCAGTTTCTTTGGTGCTTCAGTGTTGAAGGCTTGTGATAAAAAGATCCTAAGCGACAGAGGCAGGAGATGAATATCACGCATTCTCGATGACAAACGGTTTCAAGACCGACAGGATTGTGAACGAATATTGCGAACGGAACAGCATACAACTGACGTTGGGAGTCGAATATCTTGAAAAATGCCTTTGCTTATTGAATGGAAATGAAGTCCCATGCTTCTGGACAGAGTGTAGGGGAACGATGCGGGAGACCCGCACAACCGTACTGGGCAAGATACTAAGGGAGATATTTTGCCGTTGTCTTTCTCCGACCGTAAAGGGGATGAATGATGATGATGAAGACGACACATCAACACCCAGTAATCTTGGGGCAGGTGAAAATTCCTGACCCCGCCGGGAATCAAACCGGAACCCCGTGTTCGGGAAGCGAGAACGCTACCGCGAGACTACGAGCGGCGGACGCCATCGCTTATAGTGAAACATAAACCTTCACGTCTTTATTGGGTCAAAAAGATACGGCAATTGGTTAGCATCTGACTCTTAAGTGTGTAGTATGGGGTCCAACAAGTCGCAGTTTTACCTCGTTTGAAACTACAGAAGGCGTCGAGTTCACCGATGGCCCAGTGATGTGTTTAACATGCAGCGTATGAGGAATGTAGGCTAGGCCGGTGGTTGATCCGTTGTGGTTTGGGGTTTTTGTCCATCCCAAAACTCAGTTCACGTACTCAGGTTACCGTCAAAATGAGATTAAAAAAATGAAATGTCGTGTGGCTAAGGCCTCCCGTCGGGTAGACCGTTCGCCTGGTGCAGGTCTTTCGATTTGACGCCACTTCGGCGACCTGCACGTCGATGGGGATGAAATGGTGATGATTAGGACAACACAACACCCAGTCCCTGAGCGGAGAAAATCTCCGACCCAGCCGGGAATCGAACCCGGGACCTTAGGATTGACATTCCGTCGCGCTGACCACTTGTTTTTTCCTTTCGCGGGCAAGTACTCTACCAACTTTTTTTTTATTTATTTAATATAGTGCCATTTGTAAGCTTACAAAATAGAACATTACATTAAACTGAAAATAGCCTCTTTAGTCCAGTCAGAGACGTAGAACCGAAACGCAAACATATACATAATTGATTGTCTTAACTGGAATGACAGTTCTGTCATTTGATTCATAACCGTCCAAAGCTCAAAGTCATTTGGAGCACACAAACGGATAACAAGAGATGCACAGGAACATAAATGAATGAAAACGTCATAATGAAGTTTATAACACCAATGAGAAGTCGGGAGTAGTTCTAGGATCTGGTATAACCCCTTATTCGTTGTGTATTTTGTTCGCTACATAGTCTTGCATGTGATTTGTGTGCTTACCGGCATCGAGAATTATCCTACTCCTTGTTTTTCAAAAATTATGTCTAACATGTTAGCGAACATCTTCCTGAAATTTGGGCAACGTTTCATGTTCCAGCGTGCCGTTCTCATGTAAGCCTCGAAACTAATGAGATTATCTTCACTATTGTGGATGATGATATATGTCACAAACTGTCCTAACATCCACATCACGGTGTTGTTCTTGGTGGCGGGAAAATGTTTCGTGTCCGGCCAGAACAGGATGTCGGTGCAGTGGCTGGCTGGGCTGCTGCGGGTAATCAGGCCCAGTCTCTGCTGCACCCATTTCCAGTTAGTGAGATGACCGCCACAAGTGAAGCGATGGCGTAAGGTGTCGACTAAACCACAGCGGACGCATTTATCACTGTCACATAAACCGATTGTATGCAACCTTTCATTAGTAGGTATAACATCGTTTACCACTCGATACCACGTGGACGCCACTTCAGCAGTGTGGACAGTTAAACTTACGTTGTCCTAAACTGCCTTCCAATGAACACTCGGGTATTTAAGTTCAATGGGATTCCGGACTATAGGAGATGTCCATCTTTTTAATAACAGGCGCGTCGTCGGTAAATCCAGCGTTAAATGATGTCCATCAATATAACTTACTTCAAGAAAAAACTGCTTGACATGTCGTAATTTGTAATGTATTTTACCTACATAAATGGGTGGATGCATATCGGTGGGATGTAAGGTTCGGAAGAGACAACTGGTTACGCTGAGAGGTTCCTTGTCCAACAAATGGGTGATTCGTTTAATATATAAAGCAGTACACTTTCGGTTAATGTCAGGCATGTTTAGTCCGCCGGCCTGTCTGGAAGACGTCAGCGTATTGTATTTCACTTTGAATAGATGCCCTTGCCAGATAAATCTATTAGAGAGTTTCATCACTTGTTTGGCCTGCATCTTGGGGACTGGAAATAGTTGGGCCATATAGAACGCTTTACTGAATATATAACTGCTGAGGAGTCGTATGCGTTGGAGTATGTTAACGGACCGCCAATTGTTTTCATAGATGGCATCTTGCATTTTATTGGTGACCTGCTTCCAATTTTTTGCATTCATTTTTAGCGGGCATTTGTCTATAATCATCCCCAGAGTGGTGTGGGTTTCGACACGCTTCGCCCAAGGTATATCAACTGGGTCGAATCCTCGAATGTTGACAAAGGTGCATTTACCGGCGTTGATTTTAGCACCGGAAGCACGACAGTACTCGTCTACCGCGGTCTTGAGGGTTGATACGTCTCCGTCGTTGCGCAATAACACTCCGACGTCGTCGGCGTAAGCACGAACCACGAAGGACGTCCCGGCGATCGAAAGGCCTGCAAGTTTGTCATGAATAGAGCGTAAGAGCGGCTCGAGCGACAAAACAAATAACATCATGGAGAGAGGGCTCCCCTGCGGTACTCCTCTTTGGACCTCGATGGGTTGAGTAAGCTGTCCATTTACGCTGATTCTGGTTGTAATGCCCGTGACGAAATGTTGCACGACATTTATAACCCGTTGCTCGAAACCACAACGCTGTAGTAGCTGTAGGAGGTACTCGTGGCGGACGCGATCAAAAGCCTTGCAAAAGTCGATAAACAGCAATGCGAGATTCACGTTAGTGACTGACGCTATGGCTATTACATCTCTATATTCCGAAAGGGGCGTCATAATAGTGCGACCATGGATGCATGATTGATGGCTGTGAATCACTTGCTTCATTAACGGAGACAATCTGCTGTTGAGTGCTCTGGCGAAGGTTTTGTAATCAAAATTAAGTAAAGTAATAGGTCGGAAGTTATCTAAGGTTTTCCGGTGTTTGCTTTTTGGTATCAATACAATTCGACCTTCCTTCATTTCGGCGGGCACGTCACTCCCTCGCATCACTTCATTGAGAACATCTGTAAATGCGTGTCCGATTATCGGCCAGAAGCGCACATAAAATTCCCGTGGCAAACCATCAGGGCCAGGGGATTTATTCGATGGCGAGCCAGAAATCAGTTCAAGGACTTCGTCTGGAGCAAAATCGTGTACGACCGCCGAGTTATCCGCAGACGTGACAACGGTGGGCAGAGCACTCACGATATCGCCGCTGTCGTCACCATATGTATCGCATTGCGAGTACAGATCCGTGAAGTACCGGTAAACTGCAGTAAGAATATCACTCTGTCGGGTCAAACGGAGTCCATCATCTGTGTCCAGCTCCCCGATAAAAGCTCGCTTGCGATGGGCACAATGTTTTATGAGATGATACAACGATGCAAGTTCGTCCTCTTGAAGCGATTTTGCTTTAGATCTGATCTTCAGTCCTTCGAGCTGCGTTCGCTTTATGCCTATAAGCTTCGCCTTTATTTGTTTGATGGTCGTCAGCTGTGTGTTGGTTGGTGTCGTAGTCGCATACAACTCTCGCAAAACTGTTTGGTAAAAATCAATCGTGCGTTTGACATCTTGCGCCCGTTGCCAACTGTAGTTTCTTAAGGATAATCGCATTTTCCGTTTGACCACAGCATTCCACCAGGCTGTCTTGCTCGGATATCTGCAGCATTGCTTGAGACAGTCCGCCCATGTCGTGGAGATGACTTCTTGTACCAAGGCATCGGCGAGAATAGAAACATTTAGGCTCCACGGAATCCTATGCCATTTAGTATGCTGTTTGGCCAGATTTATCGTGACACAGAGGGCGCAATGGTCGGAGAAGCTAGCCGGAATGACATCGGCGTCCAGAACATGTTGGCAAATGTTCTCAGAGATGTACAAACGGTCTAGACGGCTACATGCGGTGGTGGTCAGGTACGTGTACCTTACCAGGGTAGGAAATTTTAGTTCCCATGCAACCTTCAGCTGCAGGTGACGCACCAGATCATGTAGTTCCCTGCAGTAATTAAAGTTTGGTGATTGGTCTTTCCTGTGGATTACACAGTTGAAATCACCACTAATTATCAACTGGGTTGGGTTGCGGCGTAGAAAGTATATGATGTCCTGTTTGAAGAAGTTAGCTCTTTCTGATTTTAAGGTCGTTCCTGATGGAGCATAGATATTGACGAGGGTGACGTCAAAAATTTGGCAAGCTATGCCTCTACCGGAGTCCAACATTTCGATATTGCTCACTGGGATTCCGTCTCGTGATAGAATGGCCGTACCTGTACCCCCGTCCGCCACGGTGTTTACGATTGTTGCAAATCCTGATACATGAAAACTTAAAATGGACACTTCCTGTAACAGAACTATATCAGCTTCGGACTCATAGATAAACTGCCTTAGCATTGCTAATTTTAAATCTGTTCTAACTCTATTTATGTTCAGGGACAAAAATTTATAAGCGTGACACATGATCGTCCGATACTTGTGGGTGATGGGAAGCGTAGGAAGCCCAGTCCATCTCACCGCCGGACTTCGAACCTACATCCGCAGGTTTTGTACCAGTTTTCGCGCTGACTTTACTTTTTGAGCTACTTCCAGCCACAGAGTCCTTTGGTTTAACTTTATTTTGCCGTCGCAAAGTCGTCCGAAGTGTCATTGAAGACGGCGGAGTCGGCGAGTCATGGCTGTAAGCAGTATGTGAATGTCCTTGCTTCGGAACGGGTGACGGCAAGTCCGAAGATGCGGCTTCAGTAGGCCCACTGTGTTTGTTTGGAGCCGCACTGGCTGTTTGTATACAGCTGTCCGGGTCCTCGTGTTGTTTGGAAGCAGTTTCGAGGTGGTGGCTGTTTATGTCATGCTCTGCACCGCGTGCTTCATCTTCCGTGTTTACGAGTTGCAGTAGACTGACTGCCGCCTTTTGTGTGTTGGCCACCTGCGGCGAGTCGGCAAGCGGCATCGGAACGGATTGCTGTAAACACTCGGCTGCACTCGTATTGACAGTTTCTGCATCGGGCGGATGAATGGGAATTTGGCGGGTCGTAACTGCGCCACCCGACACATGTGTGTCCTGTGTGGAGGCCCGTGGCTCCGAGTCATCGGTTTGATTTTTTACTACCTGGTCGCCGGAACCACTACCGTCACTTATAGTACGTCGTCGTTTGTTACCGACAGATAATGCAACACCGGTGACTAAGGGGTGACTGGCCACGGGTTTTTGAGGCAAGGGTGGGAAGGTGCTGTTACCGAGATCGTTGTCCTCTGACACAGATGCACTCGGTTGGGAGTCAGTCACAGAAGGCGTCTGATTTTGAGTTAGGACCTCAGCCAATGTTAATCTCTGTCGTTGTTGTAGATTGTTTCGAAGTACGACAACTCGCCGTGGGCAATCCTCTCGTAAATGGCCACTCGTGTTACAGATAAAACAAGTGCCTACTTGCCCCTCGTAAATGACATGAGCCTTATAACCACAAACCATTATATAGGATGGGATATTGACTTTAACGGCCATGTCAACTGAATGAACCCCACTGTAACATTGGAGTTTGTGACGGCTCGACCATTTTTCGTTTCTAATCTGTCGGATGTCTCCGTATTTGGCGAGGACATCTCTAAGAAAACAATTCTCAACCTCAGGTGGCAAATTGAACACTCGCACTTTTTTATACTCAATGTCAGCGATAGTTATTGAAACTTTACTCACCGACTGATCACGAAGACGGAACTCTGCTTTCCCAACAGTATTCACCAAAATTTTCTCCAGGTGTCTGTGGTCTAAAAACTTCACAAAGAAACAGTATTCCGCCATGTCATAATATGCTGTGTGGACCTGATCGGATGTGATGCCAATAATATCTACTATCCAGTCATGGATTTCTAGAGAACTCGGTTGCACATTCCTGGAAGATTTCTCAAATGCAAAACACAGGGTGTTCTTACGAGGTACACTGGGAGCCATAACTGCACTTTATGAGCGGTCGGGACCGCTGTGAGTAAATTAAGAAGCTTGTATACGACGGAAGTGAAGAAACACTGAAAATATCACAGGTCACAATCCAAGAATTATTATAAACACGGCTTGCGGCGCTACGACTACGCGGAAGTACCGACACGTCCGGTCGCTGTAGCGTCCCAAGCGGAACTCTACCACTCAGCTACCGGGGCCGGACAACATGAAATGAAAAGTTTATATCGACGTTCTCGGTGATCAAGTGTTTCTCTTTCTCCTAGATTTACGCAGAACTGTGATATTACATTGGCCCGAAGTTGGACTACGTGGGAACGTTAAGAGCAGGAATGTTCATCTTGAAGGTTGCAGTCAGCCACGTCTGATGATATGGGAGAATCGCTGTGTTGTGCAACAGACTCATTGTAACATCTTCACTCGCGGTCAGAGAACAGGTTACGGTCTCCGTGCACCATTGTGTTTCACGCTGCATGCACCATTGTGTTTCACGCTGCACCAGTGATCGGAGACCAGCCGGACTGGGAATAACTGTATAGTGTGTAGGCTGCCGTTAACACCACAACATAAACGGCTGTGTCCAGAGAGGTGCCGAGACCGGAAGGCAAGTACTGACGATGAACGGCGTCGCACTGTGTTCAGCAAGGTCTCGCGCTTCTGCGCTATCCCGGATGAAAATCGTCGGTGAGTGTGGTAGCGACCTGGAACAGTGTTCCATTCTGCCACTGTTTGGTAGAGGCACATCGATGTTTTTCCTGGCGTCATGGTGTGAGGAACCATCGGGTATCAGTACTAGTCAGGGCTGGTTGCGATTGGGAGAATCATCACGGCATAACAGTTCGTCCTTTGTCCTCTTGTTTTACCTCTCACGTGAGAGTATCGTGGTTCCATTTTTCAACACAACATAGCTCGTTCACACGTGACCCGTATATCTGTGAAATCTGTGCGTGTTACTGAGGTACTCCCGTGGCCATCGGAATCTCCAGATTTGTCTCCGGTAGAGCAAGAGTGGGACTAGCTCAGATGTCAACTCCGTCCCAGTGCCAGTATTCAGAACACCTCGGACCATTTACAACAGTATACTTATATAGATATGGTGTCTGTTACATGGATATGGTGTCTGTTCTTTCGAAAGAACAGGAACCACTGATGACCTGCAGCCGTCTAGATCGAAATTAGAATTAATTTAATACCCTCAGCTGCTGACGGGTGTTGATATATATCAACGGGGACAGGTGAAAATGTGTGCCCCGACTGGGACTCGAACCCAGGACCTCCTGCCTACATGGCAGACGCTCTATACATCTGAGCGACCGAGGGCACAGAGGACAGTGTGACTGCAGGGACTATCTCGCCCACACCTCCAGCGAAACCAACATTCTCACCTTGTATGTTCACCCCCCCCCCCCCCCCCCCCCATGAACCATGGACCTTGCCGTTGGTGGGGAGGCTTGCGCGCCTCAGTGATACAGATAGCCGTACCGTAGGTACAACCACAACGGAGGGGTATCTGTTGAGAGGCCAGACAAACGTGTGGTTCCTGAAGAGGGGCAGCAGCCTTTTCAGTAGTTGCAAGGGCAACAGTCTGGATGATTGACTGTTCTGGCCTTGTAACAATAACCAAAACGGCCTTGCTGTGCTGGTACTGCGAACGGCTGAAAGCAAGGGGAAACTACAGGCCTAATTTTTCCCGAGGGTATGCACCTTTACTGTATGATTAAATAATGATGGCGTCCTCTTGGGTAAAATATTCCGGAGGTAAAATAGTCCCCCATTCGGCTCTTCGGGCGGAGACTACTCAAGAGGATGTCGTTATCAGGAGAAAGAAAACTGGCGTTCTACGGATCGGAGCGTGGAATGACAGATCCCTTAATCGAGCAGGTAGGTAAGAAAATTTAATAAGGGAAATGGATAGGTTAAAGTCAGATATAGTGGAAATAAGTGAAGTTCGGTTTCAGGAGGAACAAGACTTCTGGTCAGATGACTACAGGGTTATAAACACAAAATCAAATAGGGGTAATGCAGGAGTAGGTTTAATAATGAATAGGAAAATAGGAATGTGGGTAAGCTACTACAAACAGCACAGTGAACGCATAATTGTCGCCAAGATAGATATGAAGCCCACACCTACTACAGTAATACAAGTTTATATGCCAACTAGCTTTGCAGATGACGAAGAAATTGAAGAAATGTATGATGAAATAAAATAAATTATTCAGATAGTGAAGGAAGACGAAAATTTAATACTCATGGGTGACTGGAATTCGAGTGTAGGAAAAGGGATAGAAGGAAAGGTAGTAGGTGCATATGGAGTGGGGCTAAGAAATGAAAGAGGAAGCCGCCTGGTAGAATTTTGCACAGAGCACAGCCTAATCATAGCTAACACTTGGTTTAAGAATCATGAAAGAAGGTTGTATACATGGAAGAACCCTGGAAATACTAAAAGGTTCAAATGGCTCTGAGCACTATGGGACATAACATCTATGGTCATCAGTCGCCTAGAACTTAGAACTACTTAAACCTAACTAACCTAAGGACATCGCACAACACCCAGCCATCACGAGGCAGAGAAAATCCCTGACGCCGCCGGGAATCGAAACCGGGAACCCGGGCTTGGGAAGCGAGAACGCTACCGCACGACCACGAGATGCGGGCTACTAAAATGTATCAGATCGATTATATAATGGTAAGACAGAGATTTAGGAACCAGGTTTTAAATTGTAAGACATTTCCAGGGGCAGATGTGGACTCTGACCACAATCTATTGGTTATGAACTGTAGACTAAAACTGAAGAAACTGCAAAAAGGTGGAAATTTAAGGTGATGGGACCTCGATAAACTGAAAGAAACAGAGGTTGTATTGAGTTTCAGGGAGAGCGTAAGGGAACAATTGACAGGAATGGGGGAAAGAAATACAGTAGAAGAAAAATGGGTAGCTTTGAGGGATGAAGTAGTGAAGACACCAGAAGATCAAGTAGGTTAAAAGACAAGGGCTAGTAGAAATCCTTGGGTAAAAGAAGAAATATTGAATTTAATTGATGAAAGGAGAAAATACAAAAATGCAGTAAATGAAGCAGGCAAACAGGAATACAAACGTCTCAAAAACGAGATCGACAGGAAATGTAAAATGGCTAAGGAGGGATGGCTAGAGGACAAATGTAAGGATGTAGAGGCTTATCTAACTAGGGGTAAGATACATACTGCCTACAAGAAAATTAAAGAGACCTTTGGAGATAAGAGAACCACTAGTATGAACATCAAGAGCTGAGATGGAAACTCAGTTCTAAGCAAAGAAGGGAAAGAAGAAAAGTGGAAGGAGTATATAGAGGGTCTATACAAGGGCGATGTACTTGAGGACAATATTATGGAAATGGAAGAGGATGTAGATGAAGAGGAAATGGGAGATACGACACTGCGTGAAGAGTTTGACAGAACACTGAAAGACCTGAGTTGAAACAAGGCCCCGGAGTAGACAACATTCCATTGGAACTACTGACGGCCTTGGGAGAGCCAGTCCTGACAAAATACCCTCAGACTTCAAGAAGAACATAACAATTCCAATCCCAAAGAAAGCAGGTGTTGACAGATGTGAAAATTACCGAACTATCAGTTTAATAAGCCACATCTGCAAAATACTAACACGAATTCTTTACAGACGAATGGAAAAACTAGTAGAAGCCGACCTTGGGCAAGATCAGTTTGGATTCCGTAGAAATACTGGAACACGTGAGGCAATACTGAGCTTACGACTTATCTTAGAAGAAAGATTAAGGAAAGGCAAAACCTACGTTTCTAGCATTTGTAGACTTAGAGAAAGCTTTTGACAATGTTGAGTGGAATACTCTATTTCAAATTCTGTAGGTGGCAGGGGTACAATACACGGAGCGAAAGCCTATTTACAATTTGTACAGAAATCGGATGGCAGTTATAAGAGTCGGGGTACATGAAAGGGAAGCAGTGATTGGGAAGGGAGTAAGATAGGGTTGTAGCCTCTCCCCGATGTTATTCAATCTGTGTGTTGAGCAAGCAGTAAAGGAAACAAAAGAAAAATTCGGGGTAGGTATTAAAATCCATGGAGAAGAAATAAAAACTTTGAGGTTCGCCGATGACGTTGTAATTCTGTAAGAGACAGCAAAGGACTTGAAAGAGCAGTTGAACGGAATGGACAGTGTCTTGAAAGGAGGGTATAAGATGAACATCAATAAAAGCAAAACGAGGATAATGGAATGTAGTCGAATTAAATCAGGTGATGCTGAGGGAATCAGATTAGGAAATGAGACAGTTAAAGTAGTCGACAGCTTTTGCTATTTGGCAAGCAAAATAACTTATGATGGTCGAAGTAGAGAGTACATGAAATGTAGACTGGCAATGATGAGAAAAGCGTTTCTGAAGAAGAGAAATTTGTTAACATCGAGTATAAATTTAAGTGCCAGAAAATCATTTCTGAAAGTATTCGTGTGGAGTGTATCCATGTATGCAAGAGAACCATGGACATCAAACAGTTTAAGCAAGAAGAGAATGGAATATTTTGAAATGTGGTGCTCCACATAGCACGTAACTAACGAGAAGGTGATGAATACAACTAAGGAGAAAAGAAACTTGACTAGAAGAAGAAGTCGATTGGTTGGACACATTCTGCGACATCAAAGAATCAGCAATTTAGTACTGTAGGAACGAGTGGAGGGTAAAAATCATAAAAGGAGGCCAAGAGATGAATACGTGTAGCCGATTCAGAAGGATGTTTCTCAGAAATGAAGATACTTGCACAGCATAGAGTAGCTCGACGAACTGTATCAAATCAGTCTTCGGGCTGAAGACCACAACAACAAAAACCAATCACTTATGATCTGAATTCACGCCTGTTGTCTTGCTTGCTGGATAAGTGGGCATGATAACAGAATAATCTGAATGTTCCATTCGTCGTCCCTAAGACTGACTATACCTGATGTTCCATTTCACATCACTTATTATTCCATTTCACATCGCTATGCCTGTACGTTGTGATTTTTTCAGCACTAACTCTGAAATCGGATGGAGTTGGATTTCTGTTCTTTATTACAGGCAGTACCTTGCATGTATGAAAATTTAAGAAGTAGTGCCATTCATTACATCAAGTCCATATTCTGTCAGAATCTTCCTGAATTTCATTACAATGGTCCGTGGATTTTTTGGAGACAAAAGTCTGTAAAATACATTGCCGGAAAGAAAACGGCAGCACTTTCAAGGACAAGATCATTTCGTTCACAAGTGATTGGACAGGTAGTTCATTATTGTAGGCGTACATGGGAGCAAATTCACACCTCACAATAAATTGTACCCAAACAGTCGCACCAATATATAGTGTACCCCTCCCCTCCCCCCTGCCCCCCACCCCTCTGGTGATAATGCAGGTGTTTTGCATTCTCGCATGAAAACAACGATGAAGCTGCCTAACTGCTTCCTGCAATAGATTGTCCCAAAAACGTTGCAATTCGGCAAAGGTTCGTGCAAGTTGTAGAGAACGAGTAAGTTCCCACTTCATCATGTCCATTCCTTGTTCATTTGGCGACACATTTGGTAATCTTGCTGGTAAATACAGTTACTGTACAACACAAAGAGCACGTTGTATCATAGCAGCCATTTGCGGTCGTGCATTGTCTTGCTAGAAAAGTATATCACTTTCCTGTAGGAAGAAATGGCAGCAGCATGGGGATAACAACATGTGCAATGCAACAGGCGCTAGTAAATTTACCCTGCAGATACGCAAGATATGATGACTTCATATTATTAAGAATCATCCTCCACGCAGTGAAGCCTGTGGTGGGACCTGTGTGTTGCGAGTGAATGCACCCCGGAAAGTCCGCTCGCAAGTTCTACACCGTGCACGTGTAAGGTCATCGCTCGCATACAGACAGAACCTATGCTCATCACTGAAGGCAACAGTGCGCCATTCCACTCTCCAGCGGACTCGTTCAAGACACCAAAATGGTGTCAGTGATTGGCTGGCCAGAGGCACACGTGATCTTAGTGCTGCTGCAAGCAGACGATTTCCTACTGTTCTTGGAATCGCAGTAGATTCAATATTTGCTTGGATTTCTTGTTTGATGTTCAGTCGGCCATGGCTGATCACAGAATGCGTCGATCTTGACTTTCGGTACACGGACGTCTAGAAGTTGGTGTATGGATATGGGCATGTTCCACAAATCACACCTGAAACCTATGACGCACAATCGACACAGTGTGTTCAACATGTGGAGCAATCTGTATGTATGTCCCTCCAGCTTTCCGCAGGTCCACAATGATACACTGTTCACATTGGTGAAATAGTTCAACAGCAGTGAATGCTATCAGCAGTGTGTAACATGCAGTGTCTTTTAGTTACATATTGTTATGTACTCTCAATCATTATCTATTGCATTCTTTTTTGGGGAACAAATGCACAAAATATGAAGACAATTTTTCAACTCCAGAAAAGAGCCATAAGAATAGAAACCAAAAACACTAGTCGAGCTCATTGTAAAGATCTGTTCAGAACTCTGGGGATTTTAACTGCTCCATGTGAATATATTTTCCAGACAGTTGTACACATCAAAAATAACATTGGTAATTACTGCACAAACAGCTCTGTCCATGACCATGCAACAAGAGATAGACTTAACTTACACTTACCAAGAAAAAATAAAACTCAAAACACAATAAATTACCAAAAGAGGTTAAATAAATTGCAAAAATACACATATTTAAAAGGCAGCTAAGAAGTACCTGTTACGCAATACAGTTTATACATTGAAGGATTACTTAGCTAAAACAGAGTAGGGGTTGGATAAAAAATGCTGTACAAATACATAACAATAATAATAATGATTATAAAATATCCAACATTCCACGTAACACCTTCGCTTTATGTTTTTTTTTTCTTTTTTTTTTTTTTTTTTTTTTTTTCTAGAAATACTTACCCACAAGCTATGCATGGCTCTTTCTGAATTCAATATCTCACGCATTATGGAAGGATGGTGACTCAGTTTTTCAGGATAGCAAATGGGAAGTTGTGGTGCAGAAAATGACCCAGAGATCACCAGTGTGTGTGTGTGTGTGTGTGTGTGTGTGTGTGTGTGTGTGTGTGTGTGTAGTGAGTGAAGTGTTAGGAAACAATGTGTGTATAGTGTGTGCAGTTTACTGATAGTGAGATATGAGTGAACAACGTGGCATTACATTATTTAATAAGTTATTTGTAAAAAAAGTATTGTATACCAGGAATAAATCTAATGATTGTCTTTAACAAGAAATCTGTAAATATATATGTGTACGAATTAGATTATTTCAGAATGATCTAAATTTGTAAACATTTTGAAATTTCCTGCATGCTTGTAAAAAGAGATCTACGGATGAATAAAGCTACTACTACTACTACTGCTGCTGCTGCTACAGTACGCACTCATTGAGAAGACATGGTTGTACCCTTGAATGAATACTGCAGTCACTATTCACGCCTATTACTTCCAGCAGTGTCAAAACAAAGAGTACAGAGCTGGGCCTCCTGGGTGCCATCATATCGCCGCTGGTCGTGACGAATGAATCACTAACGCATAATGTACGTCTTATACCCTTATGCCCCTGAGCACTGTAGGGGTGTCGGATTTTTTCCGAGAGTGTAGAAAGTGGTTCAGTAGCCGTAAAAACAGACACACTAACTTAAAGTAAAGTGTGGTGTCACCGCCAGACACCACACTTGCTAGGTGGTAGCCTTTAAACCGACCGCGGTCCGGTAGTATACGTCGGGCCCTCGTGTCGCCACTATCAGTGATTGCAAACCGAGCAGCACCACACGGCAGGTCTAGAGAGACTTCCTAGCACTCGCCCCAGTTGTACAGCCGACTCTGCTAGCGATGGTTCACTGCCTACTTATGTTCTCATTTGCCGAGAAGATAGTTTAGCATAGCCTTCAGCTACTTCATTTGCTACGGCCTAGCAAGGCGCCATTATCAGTTACTATTGATATTGTGGACTACGTACCGTCAAGGCGACGTTCGTCATTAATGGATTAAAGTTAAGTGTTCCACCAGCTACGTCCGTTTTTCTAAATTCTAATTTCCTTGTCCTGTTCCAGACCTCACGCCAGCCTGCGTGAGCTAAAACGCGTGCCTTTCGGCCTCCTCTAGTAACGTGGTGTTGGCTTTCCTGCCGACCACAACATAAAGCTTCTAGTAATGTTGTTTATTGTATCATTTTGCCTCACGGCTTTCCATTCCTGTCAATTAATTACGCTCCAATGTTCCTGTCCGCAACGTGCATGAATCTCGAGTCGATCTGTGGATGTGCGCCGCCGGGTCACCCGGTCGCTAAGCAACCGTTGCTACCGCAGCTCGGATTGCGTGGCCGCGACAGTATTAGCTCGGGCCGCTAACGACTCCTCAGCTATGCATGGCGCTATGGCCGCAGTTTATTGTATAACACTGCCAATTATCGCCGTCATCGAGGCATCCAAATTCAGCACGGAGCCCGCTGATGCGAGCCCCCGCATGAATACTTCATCGCAACTGTTTTGCGATGGCAATTATCTCCTCCGAGGCGGGCCGCCCTCGCCGCGGCGACCACCTCATCACCGCCGACCTACTGGCACGTATCTGTCGCATAATATGCCGGTGCGGGGAGCCGTCACGTGATTGGTCCGTCGTCCGTAGCGAACTTGTTACTGGCGAAACAATAACAGCGGAAGATGGACTGAGGGTTGACGGGTATGATTATTATTAACGTTAATACGGAAAATGTTCTAAAACTACTGCCATTGGCTATGTGGAAGCGCGTAATTTTTTTGAAACTTGTTATTAATACCATATGATGCCTGTTTCCATATCGCCATTTTTTAAATTGTCAACAGTCTTCTTATTATTTTCAGTATTATAGTCTGCATGTGTAGACCACATGGAAATGGCTATGGAAGGAGGAAAGGAACTGTATTAAGCATTTGACACAGTATATCGCAGTGTATTAATTGAAAAAATTAAAAACTTACGATTATTTGTAGCGGTAAAAGACGAATTTATCGTATTTTATAGCATGTCAACAGTTCATAGCAGAAACGCTGTGGAGTGGTATAAAACCATGTGTTCCCAAAGGATCATTGGTCTGACTATGCCTTGTGTTTTAGCTAACGATGAGAGGTATGTGTCTACGGTTTTAAAGTTTTGTGATGTGTCTGGCCTCTGGCCTAAACTCTTAGGCTGGAGGTTTTAGTGTATTGCAGAGTGGCTGACTCCTCCCTTTTGTCCTTGCGGTCAGCCAGCCACTTCCATGTGCTACATTGTTTTAGCTCCCTGTACCACTTTCCTCCTGTGTTGTCATGTTTTACAGCTGACGCCATGCTTCGTCCCACGCTTCGGTGTGGGTAGGCACAGATTTTTAAAAGCTTGTTACCTGTGTTTTATGTTCTGTTTTATCTTACTGTTATGAGTATTTTCTTGACACCCGTCTCACCATGTCAATGAGCGGGCGTTGAAGACCTTGTTGTCGTGCGTCCAAAAAAAACCCTTTACTACCACTACTACTACTGTTGGTCCGACTGGTTCTTCAAAGTAGAGCTCAAGCAGAACAGTGCTACACTGCAAGCAACAAAAAAAGGAAGCTGTTCTCCAGAAATACCGTGTTGGAAATGATTCTTCACTTCCATTTGCTGCAACACTCTGCAAAAAGGTATAAACCGTATCAACTCTCGATTTTTATTTTAAAAAGTATTTCCTGTTTCATCACTTATCACAAGTGAATACGCCACATCTGTTGTAATCAGACAACTGATTGGTATCTTGAGAAAAGTTACACATTTCTCCAGATTAAAATTAAATTAACGAATATCGTCTCTAAGTAACTATAGCGCAGCTTTAACTTCTCGCTGTGTCTGTATGCACACCGTTGGCAGTCTCAACACTGTTATCCGATGTGTTACGCGTACTTTACCTGTCAGCCCTGTATTTCTCCATTAACTGCCTTTCTTTCGAGTAGAAAGTTTTGATTAATAGTTACTATGATGTAAACAAAACAGTTATTGCAATATACACTGAAGCGCCAAAGAAACTGGTATGGGCAAGCGTATTGAAATACAGAGATATGTAAACAGGCAGAATACAGCTCTGCGGTCGACAAGGTATATATAAGATAACAAGTGTCCGGCGCAGTTGTTAGATCGGTTACAGCTGCTACAATGGCTCGTTATCAAGATTTAAGTGAGTTTGAACGTGGTGTTATAGTCGGCGTACGAGCTACGGGACACAGCATTTAGGAGGTAGCGATGAAGTGGGGATTTTCCCGTACGGCAATTTCACGAGTGTACCGTGAATATCAGGAATCCGTTAAAACAACAAATCTCTGACATCGCTGCGGCCGGAAAAAGATCCTGCAAGAACGGGACTAACGATTACTGAAGAGAATCGTTCAACGTGATAGAAATGTAACCGCAAATTGCTGCAGATTTCAGTGCTGGGGCATCAACAACTGTCAGCGTACGAACCGTTCAACGAAACATCATCAGTATGGGATTTCGGAACCGGAAGCCCACTCGTGTACCTTTGACACTGCACGTCACAAAGCTTTGCAGCGTGATACGGTGAGCCTTTTAGTGGATGTTACAAAAACCATGGATATGAAGCGTGCATGTCGGTAAGAAGGCGAGTGTAACGTATGATGGGTCACGCTCTGAAGTGGAAAGTGAGTTTTGGACTAAGTATTCCTTATTTAGAGCATTTAACGCATTCCACCTTCTGCACTCGTGGCACCTCTCACCCTCATCGATACTCGCATCAAACGCTTAAGTCTCATGTTAGTTGAGCTTCAGAATGATTTGCCTTAGCCAAACTTTTAACCTTGTGCGGTAGTCAATGCTGGGAAACTTAAGGGCAAGATCTGTTTCTGGCGAAGCTTTAAACAGTTCTCTTATGACGCTACAGTGGAATTTTTTTCGATCAGCTACACCACATATTAATATCAAATGCACAATAAGTGGTAAATCATCTGACATATTGTCGATAAAGCCGACCAAAGTGAAAATAAGAGAAACAGTATAGAATTTGGAAAATGGAGTGTATTGAACCTAAAGATGTATCAGTATAAAATTAGAATATTAGATTCACGAGCATGTAACACTCGACGTTTATGATCTTCTTCTCTGTTGTGAGCCAAATGTGAGGTGCGTTATAAATGGCAGTTGTTATTGTTGTTGAGGAAATGCTGTAGTCGCTGTAATAATTACCGCAGTGTTACTGCATTCAGCAGTACTTGAGAGATATGCGAGCGGCTGCCAAAATTAGATTTCATTTTGCAAATTTCCTCTTGAAGCTAGTTATTGACCTTTAAATTAAACATTACAGTAATGTAGTATAGCAGGCCTATTGATCTATGTGGTGTCCTAGTGCTGTTTAATATTACCTGCGGGATTCGTATGGTGTTGTTGCTGTTTTAATCATACACAGAATGGGTTATACGTGACCAATTTTGTATCGTATGGATGTTAAAGTGGCCACATACCAACGAAAATCTCAAAGATGCTAAATATTTTCAACATTAAACATCAAGAAATGAAGCGTAAATGGTGATCTTTAAAATAATACTCTGACCACAAAGATGAAAAATTGAAGTGCATTTAATTTATCATTAAAAGCAAGCTATTCTCCTACGACTCTGACACTGCCTCACTATCTGGTTAAGTTTTTTAAGTTTTGCAGAAGTACACAAATTCACACGTAATATTCAAGTCCTTACAGATAAGGCACCCATGTGACTTTAGTACATGTATTGCGTGAAGCCACAGGCAAATATTCAAAGATTGGCAGCTATATAGATAGGACATTTATCAAAGACAACGTAGCTAAATAAAGTAAAATGAAATAGATGCCTTTGGAGAAATTTAGCTGAGTTCGAAACCTTCCTCTGGCCTAATCTGACTAAATCGAAGTTTTCTGCTAGTTAACGTCTAGATCCGCTCCTGACACGCAGCTAACCGCGGCTCTGGCTTTCTTACTGCTGATATCGATCACGCACCCCCAGCTACGCATTAAGCCTGATGCTATTACTTACCCCAGTTTGATTACTAAAATGTACTGTCACACAGTATTCTTCAGCTCTTTTTCGTTATGGAAGAGGAGACTATATATCCGTCTCACTAGAAACTGCCGTGATGAGCTGCTACGTCCAGATGCTCCAGTGAAGTCTGATCTGATCTATATTTGAGGAAGTCGTTTTGATAAATCACCTATGCCGCACTCAACACTGAAGTAACTTGCGCTTGTTCTTATCTCAGACATAGCCCAGATACAGAAACAGTACGAGCCATTGGCAAGGCACATTGAACACACTAAGCCAATTCATTACTGCCAACCTCGATTCATAGTCATAAGAAAAATTCTAAACGCGATAGACCGCGAACAAGATCTGTCACCCTCAAACAGTACACTCTAACCAGTGTACGACAAGAAAGGACCACAGCATTTCCGTTTACACAGGCCCATTGCCGAATACCAGATCTATAGCGGAAAAGTGCTCACTGTCGACTGCAGAGTTATATGCGACGAGACTAAAAAAATTGGTTTTCCACTCAGTCCCCAGAATGTAATAACATTATGACAGTGGTACTCTATTTTCTGCCAGTTTTGACCCGTGAGACACAGTATCATCAGTTGCATTAGGGGCAGGACTTCTGGCGCTCGCGCTGTTGGTCTTCCGCGGCGTATCAAGGGGCTACTGCCACCATCTTTGGTCGCACCACTCAGCGTTTCCGGCTTCCAGATTTTCTTCTGTCTTTCTACCGCCAACGCATCTCTCTAACACAGTAAAACTGTTTAGGGCTGACGCTCGGCCGAAAACTAACATTGAACGCACATATCCTTATCTTCCAACACGAAGCCCGAAGCCGACAAAAACACCTGAGGTCTACCATTATCCTCACCTATAAATCCCTCATCCACCTCATCCTAGCCTACACCTGTCTTGTCTGTATCTCCGCCTCGCCTAAATTCAATACGTCCCTTGAAATCCTGGAAAGACAAGCATTCCGCCTCCCCTTCCGCATCCGCCTCCACCTGCCTTCCCAAAGTCGCATCCAGCAACAACTCATTCACTTCCCACATATGCTTCTCTCCCTAGAGTACCTTCGGATCGCAAAATACAGTTCGAGCATCCAATTTCTCACCCACTAATATGCAGTTCATGTACCCTGCCGCACCACGACATTCATATTTCACATTCCACGCACCTCCATGCTTTATTCATCCTCTCTTCCAGGAATTATAACTAACTCCCACTCACCAACGATGAAATCCTTCCGGAGATATACCCTTCTTTTCAATACTAACCACAACGCTCCACATCACACCATCCTCCCATTTTCTCCTTCCCCTTCATCCATCTTGCTGAGCTCTCGTCGCTAACTACGGCTTCACAGGCCCTATAGTCATACGCTTCATAGTACGTTCATCAGGCCAGTTTTTTCATGTGTCACCTACCATCACCATTACACTTTGGCATCATTAACATTCATCAGTGCTATATTTCAACTATAATATAAAATCGTCAAACGAGTTTCAAAACTTATCACTATATTCCATTTCTGTGCATTTTACAGAATCCTCGTTAAACGTCACCTGTTTTATTTAAAAGTCATCACTGTCGACCAGCTAAGCATTTTTTCCAGAGTCATCTGTTATTTTCATCCTTTACATACAGTTAACGTAACCTATGGCTGAAGAGCGGTTTTCATCTGCTGCCCACCTCCGTTGTGGGGAATTTAAAAAATCAGGTACGAGTCAGTTCCGGCGAAATTAGGAAACAGCACTCACCTGAAGATGACGGCCATATAAGCCGATGAAATACCTGATCACTGTATAATGCGGCTGCAGAACCGAGTAGAATGTCATCATTCACCAGTGCTTCGCAACAGCACTATGTGAGCTATATTCTTCTATTTGTATACTGTAGATCAACTAACTTATAGTTTCTCGCATTTCATAATTAACGTTTTCGTGGTGTGCATGTCGATGTAGGTGGTCCAGGTGTGATATGTGTAGAGGCATAATGTTACATGTATGCACTGACCACAAAATCTTTGAACATGGTACACACATAGGTCAATTTTACTGCGATGTTATTCTCCTTCCCAATGTGCGTGTTTTCAGATGTTCATTCAATCAGTTCAGGGCTTCATGACAATGTGCGACAGCATCGAAAACCACACATGGAGGAGCTTATGGAACGAGAGGATATTCGGTGAACTGAGTGACCTCTCAGTTCCCCGACTTGAGTCCCATCGAGCACGTGTGGTAGATATGTGCCCTTCATACAGTCTGCTGTTCAAGCATTCCGGTATTGTGGTTCCAAATTTTATTTGCTCATTGTTTCTGTGGCTATGTGATTGGATTTGTTCGAAAATAACTTCAGTATTCTGTTATTGCACACTATTCAAGCCGAACCTCTAGTTGAGAAAATCATGACTTTTGTTCTGAAATTAGTCCTAGTATTTATAAGGGTGTGGGCTAATATTCAAGTGTGTGTTATTTCGCAAGGGACCAAACAGCTGAGGTCATTGGTCCCTAGACTTACACACTACTTAAACTAACTTAGGCTAAGAACAATCCACACACCCGTGCCCGAGGGAGGACTCGAACCTCCGGCGGGAGGGGCTGGGCAATCCGTGACACGGCGCCTCAATCCGCGCGGCCACTCCGCGCCTCTCTGGGCTAGTGAACAACCGTGATAACCAAGTATGGTTATCCAGTCATAGGGCTGAATTGTCCGCCGTTGTGTGCCTGCTCTAATAACAGCGCTAGCTACCTTGAACAGGTTTTATCAGGCAAGCACAATCTAGAATATATTACAGTAATTAATCAACAAAAAATAAGCCAAATAAGAAGAGAAATTCAGTGCAGAAAAGTAATAAATAATGCAGTCAGCTTAAGTCGAATACTGTATTTTGTATTGAAAATAATAATAGAAAAGAAATATTACGGTCTTACGTAAGAAAATTAAGTTGACTTAGGTTTCATTTTAAGTTATGGAATTAAGATCATAGCTAAATGCCATTATTACTGCATGTTGGCAAAATAATACTGGCCTGAAAAATATTTCTTGCATCATAAGATAGGCAACCCAACATACACCATCCATCCCACATGCAGACGATGTAGTAAGTTGTGTTGCCTACATATGGTGCGAGAAATATTGTCAGGACTATTTTTAGTTTTCCCATCCTGTATTTGGCAGATTTCCCATTAAATTTCGAAATGTTGAAACTGCAGAAATTTTCTGCCATCCAGAAAGTAAGTTAAACTCCTTCCAGATGCTACCCAGAATAACTATCAACTCCCCACAAGACCCAATCCAACAAAAGGCAACGAGAAAAAGATCACGAAGAGCAGCAGTGCTGCCTGTTTAAAGCAAAACAAACCAGACCGGTCTAGTCATGTTCTTAACTTGCAAGCGAGGTTAAGGCAAATGCTAGAATGGGATACTGTAGAGCAGTGTAGGACCGATTATTGTAATCCCGTTGTAATTGTAAAGAGAAAAGACAAATCGGTCACAATTGTGTTATTCGCGCGTAAGATAAAATCAGGTAATTGTGAGAGAACTCGACCAGCCTGGTAATATGGAGGAACTTCATAAACGTAAAATTGATGTCTAGCGTTGACTTGACTTCAGAATTTTGGAAAATCCCATTGGCAGAAGAAAGCAGATGCTACACAGCTTTTTTATTCGAAGGACGAAGCTACCGGTTTAAGGCTGTACCGTTCGGGCTTCACGATTTCAGTGTCAGTATTTGTGAGAGCGCTAAGCCATGTCTTAGGAGAATGCTTAATGAGAAAGTTAGTAATGTATGTGGGCGACATTTTAATAGCGACGGAATCCTGGTACGAACGCTGTAAATTGCTGTAGGAAGTGCTTGTGGACTTAAGACGAGGAGGTATGACGTTAAAGATTGCCAAATGCGAATTTTTCCCAGAGGAAATTCAGTTTCTAGGACACACTCTTACATATGAGGGAAGTTTACTGAGAAACTAAAATCAATCACGGATTGTAAAAGGCCAACCAACAGAAAGCAATTAAAATCATACCTAGGATTACGTGGATTTTATCGAAAATTCTTTGGGGATGGAGGAATAAATAATCCAGATTTATGTAAATTATTAAAGAAAAATGCATCATGAAATGGACCATGGAATGTGAAAAGGAATTTCAGAACTTAAAGAATAAACCGTGTGCGAGCAAGATGCTCTACTATCCATACATGACACTTACCTTCTGTTTGTCGTCGGACAGTTCAGATTACGGAATAGGCTGCGAAATTTTCCAATAAAAACAAATCGACGGGAAGATAGAACATAGGAGTGTGGCTTTCTTCAGTCGCATGCTCAACAAATACGAACGCGGATGCAGCATATAAGAGAAGGAGCTGATCGCAATCGTGTATGGATTCGTAAAATTCGATTTGTATTTGGAAGGTAGAGAGGTAACAGTGCTATCCGACCATAAGGCACTTAGCTGTCTGCAAGACTGTAGAATACTGAACGACCGTTTGATGCGCTGGGCAATGTTCCTGCAGCAATTTAGTTACCAGATTCGCTACATTAAAAGGACCGGGAATTGTATTGCCGATGCTCTGTCGCGGCTGCCTGTTGGGGAGGAAGACAATGAAGGGGAAGAGACAAAGAACGAATTTCAACTACTGTACATGAAAGGAGTACCCGGAGAAAAGGAAATTCGTGCGGTCCAGAGGGATGTGCCGAGACTGCAAAATGATGACCCTGAACTGAAGAACATCAAAATCAACTTTGACAGCAAGAGCTACGAGAAAATACCCCGCTGTTTCAAGATCCGCAAGGGTGTGCGGTTTCGCAGAAGAGACAAGAAGACGGATCACCGGAGACTGTGTTTCCCAGACAAATATGTGGAACGACTGATAGATTGCGTCCATGTAAGTCACGGCCATTACGGGGCCAGAAGTGTACGGAACTTATAAAGCAATACATCCACATTAATAACCTCGCCAGACCAGTGCGAGCACAGCTGCCTGCCTGTGATCGATGTCGGCGAGTGAAATATTGCACTACAGCCCAACAAGTGGAAATGCAAAGTATAATACCGACCAAGGTAGGAGAATTACTGGCGGTTGACAACATTGGCCCGCTGCCCACAGGACGTGGCAGTATGAAGTACATATTTGTTATTGTGGACCTCTTTTCAAAATGTATTAAACTTTATCCGATACGGAAAGCTAACAGCAAGACGCTGATAGCCAAATTAGAAAAGGATTTCTTTAAAAACGTAATCAAACGAGAAAGTCTGTTATCTGTCAACGGATCTCAATTTACATCAATCGTTTGGAACAGATTTAAGAACGACCAGAATATGAAACACATTAAAATGTCTGCGTACTACCCGGCGAGTAACTCTTGCGAGCGGTTTAGGCGAGAAGTTGGACGACTATGTCGGACTTAACGCGAGTGATAGACACTCAATGTGGGTGGAATACGTAGGTTCATTTGAGGACGTTCTAAACAGCGTGAAACGTAACGCAACTGGATATTCACCCTTGGAGGTGATGACGGGAGTCAAACCGAAATTTCTATTAACGGAAATTGTGGAGTTCCCGCAGTCCCTGGCTGAGTCGGCCACTGAGGGGGAGCAGGCGGTAAAATCCCGTATGGAGAAGTTGGCAGCGGAAAGGAAGAAACGGCATGATGGGCGGTGCAAACCAATTAAATGCAAAATAGGAGACAAAGTTCTAGTACGTACGAAAGAAAAGTGGATGGAGAAATAAAAAAGTTGTTTGGGCTGTACTACGGGCCATTTGTAGTGGGAATGTCAGCACCCTTATGCCTACCTACTCAAATACTCTGCTACAGGAAAACTTTTAGGATTAAGAGATGTGACAGAATTGAGACTGCACATTGAGAAGGGGAAAGTAGGTTAACAAATAAGTGTATCTTAGTTTAGATTATAAAATTATTTGAAGGGGTAATTTGCAATGTTTTACACTCCTGGAAATTGAAATAAGAACACCGTGAATTCATTGTCCCAGGAAGGGGAAACATTACTGACACATTCCTGGGGTCAGATACATCACATGATCACACTGACAGAACCACAGGCACATAGACACAGGCAACAGAGCATGCACAATGTCGGCACTAGTATAGTGTATATCCACCTTTCGCAGCTATGCAGGCTGCTATTCTCCCATGGAGACGATCGTAGAGATGCTGGATGTAGTCCTGTGGAACGGCTTGCCATGCCATTTCCACCTGGCGCCTCAGTTGGACCAGCGTTCGTGCTGGACGTGCAGACCGCGTGAGACGACCCTTCACCCAGTCCCAAACATGCTCAATGGGGGACAGATCCGGAGATCTTGCTGGCCAGGGTAGTTAACTAACACCTTCTAGAGCACGTTGGGTGGCACGGGATACATGCGGACGTGCATTGTCCTGTTGGAACAGCAAGTTCCCTTGCCGGTCTAGGAATGGTAGAACGATGGGTTCGATGACGGTTTGGATGTACCGTGCACTATTCAGTGTCCCCTTGACGATCACCAGAGGTGTACGGCCAGTGTAGGAGATCGCTCCCACACCATGATGCCGGGTGTTGGCCCTGTGTGCCTCGGTCGTATGCAGTCCTGATTGTGGCGCTCACCTGCACTGCGCCAAACACGCATACGACCATCATTGGCACCAAGGCAGAAGCGACTCTCATCGCTGAAGACGACACGTCTCCATTCGTCCCTCCATTCACGCCTGTCGCGACACCACTGGAGGCGGGCTGCACGATGTTGGGGCGTGAGCGGAAGACGGCCTAACGGTGTGCGGGACTGTAGCCCAGCTTCATGGAGACGGTTGCGAATGGTCCTCGCCGATATCCCAGGAGCAACAGTGTCCCTAATTTGTTGTGAAGTGGCGGTGCGCTCCCCTACGGCACTGCGTAGGATCCTACGGTCCTGGCGTGCATCCGTGCGTCGCTGCGGTCCGGTCCCAGGTCGACGGGCACGTGCACCTTCCGCCGACCACTGGCGACAACATAGATGTACTGTGGAGACCTCACGCCCCCGTGTTGAGCAATTCGGCGGTACGTCCACCCGGCCTCCCGCATGCCCACTATACGCCCTCGCTCAAAGTCCGTCAAATGCACATACGGTTCACGTCCACGCTGTCGCGGCATGCTACCAGTGTTAAAGACTGCGATGGAGCTCCGTATGCCACGGAAAACTGGCTGACACTGACGGCGGCGGTGCAGAAATGCTGCGCAGCTAGCGCCATTCGACGGCCAACACCGCGGTTCCTGGTGTGTCCGCTGTGCCGTGCGTGTGATCATTGCTTGTACAGCCTTCTCGCAGTGTCCGGAGCAAGTATGGTGGGTCTGACACACCGGTGTCAATGTGTTCTTTTTTCCATTTCCAGGAGTGTATTTCAGGATTTATTGAAGCTTGTTTGTTCTTTCGTCGCATAAGCACTTTTTTTTGGCACAAGGTCAATGCAGTTATAAAGAGATAGTTTAGATGCACATTTGTGTGCGAGGAGGTCGGTGAACTCAATTATTTGGTGAACGGTATCAAGTCAAAAATTAGTGCACAGTGTGCATATAAATTAGGTTTTTGGGTATATATAAGGGATTTATTTATGTGAATGTATGTGTTAGGCGTAAGTTTTTGGACTGTTTTATGTTTGTTGTAATTTCCAAATTATAAGTTATGGTCACGCCATTTGGCTCCATGGAGGTCGGAGAAATTTGGAAAAATGGGAATTAACAATGCTTAACTAGGACGACAGATGTATGTTTATATACTTATCTGAGAATATTTGTGGGAATAATTTATTGCTGTATGGGGTAACGTTTAGTGTACACATCTTCACTGCACGCAATTAAACGAGGGGTGAAATTTGTTCATATTTGTTGTTAGTTTTGAGTCTAATTGGACTGATTTAAATTAAAAGGAAATATTAATTTGTCGATGAAGTCCATTGGGAATCTGTCACAAGATGCATGTCTCTAATGGGACTTGAATAACGTGTCAGAATCACTGAAGAATTTACGAGCATCTTGCAAACACTGTAAATCAGTTGTTTACTGTGTAGTATAGATATGTTTGTATGGATTCCACTGTGGGAAGTGTTCAGTGCAGATCCTTAGCGGTTTCGGAAAGTGTTTGCCTTCTGGTATCTACACCCGATTTGAATTTCAACAGATTTGTTCCCGAAAAAAATTGGTGATGGAATGCAGAGCCATACAGAATTTCGGCGGGATGCTCAGCTCCGAATCTGTGGAGCGCCGCTGGACACTTAGTTGTGATGAAAAGGTTGTGTGTAAGTGAGCGCAGTAGCGCTGATATTTCTGCGGCATTTCAATAGACAATCGATTTTGACAAATATATGGTTTTATTTGGCATTTAATTAATATGCCGCAATTCATAATTTATGTTAGGTAAAAGTTTCTTTACATTTACAGTATGCTCCATCAACACCACTAAAAATAATTACACTATTGATCTGGTGCTTAGGATATTTATGTTATTGTATTATGAATTTGTGTCTTGTACATTTGGCTGCTACTTCATAACATGTATGGCACGACAACATGTTACGAAGTGGAGGTGTGCGAGTTAACCAGCATTTCGCTGTCATTTAAATCTATGGCCGGAAGAGTCAGCCCTCAGGAATTGTGAAACGAACCCTGTCGTCCAAGACCTTGTGCCACAAAGAGCACAGATTCGCCACGAGATGGGGAAAATCACAGACGTCTATTGTGCTGAATGAGGCCTACGCACTGTAGTGTGTGAGTGAGACAGACGAGAACCTATGTCATAGCAAAACGCCACAGAAGCTGTTTGTGACTAAGGAGACGTAGGAGTGTTAAATATAGCGGACTTAAGATCGGCCATAAAGGGAGACTTTTATGAAAAATATTTAATTCTGTAGTAATTCAGGGAATGAAGCCGACAGTAATTTTAATCTACCATCCTTCATAATTTTTTTTTGGTGATCCCAATAAAACTTGAATATTGATCACATCTATAATACACTCCTGGAAATGCAAAAAAGAACACATTGACACCGGTGTGTCAGACCCACCATACTTGTTCCGGACACTGCGAGAGGGCTGTACAGGCAATGATCACACGCACGGTACAGCGGACACACCAGGAACCGCGGTGTTGGCCGTCGAATGGCGCTAGCTGCGCAGCATTTGTGCACCGCCGCCGTCAGTGTCAGCCAGTTTGCCGTGGCATACGGAGCTCCATCGCAGTCTTTAACACTGGTAGCATGCCGCGACAGCGTGGACGTGAACCGTATGTGCAGTTGATGGACTTTGAGCGAGGGCGTATAGTGGGTATGCGGGAGGCCGGGTGGACGTACCGCCGAATTGCTCAACACGTGGGGCGTGAGGTCTCCACAGTACATCTATGTTGTCGCCAGTGGTCGGCGGAAGGTGCACGTGCCCGTCGACCTGGGACCGGACCGCAGCGACGCATGGATGCACGCCAAGACCGTAGGATCCTACGCAGTGCCGTAGGGGACCGCACCGCCACTTCACAGCAAATTAGGGACACTGTTGCTCCTGGGGTATCGGCGAGGACCATTCGCAACCGTCTCCATGAAGCTGGGCTACGGTCCCGCACACCGTTAGGCCGTCTTCCGCTCACGCCCCAACATCGTGCAGCCCGCGTCCAGTGGTGTCGCGACAGGCGTGAATGGAGGGACGAATGGAGACGTGTCGTCTTCAGCGATGAGAGTCGCTTCTGCCTTGGTGCCAATGATGGTCGTATGCGTGTTTGGCGCCGTGCAGGTGAGCGCCACAATCAGGACTGTACACGACCGAGGCACACAGGGCCAACACCCGGCATCATGGTGTGGGGAGCGATCTCCTACACTGGCCGTACACCTCTGGTGATCGTCGAGGGGACATTGAATAGTGCACGGTACATCCAAACCGTCATCGAACCCATCGTTCTACCATTCCTAGACCGGCAAGGGAACTTGCTGTTCCAACAGGACAATGCACGTCCCCATGTATCCCGTGCCACCCAACGTGCTCTAGAAGGTGTAAGTCAACTACCCTGGCCAGCAAGATCTCCGGATCTGTCCCCCATTGAGCATGTTTGGGACTGGATGAAGCGTTGTCTCACGCGGTCTGCACGTCCAGCACGAACGCTGGTCCAACTGAGGCGCCAGGTGGAAATGGCATGGCAAGCCGTTCCACAGGACTACATCCAGCATCTCTACGATCGTCTCCATGGCAGAATAGCAGCCTGCATAGCTGCGAAAGGTGGATATACACTGTACTAGTGCCGACATTGTGCATGCTCTGTTGCCTGTGTCTATGTGCCTGTGGTTCTGTCAGTGTGATCATGTGATGTATCTGACCCCAGGAATGTATCAATAAAGTTTCCCCTTCCTGGGACAATGAATTCACGGTGTTCTTATTTCAATTCCCAGGAGTGTAGTTTCGGACTTGCTGTTAAGTGAAATTAACAAGTTTTGTAACAACACCTCAATGCTAAAATCTGAACACTTTGCCTTGTCTTAACAATCGACATTTCATATAGAATCGCATCATTAAAATGACAGATGTTGTAAAAATCAACTTTCTTACTTTTATTTGCTTAGAAGATATACTGAATTTAAATTATCATTAGGTAACAGAATATTTTTTCTAAGGCTTAGTGCATAATAGTTACTTTTGTTTTTTATTTATCATCAAAAAGCACATTGGTGCAAGGCTACTGGCTGTGACATTAAAAGTTAAGAAGGAAATTGTATTGGTTTTATGTAACAGAATTTTCGTTTATTATACAATGTATATTATACTTACTTTATTTAGAATGGGAAAGAGTGGTCAAGATTTCATCATTTAAATATGTTAAAATGTAAAATAATGTAGACTAAGCTGTAGCCAATAAGATGGACGGCTTCAGGAAAGGGAACTGCACTAGTCAGTTAAGTATGTTCGGCGCGCGGGAAACGCGGCCGCGGACGGGCTTGAACAGCGCTGGTGAATACGCGAAAGCGAACGGTCGGTCTCTAGGCAGCTAGGAAGTGAAACGATTTAGAAAATTTCGCGTTGCGTGATATCACGGGAGTCAGTCTCTGAGCGGTGAGCAGCCTCGCGCCTGGTGTGAACTCTAACTTTTTGCCTAGTTAACGAGGAAGAGTACTGGACTTGTAATTCGCGATGTGATTGTGAATGAAAGAACGTGTCAAATGGATCTACGCTCGAGTGTAATAGTAAATACGATGACTTTCGCTACTAGTTTGCTTTCTGAGTAAACATTATTCTAACCAAATTGCAACTGTGTTGCCTGCATCATTTATGGGTCGTTAATTTAGCTCCCGATGTTATTATTACTGTTGTTTTATGTTATATTGACATTGAATGTTTCATAGTATTTCGCAAACTTGCCATTAGCCAGACAATTTAACCAAAGGGTCACAAGTGTCTAATTTAGGGCGTGCAATGCGACACGTGCGGTTCAACCCCTGGACCAGTTTGGCACAAGATATTTCGACGAAGAGGAACCGCATGTCAGCTCGAACATCTTTGGGATGTTAATTCGCAAAATGAGTAGCTGGTCTTTTAGTCCCAAAAGTAATTTCAGTGTTGTGTGATCGTTTTGTGACCCTAAAACGTCATCCATATAGATAACAACGAAAATATATGTTGCTAAATAATAACACAAGTATTTCCTTTTCTTCTCCACCGTATTGATCTGTCTAGAAGCATAGGTTATTGTATGGTCATTTTATTTTACCTTTTGATGAAAAAAATTAAGGTCTTGGTTGTTTCAATGACACTGTGATATAAACTGATTCTGATGGTCTGGGAAAGTGAGGGCGGGGGCAGTGATCAGCAGATTTTTTAACTGTTCAAATGCTGCTTCACAGACTGGAGTCCAGTGAAATTTTACTTGTTTCTTCAATAAATGTGTAAAGGGTCTTGTTACATATTTTGTACTAACTTTTCTATAGAAATTAGCAACACCTGTAATATCTTTATAGAGCTACCATTAGGGATGTCTTTGCAGTTTGTACAAGATGTGAATAAGTTTTCATCTGTCCTAGGTGATAATATGGCCTAAATAGCCGACCTCCTTAGTAGGAATTTACGCTTTTCAAAACTACGGATTACTCATGTTGCGTGTAACCGATAAAAGACCTTTCATAGATACACCATACGCTCTTGTATGTACTTGTGAAACACAATAATGTTGTCTAGCTAACATGCATTATTTCCGTTTAGCACCCCATAACAACTAGTTTAATGCACTTGGAAAGATGCTGGTCGATTTACCAAACCAAATGGCCTTTGGAGATACTGATAACAACCAGATGGAACCGCAAAAACTGCCTTGCGCCGCTCCAATCCCACTTTCAGTTGACAGCACCTGCTTCACAAATCCATGGTGATAAAATAACGGCACTGCCACAGACTGTCCAAGTTCTCTGTAATGTTAGGCACTGTGTAAACATCTGTAACTGTTCTTTGGCTTAAAAAGCGGTTATCACTTATAAGCCTTAGTATCATATGACAATTTTTTTAACAAAAAATACAGTTGCTGCCTACAAACTACTAGTTTCTTTTATAATTACGTCTGGGAGCCGCTGATTACTAAATTCCTCCATCACTAATTATTGATGGTGTATGTCTCAGCATTGTTTTCTGTATACAGGTGCTTATTGCTTTTGGGAATTCTGTGCTATACCAGTACGATAGTGCCCTGGCAGGTTAAATAATCATGTGTACTCCCCTGGCAGCTGCTCCGTGTCCACTCTACACCGTCGTTTCAGATGTGACACGTTTCCCTCAGTGCGGTTAAACTGACATACTCTTCTGGCTTCGAATACTCTACACTGAAATTTCTATTCAAATCATCTTACTCTAAAACTTCTAAGTTGTCCATTGTGCCAGGTGTTCCATTCGACAATCTGGTTATTTCAGCAGTAAAAAGGAAATATAATTACGTCCGGTTTAGTGATGCTTTGTGCTGTTGTAGCTCAACTTCGGTGTGATGTTCAGTTAGGAAATTTAGCCCAAGAATGACATTTTACCTTATGCCAACAGTAGGTATAACACACGCACACATCCTAAAGTCCCTCCCTCCCACCCATGTGGAAACATATTAATGCCAAACTGAACTGAGTGTACACTATTATCACCCACATAACTTTGTCTACAACATCGTTGTACTATTCTTGTTGATTTGCTATAGTGATCATAGCTGCAAATCTTGAGAAGTGACCATTTACAATTAATAATTGTTAAAGATAGCTGTGAATCTGTCTCCAACAAGATCTCACATAACCTTCCTCTTACGTGGCCATTTAGACAAACGTCTGCCACTGATTTGGCACCAGGGCGTCACGTGGTCACATTTACTGTGAGCATTACAGCTTGATCTTCCCCTGCCCTGTTTAACATACGGGTGTGAGTGTTCAACCTTTACTCCACCTTCCTCGCACTTGGCGGACATTTTAGATCAGTATGTCCCATTTGCTTTCCCCTCTGATACTATGGCCTCTTACAAAACTGCTAAGCGTCCCCTGGACAACAGCATTTATAGCGTACGACTTCCATATTAAAAATTGCTCTCCTCTGTCTCCGAGTCAACCTCAGCCAAAGCTGCGGCAGTTGCTACTGCTTCGTTCAAGATCTCCGGAAATTACATGCACATGTTCCACGACATTTCAACAAGTAGATCCAGCAAAAATACACAAAAGTGTTCTGCCTCCTGCAAAATAACCCCATTTTTGGCAGAGTCATCATCATCATCATAATTGACCAGTTCATGTATAAAAGCACAGATTACCCTTATGTGGTCAACAAAACCTTCTACTCATTCCTCTTGTATTTGGCTACTCCATTAGTGTATTCTCGATAGCACTTAGACGTATTTTTTTCTTCTGTAACGATCCACTAAACCTTCCTAAAAGTCAAAGTCTGCAAAGAAGTGAGTAACCATTAAATTCTCACTGCCGATTTAATTTATTCACACAATTGCTTGCTATTCCACTTTCCTAAATTTGCAACTTTATGCAAACTATAAGAAATAAAATTAAAGAAAACCTAAACTTCTTTCTCAGATTTACGAGAAAGTGCTTCCATCAAGGTTGGTTAGAGAGATGCTAGAGTTGAGCGTTTCTTTCTTTGACTTTTAAGTGATACATTTACCATGCAGAGCTTCATTATCAGCTTCAACCCAGTTACTGGATCCAGTAAATGCTGATTTAACATTTTCACCGACACACATGTTTATTACTATCACCACCATGACACCCAAACATAAAATAAAGGAAAGACAAAACCATAACCAGACAGACCCAAAGTTTAGATACCACTTTATTGTATGTTTTCACTGACTGCCATTGCTGCTACATCGTTCTCGGTTGTGCTCACCGTTCATTGATCGTTTCAACCTCCAACAGTTATTCTGCCACCAAAAACGTCGACTGGAGGGAGTAAGCGAACAGCTGCCTGTTAGAGGTAGGTGTAGGTGAAGATGATGAAGGCAGCAGTGTGTTCCTATTATTCAATCTTTAACAGTGGTGGAGCAGTGTGTATGTAGCAGGCAGACGGCAGCTGAAAATACTCAGACCCGAATGCACAGGCACAGACACACCGATGCAGGCATTCCTCATGAACCGTAGTGTACAGCTTTGTTATTCCTGCACTGTGGCGGGCGGCTACTGTTAAGTCAAGATGGCAGGGCGGCGGCCCATTGTCCGGTAGGCGAACTGTGAAATGTTTCCGAAGCGTCCCAGAATGGGGAGCAGACTCGCGGAAGTTAAGCGCGGAAATGCCTCGCTGGTGCCTGTGTTGATGCGCAAGCACGTCATTGACCACGACTGCTGTCCGTGACTGTGCCATTGTTATGACTCTGGGCTGTGGCTGTGTTCTATTCAGCTACACTTTATAGAAGCACAAGTGTACCATACCAGAACAGAGCGAAATTTCCTGCTCTTATACGTAGTACTCTTGATTTTTATGTTGTTTGTTGTTGTGGTCTGCAGTCCAGAGACTGGTTTGATGCAGCTCTCCATGCTACTCTCCTGTGCAAGCTTCTTCATCTCCCAGTACCTACTGCAACCTACATCATTCTGAATCTGTTTAGTGTCTGCATCTCTTGGTCTCCCTCTACGATTTTTACCCTCCACGCTGCCCTCCAGTACTAAATTGGTGATCCCTTGATGACTCAGAACATGTCCTACCAACCGACCCCTTCTTCTAGTCAACTTGAGCCACAAACTCCTCCCCAATTCTATTCATCCCAAAGATGTTCGTGCTCACATACGGTTCCTCTTTGTCGAAACATCTTCGCTCAAATTCGTCTAAGGGATGATCCGCATGTGTCGCATTGCACGACCTAAATTAGGCAGATTAGATAGATTATATAATGGTAAGACAGAGATTTAGGAACCAGGTTTTAAGTTGTAAGACATTTCCAGGGGCAGATGTGGACTCTGACCACAATCTATTGGTTATGACCTGTAGATTAAAACTGAAGAAACTGCAAAAATGTGAGAAATTAACGAGATGGGACCTGGATACACTGAAAGAACCAGAGGTTGTACAGAGTTTCAGAGAGAGCATAAGGGAACAATTGACAGGAATAGGGGAAAGAAATACAGTAGAAGAAGAATGGGTAGCTCTGAGGGATGTAGTAGTGAAGGCAGCAGAGGATAAAGTAGGTACAAAGACGAGGGCTGCTAGAAATCCTTGGGTAACAGAAGAAATATTGAATTTAATTGATGAAAGGAGAAAATATAAAAATGCAGTAAATGAAGCAGGCAAAAAGAAATACAAACGTCTCAAAAATGAGATCGACAGGAAGTGCAAAATGGCTAAACAGGGATGGCTAGAGGACAAATGTAAGGATGTAGAAGCTTATATCACTAGGGGTAAGATAGATACTGCCTACAGGAAAATTAAAGAGACCTTTGGAGAGAAGAGAACCACGTGTATGAATATCAAGAGCTCAGATGGCAGCCCAGTTCTAAGCAAAGAAGGGAAGGCAGAAAGGTGGAAGGAGTATATAGAAGGTTTATACAAGGGCGATGTACTTGAGGACAATATTATGGAAATAGAAAAGGATGTAGATGAAGACGAAATGGGAGATACGATACTGCGTGAAGAGTTTGACAGAGCACTGAAAGACCTGAGTCGAAACAAGGCCCCCGGAGTAGACAACATTCCATTAGAACTACTGACGGCCTTGGGAGAGCCAGACATGACAAAACTGTACCAGCTGGTGAGCAAGATGTATGAGACAGGCGAAATACCCTCAGACTTCAAGAAGAATATAATAATTCCAATCCCAAAGAAAGCAGGTGCTGACTTATGTGAAAATTACCGAACTATCAGTTTAATAAGCCACGGCTGCAAAATACTAACGCGAATTCTTTACAGACGAATGGAAAAACTGGTAGATGCAGACCTCGGGGAGGATCAGTTTGGATTCCGTCGAAATGTTGGAACACGTGAGGCAATACTGACCTTACGACTTATCTTAGAAGAAAGATTAAGAAAAGGCAAACCTACGTTTCTAGCATTTGTAGACTTAGAGAAAGCTTTTGACAATGTTGACTGGAATACTCTTTTTCAAATTCTAAAGGTGGCAGGGGTAAAATACAGGGAGCGAAAGGCTATTTATAATTTGTACAGAAACCAGATGGCAGTAATAAGAGTCGAGGGGCATGAAAGGGAAGCAGTGGTTGGGAAAGGAGTGAGACAGTGTTGTAGCCTCTCTCCGATGTTATTCAATCTGTATATTGAGCAAGCAGTAAAGGAAACAAAAGAAAAATTTGGAGTAGGTATTAAAATTCATGGAGACGAAGTAAAAACTTTGAGGTTCGCCGATGACATTGTAATTCTGTCAGAGACGGCAAAGGACCTGGAAGAGCAGTTGAACGGAATTGGACAGTGTCTTGAAAGGAGGATATAAGATGAACATTAACAAAAGCAAAACGAGGATAATGGAATGTAGTCAAATTAAATCGGGTGATGCTGAGGGAATTAGATTAGGAAACGAGACACTTAAAGTAGTAAAGGAGTTTTGCTATTTAGGAAGTAAAATAACTGATGATGGTCGAAGTAGAGAGGATATAAAATGTAGACTGGCAATGGCAAGGAAAGCGTTTCTGAAGAAGAGAAATTTGTTAACATCGAATATAGATTTTTGTATCAGGAAGTCGTTTCTGAAAGTATTTGTTTGGAGTGTAGCCATGTATGGAAGTGAAACATGGACGATTACTAGTTTGGACAAGAAGAGAATAGAAGCTTTCGAAATGTGGTGCTACAGAAGAATACTGAAGATAAGGTGGATAGATCACGTAACTAATGAGGAGGTTACAGTAGAATGCTGAAGATTAGATGGGTTGATCACATAACAAATGAGGAGGTATTGAATAGAACTGGAGAGAAGAGGAGTTTGTGGCACAGCTTGATTAGAAGAAGCGATCGGTTGGTAGGGCATATTCTGAGACATCAAGGGATAGCCAGTTTAGTATTGGAGGGGAGCGTGGAGGATAAAAATCGTAGAGGGAGACCAATAGATGAATACACTAAGCAGATTCAGAAGGATGTAGGCTGCAATAGGTACTGGGAGATGAAGCAGCTTGCACAGGATAGAGTAGCATGGATAGCTGCATGAAACCAATCTCAGGACTGAAGACCACAACAACAACAACATTATTATTACTGTTGTTATATGTTATATTCACATTGTATGTTTCATACGATTTCACATACTGTCCATCAGCCAGACAATTTAACCAAAGGGTCACAAGTGCCTAATTTGTTGTTGTTGTTGTTGTCTTCAGTCCTGAGACTGGTTTGATGCAGCTCTCCATGCTACTCTATCCTGTGCAAGCTGCTTCATCTCCCAGTACCTACTGCAACCTACATCCTTCTGAATCTGCTTAGTGTACTCATCTCTCGGTCTCCCTCTACGATTTTTACCCCCCACGCTGCCCTCCAATGCTAAATTTGTGATCCCTTGATGCCTCAAAACATGTCCTACCAACCGATCCCTTCTTCTAGTCAAGTTGTGCCACAAACTTCTCTTCTCCCCAATCCTACTCAATACCTCCTCATTTGTTATGTGATCAACCCATCTAATCTTCAGCATTCTACTGTAACACCACATTTCGAAAGCTTCTATTCTCTTATTGTCTAAACTATTTATCGTCCCCGTTTCATGTCCATACAAGGCTATACTGTATACAAATACTTTCAGAAACGACTTCCTAACACTTAAATCTGTACTGGATGTTAACAAATTTCTCTTCTTCAGAAACGCTTTCCTTGGCATTGCCAGTCTACATTTTATATCATCTCTACTTCGACTATCATCAGTTATTTTGCTCCCCAAATAACAAAACTCATTTACTACTTTAAGCGTCTCATTTCCTAATGTAATTCCCGCAGCATTACCCGATTTAATTCGACTACATTTCATTATCCTTGTTTTCCTTTTGTTGCTGTTCGTCTTATATCCTTCTTTCAAGACACTGTCCATTCCGTTCAACTGCTCTTCCAAGTCCTTTGCTGTCTCTGACAGAATTAAAGTGTCATCGGCGAACTTCAAAGTTTTTACTTCGTCTCAATCCCTTCCCAACCACTGCTTCCCTTTCATGCCCCTCAACTCTTATAACTGCCATTTGGTTTCATTACAAATTGTAAATAGCCTTTCGTTCCGCGTATTTCACCCCTGCCACAGTCAGAATTTGAAAGAGAGTATTCCAGTCAAAGTTGTCAATAGCTTTCTCTAAGTCTACAAATGCTAGAAACGTAGGTTTGTCTTTTCTAAATCTAGCTTCTAAGATAAGTCGCAGGGTCAGTATTGCATCACGTGTTCCAACATTTGTACCGAATCCAAACTGATCTTCCCAGAGGTCGGCTTCTACCAGTTTTTCCATTCGTGTGGAAAGAATTCGCGTTAGTATTTTGCAGCCGTGACTTATTAAACTGATAGTTTGCTAATTTTCACATCTGTCAACACTTGCTTTCTTTGGGATTGAAATTATTATATTCTTCTTGAAGTCTGAGGGTATTTCACCTGTCTCATACATCTTGTTCACTAGATAGTAGAAATTTGTCAGGACTGGCTCTCCCAATGCTGTCAGTATTTCTAATGGAATGTTGTCTATTCCCGGTGCCTTGTTTCGAATTAAGTGTTTCAGTGCTCTGTCAAACTCTTCACACAGTATCATATCTCCTATTTCATCTTCATCTACCTTCTCTTCCATTTCTATAATATTGTCCTCAAGAACATCGACCTTGTATAGACCATCTATATACTCCTTCCACCTTTCTGCATTCCCTTCTTTGCTTAGAACTTTGTTTCCATCTGAGCTCTTGATATTCATGCAAGTGCTTCTCATGTAGCACCCAATAAATTAGAATCGCGATCGATTTAATTAGGACCTATCTCAGTCAAGTTGTATTACACTTAATATGGCACAGAAATATCTTACATATCTAAGGTTGTCGTGTGACTAGGGCCTCCCGTCGGGTAGAGCGTCCGCCGTCTGCAAGTCTTTCGATTTGACGCCACGTCGGTGACTTCCACGTCGATTAAGATGAAATGATGATGATTAGGACAACACAACATCCAGTTCGTGAGAGAAGGAAACCTCCGAGCAGCCGGGAATCTAACTCGGGCCCTTAGGATTGACATTCTGTCGCTCTGACCCCTCAGCTACCGGGAGCGAAAATGTCTAAGGTGAAATATACTGAGTGTTTCCCTAACAGTGTGCGAAAATTTAAAGGGATAGAGAGGATGCTCCACTGAACAATTTGAGGTAGGGAACATGGGATCGGAGACGTCACCTTAAGAAGATATTAGGAATAAAATCACACTACTGTGTATTTTTTTATTTATAGTTAACTGGAAATACAATCATTGACACATTGAAGGTTTCATTTGTACCGGACGTTACAAAATGTGTTGAAACCGACGTCCATCAATCTCAATGGGTGCATGACATCGGGAAACAACGTTCTGACGCACCCTGACAAATATCCTTAGTGTGTGTCAAATCACATCATGGGCAGCTGCAATTATGGCAAATAATTCCATCTCTATATCAAATGGTTCAAATGGGTCTAAGCACTATGGGATTTAACGTCTGAAGTCATCAGTCCCTTAAACTTACAACAACTTAAACCTAACCAACCTAAGGACACCACACACATCCATGCCCGAGGCAGGATTCGAACCTGTTACCGTAGCAGCAGCGCGGTTCCGGACTGAAGCGCCTATAACCGCTCAGCCACTGTGGCCGGCTCATCTCTGTATCTCAAACACAAGTGACTAGATATCCCCATAGGAAATAATCAAGAGGATTCATGTCAGGTGACTCCGCAGGCCATGGATTAGGACCTCCTGTCCTAGTCCAGCGTCCAGGAAATAAAGCACCTATATGGTTGTGGACATCCACACTGAAGTGGGGTGATGCATCGTCATGTTGTATCTTACGAACAGCCAAAGCTACGTTCTCCAGCAATTCAGAGAAAACTCTTTGCACGAACCTCCAGTACAGGTGGCCACTCAGACTGCAAGATAGAAGATTGGTTGGTTGGTTGTTTTGGGGAAGGAGACCAGACAGCGAGGTCATCGGTCTCATCGGATTAGGGAAGGACCGGGAAGGAAGTCGGCCGTACCCTTTGAAAGGAACCATCCCGGCATTTGTCTGGAGCGATTTAAGAAAATCACGGAAAACCTAAATCAGGATGGCCGGACGGGGGATTGAACCGTCGTCCTCCCGAATGCGCGTCCAGTGTCTAACCACTGCGCCACCTCGCTCGGTGATAGAAGATTATCTCCTACAATGCGAGCCCTCATATTCACAGCATAATGTACTTGATGGTATGATTCTACTACAGCGTGAGAGTTTTCCTCATCACGCTATTCCTGCTGTTTCGACATAGCATCACGATCAAATGAGGTCTATTCAGTTAACAACACGATTTGGAGGAAGTGTGGGTGATCAATCCATTGTTGGAGCAAGCACTGACACAATGCGATCGTTGGCTCAGAGTAAGCCACAAGCATTGCATGGACTCATTGTGGGTGATTTGGGTGTAATTGTTGCTCGTGGAATACACGCCAGAGGCTAGTATCTACAGCGCCCATATCACATGCAATACGACAAGTGTTTGCATTGGCGACACCTCTTCAATATCTGGGGTGCGAGTAGTCCTCATGTTCCCAAGTCCCTCGTTCTTCTTTCCAATGATCCAGTCTCACGCACTGGTCGATCGAGAGAAATAAACAGCGTGGCGGGTGATGGCTGTTAGGAAACGGTTCTCTGTACAGCCTTTCAGCAGGGAGAGCATTGCAACGCGCTTCCCCATGCACAAGGTGAATGTCAATGAGTTCTGCGAAAGTATATCAGTAGTGCTCCAACGCATTGTACTGTACGTCTCTGAATAGCACTGAATAATAAGTGGGTCTGTCGTTGATTCATAACACATTCTGTCATGAGATAATGTAAATACGTTACAACAGAGCCACCTTATGGATAAGTAAAGTAAACAAAACCTGCATCATGACTTCTCGTAATCAGGCTCGTCCTCCTTGTTTATTTGCAGGAAAGCAAAAAAAAAGGTGCATTAAATAAATAACACAGTATGTGTAAACTTGTATACACGTTAACTGCAAATAAGCTGGAAAACATAACGCCGGACAAAGCGGTAGGCAAATTGATGTCCATATCTCCGTAAGTGGGCTTCTCCGACCCCAGGTTCCCTGCCTCAAATTATTCAGTGGAGCATTCTGTATGTCCTTTTAAATTTTTGCACGCTCTTATCGAAATTTCTTGTATTTAGAAGGAGGGTAACTACAGTGACGGAAAAAAATCGCAGCACCAAAAAAACATGATGTAGAGTAATGAAATTTCGGGATTAAATTTGTCTAGGTAACATATTTAAGTGCTTAACACTGCAACATCACATGTTAACGCAAGCGTGAGATATGCCATTGCAAATGTGAAACGCTGGTGCATTATTAACCGGTGTAACCGCGATAATCTTGAATGCAATCATACATTCATTCATGTGTTGTGTTTTACAGGTGGCGGATGTCAGTTTGTGAGATGGAGTTCCATGCTTGTTGCACTTTGTCGGTCAATACAAAGAGGTTAATAGTGATTGCAAATGACGCTGGAGTTGTCGTCCGATGATGGCCCACATATGCTCGATTGAAGGTAGATCTGCTAATCACTCAGGCCAAGGCAACATGTCGATACATTTTAGAGCTTATTTGGTTACAACAACGGTGGGCAAGCGTTACCTTGTTGGGAAACACCAGCGGAAATGCTGTTAATGAATGGCCGCACGACAGGTCAAAACGCCAGACTGACTGACGTACAAATTTGCAGCCAGGGGAATGGAATATCACGGAAGTGCTCCTGCAGTCACACGAAACCGATCTCAGACAATAAGTCCAGGCGTAGGTCCAGTGTTTCTGGCACGCAGACAAGTTTGTTGTAGGCCTTTTGCTGGCCTCCTTCTAACCAACACACGGCCATCACTGCCACCGAGGCAGACACAGCTTTCATCAGAAAACACAACAAACGTCCATCCTGCCCTCCAAAGAGCTCTCGGTTGACTCCACTGAAGTCGCAAATGGCGGTTGTTTGCGGTCAGTGAAATGCACGCATTTGGGCGTCTGGCTAGGAGCTGTAGTGCCAATTGCTGCTGCTAACGCAGTTCGATGCTCCAGAGCCTCACGCCGAAGACGACGGTCTTCCATCTCCTATCTCCGTAGTGCCACGTGCCGTCCGGAGCCCGATCTTCTCGCAACTATACGTTCTCGTGACCAACGCTACCACCAGTCACGTACAGTAGCAACATTTGTGCTAAGTCTTTCTGCCGTATCGCAGTAGAAACATCTAGCTTCTTGTAGCCCTGTTACACGACTTCACTCGGACTCAGGGAGGTGTTAATAATGCCGTCTTTGTCGCATTAAAGACATTGTTGACTAACATAAACCCTCCACTTCCAATCTCAGAGGTAACTAAAGTTGACGATCGTTAAAGAGTGTATTTATAGCAAATCTGATTTGCGTCCTCATAGTGGCGCTAACGGCGCCACTTTTATGACATTTGCGCGAAATTTGAATAGCCATCATCTTTCAGATGTAGAAACACGCCTACCAACTTTCTGTTATGCCGCACAAATCCTTCTTAACGTTGCGATTCTTTTTTTCTTTTTTCCCGCCAGTGTATGAAGGGGACAAATAGTGATGTCGTGATAGGTGTGTCTATGGAGTGAATTTTAGATCTGGTCAGCTAAACTGAGTAGTGTTAACCAAAGTCGTTGTTGCGCTGCGTCCGATTAAATTCCGAATAAAAAATTTTAGTTCGTGTGCACAGTTCAGTTCAACTTCATCTTGTCATGTTTTTGATTAATGCGTCATTATATGTTTACCAAGAGTATATTTCAAAGTGTCTTTGTAATAATAGTTTATCAAAACCACTGATAGTTGGAAATTACGTCGTGCAACACTGCATTGAACCAGTGACCTCGAGACGCACAAACTGGTACCGTCGTTTCTTCCGTTGGTCCACTGGATTCAGAGTTAGTATTTTCATGTTTAATAATACTGGATGATATTCCGTACCTGTCAAGTAACACTTTTGACAGTCGGCTACTCATACAAAGCCACCGCGAGCACTAGGAAACCTTAGAGGGCATTCCATTCCTGGTAGCTGAGGCCTGTCGCCTTCTGCACTCGCAACACTCAGACTTGACCGAGCTCGTCCCTGTTGTACACTCAGAGCTATCCGCGCTGCAAACTCAAAACTACACAGTGAAACGTCACTAATAAGCAAAGTGAAACTATCGTAAACGTCTTGTTGTCATGTGAATTACTTAATACTTAGTATTTAATTCCAAAGATTTAGTAGCAGGTTTATTAATCAACTTAACTTATAGAATTTTTCAGAATTGTATATTTTAGTTAATTTTTGTTTCTTGACTTTTCCTATGTGTAAATAATTGGAACAAGCTATTATTTGACCTTTGTTGGCCTTAGTGTATCTCAGTGCGTTTATATGGACTGAGAAGTATCAGAAATGAGAACAGCGAGAAACTTGAAATGAGGATTAATGGTCACAAAGTAAATGAAGTTAAGGAATTCTGTTACCTAGACAGCAAAAACACCAATGATGGACAGAGCAAGGAGGACATCAAAATCAAACTAGCACTATCAATACGTGCATTTCTGGCCAAGAGAAATCTATTAGTATCAAACACAGGTCTTATTCTGGGGTAGAAATTTCTGAGAATGTACCTTTGGAGCACAGCATTGTATGGTAGTGAAACATGGACTGTGGGAAAACCGGAACAGAAGAGAATCGATGCATTTGATATATGATGCTACAGGCCAATGTTGCAAATTAAAAGCCGGCCGTCGTGGCCGAGCGGCTCTAGGATCTTCAGTCCTCAACCACGCGACCGCTACGGTCGCAGATTCTAATCCTGCTGTGGTCACTGATGTGTGTGATGTCCTTATGTTAGTTAGGTTTAATTAGTTATAAGTTCTAGGGGACTGATGACCTCAAATGTTAAGTCCCATAGTGCTCAGAGCCACTTGAACCATTTAAAATGAAAATTAGATGGCCTGGTAATGTACGGAACGAGGAGGTTCTGTACAGAATTGGAGAAGAAAGGAATATGTGGAAAACACTGACAAGGAGAAGAGGCAGAATGATACGACATCTGATAAGACATCAGGCAATGTCTAGAGGGTACTAGAGGGAGCTGTAGAGGGTAAACACTGTAGTGGAAGACAGAGACTGGAATACATTCAGCAAATGATTGTGGACGTAGGTTGCAAATGCTACTCTGAGATGAAAAGGCCGGCACAGGAGAGGAATTCGTGGACGGCCGCATCAACCCGTCAGAAGACTGATAACCTCAAGGGAAAAAAAAGGAAAAAAAGAAAAGAAAAAAGGTACGCTGGGACTTGGAAGCAAATTTTAAGTTTTTCCTGTTACGTTCAAATTCAATTAGAGATATTCGTACTATACAGACTTTAACATAAGATGGCAAAATTTGAAAATAATAATTCTTATAAGCCAGTTTATAAAGGCAAATGCATATTAATTCTGACGCAATGCTACGTCACACTTCGTGCAGTTTGTGCTAACTGCTAATAACTTTCATTTGCAGTACAAACCTACACATCTTTTCCTCTCGTAGTTTTCTTGCTGCAGTGTTTTATATCATCGCATTTTATATTACTTTGAATGCGAGATCCTTATCCGCATATGGAACTTGTGGAAGAGTTGCCTGCTTATTTTAGAGGATTTGTGTATCTCCTTTGATAAAATTGAACAATTTATCTCCTGAATTCAAGCTGAGTGGTTTTAGCACCTGTTACTTTCTTCAGCTGCCAAGCATTGTGTATAGATATGCCAATTAGCCAAGAAAGAGAAGTCCGATACCATTTCTTGTTTCGAACATTTATTCTACACATGACAACGTTATCACCCACCCTCTCCACTCCGCCCACGTGTTTCCTGTAGCTAAAACAATTTCAGGACGTTTTACTTGAAATGTCTACTCCCCCTTTGGAGAGTATCTTTTTACAGGTGACACAGACTCCACTCCTCCACAGATAGATACTACAGGACTTACTGAACAGTCTACTCATTTTGTGACAATAATCCCATCATCCCCGCAAAGTGTAGATTAATAATATCCCCTCTCCCTTGTTGCTAGCTCTTGGTTTGCAGCAATTGGAAAGACTTGGGAACTCTTGTCTGAGTGTGTCTGCTCTTCCACAACCTTCCTCTCTTACGAAAGGCAGAACAGCTTAGTTACTCTTTAAAGTGGTTGTCAAAGAAGAAATGGAATGGAACCACTTAACACGCAGTGGTAAAACAAGTGTCACCTTAACGAGCAGGGAAGTATCCTTCCAAAAGTGTTATTCACGTGCTATATTTATATTTGGTGAATTTAGTTGAAAAATGGTTCAAATGGCACTAAGCACTATGGGACTTAACAACTATGGTCATCAGTCCCCTAGAACTTAGAACCAATTAAACCTAACTAAAATAAGGACATCACACAACACCCAGTCATCACGAGGCAGAGAAAATCCGTGACCCCGCTCGGAATCGAACCCGGGAACCCGTGCGCGGGAAGCGAGAACACTACCGCTCGACCACGAGCTGCGGACAGTTGATAAAAGGAAAGATTTTTTTTTTTTATATAGAGAGGTAATGCAAAAACAGCATGCTTTACATTCAAATATTATTGGTTTCCTTCTTCTAAATTACTTGCGAGATCATCCCCAAAATTATTTTATCTTTGACTCATCATATAATAGACGTTACTGAGGAGCGAGAAGCTTATTCCATTTGTCTCTTACTCTTTCAGTAAACTGTTTGATTTTCCACATCTTCGTTTCATCAAATTTGATGTTATCGTTACAGTGCAGGCATCCAAGAATTTGTCGAGAACGATTTTTTGGCATTGCGTACAAACTCATTCCTTGCGTCCAAATGTGAATGACAGTATAATTTCTCATTGGAGATATATCTCATTTCTTCAAAGGTTACATGTAGGTTCGGAAAGTTGTTAAAGAGTACATGGTTATTTGACTCATACATCTATGTGATTACTCTGCTGTTCACAATAAAGTGCCTGGCAGAGGGTTCAATGAACCACCTTGATGCTGTCTCTCTGTCGTTCCACTCTCGAACGGCACGCTGGAAAAACGAGGACAGACATTTTTCCGTGCGAGCCCCGATTTCTCTTATTTTATCGTGATGATCATTTCTCCCTATGTAGGGGGGTGCCAACAGCATGTTTTCGCAATCCGAGGAGAGAACTGGTGATTGAAATTTAATGAGAAGATCCCGTCGCAACGAAAAACGCTTTTGTTTTAATGATTGCCACTCCAATTCACGCATCATATCTGTGACACTATCTCCACTATTTCGCGATAATACAAAACGAGCTGCCCTTCTTTGTACTTTTTCGACGTCATCCGTCAGTCCCACCTGATGCGGATCCCACACTGCACAGCAGTACTCCAGAATAAGGTGGACAAGCGTAGTGTAAGCAGTCTCTCTGGTAGACCAGTTGCACCTTCTAAGTGTTCTGGCAATAAATCGCAGTCTTTTGTTTGCCCTACTCACAGTATTATCTATGTGATCGTTACAATTTAGGTTATTTGTAATTGTAGTCCCTAAGTATTTAGTTGAATTTACAGCCCTCATATTTGTGTGACTTAACGGGTAATCGAAATTTAGCTGCTTTCTTTAAGTACCCCTGTGAATAACTTCGCACTTTTCTTTATTCAGGGTAAATTGCCACTTTTCGCACAATACAGATGTCTTATATAAATCATTTTGCAAGTCGTTTTGGTCATGTGATGACTTTACAAGACGGTAAATGACAGCATCACCTGCAAACAATCTAAGACGGCTGCTCAGATTGTCTCCTATGTGGTTAATATAGATCAGGAACAACAGAGGGCCTATAACACTTCCTTGAGGAACGCCGGATATTACTTCTGTTTTACTCGATGACTTTCCGTCTATTATTACGAACTGTGGCCTTTCTGATAGGAAATCACGAATTCAGTGGCACAAATGAGTCGGTACTCCGTAGGCACACAGTTTGATTAGAAGACGCTTGTGAGGAACGGTGTCGAAAGCCTTCTGGAAATCTAAAAATATGGAATCAATTTGACATCCCCTGTCGATAGCACTTATTACTTCATGAATATAAAGAGCTAGTTGTGTTTCACAAGAACGATATTTTCTGAATCCGTGCTGACTACATGTCAATAAATCGTTTTCTTCGAGGTACTTCATAATTTTCGAGTACAGTGTATGTTCTAAAACCCTGCTGCAAATCGACGTTAGTGATAGAGGCCTGTAATTCAGCGGATTACTCCTGCTTCCCTTTTTGGGTATTGGTGTGACTTGAGCAATTTTCCAGTCTTTAGGTACGTATCATTCTGTGAGAGAGTGGTTGTATATAATTGCTAAATATGGAGCTATTTTATCAACATACTCTGCGAGTATGGTGACATTAAAAGCAACGGTAGTAACATTAAGAGTGCAACGGGAATTCCATTGTTAAGTGCAGAGGAGAGAGCAGATAGGTGTAAAGAATACATTGAAAGCCTCTATGGGGGTGAAGATTTGTCTGATGTGATAGAAGAAGAAACAGGCGTCGATTTAGAAGAGATAGGGGATCCAGTATTAGAATCGAAATTTAAAAGAGCTTTGGAGGACTTACGGTCAAATAAGGCAGAAGGGATAGATAACATTCCATCAGAATTTCTAAAATCATTAGGGGAAGTGGCAACAAAACGACTATTCACGTTGGTGTGTAGAATATATGAGTCTGGCGACATACCATCTGACTTTCGGAAAAGCATCATCCACCCAATTCCGAAGACGGCAACAGCTGACAAGTGCGAGAATTATCGCACAATCAGCTTAACAGCTCATGCATCTAAGCTGCTTACAAGAATAATATACAGAAGAATGCAAAAGAAAATTGAGAATGCGCTAGGTGACGATCAGTTTGGCTTTAGGAAAAGTAAAGGCACGAGAGAGGCAATTCTGACGCTACGGCTAATAATTGAAGCAAGCCTAAGGAAAAGTCAAGACACGTTCATAGGATTTGTCGACCTGGAAAAAGCGTTCGACAATGTAAAATGGTGCAAGCGGTTCAAGATTCTGAAAAAAGTAGGGGTAAGCTATAGGGAGAGACGGGTCATATACAATATGTACAACAACCAAGCGGGAATAATAAGAGTGGACGATCAAGAACGAAGTGCTCGTATTAAGAAGGGAGTAAGACAAGGCTGTAGCCTTTCGCCCCTACTCTTCAATCTGTACATCGAGGAAGCAATGATGGAAATAAAAGAAAGGTTCAGGAGTGGAATTAAAATGCAAGGTGAAAGGATATCAATGATACGATTCGCTGATGACATTGCTATCCTGAGTGAAAGTGAAGAAGAATTAAATGATCTGCTGAACGGAATGAACAGTTTAATGAGTACACAGTATGGTTTGAGAGTAAATCGGAGAAAGACGAAGGTCATGAGATGTAGTAGAAATGAGAACAGCGAGAAGCTTAACATCAGGATTGATGGTAACGAAGTAAATGAAGTTAAGGCATTCTGCTACCTGGGCAGTAAAATAACCAATGACGGACGGAGCAAGGAGGACATCAAAACCAGACTCACTATGGCAAAAAAGGCATTTCTGGCCAAGAGAAGTCTACTAATATCAAAAACCGTCCTTAATTTGAGGAAGAGATTTCTGAGGATGTACGTCTGGGGTACAGCATTGTATGGTAGTGAAACATGGACTGTGGGAATACCGGAACAGAAGAGAATCAAAGCATTTGAGATGTGGTGCTATAGACGAATGTTGAAAATTAGGTGGACTGATAAGGTAAGGAATGAGGAGGTTCTACGCAGAATCGGAGAGGAAAGGAATATGTGGAAAACACTGATAAGGAGAAGGGACAGGATGATAGGACATCTGCTAAGACATGAGGGAATGACTTCCATGGTACTAGAGGGAACTGTAGAGGGTAAAAACTGTAGAGGAAGTCAGAGATTGGAATACGTCAAGCAAATAATTGAGGACGTAGGTTGCAAGTGCTACTCTGAGATGAAGGGGTTAGCACAGGAAAGGAATTCGTGGCGGGCCGCATCAAACCAGTCTGTAGACTGATGACAAATAAAAAAATAAAAAAACTCTGAGAGGAACCTGAATGGTACACAATCTGGACCGGAGGCCTTGCCTTTATTAAGTGAATTAAGCTGCTTTGTTACACCGAGGATATCTACTTCTATGTTTCTCATCTTGGCAGTTGTTCTTGATTGGAATTCAGGAATATTTACTTCGTCTTCTTTGGTGAAGGAGTTTCGGAAAACCGTGTTTAATAATTCTGCTTTAGTGGCACTGTCATCGGTGACTTCACCCTTGTTATCGCGGAGTGAAGGTATTGATTGTGTCTTGCCACTGGTGTGCTTTATGCATGACCGGAATCTCTTTGGGTTTTCTGTCAGACTTCGAGACAGAATTTCGTTGTGGAAATTATTTAAAAGCATCTCGCATTGAAGTACGGGCCATATTTCGAACTTCTTTGGGATTATCCGTTCTTTTAAATTTGGCATGCTTTTTTCGTTGCTTCTGCAACAACGATCTGACCAGTTTTGTGTACCATGGGGGATCAGTATCATCACTTATTAATTTATGTGGTACATATCTCTCAATTGCTGTTGATACTATTCTTTGAAAACGTTCCACAACTTTTCTACACTTACATGATCAGATCGGAAGGAGTGAAGACTGTCTCTTAAAAAGGCGTTAAGAGCATTTTTATGAGCTTTTTCTAATAGATATATTTTGCGTTTCTTTTTGATGGTTGTAGGTGTTACGGTATTCAGCCTAGCAGCAACTGCCTTGTGGTCGCTAAACCCTGTATTCGTAACATCACTCACTATTTGTCCAGGATTATTTGTTGCTAAAAGGTCAAGTATGCTTTCGCAACCATTTACGTTTCGAGTGGGCTCATGAACTAAGCGCTCAAAATAATTTTCTGATAAACCATTCAGTACAATTTCGGATGATGTTTTATACATGCCGCCAGCTTAAACGTATAATTTTTCCAGAATATCGAGGGTAGATTGAAGTCATCACCGACTATAATTGTATGAGCGGGGTACTTATTTTAAATGAGACTCAAGTTTTCTTTTAACTGTTCTGCAACTATGTCTTCTGAGTCGAGGGGTTGGTAAAACGATCCAATTAATAGTTAAGTCCGATTGTCAGGTATAACTTCTGCCCATACTATTTCACATGAACAATCTACTTCAATTTCGCTACAAGGCAAACTACCTCTGACAGCAATAAATACTCCACCACCAACTGTATTTAATCTATCCTTTCTGGACACTTAGTTTACAAAAATTTCGGCTGAACTTGTTTCCGGCTTTAGCCAGCTCTATGTACCTACAACTATTTGAGCTTCAGTGCTTTCTATTAGGGCTTGGAGCTCTGGTTCTTTCCCAACACAGCTACGACAATTTACAAACACAGTACCAATCGTTTCTACAACTACCTTACTGTGTTTTACCTGCCGACTTTCTGACGAACGCCCCTTCTGTGGTTCCCTGAGACCCTCTAACCTAAAAATCCTCCCAGTCTCTTCCACACAGCCCCCGCAACCCGTGTAGAAATTGTATTGGGTCATCGTCAAAGAACGACTAGAAAATTTCCCAGCAGACTTACCAAAATGTGTACAAAACTTTGAGTCGGGAAAAGGTTTTAAATTTGAAGTTCGCGCACAATGAACCCAGGTTATCTACTTATTTATTTTTCAGTAATCTCAATTTCTCTGATCTTTTTCTGTTTGCGTAGGTATTTGCCAGTTTTATTTCAGCTTCGTCCCAGAGTTTTCCGACGGTTAACGTCAGCTGGTACTCCCCCTTCAGTCTCACCATCGGAATTCTCAGCCAAGAGAACTACTGGATTAGCTGACGCTATGTAAATTTTTTCTGCCAGAGAAGCGTTAGATTCCTCAAACACGAAGTCTAAGACATCCTGTACAGTCATATCTGGTTGCAAAGATTACACTTTGTCTGCGGTATAAAGTAAAAGAGAAATAGAAACAAAATTATTTACGACCCTGCAAGCGCCTAATTTGTCTATATGAAACTAAAATGAAACTCTCAACAAACACATTTAAATTTACTGAAAAACAGTTTCACTCACAAAAACAAAGACGTTCTTCATAAAACATTACTGAATTAACAACAATATGATCCAGTGTTGTTGTCAAAGCACTACCTGCAAATGAGCCTGTCACGAAAACAGTGAGAATGGTAACATTGACGTTTTGGAACAGTGACCTAGAATTCAAATCGTGCGAACGTTAACAATAATTGTAAGCTGACTATACCGAAAGAATAATGCTAATCAACAGTTGCGTCCGTTTGGACACGACGGAAAATTAAGAACAAGTAGATTATTTTTCATCAATACGTGTAGAGATATAGTGAGTTACTAAGAACGCTTAGAATTCACATTATGTTGTACCACGAAGAACAGTTAAAAACGAGAGAGAAGCAGAGAAAGAGAATGAAGTGTACCCCAAATACGGCGTACATTTACGCTCTGAGACAAAAGAAACGATACAGGATGAAGGAATTAGCCAAATGGTACGGAAATCAGTATATATCATGTGCATGCACAGGCGAACAAATTATTGCAATTTCTGAAAAGAAAGAGTTTCTCAAAGTGTGCAACTCAATAAAGCGTCGGTCCACCCGTGCTCCCTATTACAAGTAGCTTTTCCGCTTGGCACTTATTGATAGAGTTGTTAGATGTCTTCCTGAGAGATACCGTGCGAAATTATGTTCAGTTAGCGCGTTAGATCGCCAAAAGCTCAAGATGCTTGGAGGGCCTTGACCATAATGCTCCAAACATTTTGAGCATTGTGGGCACTGCCGTTCAACCATCTCGGGATTTTGACTATGTAACGCGCCAATTGGTCACAATTCGGCACGATATCCATTACAAGGTGATCCAAGAACTCAATCAATCAATGCCAAGATCAATACCTGCTTGTGTAGGTGGCGGAAGTAAAGTTCAGTATCATACACATGACGGAATATATGCGATTCAAATAGTCCCCCAAATCATAAGAGGATAATTGAAAAAATAAAAATGTGTAGGCTGATAATTTACACCATTGTGACATCCCTATGTTAGTCTTGTTGATAACAACCTGGAACCTTCTTCCCATACGTACCCGCATCTCTCTCTATCTTTACATATCTGTCCCAAGGCTCGTTTCCAATGCAGTGAGATAGCCTTACCACAATCCCCATAATTTTATTCTCTGCGAAAAGAATTCTAATGTTAAATGAACGGAATGTGCCTCTCTTTATTAATCTTCCTTCTTTCTACTGTAACTTATATTATAAAAAATCTCCACCCGAGATTACGTTGTCACACCTGGGTGCTAACGTGGCTCGCAGCTCTGTTTCTAACGCAACGTCAAGTCTGGAATTATTGAGCCGCTGGACCTTGGGACCTGCCTTCATTTCTCATTCGGCAAATCCTGCTCTCACGACACTGCCGCTCATATTGCGAGTATTACGTCACCACCGCTTTCCGCTTCCTCCGCCTTATTCGTTCCGCGCCCACGAAAATGGCTGCGCGACTTCGCACAGGCCGGCAGTAAATTCTCAATTCTCCAGTTTTAAATTCAATCTGGGCGCGATGAGGCCTGATCGCAGTAAATCGAAGAGGAAGACGGGCGCGGAGCACTTGAGGCTTCGCTTTTTTCGTTCCGTTCTCATTCCGACCTCGTTCTCCCCGAGATGGACCTCGCGGGCTTGCGCGATGTAATCATCGACAACAAACGACCAGGCAGACGAAGCGCTTTCCACCGCGAATGACAAATATGCTCGTTTTTTTTCGTTCGCACTTCATCGGTGCCAGCACGTAACAGATGTTTCGTTCTTGGACAACGTGTCGTACAGGCCTGTCTCAAAAGAATGTTGTGACAGGATTAACAATTAGTGTTACAGCTCTATAATGGACTTCCACCTCTTAACGCCAAAAAAAGCATCACCAGGAAACAGAAATTTGTAATTATTGAAAGCTACGTATAGAATTTCCTCTTTACGTAGAAATATCAATAGACCATAACTGTTCAATTAATTCTCGATTCATACGAATACTTCCATCAATTATTTGCTGCAAATTTACCGACATTTTCAATTTATAGTTTGCGTGCATGCAGTGAGTGTGCAGATTCTGACGAGCGACTATCTGTCTGCCAATCTGCTATGGAATACAATGTATGTTGTTGTTACATACCGAGGTAATAATTTAAAAATTATTTACGCGTATCTCTGTGCGAGACATGAGATAAATCAGTGAAACTGTTTTGTTTATCTGATCCCTTAATTTCTCTTTCGGACAATGAAACCTCTAATTCTACGTAATTAATACGCATGTTACGTATTATGGTAGCCAGAATGGTATTCGGTAGAGTTAGGCTGTCTCTCCATAAATCGGTTTCACCGAATCGACTGTCAGAAAAAGCTTGTCGTGATGTCGGTCTTAATCATAACAGAGAGTTCTAGTATGCCCACTGCTACACTATTACACATGCCAGAGAAATTACAAAGATACTGGTGACAGTCTCTTAAATTTGGGGAGAACGTGCCCTCCTGTGACTTGGTAAATATATTTTCTTAAGAAAAATTACTAAAGATCAGTAACAGATGCGGAAGATGAAATAAAGTGGTCTAGTACAGAAGAATTTGTCACAATTTTTGCTAGAGACTTACCTGAAGATAAAATGAATTAATTTAACTTAAATACTTTTTAATATTTTTTGTGGTATTAAAAAATTTAAAAACCTCTCTCACACCGGCCTGATTTAGCTTCACTCATCAGGATAGTAAAAACATGCGTATGTTAAGGGAATTTTCATTCACAAAGCAGGCTTATCACATTCACACAGTTCATTACTATTCTATCCTGATTAAACTGAGCTTAACTTAAATTCCGTAAGACAGTGAATCAATTTCGAAGTCTCGGTGCGAAGAAAATTGTCAGTCGATCTCCTGAAAACATTTATAATAATTATTAACTTTCGGTGATCACATGGGGAAGACCGTAGATCTGCTGGTAAGACCGTGTTAGCCTATTTATTTGAAGTAACCTGGATATCTTTAGCATACAAAACGGCAGGTTCCTCCAGTGTAAATGAAACGTTCCCCACTGCTCCAGTGTAACACAGCGTAGTAAGCAGACACTGTCAATAATAATCAGTTAAATAATACGCGAACACACTTACTTAAGTTTAGTTCAAGTATTACATTCCTTCTCATACAGAATCTCATCAAGATGGCGAATAGCTCATCAATACATACGTATACATCCTTCTTTCACGGCTAATCGACAAGGTCCCAATCATTTTTTTTCATTAGAAAAAAACAGATAGCAGAGAAGTTATTCCATGCAGTGCATGGACGCTCCAAGGAATAATAGGGCTTGAAACCACTTTGCATTGATAATCATCGTATATTAAAGTTTAGGAATCGGTAAGATAGGAAGAGATATTTCGAGATATGTACTGAGTTATATAATTTATAAAAAATTCTGAAAATATCGCCTAGAGACCGCTGCAAGAGACATTACATCGCCCCTCGCAGCGAGCAAAGTTGATATGTATCCACTTTGCGAGCTAACTATTGGCTTAGCTAACTCGTTTGAATTTGTGGAACATACGTTCCTATAAATTTTAAGAAGTTAGTAAGATTTTTTGATTACACGAACTGAAAGAGATTTGGTATAGGTAACACCGATCTTTCTTACCTAGATACCTAGTTGTTGCTTTCACGTGCACTGGGGCATACCCGCATCCCACGTACACAACCAGGGAAGATGGACTTATATAGTTGTTAATCAAGTCTACCTATTCAGGAACTGGCCTTTACAGGGAAACCCCGGAAAACCTGGAGGCTTAGACCCCAACTAGGTATCACAGATGATAGGAAAGACAGAATAATTTAGAAATTTGAGAGAATTGTAGAATTCATAGGAAAGATAAAATCTGCCTCATAGCCAGAAAAAATCTTTACTCATGCAAATTTTTACAATCTTCTGAAAAATTTTCTTCATCGATGTCTTGCTGAACTGCGGTGAAACTGATCGAACAGGAACATGGGACACGGCACGGAGGACAGGCGTCACATTGGCGTACCGGACAGGAGACATAACGAATTTGAGAGACCAGAAGGAACCTCAGCAACAGGTATTCAGGATTGTGGCATGAAACAATGGAAATTCGTCTAAGGAATGGTCAACTATTAAATATTCCTGGAAGAGAAGGGTTAGTCGAATTTCTCCCGATTCATTTTGAACTCAAATGTGGATCTGATCCATCCAATCTTCCATCTGAAGAATGGGAAAATCCATTCGTCTTATACTTTCCACACCTAGGTGTCTTAATCGATACTGTAGTTGCACAATATCACAACTCCAGATCGGAAAACAATTTTTGAAAACATGGATAATTTCATCCATCTTCTTGAGTAAGCCGAAAGGTTCTAATCGTGGTTATAATTTTTTTTTGGCTTTTCCAGGTGGAAGTAGATCTGAATCTTTTCTAATTTGGTTTCAAGTACGAATGTGGATTGCATGTCAGAATATTAAAAACTTTATTATTTGAGACAATTTCCAGAAAAATTATATCTTCTTCATACATGATTACAATGAAATTTCGCTGCAAGAGATCGTTTAATTAAGTCTTGCTTCATGACCTCTCCAGCTGACTGACGATCAAATTTTTCTCTTTTATACTCCGATTGCCGCATTTTCTCATGAACATATATGAATGCAGTATAACAATAAACAAATCCAATTGGAAAATGATACATTATTATCAATTCAATGAAGAACTTACTTATTAACTCTAATTTTATAAACACACCTAAGCTAGATAATTAAATTCTCTTGAATAGAATTTAGCTCGCGCCAAAGAAAACCAACGAGTCTTTATGTCTGGGGACAGTTGCAATCGATTCTAATTTCCTAACGCGGTTCATTTGTTCTCCTGTGAACTGTCAGTTTACAAAAACACTAACATCACACGCAAACGCCGTATATAGTTTCAATAAACTTAATATCACTGGAGATTAACACTCCCTGAATGTATATTATTTCACACGCACGAGCTTCTTTGGTGATCATCGTGTAGACAGATAATCCGTAGGTCTTCACAGCAGCAATAGCTACAGTTCCACTTACTTTTCTAAACATTCCTATACTATCACAGAAGCAATCGCTTACTGTTCATTAAACTATCACAGATGCTTGGCATGCTGTCATTTAATCTATCACAGTAGCTGAGGCATACTGTCCTTCGCACTTCAATTTTTTTAACACCCAAATACTTCATACAGACTTTTTATTTAATTTGACACACTTGCCTTAAAAGTACCTCTTTAGGTCTGCATGAGGAAATAATCCTTTTATATTTCCAGAATCCGGATATGCTAATAAATACGCACCAGCATTCGGTATATCATCTATTATATATGGACCTGAATAAATTAGATTCCATTTTCTGATGGTCTTCTTCAACCTTGATGACTTGATGTGTCTTCTTAAAAGAATTTTCTGTCCGATATTGAAAGTCTGAATCCGTTTAATGTTTCTATCATGGATTTCCTTTCGCTGTCTTGCTTTCTCCATAATATTAATGAGAGCATTGCGAATTTCTTTCTTTCCATGACATTTTGGTGTCCTCGAGTTTAGGGAAGTTATCTACTCAAAATTTTCTTTCGTTATCTCTGAACATCAGTTCATTCGGGGTAAAGTTTGTAGAAATATGTGGTAAATTATTATAAATCTGCTCAAACTCGGTCAAATAGTTTATCCAGGTAGTTTGTTTATCAGGACAGTACGTTCTCATGAATCTGTTTAGTTCTCGGGAAACCCGTTCAATTAAATTCCCTTGTGGATGGTAGCAAGATGTAAATGTCTATTTTATTCCTAGTTGTGATACTACTTTTCTCCATAAATATACAGTAAATATCTTCGGATTGTGAGAGATTATAGATTTAGGAATCCCTGCATGAGGAATGTAGTCATTTACAAACTTTACTGCGGTAGCTCTTGCAGTTGCTGATTTTATAGGATATAGTTTAACATATTTTGTAAACACATCACAGAATCCAATAATGTACTTAATGTACCTCTGGCTCTAGGAAGTGGTCCACAAATACCACATGATATAAGTGATCTCGGTGCTTCAGGTATTATTGAGTGATGCGCAATTTTATTTCCCTTGTTGTCCGGCTTAGCCTTTTGACAGAGAACACATTTCTATATGACTTTGTCCACTTTTCGCCTTATATTTGGGAAGTAACAATAATATCTAATCTTATTAGCACACTTAACAACACGACCCCAGGTCAAATGTGTAAACCAAATTAATCGTTCTTCATATTCTTCGGGTATGCAGACACACCACTTTGGATTCTCAACCTTCCTAGATTTAAAAAATAAAATATTATTCACAAGACGGTAGTATTCCAAACTGCCCGTAGGATTTTGTTGATTGAATTGTCGTAATATAGCATTCCATCGCCGATCCTTCTTCTGAAGCTGAGCCATTGTCGTACATAAATGACTATAATATGACTTGTAATTATTTTCTTGAAGAAGAAACACTGGAAATTCTGCCTTATTATTTACATCCATTTCAGGTGTTATTCCTTCTGGAGATCTTGACAACGCGTCAGCTATAATATTTTCTTTTCAGGCTACATAAATAATTTGAAACTGATATTCTTGCAGCACCAGCGTCCACCTTGACAAGCGAAGATGCACCAACTAACATGTTTGTAGAAAGGCTAGTGATTGGTGGTCACAATAAACGGTTATCCTTGAGCCATACACATAATAATTAAACCTTTTCAAAGACCAAATAACTGCTAAAGCTTCCAATTCCGTAGTGGTATATGCTCTTTCACAGGTGGATAAAACTCTGCTAGCAAATGCAATTGGGCAAAAGGTTTTTACACCATCGATGTACCTAATTTGAAATAAACAAGATCCTAATCCCACACTTGATGAATCAGTGGCTAAACAGAATCCGACATTCGTGTCAGGGTGGTATAATAACGGAGCATTTATCAGTTGATCCTTAATTTCACAAAAAGCCTTTTCACAATCATTAGACCATTGCCATGGTACATCTTTCCTCAGGAGCCGGTTTAGTGCTTCAGAGTTCATTGTTTGAGTTTTAATAAATCGACGAAAAATTGAAGGCAAGCCTATAAAATCTTTCAGTTGTCTTCTTTCTTTTTTTTTGGAGTTGGAAATTTTTTTATCATACTAATCTGCGCTTCTGTTGGAAGAATGCCTTTTGCATTAATCATATGTCCTAAGAATTTAATTCTCTGTAGAGAAAATTGGGATTTTTTTAGATTTGCAGTTATACCAGTTTGTTTGAACACAGCAAAAATCCTCATAATAAGTTGTACATGTTCGTCCCTATTTTTAGAGGCAATTAATAGATTGTTCACAATAATTGTTATTCGACTACGTAGTTCTGGTCCAAGAGCATAGTCCAACGCAGAAATAAAAACTCCAGAGCTGATATTGAGACCAAACGGAACGACCTTGAACTGATAGCTTCTCCCTTTATGTATAAAAGCATTATATTTTCTTGAGTCCTTGTCTAACTGGACTTGCCAGAACGAACTTCTCAATTCAATACTGGTTAAATAGGATACATCTTGAAATTTCTGTATTAACTCATCGATGTTCGCCGTATGTGTGCGCACAGGTACTATAATTTTGTTAATTTCCCTTGCATCTAATACCAATCGAACTCTTCCTCCTGGCTTTGGTACAACAAGCAACGGACAACAATATGGGCTGTTCGACGTTTAAAAGATTCCAGTTTAACATTTTTTGTATCTCCTCCTCAACTGGTTGTTTTAATCGCCAGGGAATGGGATAGTGTGTGCGGCAAAATGTCTGAAGGGGCTTCATCTGTAATGTACAAACATATCCTCTATTAATTCCGGGCTTTTCATCTAAAACTGACTCATAGTCTGTTAATATATTGAATAATTGTTCCCTCTGGCTATCCGTTAGGCAATCTGACTCAGCAATTTTCTGTTCGACTGTTTGTCTGAAATCCTCTGCTTGACTTGACTTGACTTGATCGGTAGTCGGTACATATTATTTTCAGCACAAATCAACTGCACAGCAGCACCACGGAAATATCGCTCATACGCTGTCTCCTTTCTCAGTAAGATCAGTGAAACAAATTGACCTTCGACTTTAAAATGCACCTCTCCTTCAACCACGTCCAACTGGCAATTGCAGGCTTGCCAAGTTCCAGTGCCAAGAATACAATCTACTAACAACTTTTCCACTACAAGGAATGTGCAATATTTAGCTACATTTCCCTATTTTATCTCTGTAAGCGTTTGTATCTTGACGTTCCGGGATTTTGCTCCCACTGCACCTATAACTCGGCAATTTTGTACTGGTAGAACAGGGATTTTCTTAATTTTACTAATTCTGCGAAACAAAGTTCCGGATACTACGTCTGTAGATGAAGCTGTTTCCAACACAACATTGGTTAAAATTCCTCCCACTTCTGTGATGATCTCAGACACAGGAACCCTTTTATCTTCGACTACACAGGCCTCTAAGTCTCTCGTCAATTCATTTATCATTAATTCGCCCTCATTATATCTCAACATTTCCAGGGAATTATTTTCGTTTAAAACAGGTTTGCCCCTTTTGTATTCCCCGGCTGACTTTACGAAAATAAAGCGGCCCCCTTCAGTTTAAATGTCGATTATTATTTCCTCTTGAATCATCAACTACTTCTGTTATGATTGGTTGTTGCTGATGACTGGTTGTGTTATTTGCTGCAAATCTAGGGTCAGAATTTCTGTACGCATTATTATTCTTTGAAAACTGCTGGTTCTGATAATCTCTTGCATTTCCAAATTTTGGGTTGTGTCTCCGATCTGTTCAATTGGCTCTGAATCTTCCTCTCGCAGCACTGTTATTGAACTTTCAATTTCCGTTGCAATTGTTTCCATTGAATCACTGACTATTCCTAGTATAATAATTATTAAATCCGTTTCCGTTCCGGTTTGCGTTTGGCGCCTCAATCGCTCTCCTCTGCATAACCGGTTGTCTTGGCCGATGTTCATCTTCCTCCATCATATCTATTGTGTGAAGCGTAGTCATGAAAGATTCAAGATCATGTTCATTAATATACAGCATTCTATTTCTGATGCAGGGCGGAAATCGAGATTTTAATATGCCAATAATGTCTTGCAGAGGCATAGGCTTATCGCAATACCGCAATTTGTTTATATATTTCTCAAAGTATTTCTTTAAAGACCCACGTGAAACGGAAAAAGGTTCCGGGTATAATACCTCCTGCCTTAAACGATCTTGTACTCCTTCGGACCAGTATTTGGATAAAAATGCTCGTTCAAAATCTTCAGATGCGTCCCAAGTTGATATCATATCAGATGCCCATATAGCTACTGACCCCTGAATATAACCGGTCACGAAACTAACCTTCTGCTACTCATTCCCAATTTTTTGGCAATACTCGTCCAAAACTTCTTATAAACACTACGGGATGAACATTTTTCTTGTCTGGATCGTAGATCTGGGACTGACGTTGTTTCAGCATTTTCTCCTCAGTATTGCTTTACAATTACAGTCATTATGACTGTAATTGATGTTGATTGCAAAACGAACGTGTGCGTTAATGTCCCTTTCTGTACTTGATCGGTTAAACAATGTAGCTTCATTGAGTGATCGGTTAAATAATGTAGCTTCGTTGATAGATCTTGTTATGGGTTCATTTCCTTGCGCGGAACGCAAATCTTCTCGAGATAGATTGAAAGATTTCTCAGTGTTTTCTATCCATTGTTAAATCTTCTCGAGATAGATTGAAAGATTTCTCAGTGTTTTCTATCCATTGTTTAAGTTCTTCGCCTAGTTTATTTCTCGCAAACCTTTATTACATAAATTTTCTTCGAAACTTTCGGATATGGATAGTGTAAGTTCTTCAATTAGTTTATTTCTGGTTTCTCGCAAATCTCTATTACATAAATTTTCTTCAAAACTTTGGGATATGGAAAGTAGAACAACTGACACGGTACGTTCAATATTGTCTGAAGAAATTCTTTGCCTTTCAAACTTAGCTGCGACAATTTTCCCGCGATAATGTTTGCTTTATGATCAACCTCGTCTTGTCTCTCCTTTATGTTATTTATGGATTTATTCAAATTTTAGATGTCCTTCGGAATCTTGTCTCTTGATTGTCTCAAATTCTGCATATCTGCTGACATCTCATTTACTTGTTGCTTTAATTCATCTTGAACTTCAACTAATACCAGAGTTACCGCCATAGAACATTGCATCTGTTTTTGTGCTTGAACTATCTGTGCGATTGACTCGACCTGCTCTTTAACAGTATCAAGCCTAGTAGCAACATACTCGGTTACCTCTAGGCGTAACGTCCTCGCATTTTCATTACACTGCTGAGTGACTTGCTCGCTGAGGGCTGATCGCACAATTCCACCATATTGCAGAGGTGCTGATGTCGGTGTCTTACCAGGTGCTCCGACAAGTCCCATAGATTTTCTGTACCGTTCAAGTCAGGTGATTTTGTAGGCCAATCGAGATTTAACAGACTGAGGGAGTGTTTAGAAAGCCAGACATATATTATTCCAACATGATGAACCTTTGCTATTGTCGTTTTATGTGTCTCTGTGAGTAATAGCCTCTTGCCGGTTCACCGACTCCAAATGTTCAACCCATGCAGCACACGCACCAATGCTTTCTCGTTAACAGGTTGGCATAGCCGTCATTCATTGCCTGCACCAATTTGACAACGAGTGAAACACATCTCGGGTACCTGTGAGTAGGGACCTCTTTTCCGACTACAATTCTGACGTAGCGTTTCGTGGCACCGTGTGTTGTACCACTGCTTGTAAACACACTGAACAGCCCACCGCGAGACACCAATAAATCCAGCAATTTCAGACAACGTACGGGCACTGCGAAACGCAGTTTGCCCATTTTTTTCGCTCTGTCGCGTTCTTATATTCACCCATATCTATTCAATGCCCACTTCAAACATAAATGTCTTACTGATAGTTGTTGCCTTGTGCTGACGTAGAGGCAGTGCGCGAGTTGAGCTCGTGATTCGATCGCTGGGCCAGCTGTAAAGCCGTAACGATTCATCTGTGTGTCTTCACTGGAGTGACTAATTTTTTTATCAGCTAAGGTTGTGCTATCGATTAGAGTCCCTCTCTCGCCCTCACTGTCATGACACCATGACTGCCATAGTATCTGAGTTCCAGTGTAAGAGAGGGAGCACATCGAAGATGTATACCATTTCTATGGGACTCCAACATTGTCCTACTCTTTCAGCGCCACCTAGATTAAGAAGGCCAGTGAGCTGTTTGCGAGTAGCGCGACGGGTATACAACAGCATTCACCACAGCAAACGACTAGCGCTTTGCAGAATTCTGCTGAGATTGGGAATATGTGAACGTAGCCCAACGTGACTTTTCAGAAAGTTTTTAATGTCATTTGTGTGACGCACATTTCAAATTTGTGTTAGTAACAGGCAAAAAACCATAATGATTAAATAAATCTCGTGTGAACAGCCTGGAGTGAGTGTGCAAAGGACACAATATTTCGACATTCTACATTGTTACCATCATCCGGTGTGTCGATGTACTGCCAAGGGACGGCATGCGTGAGGTATATATCAGATTCCTTCGCCCTATTTCCTCGGGAGCTCCCTCCATCGTCCGCGCCGAGGGCGCTCATTAGGCCGTCCGCGCCAGGGTTCGACGCCCGGCTTGTGACCCGGGTCTGGGTGTTCCCTTATAGGTCCGCGCCCAGGGAGGTTTGCCGCCGGCGTTTCAGAGGTTCCTTCCCTGCCCTCGTAGTCAGTACATTCAGGGACATTTCTATCTTCTCCTTAATACGGGTAATGGCTGGTTCCTAAGCTTGGTTAAGGGAATAGCCGCCGTCACAATTGAGTTAAGGTTTTCTTATTCTGATCTCTATAGCTTCTTTGATGATACAGTTAAATATTTAGAAGACTGTGTTAGGACCATGGTCTTGTCATAATCCATGCCTTGAAGTACTGACAGGCAACGCTCGATGATTGCAGACTTCGTAGACTGTTGTAGTCTCGTGTCTTTGGTGTTCACGGCATCGGTCTTCAATGGGGCTAATTGTCTGACTTATGTATTCCTTACCGCATTGGCACGGTATTTTGTAAACCTCTGATTTACGTAAACCAAGGTCGTCCTTAACGCTGCCAAGAAGTACTCTGGTTTTTATTTGATATCTGCGTAAAATGCGTCCAACACTTCCCGATAAGGTCCCACAAAACGGAATGAGTGCCATGGCATTGTTTTCCTCAGGTTCTTCATTAGTTTCCGCTGGTTCTGTTGCGAGTGTCGGACGTATAGCATCCCTGTCTTTCCTTACAACCGTTCCTCAGAAACGCGGACATCAGATGCGCCAATTCTTGTTGGAGACCGTCCTCGTCAGAGAGGGCGCGAGCTCTGTCTACAAGAGTATTTAGCTGGCTGGTTCAAATGGCTCTAAGCACTATGAGACTTAACATCTGAGGTCATCAGTACCCTACACTTAGAACTACTTAAAGCTAACTAACCTAAGGACATCACACACATCCATGCCCGAGGCAGGATTCGAACCTGCAACTGTAGCAGCAGCTAGGAACAGGACCGAAGGGCCTAGAACCGCTCGGCCACAAAGTTTTTAGCACGCCATTCTTCTGAACAGGGCGGTGGCAGCTATCCGCGTGTAGGTATAAGTCGGTGTGAGTTTTCTTTCTATACACGCTGTGCCCGAACCTGATGTCATCTCGTTTTTTTACGAGAACATCGAAGAAGGGGAGCATCCCATCCGATTCTACCTGCAAGATGAACTTGATATTCTCGTGCCTTGATTTGAGATGTGCGAGGAATTCCGTCAGCATGTCTCCTCCATGTAGCCAAAAAACAAACGTGTCGTCTACATATCTGAAGAAACATGGAGATGTTAGATGCGCTGACTCCAAGGTTTCTTCCTCGAAATGTTCCATATACATGTTAGCGGCGACGGGAGAGAGAGGACTCCCCACAGCAACGCCTTCGGTCTGCTCTTAGTAGTCACATTCAAGTAGAAAATACGTTGACGTTAGAACATGTCTGAACAGATCTGTGGTTTTCTCATCAAATTTCCGGCCGATGAGTTCCAGAGATTCAGGTAACGGCACCCTAGTAAGCAGGGAAACCACATCGAAGCTTACGAGTATGTCAGATTCCTTAATCGTGAGGTGGTTGATGCGCCCCAAGAAATCCGAAGAGTTACGGATAACGTGTGGGCATGTCCCCAGGTGAGGGTTGAGCAGCGGCTTGAGGTACTTGGTGAGAGGATACGTTGAGGCACCAGTATTGCTGACAATGGGATGTAACGGGACGCGTTTCTTGTGGACATTCGGCAGGCGGTACAGCCTCGGAGGAACAGGATCCCTGGGTTGTAACTTCTTTGTGACCTCTTCCGGGAAGCCGGAATCTTTGAGAAGAGCCAAAGTATTCCTTTCGTCCCTCTTGGTAGGATCGGTGTCAATCTTGTGGTATGCAGTGTCATCTGGCAGGTACCGCATATTCATGGTGTAATCGTGGTGGGACAAGATTACCGTAGAGTGACCCTTGTCTGCCAGTAAGACCACTATGCATGGATCTTGTCTTAGCTTCAGGATGGCCGCCCTCTGTTTTCTGGAAATATTCGGTTTCATAGGTGTAGTTCAAGTTACGGCCATGCACGTTTCGAGACGCACCTCTTCCGCTGCCTCATGTGGGAGCCGAGCTGCTGTCTGTACAACTACACTAATGATGTCGGAGCAAAGTACAATCCTATCTTGAGAACCGAGATCGCGTCATTATCCAGTTCTATGTTCGTGAGACTATCAGCAGGTTCATAGAAACACGAACATCGTATAAGGTGATAAAATTAATGGTATCAAATAATAAAAAGTATGAATTATTATCTTTGAACACCATTGATTTTATCGCCTAGTATTTTGTAAATGTTTTTGTAAACCTGTTGATAGTCTGTCGACCAAAATTGGTTGTTAAATAAAGAAATTTTATTAGCAGCTCTTGGCGGTACATCTTGACGTTCATCATTACTGGAAGAGGTACCGTCGGGTACATGGATGGGTATGTTCGCTATGCATGACTGGGCCCCTGTACATTCAGGTGATATTTCATGCACCCTTGTAGATTGAGGTGATATTTCCTGCAAACCTAACATTATCCGAAAGATGGATCTACAGATTCGTTAATGCTTCCTGGCCACCAAGGTTGTCAGACTATCACCTATGGGTGCGATTTGAAATGCCACGTCTATAAATAACAAGTGAACACAAGGGGTGAATTGACGGTTCGCATTATGAATAGTGCTGCCCACGTCAAGAGAATTCGGAAATGCACTGGAAGATAGAATTTATAAAAATCAACTTTGTACCTAAAAGCTTGCCTTTACTTAGCACTACCTACGAATATTTGTGAGAACTTTATCTCGGTGACGAATAAAAATTTTTGGCGAAGATGTTTCGAGTACGCTGCAGAGGTTTTACTAGGAAGACCTTACGCATCCCCCGTACAGTCCCAACCTTTCGCCATGAGATTACCATATTTTTGGAGCTCTGGCCGCCGAGTAGCTTCGGACGAAGAGATGCACACATGGCTACAATCATCATTTCATAGGCAACTACAAACTTTACCTTCTTCTTTTCATCTACATCTTTTTTTATTGGAATGCCACATACATATTGTTGTTGTGGTCTTCAGTCCTGAGACTGGTTTGATGCAGCTCTCCATGCTACTCTATCCTGTGCAAGCTGCTTCATCTCCCAGTACCTACTGCAACCTACATCCTTCTCAATCTGCTTAGTGTATTCATCTCTTGGTCTCCCTCTACGATTTTTACCCTCCACGCTGCCCTCCAATACTACACTGGTGATCCCTTGATGCCTCAGAACATGTCCTACCAACCGATCCCTTCTTCTGGTCAAGTTGTGCCACAAACTTCTCTTCTCCCCAATCCTATTCAATACTTCCTCATTAGTTATGTGATCTGCCCATCTAATCTTCAGCAATCTTCTGTAGGACCACATTTCGAAAGCTTCTATTCTCTTCTTGTCCAAACTAGTTATAGTCCATGTTTCACTTCCATACATGGCTACACTCCATACAAATACTTTCAGAAATGACTTCCTGACACTTAAATCTATACTCGATGTTAACAAATTTCTCTTTTTCAGAAACGCTTTCCTTGCTATTGCCAGTCTACATTTTATATCCTCTCTACTTCGACCATCATCAGTTATTTTACTTCCTAAATAGCAAAACTCCTTTACTACTTTAAGTGTCTCATTTCCTGATCTAATTCCCTCAGCATCACCCGATTTAATTTGACTACATTCCATTACCCTCGTTTTGCTTTTGTTTATGTTCATCTTATATACTCCTCTCAAGACACTGTCCATTCCATTCAACTGCTCTTCCAAGTCCTTTGCTGTCTCTGACAGGATTACAATGTCATCGGCGAGCCTCAAAGTTTTTATTTCTTCTCCATGGATTTTAATACCTACTCCGAATTTTTCTTTTGATTCCTTCACTGCTTGCTCAATATACAGATTGAATAACATCGGGGAGAGGTTACAACCCTGTCTTACTCCCTTTCCAACCCCTGCTTCCCTTTCATACCCCTCGGCTCTTATAGCTGCCATCTGGTTTCTGTACAAATTGTCAATAGCCTTTCGCTCCCTGTATTTTACCCCTGCCACCCTTAGAATTAGATAACCCCTTTTATGAGAGTTGCAGAGGTATTGAAACAAGTATTTTTTGCTTTTAATTAGAAGGGTTTACTTTTATTAAACGCTCGAAATCCGTTGAAAACACGAGTACAGTGATGACATCCCGGTTACTGCCGCGTCGAAACTTTTCGCCAAAGTATTCGAGAAATGAGCTAAAATTGGAAGGCAATGTTGGAATCGGCAACTGCAATGTAAACTTCGCCAAGTTGGTCCTCGATGTCAGGCTGTCAGGCTCCGTCATCGTGTGCAACAAGAAGCAAGATGAAAGGTACTTTCTCTTGTCCGCGCTTTATACGACGTAGATACAGCGTGAGCTAGGATTGTTATAAACGAAAATATGTGCCAGTTTCTAGTGTATAATGAAAAGGTTGTTGGCGTCTTATTGGGGGTGTATAGGGATGTTTGTGCAGGTTCAATGACCTCTGTGTCCGGTTGGCTAAGTGGTCATAGTGTCCGCCAAATAAGCAGCAGAGCCGGGTTCGCATCCCAGTCCAGCACCAATTTTCAACTCTCCCAATTGATTTCACTAAGTATCCGCTCGCAAGCATTGTTTGTAATTCCTTTGCGACGTAATTAAAAATGTGTTCATACTGGGAATAGAACTTGGAATCTTCCCTTACGCTGGTAGTGTCCTTACATCGACTTAGCTATCCACGTACAACTTACAACCCTCCGTTAATGCTTCTCTTCACACTTGTTCATGTTCGGTATTGTGAAATACATCTCTTCTATTAGAGAAGTGCCCATAGCTGTTAAGGTGTGCATTTTAGAGTGCATGTTTACCAGACTTTTGTTATTTGTGTCCATAATAGCTCCGCAGAAAGTTGCCTACCCTGTAATCTTAGCAACAACAGTACCGGTCCACGTATTCCACAGTCAGTGGTATCAGAGCGATTTTTGCTTCTAATTTTTGGCTCGGTCGTTTCCATATCAGAGCCTCTTTCTTAAATTGATATACTTACCCAACTCCATCATCCCTGTATATATACAGAATTGCATTTAAAATTATGGAAACAGATGTACTGCCTTCTTCGAGGCATTGAACAAAATTAAAGAATTTCTTGTTATTTCCCTCGTTGCCTTTGGTATTATAGTCGTGTGAGCAAAGGAACAGAAGTGACGTGGTTGTATTTTTCCTTCCCTGTAGGCAAAAGTAAAAAACTGTTTTTTTTGCTCTCGTCCGCTTTGGTCTCAGACGTCACGTGAAAGTCAAAATAACAATCGTGTTCTCCTTTATTTCCTTAGTCAATATAAATTAATGATGTCCAGAAATACGGGTAAATGAAAAGTTGCACATCAGAGTACCAGCAAAAGGACTTACATGGAAATAAATGTGAGAAGAAAGTACCGGTTCACGTTTGTTGACATTAAATTCGGGCTTCAGCCTTAACGTTTCTGTACATAACTGTCTGCTTTTTTGTTTTTGCCAATATTAATTTGTATTACGGTGTATGATGTAGAACTGAAAATCTTCTTGCTTTTCATTCCAATTTATTAGGAAGTAATAAGATATTTGGCCCTTTATCCAACTTACAGGATTCCTCTTTGCGTTGGGGAATGGTTTTGTGTCTGCTGGTGTGATGTTAATTGATGTCTCTAGACAGCTGCTAATATTTTCCGGACAGTTTCACATTTCTCCAAGGCGTTCTGGCAGACAAATCTCTGCTCCTCAGTGTCTATCATATCGCAAGCTGCACATTTCGTGTCATTTAAAAGTATACTGCGAGCAACTTTGAATTTGTAGAGATTTTCCTGTTGACAGCGCCAAACAACAATGCTCAAGTGTTGCTTCGCAGGTGTCGATGAACTCCAGTGCGTGACAACGAAAGTTAAATATGCATAAAACGTGATCGGTTGGCAATCTAACTTCGTACACGTACACACCATCTCTGACTATGTAAATAATTACATTGGCAATCCCATCCGATGGTCCCCAGGTTGAATTAGTGTCATTACCATGCATGGTAACGTAAATAAGGGGCGTGAACATCACTAAAAGTATCTGCTGTGAAGGACACGAAGATGCCACGTACTCGTATGAGATAGCGTTATCACCAGCTGAGAAGAGTTTGAAAGGGACCCTGTTCTCGGTCTCCACTTGACTGGTTCGTCGAACCGTGAAATATACATATTTGTGGAGCATTGGGGTAGACAGTGGTCCGATTTTGGACTGCCTCGGAAAGTGAGGCAGGCCTACTCGTCGTCAAATTTCCGGTCGGCTACGTCTGACCAACACAAGGGATGATCGCCGCGTTGTGCACCAAGAACACAGCAACACCTTCTCATCTGCGCCTGTCAACCAAGAACAAGGAATGGACATCCTGCAACATTGCTTTGAGAAAATATTGAAGAATATTACTGTTTGGGTTCAGCAATTCATTGTGTATATGAAACTGCTTTATTTTGATTTTGTCTTAGAATATCTGATACATTTTTGCTAGAAGATCATCTGGGCCGAGCGATTTGTTTTGGGCGGCCTTGAGTTATCCAGTGTTTCAGAGTTCCTTCCTCATTCTTCGTTACTTGGGCGCTCGCTTTGTTAGGTTCAGTTTTCCTTTCTAAACATGAAATTTTTCCCAGATTATTCCGAAACGCTTGGAGAAGTCCTAGCCATGATCTCGTCTGTTCATTACAAACAAAGAGTACCAAGGTTATGCAACGGATGCAAAACACAATTACAAATTTAATCAGAAGGGAAAATTACGAACCCAATGATAAAATCAAAGGTCGATTGCGCGCATATTAAACGAGTTGAAAAACTAAATTTGGAAATTTCCTCTATAAAATTAATTTTTCTGTTGCTTGTGGACTCTCCGAAGTGTAGCTGAAGTATAGTGTCATTGGATGAGCCGGCCGTTGTGGCCGAGAGGTTCTAGACGCTTCAGTCTGGAAACGCGCTACCACTAGAGTCGCAGGTTCGAATCCCATCTCGGGCATGGATGTGTGTGATGTCCTTAGCTCAGTTCGTTTAATTAGTCCCAAGTTCTAGGGGACTGGTGATCTCAGATGTTAAGTCTCATAGTGCTCAGAGCCATTTGAACCATTTTTGTCATTGGATGATAAAGTGAGAACAATTTTGATACACGCCAAGCACAGTCTTAAAAAATTTCCTATATGGCACAGGAGAAAGTGTCATTAGGTTCAATTTTGCTTCGTAAACATCCTGATGCGGAGAGACACCTTTTCTCGGTGTCCTCAAGTGGCACCACTTTAACTAACTTAAGAGCCTGGAAGTGAAACTAGTCCCATCGCAAAATTAGCAGTAGAAAAGGTCAGCGCAGCTTTCCGTGTAAGGCTGCCTGCGCGCACTGTGTTTCACTTGTGTGGGTACACCACGTAAAAAATAAAACTAAGAGAAATATGCTGTTCAGAGAAATCCTAGAAAGTCTCTTGTCTACTCCGTTTGGTCGTTGGATCGACCTTGAATATTCGCACGGGCGTCTGATTCCATCTTAGCTAGCAACAAGTTCTGACCCCCATCACATTGGAGTCAGATGTTCATAGAGTAATCGTGACAGGAAACCATTCCCTTCGCCAGACGATGCACAAAGGTGCTGCGATAGCTGAAATTACGCGCGCATGCGAGCCGACTGCATACGTCAAGTCGATGCCACTTTTGTAAGATGTGCTGCCAGATTCATTCGAATGTCATTCACTGTCATGGTCAACTAACGTCTGCCATCTTTTTTCAGAGAAGTATTCCACACTTTTTGCCAATCAGTACTCGGTAGAGGCGGGACGAGTTTTATATTCGCTTGTCGTTTTCATCTTACATAAATTCTCAATCCCCTGGAGGAAAGGCAATTACTGCAGACCATACGACATTATGGAATAGAATTCTCCCACTCTGTAAAGACTACCTGGCATTTATTTTGTGTTTATGGTTTAATACATACAGAAGTTAATTGACTTTGTGTCTCTCTGTTACTTAGCTGAGGTATTCCCCTTTTCCTTGGCTTTGCAAACAACATCCGTCTGAAACACTTGCTGTAGTTTCCGTACTCGGGTGCTATCACGGTCACGAAAACGGAAAAATGTTGCAGCCAAGATTTTATTGATGTCGAGATAGCGATAAGAAGCGACAGTTAGGGTAACTGGTCCGACATTTAAAACTCTCTCTTGAGTTACCGACGCTGTAGCAAACCACTTATAAATTACCTACAGATATACAAAATAGCCACCACATCTTGAATGTTTATAGTTAACTAATTCCATCTTTCTGCGTCAACATCTTTCTTCTTCATTAAGTCTGAATAGCATCTCTATATTGCTTCTTTAATTTAGTTTTGTTCCGTCGGCTACTTTGATTTCTGTTACTGTTTCTGTGTGCCCTGTGTTATTTTCTTGCATACTTTTATAAACTTCTGTTTCGTCTTTCTCGATTGTGCATCGTGATATTACCCTTATCTGGTATCCCTACATTTGTTTCCTCTTTGAGGTCAAAATTTGGCGTTTATGTTTTTACCCTTTCATAGTTTTCTATAGCCGAAGAGTCAAAGCTGTGTAGTTCACGCAAGCACTTGTAGTAAAATTCCATTGTTTTCTCGAACCAGTGTCTTTTCTCTCTTGAGAAATTTATTAACATTCTCCTTATCCTGTGCTTAGCGCATTTTAACCACCGTTCTCGGTATTATATGAATTAAATTACCGTTATTCTTTTTCCCGAATATTGTTGAACACTTCGCTGCCTTATTCGTCAGATAACGTAAGTGAATCGCATTCAGAATCCGTGGTTCTGTAGCATGGTAAGTCTTTTATTTCTTAAGGTTTATGGTGCAAGTGTAAGCAGCATTGTCTGAAAATAGAGGGTGCGACGTGAATAAGTGTAGATATTTTTATATGTAGTGCCTTATTATTTATACATGTCATTATGTTGGTTGTATTTTCTCTGCGCCGTAGTCTTCCCAGGAAAAGTCAAAAACTTTACAATTTGATGTTTGCAGCATGGTCGTAATGCATCACTAAGTGCACTACGCCTGTCAGTATACTCTTGGTGACAAAAGTCACGGGACAGTGATACGCAGGTGTACAGATGGCGGTAGCCTCACGTACACAGAGTATAAAAGGACAATGCATTGGTGAAACTGTTCTCTCGCAAACTGGATCCCCCCATCATTTGGTTTCCCCCATTCTCTCCCACCCTAGCCTGTTGACGCGCCTGTACCACAGTGTCCCACCTGGTCACCATCTCCACACGCTCCATACCCTCGCCCAAGGTGGCTTCTGCCAACTCCCCCTCCTGGATGATGTCCTCATGCTTCATCTACCCATCCTACCAGTTATAACCCCTCCTTCTTGCCCCACCCTCCTCAGGGCTCCCTCCCTCTCCCCCTTCCCTCCTCCTTTTCCCCTGATGTACACCTTCTTTCTCCATCCCCCCCCCCCCCCATGAGTTTCCCCCTACCATCTCTCCCCTCTCCCTTGTCTTCCCTCCCTTCCTCCCTTCACATGGTATTAGGCCCCCTACGGTGCATTGATTTTTAACATTTTCATTGTGGTGTCTGTGTTTCTCCAGTGCCATCTGCAGCGCTACGTTCCACCAGCACCAACAGTGTCACTAGTTTCATTAATTTGTTTTCCCACTGTGGTGCATCATTGTTTTCGCATCGACTCACAGTGTTCATTTTCTACATGTGTGTGTGGCTCTTGTCAATGTTGTTTTTAAATCTACCATTTGTACTCCTCTATTTTTGTTCTTGTTTATTCATCACTTTTACCATTCTACATTATGTGTTCTTTTCTCATTTGACTATGCTTTTTTTTATAACTCTCTTGACTGAAGAATGGCATACTGTGCCGCTGCCAGCCTGCTCCATTTCGGGGAGTGAAATAACAATAAAGGAAAAAAAGTGAAACTGTCATTTGTACTCAGTAGTTGGACCTGGAAGAGCTGAGAAACTTCGGAAATCGTAGGGAATTCAGTAATCTGAGACCCACAATGTCAAGATTGTGCCGAGAAGATCAAATTTCAGGCATTACCTCTATCTACAGAAATGCAGTGAACGATGGCCTTCACTTAACGACTCACAGCAGTGGCGTTTTCTTAGAATTGTCAGTGCTAACAGATAAGCAGCGCCGTGTGAAATAACCACAGAAGTTAATGTGGGGTGTGCAACGAACGAATCCGCTAGGACATTGCGGCGGAATTTGCCTCGCCAACAGCATGATATCACCCACAGCACCTCTTCTGTGCTCGTAGCCAGATAGGTTGGACCCTAGATGACTGGAAAACAGAGGATTGGTCAGGTGAACCACGATTTCAGTTGGTATGAGCTGCTGGTAGGGTTCGAGTGTAGACCATACCCAATGAAGCCAAGGCACCGTGCAAGTTGTTGATGGGTCCATAATGGTGTGAACAGATCATTTACTGGAAATGATTATATGTTCGGGTACTCGGAGACCATTTACAGTCATTCATGGACTCCGTTCCCAAACAACGATGGAAATTTCATGGATGACAGTGCACCATGTCACCAGGCCACATTTGTTCGTGAAGAAAGTTCGTGAAGAACGTTCTAGACAGTTTGGACAAATGATTTGGCCACCCAGATCGCCTGAGAAGAATCCCACCCAACATTTATGGGACGTAACTCACATTTCAGTCTGTACACAAAATCCTGCATGGGCAACAGCTAGGCAATTTGGACGGTTGTAGAGGCAGCATGACTGAATATTTCTGCATGGGACTTCCAACACTTGTTGGGTCCATGCCACGTCGAGTATCTGCACCACGCCGGGCAAAAGGAGGTCCAACACGATAGTAGGAAGTATACTATGACTTTTCTCACCTCAGTGTGGACTAACTGTTCTGCGTCCACCCGTCCATACTTCTGTACCTGACCTGCTGCCTAGGGGAGACTACACATCAATGACTTGCTCTTGCCACGTGTAATTGGAAGTGCTAACCAACCTAAAAAAATACGACTTGCAATGACTTTAGTCACTAGCTTGCAAATCACTTAATTACTGATGTAATGTTGTTCAGTACCCTATCCTCTGTCACCAATAGAAATACCTGTACTTCCGCCCGTTACACCCTGTATTATGAGCCACACTTCACACTGTAATACGTGGATTTTTTTTTCTGTAACATGTGTATTTTGTCACAGCGACCTGGTGAAAGATTAGTGATGCCATTGAATCTGGCCGAGATTACTTGGTTGGATTTTTGTTCTGCTTGCCCGGTTACATGAAGACATCTCTATCGATTCGTTATTGTCTTTCATTGTGAGTTATTTTACAGCACCGTTGTTCATCATGGTTTCCACAGGCTATATAGTGGTTTTAAGTCCTCTGGTTGCTACGCTGTATGTCATAGGTAATGAGGTCATCAGTGGGGTCGGTGCAGTTTCTCCCACCAACAGCTGGGCCACTCCACTTAGTGTGCACTTAACGAATACCTGCCATGCGGATCTGCGTTCCATGAAAGTCTGTTTCTGCCTGTCATACATGTCAGTCGCCCAGTAAGCACAGATGTTTATCTAAGAAGAATTCTGCTTTTGCAGGTCTGTCTTCAACTGCCTTAAGACTGGAAATTTACATGTGCCTGACCTGTTTTCAGTAATATTGCTAATTATTTTATTGTTTCCTGAAGTGGTAGAACTGACCTTGTCAGCTGATCTGTCAAAACCCAGTTCCAAGTTCCGGATGGTTCTCGTACTGAGTCTATGGAGATCCGCAATATCCATCATGTTTCTGTCACATTGTGTGAATTTCAGAGTGCCTCCAGACGACTCCAACAATTTTGTCTCAAAATTCGTCTTCTTTCCTGTTAACATATAAGGGTCTTCTTTCCTGTTAACATATAAGGCGCCGTTAATGTTAGAAATATTAATGCCTAGTATGTTCTCAACACTTATCTTTACAGCTTCGTCTCCAAAAAATGGCTTTGAGCACTATGGGACTTAATTTCTGAGGTCACCAGTCCCATAGAACTTAGAACTGCTTAAACCTAACTAACCTAAGGACATCACAAACATCCATGCCCGAGGCAGGATTCGAACCTGCGACCGTAGCGATCGCGCCGTTCCAGACTGTAGCGCTTAGAACCGCTCGGCCACCTCTGCCGGCGCTTCCTCTCCACGTCTTAACTTATTTGTACTTTGGTCACGAATAATTGGGGGATTGGGGGCGAAAGTGAATTTCATCATGTGTCTCTTAATTGACTACATCATTTTAGATCTTTTTATATTCCAAATATTGATGCAAATCTCAAGAAATTCTGGGAAGGGCCCTTACACTTACTCCACAGCAACACATTAAGTCTCAGCTGACGGTACTGCACAGGCGGTCCGCTCACCATCGCTAACTAATGCAGGCTGCTCAACTGAACTATCCGAGCACAATTCAAGATGCATATTAAGACGATTCTTTTTGCGATACTCAAGAAATTCTGGTTCAAGTCCTGTTCTGGTGAAATCTGTCAGTAGTCTCTACGTATTCAGTAACCGCTTCACTGTATATTAATTAAATTAAGATTGGGCAAACTGGAACTAGCCTGAACAACATTTCAAGCTCCTTCGTTTATGGAACACAACTTACATCATCCAACCTGGGAGCAGGCGATGTAAGTTGGATTGCGTATTTTAGGGTGCATAAAATATTTGAGACTTAATTGGAAGGTAGTCAGAGAGCACACAGGATAAGGTTAAGATTGTGGATGGGGCTATAAACAGTTACTTTGAGTTGCACAATCAAACACACAACTTTATTTTTCTAAGAACCACTTATTTACACATTGGCTTGAAAGATCAAACTAAACAATACGGCTGAAGGCCTAGTTAAAGAAAACACAAGCTCCCTTAATTGCTGCGAGAAAAACCCCTCTGTCATGGCTTGGGATACGAGGTTCGTCAACTCACCTCTACCTAACGGGTACACTAGTGACAATACTACTTGGTGCGGAACGCCAAAAGCAGCCGCATGTTGCTCAAGACGAACCAACAACCATAATAAGTTTCAACCTACTCAAGTCGGTCTACAACTAATTCAGTAATATCTCAAAAGAAATACGCCAGAGCATTAGGTAATTTGGTAAAAGACTTCTCAGAGAATATAACAACACCACCCCGGCTGGCTCCCAGTTCCCCCTTGACATAGGAAGTCACGCTCTTCAAACCTCTTCCCATCGAGTTCTAAAAATGTAAGCTTAAACTGCAATGTATTAACCAAAGACCTCAATTCGGTGGTTAATTTTTTTGGATGATCCTCCAAGCCTAACGTGCCTAAATCCGCGATCCAATTGGTTAGATGGACTGACTGTGCCGGCACCCTGTCTAACTGATTGCCAATAGGTTGAGTGCCTTCCAAAACAGTGGTGTCCTCAAGGCGACTAGTAGCCTGAAACAAAAATTCAGTGGCTGTTTCTGTCTCAAACACCACATCCAGCGTGATGTCAACCAGGTGAAGAATGGTAGCACGCAAACGGGCCACAAGTCCAGAACAATGCCCTCAATAGACTGGCACCTTATCGCCAACTCACAAACAAGGTGGTCCTTCCTCAACAGGCCGATCCCTGGGCACTGTCTGACCGCCGTTAAAATAAGTCATCTGAAACAATCAACAACCAAGACAATATGGTGCAACACTAACAGAAATACAATTCCAACCAACAGTAACTGTAATGGCAATATCACAGACTTAACCACGCCCTGCTACCACTTAAGACCTGATTGGTAGGTAGTCAGAGAGCCCATAGGATAAGGTTAACGTTGTGCATGGGGCCGTAAACAGTTACTGTGATTAGCACAATCAAACACAAAACCTTGTTTTCTAAGAACCACTTATTTACACATTGGCGTAAGAGATCACAACAAAGCAATATGGCTGAAGGCCCGGCTTAGCAATGAAAAGCAATTAAAATTAGAAGATAAAGAAAACTTGCAATGAAAACAATTAACGGCTGAAGGCCAACACTACACGTCTGAAGGACAACTATAATTAAGGCACATTAATAAAAATTTTCTTTTTTAAGAAAGAAAATTGCTTTAAAACTTACAGCAGAATGGTCGAAACCTGATTAACTTATAGAACAGCTGAAGGCCACAAAGAAATTTGAAACAACAGCTGAAGGCCTGAACAACAAGTCAGATAAATAATTTAGAACAAACCCTTTGCTACTTATAAAAAAATTTCCCTTCGAGAATACACACGGCTGAAGGCCTTATTATGGGGTTCACGCAAATCCTCGGCTGAAGGCCACAACTTAACGGCTTAGGGCCCGGATTACAAACAGTTCCATATAGAACAATTACTAACAAATAAAAAAAATTAAACAATCAATGCTCAAAATTTTAATTTAACATTGCTGAATGCCTTTATGTAATTTTTTTTTTAAAAAAGAGTTGAATTAATACACGGCCATAGGTCTCGCACAATACTTCAACTAAAATGAAAATCACAATTTAAAACAGACAGAGCAAGTGGTGCTCAGAAGTGTTCCAAGGGTCGACCTAAGAAGGTAGCTCAAACGTAAGGTGAGGTGAGACAGGCAGCCAAGAGGTGAAGTTAGGTAATCGGATGGCAAGCCAAACTTGGGACAGTTCAATGACCGACCAACTATTAAACCAATACCCTTCCTTCCGACCAGCCGCACAAAGATGGAGAATATCGGTCGAAGACGGAAAGTACGAACAGCACTATGGCTCCAGAAATTGGCGCCTGAAAACAGCCAGGGGAACAATAACCTCTCTAAGCAAATACGAACCAAACAACTTAAAAGGCTGTCGAACTACACGCCGTGCTGGGCAGCAACAACATGACTAGATAAAGGCACACTGCCTACAAACTACGCTAACGACCAGGGCAGGTAACTGGAGCGTTAATGGCCACAGGGCATGAAATACCACTGGGGCACCTCTCTGATAAGTAATAGTCAAATTAATAATTAATCAGAACATAGGAAGACGGCTGCAAGATTTTGACACCTTCAACACATCATACAATCCTGCTACCCCGAATGGCCAAGGGGCAACAACCGGCAAATGAGCGAAGAGATGTCATAACAGCTGACGTTTCATAACAGATTAACTGGTCACTCAACTTCAGCGTCCAGGTTCGGTGGGCAACGAACTTTTCGCTGTCGCAGCTAGTACCTCACTATCCAACAGTGCATGCACACCACCAGCGACCGCGGCCTGATTGCTCACCATGAAGGCTTGCTTCCTGCTCCGTCCCCACCGACTCACGAGCACACACAACACCACTCTGAAATACTAGCGGTCATACCAAAAATAGTATGACAGTACTAGTGTCGATATGCACTGCTGCTGCCACTCACACAGGCAAGCCAGCAACTTGGTCACGCCAGTAAGTAAACAAGACGCCACTCGATGTAAAAATGCCAAAGAACCAACGTCATGAACGCGAGCAGTACACGGCTCAATATTTTATGTGAGATCTTTATTTTGCTCATCCTTTAGTTTCTTTTCGAAAAGTAAATATCATTTCTATTCACAATACTGGCACTTACTGAACTACACTCATACTATAAATTCACAGAGTACTGCATTTGATGGCAACAGCACTCATACGACTTTGTCTGTTCAGAGTTGTTCATATATGAACATGAGCAAGTTTTGAGCCGGTTCCTGCGGAAGCGCTAGGCTAGGCTAGGCCATTTCCGCCCGGGCAGCCGCTGCGGCGCTGCGCGTGTGTGCGCCGGCGGCAGCGCAGTCAGCAGTCAGCGGCGTCAGAAGCAGAGGCTGAGCGGCAGCTCTGCGGAAGCGGCGGCCCGGCTAAATATGTAATGAGCAGTCTCCTGCGCGGCCCTGAAAGAGCACCCAGGTTGCGCGTCTGATCAAAGGCACTTCAATTTACCTCCCTGATGAAAAGGCAACTCAGATTCTTCGAGCCGGAAAACATACTTAAGGAGCCGCTTTGAGCTGCTCCTAGCGTGTTTCTCCTGACCCTCCCTCACCCACATGCATGCATATCCACATACTGCTCCGTTTTCGGCGGTAGCTCTTGTCGAAGTCTCAGACCCGGTGCACGTAACCGTGAAATTTGGGCAAATGGCCTTAAAGCTCGGAGGAACAGGGTGCACCCTCCACATCACTCAGACTATACAAGTCCCTGTGCGACGCACAGAAGTACCAGCTATACTGAAAAGGAGAATAAAACAGAAGATGAATATTCTAATACTTCGATATCTGTTAGAAAAATGGGATCTTACATCTTTTGCTTTCCTTTTCTTGCTCTCTGATTCACCTTAAGTTGAAAGTCCCTACTGCTTACATTTGGCGTATACACTTTTAAGTAGCTCATTTTAATATTTCAAGTACTTTTGTTGTGAGACACGATGTGACTACACGGATCTGCAAAACTTAAGGACGAGCTAGGTAATGTAAAATAACATGTTAGCGACTGATTGGAAAGGAATGTAAGTGCGGCAGCATGTTGCGAGAGATGTCCCAGTCGCGTACAGGATACCGGACTTCACATCACAATCATTGGGGAACTGGAAGAAGGATGAAGTGCGAGAGTGTAGCCTAGACGTTTGCTACTACACACAGCACTATTTCACGTGCACGGGTGTTTCGAACCACAGGCACTGCTGTCCGAATGAGAGGAGCTGGTCGACCAGGGTCATCAACAGCAGCAGATGGCTGGTTCAGATGGCTCTGAGCACTATGGGACGTAACTTCTGAGATCATTAGTCCCCTAGAAATTAGAACTACTTAAGCCTAACTAACCTAAGGACACCACACACATCCATGCCCGAGGCAGGATTCGAACCTGCGACCGTAGCGGTGGCGCGGTTCCAGGTTATAGCGCCTAGAACTGCCCGGGCACCCAGGCCGGCAGTAGCAGATGTCTGTAACTTTGTGCAACAAACAATGTAGGACCTACGTCAAACAGCGAGTGGAACTCCAACTACATTTTACAGGGTAGCAAAGAGCTCAATATCAGCATCCACAGACGCACGGTGACCGCATGGTGGTGACTTCTCTGCCCGACGTCTATTAACGTTGGGTTCCGCTGACACCCAAACGTTGGTGGGGCCGTTTGAGATGCTACCAGCAGCGCAATAGCGCCTGGACGAACGGCGAGTGGGGTCGCTTGCTAGTCTCGGATGAGAGCAGATTCAGTCTGAGTAGTGATTCTGGACGTACCCTAGTAAGGTGAGACACATCAACATTAATGCACCCAGGACCATTCTCGGATATGATCGTTTTGTTTGTCCAGGTGTTGTGGTGGGGGGAAGTGTGAAATACGTGACTCAGACCTCCCACGAACTGAGACGTGTGTGAAGAGCACGGTTGTAAGTGATCTACTCTGCGAAATTTTGACCGTGAATTTATATGATAACTTGATAAGGAAAAGCTTGATAAAGTAAATGTTAATTATTTAGACTATTCGTCAAAGGAACCAGTTTCATTTCCGAAGTTAACGGTAAAAAAGTGAGAATTTAGGAACGAACCGGAAAACAATACAAATCGCCAAAATCCCGTAACTAAGTTAGTAAATTATGATGGAATAGGTTGTACGTTTGCTCGTTTATAAATGTCAAAGCCAAATAAACTCGTACATAGTCTTGAGTATGTAGTAATATTACATTCTACTGAATGTAAACACAGTTCGCGTAGTTGGATAGCTGTAAAATTTGAAGTTAACAACGCTAGCGTGCCTTCTACGTATAGTGAAAGCATAGTCTTGCTATAATGATGGGCGGTTGGAATGTAATGGCTGATGTCACAATTTACGTGATTTACCACATACCTCAGTCAAATACTTAAATTTGCAAATTGAAAATAATGCGCACATCTATAAAACACATCTCACCAAAAGATACGCAGAAAACACCTGCAATAACAAATACAATAATGTAATACAGGAACGTGGAGAAGGTAAATAGCACTGATTCATGTTAATCGTCGGTCGACGCATGTTACAGTCTTTACAGAAACTTCATTTCTTTAAGAAAAAAAAAATCTGGTAAACCTTGTTACAAAAGAAAAAGAAGTTGCAACTGAAACGATATCAGATGTTCTGAGTCTTAACAAGGGGAGGGCGTTTTGAGTTGCAGCATACCTGTGTGTGTGTGTGTGTGTGTGTGTGTGTGTGTGTGTGTGTGTGTGTGTGTATGTGAGTGTCTGTGTGTGGTCGGTGAGTTACGGCGCCCACGGCAGTTCGTCATGATGGCGGCGTAATTCAAGTAGCTCCATCAGTCATTAAATGGCAATGAACACATCCTCTTGTTTGGTATAGGATTCTACAGACGATAATACTATCTTTCATTTCATTCCTTTGGTTGCAGACTACTCGAACGTAGTAACTGTCAATGCAACGATTCAAGATCATATTTGTTAGTCTATAACGTTTCTTCCAAACGCATTCCTGTTATTAACGTTCCGTACACAGGTTTTAATAGGTGTAATATGCATTTCATCCCGCCAGTAGTAAATTCATCGTTTTGGCGAAAACAGTACCATACAGTACCGTTCACAAAGTTGCAAATAAAATGAAGATTTTTGAGGCACACTAGTTTGTGCAGTTCAGCTAGATGCAAACAGTTTGGTTATAACAACGAAAACCACTGCTCATCCGCATGTGCTTTGTTACTGCCGTTCATACCACTCCACGGATCCTGAAGTATTTTAACATTGTAACCTTCAGTCTAACCTTTTCATTCATTATATGCATGTTAAAACGTAGTACGAACTGTGTCCAGAACAGAAAAACTCGATTGTGAACTTCCGTGTGGTTTCATCCGACGCCGTATTACCACGATTCACGAAGATCAAACGTAAGTTGAAATTTAGCATACTAACTTAATAACACTCATGTAACAGTATAAATATTGCAAAATTTAGATAAACTTCATAATATACACTCCTGGAAATTGAAATAAGAACACCGTGAATTCATTGTCCCAGGAAGGGGAAACTTTATTGACACATTCCTGGGGTCAGATACATCACATGATCACACTGACAGAACCACAGGCACATAGACACAGGCAACAGAGCATGCACAATGTCGGCACTAGTACAGTGTATATCCACCTTTCGCAGCAATGCAGGCTGCTATTCTCCCATGGAGACGATCGTAGAGATGCTGGATGTAGTCCTGTGGAACGGCAAGCCATGCCATTTCCACCTGGCGCCTCAGTTGGACCAGCGTTCGTGCTGGACGTGCAGACCGCGTGAGACGACGCTTCATCCAGTCCCAGACATGCTCAATGGGGGACAGATCCGGAGATCTTGCTGACCAGGGTAGTTGACTTACACCTTCTAGAGCACGTTGGGTGGCACGGGATACATGCCGACGTGCATTGTCCTGTTGGAACAGCAAGTTCCCTCGCCGGTCTAGGAATGGTAGAACGATGGGTTCGATGACGGTTTGGATGTACCGTGCACTATTCAGTGTCCCCTCGACGATCACCAGAGGTGTACGGCCAGTGTAGGAGATCGCTCCCCACACCATGATGCCGGGTGTTGGCCCTGTGTGCCTCGGTCGTATGCAGTCCTGATTGTGGCGCTCACCTGCACGGCGCCAAACACGCATACGACCATCATTGGCACCAAGGCAGAAGCGACTCTCATCGCTGAAGACGACACGTCTCCATTCGGCCCTCCATTCACGCCTGTCGCGACACCACTGGAGGCGGGCTGCACGATGTTGGGGCATGAGCGGAAGACGGCCTAACGATGTGCGGGACCGTAGCCCAGCTTCATGGAGACGGTTGCGAATGGTCCTCTCCGATACCCCAGGAGAAATAGTGTCCCTAATTTGCTGGGAAGTGGCGGTGCGGTCCCCTACGGCACTGCGTAGGATCCTACGGTCTTGGCGTGCATCCGTGCGTCGCTGCGGTCCGGTCCCAGGTCGACGGGCACGTGCACCTTCCGCCGACCGCTGGCGACAACATCGATGTACTGTGGAGACCTCACGCCCCACGTGTTGAGCAATTCGGCGGTACGTCCACCCGGCCTCCCGCATGCCCACTATACGCCCTCGCTCAAAGTCCGTCAACTGCACATACGGTTCACGTCCACGCTCTCGCGGCATGCTACCAGTGTTAAAGACTGCGATGGAGCTCCGTATGCCACGGAAAACTGGCTGACACTGACGGCGGCGGTGCACAAATGCTGCGCAGCTAGCGCCATTCGACGACCAACACCGCGGTTCCTGGTGTGTCCGCTGTGCCGTGCGTGTGATCATTGCTTGTACAGCCCTCTCGCAGTGTCCGGAGCAAGTATGGTGGGTCTGACACACCGGTGTCAATGTGTTCTTTTTTCCATTTCCAGGAGTGTAGAACAAAGGATAAGTATGCTAGACCATCAAAGATATATGTACAGAATAAAAGTAGGCAAATGTACAATATTTACCAATGTCGTGACCAGCATAGGAGCATGTTCCAGAGCGTTCACTGACGTCCGTGGTGACTCCTCATCCTCCTAAGAACCGTGTACTGTCTTGTGCCGCGATGACTTCCATGTAATATTTTAGTTTGAATAAAATTGTCGTTATTGTTCGTCTAGTAGCGTATTTCAATTGCCTTGTGTAATGTAGTATATTATGCTGCAGCACATTTTTCTGTGTACGATCCAAGTATCTTCGAACTACAAAAGGCAGTTTCATGAAAACCAAAGAACCGTCGCAGCACAACGTGTCAAGACAGTTACCCCAGTGGGAGAGGAGATGGTCCATTCCAGTTTCATGTAACGCGATTTGCAGCACGGGATTAGCCGAGCGGTCTTAGGCGCTACAGTCATGGACTGTGAGGCTGGTCCCGGCGGAGGTTCGAGTCCTGCCTCGGGCACGCGTGTGTTTGTTTGTCCTTAGGATAATTTAGGTTAAGTAGTGTGCAAGCTTAGGAACCGATGACCTTAGCAGTTAAGTCCCCATTGTAACGCGGTTTGCCGCTGACGGATTCGCAACCGTGCTATCTGTTGCATTTCCTCATTTTAATAAAACCGGCGTCCACGAAAGTCTCTCTTCCGGTCTCCAGAGATGTGAAAATCACATGGTGAAAGTTTCGGGCTGTATGGAGGATGCTTCAGTGTGTCCCACTTTAATCGCTGAACTACCTTCGTCCAGTTGGCAGTGTGGGAGCGGGGAATTGTAGTTCAAATGGTTCAAATGGCTCTGAGCACTATGGGACTTAACTTATGAGGTCATCAGCGCCCTAGAACTTAGAACTACTTAAACCTAACTAACCTAAGGACATCACACACATCCATGCCCGAGGCAGGATTCGAACCTGCGACCGTAGCAGTCTCGCGGTTTCGGACTGAGCGCCTTAACCGCGAGACCACCACGGCCGGCGGGAATTGTAGTACAACATTTTGATTCCGTCCAACATTATTCCGACAGCCAGAGAAAAAAGGGAAAAGCCAACGGTGGAGATATCCCACGTCTCCTTCGCCAAAGAATTCTAAAGCTATTCACACAAGTTCCGATAAGGTCACGATCACCTTCTTCCACTGGACGTGCGATAAGAACGGTGACGTCACTGATGACAGTGCCCCCAAAGCAGTTATGAAACACGGCTTTCCGAAACTCCTTCACCAAAGAAGACGAAGTAAATATTCCAGAATTCCAACAAAGAACAACTGCGAAGATGAGAAACATAGAAGTAGATACCTTCGGTGTGGCAATGCAGCTTAAATCACTTAATAAAGACAAGGCTTCCGGTAAAAATGGTATACAAGTCAGATTCCTCTCAAAGTATGCACATGCAATAGCTCCATATTTATCAATAATATACAACCTCTCGCTCACAGAAAGTTCCATACCTAAAGACTGGAAAGTTGCTGAGGTCACACCAGTATCCAAAAAGAGAAATAGGAATTACAGGCACGTATCACTAGCGTCGATTTGCAGCAGGGTTTTGGAACGTACACTGTATTCGAACATTATGAAGTACCTCGAAGAAAACGATTTACTACCGGCCGCTGTGGCCAAGCGGTTCTAGGCCCTTCAGTCCGGAACCACGCGGATGCTACGGTCGCTGGTTCGAATCCTGCCTCGGGCATGGATGTTTGTGATGTCCTTATGTTAGTTAGGTTTAAGTAGTTCCAAGTTCTAGGGGAATGATGACCTCAGATGTTAAGTCTCATAATGCTCAGAGCCATTTGAACCAATTTGAACTTAGCCGTTAGGCTAACTGGTATAGCTCCTTTGTGAGATATTTTCATAATTCATTTTGTATACTGCTGATAGATTACAACGATTTGCAAGTATGAAGAAAGCGTATTATCAAAACATGATTAGAGCCACACATTAAAATCCGAATATGTTTCAAGACATTCTATAATGAAACGTTTGACTTCCGTGACTTTGCAGTGTCGTAGGAATCTAACTGACAGCGCCAAAACGTACCTGACGAGTTTTTTTGTGGTATCTTTTGATTTTGTTACGCTATTTAGTATTCTTGTACGATAATAACAAAGCCTACATCATAACGTGTAATCGCTCCCCACCCCCTCCCCCCCCCCCCCACAACAATTGGTCAAGCAGTGTTATCATTAAACAGCAATCAGCATCTTTCCCTTAAAGAAGAAGAAAAATGTACGGTACTGTATTATTTACGCGTAGAAAGACACAGCCAAAAAATTTATACAGTGTCTTAATGCAGAAAAAATACATGTATCACACACCGGAACAAGGAAACTCTTAGGCACGGAGAAAACGGAGGAATGAAATCAGACGGAATGTACTTTCTGCAAAGCGAGCGACTGCGTTTGCGGCGAAGGCGGAGAACTCGCCAATCTAAATATACATGAGGAGGCCGCGGCGGAGGGCCCTTCAGGGAAATCTTATTCAAAGTATTGAGCTCTCGAGGCTATAATCTTCCCGCTGCGAGGAAATAGAATACATACATACTGCACGAACAATACGTCCGACTGCCTATTCGTTCTCCAGGAACATAACAAGATATTTTGGCAGACATTCACGCATTTCAAAGGGTCATTTCGTACAATTGCCGAAGATGCAGCATACGTCGATATAAGTGCTTTTAAAAAGCTCTGCCTATCGAAGTAGCGGTGCGACACGCATACCAGAACAACAGTCGCTCAACGCATTGAGCAATCAACGCCTGAAATTGCGTAAACTGAAACATTCTGTCTGTAACAATTTTACTGTTTCTATCTCACATCAGTGAAGAACGTCCTACCATATGGGCGAAACATTACACTTCACGCGAATTAAGGTTAAAAACGGGTATACTACGACAGAAGGATTTCGAGAGCAAAGCTTAATTATGTGAGAGAATAATTTCGAAAGCTTTAATGATTTCATATATGATTCCATATCCCAGTCGGAACCTTCCAGAATCTCACTAAATCTCTTCCTTAATGTTTCGCCCTACAAAAGGTGGTTATTCAGGCTTTTAACACCTGATCACATTAATGTGACTGGACTGTATATGATTACTTGTATCACATTATTACTATACATGCGTATATACTACGCAAGCTACTGGTCAATGCGAGCGGAGGGCAATAGCAACGATTTCCTGTCATGTTCTAGTCACCTGTACAGGGAACGAAAAGTAACTATCTATATGCCTCTGTGCATGACCTAATCTGTCTTCTCTTATTCTTATGATCCCTGCGCGAGAGAAACGACGGTGGCAATTTAACTGTCGAAGAATCTTCCACGAATACCAGTTCTCTGAAGTTACCCAACATGGTATTGCGATGAAAACAGCACTCTTCTTTCAACGAATCTCATTTAAGTTCCCTGAGCACCTCTGTTACATTTTCGTGTGGACTACGCATACCTGTAGCAGTGAATCTTTTTGAATTTGTTCGTTGGCAGCTGTCATACCCACTTAACAAGGATCCAAACACTGGAAAAACAATCTGGAATTTGCCCCAGTTGAGACTTACACTGTTCCGCTAGCAGTTCGTCAGTTATTTGCATGAGAAGACTTATTGTATAGTGCTTCAGGACTACATCACTCTGCTCTACCTTTACGATGTATAAAGTCTGTCCAGGGGACATGGCGGGCCCATGAGTACCGACCGTCGAGGAACATTTTGGTTTCTTAAGCACGGTGGTGTAGAATGGTGAACGCTTCCTTACATATAGTAAGGATGTCAAGGTAGAGAGCCGGTTTCCGTCGTTGATTTCTCTGACAGGAAATAGGATAACGGTTGACCAATTGAATAAAGTGGTGCAGACATCTAGCAAAGAACCCGTCACTACTACCTATCAGCCGCCACAAAAAGAATTACACTCCATTATACCGGTCCTAGATATGGGAGACATACATGACAACACGTTAAAAATGTATGACTGGTATACACTCCATAACTAAAATGCAGCTATGCGGCAAAATTCCTGTCCTGGCAACTGCATTGTCCATTGGTTAGTCTGTGAACGACGGAGACTCGTATTTCATTGGAGCGATCAAAGTTTACATTTTTCCAATTCGTAGTGACCCCACGCATTTTTGATGAACAGGTATCGGTCAAAAATTCGTTGGAGAAAACTCGAAAAAAGAAAGTCTTTCTCATATTTTAGAAGTTGTTTTACTATTATGTAATGAGGAAATACATATGCCATGGTAGCTTTGCTGCTAATTGGGAGCATAAGTGCCTAGACTGCTATGGTTATGTGACTCAGTACCGCGCTGCTTTTCTGTGGCTATGTTGGAAGCCACTGAACTAACATCACGGTGACTGCCGTATTCACATGGAGTATCATGTCCAGCGCCCAGATTGACAGTTTTGAGGTCGAACTGCACTCTTCCTTCCCGTTAGGCAACTGATCCTTGACCGTGTTCCCTTTTGAAACTGCAGAAAATCTGCTCTGGCAGCGCATAGTGCCAACATATTGAATAGAAGCCAATTTAAGATGTAAGAAGCAATCATCATCAACCTCACGTCATATTTTAAGGGAATAAAGACACGCTTGTAAGACACCAGTCCCCGCAATCGATCCTACGCAAAAATTTTGGACACAATTCTGACAGTACGCAGTTCTGCCCTTCTAAAAGTGCAGCTTGTAAACTTTCGAGCGCACTGATCGTCACTCGCTCCGTCCCACTGCAGCCGCCTAGAGTCCGAGCCTGAAGTACTGCACAGAGACGTGAGAGAGAAGTTTGTCAAATAATGCTTTGACATTGGCAACGTATTTCGTTAATTGTGTCAAAATGTTCGGGATCCAACCGCAGTTGTTGCCAGAAATACCTTTACTCTGAGCATCTTTACGTTGCGCTTCACAGATACAATGTAAACTAATGAAAAAAAATTTTGTGTGTCAATGAAAAAGTAGCGTAGTGCTATTTGGCTACCAACATCGCTGAGGTGCGTTATTTTCTTTGAATTCTAATGCTGTCAAATCTAAGATTAGATACATTTGTAGAAGATTCGCTATTCCTCAAAGTGATTTTTGGTAAGATTAATTTGTAAACCGAAAATCATTAACATCCTTTCATAAAAATTGTTCGGTTGCTTAAGTTTATTAATTTTTATTTTGAGGCGTGTATTTATCAGCAGAGTATCAATAGGAGAATGTTGTTAAAATATTATTTAATGTACAAAGTGTGACATATTATATACTCATATTATTAATTACTTTTTCTCGTAGAATAACATTTACTCTTGGACAAGATATTAAAAAAACCTTAGGCAGATATATTTATCCTCCCAACCCTCTTCTGTCGCTCTCAACATTCCGCGAATAGGTGGGCTCCAGTTGTCACTTTGCTGTAATGAGAGAGAATCAGATGCGCCAGCAGTCGCAGCATGCTGACGTTACCTGAAAAGGCGCTTTTAATGAAAGCTGTATTATCAGACGGGTGAAAGATCTCTTGCGCGGGTCGTTTGGTGATGATCGTGTGCTCAGCCACCACTTTCGTCATGCTTGGCCTCCAAGGTCCCAGACCTCAGTCCGTGCGATTATTGGCTTTGGGATTACCTGAAGTCACAAGTGTATCGTGATCGACCGACATCTCTAGGGATGCTGAAAGACAACATCCGACGTCAATGCCTCACCATAACTCCGGACATGCTTTACAGTGGTTTTCACTACATTATTCCTCGACTACAGCTATTGTTGAGGAATGATGGTGGAGATATTGAGCATTTCCTGTAAAGAACATCATCTTTGCTTTGTCTTACTTCGATATGCTAATTATTGCTATTCTGATCAGATGAAGCGTCATCTGTCGGACATTTTTTTTACTTTCGTATTTTTGTGGTTCTAATAAAACCACACGTCATTCCAAGCATGTGTGTCAATTTGTACCTCTCTTTCTATATCATTCCATGATTTATTTAGTTTTCAAATTTATACTGACTTTTTGATCATCCGGTATATGCGAATGAGAGAAAATTTGCTAGTCAAAAGCCGGCCGCTGTGGCCTAGCGGTTCTAGGTCCTTCAGTCCGGAACCACGCTGCTACTACGGTCGCAGGTTCGAATCTTGCCTCCGGCATATATGTGTGTGATATCCTTAGGTTAGTTAGGTTTAAGTAGTTCTAAATCTAGCGGACTGATGACTTCAGATGTTAAGTCCCATAGTGCTTAGAGCCATTTGAACTATTTGCTAGTCGAAAGGAACAACACGTGCGACAGTTTTCTATATAATGAGCTGGGCTGTAATCGTGAATCAAAAAGCACCCCCTTAGACAACTTCTCGCGACGCTTCGTCTTGACAGCCTCTCGTGACTTCCTCGGGATACTTCGGTACTATGATCTTGCGATTGTCTGCCACATACTACCATAATCTGTTGACACCACTGTTGGCTCTCTCATAAAATACTCAGCGTCACCTTGCCCGATGATTGTGTTTCGTGTTTTTCGGCGGTGATGAATCCACGTGTTCCCACTGATTGCTTTACTCCTTCGCCCTGAGGTCATACTGATACACGTAGAAATCGCCATGGTGATTAGGTGGTTAAGACGTAATCTCGGTCGGTTGACACAGCTTCAAAATTTCCGTTGACACCTATGTTCGGCTATCTTTTTGAATGTTTGTGAGCGCTCGCGAACCTCAGCGGGCGGCGGCCTCCGACATGTCCAGAATGTCGTTCACGTTATTCTCACTGTTTCCTCTATCGCCTAAAGTGTGATACGCCGGTGCTACAGCACCAGTGCCTGTGCTTCTTCTCCGATTCACATTTTTCTCGCAGACACATGAGCTATCACTTCATTGTTTATCATTCAGACTTGTTTCAGTAGATTGGAAGTGTCTACATCATCTAATAACTGTTTCACATGACGGTGTATTGCACGCTTGCATCAACTCAGCGTGGATTTTTCCAGCGTCGTTACCTTTTAAATACAGAATTACCGCTCGATTAAAACTCGTGTTATTAACTGCTCACTTTAAAATGCACATACTTGTAACACAAAGTCCTACAAGAGCGGGTGTTATTATGAACGCGTGCGAATCGTTCTGTTAAGTAAACGGTCACATTGGTAACTAGAACCTCCCATTATATACAGGCTTTCATTCTCATAAATTTGGCTTTCGGACCGCAGCCATCCAAGGTTACTTAACCAACTCATCGGAATTTTTTCTCACTTGAACATAAACAAATTTAGAAATGATTCCGATTCAAAATTAATAAATATTAGCACAAGAGCACTTGGCCATTAAACATAGGACACTAGAAACACACATGGAAAAATTGGTTAATACAGATGACAGAAAGACCGATCTCACATGTTGCAACGAAGGAATTAGCAACACAGGAAGGTCTCCTGGTGCAGGAAGCTGTAACGAAAGACAACACATTCGGTCCTGTAGTGATATGAGATGCCATACCTCATTCACGCACAAAATTGTATTACATAACGCTAATGAGCAGCGAAAAAGCAAAACGACAGTGAATCTTTCAAATTATGAAAATATCTTTCTAACAACTATCTGCTTTTAATGTAATCCGGATATTAACCGTAGGTTTTCATCGCGAAACAGTGTTGAAATACTGTACTTTTTCTAACTTTCGAAAGACGACATTGCTGCCGTTCTGACTTAAAATTAAGTTATCTTGTACCAAGTGCTATAATATCATCAGCTCAGCGCTAAAGAACAGATTTGCCTTAAACACTGAGGTGACAAATATCGTGTCTCATCTCCTCTCGCGGGCGTAGTGCAGCAACTCGTAGTGGTATGGGCTCAACAAGTCGTTGGAAGTCTCCTGTAGAAATACTGAGCCATTCTGCCCTTATAGCCGTCCACAACTGCGAAAGTGTTGCCGGTGCAGGATCTTGTGAACGAACAGACTTCTCCATTACGTCCCACAAATGTTCAATGCGATTCATATGGGGAGATATGGGTGGTCGTATCATTCGTCCGAATTGTCTGGAATGTTCTTCAAGCCAGCCACGAACGAGTGTGTCCCGATGACAAAGACACAGCAACTTGAGAACATGAAATCCACGAATGGCTGCAAATAGTCTCCAAGTAGCGGAACATAGCCATTTCCAGTCAATGATCTGTTTAGTTGGACCAGACGACCCAGGCCATTCTATGTAAACCCTATGCAGCCACCATCAACTTACACATTGTTTTCTTGACAACCTGTGTCCGTGGGTTAGTGGGGCACACGCAACACTCGAACCCTACCATCCACTCTTAAAAACTGGAATCTGGACTCATCTGACCAGACTACGGTTTTCCAGTCATCTATGGTCCACCCGATATGGTCACGAGCCCTAGACAGACCCTGCAGTCGATGTAGTGCTTTTTTTAAAGGCACCTCGTTGATCGTTCATCGTGCGTCCCACATTTATTTCTGTGGTTATTCAAGCAGTCTTGGTTGTATGTTAATACTGGCAACTCTATGCAAACGACGCTGCTCTCGGTCGTTAACTGAAGGCCGTCGGCCACTGTGTTGTCCGTGTTGAGAGGTAATGCCTGAAATCTGATATTTTCTTCACGCTCTTGACGTGCATCTCAGAATATTGAATTCTCTAGCGTTTTCCGAAATGGAATATCCTATGTGTCTCGCTCCAGCTACCATTCCGAGTTCAGAGTCTGTTAATTCCCGTCTTTTGGCCATAATCATGCCGTAAACCTTTTCACATGAACCACCTGAGTTCAAATGACAACCCCTCCCCCTCCCCTCCAAAAATGGTTAAAATGGCTCTGAGCACTATGGGACTTAAAATCTATGGTCATCAGTCCCCTAGAACTTAGAACTACTTAAACCTAACTAACCTAAGGACATCACACAACACCCAGTCATCACGAGGCAGAGAAAATCCCTGACTCCGCCGGGAAACGAATCCGGGAATCCGGGCGCGGGAAGCGAGAACGCTACCGCACGAGCACAATCTGCGGACCCCCCCCCCCCCCCCCCTTTCCCCTTTCGCCACACGGTGACTGCCCTCTTATACCATATGCACGCGATACTTGAGCAGTCTGCGTGTGTGCATATCGCTATCCGAATGAATAAAAGAACATCTCTTCTATTACTAACTGACAGTCAGTGGTTTTAGATATCATTTAAAACTTTTATTCTGTGTGTAGGTGCCACTGACTTCTATTCTCATTCCTTCTTCCATTAATACAACGCTCGCTTAACACCGTCCTGGATTGTAGCACGTGGTTAAAAGTTTTATGTTCAACACAGCCAGCTATCCAGCTATAGAGGTTGTTACAGTTTGACTGTTGGTAAAACACTTTTGTCATTTCGTCTCCACCTTCCCCTCCACTCACATTACACTTATATTGGCTCGCCGCAACGTAGTGGATAAGTTCTGTAACAGCTCTTGGTAATAAATACTAAAACATACAGAGTAGAAGACGAAGACATTCGAAGAAAATAAAGAAAATGAAAAATGACGCACTATGAAGGAATTATTCGAATGAGACAGGAATCGATAGAAGTGAGGTACATGTGCAGACAAACAAATGATTACAATTTCATAAAACTGGGGTGATTCGTTCAAAAGGGAAAGCTTCACAAATTGAGAAAATCAGTAACCCGTTGGGTCACCCGTGATCATTTTGGAAGCTGTTACTTGTTTTGGCACAGATTGACAGAGTTGTTCGATGTCCTCCTGCGGGATATCGGGCCAAATTCTGCCCACTTGGCGTGTTAGATAGTAAAAATCTAGAAATGTACGGAGGGCGCGATCTGTAATGCTCCATACGTCTCAATGGAGAACTGCTTAGCGTTCGGTCACTGCCAACCATGTTAAGGTTTGAGGCACGTCAATTTTCAGAATCTAGATGGCCAATGATCCGTCGTGAGGATAAGTTCACTTTTTGTTCTTACGCCCGAGTGTTTGTAGTGGCCGTACTTCTTTTGTTAATTTGTGGTGTCTATTAAATGTATTTGTGACATACTGTGATTGCAAAAATGCCAGAATCACAAACACGAGCAATTACGACGCAGAAACCAACTGATTCTTTGATGAAAATAGGTTAAAAAAATGGTTCAAATGGCTCTGAGCACTATGCGACTTAACTTCTGAGGTTATCAGTCGCCTAGAACTTAGAAACAATTAAACCTAACTAACCGAAGGACATCACACACAACTATGCCCGAGGCAGTATTCGAAACTGCGACCGTAGCGGTCGCTCGGTTCCAGATTGTAGCGGCTAGAATCGCACGGCCACTCCGGCCGGCTGAAAATAGGTGGCGTAACTGTAACAGTCACTAGAAAGAGCAGGGGAAAGCAAGGGTCCAAGAACTCCAAATCACAATGTCGAGTAAATTACTGTAATACCAAACAAACCTATGTGCCTAACGTAGCTTTAATTGAAATTAGTCCCACAGAATGTGATAGAAGTAGACAAATGAACAGGTCAATAAAATTCTCAGCCTCGTTCCATACTAACACTATGTTTTAGTATTTTCCGTCTTCCTATGTAGGATGTCAGCTACTTAAGTAAATAATTATGAACCAGAGATCTCCCAGTACTTCTTTCTCTGTCGGTGAATCCTGTTTTCGTCACATACAGCGAGGCGTATGTTTCGTTTTAGGAAGCGTAGACAAGCCACTTCAACACACATCCGTCTCAGACTTTGCAGACACGCAAGCCTCGTGATTTCTCTCCTCGCTTCAGTGTCTCAGCACCGCTGCCAGCGGCAGCTAGTGCTGAAAGCTGATTCGACGCCCGTTTAGCCCATCTCAGTCGCAATACACACGTGACCTCGGCAGAGAGCCACTTGACGGGCCAAAATTTCGAAGTCGTGCCAGCCGGGCAGTCGGGTTCCCGGGCAGGGGCGTCGTCCTGTGGGAATTCCGGGAGCGCAGGGCGATGGTGCGCGTCACTCGCCTGTCCAATAACAGTCGCCGGGTCGGCGTCGCGACGCAGACGCCGACGCCGACGCCGCGGGCTGCGGCGCCGCTCTTTGTGCCACCAGGACCGAGGACTGCTGCGGGGCCGATGACGCGGCCGCTCACTGCTGTCTGGGACTCTAGAGGAGGACCTGTGTGTCATCGCAATCCGTGTCATCCGGGAAAGGCACGCAGAATACACCGATACAGCGGTTTCTCCGCTTAGGACTCCTTGACAAATAATAAGCACATCGGGCTAAATATTATTTTCTGGAAAACGACAAGGAGTCCACAAGACCAGTAATCTCTTAAGGCTTGCCATATTCTGCTCGAACCATTAACGGATGTCGATTGCTACATTTGACTCCCAGTTCGAATACACTGCCTGAAAAAAAAGTACCATAGCAGTCTGTTTTCAAGAAGATCTTGACCTTGAGTGTCAGGTTAACACTGATAAGGTCATACGGCGTCAGGGTACCCTCTTGGGCTCCTTCATGCCTCACTCTTTCTCCCCATGGAACCACAAGGAATTGATCAAGATCACCCAGTGAATCAGCCAGAAAATTGCGTGCCTCCCAGGGCAACCTCCAGTCCCTCCTTTCCTCACCACATTCCCCCCTCTCTCTCTCTCCTTCTCACCCCTCTAGACCAACGAAGATGAATCAGCCCCTCCACACTGGGAACTGAATGTAAGTTACACAACTGACTTGGTGTTCACCCTGGGTAACGTCGATCAGTTCCCAGTAGTTCTTTAGGGGAGAGTGAATAGGTGCAACATGGAACCCAAATGACCAGCCTGATATATGATGTCCTTGTCAGTGTAACCTGTAAGTCAAGGTTGTCTTGAACATACACTGCTACCCTACTAAATTATGTAACATACAAAAGCCGTGGCCAGAAAGCAATGCAACTTCGTACATGTATATATCATCAGTCGATAAGTGTAGGGTGCAGTGCTCCTTGACAGGTAGAGCAATCACCAGAGTGTATTAGCGTTGTTCATGTTTAGTGTTGTTACCAAGCCTGGTAGGGTGTATAAAGAGCGTGAACGGCACCAGACATTGAGTGATCACTGTGAAGGACACAGATGCGTCTCATACTCGATGGAGGCAGCTTTTCAGCACATGACAGAGTTTGAAGGAGCCCCTATTCTTGGTCTCCATTTGGTCAGTTGATAGAATCTCACAGTATCCAGATTAGTGATGCATTAAGAAGTGATAGTGGCTCATTGCTGCGCTACACAAAAAGGTGAGGTTAGGCATCCTTTTTGTCAAGTTTACTATCGACCACGTTTGACCACCATAAGGGAAAACCTCCATATTGTGCAACTAATGTAATCTCTGCAACATTCTGTCTCATCCTGCATCATTGCTCGGAGCTCAGCAGCAGCCAGACAAAGAAACTACTGTACCATATGTATGTTGTTATTAATATAACAATGCAAATGACTGCGTCTGGAGTGGTATCATGACCGAGAAACATTGTCCTCATGCATTACTACTTACCTGACTGCTTCATGGTGCAATTTTTCAACATGACAATGGTAGCGCACATATGTCATGTGGCTCTGTGAACTTCCTGAGCCTAGTAAGATGCACCCATGGCTACCAATGGCCGCACATCAATTCTGTCCCAGTGCCAGTGGTCAGACTAGCAAGGCCAGTTACTGCAGTTGTCAGCCAGCTTGTCTCAGGAGGGGACTCAATGTCTGTATCACACCATTCCCAACCGAATGTGTGCTGGCATCCAGACCAGATTGGGTGCAACTTCTTACTGATAAGTGGGCTCTTTCGTCCGAGTTGTTTGTACACTTAATTCGACCTTATAAACGCTGAAATAACGTCACATATCGTCTCAACCTGTGGAGTTTAGTTTTTTGTCCTCTTCCAATTCTGGGAGCTTTACTTTTTTTGTCAGGAAAGGTAGTCACAGACATTCGCCTTGGGTTTAAGATCAAGCTAATTGGGATTAGAGTTGGGACAACTCGAGGTACTGAACCGGGTTAACTCGGGTGTAGGGGATTTCATGTCTTTCCGAGTTAGGTTGTTACTAACTCGAGCCGTGTTTACGCTGTGCGCTAGGGTCGGCGCTCTCGATGACGGTTTCGCGAGAGATTAGTTTACTGTCGTCGCAGCGACAGAATCCGAGTCTATGCCTATAGGGCGGGACGTCACTCACTGATCTTAAAATGTGCAGTTTCTTAATATGATTTTCTTTTTCATCGAGATTCATGAAGTATTTGATAAGTGTTACTTACAAGTGGATCTATGTAGAACAATATCGTTGCAACTCGTAAATATGCAGGCCTATAAGAGTCGTCCATTGATCGTGACCGGGCCAAATATCTCATGAAATAACCGTCAAACGAAAAAAACACAAAAATTAAACTTCACTAGCTTGAAGGGAGAAGCCTGATGGCGCTATGGTTGACCCTCTAGAAGGCGCTGCCATAGTTCAAACGGATATTAACTGCGCTTTTTAAAATTAGGAACCCTCATTTTTTTATTACATATTCGTGTAGTACGTAAAGCAATATGAATGTTTTAACTGGACTATTTTTTTTCGCTTTGTGATAGATGGCGCTGTAAAAGTCGCAAACATATGGCACACAGTTTTAGACGGATAGTTATTAACAGGTAGGTTTTTTAAAGTAAAATATATAACGTAGGTACGTTTGAACATTTTATTTCGCTTGTTACAATGTGATACATGTACCTTTGTGAACTTATCATTTCTGAGAACGCATGCTGTTACAGCGTGATTACCTGTAAATATCACATTAATGGAATAAATGCTCAAGATGATGTCCGTCAATCTCAATGCATTTGGCAATACGTGTAACGGCATTCCTCTCAACAACGAGTAGTTCGCCGTTCGTGATGTTCGCACATACACTGAAAATGTGCTGACGCATGTTTTCAGGCGTTGTCGGTGGATCACGATAGCAAATATCCTTGAATAGAAAGAAATCCGGGGACGTCAGATCCGGTGAACGTGCGGGCCATGGTATGGTGCTTCGACGACCAATCCACCTGTCAAGAAATATGCTATTCAATACCGCTTCAACCGCACGCGAGCTATGTGCCGGACCTCCATCATGTTGGAAGTACATCGCCATTCTGTCATGCAGTGAAACATCTTGTTCTAACATCGGTAGAACATTATCTAGGAAATCAGCATACATTGCATCATTTAGATTGCCATCGATAAAATGGGGGCCAATTATCTTTCCACCCATAATGCCGCACCATACATTAACTCGCCAAGGTCGCTGTTGCTCCACCTGTCGCAGCCATCGTGGATTTTCTGTTGCCCAGTACTGTATATTATGCCGCTTTACGTTACCGCTGTTGGTGAATGACGCTTCATCTATAAATAGAACGCGTGCAAAAAATCTGTCATCGTCCCGTAATTTCTCTTGTGCCCAGTGGCAGAACTGTACACGACGTTCAAAGTCGTCGCCATGCAATTCCTGGTGCATAAAGATATGGTGCGGGTCCAATCGATGTTGACGCAGCAATCTCACCACCGACGTTTTTGAGATTCCCGATTCTCGCGCAATTTGTCTGCTATTGATGTGCGGTTTAGCCGCGACAGCAGCTAAAACACCTACTTGGCCATCATCATTTGTTGCGGGTCGTTGTTGACGTTTCACACGTGTCTGAACACTTTCCGATTCCTTAAATAACTTAACTATCTCGCGAACGGTCCAGACACTTGGATGATGTCGTCCAGGATACCGAGCAACATACATAGCACACGCCCGTTGGGCATTTTGATCACAACAGCCATACATCACCACAATATCTTTTCTGCACTTGGTAAACGGTCCATTTTAACACGGGTAATATATCACGAAGCAAATACCGTCCGCACTGGCGGAATGTTACGTGGTACCACGTACTTATACGTTTGTAACTTAGTACAGCGCCATCTATCACTAGACGAAAAAAGTGGTCCAACTAAAACATTCATATTTCTTTACGTACTACACGAATATGTAATAAAAAATGGGGATTCCTATTTTAAAAAACGCAGTTGATATCCGTTTGACCTATGGCAGCGCCATCTAGCGGGCCAACCATAGTTTCCCACTTCAAGCTAGACGAGTTTCGTTCTTTGTAGTTTTTTCGTTTGATGCTTATTTCGTGGGATATTTGGCCCGGTCCCTATCAATGGACCACTCTGTATATACACAGAAAAAAGTTATGCATCACCCCGGTTCCTAGAGCTCCTGAAGATAGACGTTGACTGAGGATATTGTGTCACGTACACAGTGCCTTTGACTGTTCATAGGCGTCACTAAACGCTCCCAAAGATGTAAACAACCATGAATGAACAGCTCCTATTAGACGAAGGGGGTCTGACAGCCGATCAGTTCCAGTCATACCACCAGGAAGCAGGTACACGTCTCGTGTTGGCTGTAGTTCAACCATGCCTAGACCGCGGTTCGATCGCGTCCGTCAGCTGAGCGCTATAGGCCACATAATGCGCAACTTCACTCCCGAAGTCCATGGTGAGGTCCATCTTTGCAACCACGACACCGTGCAGAGCGGCACAGAGGGGCCCAGCAACATGGGGAATGGGCTGTCCAGGATTGGCATCACGTTCTCTTCACCGATGAGTGTCGCATATGGCTTAAGCCAGACAGTCTCGGAGACGTGTTTGGAGACAACCCGGTCACGCTGAACACCTTAGACACACTGTCCGCGAGTGCAGCAAGGTGGAGGTTCCGCGCTGTTTTGGAGTAGCATTATGTGGGGATAACGTACAGAGCTGTTGTTCATGGAAGGCGCCGCAACGGCTGTGCGATACGTAAATGCCATCCTCCGACCGATAGTGCAACCATATAGGCAGCATATTGTCGAGGCATCGGTCTTCACTGACGACAAATCGCGCCCCCAATCGTGCAGATCTTGTGAATGGCTTTCTTCAAGAAACGACATCGCTCGACTAGAGTGGCTAGCAGGCTCTCAAGACATGAACCCTATCAAACATGCATGGGACAGATTGAAAAGGACCGTTGAGGAGTGGGACTATCTGGACCAACATTGCCTTGATGAACTTGTGGATAGTATGCCACGACGAACACAGGCATGCGTCATTGTAAGAGGACTTCCTACTGGGTAGTTGAGGTGCCAGTGTGTACAGCAGTCGGGACCATCACCTCTGAAGGTTTCGTAGAATGGCGGTTCAACATGCTATGTGTAGTTCTTATGAGCAATGAAAAGGGAGGAAATGATGTTTATGTTGATCTCTACTCCAATTTTCTGTACAGGTTCCGAAACTCTCGCAACCGAGGTGACGCAAAACTTTTTTGATGTGTGTATAACATGCTAAGCACAGAGTGGTTGCGGGAAACGGCGACGAAGCGGTAACTTTATACCATTCATGCTAGAACTGTGGTGTTTAGCCATCTTAAGATCGCCGTCAAAATCCATGCAACGAAATATGGGTGTCTCATGAGTGTAGAATCGAATTGCTGCCTATAGCACGGTTGCGATTAATGCACATGACGAGGCATCTGGCTGCCTTAAGATTGTCTGACCACCACCTAAAACTTACAGCAAACTTTAAGTGTCTCATGAGTGTATTTTTAAAATTCATCCTGGAGTATGACATCCAGTAATGCTCGCACCGAAACAGTTGGCTACCCTAAGTTCGAAATACCGCCGACTAACCATTCAAACAAAATCTAGGTGCATCACCCTCCCAAAAAATTTCATGTCGAAAGACACAAAATTGTACCCTGCAGCGCGGTACGCAATTATGTTCGTGAACTGTCTTTAGGCTATCTTAAGATCCCCTTCAAAATCCATACAGCATGCTTCAGGTTTGTCACAAATCTGTCTTCAAAATTTCAAGCCGAACGACCAAAATTTACGCCGTATCTAGCATTCGTTGCGCTCTTGATTATATACTTATGTGTAACGTCCTACTGGGAATCCACGAAGCTCAGATTGGTCAACTAAACTGAATCGTAATCTCTGCAGATGCGAAAGAGGGAACGGTGTTGAATGTTCTCAGTTTTTTCGTCCCAGCTTGATTTAAGTAATTTTGAACTCGCTGTAAAGAAACTACCACCTTGGTTAACACGGTTTGGAGCAAACCCGAGTCGCTTCATCGCTAATCAAGATAGGCTGCCTGAGGGAACACACACGACATATATCTGCAAGTCCACGGTATTGGTGATAAGTTGAGAAAACCGTCCCGAAACACATGTGCTACAAAACGCCACTGTTTGCTGCGCATGGACCCCGACATCAGTATGGGATATGATCACTATGCACACGTACACAGGCTGTACAACAGGTTGGCGTACTCTGGATCAGGTGGTCGAGTAGTTGCTGGGGTACAGCCTCCCATTCTTGCACCAGTGCCTGACGGAGCTCCTGAAGTGTCGTAGGGGTTTGAAGACGTGCAGAGATACGTCGACCGAGAGCATCCCAGACTTGCTCGATGGGATTTAGCACTGGAGAATAGGCAGGCCACTCCATTCGCCTGATATATTCTGTTTTAAGGTACTCCTAAACGATGGCAGCTCGGTAGGGCCATGCATTATCATTCATCAGGTGGAAGGTGGGACCCACTGCACCCCTGAAAAGGCGGACATACTGGTGCAAAATGACGTCCCGATACACCTGACCTGTTACAGTTGCTCTGTCAAAGACATGTAGGGGTGTACGTGCACCAATCATAATACCACCCACACCATCAAACCACGACCTCCATACAGGTCCCTTTCAAGGACAATTAAGGGGTTGATGTCTGGTTCCTGATTCACGTCAGATGAATACCCGGCTAGAATCACAGGTCAGATTGTACCTGGACTCCTATGTGAACATAATCTGGGACCACTGTTCCAATGGCCATATACTGTGTTCTTGACACCGTGCTTTACGGGCCCTACTGTGACGAGAGGTCAGTGGAATGCACCTTGCAGGTCTCCAGGCGAACAAACCTGTCTGTTCAGTCGTCTGTAGACAGTGTGTCTGGAGACAACTGTGCAAGCAGCTGTGGTAAGGTCCCGAGCAAGGCTACCTGCAGTACTCCGTGGCCGTGTGCGGGCACTGATGGTGAGATATCGGTCTTCTTGTGGTGTTGTACATTGTGGACGTCTCGTACTGTAGCGCCTGGACACGTTTCCTGTCTGCTGGAATCGTTGCCATAATCTTGAGATCAGACTTTGTAGTACACTGAGGGCCTGTACTACGACCTACTGTGTTTGACCAGCCTCCAGTCGCTCTAGTATTCTAACCCTCATAACGTCATCAATATGTGATGTTGTTCCATTTTCGACACACAGTCACCATTAGCCCATCTGAAAACTTCTGCATACTTACCCGCTGCATCGTACTTTGACATGCACCAACACATCTCAGCATATGTGGACTGTTGCCAGCACCACCGTGTGACGGCCGCCGGTCCAGTGCACCGTATGGTCATACCCCGAGGTGATTTAAACTCGTAAACCGCCCACCAGAGCGTTGTTTTACCATGTATCAGCATTATCCTTAGTTTATGAGCATGAATGTAGAACGTATGACTCCAGCTGTTGTCCTATTCGAAGATGAGACCGTTAACAGCGTACTCACTATGAAGATGTCGAAGAAAGGACATATATTCGCAAGTGAGGATGTTGAAATATCCATCCCGGTTCGTGTTAACGATAACCTGAATGAGTGGGCCCCAGACACGGTACGAGAAACGTCGCCAATACATCAGACGACCACTACAGCTTCAACTAAACTCTGCAGACTTTGCGAGCTACGCGTATTATGTGATCGTCGCTACAACTCTTCGCCTTCAGTCACTTGAAAAGAGGCAAAGTAACAGATCACGCTACAGCTGCTGTTCAATTTGCGTCATTTGGTGGATTGAAGACACGGTGCTTTATGTGCCGTGGTGAACAATAGGATTTTGTGAGGTACCCGTCGCATGGAACCGATCCCATGTTGTTCCCTTGGATCCGAAACTGGTTCAGCTGGTTCATCCTTTACTGATATTATAAAGTCTCGTATGGTGTGCAAGCAACTGCTACAGTCAAGTCATGACTTTCATTTCTGGTGTCTGTTGATTACAAACATTTTAGAACCACTATTATAGCACCGTGTTATAAGCTCACATCTAGTACATCAATCCTAGTAGACACGTTGGACAGTGGGCATTGATACACCAAAACAATCAGCCTTTTCGTTGATCGTAAGGCCAGGGGCACGTCCAAACACGATACTTCGTTTGCGTTATTCTGTCACGTCTCTACAGTGGTCGATCTTACTGCGTTGATTTCATACAACTGACTGTTACATACACAGTACTTCAATGCCGTGTACTACGTCAATGTTGGAAGTCACGAAATCAATTCTATACCAAGTTTAGTGGAAGAATAAAGAGTACAGACTGTGTATTCTGCTGATCTCAGAATGACACACTAAAATTATCGATGTGGTACCACCCCTGTAAAAAAAAATAGATAGACAAAGAGAAACTTACAGTCATGTTAATATGAAGTGGGAGAGGGGGTGACCTGAGAGACTGCGTTATCATGTTGGCCATTTTGGAAGACGCTGTCTTGGATGCAATCCGAAATTTTCAGACATAGAATCGCAAGTGAAATACCATGTTGTCCTTTACTTGAACATAGCTTCATCCATTCTCGAGTCATACAGCATTTTATACAGCACAAGGCAAATTCTTTTGATACCACGTAGAGACTAGAGGATATCGCCAACATGTTGTCCAGTACGTTTGTAATTCTTCGTTATCTACTTCATCAGCTCCTCATGAAGTTTAACCAAAACATGAGGTTCTGCGAGCACAAGGATTATCAATCTGCTCCGTAAGATGCTCAAGGATTCTGAGCTCTAAAGCAAACACAACTGATTTCACGTGGCCACGAGGACATAAATACTATAATCACGACGTCACTCCACTGGACCTCTATAACTTATTCATCTCGAGAAAACACGATATCCAGGTGTGGCCGAACGGCTCTCCCATAATAGGGTGAGGCACTATCATGCTGGAAAAATTATTAATGTCCTGTTATTGAACATCAGCGGCAAGAGCTCATCATAGTCTAACTGCAGATAATGGGCAGCTGTGTACTCTGATTATGAAGGGCCAATATTACAAGAACCCAGAATTCCATAACAACTACCTTATTCAGGGTATAATTTCGGCTGGAACGGCATTCCAGCGCCTTCAGCGGTTTTCCTTTTGACTCACTAGAACGAGTTGGCATCGGAGGTTTAAATTGCAACTTAACTATAATTTGGCGCTGTACTGACACCACTGCATGTGACAATGGGTGGCTAACGTGATGTGATGGGCAGTGTCGCACGGCGGAGGATTCAGAAAATTATTTTGGAAATAATGAGCTCTCATTGTAAGTTTTACCATATGTTTTCTAAAATCTAAACTTATTATTGTTGTGGCTGGGTGTAAGGGGTTGAAGAAGGGCTTTCCGACACATAATATTTTGTAAATGAAGCCTTAAGCACCACTTACTTGGATCCATCCACAGAGAATTGACATGTGTACAACATCTGTGTTTCTGTTTATTTTCGTCTCCGTTCACACACAAATTAGCTCTATCCGTAAACAGTACGTTCTAGGACAAACAACGACATTCGTCCAGCTTGCGTGCCGCCCATTCCCTTTACTACAGTACAGCTGGCCCCAGTTTCCTCAGGGATGCTGCGGTTAATACACTATGGACTCTTACTGAACGATCCAGATCAGCGGTTGATGTTCCTTCATCTGTAGCCGTTTTCAGCCTTCCAGAAATCAGTTTGTTTGTAACATAGCCAGTTTTACGGAATTTCGCGATGTATTTCACCACTGTATTGTGGCTACTGGGTGATCTGTCTGGGTGGCTTTAGTTGAAATCCTCTTTGACAACACGTGTCTTCCGCTCTCCTGATATCAGGTGAATGTCTGTGTGTTCCGACAGTGTTAACACCATCAGGCCGGCCGGAGTGGCCGAGCGGTCTAGGCGCTACAGTCCGGAGCCGCGCGACCGCAACGGACGCAGGTTCGAATCCTGCCTCGGGCATGGATGTGTGTGATGTCCTTAGTTAAAGACTGCGATGGAGCTCCGTATGCCACGGCAAACTGGCTGACACTGACGGCGGCGGTGCACAAATGCTGCGCAGCTAGCGCCATTCGACGGCCAACACCGCGGTTCCTGGTGTGTCCGCTGTGCCGTGCGTGTGATCATTGCTTGTACAGCCCTCTCGCAGTGTCCGGAGCAAGTATGGTGGGTCTGACACACCGGTGCCAATGTGTTCTTTTTTCCATTTCCAGGAGTGTAGTCTCACTGGTTTCCTTCCCTTCCTCAATGTCTCCCTACAGAAGGGTGTTTCCACACATATAGACCACCGAATTTATTTACATCAATATTCTGCGAATGACAGTGAAGTGCATTGTACCGCGTCTATGTTTCTTTCCGACTCAGTTTGCATGACACCTATTTCCTGCACTACTATACGGCTCAACCCCAGTTTCCTTTGGGATGCAGGTTGGAATACTTCAACTTACAAAGGATGAGAGTCAACGATCACCCTCGCTGCGAATTTCAGAAGAAAGAAATATGTACTGTTTTCCTGCAATTTTCTGAACCATAATAGAAAAACATTCCCCTTACTCTACTGAAACAGAATGTGTAACTCCCGACATGTTCGTCAATCTTACTCTTTTATTGAAAGTTAACTATATGTAAAGCTCCAAGTCGTAAGCTTAATTGAATCGCAACATACTTACTTTCAATACTTTTTCTTCGTCCGCTAAAAAAAACTTATTTAAGAGGAAATAGTGCCAAGTTTAAATATTCTTTGTTTTTATTACTTGCTGTAGTGTCCGTTCTTGTCACACAACTGAATATTAGCGCCCAAGCAGAGCTTGTTCTTGAAAAAACTTGTTCTTTAGCTGAGGTCCCGATAATCGCGACATAACCCGTAATTTTGCGTGACATAAACACAACAAATTCTATTCAAGTTTTCTTGATAGTGCAAAAATCGTTTAAAAAAGACAGCTACTAGTTTCATCAGTGTCTATTGTCGCAATAAAAGTGTAATTAAACATTTCTAAATCGTATTTAACTAACACATTTCGTATTGTTTACTAGTTAGATAGACGCGATCTAGGTCTAAATTTTCCGAGTTATAAACGTTTAAAAACCTGACCAAACACGCCTGATAACTTAAATTCTCTAAAAGCAAAGTAATTACAAATTCATTCTTCTGTTTTTGCATCTCTAAATCAGTAGAAAAACAACAACCACCGCACATAAGATCTTTGTGTCGTTTTTTTTGCTTGCAGACATACAATCTCGCGACCTTGACAAATTTAAAACATTCTTTAAACTTAACTATTCTTTCGAAACTGACCATGAGTGAGAAATGTGGGAGCTGTTATAGGGTAGTGAGTAGAGGGATTTGTTGCCAATCTTGTAGGAAATATTTTCACTGGGGGGGGGGGGGATGCAGTGGGGAGAATGTTGGGAGAACAGAAGAGGCTCTCTCCTGGAACTGCAGAGTATGCAGTAGGAACATTTTGGTTGGGGAGCAGGAAAGGAAAATCTGTGCCCTTCAGGCACAGTTGGAGGAAGCAAGGAAGGAACTGATAAGGATCAAGGGAAATTGGGGGGAGGAGGGTGGTTGGGAACTGGCAACTGGTAGGAGGATAGGAAGAAAGAGAACGCGATCTGATAGTTTTATCATCAACACCAAAAACAGGTATCTGCCACTGCCAGAGTTAAGTGGAGAAGAGCCTCAGGTAGAACGAGGAGCAGGAAATGTGCAGCACACTTCAACCGAGGCCAAGAAGCCTAGGAATGTACAAAGTGTTAGGAAGAAGAAAGTGCTGCTGCTAGGTAGTAGCCATTGGCGAGGTGTAGGCCCTCAGTTACAGGAAAGTTTAGGGGCAGCGTACCAGGCCACCAGTATCTTCAAACCAAATGCAGGGCTAAGTCATGTGATAGAGGACCTAGGGTCTTTATGTAAGGATTTTACAAAAGAGGACCATGTAGTGATAGTGGGTGGGGCGGGAAACAGTTTGGACAGGGATGGGGCATATGAAATAGGTGGTGACCTGGACAAGATAGCTTCCCTGACTCATGGCACCAATGTACACTTTGTTGAGCTGTTCCGGCGTCATGATCAGCCACGCCTTGATGGAGCTGTGAGGCGAATCAATGTGGGGCTGGGGATGGCTCTGAGGACGGCCAACATTGCTCATGTTTCTCTGGTGCCCGTCGGGACTATCAACAGATGGGGTTTCACTAGGCATGGCCTACACCTAAACAGGACTGGGAAGGGAAGATTGGTACAGCTGATTCATGAAAGTATAGGGGGTGGATCTCGGGCCACACATGGTCAAATACCTGTTGTCATAGGTAGGATAAATCCAGACAACAGGTTCCCCTGCCTAAAGAGTATCTCTAGCAGTTCAAAAAATACTGAAACAATCACTCACAAGACAGATTATAACACTTCAAAAATCACACATACCAGATGTCACAAAGAAAAACAAACCATCGGAAAGAGTAACATGGGGCATTTCACAGACTTAACAATCCTCCATCAAAACATGCAATCAATAAAAAATAAAATACAAGCATTAGAAGTTGAGCTCCAATCTTTGAACTGCACAGTAGTTTGTATTACTGAGCACTGGTGTAGAGGCACAGAAATCCAACATGTAGTATTATCATTGTATGAAAGGGCAAACTCTTACTGCAGAACTACTTCAAGGGGTGGAGGATCATGCATTTATATCAGAAAAGGAACACAGTTCAAATCTAGACATGACCTCAGTACAGTAAGTGAAGACAAACACATTGAAATATCAGTTATTGAATTATCAGGGCTCGATATCACCAAGAAATTAATCATTTTGTGTGTGTATAGATCTCCCAGTGGTAGTGTGGACACTTTTTTCAATAAATTAACAGAAGTTCTAGATAAAGTCTCAAGTACAAAGGTCAACATAATTCTGTGTGGGGACATAAACATCGACACTAATATCATAAATGAATCTAGCAGCACCTTCATAAATATCCTTCAAAGTTTTGGCATGTCCCTATTGGTCAATAGTGCAACAAGGGTTGCTACAATGACTGCATCAGTAATTGACCATGTGGCCACAAATATAGACAGGGAAAAATGTGATGTAGCTGTAAAAGATCTCGGACTATCAGACCATCTCTGTCAAATAAGAACAGTAAAATCAGGCATCGAATCATTCCCTAAACTACAAGCCTATAAACGACATCTATCAGAAATCAAAATAAAAGATTTTTCAAAAGAACTAGAAAAACAAAGCTGGGATGAAGTGTATAAGGAAACCAATGTGAATATGAAATTCTCCAAATTCTCCACATTGTTTAAATTGAACTTTGAAACAGCATTTCCAAAAGTATGCATGACTGTATCAACATCTCACAAAAACAGATGGATAACAGCAGGTATTAAGAAGTCCTCCCAAACACTTAAACACCTCAGTTCCATGAAAAAGATCCACAATGATCCAGAATTCTTAAATTTCTATCATAGATACAAAAAGATTTATAGGAAGGTGCTGATTGCTGCAAAAAAGTCATTTAATGACAAAATAATATATAATGCAGAGAATAAAAGCAAAGCAGTCTGGGATGTTATAAAAAAGGAAACGGGGAGAGGCAAACAAACACAGAATAACAAACTGCTAAGGGAGGGGTATAAGGTAATAAATGATCCACAACACTTAGCAAACTATGTAAACGAGCATTTTTCAAGTATTGCAGAAAAGTTACAGCAAAAATTCCCCAAAACAAATATAACACCTGCAAAAATTGTTGCACTAGATACAATGATGCTACTTCCAACCACAGAGAATGAAGTCAATAACACTGTTCAAAAGCTAAAAAATAAAAAGTCAGAAGGCTTAGATGATGTACCAATGTGTGTACTGAAACAATGCATAGGGATTATACAAGGCCCATTAACAAATATAATAAATGAATCCTACACATCAGGGACATTTCCAGAGCAGCTAAAACAGGCAAGAGTTGTACCTTTGCTTAAGAAAGGTAATGCAGAAGACATAGAAAATTACCGGCCCATTTCCCTGCTGTCAGCATTCTCAAAAATAATAGAAGCAATTATGAAAGACAGATTAATGAATTATCTGAATAAATACAATCTTTTAAGCAAATCACAGTTTGGTTTTCGAAGTGGCAAAAATACGGAGTCAGCCATAGTAGAATTCACAAAAGTTGTACTTAATGCTCTTGATAAAGATGAGTGTGTCACAGGCATATTTTTGGATCTTTCTAAGGCTTTTGATACAGTCGAACACAAGATTCTATTAAATAAATTAGAAGCATTAGGAATAAGAGGGGTAGCTAATGACTGGTTTCGATCATACCTAACAGATAGGGTACAAAGAGTAGAGATAACACATACTTCAAATAGATCTAAACATTTAGTAAAATACTTATCAGAACCAAAACATATTAATATAGGGGTTCCACAAGGTAGCATATTAGGACCAATACTATTCCTGATATACATCAATGACTTTCCCAGTAGTGTTACTCATGGTGAGAAAATTCTCTTCGCTGATGACAGCAATATTATAGTCACTGAGAGAACAAGAGAACTCCTTACCGAGAAAGCAAATGAAACTCTCAAGGAAGTTTACGATTGGTCAATAAGCAACAAATTGACATTAAACATAAAGAAAACTAATGCCATGAACTTCAGTTTGAAGAGGAAAAATGACAATGTTAAATTAAATGTAGATGGCACCTCTATAGACTGTGTAACAAATGCAAAATTTCTAGGAATGAATATTGACTCTCAGCTGAAGTGGTGCGAACACACAAAGGTACTTGCAAACAGAATGTCATCAGCATGTTATGCCCTTAGAATTCTATTATCTGTGTGTAACATGCAGTGTCTTTTAGTTACATATTATTCATATGTACACTCAATTCTTAGCTATGGCATTCTTTTTTGGGGAACAAATCCACAAAATATGAACACAATTTTCAAACTCCAGAAAAGAGCCATAAGAATAATAACCAGAAATAGTAGTCGAGCTCATTGTAAAGATCTGTTCAAAACACTGGGAATTTTAACTGCTCCATGTGAACACATTTACCAGTCAGTTGTACACATCAAAAGTAACATTGGCAATTACTGCACAAACAGCTCTGTCCATGACCATGCAACAAGAGATAGACTCAACTTACATTTACCAAGAAAAAATAAACATAAAACTCAAAACAGCATTTTCTACCAAGGAATAAAACTGTACAATAAATTACCAAAAGAGATTAAAGAAATTTCAAAAATACACTTATTTAAGAAGGCAGCTAAAAAGTACCTGTTATGCAATACATTTTATACATTGAAGGATTACTTAGATAAAGCAGAGTAGGGGTTTGATAAAAAAATGTTATACAAACAAATAATAATAATAATGATGATTATAAAACATCCAATATTCCACATAACACCTTCACTTTATTATTTTTCTTCTTTTTTCCTTTCTAGAGACACTCTCCCCTCAAGCTATGCATAGCACAATACTAACACCTCTTCCTCTTTCTGAGCTCAACATCTCACTCATTATGAACGGATGCTGACTCAGTTTTTCAGGATAGCAAATGGGAACTTGCAGTACAGAAAATGGCCCAAGGATCACCTGTGTGTGTGTGTGTGTGTGTGTGTGTGTGTGTGTGTGTGTGTGTGTGTGTGTAGTGAGTGAAGTGTTATGAAACAATGTGTGTATAGTGTGTGCAGTGACTGATAGTGAAATATGAGAGAATAGTGTGGCATTACATTATTTAATGAGTTATTTGTAAATAAATTATTGTATACCAGGAGTAAAATCTAATGATTGTCTCTAACTAGAAGTCTGTAAATATATGTGTATACGAATTAGCTTATTGTAAATTGATCTAAGCTTGTAAATACTTTGACATGTCCTATATCCTTGTAAAAAGAGATCTACGGATGAATAAAACTACTACTACTACTACTACTACTACTTTCAATATCACAATCACATTGTAGGTGATGTGGGATTTGTTGTCATCCATCTCTAGCAAGTGACCATCTATATGCTAGTCAATCGGGTCGATCTGAGATTTCCCAGGCTTCCAAATGTCATTGGTGACAGTGCAAAACAACTTGGATGTCAGGATACAGAGGTAGGCATGGTGTTACTGAGGGAACAACACTTCAGATTGGCTATTGGTCTGCTTTCAGTGCTTCATTACGTGTTTTCATGAACGTGCTGAAGAACACATATGTCGTAACTCTTCAGGCTTTCCCGGCGATCTAATGACATTTTGGGTTGTCGGGTGTTCTGTTGCATATTAGTGTCGTTCTTGCACGATATTTTGGTAACGCAGCTCGTAACCTTCATCAGGTGCGACCTGAGACTGCTCTTCGAGTGGACCTGGTCTAGTATTTATGTCTGTGGTCTTCTCCCTCCACCGGCGGTTGCAGGCGTTCCCTCTGCGGTCCGCGCCCGCTCGCTGCGACCTGCTGGAGTGTCGCCATTCCGTTTTCCGTCCGCTGCGGTTCTGGGCGTTCCCTCTGCGGTCCGCGCCCACCAGACCCGCTCCTGGACTTTCCATCTTCTGCCTGGTGCGTTTGGAGTTCTGTCTGGGTTGATGGGCGTTCTCTCTGCGGTCCTCTCACGCTCGCTGCGATCTTATAGTATGTTGCCGTTCCGTTTTCGGTCGGCTGCGATTCTGGGTGTTCCCTCTGCGGTCCGCGCCAGTCGGCACCGCTCCCAGACGTTCCATCTTCGGTCCGGAGAGCCTGGCAATCTGTCTAGGGATCGTATTCTGTATCCATGCCTTCAGTTCTTCTATTCATGGACTGCAGCAGCTGTACCTGTTGCTTCTTTAACAGTTCCAGAGCAGGATCCTAGGCTCTTCTTAGCTGGTACCCCATGTCGTGGTTTATCAGATTATCAGTTACTTTTATCTATATCGATTTCCTTATAAAACTGTCCCAAATCTGGGTGTCTGTGCTAGAGTCTTGGTTTCATCACAATTCATGGTATGATCTAGTTCTAGAAAGTGTTCAGCAATGGCTGATTTCGTCACCTGTCTTAACTGAGTGTGCCTTTTATATTTCTTGCACCTGATATCCACTGTTCTTGTCGTCTGGCCAATGCAGTATATACCACATTGACCAGGAATATTGCAAATGCCTGGTTTCCGTATCCCCAGGGCATCTATAACATTTCCCAGAAGTCCTCTAATCTTGCTGGATGGACAGAAAACACACTTGATGTTCTGTTTACAGAGGATCCTACTGATTCTGGTAGTAATAGAACCAGCATAGGGCAGGTACGCCACCTTCTTTGCTTCATCGTGCTCTGCTTCAGCCACAAGAGAGTATACTTGTTTTGCTCATTCTTAAGCAGTTTAATACATCATTTTTCAGCTGTAACACATCCAAGTTCCGTATGACAACAGATTTGTACACCGCCATACAGTTTGTTTCTCTATCATGACTTTGAGGTTTGTGTTAGATACTAAACCGACAATGACATGTCCCACAACAAACAGGACAGTAGAAATAAAACATAAGAGACGATGTCTCTCATTGACAAAATGTGGAAGACATCACAACATATAGAAACTGGAGGAGTTCGCGGTATTTTAGAGCATTTTCAAACAGCTATATGGAGGTACCTATACAGCTACTCTCACTTCCACAATAAGGGAGTAGCAGTTGTCTTAGCGTTCTGTTTCGAAGAGTACAGTTTCCTCATTTTGCAGTCATGTATGTGATTACTGTTCCAGTGTTTAATATCCTCAGAAGGTGCTGTTCACAAGATGCATGGAATAATAGAGTTACTGTCATCTTATTGGTAAAAAAGAAAAAAAGTGTGGAGGGAATTGCAGCATGCAGAAGTAGGATGTGTCTGCAGCAATAAGTAACGCTTCCAAGCAACTGTGTGAAGATGATGACCTCAACGTTTAATCCTACACTCCACACTGACAAGTAGCAGATATCCATTTTTCTGCTAATCCTCTTTCCATCTCAAAGAAGTCTGTCGAGATGTTGTTGCGATGTTACTATTAGATTCCTTACAGCTTGATTCAAGGGAGAATTGCTTGAATCCGGATTTACATACAATTTCATTTCCCTCTTTTTGTGTGTCCACCATTGAGACCTGTTGATATATTTTATCGTCTGAGTCGAATAAAATTGAGCAATAATATAAAACCGTTGTTCGTCCTCGATCCATGAAGAGGATGTAATAACATCGTTTTTTTGAACTGAAATACTGCAATAAATTTCTTCGGCCTTGTTCAAATTCGCTCTGAGCACGATGGGACTCAACTGCTGTGGTCATCAGTCCCCTAGAACTTAGAACTACTTAAACCTAACTAACCTAAGGACATCACACACATCCATGCCCGAGGCAGGATTCGAACCTGCGACCGTATCAGTCGCACGGTTCCGGACTGAGTGCCTAGAACCGTGAGACCACCGCGGCCGGCTCGGCCTTGTTCATTGGATGTGTTAAAGACTGTTGTATATTCTGACTTCCCAACTCTATTAGTGAAGTATATTCTCAAGTAACATCTGCACCATCCATTTCGTCTGTTACAGGAATGAACGACATGGATGTGCCCTGAGTTTGTTTCTGATTTCTCGGCAAGGAAGAAGCGAAATCTGTTTCTTTGATTTTTGTTTACAAAAAAATCGAATGCCATTTGTAATGTCTTTATAACACTTCGAGTATCGGCTTTGGATGAACTCAGAGTGTGTCCAATCCAATTCTCTAAATTGGATACACAAGATCAAAAATGGTTCAAATGGCTCTGAGCACTATGAGACTTAACATCTATGGTCATCAGTCCTGTAGAACTTAGAACTACTTAAATCTAACTAACCTAAGGACATCACACAACACCCAGCCATCACGAGGCAGGGAAAATCCCTGACCCCGCCGGGAATCGAACCCGGGAACCCAGGCGTGGGAAGAGAGAACGCTACCGCACGACCGCGAGATGCGGGCGATACATAAGTAATTAATGATGTTGTTTTAGGTGATTTTTCCCATTCCCCCTTCAATTTGCTGTAACGTTTGTAAATTTTCAATTTGATTTTTTTTTCAAAGTGAGAACCATAAAATGAATTTAGACATTCATGAGGATCGTCAAATACATAAATAATTTTAACTAATAGACTTACAAGTTCAATTACATCTCTTTTTAGACCGTCAGTATCGTCGTTGTCACTAGTTAAAGTTGTTATTTTTGCTTTCTTAAGTGGAGTTACCTCATTCAGTTCTTCCGTGTAAACAATTTTTCTCTTACGTCCTGTGTCTAAGTCCTTTGCTTGTGTCGTCAGTCTTGTGTCGTCTACGTCTGAGTACTCAGAAGATTCTGACGAAATGTCCTTTTGGGACAAATAAAAAATAAATTTATATCTTTTGAGTTGGAGTAAAATATTTCAATTGTGATTCTCCAGTAAATCTGTAAAAGGAAAATATGTTTACAGTATTTTACAAATCATTATGTGGCAATCAACAATGCACCAGTAGACAGATGGGATGGGAAAGACACCACTGATATGGGATGATTTACTGTAATAAGCAACATGCATGAGAGTACTTTAGCCACTACATTCTATGTCTCGTGAAGGAAAAGAGCGAGCTGTGCCCATAGCTCTAAATAAGGGTTCAAATGGCTCTGAGCATTATGGGACCTAACATCTGATATCATCAGTCGCCTAGAACTTAGAACTACTTAAACCTAGCTAACCCAAAGATATCACACACATCCATGCCCGAGGCAGGATTCGAACCTGCGACCTTAGCAGTCGCGCGGTTCCGGACTGAAGCGCCTAGAATTGCTCGGCCACCGCTGCCGGTGCCCATGACTGTTCAGCAAAGAGTGCTCCTCAGCACCTATCTTACCCACAGCACCCATCCGAGTGCACAAGATCTCTCCAAATGTGTCCATGTCGAGGAGGGCTGCAATCCTTATTGTTATATAGTAGACATGAGAGTTCTGCAGTGGTATAAGAGATAGAAAGAAGAAAGATGTGGTTTGTACCTGATGGAGCCCCAAATGGATGGATTTATATGCCTCTTTAAGTTGGATACGATAGTATCCTCTATCACAATTCTCACATCATTCTATCTTATTATTAGTAGTAGTACCGAGTAGTAGTAATGGTTTTGATAGATGCGGCTATGCCTCAGTAGGAAATAGAGCGAGGATAAAACGACGTCAATATTTTCAACAGCTGTTACATTGAGTTACTATCCATGCCATGCTGCATGAAAATGCAAAATAAAGGAGTAACTACTTACGAAGGAGAAAGCACCACGATACGTAGCCAAAGGAGAAGTAACAGTCTTATTGTTGAAACTTCCTGGCAGATTAAAACGGTGTGCCGGACCAAGACTCGAATTCGGGACCATTGCTTTTCGCGGGCAAGTGCTCTACCAACTAAGCTACCCAAGCATGACTCACACCCCGTCCTCACAGCTTTACTTCTGCCAGTATCTCGGCTCCTATCTTCGAAACTTTACAGAAGCTCTCCTGCGAACCTTGCAGAACTAGAACTCCTTAAGGAAAGGATATTGCGGAGACATGGCTTATCCACAGCATGGGGGATGTTTCCAGAATGAGATTTTCACTCTGCAGTGGAGTGTGCGGTGATATGAAACTTCCTGGCAGATTAAAACTGTGTGCTGGACTGAGACTCGAACTCGGGACCTTTACCTTTCGCGGCCAAGTGCTCTACCAACGGAGCTACCCAAGCACGTCTCACACCCCGTCCTCACAGTTTTACTTCTTCCAGTATGTCGTCTCCTACCTTTCAAACTTCACAGAAGCTCTCCTACGAACCTTGCAGAACTAGCATTTCTTAAAATCTCATTCTGGAAACATCCCCCAGGCTGTGGCTAATCCATGTCTCCGCAATACCCTTTCTTACAGGAGTGCTAGTTCTGCAAGGTTCGGAGGAGAGCTTCTATATCAATCACAAAGTGAAAAAAGTGGTCCAACTAAAACATTCATATTTCTTTACGTACTACACGAATATGTAATAAAAATGGGGGTTCCTATTTAAGAAAACGCAGTTGATATCCTTTTTACCTATGACAGCGCCATCTAACGGGCCAACCATACCGCCATCTGGTTTCCTTCTTCAAGCTAGACAAGTTTCGTTCTTTGTGGTTTTTTCGTTTGACGCTTATTTCCTGAGATATTTGGCCCGGTCACGGTCAATGGACTACCCTGTATAACTTGTTCAATGTCAACATGCTGATTATATTTGTCTTTTGATACATCGATAGAGAGAGGCGCAGCAAAATCTTATTGGAGGTTGTATTCTAAGGAGCGGTATGACTGGTTGAAGTTTGGATGTAGATAGTTTATAGTTTTCTACCTACTCTAGATTTTACTAAATAACAATGGGTTTTGCTATCGAATGTACTAAATGACTGTATAAATGCTGATCTTTATTGGTATTTTGCACGTCTGAAATTAATCTAATGCCCTCATGCATGTCAATCTGTAATTAAAACACATGGAATGCTTTCAGACTACACCGGTTTTTCTCGCAAAAGTAATAGAAATCGACTGTATTTATTCTCAAGGAATAATAACTGTTTTTATAATTATCATCACGTGTTTAAATAGGTGTTACCTTCGTTACAAAGTACACACAACCTGAATTGTAAGTCGTTATGAAATAGAGTTTTCCGTTCATATGGTTAGATTGCATGAAACAGGCTGTCATGTGATGATCAAATTGCTTTCAAAACTAAAATGCAATAATTTACTGCTATTGTGATTGATTGTCAGCTGTATGACAGAAAGTTTGTGCAAAGGTTGCCAGAGGAGAGTTATGAAGCAAAAATTTCAAATGTCGGTACACAGACTTCATTTGTTTTTGAATTACCAGAAAAATCATAAAGTTTCTACTAGGTGATGTTAGGAGGCTCTACCACAAGACAAGCTCTCACGATTTGTTTAGTAAACACCAGTATGATATAGCATTGCATTGGTAAAACTTGCCCCTCGATTCTGTACAAAACAGCAACACGCTCTTGAATTATAGCTTCTTTCTCTCGCAAGCAAAATGAATGTGTTTTCTCTGACACATGAGCAAATGGCGTGAAATGTCATTTCAGGTGTGTAAAATGTCTATAATACACATGTACATGACAATTTATTTGCAGACACTGATTTGAACATGAGGGACACTCTGAAGCCATGTAATTTTGTCCATCAAATTGAAAGGAATCCCTCCGACCTCTGCAGTTTTGTTGCCGGTAATCAGCGGCAGTGCTGTAGTTTTTCTTTCACTTCGTTGGATATTGCATAATAATGGGAGGTAAGGGGGAGAGACAGATGCAAATTCTATCCTGCAGTTGAACGTAAAAGCTATACTGATTTTCCTCACATAACTATTCTTTGGAAGGAAAACTTCTCTGTGGAAGGAAAATATTTAATCTCGCTATTATTATTATTTTTGTTTTAAATAGACGTTTACTTATAGAAGGTGCGTTGATGTTAAATGAAAGTGTTCTCCACCACAGAACGGCACACAGTTGTCGGTGGGGATGGGTCTAGTGTGCGTCATCCCCGAGGAAGACGTGCTCCGACCATGGGGCAGCATGAGTGCAGTCTGGCTGAATTTTAGACGAACAAGCAAGTTGCACTCGGGGTTTCCGTCACTTACCTCACTTTGTTCAGGTGGCCATTTGTGTATGCAGGGGCATCGTTAATGAAGACCAGCCACCTGGACCAGCCAACCATGTTCTCCACTGGTCGAAGACTCTGCTACCACATCAGTGAGAGGCTGCGGTTAACACAGGCACCATGAGGAAGTGGTAACTGCTGGCCATTTGAATAAGCCGGTGTCCCTATGGCGAGGATAGGGAGTGAGAGGGAAAGATGAGGGTGGGGGTGTTAAGAGTGGCCCTAATATTGCTAACTTATGACAATACTAGAGGAGAATACATGTTCAACTGTCACCCATTTCTCCTGCTACAGTCGTTTGGGATGATGATTTTCCCCAGTCCCCAAAACATGTGTTGCGTTATGACACGATTACAAGCACTGATTTAATTTTCACGACAATTTTGATGATTAATTACAACAGTGAAGCATTTTACATCAGCTGAGGAGCATGTACCAGCGATCCTGAATTTCTGTTATCTGGGCTGGAAGGTGATTGTTGAGCAACGTAGCGGGAGGCGTCCATAGCAAACTCTGACGTCAAGCAACGGTAGATGCAGTCCTCAGCTGTTTACTTACAAGTATTTATTAAATTATATGGCTAGGGCCCCCCGTCGGGCAGGCCATTCGTCAGGTGCCGATCTTTCAATTTCACTCCACTTCGGCGACCTGCAGTCGATGAGGATGATAGGATTATGAAGAGGACAGCACAACACCCAGTCTCTGGGTGGAGAAAATTCCCCGACACAGCGGGGAATCGAACCCGGGCCCAGAGAACTGACAATCTGTCACGCTGAGCATTCAGTTACTGGGGACAGACTACTTACAAGTAATACACTTATTAAACTGTTATCTGTCCAACACCAGCATTGAACATATTTCCCGCCAAATAAACAAAGATAGTACCTTCAACTGTAACCTTTTCTACACTAGCTTGTAGGTGAAGGGTATGTCTGCCACTAGTTTCGAGTGGTATTATGAATTTTTTTCCCAGCAAGATGACACCAGTTGTATGACACGGTCAATTTTGAACTTCATTGTGACTTAAGCCAATTCTTGTGTAGCATCATGCATACAGTTGCGTAATTAGGACTGCTGTTTGTGATTAATTATATAATTAGGACCAATCCTTACCTCAGTTTCACAACAAGAACAACTGGAGCAGACTAACTTAACCTTCTTCTCCTGCATATAGATAGCTTCCAAGGGGATGCACATGGACTTTCCATCCAGAAGGACCGGTGTCTGAGTCCCCGAAATTCTTAATTTCCAACCAGTTCCCGGGTGGGGGATGGGTGGGACGTCATCATAGCTCTGGGACATAGAAATTCGCGCCAAAATTGATATTCTCATCAAAATTCGAAATTACCACCAATAAAGTTGGTGGGAGAGGGGTGGGAAGGGTGAGGTGAGGAGACCCACGTTAAGTATAGGGAGAAAACATGACGTCATCTGGGGGGGGGGGTGGTTGGGGTGGGGGGTGTAGATAATTGATCAATTTAGTTATTATCTTATCTATTTGATATCAAAATAGCACCACTACTGCCATATCCCTACCAACAGCATCTTGTATCACAGTGAGATATGTGTATTAACAGTTATGGCAATTACTTCTGTAATAATAAACAGTTTACTTAGTTTTTTCATCTGTCTCGCTTCGATTTAATTGCCCCTTATAAGTGTAACTGTTACTAGACTTGGGCGAAATTTTTGCGGGTTAATTCATTAAACTCAAGCCAGTAGCAAAATATATGTCTAAAAGAATAAAACAAAAATTATTCACTGATAGAGTCTGGGAAAGGCTCTAAATACTATTCTGTAACATAGTTCGTTATTAAGGAATACCGTACCCAGTCGACTTAGAAGGCTGTGTCAGCTATTTTGCAAAACTTTCTTTTCACATTCACTCCCTCCCCCTCCCCCAACACTCACACACCCTTCACGAAAGCCTGTACCACTTCTGTATCCACAACCCCATCGCACTTAGTGCTCTCCCACATCACTACGATGAGTCACAGTTATAAATTTCTTAGGAGTCCTCCATTTGAAGCGATTTACAGTGGCAAGATCATATAAATCTCTTTGCGTGGTATGTAGATGTGAGACAGAATCATTAGGATTAATTGAGAACAACTGTTTTACATATTAACATCCTGTGTCAGGTAACGTTCAGACACATGCGAATACATTTCATATTGACGTTTGTAGCAGATTTTGAATCAGGTGGTAGTCACAAGAAAGAAGGTTCCGAATTAAAATCAGAACGCTACATTAAGCATTTAGAGCGATGATCATTGCGTGTTTTCAATTCTGAAATAGAGCCGAACGCCAAAATAGTTCACGACGAATGGCACTTGACAGACTTGGCACTTGTCAGTTTCCATTATATGTGGTGTGTCGGTAGTTGATGTGGCCAAAGAACGACAGTCATACATCTCCAAAAAGATAAAAAATTAATAGGTTTATTTGCAATGCGTACACTTAATAACTGAAATATACTCAACGTTATGTCCTGTAGGTACTTTTCTGGTGCTGAGTTATATATAATACGAGTAAAGTTTTTAATAGCAACAAATAGTCTTGGATGCTTATGCACCTCGGTAGGCCTGGCGCTATGTGCGATAATCACGGTAAAAGTACCACCGACCTGGGCCATAATGGAAATCAAATGCAAGTTTTAAAATCGGCAGCTATGATTTTGACAAAAAGATCTGAGCATTGAGGGCCCTCACTGAACGTGGGTGAGAGTTTAAAAAACATATGTACGTAACTAGCGGTTAAATTAATGGTTCTGCATGTAAGGCCTGATCAGTTCATCAGACACTGGGGACCAAAAACTACTATTAAGACATATGTGCAACTGTCGTAATATTCAGGAAACTGTTTTAATTTTCATCAGTTGATACCAGGTTTTAATATAAGTACCAGTGTAATCCCCAAGTACAGGAAGTTTTTATAAACAAATATTGCTTCTCCCTTCACGGGTACTCGGAAACGAGATAGTCTACATGGACAGATGCCGTGCTTTGTTTGGTAAGCAGTTACCAGGAGTAAGAAGGACGATTGAGCTTAATTTTAAATTTAACTTGGCTGTGGAGGCACATACGGAACTTAAAGCCTTTCAGAAATAATTGAAATTGTTTCAGTATAGCTAGATATCTTCATTGTGGTACAGAGTATTAGCAGAAATAAAAATACGTTACGTTGCGCTTCAAGCTAGGGAACCCACAATAGGTGTAGTGAGTGCCGATATTAAATGCCTAGCGGACGAATTGAATAAATTGAGAATATATTGGATACTATCTACGCAAAAAGTTCTAAGGTAGCAAAAAACTTTGGAATATCTCCTGACTTGAATGTAATGATTCGCAGCACAGAGAAACGGAAACGCAATAAAAATGATTCGTAGATGGGACAGCAAAGGAAGATTTAAACCAGAGCCGGGAGGAGATTTTTAAACTAAATAAGTTCAGTGTTATTCTAGAAATAGGTGTGAAACGTAACTGTAACGTATGCTTTAATAGACAACAACATAGACACGTTTATGTTCTTATGGACCCTATGAACCAAGACGCTTCTAAACTATCAGAGTACATGGAAAACATGTTGTCACTGTACAGTACTGAAGTTAAAAAGCAGCATTTTAAAGAAGAAATTTTTAGTTAAAAATGTTCATACAGCTAATTTTGGGTTTAAGCCACTTCCCCCTCTGCGCCTTCTCAATGCTCTTCATAAGTGCAGTTTTAAAAACATAGGCTATTTAATAATATGTAAACTGGTAGCCTTACGGATTGGCAGCATTTTGCTGTGACTGCTGCCCAGGCACATCGGTTATTCACGTTTCTTGCAAGAGTTAAGTATAAATTGTTTGGTAACTACAGGGGGGCAAGAGCAGCTTGTTGGATTAGCTCAGATCACAATAAAGTCAGATTTACTCGACTCATTAGAATACAGTGGGAATATCTAAGTGTTCACATATAAAAAAACTAGAAAGAACTACAGTTTTGTAAAGTATCGAATTTATATAAATTTCAAGCATTAACAGATATTCTTAAAAACGTGTTGTTTCATTTTTACGCTAAAATTTCCTGGCTGCGGCCAAAAACCGGAAGTTCCAACCTAAAAAAAAATTTTATTAGCTTCATGCTACATCAACGTAGTTTCTTCAGTTCAGATTTAGTAATGTTAATGAGCCTATAACATCACTGAGTCTCTTGTGCAAAGCTCTTAGTATAGCTGTTTAAAAAGACACGTCATCCAATCAGTGTCACAAAGAGTGAGTTAGCATCTTCTAATGGCATGTATGCTTGGCACCCCATATCAGAGACAGCGAGCAATGAAAGAGTGGGTCGAGCATGTATGCGCTGACGGGAGGTGTAAAAGAGCCGACCTCCATTTAGCTGTGAGAGTCACGAGCCCGCTGGATGTGGTCCATGAAGTCTCCGTCGATATCGCTTTATCCGCCCCCCCCCCCCCTCCCAAAGAAAACTACTCTCCATCATGGCATATTGTGGGTGACAACATATCTGTGTATGGTGCTGCTGAGGCGTTGGCCGTGGTGCAAAGGCAGATGGCACCAACCAAACTGTGTGCCAACATCCGTCTTGAAAATCACCAGGAACGTCTTTAGAGGAACTAGAGGTAGGACGTTCATGAGTGCAGCATTGTAGCTTTAAAAGATGCAGACAGCTGTACTGCTTATAAAGTCTCTATATCTGTGCTCACCATCACTGCGTCAACAGGTACAACAGCTACAGCAGTGGCTGTGGAGGCCACAATGGCTGCAGATGTAGGCAGCAGTCAATGTCCGTGGCAGAGTCATTGGAAGACCTAGGAAACCAGTCATTAGGCACTAGCAACGACTGCTTCGATCAGAAGCTGCGGTCAGCGTTTCAGAAAAATGAAAGTCTGTGGCAGGATCACTCTAATCATGGAAACGAAGTTGGTTTTGTTTTTGTCAATGGGTGCTTAATTCGCTGTGAATCTTATAAAGAGCACAGCCAGACGTTTAAGTGACAACACCTGACTCCCAGTTGTGAGGCTTGTTTTAAGCATGACAAAAAACATTTTCCTTCTTACGGAATTTCGTTGTGCAGTTAGCACTGGAAACATTGTGGCAATGGTGAAGAAGATGCAGCAGAGTGTTATGGTGATGACCATCTAAGAGTTCTCATGGCGAAGCAATATGAGCAGGCATATTGTGGTAGGTTTTCAGATACAATAACAAAGTATTTTCCTACGAGTACAAAGCACAAATATTGAAAATCTCAACCTTGAAAATGTGAACTGTGCTGAGCTTCACCGTTCGATTGTGGGTGAGAGGTGGCATGCTACTCTCTCAATTTAACAACAATTTCAGTCAGATTAACGTTGATATTTTAGACAGTGATCTTGGCATTTCCCAGTACAACATTTACTGTGTGTGATTTATGAAATTTATACATCAGGATAATGACCTGGCCATGAGAGTGATTCTAGGAAAGAGTATTCATTGGTTACTCCTTACGATTGGACAGAAGGGCGCCGGTTATTGTCTGTCGTGGAAGACTGCCAAATGGCTGAAAATTGGTAGAGGAAGCCATTTAAGTGAAACTGCTGTAAACTAAGTTTTTGTCCAAGTGATGGGAAGATCATACAACTTCGTGCATTCTCATGTTAGAACCTGGGATGGTACAGACAGAGAAGCTGGCGCACGTGCTTAGTGGAGGTTGGCCCCACCCTCCCCGGATGCCACGAAGTCGCACGACTGTGTGTGAAGTTTAACAGCCTTCTTTCAGAAAGTGGAAATGTTCGGCCTGCAGAGATTAACTCACTCCACAAATTGAGGGACTGCTGTCTCGTATAGGTAGATGTTATTTACCAAAACATGGTCAAGCTTACCGGAACAAAAACTCCTGCTTAGTCTAAATCTTCCTTTTTCATACATGACATATTTGGGGACGCTGATTGATTCGTCTCACTATATGTAAAGTAGAGGCTCGCCGCCCAGCGTGGAATCCCTGGTGTTTTGGCTGGATTGGCTACCAGGCCAACAGAAAACATAAGAGGGGAGAGTCAATGAGTAGGGAAATTTTCGATTGGTTTGTGCAATGTGGGCGAAGATTCGTTTTGCTAATTACGCTCCGATATCGGTGGAAACCTGGTTGTAATGATTCGAGAAACTTTGTCTTTTGGTCCTCCTATGGTGGAGAACTTCAGTCTGTCCCTAGTGGGTGAGGTTTTGGGTCTGTACCTGAAGTGGTTGAAATGGTTCTGAGCACTATGGGACTTAACATCTGAGGTCATCAATCCCCTAGACTTAGAACTACTTAAACCTAACTAACCTAAGTACATCACACACATCAATGCCCGAGGCAAGATTCGAAACTGGGAGCGTAGCAGTAGCGCCGTTCCGGACTGAAGCGCCTAGAACTGCTCGGCAACAGCGGCTGGCGGTCTGTATATTGTGGTGGACTAGGAGGTTGTGCCAGTTTCCAACTGTACCGACAGTGGAACTGGATATCATGTTGGACATATTGTGCATCACGACGGTAAGCTTATTCGCCCAGAGTCGGCTGTCTGTCTTTTGAAGATTCCAGCACACACCGTCATGTCAAATTCGTTTGGCTGGACCAGCAAAAGGGTGCACTTCACACTGAAATCTTCCGGGATTTCAGGTCTCTTATTGGGAAGTTACTCGCGTTTTGATAATCAGAACGCCAGACCGCGTAGTTTACATATTTTCGTGGACACGTCAGAGCATTACAACTGCCGCAGCACACTGCTCCTCTCCACAGCACGCCGTTGTCTGATGGCGCCTGAGTCAAGGTAAAAGAGTAGAGTAGTGCTGTCACATGATATTCACAGCTCTCTGTTCTCAGGTGAACCATAGTTTGTGGTATAGTTAATCGTAGTTGATTTCATTTGAACAGAGTTGGGGCCCACAGTCAATCATGTAAACAACATTAGATTGTCTTGTAAAAGCGATTAATTCAGTCGAAAATTTCTAGAGATTCCACCCTAAAGTATGCTTTGCCTGTCAGACACCATTCCTTAACCGATTTGTGTTTGTCAGTTTTGTGTAAGATTTATCAGCTGCGTCTCTAGGAAGTTGTAGTTACTATAAGTTTAATAAAACTCGTCATTATTTTGTAACCTTAAATTTGTTGACATTGAGTATAGATTGAAGTATCAGGCAGTCGTTTCTGAAAGTATTTGTATGGAGTGTAGCCATGTATGGAAGCGAATCATAGACGACAAATATTTTGGACAAGGAGAGAATAGAATCATTCGAAATGTGGTGCTACAGAAGAATGCTGAAGATTAGAAGGGTAGATCGCATAACTAATGAGAAAGTGTCGAATAGGATTGGGGAGAAGAGAAGTTTGTGGCACAACTTGACTAGAAGAAGCGATCGGTTGGTAGGACATGTTCTGAGGAATCGAGGGCTTACCAGTTTAGTCTTGGAGGGCAGTGTGGAGAGTAAAAATCGTAGAGGGAGACCAAGAGAAGAATACACTAAGCAGATTCAGAAGGATGTAGGTTGTAGCAGGTACTGGGAGATGAAGAAGCTTGCAGAGGATAGAGTAGTATGGAGAGCTGCATCAAACCAGTCTCAGTACTTAAGACCACAACAACAACAAATACGCCACTGTTTTCATTCATACTTCCTATACTATTAACTCTTTTCATTTTATTTTGTTTTATTTATTTATTCATTCATTTTTATGGTGGTACATGGATACACCAGAAATTTAAGGTTTAATATTTTTAAATTAGTTAATTTGATTATTGACTTCTGAAGGAGATTACGTGCATAGGTCAAAAAAAGTGACATGAATAAATTCAGTAATTAATATAGAAGACTCATGTAAATAGCATACAATTTGTAGACCAAGGTAATATATTTCTTTATGTAAAGATAATAATATTTAGCTTCATTCACACATTTGTTTACGATTAAAGCAAGCGACGGCTTGCAGGAACAAAACAGTGTCGTTCGGATACGCTGTAATCCATTTTTTGGCAAAACCGTTGAAATCCTGACGAAGGAAGTTGCGGACCATTGTCCGAAACAATTGTTTACTGCAAATCTGCCAAGCAAAAGAAAGAAGCGAGCGCCCTGACAGTGTTAGTACTAGTAGTCGAATGCATTGGAATGACAAAAATACATTTGTTGTCTGCATGGATGACAATGGACCACCTTTTGCTGCAGAAACGACCAGGAAAATCAATATATAGGCGTTGCCAAATACCGTCAGTTTGAGGCCAATTAAAAAATTGCAGGAGCGGTGCTGGCTCATTGTACATTCATGCGCGGCAGAGGGCGGTCATACCTTCAGTTTATTTATTCAGCCAGAGCCGTGTACAATTCTGGCGTGCTAGCTGCTTAGTTCGAATGATTCTCCACTGTCCTCTATCTAATAATTACAACGCAGGTGCTTACAAATGTGTGAGAATCACAATTCGTGATGGTTCCTTAGGAGAATGCAATAAAATCATTCTGAAAAGGAAAGCAGTTGCGCTTTGCATGGTATTTGTGAACTACTGCAGCCGATTATTCTTCGGATTATGAGGTCAAACCATCTGAACGTAGTACCAGAGCAATCGTAATGATCTATCTTGTTCACTGTCCTACACGGTCTGCCGAGAATAAATGGGAACAACTTCCAGTACTAACGAATCAGAATGATCAGTTCGAATACAATAAACCACTGATGCGTTGAAATGTGGATCATTCCCCACAGGTATGTTGTTGTTGTGGTCTTCAGTCCTGAGACTGGTTTGGTGCAGCTCTCCACGCTACTCTATCGTGTGCAAGCTTCTTCATCTCCCAGCACCTACTGCAACCTACATCCTTCTGAATCTGCTTAGTATATTCATTTCTTGGTCTCCCTCTACGATTTTTACCCTCCACGCTGTCCTCCAATGCTAAATTTGTGATGCCTTGATGCCTCAGAACATGTCCTACCAACCGATCCCTTCTTCTAGGCAAGTTGTGCCACAAACTTCTCTTCTCCCCAATCCTATTCAATACTTCCTCATTAGTTATTTCGTTATGTGATCTACTCATCTAATCTTCAGCATCCTTCTGTAGCACCACATTTCGAAAGCTTCTATTCTCTTCTTGTCCAAACTATTTATCGTCTATGTTTCACTTCCATACATGGCTACTCTCCATACAAATACTTTCAGAAATGTCTCCCTGACACTTAAATCTATAATCGATGTTAACAAATTCCTCTTCTTGAGAAACGCTTTCCCTGCCATTGCCAGTCTACATTTTATATCCTCTCTACTTAGACCACTATCAGTTATTTTGCTCCCCAAATAGGAAAACTTCTTTACTATTTTAAGTGTCTCATTTCCTAATCTAATTCTCTCATCATCACCCCAATTAATTCGACTACATTCCATTTCCTCGTTTTGCTTTTGTTGATGTTCATCTTATATCCTCCTTTCAAGACACTGTCCATTCCGTTCAACTGCTCTTCAAAGTCCTTTGCTGTCTCTGACAGAATTACAATGTCATCGGTGAACCTCAAAGTTTTTATTTCTTCTCCGTGGATTTTAATACCTACTCCGAATTTTCCTTTTGTTTCCTTTACTGCTTCCTCAATATACAGATTGAATAACATTGGGGAGAGGCTAAAACCCTGTCTTACTCCCTTCCCAACCACTGCTTCCCTTTCATGTCCCTCGACTCTTATAACTGCCATCGGGTTTCTGTACAAACTGTACATAGTCTTTCGCTCCCTGTATTTACCCCTGCCACCTTTAGAATTTGAAAGAGAGTATTCCCGTCAACATTGTCAAAAGCTTTCTCTAAGTCTACAAATGCTAGAAACGTAGGTTTGCCTTTCCTTAATCTTTATTCTAAAGTTCAAATGGCTCTGAGCACTATGGGACTCAACTGCTGTGGTCATTAGTCCCCTAGAACTTAGAACTACTTAAACCTAACTAACCTAAGGACATCACACACATCCATGCCCGAGGCAGGATTCGAACCTGCGACCGTAGCAGTCGCACGGTTCCGGACTGCTTTATTCTAAGATAAGTCGTAAGGTCAGTATTGTCTCACGTGTTCCAGTATTTCTACGGAATCCAAACTGATCTTCCCCGAGGTCGGCTTCTACTAGTTTTTCCATTCGTCTGTAAAGAATTCGCGTTAGTATTTTGCAGCTGTGGCTTATTAAACTGATTGTTCAGTAATTTTCACATCTGTCAACACCTGCATTCTTTGGGTTGGAATTATTATATTCTTCTTGAAGTATTTCGCCTGTTTCATACATCTTGCTCACCAGATGGTAGAATTTTGTCAGGACTGGCTCTCCCAAGAGCGTCAGTAGTTCCAATGGGATGTTGTCTACTCCGGGGGCCTTGTTTCAACTCAGATCTTTCAGTGCTCTGTCAAACTCTTCACGCAGTATCGTATCTCCCTCTTCCATTTCCATAATATTGTCCTCAAGTACATCGCCCTTATATAGAGCCTCTATATACTCCTTACACCTTTCTGCCTTCCCTTCTTTGCTTAGAACTGGGTTTCCATCTGAGCTCTTGATGTTCATTGAAGTGGTTCTTCTATCTCCAAAGGTCTCTTTAATTTTCCTGTAAGCAGTATCTATCTTACCCCTAGTGAGATAAGCCGCTACATCCTTACATTTGTCCTCTACCCATCCCTGCTTAGCCATTTTGCACTTCCTGTCGATCTCATTTTTGAGACGTTTGCATTCCTTTTTGCCTGCTTCATTACTGCATTTTAATATCTTCTCCTTTCATCAATTAAATTCAATATTTCTCTGTTACCCAAGGATTTCTACTAGCCCTCGTCTTTTTACCTACTTGATCCTCTGTTGCCTTCACTACTTCATCCCTCAAAGCTACCCATTCTTCTTCTACTGTATTTCTTTCCCCCATTCCTGTCAATTTTTTCCTTATGCTCTCCCTGAAACTCTGTACAACCTCTAGTTCTTTCAGTTTATCCAGGTCCCATGTCCTTAAATTCCCACCTTTTTGCAGTTTCTTGAGTTTTAATCTACAGGTCATAACCAATAAATAGATTGTGGTCAGAGTGCACATCTGCTCCTGGAAATGTCTTACAATTTAAAACCTGGTTCCTAAATATCTGTCTTACCATTATATAATTTATCCGATACCTTCTTGTATCTCCAGGATTCTTCCATGTATACAACCTTCTTTTATGATTCTTGAACCAAGTCTTTGCTATGATTAGGTTGTGCTCTGTGCAATTACCGGTCGGCTTCCTCTTTCGTTTCTTACCCCCCATCCATATTCACCTACTACGTTTCCTTCTCTCCCTTTTCCTACTGACGAATTCCAGTCACCCATGACTATTAAATTTTCGTCACCCTTCACTATCTGAATAGTTTCTTTTATTTCATCATACCTTTCCTCAATTTCTTCAATTTCTGCATGACGTCCCCACAGGTAAGCAAGACAAAATGTCTGCGTTTCCGTATTGTGCCATAGGGCGGCAAAGAAGTTTATATTAATACCTAGAATGAAATAGCGACCAAGTTCAAGCTTCTGTGCTGTTTGATTTTGATACATCTTTTGCCAGATAAAAAAAAGCATTCAGCCGCTTAGGATCAGTAAGAAGAAAAATATTCTACCATGCACATATTGATGACATTTTTGACACCGTACGTTATGACTAATACTTCCTTCTTTAGCTGACTGTAGTTTACTTGGTCTTTGATTTGTTCAACGTTCTTGATGCGAATGCTGCTTGACGTCCTCCGTTGCCAGCACTTTGAGACGAAAGTGGCCTTATTCCATGTGGTGATGCATTATTTGCAAACACTAAAAATTTTTGCAGATAGAAATGCGTAAGGCACGAGGTGCTAAGAAATGCATGTTTCAATTTCTGGGAAGGTTGCTCAAATTTTCCAATCCTTTTGAAAGGAATTTCTTACACCTGAGGTGATGCAAAGGAGCGGTTATTTGCCCTACGGTCGGAATCAATTTTAGGTAACTGTCAATTTTCCAAGAACAGCTTGGAATTATCTTACATTTGTGGGAGAAAGTAATCTCTATATGGCCTCCTTTTAGAGTATGCTGATACAATAGCACCATGCTTAGTAAACATATACGACAACTGGCCAGAAGAGAAATACGTACCCAAACACTGGGAAGTTCCATAAGTCACACTAATGCGTAAGAAAGGAAACAGAAGTAATCGACTGAATTACAGAGCCATATCGTTAACGACGATTTGGAGTAGGATTTTGGAACAAGTACTGTGTTCGAACGTTATCAATTACAGCAAAAAAAAACGGTTTCTTTGACAAACAGCATCATCATCATCAGCAGCAGCATCATCATCATCATCATTTAAGACTGATTATGCCTTGCAGCGTTCAGTCTGGAGCACAGTCCCCTTTATAAAATTCCTCCATGATCCCCTATTCTGTGCTAACATTGGTGCCTCTTCTGATGTTAAGCCTATTACTTCAAAATCATTCTTAACCGAATCCAAGTACCTTCTCCTTGGGCTGCCTCGACTCCACCTACCTTCTACTGCTGAACCCATGAGTCTATTGGGTAACATTGCTACTCCCATGCGTGTAACATGATCCCTCCATCTAGGCCTGTTCGCCCTGACTGCTACATCTATAGAGGTCATGCCCAGTGTTTCTTGATTTCCTCATTGTGGACACCCTCCTGCCATTGTTCCCATCTACTACTACCTGCAATCATCCTAGCTACTTTCATATCCGTAACCTCAACCTTATTGATAAGGTACCCTGAATCCACCCAGCTTTCGCTCCCATACAACAAAGTTGGTCGAAAGATTGAACGGTGCACAGATAACTTAGTCTTGGTACTGACTTCCTTCTTGCAGAAGAGAGTAGATCGTAGCTGAGCGTTCACTGCATTAGCTTTGCTACACCTCGCTTCCAGTTCTTTCACTATGTTGCCATCCTGTGAGAATATGCATCCTAAGTACTTGAAACTGTCCACCTGTTCTAACTTTGTTCCTGCTATTTGGCACTCAATCCGTTTATATTTCTTTCCCACTGACATTAATTTCGTTTTGAAGATGCTAATCTTCATGCCACAGTCCTTACATTTCTGATCTACCTCTGAAATATTACTTTACAAGCTTTCAATCGAATCTGCCATCACAACTAAGTCATCCGCATATGCAAGACTGCTTATTTTGTATTCACACATCTTAATCTCACCCACCCAGTCTATTGTTTTCAACATATGATCCATAAGTAATTGCAGCCTTGTCTTACCCCTGAAACTACTCTGAACCATGAACTCAATTTACCGTCAACTCTAACTGCTGCCTGACTATCCATGTAAAGACCTTTAATTGCTTGCAAAAGTTTGCCTCCTATTCCATAATCTCGTAGAACAGACAATAACTTCCTCCTAGGAACCCGCTCATATGCCTTTTCTAGATCTATAAAGCATAGATACAATTCCCTGTTCCACTCATAACACTTCTCCATTATTTGCCATGAGCTAAAGATCTGGCCCTGACAACCTCTAAGAGGCCTAAACTCATACTGATTTTCATCCAATTGGTCCTCAACTAATACTCGCACTTTCCTTTCAACAATACCTGAGAAGATTTTACCCACAATGCTGATTAAAGAGATACCTCTGTAGCTGTTACAATCTTTTCTGTTTCCATGTTTAAAGATTGGTGTGATTACTGCTTTTGTCCAGTCTGATGGAACCTGTCCCGACTCCCAGGCCATTTCAATTATCCTGTGTAGCCATTTAAGACCTGACATTCCACTGTATTTGGTGAGTTCCGACTTAATTTCATCCACCCCAGCTGCTTTATTGCACTGCAGTCTATTGACCATTTTCTCCACTTCCTGAAATGTGATCCTATTTCCATCATCATTCCTATCCCATTCTACCTCGAAATTTGAAACATTACTGATCGTATTTTCACCTACATTGAGCAACTCTTCAAAATATTCCCTCCATCTGCCCAAGGCATCCACAGGATTCACCAGCAGTTTTCCTGGCCTGTCCAAAATACTTGTCATTTCCTTCTTACATCCCTTTCGAAGACTGCTAATTACACTCCAGAATGGTTTTCCAGCAGCTTGACCCATAGTCTCCAACCTGTTTCCAAAGTCTTCCCAAGATTTCTTCTTGGATGCTGCAATTATCTGTTTGGCTTTGTTTCTTTCTTCAACATAACTTTCTCTGTCTACCTGAGTTCTAGTATGTAGCCATTTTTGATACGCCTTCTTTTTCCTTTTACAGGCTGCCTTGACTGTGTCATTCCACCACTACTTTTACATACTAGTGTTCCAAGACATTCTTTAGCCACTTGTAGTACTATGTCCCTGTACCTTTTCCATTCCTTTTCCAATGTCTGTAATTGACTACATTCAACTAACTGGTACCTTTCTTAGATTGCTGTTATGTACTTGTGCCTAATTTCCTTATCCTGAAGTTTCTCCACTCTTATCCTCCTACATATGGACCTGACCTCCTGCACTTTCGGTCTCACAATCCCAATTTCACTGCAAATTAAATAATGATCAGTGTCATCGAAGAATCCCCTGAATACACGTGTGTCCCTCACAGCCTTCCTGAATTCCTGACCTGTTATTATATAGTCAATGACAGATCTGGTTCCCCTGCCTTCCCAAGTATACCGATGAATGTTCTTATGTTTAAAAAAGGAGTTTGTGATTACTAATCCCATACTGGCGCAGAAATCCAGGAGTTGTTTTCCGTTACGGTTGGCCTCCATATCCTCTCCAAATTTACCCAAAACCTTTTCCTACCCTTCTGTTCGATTTCCAATCCTGGCATTAAAATCCCCCATGAGCAGATCACTGTCCTTGTCCTTTACTCTAACAACTACATCACTGAGTGCCTCCTAAAAACTATCCATCTTATCTTGATCTGTCCCTTCACAATGCGAATATACTGACACAATCCTAATTTTCTTGCTAGACACTGTCAAATCTATCTACATCAGTCGTTCGTTTACATACCTTACTGCAACTACGCTGGGTTCCATTTCTCTCCTGATGTAAAGCCCTACACCCCATTGTGCTATTCCTGCTTTGACTCCTGGCAGGTAGACGTTGTATTCTCCTACTTCCTCTTCTTTCTCACCCCTTACCCGAATGTCACTAACAGCTAAAACATCCAGCCCCATCTTACTTGGAGCCTCTGCCAGCTCTACCGTAGTCCCAGAGTAGCCCCCATTGACATTAATAGGTCCCCATCTCATTACCATTTGTTTGCCGAGTCGTATATTAGTAGTCCCTGGTTTGTCAGTTAGAGGTGGGACTCCGTCACCTCCAAAGGTCCGAGGCATTTTGCTCTGATTATTGCCAGCATCATGTTTAAAGCACCAGGGAAGCAGGTTACTAGCCTTACTTGCCCCGAGTCCCATTGAGTTTTACCCCTAACGGTTGAGGGGCTAACCGGTGGATTTGGTAGTCTTTGCCGTATGAGCACAAAGGTGACCACAACTCAGAATATGTCCGAGATGCCCAGCCTTATTCCAAAGTAACTGGTATCCCAACTGTCGGGACCACTTACTTGGCCACTCATATGTTGCCCGTGGTTCATGAACTAGGACATGACTACAGGAACCCACACCATGAACCACAACAGCAACATCGATATAGAAAATATCGTTCTTGTGAAACACAACTAGATCTTTACTGTCACGAAGTAATGAGTGCTATTGACAAGCGGTGACTAATTTATTTCATATTTTTAGATTTCCGAAAGGTTTTTGACACAGTTTCGCACAAGCGACTTCTAAATAAAGTGCATGTCCATGGAACATCGTCTTAGTTGGGCGACTGGATTCGTGATTTCCTGTCAGGGAGGTCACAGTTCGTAATAACTGACGGGAAGTCATCGAGTAAAACAGAAGTAATCTCTGTCGTTATAGGTCCTCTGTTGTTCCTTATCCGACTCTAAATAATGAGCAGTATGAAACTATTCACATGAATATTAAAAGGAATCAGCTAAATTTCGGTTACACTAACGAATTACAGTTACGAATAATTTGAATTGGAACTATCATACAGATAATGTTGTGGTGAAAGTAAAACAAAGATCGTGATTTATTAACAGAACGCTTAGAAAATGCAATAGGTCTACTAAAGAGACTGCTTATACTACGTTTTTCTGCCCTATTCTGAATTTTTGCTGCGTGGTGTGGGATCCACATCAGATAGGATTAATGGAGCCACTGAAAAGTTTAAAAAGGAGCAGTTCGTTTCGTATTATCACGAAATAGGAAAGAGAGTGCCACGCATATGATACACGAAGTTTGGGTGTCAATCATTAAAACAAAGGCGTTTTTCTTTGCGGCAGGATTTTCTCGTGAAATTTCAAACACCAAATTTCTTCTCAGAGTGAGGAAATTTTTTGTTGGCGACCATCTACGCAGCGAGCAGGATCGTCATAATAAAATGAGAGGAGTCAGAGCTCGCGAGGGAAGAAACTGGTCATTTTTACACATGCGCCGTTCGAGAGTGGAACGGTTGAAAAATTCAGTATCGTGAAGGTGATACGATGGACCCTCTGCCAGGAAATTAACTGTGAAGTGCACAGTAATCATGTAGACGTAGAAGGCCTCTAAATAATTATTCGAGAGACGAGCCCATAAGCGTCAATGGCAAGTCTTAAATATTCAGTTTCCATACTGAAAAATGAACACTCCCGTAAATCACACTTAAATCCTGCGTCCACTGAAACTTGAAAGAGTCTGCAGATTGCCGTACAAAATGACGGCATCTAAATAATTTTATTAGGACGGCAGTGTCGACATCGCTTGCTCAAGAGAACGTTGAAATACGGCAGGAGCAAAGACGCTACCGAAGGAAGTCAACGTACGTGTTAACGACCATAAATCTTTTGGTTGCTTCATCCTGGGGAAGTTGGAAATAAGTCTCTGCTAAATCAATTTTTGGAAAGAATCGTCAAGCCGTTAGGCGATCAATTGTCAGGTCAAAGCATGAAAGCGGGAATGAATCAATCACTGTTTGAGCGTTATCTGTAGATTTAAAGTCTACAAAAAGTCTGGTCTTCAGGTCGATTTTCTTATGAAGGACAGGTGCCCATTGGCCTGGAGAAACGACTTCCAAAATTCCGATTTGATCCTATCCGGTGCGTTCCAATGCAGCTTCATCGCATATGGCGTGAGGTACTGAATGAGCCTGGTAAATCTTAGGTTTTGCATTGTCCTTGAGCGTTATATGAACTTTAAAATTCCAGTGTGCCATAGAACAAACGTTCATATTTTTTACTCAGCTCACGAATACTGGCATGTGAAACTTCCATATCAACAGCATGCACATTGTCCTCAGTATCTAACCCAGGTAAATCAAAAAATCCATGCAGGAAATATTGTGATGAGAACGTGGATGAACTACTGCGAATATCACTTCTGTAGTCGTGTTTCTATATTGCGCTTCAAAGGGCGCGTTGCAAGAACAGATACTTTCGCCGCTGGAGGCCGCGAGGCGTACGCATGATCTTTGTAGTTCAGGGTGTATATTCGTTCGTCAGCGTCTTTGAAGCACGCGTACCTAACCGAAACCGTGCAGATCGATTGGAAGTCAGCAGAGAAAAGAATAGTTTTCAGTTCGTCCGCTAACTGTCATATCTCGACTTGCAGAAGATTGTCTTATTTTGATTTGTGATTGATAAACAGTTTAGCTGCACATCTACTAGTTGAGAACTAGTTAGAATGAGACAAGTTTTGCACTGACCCTTTCGCTGTGCGCTTCCGTCGCTTTCATCCACGGTTCTTATATGGATTTCAAAAATGGCTCTGAGCACTATGGGACTTAGCTTCTGAGGTCATCAGTCCCCTAGAACTTGGAACTACTTAAACCTAACTAACCTAAGGATATCACACACATCCATGCCCGAGACAGTATTCGAACCTGCGACCGTAGCGCTCACGCGGTTCCAGACTGAAACGCCTAGAACCGCACGGCCACACCGGCCGGCTGTGTGGATTTCCAAGCGGAGTTGATTCAGATTTAGAAAAAGGGATCCTTTATTTTCATTTCCATTTTCTCAATGACAGATGTGGAACAGAATGTATTTTGCGTTTCTTTTGCACGCGCATTTGCTGTGCGTTTCATGACTTACGACGGTGTCGGAATTCCGCGAGGCGGAGAAAGCAGTTCTTGCGATCGTGTGTTAAGCCTAGTTTACACGATGACTTGGGTTGTGTCACTCGTTGCGTGGATTGAGTTGCACGCAAGTAGTTTTATATATGACCGTAGACACGGCGATACCAGTATACACTTCATTTTCGTCGTTTTGTGGGTCCCTGAGTCGTGTCTGAAACGAAAGTTTTGGCAGGTGCACGTCGCACGAGATATGATGGAGTTACAGCTTGTTGCGTGGAGTCGGTGCATAAGAAAAAAAAAAAAATAAGAAACTTGTTTCGATTCCTGACTGGATGAAGAAAAGACGTGAGCTCGGTTGCTCAGCATCCTTGCTGAGATTATTTGTAACGGAAAATCCCAGAAGCTCTTTTAATTATCTTAGAATGTCACCAGAATTGTTCACATTTCTTCTAAATAGAGTTAATTATGCCATAAGGAATAAAGGTACTGTACTGCGTGAAGCATTGTCGCTAGAACTGAAATTACATATCACATTGCGTGCATTACAATCGAGAACAGTCGGCGTGCTATAAAATATATGGTTTTAGCTCGTGGTGACGCTACTTCATTAACATTAGCAACAATAATTATTCGAAGCACGCCGCTTTAAGAAGAGAATGATTTGCAAACTAATCTCTTGAAGACAGACCTGTGCAGTGGCAATATTTCAAAATTCTAACATATGTGAATGGAGAGCACTGCAGCGATGTTTTAAATAGATGAATACTGAATAAAGAATGTAAATTCTTGAATGTGTATAGCCTTCTCTCCTCTCAACAATATTCCTTAACAAAGAGTTGGCCAACTCGAACGATGGGATTTTAGTCTTGTAGACAAGAGCATTGCCAAAGCTAGAATTACACAAGCTTGTGTTTTTCATAATTCAGTTGTATATGTGCTCTTAACTCTATAAATTTTGCCCTGCAGCTCAGATATTGTCAAACCATCTATGCTATGATCGCACATGACGGTCTCAGCGGCAGCAATATGTTGCTTATTTTTGTAATCAGCATCACTGAAATCCCACAAACACCTCTCCAAAGCACAGATATCCAAAACGCGAACATTTTTCCCCGTTCCCCACTCCATATTTCAGTTTGTCTACACTCTACGAACGCACATAACCTCAAAACTCATGCAGCTAATGACGTCAAAGTTGGAACACGCCGAAAGTGTTTAGTTTCATCAACGAGTTGCGCAAACGCGCGGCCCGCATGCGCAGTGGCCGGTAGCGCAGTTGCCTGCAACCTAGTGTCGTCGTGTAAACTAGGCTTTACACAACATTTCACACAAGACTTCGGAAGTGCGCCGTGTTTATGCTGTTGCGTGTGGCGTCGGTTGGCCTGTATCATGGTGAATGGGGGCTACTTCCAGCTATCCACGGTCTGTGCTCCCACAACAGGCACTTTAAAATCAACTTCAGCAAAAGCTCGCACTTCCTCTGTTTTGATTACTTGAAGCACGCCATTAAGACTAGAGTCGCCACGCTTCAGAATGTCGGCCCGTATTCTCTTATTATCAAAGTTTTGAATAATGGCATGTTATGTTGGAATGTAGCTCCACAAGAGCAGTTAAATTTACATCTCCTAGTCATGCCCTTTAGTTCAGCGATCCATTCCTCTTAAGACTGATTATTAAGGCCCTGAAACGAGCAGCAGCTACACGAATCTGAATGTCGAAGAAGTCATTCAGTTTGCTAATATAGTCTTCATAAGGTAGTGTGTGGGGTTCTGATGGAGCAACTTGCTACACAATCTAAAGTATACGTTCTCACACACGAAAAAGAGAAAGAGTGTCGTGGTTCACGCGTTATGTTGTACGCCTGAAAACGCTGCTCAAGCTGCAGGCCGCCCTCAATCCATTCATCTTGTTTAGCATCACAAGAGCTGTGAAGACGGCACCTGGCCGCTAGCAGTCTGTGCTTCCGTCGGTGTAATTTGCTGGGTTTGTTGTGCGCCCACCGATCTGTCAATAGCCTGTAGCAAGGAGATAATTTGTTGGCTCAGAAGATGAATAGTGTGTGACTCCTCTCCAGAAGCTATCACTGCGTATACAAATGAAAGACACTTGAAGTAGATAAAAGGACCACACAAAAATTATGAAAACTTTACTGATGCCGATCACTGCTAATGGGCGGAAATTAGTTGCCAAAGGATGTCTGATGTATCAGTAGTTGATGTGACCAATAAACGACAATCAGACATCTACTGAAACATAACAAAGTAATAGTTTTCTTTCGAACATGTACACTACATAAATGAGATACATGAAAGACTGAAGTGCTGTACTTTCTTCTGTGGTGCTAAGTCACATACAATAAGAGCAAAGTTCCTTAAGTCAGAGAAAGATCCTGCAGAGAACCCGAGGAGATTCTGATCATGACTAACAAACAGTAAACGGATCAAAAGCTTCTGTTCAGTCACTCGACCAGTCTCGGATGGCAATAGAAGACAGCAAAAAGAAAAGCTGAAGTTTTAAATTTCATATGTAAGAAATCATTCACGCAGGATTTTTGACTTTGGTACAGATTCCCGCAGGGGGGACATAGAAACGGCATCCGTGGCGTAGAGAAGCAGCTGAAAGCAGGTAAACCACCAGGCCCAGATGGAATTCCAATTCGGTTTTACAGAGAGTACTCTGCGGTACTGGCTCCTTACGCAGTCTGCAGTTATCGCGAATCCCAGAGGAGATTCCCAAGCGAACGGAAAAAAAGGGCAGGTGACTCCAGAATATAGGAAAGGTAAAATAACTGACCTGCATATTCTTGACATCTGTTTGCTGCAGATATCTTGAACATATTCTGAGTTTGAATATAACAAATTTCCTTCAGACAGGAAAGCTTCTGTCCACAAGTCAATACTGATTTAGAAAGCATCTCTCGTATGAAACTCAACTTGCCGTTTTCTCATATGATACTCTACGAACCATTGATGGAGGACAACAGGCAGTTTCCATAAACCTAGATTTCCGGAAACCATTTGACACGGTGCCCTGTATAGATTTTTGAGGACACTTCGAGTATATGGAACAGGTCCTCAGCTATGTAAGTGACTCGAAAACTCCTTATACAGGGTTTTACAAAAAGGTACGGCCAAACTTTCAGGAAACATTCCTCACACACAAAGAAAGAAATTATGTTATGTGGACATGTGTCCCGAAACGCTTACTTTCCATGTTAGAGTTCATTTTATTACTTTTCTTCAAATCACATTAATCATGGAATGGAAACACACAGTAGCAGAACGTACCATCGTGACTTCAAACACTTTGTTACAGGAAATGTTCAAATTGTCCTCCGTTAGCGAGGATACATGCATCCACCCTCCGTCGCATGGAATCCCTGATGCTCTGATGCAGCCCTGGAGAATGGCGTATTGTTTCACAGTCGTCCACAATACGAGCACGAAGAGTCTCTACATTTGGTACCGTGGTTGCGTAGCCAAGAGCTTTCAAATGCCCCCATAAATGAAAGTCAAGAGGGTTGAGGTCAGGAGAGTGGCGAGGCCATGGAATAGGTCCGCCTCTACCAATCCATCGGTCACCGAACCTGTTGTTGAAAAGCGTACGAACACTGCGACTGAAATGTGCAGGAGCTCCATCGTGCGTTAATCACATGTTATGTCGTATTTGTAAAGGCACAGGTTCTGGGAGAAAAGGTAGAGTATCCCGTATGAAATCATGATAACGTGTTCCACTGAGCGTAGGTGGAAGAACATGGGGCCCAATCAAGACATCACCAACAATGCCTGCCCAAACAATGAGTCGCATGTCAACACAAGCACCGAAGTCAACATTACCTTCCTTCAATTGGGCTAACTGGCGGTGAATTGAGGAAGTACAGTACATACTGACGAAACTAAAATGAGCTCTAACATGGAAATTAAGCGTTTCCCGACACATGTCCACATAACATCTTTTCTTTATTTGTGTGTGAGGAATGTTCCCTGAATGTTTGTCCGTACCTTTCTGTAACACCCTGTGTAATAGAAACTAGTGCGTGGTCCTCGCCGGCGAGTGCTCATCAGAGACAAGAGTATCGTCGGAAGTGCCCCAGAAATATGTGATAGTACCTCTTTTATTGTCTATTTACATAAATAACCTGAGGGGGGAGAGGGGGGACTGAGCAGCAATTTAAGGCTGTTTGTTGATGACGCTGTAACATACGTGAAAGTATCGCCGTTGAGTAACTGCAAAAGAATGTAGGATGAGAGGCAGAATTTATATTTTGTGTGATGAATGGCAGCTTGCTTTAATGCAGGAAAATGTAAGATTATGCGAATGAGTAGGAGAGAACAATCCCGTAATGCTCGAGTACAGCATTAGTACCGTGCTGTTTGACACACCCACATCGATTAAGCATCTAGGCGTAACGGTATGAAATGGAATGAGCACGTCAGCTTAGTAATAAGGAAGGCAAATGCGCGACTTCATTACACTGGGAAAATTTTGGGAAACTGTAGCTCATCCATAAAGGAGGTGTCATACATAAAGCTAGTGTGACCCATTCTTGAATACTGTTGGAGTGTTGGGAGTCCTCATCAAGTCTTATTAAAGGACATAGAAGCAATGCAGAAGTGGGCTGCTAGATTTGTTACAGATAGGCACAAACAACACGCAAGTATTACGGTGTTGCTTCATGAACTCAAATGTGAGTTCGTGGAGGGAAGGCAATGCTGTTTACGCGAGGCACTATTGCGCAAATTTTAGAGAACCGGCATTTGTGACGAAGGGCTGAACGATTCAACTGCTGACAATGTACATTTCGCGTGAAGATAATATGAGAGAAATTAGTGTTCGTGCGGAGGGTTTTACGCAACCGTTTTTCACTCGCTCTATTTGGGAGTGGAACAGGGAAGAAAATGACTAGTAGTGGTACAAGGTATCCTCCGCTGTGCGCCGTACGGTGGTTGGTGGAGTATGTAAATAGACGTAGATGAAACAGTCTTGAATGTTTATGGGCCTTGATAGGTCAGAGACACTTAGTAATGTTTTTAATGTCGTACTACTTTGATGCAATTCCCTGATTGAGATCTTTCGTTCTACTGTTGATAAATGAGTAATTTCACTGACTCCCTGTGGCGGCGCTCTGACCGTTTAAAAGGCGCTCCGGAAACATCAGAATCACAAGGATAGATACCATGTGAATTTAGGGGCGTCTGGTGGCGTGTGCGCATGACGCAGCCCAACAAACACAAGCAGCAGTCTGAAACGGCAAGCGATGTAAGTGCTGGCTGCGTGCTGGCGACAAGTTTAGATGTTCAAGTGCCGTCTCCCGTATAGCCGTGAAACGCACGTCGTGTGCTGGGTGCAGTCGAAGATGGTGCCATCCATACCACAACATCTTCTGGCTTTCTTCAAACTGGGCCAAATATCTCAGGAAATAAGCGTCAAACGAAAAACCCACAAAGAACGAAACTTGTCTAGCTTGAAGGGGGAAACCAAATGGCGCTATGGTTGGCCCTCAAAATGGCGCTGGCATAGGTCAAACGGATGTCAACTGTGTTTCTTTTTAAATAGGCAGCGCCATCTAGCGGGCCAACTATAGCGCCTTCTAGTTTCCCCCTTCAAGCTAGACAAGTTTCGTTCTTTGTAGTTTTTTTGTTTGATGTTTATTTCGTTAGATATTTGTCCCGGTCACTATCAATGTATCAATGGACCACATATATATATATATATATATATATATACTAAGGTGACAATTGGCAGAAATGCGTTGGTGTAATGATTTAAATAATGAAGATGTTCATGTACAGAGTGATTCATCCTGGCCCCACCGACAGATTTTATGCACGCTGAAACACTTTCAAAAAAACATACGGGAGATTTTCATGTTCTCTTGCTCACTACTAGTCCTACAGAAAAAAGGAACAGTAAGTTTTTGTACCGAATTTAATGAACTTAAATGTATTACTGGTATACGTTTTCGCTGGAGGCCACAGTTTTTCAGTAATTCAAGAGAAACGCGTTTGTAGGTCCCTTTTGTGCGTTTCACTTGAATAATTCTAAAACTACAGCCTCTAGAGAATACATATCCCTGTTCAAAATTTAAATACATTAAATTTACCACATAATGTATTGTTCAAAAATGGCTCTGAGGACTATGGGACTTAACATCTGTGGTCATCAGGCCCCTAGAACTTAGAATTACTTAAACCTACCTAACCTAAGGACATCACACACATCCATGCCCGAGGCAGCATTCGAACCTGCGACCATAGCAGTCAGGCGGTTCCGGACTGAAGCCCCTAGAACCGTTCGGCCACCGCGGTCGGCAATGTATTGTTCATTTTTTTCTGTTGTACTAGTTGTTTGTGCGTAGCGAACAAGAGCATATGAAAATCATGCATGTCGTATCTGAAGACGTTGTGGGTTATATAAAATCCGTGAGCCAGGACAGATGAATCAGTCTGCAGAATTTAAATACGCCTCGGCATAATAAATGTAGTTACGTAGCTGCGGTGGTTTTGTTAACATTCGTGCAATCGGTGGGACAGCCCCATGATCAAAATTATCTTGACGAGAGTGCGTTTGTGGTCGTTGTTCACAAATTGCTTAGGGCAGATTCACCCACGATATCGTGACAGATACGCACGATTACCGCCCCTATTTAAGTCGCTGGGTACAGAAGTAGAGGCATAAGAATAATAATCGTTGCTATGTTGCGGAAATGAGCAGTCTGTGCACTACTTTGGTTTCATATTACGACAATCTGACGTACGCCCGATGCAAACCAGAATACAGGAGTCGGCGAGCAAGTCCGGCCCTGACGGTACATACGCATCTATGGGGCTGTTAACGTCAGCTCCTCAGGAGACACGCGGGCGTTTCTTGGTCTCACTGGTGGCGGCACCCGCTAATTGCCATCCGTAATGGAGCCGTAATTATACACCGTGTAGTTGGTAATTGCTGAGCGTCGCCCGGCTGCTCTTAATCCATAACTTGAACTGCCTCAAGTCCGCGGCCGCCCTAAGTCGTCCCAATTACTGCTCCCAACATTCATGGGTAATTAACGGACCCATTAAGCCCCACCCACGGCCGCGCAGAGAGCGCCCCACGTTTCTTCCGCTCCTTCGTGTCACGCGCCATTCCAGATCGATGTTAATAGCCGCTGGAAGTCACTCGCGAAAAGTTCTAAGTGTGAGAGGCCGGCTGCGTCCTGGTATTCCTTCCTTCTCTCATCAATATACTACTTATTTTTATACAGAAAACAGTAGCCGTACTTTGACTGGTACAGACATTTAGCAGTCGGTAGTCACCATATAAAGCGTCGGTCCTCCTGTGTAACTCAGTGCTCAGCGTAGATGGTTGTCACGAGCACCACCCGGGTTCGGTTCCTGATATTGCCAATGATTTCTCCTCAGTGCGAGGACGGGTACAGGGTTCATCCAACCGCGTGATGGCAAATGTCGAAACCCTTCAATGGAAAGTAGCAGTTTTAAAGTTTGGAAAGTCGCCCAAGACCACTGTGCTGACCACGTCCATCGCCATACCACCCACGCATTACGCCGAATGGCAGAGGATGACGCTGCGGCACGTCGACACCTCTTAGGCCTTCAGGGCTTCGTCGAGGAGCTCGTATATGGTGTGATTGAGCTTCCTGTACCGATTCGTTTTATGCAACCCGCACTACATCTGTATCAGTAACTGTATCTAGACAGGCAACAACCATTTCATCTGCGCAAGTTTTCTATCAAACCTTTCGGTCAGTGTTAGGCAAACGGAATCATACGGTAAAAAATACTAGTGAGAGTGATCATGAGTTACACAGTATTTTTTGCACAAGGTATACCTTACTTCTGTCATACTTATCCAGATGTCTCCTTTTTTTCTTTGTGTACTTAAATCTACAGTCATACGAGATTTTGGGTGTCTCTGCTGGGGGAAAGGAATGAAAGAGGAAACCGCCTGGTAGAGTTTTAATCATCACTAACACTTGGTTTTAGAATCATGAAAGACGGTTGTACAAATGGAAGATTCCTAGAAACACCAGAAGGTCTCAGATTTATTGTATAATTGTTCGACAGATATTTCGAAACCAGATTTTAATTTGTGATATATTCCCAGGGACAGATGTTGACTATGACCACAACTTATCGGTTGTGAACTGCCGATTAACACTGAAGAAACTGCACAAATAGGTAGGAAATTATGGAGACGGGATCTGGACAAGTTGAAAGAAACAGAGGTTGTTTAGAGTTTAAGAGGGAGAATTAGGCAGTAATTAACGAGAACAGGGAAAAGGAATAGAATAGAAGACGATTGAGAGATAAAATAGTGAAGGCAGTAGAGGACCAAATATGTTACATGGCAAAGCCTAGTAAAAATTCCTTAAATAACACAAGAGATATGGAATTTAATTGACGAAAGGAGAACATATAAAAATTCAATGAATGAAGCAGACGAAAGGGAATACAATCGTCTAAAAATGAGATTGATGGGACGTGCAAAATGGCTTGAGAACAAATGCATGGAGTTAGAAGCATATATTACCAGGGGAAGATAGATGCTACCTACAGGAAAATTAAAGAGCCCCTTGAAAAAAAAAAGAAGCAGCTTCATCAATAACAAAAGTCCTGATAGAAAATTAGTCCTAAGTAAGGGTAAGCTGAAATGTGGCAGAAGTTTACAGAGATTCTTTCGAAACAAGACGCCCGGAGTAGGTGAAATTCCGTCAGAACTACTGACAACCTTAAGAGATCCAGCCATTACAAAACTTTTCCATCCTCTCAGCAAGATTTGTAAAACGGGGGAAATACGCTCAGGCTTCAAGAAGAATGTAATCATTCCAATTTTAAAGAAAGCACGGGCTGATAGGTGTGTATATTACCGAACCATAAGTTAAATACATCATGGTTGGAAAATACTACAGAAGAATGGAGAAACCGTTCGAAGCCGACCTTGGGGAACATTAGTTTGGAGTGTGGAAAAATATAGTAACACGTGAGGCAATACTGACCGTCAGCCATATCTTAGAAGAAAGGTTAAGTAGAGACAAACCTACGTTAATTGCATTTGTGGATTCAGAGAAAGGTTTTCGCAGTGTTGACTGGAATACTCTTTCTGAAAGTCTGAAGGCAGGAGGGATAAAACAGAGAGGGCTAAATGTTATTTACATCTTGTACAGAAACCAAAGGGCAATTTTAAGAGTCGAGGGCCATGGAAGGGAAGTAATGGTTGAGAAAGGAGCGAGACAAGGTTGTAGCATATTCCTGATATTATTCAATCTGCACATTGGGCAAGCAGTAAAGGAAGCTAACGAAAAATTTGGAGTAGGAACTGACATGCATGGAAAAGAAATAAAAACTTTAACCTTCACCGAAGATGATGTAATTCTGTCAGAGACAGCAAAGGACTTGGAATAGCAATTGAACGGAACGGAGAGTATCTCGTAAGGAGTATATGAGTTGAATATTAACAAAAGCAAAACAAGGATAAAAGAATGTAGCCGAACTAAATCAGGTGATGCTGAAGGGTTTAGGTTAGGAAACGAGGCACTAAAAGTGGCAGATGAATTTTACTATTTGGGAAGTGAAGTAATGATAATGAAATAGAATGTCTGGATGTGAAACAAGGACGCTAAACAGTTTGGACAATACGAGAATAGGAACTTCCGAAATGTGATGCTAGTGAAAAATATTGAAGATTAGATGTGTAGATTACGTAACTAATGTGGAAGTAGTGAGTAGAATTTCGGAGAAAAGACAGTTGTGGCACAACTTGAGTAGAGGAAGAGATTGGTTGATAGAACATATTCTGAGACATCAAGGAATCACCAGTTTCGTATAGGAGGAAACTGCTGAGCGTGAAAACCGTAGAGGAAGACCAAGGGATGAATAAAGTAAGCAGATTCAGAATGATGTAAGTTACAGCAACTATTCGGCGATGAGGAGGCTTACGCAGGATAGATTATCATGGAGAGCTGCATCAAACCAGTCTTCAGACTGAAGACCACAATATCAACAGTACGTAATGTTTTGTACATGGTTCAGATGTGACTTCCACACCTCCAATATTGATATCTCATGTTGATTAAGTTCTTTCAGATGGTGAAACACATTTTATCTATAATTTGCGAAAGATTAAGAACCATAAACGAAAAAAAAACCTGGCACACTCATTCAAGGCCTGTATGACTACAGCGATAATTACACAAAGAAAGGTCGGAGGCACTTGGATGTGTATGGTACAAGTAAGATATATCTTGGTCCATAAATACCATGTAACTCATGGACAATCGTCGCTTGTACACTTTACAGTAGGATTCCGTTTTTTATAGTCGCCCAAAGGTCTGAAGGGGAACTTCTATCAATTACGTGGCTATCGATAACGTAAATGGTGCCTGTTTGGGAATCATTCCTGATACAGATGTAGTGTGGGTTGCATAAAACAAATCGGTAGAGTCAGCTGAGCCATAGCGTACAAAGCGTCGGCTGTCATCACCACCTAAAGAGAAGGCTGCGACACGCTCGGTGTGACGTCACCCAGAGCGGGCCAGGCTAGGCGAAGCGCTGCGCTGTCAAAATCGAGCGCACGCCCTGCAATCTTTTTAAACAATTTTACAGAACATTTTCGGCAAAAAGAACCTTGATTTCTATGATACTTATAGATTTACATATCAACCTCATGGTGAATTGCCCAGCATTTCATTAATGTAAAACTGTTACGGCTTTCGTGGCCACATTTTGACAAACTACCTGCTGGCTTCTGTCTCGGTTTCTTAGGCCGACTTTTGATTGATGATTTCTCTGACGTCTCGCCAGAACGAGTGACTCCAGTCCACTGCCAGCAATCGAGGATGAAGCTTTGCCAGTGCCAGCCACTCGTGCTGGCGAAGCGTCAGAAGAATCGTTAATCAAATGTCGGCCGAAGAAACCGAGACAGAATCCCACAGACAGTATGTAATTTCATTAATGGTCATATGTATTGTGGTACTTCCTATACAAAAAATAAATTCGGAAATGTTGCAATGATAAATAGGGGCGCTGGGGATGTGCGTGCAGTGCGCATGTTCATGCGAATGAAATTAAATTAAGATAATATTGAGATTGTTATTATTATTTTGACTTGGGAGAACGTCTCTATCTGTCTCCATTGTCGAGGAAACGGCTTTTAATCAGAATGTTCACTTCCGATCTCATGAGTGAGGGAATGAAATATTCATAACATTCCTCATATCTATTAAACCGCTCGAGATGTGGAAACGAGATTTTGGCCAATATCACACAGAGAGATGAATGTTTAGTCTTATGGTTAACATACGAAACTGTATTTATGGCGATACAGCAGACGTTGTCGTTTTTATTTATTTATTTGTTTTTTCCAAAACAGTACTGTAAATTCGGAAAAGAAATCAACAACTAGAGAAAAGAGAATTGGCTAATATGAAAAACATGAGTGTATGTAAACGTACACGAAAGCAGCTGAAAGAGTGAATAATTTCTGGCATGTATGTCACATCTAGTTAGGTATTTAAGGTATGTAAAATGATGCTTAATGATAGCACAGATTATGTTTTCATGTCTCTCTAATTGAACGATTAATAATTAATCAACAGCACCAAATCTAAAATATTGAAGAAATCAAAATTAAATCAAAACTGCAATGTTCCACGTGTTACATACCATTTTGCTTGTTATACTCTACCCTCAGATATTTTACCACGTAAATTGGTTTCATAAAATAAAATGCAATAGAAGGTTGAATTCAATGTAAGGTGGAAGTGACAGTGAATCTGGGTTTGAAACGTTATTACTGAAGCAGCAACGCTACTATTACATTAGCAATATTTCTGTTCATACTCATCGAAATTTGTGCTTTGCAGCTTGTATATCATGCACTTAGGTAAGATTGAGTTCAGTGGGGCCTTGGAAGATGCGTACCAGAATCTTGTTGATGTCTGCTGTTGAAATATCCCTTTTTATTGCTGACATCTTCCGTTGAGATCAAGGCCGGCATCAGATTGAGTGGGCCCCGTGGTACTATTGAGTTTCTGGGCAGCTATTCAGCACTGTTTACACGGATACTTCTTTTGACGGATTTTTTTCATCAGTGCGATATGTGAAAATAGCTCCAGTGATCTTTGGCTTCACTAACGTAGGCACTGAAAGGGGTTAGGAACGTTTATATTTTAGTCATTATCTGAAGAACGTGATTAACATTTGTTACGAACATAAAGTAGCTGTCGTTGAATCTTACTGGGTTGTATCCTAATAGCAGCGAAAAGCCACAGTCTAAGAAAAATAAATTTCTGTGCCATAAAACTGAAATTATTGTTTTACCACTATGTACTTCTGTACCATTCGATTAAATTTTGTGACTATTCAGTTGGCAAAGCCTGATTTTCGAAGCGCTTAGTGGCTGAAGTTACTAACGGAGGAATCTAGCATTCGGCAATAGAGATTGAGCTCTCTTGCGTATCTGAATAGATTAAACATTAAAGAATGCATAAAATCTTTAGTGAAATGGGCTGAAACATGCTGAAACTTGATATAAAAGTATATGCAAATATTCACTGTACCGGAACTCAAAAGTAACAAGAGTGACATGAATTACGATGGCAAAAACAGCACTAAACGAGCTGTACTGTTACTAATCTTGATTCAGATTAATAGCTGTTAGGTTTTGCGAGCATTCTGATTCTCTGAACCTTGCTCTGAGTGTTCTGCATCGTTTGGTGCGAGGGAGTATCAACAAACAATTTGTTAGCAAAGCTTTGTAAAACAAATAATACTAACAGCAATTGTGTCGAACAAATACCTAATACCGCACAGCAGACTATAGTGGATCAGATCATGAAAATAAAACGTCTTTGCTGATTTTTAATACGTCAAATATGGTTAAATAAAGTAGAATTATTGTCGAATACTTGTTTATACATCTATCCATCCAGAAAACATTTCACAATAATGAAGCGTGTCATTACCATGCAACGCAAATGTGTAGGTTGCTCGAATATGCAGACACACAGCGTACGTACGCTTCGACGAGGACGGGGTATGTGGTCAGTCATGGCCTCTCTGAAAAAACCGTAGCGGAATTTGCCTGAAGTGAAACTCGATGCAATCGAAGATGAGATCAGTTTCTCAACAAATGCACTGACTCATTCGGCTGGTCGCTATCGTACAGTCTCCGTTTGATCAATCACTGTTTGCACCAAATAACATATAAAACATAGTCTTGCACTGCATACACTATGAGCACCCACTGGAGACTCCAAGACCAGGAGAATGCTGCTGAGTCCCTTGCAGTTTCTTCAATCTAAAAAACTGAGCATCTCATCATGATGAGTGAGATGCTGAGCGCAGACGAATGGGAACACATTACTGTTTAGGAAGCGATTTTCTTATAAAATTATTACATTGTTATTGAGTAGTATATTTTGACAGGTTTTTGCAGTTGTTCCGCTTCCTTATTGGCCCTACTGTGAGTCATCTAAGCAATTTTAACTGTGTAATGTGCATTACTTATGAAGTATGTTTTAGCTGGCTTTTTGAACAGTTGTATTTCATTAAGCTTATTCATTTACTTGAATAATATATTATACAATGTTATTCCCCAAAATAAATCTCCATTTTGCGTATTCTGTATGTAAAACAGATTGCTAGTTCTACTCACTTGTTCCAGTAAAACTGGAAATTGATGGTAGAAATCTAAGAGCGCAAAATTCTGATGGCAGTATATTTTTGCGTTCATTTCATGTCAACCGAGAAATAATTTTCATCCCTGATAACTTTGCGTTTGTTACACGATCTGCAGGTTAATTATCTACGATTAATACGACAGAGTTTCTTTCCCTCTTTTTTGTTGAAGCGCATACCGTTTACGATCCAAAGAGCCTGTTGAAGGTATCTGTTAGATATGTTATGTAATAAAATCCAGATTGCTGCTATAATAGTTTAATGATGCATTTGTCGTGATGGATCTATTGCCATCTTCAGACTATTTGCGAAAATTATAATTTTTTCTACATATTTTATACGAATATATGTGTAAGTAAGTGCCGAATATGTAAATCCGAAATTACGATTAACCCACATTATAATAAAAAATTTTAAAAAATACTGCGTAGCTTTCGCAGGTGGCCTGAAGATGACATTACAGTCGAAATAGATCCACCACAATAAATGCATCATAAAACTACGGTGTCATAGCAGCAATCTGGATTTTATTACGTAATACAAACTGTTTATTTTATTTTTGCTCAAAGTTAATTTATTACTGCCCGGTTGTAAATAGCTTTAAGGATGTTCGATTTGCCATCCGTGTTAGGAGTTCAAATTTTTTTTGTTTATTTTTATTATTATTATTATTATTATTATTATTTTTGTTTCAGTGGCTATGATGTTTGCTGTCGTCAATAAAGAGAACTTATTTTCCAATTCTTACATCGTCTTAAAAGTCATTGACATATAATAAGAACTGAAATGGACCCAATACAGTACCCTTAGGAACACTTTTGTTTGCATATTTCTTGTATGACAATAGCTTTACTACCAATTTTTTATCAGCAGAAATTTGAACTACCTCTTCCTTTCGTACATTTCTTTCCATGGAACCAATCTTTTGCTGTTCCTCTTACCCCTAGTACTTCCAGTTTATCAGTATTTTATGGTCAACAGTATCAAAAGCCTTGGAAAAATCCAAGAATGTGCATGTAACTCAGTCATACTTGTTAAGAGATCTGTAATAATCGGTATTGTACTTCTAACAACCCGTAACCGAAGTGTGCCTCGTTAGCAACGTTTACTCACGGTGCTTGAAAAATACCACATAATCGTGCGTATGCAATTCGAACCTGTATTACTAATTTCACTTCAAAAGTGAAAACGGTTAATTTGTCGTAGAAGGAGCGTGGAATCTGTAGCATGTGCTACGTGTGCTGTGTGGGTAAGCATCAAGGAAAAGTATCCCCGATGCTGTCCGCTGTCAGCTGTTTCTAGTGGTGTTGATTTCTTGGAGGTAACGACCAGCCGCCTACAACCTCCAGCTGACGCGAACCGGCTAAGCTCTTAGCGCCGCTGGGCGGCTCCTCAGTAAGCTCCGGCAAACAATATCACTGCCGACCAGGACTGAGCGCCTGACGCCGGCGCCCGCGGTGCTGGTCCTTCCCGCAAATTGCCTGTTTGTTCAGCGCGTCTCGCCTGTGGCCGACACCCACGGGACGCGGACGGATCTGTCGCCGCCGTGCCGCTGTTTGTACGGCAGCCTCCGGAGACGCCGCAGACATCGAGAGCCTACTCCTGCTGCGGCTGCTCTGCTACCCCTGCTACGAGCCCCGGTGTGTACCCGCAGTGCAGCCCAACCTGACGAGCCCTCTGTAGCAGAGACAGCCTCTGGCCAACAATACCACCGGCGTCTCCGCGCCAAACACTTCTCTCGCTCTTCAGATAGCCGAAACCGGTCGATCTACAACCCGTATAGCCTGCGACATTTTTGGGACAATCTGTCACACATTTACCTCAAGACTTTCGGCAATTAGAATCCTTATTGTACCTTATCGCTTACAGGATGGTCGGTGGGAATAATTTCGCGCCGGCCATTGTGGCCTCACGGTTCTAGGCGCTTCAGTCTGGAACTTCGCGACCGATACGGTGGCAGGTTCGAATCCTGCCTCGGGCATGGATGTGTGTGATGTCCTTAGGTTAGTTAGGTTTAAGTAGTTTTAAGTTCTAGGGGACTGATGACCTGAGATGTTAAGTCCCATAGTGCTCAGAGCCTTTCGAACCATATAAACCCAATATTTTTGCTAATCCTCCTGGCGTAAGTTCGGCCCTTCACCTAGACAAGGAAACACCAGCTCCTACTATATTTATGTGAACTAAGAACGAAGCTTTCAGATATATATCTTGTTCCACTTCCTATCAATTTCAACGCTAGAGTGCAAGATTTTTAAACACCACTTGTGAATCATTCATACTGTGTACATACAGGATGTTACAAAATTACATCGACAAACTTCGAGAGCATGTACAACGTGTCGTGACTAACAAATTGAGGATCAGAACCCGTGTCGAGAAATTTCATCAAACGACGTTACAGAGCTTCGAAGTTATAGGTGCAGCGCCTGTATGTGTATGTACATCTACAGCGTTATTCCGTGATTATATTACAAGCTTTCGTGGATGATGAGCCCGCATTTCGTGGTCGCGCGGTATCTTTCTCGCTTCCCGCTCCCGGGTTCCCGGGTTCAGTTCCCGGCGGGGTCAGGGATCTTCTCTGCCTCGTGATGGCTGGGTGTTGTGTGTTGTCCTTACGTTAGTTAGGTTTAAGTAGCTATAAATTCTATGGGACTGATGACCATAGATGTTAAGTCCCATAGTGCTCAGAGCCACGTGAACCATTTTTGAGCCGTGGATGATGAAGAAAGATGAATCATCAGTATGAGATGGAGGTCCCTCATCCGCAATCGAATGAGTCGAAAGTCCTAACAGAAATTCGTTCTGATAACTCTGATTGAGGTATATATATACTGGTACAGTTGGTACTGACAAGGAATCCCTTGAGTACGACGTCGCTTGTTCTATATTTTTTAGGGACAATATGAAAGTTCTGTGTTAGGAATTATGAACGGAAAAATATTTGCTGCTAATGACTCAGCATGTGCATTAGGAGGGCGACAGAAAATGAGTGTCCGGGAGCTGCAGAGATCAAACTTCTATGGGATTTATGTACTACCCATCACAAAATAGGCATCGTCAAAGTTCAAGAAATTTCCTAAAAAGATAATTAACTTGCACCATGGAAACCGAATAATAAACGGCGCGTCACCGTGACCATAAAGGTTCGCACCCCCGAGATCGAAGACGAACTCCCTGGGGGCTACAAACATTGCAGGACGTTCAGCTAGGTACCCGCTCTTGCAGAATGCAGATAGAGTCATATTGCTGCAACGGGGTAATGACAAAGGATGGAATGTGATGCCATGCAGCCGCATGTGAAACAGTCTGTCATGAAGTGTAAGGTGAAACTGGCTATCCTTTAAGGTGTAGTTGCGGATTGTGCGATAATATGTTTTAAAGTCACGAAAAGAAACATCCGGAGGCTGAATTTGTCAATTAGTTCCAGGTGCTATGAAGTGCAATGTCACACACTTTCCAGGAGGAATAGTTTGCTCTAAACGAGTGTTATTTTTATTCGCAGAGACCAGGAATCATGGAAAGGCAAGTCTTTTTGACCAGCTATTGGCCAAAAGCAGTACTCATACCATAGCTGTACTTTTTTTACACCCAGTTTCCCACTGTTGCTTTCTGTGACGTAAGTATTCCCTGCTGCCTTTGCACGATCACGTACACGAGAAGGAATCGTAGGGGGCAAAACCACATCCAACTTCTCGCAGCATAATAAATAACTTTCCTGACAATGAATAAAATTTTCCGGATTTGTGGTCGCTTTGTCAATATACATGAACTACCGACGTTTCGGTCCCTGTTGCAAGCGACCTTCTTCAGGGTAAACAAAAACACCCTGAAGAAGGTCGCTTACGACAGGGATTGAATCGTCGGTGGTTTTCTATACACCCCTGGAAATTGAAATAAGAACACCGTGAATTCATTGTCCCAGGAAGGGGAAACTTTATTGACACATTCCTGGGGTCAGATACATCACATGATCACACTGACAGAACCACAGGCACATAGACACAGGCAACAGAGCATGCACAATGTCGGCACTAGTACAGTGTATATCCACCTTTCACAGCAATGCAGGCTGCTATTCTCCCATGGAGACGATCGTAGAGATGCCGGATGTAGTCCTGTGGAACGGCTTGCTATGCCATTTCCACCTGGCGCCTCAGTTGGACCAGCGTTCGTGCTGGACGTGCAGACCGCGTGAGACGACGCTTCATCCAGTCCCAAACATGCTCAATGGGGGACAGATCCGGAGATCTTGCTGGCCAGGGTAGTTGACTTACACCTTCTAGAGCACGTTGGGTGGCATGGGATACATGCGGACGTGCATTGTCCTGTTGGAACAGCAAGTTCCCTTGCCGGTCTAGGAATGGTAGAACGATGGGTTCGATGACGGTTTGGATGTACCGTGCACTATTCAGTGTCCCCTCGACGATCACCAGAGGTGTACGGCCAGTGTAGGAGATCGCTCCCCACACCATGATGCCGGGTGTTGGCCCTGTGTGCCTCGGTCGTATGCAGTCCTCATTGTGGCGCTCACCTGCACGGCGTCAAACACGCATACGACCATCATTGGCACCAAGGCAGAAGCGACTCTCATCGCTGAAGACGACACGTCTCCATTCGTCCCTCCATTCACGCCTGTCGCGACACCACTGGAGGCAGGCTGCACGATGTTGGGGCGTGAGCGGAAGACGGCCTAACGGTGTGCTGAACCGTAGCCCAGCTTCATGGAGACGGTTGAGAATGGTCCTCGCCGATACCCCAGGAGCAACAGAGTCCCTAATTTGCTGGGAAGTGGCGGTGCGGTCCCCTATGGCACTGCGTAGGATCCTACAGTCTTGGCGTGCATCCGTGCGTCGCCGCGGTCCGGTCCCAGGTCGACGGGCACGTGCACCGTCCGCCGACCACTGGCGACAACATCGATGTACTGTGGAGACCTCACGCCCCAAGTGTTGAGCAATTCGATGGTACGTCCACCCGGCCTCCCGCATGCCCACTATACGCCCTCGCTCAAAGTCCGTCAACTGCACATACGGTTCACGTCCACGCTGTCGCGGCATGCTACCAGTGTTGAAGACTGCGATGGAGCTCCGTATGCCACAGCAAACTGGCTGACACTGACGGCGGCGGTGCACAAATGCTGCGCAGCTAGCGCCATTCGACGGCCAACACCGCGGTTCCTGGTGTGTCCGCTGTGCCGTGCGTGTGATCATTGCTTGTACAGCCCTCTCGCAGTGTCCGGAGCAAGTATGGTGGGTCTGACACACCGGTGCCAATGTGTTCTTTTTTCCATTTCCAGGAGTGTATATTGACAATGCGGTCACGAACCCATAACTATTTTATTGAATGTGACAATGGCCTCGGAAGCCTACGCTTATAACTTTCCAGTCAATTTAACGTCCAGACGAGTAGTTGGCATAGTTGTACACGAATGCCTTAAGGCATTGATGTCAGTTGATCTTCATACAACTCCCTCGGTACCTCCAATTTACAGGGTTCCTTTCATATGCATTTCCTCTTCAAGTACCAAATGTTTGGAATTGAAAAGAAATTGGTCACTCAATGATGGGATAAGTTTTTTTTTCCTCATCTATAAATATTCGTGCCGAGTGCGAAGTTTTCTGTGCATGATCCAATTGACGCCTTGTTTGGAATTTAAACTTCTTCTCATTCGGTAACATGTTTGAGGTTATGTAACCATCAATTGCTTATTTTGAAATCACAGTAACCTGTGCCGTGCGCAATTTGAAGTGCTTTAGTAACAGGTCACTGTTTTTCACATCACTGAAATTGTATGGAGCATCCTTGAAACGCGCAAACTCCAGTTTTTGCAACAAGTCCGCCTTGCCCTCCTAGAAACATCATTAGTTTTTCTTATGCACTAGACGGTCATGACTGTTTCTTTACTAGGCTGCAGATGATCTTCCACGTATGTAATTATGTTTAGCGCCTGGAAGTATGGCCGGAAAAAAGAAATAATATCTGGTAACTTTGGGCTCTAAAATGCGTACCTTAATAGCTATGAGCTCTTGTTCATCTTCGCTACTATAAAACACATCTCGTCTTCTTTAAGACGGTTGGTCACGCTGAAAGAAAAAAACCGTTTGGAGCGTCATACCCGAGGACAAGAAACATCTGGTTATCCCAAAGGGCTTGATGGCACAGGAACACCCTTGGAACGTATATGGGTTTTGATGGTGGAACAAGTCTGTGAGAAGATTTTGAGACCCAGTTCAGTTGAATGACGAACTGCATGGTTCAACACAGTACTAATGACTGCATCTTGAATATATTGTTTCTGAAGTGGAGATTGACATCACAACCGTAAAGCATTCTCTTGGCCAAGACTTTCCAATGTATAGAAATATATCAGATACAAATAAGTATATTTAGAGAATCGCACGTAATAATTTGAAATCCTGCTGAATTTTATTTTACATTGTCTTTTCCGTCGTGTATATTACACGAAGAAACTATGTCCATTTTATTTGCGAATTGTAAAAAAATTAATGTTTTAAGTATTTGTTTACATATTGTCATTATTGTAATTGTCTTCTATCATAAAACGGAAAACTAAAAAACAAAAAACCATAAATATAAGATGTAAAATAACAGTTTAAAAAATGGTTCAAATGGCTCTGAGCACTATGGGACTTAACATCTACGGTCATCAGTCCCCTAGAACTTAGAACTACTTAAACCTAACTATCCTAAGGACATCACACAACACCCAGCCATCACGAGGCAGAGAAAATCCCTGACCCCGCCGGGAATCAAACTTGGGCATGGGAAGCGAGAACGCTACCGCACGACCACGAGATGCGGGCTATAACAATTTAAAATATAAGACAAATATAAGTAAAATAAAGGATTAAAATATTAATAAATGTTTACATGTTTTAGTTAGGTATCTCGAAAATACTCCGACACCACAATGAGTACAGCTTATTTTCCTAATACAGTATTTCAGAAACCAACTTTATCGTACAGGAATGTACGTGGCTAGGAAGGATTTCTTAACATATGTTGTAACAAAAGTTTCATGTCTAAAAATTAATTAATCGGTGTGGGATATCTTGCAAAATTTCAGATGACTACAAAAATGTAGGAAACGAGAGATTGCTACTTATCGTAAAGAAGACACGGTAAGTTGCAGACAGGAGCAATTAAAAGACACTTACACAAAGCTTTTGGCCATAGCCTCCGTCAGCATAAGAGAGGCACAGACCACTCAAACACACAAGCACGCACAACTCATGCACACATGACCGCTAACTTCGGCAGTTCAGGCCAGGCATTCTGGCCCGTACAGCGGTAGTTGGCGATTATATGTGCATAAGGTGTGCTTGTTTGAGTGTATGAATGGTGTGTGTTTCTCTTTTGCTGCAGGAGGCTGTGGCCAAAAACTTAGTATAAGTGTCTTTTAATTGCGCCTGTCTGCAACTTAACGTGTCTTCTTCATGGTAAGTAGCAATCTATGTTTTCCTACGTTGTTCATATCCCTACCTGGAATTTCAATTGTTTAAATTATTGCCACAGTTGATTATACAGTTTTCGAGAACATTAATTTTCATACGAGAAACATTTTTTACATATCATCGTTTCGAAGATGTTTCTCTAAACCTAAATCGCAAACATACCTTTTGGAGTGTTTTACCTCTTAAAAATGAAATTGGGCACAAACAGAAAAATGTGTTTTGCACTATTTTGTCCGACCTACACACCTTCAAGTTCCATCAAGATCGTTTACTGAAACTTGGGAATGTTCCATTGCTACTCAGATCTGTAACACATCTGTGCAGGTAAGTACACTATTCATGATGACACAGCGACAGCCTGTTCAGTGTGACATCATCATGACATAGCAATTGGGTCACTAACATTGACTGCATTAGGTCACAATCCAAGATGGTGGAATCCATCAAATCATAGTAGCGTTCGTTTTAATGACTAATAATATATTGCACTATGATCAGCTTTTTCATTTTGGCGACCAGTACAACGCCACTGGAGAGCAATTGGTAATAGTTTTCTGTAACAGACGGAAATTCGTAATGAAATTTGTAACTATTTTGCTGAGACATGGCAGTGTACGGGTGAAATGTCAGGTCTGCATTTTACGATAACAGAAGACTGCAAACGTCTTGTACTGCTATATGTGGTGTCACCGCCGGACACCACACTTGCTAGGTGGTAGCCTTTAAATCGGCCGCTGTCCGTTAGTATACGTCGGACCCGCGTGTCGCCACTATCAGTGATTGCAGACCGAGCGCCGCCACACGGCAGGTCTAGTCTAGAGACTCCCTACCACTCGCCCCAGTTGGACAGCCGACTTTGCTAGCGATGGTTCACTGTCTACATACGCTCTCATTTGCAGAGACGACAGTTTACCATAGCCTTCAGCTATGTCATTTACAACGACCTAGCAATGCGACATATTCAGCTACCACTGATATTGATATTGTGAGTCATGTACCTTCAAGGGTGACGTTCATCATTAATGTATTAAAGCTAAGTATCAAACTAATTATGTCCGCTTTCTCAATTCTGATTCCTTGTCATGTTCCAGACCTCACGTCAGTATAGTTCTTCCTTCTTCACGCCAGCCTGCGTGAGCTAAAACGCGTACATTTCGGCCTCCAATCGTCACACGGTGTTGGTTCTTCTGCCAAAACAACACTATATAAATTTAGTACCATGGTAAGGGGTCCGAACAATGATTGGCTGGCTTTGACATCAGTTTTGGCCTAGCTAAAATGAGCCTTTGTCAACAAAACTTCTACGTTTGGGAACAAAAGCACAGTTTTGTAGTATGGCAATTCGGGCTCCACCCTTTGATTTAAAAGTCATGGGTGACAGGAATTCAGTAGTAGGGAAAGGGAGAGAAGGAAACGTAGTAGGTGAATATGGATTGGGGCTAAGAAATGGAAGAGGTAGCCGCCTGGTAGAATTTTGCGCAGAGCACAACTTAATCATAGATAACACTTGGTTCAAGAATCAGGGGAGAAGGTTGTATACATGGAAGAACCATGGAGATACTAAAAGGTTTCAGATAGATTCTATAATGGTAAGACATAGATTTAGGAACCAGGTTTTAAAATGTAAGACATTTCCAGGGGCAGATGTGGACTCTGACCACAATCTATTGGTTATGAACTGTAGATTAAAACTGAAGAAACTGCAAAAGGTGGGAGTTTAAGGAGATGGGACATGGATAAACTGACTAAATCAGAAGTTGTACAGAGTTTCAGGGAGAGCATAAGGGAACAAATGGCAGAAATGGGGGAAAGAAATACAGTAGAAGAGGAATGGGTAGCTTTGAGGGATGAGGTAGTGAAGGCAGCAGAGGATCAAGTAGGTAAAAAGACGAGGGCTAGTAGAAATCCTTGGGTAACAGAGAAATATTGAATTTAATTGATGAAAGGAGAAAATATAAAAATGCAGTAAATGAATCAGGCAGAAAGGAATACAAACGTCTCAAAAATGAGATCGACAGGAAGTGCAAAATGGCTGAGCAGGGATGGCTAGAGGACAAATGTAAGGATGTAGAGGCTTATCTCACTAGGGGTAAGATAGATATTACCTACAGGAAAATTAAAGAGACCTTTGGAGAAAAGAGAACCACTTTTATGAATATAAAGAGCTCAGATGGAAACCCAGTTCTAAGCAATGAAGGGAAAGCAGAAAGATGGAAGGAGTATATAGAGGGTCTATACAAGGGCGATGTACTTGAGGACGATATTATGGAAAGGGAAGAGGATATAGATGAAGATGAAATAGGAGATACGATACTGCGTGAAGAGTTTGAGAGAGCACTGAAAGACTTAAGTCGAAACAAGGCCCCGGGAGTAGACAATATTCCATTAGAACTACTGACAGCCTTGGGAGAGCCAGTCCTGAAAAAACTCTACCATCTGGTGAGCAAGACAGGCGAAATACCGTCAGACTTCAAGAAGGATATAATAATTCCAATCCCAAAGAAAGCAGGTGTTGACAGATGTGAAAATTACCGAACTATCAGTTTAATAAGTCACAGCTGCAAAATACTAACGCGAATTCTTTACAGACGAATGGAAAAACTAGTGGAAGCCGACCTCGGGGAAGATCAGTTTGGATTCCGTAGAAATACTGGAACACGTGAGGCAATACTGACCTTACGACTTATCTTAGAAGAAAGATTAAGGGAAGGCAAACCAACGTTTCTAGCATTTGTAGACTTAGAGAAAGCTTTTGACAATGTTGAGTGGAATACTCTCTTTCAAATTCTGTAGGTGGCAGGGGTAAAATACAGGGAGCGAAAGGCTATTTACAATTTGTATAGAAACCAAACGGCAGTTATAAGAGTCGAGGGGAATGAAAGGGAAGCAGTGGTTGGGAAGTGAGTGAGACAGGATTGTAGCCTCTCTCCGATATTATTCAATCTGTATATTGAGCAAGCAGTGAAGGAAACAAAAGAAAAATTCGGCGTAGGTATTAAAACCCATGTGGAAGAAATAAAAACTTTGAGGTTCGCCGATGACATTGTAATTCTGTCAGAGACAGCAAAGGATTTGGAAGAGCAGTTGAAGGGAATGTGTAGTGTCTTGAAAGGAAGATATAAGATGAACATCAACAAAAGAAAAACGAAGATAATGGAATGTAGTCGAATTAAGTCCGGTAATGCTGAGGGAATTAGATTAGGAAATGAGACACTTAAAGTAGTAAAGGAGTTTTGCTATTTGGGGAGCAAAATAACAGATGATGGCCGAAGTAGGGAGGATATAAAATGTAGACTGGCAATGGGAAGGAAAGCGTTTCTGAAGAAGAGAATTTTGTTAACATCGAGTATAGATTTAAGTTTCAGGAAGTCGTTTCTGAAAGTATTTGTATGGAGTGTAGCCATGTATGGAAGTGAAACATGGAAGATCAATAGTTTGGACAAGAAGAGAATAGAAGCTTTCGAAATGTGGTGCTACAGAACAATGCTGAAGATTAGATGGGTAGATCACATAACTAATGAGGAGGTATTGAATAGAGTTGGGGAGAAGAGGAGCTTGTACCACAACTTGACTAGAAGAAGGGATCGGTTGGTAGGACATGTTCTGAGGCATCAAGGGATCACCAGTTTAGTATTGGAGGGCTGCGTTGAGGATAAAAGCCGTAGAGGGAGACCAAGAGGTGAATACACCAAGCAGATTCAGAAGGATGTAGGTGGTAGTAGGTACTGGGAGATGAAGAAGCCTCCACAGGATAGAGTAGCATGGAGAGCTGCATCAAACCAGTCTCACGACTGAAGACCACAACAAGAACAACACCCCTAGATTCTGTAATTGATGCTCAAGACCCACTCAGAGAAATGCAGTGCTTAGAAAAAAGAGGCTAAACTCATTCCATGGGGTCAGATCCCTGCTAAGTTTCCAAGTGAATCAAGACTGGCTAAGAAAATGATACTCGGAAACATATCTCAACAGCCCAAACTTCGTAGAGGTTTCTGAAAGGACAATCACCATTTGATGTGTCAACAAAAGCATTAGCTGGTGGTAGGCATTCTAATCATACTTTTATGCTGAAGGCATTGTGATCATTGGAAGATGTATGGATGAACGGTGAACTAACCTGAAATTGCTTTATGCGAGGATATGAAGTTGTGAGTGCTAATGTCAAGGGAATAACAGTTTACTATGGTTAATGTTTGTGGACAAGTGCACTTTAAGCTGTAAGTTAGACCTGTAGCAGTGTCCATGTATGTTTGTAACAATGGTGATGTATGAGAAGAGGGATTTTGTGGCAACTGTTACATTTTTCCTATAACATGGGGCACTTCGTTACAATACTGCTTTAAGGTGGCGACGTAGGAGGGAAATGGCATGCAGCCTCCATCGTACGCTAGTTAAAGACTTCAAACTTTTTGTACAGCAATATAGATTCAATACCATAGCATGACGTCTGTACCGTGTTTCAATCACAGTGGGTAGCTGGAACCGTAGTAGGCCTCATTTTTTACCTACACAGATGTGTGATTACTACTGTTCAGGACTCTATTTCATCAGAGTGTCATGAGCTTCCAATTTGTGACAGCAAGATAAAACTTCGTGTTCCTACAAATGCAAAGATGATGTGTCAAACACAAATTAGGTCTATTATCTGCGAGTGAATTCTTCATAAAGAGCAACATTCAGAGCTCAGTTCTAACCACAAAATGTTCATTTAGGTTCCTGCTTCCACTGCTGCACAGTGTATTTGTAAAGTTAATATTAAACTCCATACAACATCATTACTGAGACAGAAATATTAACCACTCGTTGGCTAGCTGAAATGGTAGTCCATAAGAACATATACATACATCATCACTATTTAAATAACATCATCACTGCTCATTGGCTTCCTAAAATATTTATTCTTCAAAACATATCTTGTTATATAAATATCATAATTAAATACATATTATTCCTTCGTTATGCAGGGCATATGTACCATATACATTATAGTATAATATGAACATATTTCGTCACACAAATATAGCTACATCATAAGCACATCATTTTTTACCTTTCGGTCTCAATAGTTTTTAATATAAATTTCATAATTTACCCTTTCTCTGTCATTCTTCACACTGTGTCCAGTACCTCACAAAACACATGGTCAGCTGGAATTTGCAACTCATATCTTTGTATTATCAAAGTGAATAGCTGAGGATTGCTAGCTTCATCTAACTGTTTTCAGACATCTGAAAACGGCATTAATATAGTAGACTTCTGAAACATTTTCCACATATTGCGAAAAGTTCATAGCAAATTACATTTATCACTAGTTATGAAAATAATTTCTTATAGTCGAAGGTCAAGCAGCCTCAAAACGTACTTCACTACACTTGCACTGGCGTAGGAGGAGAGAGTAATTTGCACTTATTACTTAAATAGAAGAGTAGAAGGTGTAGTAACACCCAGCTCGAGGAGGCACCAGTCCACAACTGATGTACCCATGATAAAGAGACGGATCCTCTACCTAGACCACTCATTCTTTCCTCATTTCCTGTATGCCAGTGGAACTACACTCCTGGAAATTGAAATAAGAACACCGTGAATTCATTGTCCCAGGAAGGAGAAACTTTATTGACACATTCCTGGGGTCAGATACATCACATGGTCACACTGACAGAACCACAGGCACATAGACACAGGCAACAGAGCATGCACAATTTCGGCACTAGTACAGTGTATATCCACCTTTCGCAGCAATGCAGGCTGCTATTATCCCATGGAGACGATCGTAGAGATGCTGGATGTAGTCCTGTGGAACGGCTTGCCATGCCATTTCCACCTGGCGCCTCAGTTGGACCTGCGTTCGTGCTGGACGTGCAGACCGCGTGAGACGACGCTTCATCCAGTCCCAAACATGCTCAATGGGGGACAGATCCGGAGATCTTGCTGGCCAGGGTAGTTGACTTACACCTTCTAGAGCACGTTGGGTGGCACGGGATACGTGCGGACGTGCATTGTCCTGTTGGAACAGCAAGTTCCGTTGCCGGTCTAGGAATGGTAGAACGATGGGTTCGATGACGGTTAGGATGTACCGTGCACTATTCAGTGTCCCCTCGACGATCACCAGAGGTGTACGGCCAGTGTAGGAGATCGCTCCCCACACCATGATGCCGGGTGTTGGCACTGTGTGCCTCGGTCGTATGCAGTCCTGATTGTGGCGCTCACTTGCACGGCGCCAAACACGCATACGACCGTCATTGGCACCAAGGGAGAAGCGACTCTCATCGCTGAAGACGACACGTCTCCATTCGTCCCTCCATTCACGCCTGTCGCGACACTACTGGAGGCGGGCTGCACCATGATGGGGCGTGAGCGGAAGACGGCCTAACGGTGTGCGGGACCGTAGCCCAGCTTCATGGAGACGGTTGCAAATGGTCCTCGCCGATACCCCAGGAGCAACAGTGTCCCTAATTTGCTGGGAAGTGGCGGTGCGGTCCCCTACGCCCTCGCTCAAAGTCCGTCAACTGCACATACGGTTCACGTCCACGCTGTCGCGGCATGCTACCGGTGTTAAAGACTGCGATGGAGCTCCGTATGCCACGGCAAACTGGCTGACACTGACGGCGGCGGTGCACAAATGCTGCGCAGCTAGCGCCTTCGACGGCCAACCCCGCGGTTCCTGGTGTGTCCGCTGTGCCGTGCGTGTGATCATTGCTTGTACAGCCCTCTCGCAGTGTCCGGAGCAAGTACGGTGGGTCTGACACACCGGTGTCAATGTGTTCTTCTTTCCATTTCCAGGAGTGTATATAAGATGAAACAAAAAACTTTGTATGTTCTTTGACTTTGAATTCATAAGGAAAATTTGGTATGGTACAAGAGTTACTGATAAAAACTTCAGAATGTGACAGTAAGATATCAAATCAGTCTTGCGTATCTTCTTCAGTAGCATCCTCTACACTCTCTACATTTAAATGTATTTTTTCAAATACATCACAAGACTGCTCCATCTCCTGAGAAATTTTCGATCGATAACCAATAGCTTCAGCGGTAAATTGTGCTTTTGACGAAGATAAAAATTTCAAACAGATGATGTCTCCTTTCTCCTTTGAAATCCAGTACTCGAATTGCAAGCAGACAAACTTAACACCTGCTTCAGTTTTCGAGTTAGCATCATCAAAGTTTAGAATAGCCTTGTATTGAGTCAGGAAGGCAATACCTAATATCATTTGTATAATAAGAAGGGGCACAATTAAGAAGATAGCTGGGAACTGATGACCATGACAAATGAAATCCAAACGTGTCTGTTTTCTAAGTAACTTTTCCAGTAATCACATCCTAAATTTTGGTTCGTTGCAATGGAAATGTTGGAGAAACAGTTAATTCCAGACATTTACTGAAAGCTGTCTCACTGACAGCCGAAGTAGGACTACCTGAGTCTAATACCATTGATAAGGAAATTTCTTTAGCAGAAACTGACACTATAGGGTGTATTAAGTTTGTTCTGATTCTCTACCTTCTCTTCCAACAAGATTTCTCTAATATCATCAAACTGGACAACATTTATTCTCTTCTCCTTTGAATTCATGCTAGAATGTTGTCCCTAAGAAAGTGCCACCAAAATCAATTATCATGAAATTGCAAAATATATTGCATATTTCGTACTTTCTTTTGTAATCGGGACTTTAATAAAAATGGCAAAGGTAATGTGAATCAGAACACAGGGAGGAGCTGCGATCTAAATAACAATAGATTTATTCATACTTAACATCACCAGACAAGAAATGGCAAAGAAATGTCACAAAAACATTTACTTATTTCACAAACGCTTTCACTAATATGTGGTCTACGGTGGACAAAGTGATTAGCTGAGGATCGACACACGACACTAACCAGAATAGTAACCGCTTTATCTGACTTCATACTCGTGAATCCGGGTATGGCACAAAAACTACACCACCATCAAGCATCTACGTATACTCTACTGTACCAAAAAGAAACATATGGTTCGAAAGAACAGGGCTCTAAGATATATATATTGGAGCCATACGCCGTAGCAGCGAGTACTTTACCCTTCTGCTGGTGAGGGCGGCACACCACGATGCGTTCGGCGACTGAAGTCTTGGACAGCAGCAGTCTGCTATTAATGGCGCGCGCTCAAAAAATGCAAGTACGCTGTCTAATTCGGAACGCAGGTACTTCCCTATGAGCCTCTGAAACCCCGATGGATTACATTATGCAGGTGGACCCATTTACTGGTCTGGAAAACCAATTTAACTCCATGCCATGACTATACATGACAGAATATGTCAAATGTTTAGACAGTCGAATCAAGACAAATAAGTACACCTACACATCACTCATAGTCTGCATGATGCTAGGACGGACTAGGTGGGCGAGCGGTTCTAGGGGCTACAGTCAAGAACCGCGCGATCGCTACGGTCGCAGGATCAAATCCTGCCTCGGGAGATGGATGTGTGTGATGTCCTTTTGTTAGTTAGGTTTAAGTAGTTATAAGTTCTAGGGGACTGATGACCTCAGAAGTTAAGTCCCATAGTGCTCAGAGCCATTTGATTTTGGAAACTAATGACCTTAGCTGTTAAGCCCGATAGTGCTTAGAGCTATTTTAACCATTTTTTTGTTAAATCTCAGAGTGATCAAATGCAACATAGCAACGATTACTGTTCTTATGCCTCTACTTCTCTACCCAACGACTGAAATATGGGCGGTAATAGGGGGTATCTGTCACGATATCTTGGGTAAATCTGTCCTAAGCGATTTGTGGACAACGACCACAAACGCACGCTTGTCAAGATAATTTTGATCATGGGCTGTTCCACAGATTGTTAGCACGATTGTTAACAAAACCACCGCAGCTACGAAACTACATTCACTATGCCGAGGCGTATTTAAATTCTGCAGACTGATTCATCTGCCCCGACCCACGGATTTTATGTAACCCACAACGTCTTCGAATACCACATGCATGATTTTCATATGCTCTTGTTCGCTACGCACAAAAACTAGTACAACAGAAAAAAAATGAACCATACATTGCTGACTTCGGTGCCCGAGCGGTTCTAGGTGCTTCAGTCTGGAACCGCGAGACCGCTACGGTCGCAGGTTCGAATGTTGCCTCGGGCATGGATGTGTGTGATGTCCTTAGGTTAGTTAGGTTTAAGTAGTTCAAAGTTCTAGTGGAATGATGACCTCAGAAATTAAGTTCCATAGTGCTCAGAGCCATTTGAACCATGATGCTAGAGGCAATACCTCTGACAGTTCAGAAGGTGACTGGCACACTAGCAAAGGACACAAGTCTCACTGTTTAGGTAGAGACCTGCAGTTCTGTAATAGTGAAGCGCCAGGACAAGAGTGACCACTTCTCTTTCTCTCTGCTTTCCTCGACAGCTCGGTAGCGTAGCCCATTTACATCTTAGGCTACTTCCAGTTTAGCACAAGCCAATCACGAGCCTGAGCACTGCATTCGAAGATGGCACACTGCTCCTTGTTCTGCATATACTGATTTCACCAATCAAAGACTTTAAAATTAATTGGGAGAAAAGTAAAAAAAGATTCAGCTTTGCGGCCTCTTTCCCAAGAGTTTAAACATGACCAGGATGGAACCACAGCACTCCTAAAAAGTTGTTATCTCCCCTGTAGCGTCCATTTCGAAGTTTCCAAAGAACTGCCATAAACTTGCTAAAAGCCTCATGCCTTCACAAATATATGGTTCTAACAGAGTCTGGACGTCTGGGCGCCAGTGACGTGTCTCACGGAAATTCGCAGAACCCCCACAGTCGTCTCATCGACTTCTCACCTAACAAGGGCCCATTCTCTGCTTTATTGCCGGTCTTCAATGCTTTGGCCATTGCAGCGGCGTCTACTCGGTGCTGTCAGTCTACCTGGAAGCCACCAGCAACCGAACGGCGCTATCGAAACGTCCGGAAATGTTCTCACCCAGGTTCTGCAGAAAAAACGCGCTCCCCTCGGCTCTCAGTCGTCATACGCTTTTACTGCAGTCGTTTAAATCGGCACCCTTTTCCTTTGAACGCAGGTAAATCTTACTGCTATTCCTTCACTAGAGCACACAAGCAAGAGCGTTAACTACTACCCACCATTCCATCATGATGTATGAAGTCAGATCATAATAAGGATTATGTTCCCTAAGAACATTAAGCGGAATGACACCGAATCAGAAATGAGAGTGCCCTACAATCTCAATGTTTCCTACAGCTTGTGTATGTACATCTGTTTCATACTCATTTTAATCATCTGACTAAGGCATGCCATTTACTTACACAGTCAGAAACAGTGATTTGCCTTACGTTTAGTGCTTGTTCCTCAACAGATTCTATGTTAACAAGGTTATGGTAGGTTTCACCTAACATCTGTTCCTCATTTTGATTAACAGTAGGTTCACACTGTTCATTTTGTTCATTAATAAGTTCACAATATATGATTTTGACTCAGGTTCTGCAGAAAAAAAAACGCCTTCCCCTCGGCTCTTTGTCATCATACCCTTTTACTGTAGTCGTTTAAATCGGCAGACGGATGCCATATTCCTTGACTTCCGGAAAGCGTTTGACTCAGTGCCCCACTGCAGACTCCTAACTAAGGTACGAGCATATGAGATTGATTCCCAAATATGTGAGTGGCTCGAAGACTTCGTAAGTAATAGAACCCAGTACACTGTCCTCGATGGTGAGTGTTCATCGGAGGTGAGGGTATCATCGGGAGTGCCCCAGAGATGTGTGGTAGGTCCGCTGTTGTTTTCTATCTCCATAAATGATCTTTTGGATAGGGTGGATAGCAATGTGCGGCTGTTTGCTGATGATCCTGTGGTGTAAGGGAATGTGTCGTCGTAGAGTGACTTTAGGAGGATACAAGATGACTTGGACAGGATTTGTGATTGGTGTATAGAATGGCAGCTAACTCTAAATATAGATAAATGTAAATTAATGTAGGTGAATAGGAAAAAGAATGCGGTAATATTTGAATACTCCATTAGTAGTGTAGCGCTTGACACAGTCACGTCGATTAAATATTTGGGCGTAACATTGTAGAGCGATATGAAGTGGGACATGCATGTAATGGCAGTAGTGGGGAAGGCGGATAGTCGTCTTCGGTTCATTGGTAGAATTTTGGGAAGATGTGGTTCATCTGTAAAGGAGACCGCTTATAAAACACTAATACGACCTATTCTTGAGTACTGATCGAGCGTTTGGGATCCCTATCAGGTTGGATTCAGTGACGACATAGAAGCAATTCAGAGGCTGGCTGCTAGATTTGTTACTGGTAGGTTTGAGCATCACGCGAGTGCTACGGAAATGCTTCAGGAACTCGGGTGGAAGTCTCTGGAGGAAAGGAGGCCTTCTATTCGTGAATCGCTACTTAGGAAATTTAGACAACCAGCATTTGAGGCTGACTGCAGTACAAATTTACTGCCGCCAACTTATATTTCTCGGAAAGACCACAAAGATAAGATAACAGAGATTAGGGCTCGTACAGAGGCATATAGGCAGTCATATTTCCCTCGTTCTGTTTGGGAATGGAAAAGGGAGATAAGATGCTAGTTGTGCCAGCCACGCACCCTATGGTGGATTGCGAAGAATGTATGTAGATGTAGATGTACGAAAAGCGGAATTCTCTGTATCGACAAATGAGTCGTTTGCCACACGTGTCATTAGTCATCTCTGTCGGCTCTAACATTATCACGAGTATTAGGTGGTCTAATCTCAGCTACTACAGCACGTCATTCAGGACTAAAGTTTCCACGATCAAGCCTCTCCTGATTATTTCTTTGGTAATGAATGTTACAATCACGCGAACTATCTCTTCGTGTGATCTAAAATTACTGTTCTCAGTTTCTCGATTTGAATTAAAGTTTTGTCTTTCACGCCATTTACTGTTATTTCTTTCATTACACTGATGTCTTTTGGAATCAACATTATTGCTGTAGCCTCTTTGTATCCTAAAAAAAGAACTTTTTTCTGCCTATGAGATTGCCGCGATCGTTAAATTGTTGTTTTGCATGCCAATGTGTGAATAATTGCAGGATGATAATTACTGTACTTTTTGAAGAAAAGGTAAATTCATTACAAACTACAGCTTGCACACGCTTTATGCAACATGTAACGATAACTACAGATATTCGATTTAGATTATAACATGTCCGATATGCCTGCCACCATTGGCGACGATGTGGCGCAGACGAATAGCGAAATTCTTTATGACCCGCTGGAGTGTCGGAACATCGATGCTGTCGATGACCTCCTGAACGGCTGTTTTCAGCTCAGAAATGCTTTTGGGGCTACTGCTGTACACCTTGACTCTAATATAGCCCCACAAAAAGGAATCGAATGTGTTCAGATCCGGAGAAAATGGTGGCCAATCGAGATCCATACCAGTGGCCTCTGGGTGCCCCAGATGTAGAATGCGGTCCCCAAAGAGCTCCATCAGGATATCAAATATTCTCCTGCTTCGATGGATTTCAGCTTCGTTTTGCATGAACTACAGCTTGTCGAAATCAGGGTCACTTTGGACAATGGGGATGAAATCATCTTCCAAAAGCTTAACGTACCGTTTGGTAGTCACCATGTCATGAAGGAATATCTCACCGATTATTCCGTGACTGGACATTGCACACCACACAGCTACCCGTTGAGGGTGAAGAGACTTCTCGATCGCGAAATACGGGTTCTCGATCCCCCAATTTGGCTTATTGACGAAACCATCCAAATGAAAGTGAGCTTTGTTGGTAAACCAAACCACGCATGTGCATACTAATTCACATCATGCCCCGAGGCCAACCGTGCAGTCCTAACGCAAACTGTTCAGAATTTAAGATGATGTTACTTCATATAGGTCAATAATTGTCGCCATGCATGATCACGGTTATTAGAAGACTGATTATTCTGTTCATAACTATTGTTACGAGTTGCAGAATATCTTTCATCTGACCTGTCTCGTTGTAATTGGAAATTTTGACTGTTGCCGTGTTTATTTATTTCGCGAGTAAAATTCCTTACCGTCGTCATAAGCTTTTGCAGTAAATTCTGAAAAGCCTCGATATCATCTCTACAGCATCCTGCCAAAACCATGTGTCACAAGCGTGTCGATAGTTTAAAGAAATTATTAATAACTCAGAGGGACTGTACGGATTTGATAAGAAGCGGTTCTTACATATCGTGCGCTGAAAATAGTCTGCCGGGCTGGAAAAGTCTGAGTAATGAAAATTCTTTAGCATAATGATCCTGTTCTTGACTCTGTGGTGTGTTGCTTCAGAGCAGTATGGTGACAAGAACGTGTAATAAAATTCACCTTCTGTCTGGCATTCTTGTGCCATAGCTCTCATTGTTGTGGCTGGCTCAGATTCTAAATAGTCCCACATATATTCAAGTATATAACCAATTGGTCATGAATGTGGAAGACAATACTGTAATTGTTGAAGCCACTCTCTAGAGTACATGTCGTTGGGAGAATTTCGAAAAACTTTAAACTTTCGAAATGTAAGAAAATGTTTGTACTTGAATGAATCATTCTGCTGAGAGAGCAAATTATTTTTCGCTCTGTGTGAGGAATCCGCGCTATCTTGTTTGGGTTACGCACTACGTTCACTTATCAGTTCACGTACATGCCACGAAGAAGAAACTTCGTCAGAAGTATTAAAACGAAGAGTATGGCTATTGGTATCATCATGCCCGTGACTGATTTTCTGTTCAACGCTCGATAATCTGCCATCCAATTTGTGCACATCAGACTTGTGCTGTTGGCTAACTGTCATTTGTCCTTGTCTAAAAAGATGTGGAGAAAGAAACTGTTCCGGTTGTGCAAAGGGAACAGGCTGTGTAGCATCCGAATTTTTATCCGTATTGCTAGACAATTGGGTTACAGTTACAGAAAGTTCGTCTACCTGTTTGGTAACACTATTTAACTGTTCTTGGGTATCTGTCTTTTTAGCCTTGACCGATGCCCATTGCTCTTCAAGGTTTTGTCTTGACAGGTGTTGTCTTATCTATCTCAGTGAAATCAATATTGTGAGAGGAATCACGTTCAACTGGCCCTCCTCTGTCGACAGCAACACCAGAAATTACATCATCTGCAGCTCTGGCGGCTGACCTAGCTCTAGTAGCTTTTGACATTTCAATGCAATTGTAGTAGTAAAACAGCAAACAAAAAGGAAAACTGTCACATGCACAGGATGAGTTCTAAACAGATAACTAGTGAAAATCACTTACTGTATGTGTTAATGGAAATAGAAAAATATTCAAATTATCACTGACACGGTTCACTGAATAAATGCAAATCCAAGCCGGCCGGTGTGGCCGAGCGGTTCTAGGCGCTTCAGTCTGGAACCGCACGACCGCTACGGTCACAGGTTCGAATCCTGCCTCGGTCATGAATGTGTGTGATGTCCTTAGGTTATTTAGGTTTAAGTAGTTCTAAGTTCTAGGAGACTGATGACCTCAGATGTTAAGTCCCATAGTGCTTAGAGCCATTTGAACCATTTTTGCAAATCTAAGCTTCTGACAATATCACTGTCTAACGAAATACGTACACTTCAGTAAAGGACATAACGTTGCATGTACCATAAAAAATCACAGGCTGCTGAACCATATGCATCAGTAAGTCAGAATACTTTTAAATGGAAGTATATAATTAACAGTAGCAACGATCAATAGGAAAATCACTTGTTCTAAGGATAACGCCATAAAAAAATGCATAAAGTACACAAACCGGTATTGAAAACTGCAGAAAATACACAAAACTATAATCCTGCTCAATGAAGCTTCCGTTGTTCTCCATGTTTTGTCTATGTTGTTTACTGGTAATAACTATGCAAAACAACTTTGTTGATATACTGGCGTTTAGCGTGTAATCACTACTATTGTTGCATCACAAATCTTGAAAGTAATTGTTAAGTCAAAGCCTATAATCCAAATATTAGAACATATGTGATTGCAAGACAAAACTTTAACTGACTGCCAAAATCAGTAAACTACCATGTAATTAAGCATCCTAGCAAAAAGGGTCGACAGGTGAATGTTTATTAGTAAAACTTCTAAAGCATTGTTTGTATGTGTCTGATTGGTATCTGACAAACTAGTAAAACTGATCTTGATACTGAAGTGTTTAAATCTCAGTGCAGGGCAACAATACAGTGTTAACGTTGAATTATGAATCAAAGTATGCGAAGCTCACGCTACACGAAGCGAAATCCAGCCTAGGCAGTATATCACACAATTCGCCAGTATAGCAACACAGTTGTTTTGATTTCAATAAAATCTACGTATGCTGTTTGACTCCAAATCAGAATAATACAGATTAAAATGGTGGACCCAAATATAGTTTATCTTTAGTTTTGAAAAAACTCGCTTCATCATAATTGTTATTGTTACTATAGAGCAACTGAAGATAAAAATTCACGCATCTGACTGTGATAAAACTGTTCGAAAATTCACAAGACAGCACTTTCCTGAAATCATTGCTGGTATTAAGCCTCAGAACCGATACTGGTATTTAAAAAAAAAAAAAAAAAAAAAACACATTTCACAATCACAAATGATGGTAATTAATTTCGTTGGCCTACCCATGCGCACAGAATGCTCGTCTATCCTGCAACCACTCACTATTAAAATAATGATGAAACTGTCAAGGATTAAATTTCATTTACCGCATTTTGGATGTGCATTGCAAGACGATATCTTATCACTTTCCATAAAAATGCTTCTTCAACAAGTAACTGGCGATGTGCAATGAGTAAAGGAAACACATTCGTAATAGTAAAGACTGAAAAATAAGTAACTAAACGGACTGAATAAGTACAAAGACTCCAAGTGTAACTACGCTTCGTTAGCAACTATGCAATCTCTCATAAATTTCTCACAACTACACAAGTTAACTTAAACCTTTCTCAATAATTTTCCAGTGTACAATTACTTTCCTTGACAATTATTTCCGTTATAAGACAAATACATGTGTTTCACTATAATACTCATTACAGTAATCTTCAAACATACTCAATGTTCTAACAAGACACAATTACGAATATATAAAAGAAACTATATTACCTTTCAAAATTTCCCTCCTGACACTCTTGCATTCATATCATCTCAGTTCCACAAAACTTTTCCTCAAATTAAATTCATACGAAAGTAATTTTCAAATAATGGTGCTTCCATTACACGGCAGACCATCTTCCATCCTTCTCACCCACGTTCACACCACACTGTCTAACACACACTACTTGCTATTCTCATCCAAAGAAGTAACCTCTCAGACTAGCATCTCTGATCTCAAAAACTGTCAGAAAGATTATGGTTATATCGGTACTGAGAAGGTTGAGTCAATTTAGAAAATCCATTCATATTTATAGCCGAAACTACTTAAACGTTGTCACAGCAAATGATACATATACCTCTCACACATCTCCGTTTAATTTGTTGTCAGAATTGCTTGAGACTACCATTGGAAGGAAGCAGGTAGACCAACAAAATATCTGCCAACATCTGATTAGACGAGACACTTAGAAAAACCGTTATCTGGCGAATCGGTGAATTCCTGGTAGTTGCAAATAAGACAACTTTGTCGGTTTGATATAATGCTACTACAATATTCTCGAGATTTAAAGAAATGTAGTAAGTAATGCATCAACAAAAATATATGAAGTATTTCCGTGTAATGGAATTGAGTGGTATATCAATAATTACCGACCTACGACATTGTGAAACCACATTTTTTTTCAAGGCTTCTGGCGTGATAATGTTCGTTAAAGAATTTTGATAATTGGAATATAGAGAACGGAAAAGAAAAACACGTTGGTATTATTGACAGTGCAAGGTAGTAGATATCGACTACATTACGTTTCTGTCGTAACTATGGGCAGGAAAGACACTGATATAAATTTATGATCATGAAATGATAGCAATCAGCGACGAGCGTACGGAGGTGCGCACATTTACTCTGATCGGCAGCAGACAGTTTCTGTCATGTAAAAAGGGTAGTTACTAGTTAAATTAGCTCAAGTTAATAGCTTCAGCATGGTGATCAAAGTTACGTAAACTTTTATAAAGTTTAGAAAATAATTCTCTTTGATGTTTGGTGAGTAAAGCTTGACTATTACGTAAATCCGTTACGCTAGAGGCACTTTCATAATATTAATTTGCCGAAGTAATAAGCTGCTGTGTAGAAACAGCACTGCAATGAAGTACTGGAAACGAGGCGCCACGAGGAGCGACGTTGTTAATAATGAAGTGTTATGGCCACGTGGATAATACACGCGAGTGTACAGATAACAAAAATGAACTTTCATTATTACAACAAGCAGAACACAGCGGTTGAAAATAAAAATGTGACGAAATTTAAAATATTTTGTTTCCTAAAACATGTAGTTCGCTACTGTTTGATAAATCACAAATTCACGGAATAAATCATGTTGAATGGTAAAAACTGACACACATGCCTGAAACAACGTGAGATATTATTGTAATCAACGACTGCATAAACTGACCAACAGTTGGCGCTGGACAGCAACATTTCAGTGAGGCCGCATGATAATCATGTATAAAATGAGCTGTTGTGAGAGAAAGAGTCAGGTCATCTCCAGACTGGCTGATAATCACAAGCTGTAAGGTACCACTTTTGTGTAGGATGACACTTTACCCAGTGTTACAGGCCGTGACCAAAATCCCTTGAGCACATCGTTTGGTCAGGATCGCGTGCTGAGTCACCACGATCATACGCTTCGCCTCTGAAGTCCCTAGACCTCAATCCGTGCGATTATTGATTGTCGGGTTACCTGAATTCATAAGTTTACAGCGATCGTCCGACCTCATTGGAAGGACGACATCCGACGGCAATTTGTCATCAAACTTACTGATATGCTGTACAGTGCTGTACACAGCATTGTCACAGACTACAGATATTGTTGATGAAAACCGGCGGACATGATGATCATTTTTTTTATAAAGAACGTCGTCTTTATTAAAAAGCAGTTGTTACGCTAATTACTGCTTTTCTATCGTAAAAAGAATCATTTGTTGTTCAGTTTGTGCTCATATATTCGGTTTAATAAAATTCCACGTTATTTCAAGAATGTGTGTCAATTTTTGCCTCTGTTCTAAGCGCAAATATGACTTTAAAAAGGCTCATGATTTTCATTAAGTCTGAAAACACATTTATATTTTAATTTTGTATACATAATTCGGTTTTGGGTGGTCTCCAGGCAAATGTTATTTGGCCTATAAAATAATGGAAGAGAAGTGTTTCTTAAAAAAGGGTAACCTGTATTCTCAACAGTATACGAGTATATCAGAAATCCTTAAATGCCCAATTAAATATTTCTTTACTTCACAGTAGGATAACTTCAATTTATTGTCAAACAAATTAAAATTATAATATAATGTATAACCTCTTTGATAACAAAACACAGCTCAGTCTTCTCATATTGTGTTCACTACCGCAGAGCAGAAGAATCTCAACATTGGTTTGGGCTAGAACCTATACTGACAATAGCTATCTTTTTCTACTACAATCTTGTATTTCAACTTATGACTTATTCAGAACTAAATCAGGCGTCCATCATATCAAAGCATCCAAGTTCCTCAATTAAATCTCAAATTTTATTAAATTATCTTTCATTTCATTAAATTTCTTCAGTGCCCTTAAGTGGCCAAGAACTTCTTTATAAATGATTATTCCAATAGTCTACTTGAAACTGTGGCAACCAAACAGATTTATAACGGAACAGGCAACCAGCGATCAGGCCCTGGAGACCGACAGCAGTGTCATCCTCAGTTACTGATCGTTGGCTGCGAAATTGACGGGCATGGGGTGAACACACTGCAATCCCGGTCGTTGTTGGCGTTCTGACCTCGGAGGCGCTACAACTCAGTCAGGCAGCTCCTCAGTTGGAATCACGGGGCAGAGTGCACTCTGGTCCAGTCCTCCCACAAAGGAAACATTCTAAGAGTACCAGAAATCGAACTTAGGTCCTCCACATGGCGGTCCGTCGATTTGAATATTATTTATTTATATAGCAAACAGAAATATACAAATACTATGAGCTACGTTTTTGGAATATTAACATTGATTCAAGCTTCGTTTGCAATTAGACATTGAATCTATACGGCATCATAAATGAGTTAGTATTTGTTCCTGTTAATGTGGTTATACAGTCTTTAGTGCTAACGAACTTCTCTAGAGTTGAAACATCCCCTTAGAAAAATTTATGAATTACTATGCTGATAAACCTCTTACATTATTTGATTTTCAAACAGCTGAGCAGAACTGAACGTACTCAGACATTTCGCTCTTTATCTATTCTGATCAACACTAAACTGACACACGATATTTTTAGCGCAACGCAAACTGACTTTCAAAAATCCCTACAAAAGAGTGGCCCTGACTAACAGTAACCTATACCTTTCATGAATGACTTACCTCAGAAAAATCTTCGTTACTCAAACTACTGCAATACAGCGAGCGCCAATACTGCCAGCTAAATAAAAGATTCTAACTACTGAAGTCACTAACTACTGATAGGCATAGTTAGCAAATGAAAGATTTTGATAAAGAACAAACAATGTATTTACCTTAATAGTATTCAAAAGTCACAATAAATATGTAAGTTCATGAAATCCAGTCTTACAAATTTACTGTCCCTGATGGACACAAGTCCAGATCATCCGCTCTCAAAACTCCGCCATCTCTCTCCCCACATCTACCACTGCTGGCGGCTCACCTTCAACTGCGCAACGCTAGGCGCTGTTCACATCTAACTGCCCAACACTACAATATCAAATTCCAACAATGCAAACCAGCCACAGACTGCACACAGCACAGTCAGTGATTTTCATATAGAGCGCTACATGGCGTTACCAACATAAAAACCTAAACAGCCTACTTAGACAATGCACAAAGTAAACATACGTTGTCGTTTGTACGGCGTTTTTTAACAACTACGTTAGAGTTGTGTCGGTGGTCATTATTCCAAGGATATTACAAATAAGACTTTTCACTGGAGAGCATCGTTCTTGTAGTAAAACTTGCAAGTCATAATATGTCGCTGTTCCACAAGTGAGCCATCATTATGCACAGATACACAGGAGAAACTACGCAAATTGTCGAAATCCTACTCAAACCAATACCAAAATTAAATACTGTCTGCCAAGAAAGAAGTAAGTACTCCCCAAATCAAAATAAATGCTCTCAGAAAAGTAAAGAAAAAATTAATTTTTATTTCGTAGTTTCTACAATACAAAACTTTCACAGTTTGAAGATAATCACAGAACACTTAAAATAGCTTCAGTTACTGCAGTATTACAAGAGCGTTAATAGATTCTGGACAAAAGCGAGTGGTGGGGTGGATACGCAGGCTGCAGTAGGCTAAGATGAATTCAATTAATCCCTGAAATTTTGTGCAAATTATGTAAAGAAATAGATCCATCGCCGTTTGAGCGATATTTTTGTTGATCAACTGGATGTTTGAGCGACATAGGCGAATGCAAGTGTATTTGTATGTATTGATTTTAATTTATTGTTATTTGTAATGATATTTACAGCTCTGCAACCCTGAAGTTTTGCCAGTCTCCAAGTAACGACTCCATTGGTAGCATTAATCTGGTATAGGTGGATAATTTAACTACGTAACAGTGCGTGTTATTTACAGCTCTGCAACCCTGACATTTTGCCAGTCTCCAAGTAACGATTCCATTGGTAACATTAATCTGCTGTAGGTACATAAGTTAACTACGTAACAGTTCGTACGTAATGTTAACTCACCACAAGGTTAGTCAAAGACCGACCGCTGTTGCCGGGCGGCTCTAGGGACTTCAGTCCGGAACCACGCTATTGCTATGGTCGCAAATTCGAATCCTAACTTGGGCATGGATGTGTGTAATGTCCTGGGGTTAGTCTTACAACATTGCCCAGCATGAAAGTAATCAAGCAATGAATTCAACTGCAAGTAAGAAATAAACTGATTATGAAACCAACAAGTAAGGGCAACCAGTAAGGGCAACAATGTACAATAGTTGATCTTGACTTAAGTATAGATGGACGCTAGCCAGTATGGTCTTCACATAATGACAACTTAACTCTGTCGATGACCCTTTTAGTCGTATAACGACAACTTAACTCTGTCGATGACCCTTTTAGTCGTATAATTGAAAATCAAAATGTCTTTCAGTTTCGCTATATAAGGATTCGGTGTTGTGTAATTTTGTTTACGTGACAGGTAGGATGTTTTGGACCCACCAGACCCCTTCCTTTGGCTATGTCCTTATCTCTGTCTACATTATTCTTTGAAGCGCTGAATTTTCAAATGTTAACGGATTTTTGGGTCACCTGTATGTATACGAGTACATGCAAAATGCTTCAAATCTCACCTAAAATGGTCACAAAATTTACAACAGTGAAGAAATAATTGACGAAGTCTGAAGAAAGTTTCAGGTGGGCTCCATTTAATCGCTAGAGTCTTTAAATCTTAAGAGATCTTGACGGTCGATTGCGTGGCTGGATACATACAGTCGTTCATTAAAAGCCACACAGAATACTGCTGTTAAATTTGTGAAACCATCTACATTCAAGAACCATGGCACTCAGTGAATGCGCCAAAATACTTCAGTAAAGTGTCGCCTGACTGACGGAGTGCAGTGAGGTAAAGCAGCGTGCAGTTTGTGCCTTACCTTTCGGCCTACGTGAGAAGCAACTCGTTGCAGCAGTATGGAAAACTGCACCAGCAAGAGCTAAAATTAATTCTGTTTAAGCGAAGAAGGGAACGAAAGATTTCACCTACGACACCTGTCCAGACATTCACCGAATTTCTTTTCTCGTGACCACTGTCATAAATAAACAAGTCATATTCATGTGGCTACTGACCATAGTTGAACTGTTTATTACATTTCATTCAGTGGTGAAAATAGCCTCATTACAAGTAGATTACGAGGGGTAAATTTACTTAACTATTTCGCTAACGTTGTCTTACTGCCGAGAAACAAATATTTGTTCCTTCTGCTTTCAAAGCATGGACTTTCTGTGTACAGGGTGAATCATTATTAATACCGAAAAGTGTCACGGGTGAAAGTGGACTGCACTGGGAACGTTCCAGTAAACGTGGGTCCGAGTGCGAACAGTTTGCGAGAGAAATGCAAACAACTGATTACGAGACACCACTGGCTTGCATGTACAGTACTGAGCTAGTTAGTGCAGATTTATTTGAAATTTAACTTTTGCAGCACATCCTCACATAACTGGGCTCCAATCCGACGTAAACGCACATACGGTTCATGAGAAACAACACCATCAACGTTCGTCGTTGGACCACACATTCTTACTATACACTTGACAGACGTGTGTAACTTCGGCTTTTGCGGCATGATTTTGTAGGACTACCTGAGGATGTTTCCCTTAGACAACGTTGGGAAATGTGATACGTACGTGTCGGTGCACTGGTCCACTTCGCTGCAGTGAGAGATCATCTAGCGCACCATTATAGTCCGAGACGGAGAGGTGGAATGACGCTAGTTGGCTACCAAGATCACCCGACCTGAATCCTCTGGATATTCCTGTCTGGAGGCACCCGAAAACCGAAGTGTACAGCATTCTCTCTGAAACGGCTGAAGAACTGTAGCAACAAATTGTAATTTCACACCGGCCGGGGTGGTCGAGAGGTTCTAGGCGTTACAGTCCGGAACCGCGCTACTGCTACGGTCGCAGGTTCGAATCCTGACTCGGGCATGGATGTGTGTGATGTCCTTAGGTTAGTTAGGTTTAAGTAGTTCTATGTTCTAGGGGACTGATGACCTAAGAAGTTAAGTCCCATAGAGCTCAGAGCCATTTTTTCAACGGAACATCGAAAAAAGTTATCCAATAGGGTGCTGATACTGCACGACAACACTTCCCACAGGAAGCAATCAGAGACTGTACTTGTTTGCGCTATCAAATTCCGTTTCGCTAACATGGCACGCAGTGACATCTTCCTCTTCCCGTGGTTAAGGAAATCATTGCGTAACAGGCATTCCCAGACTGAAGCGAGGTTTTTTAGAGGTGAAACGATTCCAGAACAACTAAAATAAAGACAACTACAATCAAGGTCTCCAATAAGTTATCCATCGGTGGGAAAAGTAAGGCGCTTTGAAAGGTGAACATCTAGAGAATCACTGCTTGATTTTTTCGAGGTGATAATGAAACTTTATGAAAACCCTTCATAGTGTTCGTCAAGTGCACCTGGCTCAACTTGCCGTGCAAGTCATGTATAGGAAACCGCCCTATTAGCTGTCTATAAAACATGGTGCCAGCTTGCTGGTACAGATCCAACAGTGACGAAATCTATTGTTTAAAAACATCATTCTATTCGGCCAAAAGCTGCGATATTGTCGACTTTATTTTGTCGAAACAGATTGTAATCAGACATTCACTTTCACTCGATATATATATATATATATATATATATATATATATATATATATATATATATATATATATATATAGCGTGTTACAAAAAGGTGCGGCCAAACTTTCAGGAAACATTCCTCAGACACAAATAAAGAAAATATGTTACGTGGACATGTGTCCGGAATCGCTTACTTTCCATGTTAGAGCTCATTTTAGTTTCGTCAGTATGTGCTGTACTTCCTCGATTCCCCGCCAGTTGGCCCAACTGAAGGAAGGTAGAACGTATGCCTTTACAAGTACGACACAACATGCGGTTCAAGCACGATGGAGCTCCTGCACATTTCAGTCGAAGTGTTCGTACGCTTCTCAACAACAGATTCGGTGACCGATGGATTGGCAGAGGCGGAACAATTCCATGGCCTCCACGCTCTGCTGCCCTCAACCCTCTTGACTTTCATTTATGGGGGCATTTGAAAGCTGTTGTCTACGCAACCCCGGTACCAAATGTAGAGACTCTTCGTGGTCGTTTTGTGGACGGTTGTGATACAATACGCCATTCTCCAGGGTGCATCAGCGCATCAGGGATTCCATGCGATGGAGGGTGGATGCATGTATCCTCGCTAACGGAGGACATTTTGAACATTTCCTGTAGCAAAGTGTTTGAAGTCACGCTGGTACGTTCTGTTGCTGTGTGTTTCCATTCCATGATTAATGTGATTTGAAGAGAACTAATAAAATGAGATCTAACATGGAATGTAAGCATTTCCGGACACATGTCCACATAACACATTTTCTTTCTTTGTGTGTGAGGAATGTTTCCTGAAAGTTTGTCCGTACCTTTTTGTAACACACTGTATACCCAGCATAGTTGAAAAGTAACATGAAAAGAAGGTTTTACCATACAAGCTGTAGCTGCCATAAATATTCACAGTGTTTTACTTTCCAGTGAAGTTTACAAGATGAAACCCTTGCAGTCAAAAAATACAGAAGCCTTACTGTTATAATCATAAAAGCACTTGTACAGTGTGTCTGTGTCCGAAAGTCACTGCCTGAATTTGACATTACTACCACCAACTGATCATTGAGATTGGACAGGTGACACGATCCTGTATGTTGGACCGACTGATGTCGGTTCACATAATACACAGGTGGCAGTGATTCTGCGATACAGAAATCTTAAGGCAGTCGGTCATCACAAAGGTGCACAAAGACGTTCCATAAACTGAGGTGACAAAAGCCTTGGGACAGTGATATTCACATACGCAGATGGCTGCAGTATCAAGTACAAGAGGTATAACAGAGTAGTGCATCAGAGGAGCTTGCTGTTGTTGATTCATGTGAACAGATTTTCGACCTGATTAGGCCGCACGACGGGAATTAACAGACTTTGAACGCGGAATAGTATTTGGAGTTAAAGGCATGGGATATTCCATTTCGGAAATCGTTAGGGAATTCATTATTCCGAGATCCACAGTGACAATAGTGTGCCGAGAATACCGAACTGCAGGCGTTAATTCTCACCACAGACAACGTAGTGACCGACGGCCTACACTTAACGATCAAGAGCAGTGGCCTTTGTGTAGAGTTATCAGTGCTAACAGATAACCAACATTGCGTAAAATACTCGCGGCAATCATTGTGGGATGTACGACGAACGTAACGGTTAGACAGCAGGGACCGAGATGAGTGCCTCTGCTAACAGCATGACATCGCCTACAGTGCCTCTCCTGGGCTCGTGCACTATCGGTTGGATCCCAGATGACTGGTAAACCGTGGCTTGATCTGATGAGTCGCGATGTAGTTGGTAGCAGCTGACGATAATGTTTGAGAACGGCGCAGACCAGCCCGCCGGGTTAGCCGCGCGGTCTGACGCGCAACTTGCCGAGCGCGAAGGCGTGCCGGTCCCTGGCACGCATCCGACTGGCAGATTAGTGCCGATGTCCGGTGTGCCGGACAGCCTTTGGATGGCCTTTAAGTTTGTTCTCCATCTACCTCGGCGAATGCGTCGTGGTTCCCCTTATTCCGCTTCCGTTACGCTATATCGGCGATAGCAGCGCAAACGATGTCTCCAAGTATGCGTACACACAGTTGGGGTTACACTCGTCTGGCATTAGACGCTCGTGGGGGGGGGGGGGGGGGGGTTCACACTGGGGGCCGAACCGCACAATAACTCTGGGACCGGCATGGGGCGGCTGTGGAGTAGGTGGACTGCTGTGGCCTGTTGTGGGGTTGTTGTGAACCACTGAGGGCTACGGCGGGATGAAGTCTCTGCGTCATATCTAGGTCCCCGGTTTCAATACACACACAATACACAGTGGTGCAGACCCTACGAGGCTACGGGCCCAAGTTGTCAACAAGACACTGTGCAAGCTGGTGGTGCCTCCATAATGGTATGGTCTGTATTGACATGGAATGGACTCCGCTCCCTGGTCCAATTGAACCGATCGTCGACTGAAAGTGGTTATGTTTGGCTACTTGGAGACTATTTCCAGCCATTCCCTCATGCACTTCATGTTCCGAAGCAACTGCGGAGTTCTTGTGGATGAGGATGTGCCATGTCAGTGGGTCACAGTTGTTCGTTATTGGTCTGATGAACATTCCGGACGATTCGAGTGTATGGTCCCAACGTAAGACATATTCGAGAGGTCAGTTCGTGCACAAAATCCTGCGTCGGTAACACTTTCGTAATTACGAACACCTATACAGGCAGCGTAGCTGAATATTTCTGCAGGGAACCTGCAATGTATTTTGAATCCATTCCATGTCGAAATGCTGCAATATGTTGGGCAAAACGGGCTCTGACACGGTATGAGGAGGTAGATCATGACTTTTAAGACAGCGTATGTTCACAGTGTTGTCCTGTGGTGCAGGCTGCTAGCAGTTCTCGCTGTCTTCCATGGGGTGGTGAAGCAGTGGCTGCAGACTGAGTCGTGCCTTACAAATGCATGAGTTTAATCCGCTGTGGCCCCTTACACTACCGACTCAAGTGCTGACGTCCTACGTCGCTTCAGTATATACATAGAACGCCATGCAATTTGAATTCGGTTGTGATCGCACCACCTGCCAACTCCGGCATCAAATAATCGGCATGTAGAGTCCCACGAGGATCACTCCAGCATGTAATCCAGCGGATGCATGACATCATTTAGCACGCCAACGTCAGCAGTGGGGATACAGGCGACTCTAACAGGGAAGCAAATACACTGCCTGACATAAAAACTGCAGAACCCAAAATGGTAAGAAGAAACAGAACGAAGGTTCACGGATTACAGAGTGTGTTATGTTATTTCAAAATCGATTCCGATTTACAAAGTACTTGGCAGTATGGCCGTACTAATCAATAGCACTTTACAGCTCTGCCCACTCCCCCTCTCCGACCTGCATGCATACACTGACTTGTTTGGGAACGACGTCATAAATCCATTGTACGTGTGCTCTCCTGTTGGCCCACAACTGTTGCAACTTATCCTTAATATCCCGGATACTGGCATACAGGTGAACCCTATAACTGGTCACGATTTTCCTATTGAGACGTCTGTGGAACAGTGGAGTGAACGTTGACGTACGAGCTGGTCCCAAAGATGTCCCGTCAGGAAATCTGGAGATGGCCTGGCAACGAGAGTTCTTCATCATCACGCAGACGGTTCATAGAGACATGCGCCCCGTGTGGACGAGCATTGTCCTGTTGAAAACGGCACCACGACCCTTTCGCATGAGAGATAACACTTGAGGACGCAGGACGTGCCGAAAGAGTTCCCTCAGTCACTACCAGCCGTGGCCTGGAGTCACATCCGATGGCTCCCCACAACAAGGCGCAAGGAATAAGACCTCTGCGCCTCTCCAAAACGTAGGAAAAATGGCCCCTTTCCCGGAAAGCTACCATTCTTGCAGATGGGCTGGTGCACAACCGAGATTTATCGCTGAACGCCATTCAATTAATAAGCAGTCCCTGCTTCGCTTTCTGGTTACGGTAACACTTTACACGCAGCCGTTTGTGTCGTGGCATTAACGGCAGATGATGCGTGAACTGTAATTCCTTAGTACGGACTCTTCTTGTCTGCAACGAATTGTGCGGGGTGGGACATTATGTAGCAGGGAATCCATTACTTGGTTGCCGATGGCAGGCGCATATGAGGAGGGGTTACAATGTGTTCGGTGCACAAAGTGGCGACCGTCACTTGTGGTGGTCAGACATGGTCTGCTGGAATCCTGTCGATGAGTATTCCGCCCTCGCGTTCCCATAGGACATCTATCAAATCCGAAAGCCTCAGATGCTTCACTTTTGTTTACCAGTCAGTATATTTCTAATATGAGAAAAGTATCTCTTCCTCTGTATGCGTGGCCTTTCAATCCTCCGTGTGCGTTTTCTGCATCCTCTGAATTACCAGTGTTCATGAATATCGACATTGGAAGCAAGTAATCTGCATCCACGACCATAGTTGAGGCTGTTACTGGGCAGGTTTTTCATTTCTTCCTTGTTTCTCGGTGTTTTTCATTTCCCACTGTTTCTTCGGACAGCACTTCAGCACTGGAAACAGTTTAGGCGGCTTCATACAGTTGTCTTGTACACACGTCTGTATCTCTGGTGAAGCAGCGTTAGTACTGTTTCTATACTGATATTCCCTGATGTCTTAACACGTCATCCTCTCCCTTATTCTTGTCTGTGTTTTCCATATATTCCGTTACTCGCCAATTCTGCAGGGAACCTCCTCATTCTTTACCCTATCAGCCCTGCTAATTTTCAACATTCTTGTGTAGCAACACCTCTCACACGCTTCGATTCTCTTCCCTTCCGGTTACCTGAAGATATGCTCTCAGAAGTTTCTTCCTCATATTGAAGCCCTCTATGCTGTGCTAATCCACTTTTTATGTGTTTCCTGCTTCCTTTACCTTCAAGGTAGCACAATTCTTTTTCTCATACTGTATGACGGCCAATTTTTATGTTAAATTTATCGCTAATCTCAGTCCTGCTACTCCTCATTACTTTCGTCTTTCTTTGATTTACTCTCAATTCATATTCTAGGCTCCTTACATTTTTCAATCCATTCAACAGGTAGTGTTATTCTGCCTCACTTTCACTGCATTGCCAACAGCGAATCTGATCACTGACGTCGTTTTAAAGTGAATTTTAATCTTAGTCCTGAACCTATCTTCAATTTCCATCAGCGTTTCTTCCAAGTATAAATTATGTACTAACGGCGAAGGAAACACACATTTCTTACAACCATTTTAATCCGAGCACCTAGTTCTTGGCCTTCTAATCTTATTGTTCCCTCTGGATTGTTGTGATATTTAATATTACCTGTCTTTCGTTTTAGATTATAGTTATTTTCTTGAGAGCTTCGTCTTGCATCATTTATTGATATTATAACTATCTTTAATTCCCCATTTAGGAGAGCGTTAAAACACAATCAATTTTCATGGAATTTTTTTCGTCTCTTTCTTTTCTCTTCCCCAAAACCTCTCATATATTCGCTGTGTTTCTTCTTCTCCTCTTCTGTCCACTTCTTTCCTGGTTTCTTCCCTTTGGTGTTTCCTCGCATTTCTGTTTCCTGATTTTTTCTCTGTATTTTTCTTCGTTCGTTATTTCTTCTGTGGAGTTATTTAGTTTCTTGAGGTCCTCCATAGTTTCCTTTGTCCAGTTAGTTTTCATCGTATTACTCGTCACTATGTTAAAAAACTTCTTGATGAGCCTATTTTCGTTCATCCTATAAATGTGCCCATAGAATTTACCCCTTGTTCTTCTGATGTTGTTTGTAATTGTCTCTGTCTGTTTGTACAGTTCTTTTGTCGGTCTTTTTATCCAGATTCCCTGTCTCTGAACTGGCCCACAGATATTTCTCAGAATTTTCCTCTCTTGGTTTTCCATTTACTTGATTTTCGCCTTCTGGTAAGTCTACTGTTTTGTAATGTCTTAATTTGGCGTTAATGGAAATACTTCTTTTGTTGTAATAGTTCCATGTAAGTCTGTAAACTTTTTTTTAACTTTGCAGCTCTTTCTCTATTGGCTGTCGAATTTAGTCCTGTTTTCTGTATAATCTCTCCCAGGCATTTGAAACTTTCTACTTGCAGCTACCTTTCCATACTTTGTTAAAAGTGGGTTTCTGCCTGTGGATTTTGTGTCCATGTACTGGGTTTTTCCACACAAAACTCGTTGTCCTGTCCTGGATGCGATTTCATGTAGTGTCTCTAGTGTAGTGTTTCTTTGGCTTCTTTTCTGTCATTTGTTATGATGACTATCCATCGGCAAAGGCCAGACATTTTAGGTTGACTGTTCTATTTTTGTATCTCCCCATATTTACCCCATTGAATCCTTTGTCCCACGTCCTGATTAGTTTATCTAAAACTGCGTTAAATGAAATGGGTGACAGGCCATATGCCTACCTCACTCTTGTCTTTATTTCGAACGGTTCCGAGATCTCTCCCATGAACTTCACTTCGGATTTTGTATTTGTTGATGTTTCCTGGATTAGTTTCCTGGTCTTGTGTTCTACCTTCATTTCATCCTGTGTACTGAAAATGTTTCTCTGTCTATGGAATCGTAGGATTTCTTGAAATCAACAAATGTTATTGTGGTATTTCTGTACTTTCTCGTTGTTAATATTGTTCTCAGGCACCAGATCTTTTCACTGAACGATCTTCCCTTCCTGAACCCTGCTTAGTACTTTCCGATATGTGGGTCTATCTGAGATTTAATAGAGCTTTGGATAGAATTTTGTATGAGACAGGCAGTAACGAAATTACTCTATAATGTTCAGGGCCCGTTTTATCTCCTTTCGTGTGGAGGGGGTGTATTAGGGCTGACTTCCATTCTTCTGGCACCTTTTCTGTTTCCCAGATGTTTTTGATTATTCTGTGTATTCTGGGTGTAATGTTTTCATTGTCTAATTTCCATATTTCAGCAATCACTCCACTATCTACTCGTGCTCTGTTATTTTTCAATGATTTTACTATTTTCATTATTTCCTCAAGTGTTGAGGGTTCGGAGTCCTGGTTAAGTTCTGGGTTTGTAAACTGTAATCTCTGTTTTGGTTCATCGCATTTGAGTAATGTGTCAAAGTATCGAGTTAATATTTCACAGTTTTTGTTCGGATTTGTCTCCAGTGTTGCATTTTGTATTTAAAGCATAAGGTTGGATGTTGATACCCTGTCACATTTTCTCGGAATATTCTGTAAAAATTCCGTGTGTTGTTTCCTCTGGAGGTTATTTTTGAAGTGTTTTTCTGTATCCTGTTGAATTCTTCCCCTTTTCAATGGCTGTTAAATTTTTTCCAGGCTTGTATTCTGTCTTCTGTGGCTCTGTCGCATTCGGAAAATTACTGAATATGTAAGGGGAAACGAACCATAACCATTCCAGGAAGTCATCTCAAACTCTTTGGAACAGGATTTGTAGTACATAAATCGATACTGGACTCTGTAATAGATTTCACCTCAAAATTAGAAAAAATTTCAACAGAATATACGATCTGGATACAAAGCCTACACAAATTAGTGCATATTCCCCCACAAATAATTATAGCAAGAAGAACCCAGAGATGATGGAGGAATCCTTGGAAGATCTGGAAGAAACTACCAGCAAAATCCCCAAGAATCACGTAAAAGTGTATCAGGGAATTTTAATATTCACATCAACCCTATTCAAGTTCATCTTGACTCTTTCACTCAGTTTCTTTTATTGCAGAGGGCAAGCAGCCCTCTGACCGATCGCGTTAAGCTACCCTGCCAGTATTTCACTATGCACTCCGAACACAGTGGTAATCGCAACTGCACGGACTACTCTGGTACGCCTCCCGTCAGGTCCAAATTCTCAACTTATCCACACACTCCCATCGTAGTGCACCTGCGCTTTATCCTAATTATTCGAGACGTTTCGCTGATTCCCGTAATAGTTCGAAAGTGGTGTGTATCTTCACTGAAACAATCTCGTCTTAATTATATACATGGTGTCTAGTTTCCCAGAAATGTTCGAAGGGACATTCACCACACATATAAATAAATAATTTGCTTCTTGGAAATTAGCAGACCTTCCGAAAATATTGACTATGTGAAACTCAAATCGTACTTTTAGCACATTACATCTGTTAGCGTTACGAATGCTGTTGGACAACTACAAAATATCAGTCTGGTGTAAAGGCAACCAACTTGTTGATAATCTAGAGAAACCCAAAATGTGTGCTTCATTAACTGTTATAGAGTGGTATCTTTTGACTGCAAGTTTACTGGGAAACAGCTAGAGTGAGATGTCAACAAAGGTTTATGGGTGACAATGTGTAGAGACTCGCAACGACTACATATGCATTTTTGTTCGTGTAGGATCTGTCCGGCTGTTACTGGGAAACTGAAATTTCTCTATAAAGAAATTACCCAATGAAAAGGCACGGTGGTAAGGTACTCTACTTGTACTGGAGTCGACGGCAGCCCAAATGGTGTCTCGTGTCTAGATTTAGGAGTTGCGTTTGTTGACTAAATAGCTTATGCCAACTTCCGAGACGCAACGGCACGGAGTGCGTTTTTCCTCACCCTTGCATAATTGCACTTTGTGATCCGTTTCCAATAGCTTCGCCGTCGATTAGACGATAACCTTAATATTCTTTCTTTCCTTCTACAAAAAGATTGCACAGAAAACATTTTTACAGCTGATACACCCAGCGACTCAAATACCGAGCACACGTGACGTTACGTGGTATCATTGCGCGGTCTACGGAGCAGAACAGAGCTGCCCATACAGCGAAAACAACCAGTGTCATATTCATTGTGCATGCACACAACATACGCATCGGTTGCTGTCTCGTTGATGACCTTGCTGCGAGCTTGGACTCTTATTTGGTGTCTGGCTCTTGCTTGATTTTGTATGGCAGTAGGAAAGTCTAGAGCCTTTTCCTCGAACTTGCGGTATTTCATAGTGTCCATTCTTTGTGTCACTGCAGGCACTCAGAAGTATGTTTTATGTGCTGAACTCACAACCTCTTCCGAACTTTTCACTAGAGTTTGTGTCCAAATAAAAGAACCTCTTCCGAGCTTGTCACTGGTGTTAGTGTCCAAATAAAAGGGACGGGAACACCGTCCCAACAATGAATACCGTTCAAGCGTATAAGACACCAGAACCATACCGGGGTGATTCTCCGCCCCTGGCAAAACTCTACTAAAGCCCCCCTCCCCACCCCCTTTTCAAAAACTACACTGATTGAAGGAATTTTGTAATCTATAAGGTAGGTTAACCAACACTGAAGCGTTATTGAAAAATATTAAACAAATGATCCATACAGATGAAAAATTTTGGTCACAACAAGTTAAGCGTATCGCTGCACTTACTATATTACAAATTGGGTAAAGGTCCTAAAGAAATGATTTTAAAACAAAATCTGTTTGTTGTAAGTTGATTTCACTATGATGTATAATCAACATTAGATTTTACGTGCCCTCCCAAAGCGTTAATAGTGTGTGGATCACTAACTGGAAATAGAGGGAAAGGCCACAATTGAGTGTTGATTACTCGAACTTATGGAGTTTTTAATCGTCTTTAGATTACTGCGTTGACTAGATTCTGCAGTCACAGGAATTGTATAGATATCCTCAAAGCTATTTCGATGTTTAGATAAAGATGTGCTAACCTACTCTTTCAAGAAAAACAAATCCTTCAGCATATCGAAATGTATAGTTGTAGCTGTGCTCTTCATCAGCTCTCTCTACTGGGATTTCTGTTTCCTTAGCTAGCTCAGCCGTATGGATATTTCTGCCATATTTGGCACCAAAATCTGTTGCATATTTTTCACACTAAGATAATGGCGTTCCTTACAGAAAATTAAAGTGAGATGAAATGGTGTGTCATATGTGAGATCAGTTTCAAGGTTCACTTGTTATTCTGTTCAAGCAGTGGGGCTTAAACGTTTTCAGTCCGGTCTTCCGCTGGCAGAAATCAGCAAAAATCGGTAGCCTAGGGTTGAACAGCATATTTGCTTCAGTACCAGCACATTTGAGATCCTATAGCCAAGTAGAAGCAAGAACTACTCTTTCGAACCGAAGCTAGCTTCAAAGGTGGCAGCCGTGTGAAGCAAGCGCGCTGTTCACACATACGTCATGTTATGCCTGTTGAGGTGTCGTCATTTCTGCATGACGCTACTTGGACGAAACCACATTGTGACAACAGTGTGCGTTTACAGTCCCACACCGATGGAGCGGTTTCTTTTCGCAGGCACAATATAGGAACAGGTGGGGCAGGAGAACAACGTACCTTGCTTGGGTCTTTCTTTTTTATGTCGGTCAGTTTTACCATCTCCTCTGTGCCTGCACCTTTGGTGTGTGCCTTTCTCGCAGTAGCCTCGGTACGGCATAGAAGGCCACATATGACGCCAGCCGAACTGGGGTCATCGTCTGTTTATAATGAAGGTGGTGTCAATAGCCATAGGCCTGTTTGACCCGTGGAAGTGTGTAACGAATTATTAAAAAACCCTTACAGTCAGACACTGGTAGAAGGACGCCGCAAGGTAAGCACAGTCTTAGAAAACTTTAAGGAAGTGTCTGTTTAGTCAGAAATTACAAGTGTTCCTCAGCCCATACGTATGTATCTCCTATAGATTATGCAGATAAAATTAAGACTATAAAAACCCGTTAATAGAGGTAGAAAAGGCCATCGATCCCATACTCCATCCGTACATGGAACGAAAGAAATCTTAGTACATGGCAGAATGAAAAGTACCCTCCACTACGCACTTCACAATCATTTTCAGCGTATTGACGTAGATGCCGAGTTTATTAAAAACTAAAAACCCGCCTCGATTGCGAAAAAAGCACCTAGTGTTGAGTGTTAACCCGGGTTTCGGCGTAGGTAACTACACCTTCTTCAGAACAACAATAAAACCCACAAGTGCCTAAGAATACCTTTGTCAATGATTAAAAGAACACCACAGTTATACATAAACAAATGGAAAAGGAAAGGAAAACACAAACAGTACATACATACAAAGTCAAAACCACTACTTGACTTAATGGTGTACGATCCACCTCCCAGCGGCCTATGTTCGATCGGGCATGACCCGCCATGAACTGCAGCTACAAACGGTCGCTCACTTACAAGCTGACCCGCTATCTATGCACAAGTGCAAGACAAGAGAAGTTACTTGAATGCGTATACGAATACGAGAAAGTTTATACATAGATTCTAACATTCTACGTGGTGTCTTTGTTCTAAGTCATGTCTTCCTACCACTTTCGCGCAACGACGCTCTGAGCGTGTTTTTTAGGGAATTGACTAGTTTGAACCTGGGACCTGTTGCTGGTAAGGAGACGCCAGACCACACATGACATGTACAATTCAGAAGGGTTCAGTGAGACTAGCGATGATATAATGAAATACTTAATGATTTCAGCGTCAGCTCCATTGGAATTTTTATTCTACTCAAAAACATTGTTTATAAATTGCACTATTGATAAAGGGAAATATTTTAATACAGTATGATAAAAACCAACTGCGTTCAACAAAAATGTGAACAAATATTCCCTGAATGAGTTTCCAATTTCTACAATGGATCGAAGGATGCCCTATGCCATATCACATCTATAATATAGGTTTAAATTAAGTTTTATAAAAGAGAAAAGTATCATAAATGGTCTAAAGTGACCCTCAATTATCTTTAATTACTTATTTAACTTGTCGTAAATTACGGTGCCTGATGTGGCTTCTCAATATGTCCACATCTCGTGGTCGTGCGGTAGCGTTCTCGCTTCCCACGCCCGGGTCCCCGCGTTCGATTCCCGGCGGGGTCAGGGATTTTCTCTGCCTTGTGATGACTGGGTGTTGTGTGCTGTCCTTAGGTTAGTTAGGTTTAAGTATTTCAAAGTTCTAGGGGACTGATGACCATAGATGTTAAGTTCCATAGCGCTCAGAGCCATTTGAACCATTTGAATAATTATATAACAGAAAAATCATCGCGTTTCAGATTTTAACTTCTAGTAGCAAATGTGTATACCATGAGCTTTAATTGGCGATCAACACTAGTATAAAGCAAAAATGGGATGTAACAGATGAGACTTCTGCAGTTCTGAGTGAAGCATCGCGTGCGTTCATTACCTTGTCGGTGGTTATTCAGCGTCAGGGGGCGGCGGGCGGCGCAGCTCTACACACCTAACCGTCTCGGAAGCAACTCCTTCTAACTTTTCCTTACTACAATTTACCGAAGTTGGTTTAAGGAAAGCTATCTGGCTGTGTTTTCAACTGGCCAATCATGGTCTCAATGTTAACCTTAAGCTCCGCCTACAAAAATTCTGTCTATCCAATGAGAAACGTTATACGTTTCGTGGTGGGGCAATGTTTTCAATGTTTGCTACGTAACAGAGACGCGAAAAAGTCTCATGCTAAAACTTGCAGCTGGTGTGGCCCTTTTAGTGTTATCGTAAGATCTATACTGTTCTTCTGGAGGGCTCTATCTTTTAACATTGGCTGGGGAGCGGTCTTGGCGGTCGGCTGACGACGTGGGTGTCTGTCCGTTATCGTAGGGCCTCCTAGCCTACCCGACTCTGCTCCCCGCTTCTGTTCTCGTTTCTCCCCTCCGAACTGCGTCTGTTTCGCAGTGGGAAGGTATGCCATGCATTTAGGCATTCTTGTGTTAGTCTGTGGTATTCCATTTGCTCACTCGTTACTCGTATTACTTTGGTTAATTTAATGTCAGGATTTATTCGGAGCTCTGTGACACTGCCGGATTTGCTACCATGTCAGGGTTTTCATGGAAGGTGTTGGATTTGCCTGACACCTTACAAGATTGGCGCTAAATAGCTTATATATTCCCAACCGTGGATCAACGTATATCAAAATATGAGATTGATAGAACAAGAGACCAACTAAATAGGAGATGAAACCTATAAATAACCGCACACGGTGGCTTATGCTAGTAAAGAACTTATATATGAAGGAACTCTTAAAAACTATACCTAAAGCCAGTAGTTAGCCGTGGGGACGGGGGGGGGGGGGGGGGGGGGCTGAGGGGACGTAACCTAAAGACGTCGTAGAAATAAAGATATAGGGATAAAATGTGAGGCTAAACTCACCTTCATCGTAAAAGGGAAAAGAGGATAAAAAGAAAGAAGATGAACAGCTTGACCAACCACGCTCGCCAATCAGCACGCGCATGTGACAATCCCCAGATCATCAAATTGCTCTGAGCACTATGGGACTTAACTTCTGAGGTCATCAGTCCCCTAGAACTTAGAACTACTTAAACCTAACCAACCTAAGGACATCACACACATACATGCCCGAGGCAGGATTCGAACCTGCGACCGTAGCGGTCTCGCGGTTCCAGACTGTAGCGCCTACAACCGCTTGGCCACTCCGGCCAGCCCCAGATCATCAGTTTTACAAGTACGAAGTACAAAGTAAGGGCGCGAAACCTTCAAAAAATTTTCTACTTCTTAGTAGGAGTTGGTCATTGCGGATATCGCCTTCAACATGTTGCAGATGCTTAAAGATCTGCATTTCTTCCAAAACATCCAGTTCGCGATGTTGAAGGTTCGTAGAGACAGGCGTTTGGCCGGGCGGTATCGGTGACGCTGTCCGTCTCATTCGCAGCGGAATTCCGCATCGCCAGCGCACGGAAATCTGCTGGCGGGCCCGATGGTAGGGTGGGTGCAGCGAGGCGCGGCGACCTTTCGGCGGCGCGACGCCGGCTGCCGGGCGCGACATAGTTGTGGCAGGCATCCGAGGAACGCGCAGAATGGTAGCCGCCGCCGCCGCCGCCACCGGCTGCAGAATGCTGACGACCGCTGGCGGCGGCGGGCGACCTCTCTGCTGCCGCCTCCGCGTCAGCTCGCGACGGGCCCTCGCACACAGCACTGCTGCTGTATCTGACAGCGCCGCCACATACATTACACTTTTAAGCGCATACGCGAATTTGAAAGACAAACAATGTAATTCTGGAGTGCTTCCTTCGACGTTTGTTTGTCAACGGTTGTTGGAGGGCTGCACGAGTTCGCAGTGCTTCGGGAGCTTTCTAGGGATCACGTTCCAATATAAATTTTTCGTCTTTGTTTGTCCCTTCGTTTCTTGCACTACTTCCTCTTTGCTTCACTGCACAGTGCTTCTTTTCCCTCTCTTCGAACCGCGTTGTGATTGTTTCCTTTCCTTCGTCTCATTTCAGCTTTCCATTTTCAAAGCTTTGTCCTAAAACTTCGCCGCGCTGGATTAGCCGAGCGGTGCCAGGCGCTGCAGTCGCGGACTTTGCGGCTGGTGCCGGCGGAGGTTTGAGTCCTTCCTCGGGCATAGGTGTGTGCGTTTGTCCTTAGGATAATTTAGATTAAGTAGTGTGTAAGCTTAGGGACTGATGATCTTAGCAGTTAAGTCCCATAAGATTTCACATACACCTGAACATCCTAAAACTTCCTGTTTCCATCAGTTTACCTTTCCGTAAGTTGATTTTTTCCAAGTGTTTCGCGATATGTTAAATCCAGGTAGTTGTCGAATTCTTTCATCAAAGATATTTGTAGATTTATTGTCACACATTCTGTGTAAAGAGTGGTCAGAAACAGCCTCAAAAGCTTGTAAGGGTGTTGCAGAGTAAGCTCTGCTGGCTGAGAAATTTATGTTAACAAGGAGATCCGAGACGTTGCATCGTTTGCGATTCAGTTAGAACTGAAGTCAGACGATCAGGCCATCGCGAGCTCAAACTGATGCGGTCCGGCAGAGACGGTGTCGCCAATGTGCTCTTCGTTTGGTTCTCTAAAACCGATCAATAGACCGACACAAAAACTGGGACGGAAGTAAGGATCTAACCCGAGCCGAAGGCTGAGCAGTTTCATGCGCTATCATCTACGCTTTGAAAACAACTGCCGTTGATAGTACATCTACATCTAAATCATACTCCGCAAGCCACCTAGCCACCTAATGGTGTGTGGCGGAGGGTACTTTCTTTACCACTATCTGATCTCTCCAGCCCTGTTCCACTCGCGAATAGTCCGTGGAAAGAATGATTATCGGTAAGCCTCCGTATTGGCTCTAATTTCTCGAATTTTCTCCTCGTGGTCAATACGCGAGATAGTATGTGGTGTGTCGCAGTCACTCAGGAGACGTTACATTTTCTTTATAATTCTTCTTTCTAATGCTTCAAAATTTTCAAACTTGTACTTCAGTACCAAACATGCCGTGGCAAACAGACATTCCATACATACGGCTATATCATTGTGACTTTTTTAACTGTACTCATTCTTAATTACATCATAAACTCTTTAGATCCTTCCGCTAATGTTCTTATTTTTTATATAGTCGTCAGAAATTTTTGTTTCCTCCTCAGACATTCAAGAACCTGCCATGCTGGCTATCTCCTCAGTAAAATTGAGTCGTATTGCTCCCCTTGTCACGCTTTCAGAAAATATAAAAAAAATCGACTGTAACTACTTCGAAATTTGTTCAACATTTTTTTATAATCATACGAATGCCTGGTATCCGCCTTTTCGGATATGCCCGAAAGAACAGACACCACGCGGAATCCGCACTGTGATTGATATTGAGCGTGGTGTCTGCTTTCGTTTTTTTTTTTTTTTTTTTTCAGACACTACGCGTTCATGAAACTGAATCAGCTGGATGGGCTATGAACCCACCACCCTCGCTGCCAATGCACAGTCACGTTCGACCTCCTGTGGGAATGTCAAATAGCGAGCATGGGGAGACAACGCCGGGGACTGCAGACAGGCGGCGCTAGGTGGGAATGTGCGTCGCCAGAGGGGCATGCCGAGACAGCCCGCGCAATTGCGATAAACAGTGTCCAGGTGGAGCAGTGTTAAACGAAAATGCCCAGTAAGCAGTACATCCCGTTTTCGAATCCCTGTCTGGCACACATTTTCACTCGGTACCATTGGATTCGCTTAATGTAAAACATCTCCTCAAAAAAATTCACGAATTACTGAGCTGATAAGCGACTTACGTTATTTGATTTTCAAACAACTGAGTAAAACTGAACCTACTCAGACATCACTCTCTTTACTTATTCTGATCAACACTAAACTGACACACAATATTCTTAGCGCAACGCAATCTGACTTTCAAAAATCCCTACAAAAGAATGGCCCTGACTAACAATAACCTATAACTTTCATGAATCACTTTGCTGACAAAAATCTTCGTTACTCGAACTATCGCAACAGAGCGTGCGCCAATACTGCCAGCTAAATAAAAGATTCAAACTACAGAAGGTACTAACTACTGATAGGCATAGTCAGCAAATGAAGATTTTGATAGAGAACAAACAATGTAAAGTCATCATATATATATATATATATATATATATATATATATATATATATATATATATATATATATATATATCAGTTTATGATATCCAATAATACAGATTTACTTTTTCTGGCGGACACACGTCCAGATCGTCCGCTCTTAAAATTCTGCCATCTCTCTCCCCACATACACCACTGCTGGAGGATCAGCTCCAACTGCGCAATGCTACGGGCTGTTCGCATCCAACTGCCCAACACTACAATAGCGAATATTCCAACAACGCCAACGAGCCACAGGCTGCACAGTACAGTCAGTGATTTTCATACAGAGCGCTACGGGACGTTACCAACATAAAAACCTAAACAGCCTACTTACAAATGTAGCGATGCGGCTGACGTAATGAGTTCTTTTCTTGTCCTTTCCTCTCTCCCCACCACCTCCAATTTACATATTTAATAATATTTTTCCAGTGGTAGTGGTAACATTTTTTGCTCTTTAAGATTATCGCTGAAAACTGCCATAATGTATTCCAAGATGCATTTGAGCCACTGTACTTATTTTGGAAGGTCAGCATATCTCTCTCATAAATTTTACTGGACAAAATGGTTCAAATGGCTCTAAGCACTATGGGACTTAACATCTGAGGTCATCAGTCACCTAGAACTTAGAACTACTTAAACCTAACTAACCTAGGGACATTACACACATCCACGATCGAGGCAAGATTCGAACCTGCAGCCGTAGCGGTTGCTCGGTTTCAGACTGAACATCCTAGAACCGCTCGCCCACCCCGGCCGGCTTTACTGGAGAAGTTAATGGTTTGAGTTTTTTAGCTTCTATAAATACACAACATAACGGAAATGGCGAAGCAGCAACTCCAAGGCATAGTCAGATATCAGTGTAACTTCGTACATACAAACACCATCAGCGTGTATGTAAATTATGGAGGTCACAATTCTGTGTGACAGGTAGAACGGCCTTGAGAGTGCACTACTGTTGTTCGCTATTTGTGTTGTTACTAGGCTTCGTAGCCTATGTGAGGAGCGTGAACAACGTCAGATGTTGAGCGATCACTGTGAAGGACACGAGGAGGGCCAGTACTTGTGTGAGACAATGTTACCAACATGAGATAGAGTTTGAAAGGGTCTCATTGTAGACCTCTATTTACCCAGCTGGTCGACCGTGTTGGTTGTTTGGTTGATTATGGAAGAATGAGGAAGGAATTCGATCGTGCACTTTCAACAGAACCATTCTGGCATTTATCTGAAGCGATTTAGGGAAATCACGGCAAACATAAATCAGGATGGCCGGATGGGAATTTGAGCTGCCGTCCTCCCGAATGAGAGTCCAGTGTGCTGACCACTGCACCGTGAATTTTCCTGAGTGGCGACGCGTTCTGTTCAACGATGAACCCCGGTTCTGCACTACCCCAATAACCAACGTGACTGATGACCATAGATGTTAAGTCTCATAGTGCTCAGAGCCAATAACCATCGTCGGCGACTATGGCCTCGACCTGGTGAGAGGTCCCAGTTTTCAGACGCTTTGGAGAGACGCAGTGCTGTTACTCTTGGTTTTTATGGTGTGGAGTGCCATCGGATATAATCCAAGGTCACAGATGGTATTGATTGACAGAACTCTAACAGCACAATGGCACGCCATGGGTATCCTGCGTCCTCACGTGTTATTTCTGATGCGACAGTAGCGCGGTGCCATTGATCAACAGGAAAATGATCATCCTCACACAGTACGTGTCTGTAGAAACTGTCTACGTGATGCTGAGGTATTACTATGCCTAAGAAGGTAAACCGATCTGTCCCCGATAGAACTAGCGCGGAACCAGCTCAGACGTCAGCTCCCTCCCAGTGCCAGTTTCCAGGATATCGAGGACCGGCTACATCATTTGTAGGCCACCTTGTTTCAGGAGAATACACATGGCACTCTTCCCAACCGAATTAGAGCGTGCATCCAGGCCAGAAGATGTGTCAAGTCTTAGAGACAAGTCAGCTCTTGCTGCTAAATCTGTAGTGAATTTGACTTCCTATTGTGATCACTAAAATAACATACATGCCCTCTCAACGCGTCCGTCTGCGTAGATGAGTGGTCGGCGCGACTGACGGCCGCGCGGAGGACCTGCGTTCCGTTCTCAAGACTCTGAATGGATATTTCCTCGGTTGGACGTACGTTACCTGGTATACTGTCTCGCGAGGCCAACTGGGGAGCTACTCGCACAATTAGTAGTGGTTCCAAGGCCAACAAACCCGACAACTGCTGGGAAATCGGTGTGCTCATCACATACGCTCCACATCACATCAGTGACACCATTGGTGACAAGTGGGTCGGTCGGATGTGGTTGATCTGTCTAAGGCAAGAACTCAAAACCGTATCTTTTTTACCTCTCGACAAGCGAAGTTTTATTTCGTTTCCCTCTACCTTTGTACCTCCTAACGTTTTTTGCCAGACAGAGTACATGATTTCTCTTAGCGTTATGGAAACGGATTTCTTAAGAGAAGAAATTGATATTTTTATTTAATTTCTAGTAGGCCATAACTTTTTAATAAAAACGCAAAAGGAGGCTTAATGCGTGAACGATAATTAGAGAGCAACGTTCCGATTGATGTGACTGTACGTGAAATGCTAACTCATAATGGAGAGAAATATGGAGAGGAATCGACATGACCTCCGATCTTTTCAAAGAATGGTCCTTAAGTCCGCCACAAATGATACAGGAAGAACACAGGACGATCGTTTAAAGAGAAAGACAACAGTTATTTAGAAAACGACGTTCGAATACTTGTCCTACCACCCCGTAACCCGCATCAAAAGATTGCCAGTGTGATTTTCGGGGGAACAGCAGGACCGATCTCTCCATTCGTAAATACCTCAAGTAGGGCTCCACTTCTAGTGAAGTGTATTTCAATTTGACTTCAACATAACTTGCAACTTAGGAATTGGTCCACTACAAGCCTTCATCTAAATCTACATCTACATGGGTACTGTGCAAATCTCACTTAAGTGTCTGGCAGAGGGTTCATCAAACATCCTTCACAACAATTCTCTACTATTCCACTCTCGAACAGCGCGTGGAAAAAACGGAGGTGGTGGTGGTGGCTAGTGTTTAACGTCCCGTCGACAACGAGGTCATTAGAGACGGAGCGCAAAGTCGGGTTAAGGAAGGATTGGGAAGGAAATTGACCGTGCCCTTTCAAAGGAACCATCCCGGCATTTGCCTGAAACGATTTAGGAAAATCACGGAAAACCTAAAGCAGGACGGCCGGAGACGAGATTGAACCGTCGTCCTCCCGAATGCGAGTCCAGTGTGCTAACCACTGCGCCACCTCGCTCGGTCGTGGAAAAACGGAAACGTATATATTTCCGTGAAAGCTCTGCTTTCCCTTATTTTAATGTGATGATCGTTTCTCCGTCAACAAAATATTTTCGCATTCGGAGGAGAAAGTTGGTGGTCGAGATTTTATTAGAAGATTCCCCCGCAACGACAAACGCCTTTGTTTTAATGGTGTCCATCCCAAATCCTGTATCACGTCCGGGGCACCCTGTCCCATATTTCGCGATAGTAAACAACAGGCTGCTCTTCGCTGAATTTTCTCGATGTACTCGGTTAATTCCAGACCGCGCAGCAGCACTCCAAAAGAGGGCCGACAAGCGTAGTGTAAGCAGTCTCCTTAGTAGATATTATACGTTTTCTAAGTGTTATGTCAATATATCAAAGTCTTTGTTTTGCCTTCATCACAACATTTTCTGTGTGTTGTTCCCAGTTTAAACTGTTTACAACTGTAATTCCTCGCTATTTAGTTGAAGTTGCGGCCTTTGGATTAGACTAATTTATTGTGTAACCGAAGTTTAACGGATTCCTTTCAGCACTCATGTGGTAGACTTAACGCTTTTCATTACTTCTGGCCAATTGACAATTTTCACACTATACAGATATCTTCCCTAAATCGGTTTGCAATTTGTTTTGACCTTCTGGTGATTTTACTAGATGATAAAATACAGTATCATCTGAAAAATCCTAAGACAGCTGTTCAGATTGTCTACTAAATCGTTTATATAATAAGGAACAGTAGAAGGCCTATAACACCACCTTGTCGAACGCCAGAAATCACTTATGTGTTACTCGATGACTTTGCGTAAATTACTATGACAGGAAATCACGAATCCAGTTTGCATAACTGAGACGATATTCCATAAGCACGCAATTTGATTACAAGTCGCTTGTCAGGTACACTGTCAAAAGTCTTCTGGAAATCTACAAATACGGAATGAATTTGCAATGCCTTGTCAACAGCACTCAACACTTCGTGTGAGCAAAGAGCTTGTTCTGTTTGACAGGAACGATGTTTTCTAAATCAGTTTTGACTGTGTATTAATAGACTGTTCAGTACGAGGTAACTCATAATGTTCGGACAGAATTTATATTCCAGAATCATGCTGCATATCGACGTCAATGATATGGAACAGTAATTTAGGGGATTACTTCTACTAGTTTTCCTGAGTATTCGTGTGACATGTGCCAGTTTACAGTCTTCGTGAATGGATCTTTCATCGAGCGAGCTGTTGGCGGGTTCAGATGGTTCAAATGGCTCTAAGCACTATGAGACTTAACATCTGAGGTCATCAATCGCCTAGACTTAGAACCACTTAAACCTAACCAACCTAAGGACGTCACACACATCCATACCCGAAGCACGATTCGAAGCTGCGGCCGTAGCAGTAGCGCGGTTCCGGACTGAAACGCCTAGAACCTTTCGGCCACAATGGCCGGATGCGAGCTGTTGTATATGATTGTTAAGTATGGAGCTATTACATCAACATACTCTGAAAGGAACCTAATTGGTATACAGTCTGGACCGGACGACTGGTTTTTATTAAGTGATTTCAATTGATTCACTACTCCGAGGATGTCTGCTTCTACGTTACTCATGTTAACAGCTGTTCTTGAGGCGGATTCTGGAATATTTACTTCATCTCCTGTGGTGAAGGAATTTCGGAAGTTGTGTTCAGTAACTCTGCTTTGGGAGCACTGTCGTCAATAGTCTTTACATTCCTATCGCGCAGAGAAGGCGAGTGTTTGAACGAAGACGCAGAATCTGAAGCTAAATTAGAGGACTGGCTTCTGAGATCTCCTCCCTGAATCCTTGCTGTATTACCTTCCAGAGCTGGATAAACATGCTATTACGGTATTAAGCAGGTAGTCCTAATATTTTGGCTCATCAACATATATTATACACTGTCCAGTCACTTTAATGTGGCCAGCTGTCAAAATTCACAGCGCAAGGTTTGCACGAAGGCGTCAGTGAGGCTTTGGCAGATTGTAACATCGAAAATGCAGATAAAATATCTTCCGCACCATCTAAAATTTTTCGGCGTTTAATATCTGTTGATAACTTGTATTGCACTTCCAATCTTGAATCTGTAAACTTTGTTACAGAAACTACAGGGTGTTTCAAAAATGACCGGTATATTTGAAACGGCAATAAAAACTAAACGAGCAGCAATAGAAATACACCGTTTGTTGCAATATGCTTGGGACAACAGTACATTTTCAGGCGGACAAACTTTCGAAATTACAGTAGTTACAATTTTCAACAACAGATGGCGCTGCAAGTGATGTGAAAGATATAGACGACAACGCAGTCTGTGGGTGCGCCATTCTGTACGTCGTCTTTCTGCTGTAAGCGTGTGCTGTTCACAACATGCAAGTGTGCTGTGGACAACATGGTTTATTGCTTAGAACAGAGGATTTTTCTGGTGTTGGAATTCCACCGCCTAGAACACAGTGTTGTTGCAACAAGACGAAGTTTTCAACGGAGGTTTAATGTAACCAAAGGACCGAAAAGCGATACAATAAAGGATCTGTTTGAAAAATTTCAACGGACTGGGAACGTGACGGATGAACGTGCTGGAAAGGTAGGGCGACCGCGTACGGCAACCACAGAGGGCAACGCGCAGCTAGTGCAGCAGGTGATCCAACAGCGGCCTCCAGTTTCCGTTCGCCGTGTTGCAACTGCAACCAAATGACGCCAACGTCCACGTATCGTCTCATGCGCCAGAGTTTACACCTCTATCCATACAAAATTCAAACGCGGCAACCCCTCAGCGCCGCTACCATTGCTGCACGAGAGACATTCGCTAACGATATAGAGCACAGGATTGATGACGGCGATATGCATGTGGGTAGCATTTGGTTTACTGACGAAGCTTATTTTTACCTTGACGGCAGAACAGAACTGGCGCATATGGGGAACCGAAAAGCCCCATGTTGCAGTCCCATAGTTCCTGCATCCTCAAAAAGTACTGGTATGGGCCGCCATTTCTTCCAAAGGAATCATTGGCCCATTTTTCAGATCCGAAACGATTACTGCATCACGCTATCTGGACATTCTTCGTGAATTTGTGGCAGTACAAACTGCCTTAGACGACACTGCGAACACCTCGTGGTTTATGCAAGATGGTGTCCGGCCACATCGTACGGCCGACGTCTTTAATTTCCTGAATGAATATTTCGATGATTGTGTGATTGCTTTCGGCTATCCGAAACATACAGGAGGCGGCGTGGATTGGCCTCCCTATTCGCCAGATATGAACCCCTGTGACTTCTTTCTGTGGGGACACTTGAAAGACCAGGTGTACCGCCAGAATCCAGAAACAATTGAACAGCTGATGCAGTACATCTCATCTGTATGTGAAGCCATTCCGCCAGACACGTTGTCAAAGGTTTCGGGTAATTTCATTCAGAGACTACGCCATATTATTGCTATGCATGGTGGATATGTGGAAAATATCGTATTATAGAGTTTCCCAGACCGCAGCGCCATCTGTTGTTGACAATTGTAACTACTTCAATTTCGAAAGTTTGTCTGCCTGAAAATGTACTGTTGTCCCAAGCATATTGCAACAAACGGTGTATTTCTATCGCTGCTCGTTTAGTTTGTATTGCCGTTTCAAATATACCGGTCATTTTTGAAACACACTGTATATTTAGTATGTAGTGAAAGTAATTGTGTATTTATTTGTGAATGTATACAGTGGAATGTAATTCTAGTGTAAGTAATGTGAATTGCTGAGTAATAGCCAACTGAACTTTATTCTAATGTACCGATAGCAACGACGAAATGGCAGTAGCTGTGCCGTTGTTCATCTTTGCGTATGGAGAGTCTCTGTCGCGTTGCGAGCAGAGAGGAAGGAGAGCAGCTTGAGTCATGGGAGAGTGCCGAAGTGTTTGTTGGGCGCTCGCGCCGACGTGGTGTCCAGTGATGCCCGCGGCAGTGTAGAAGCGCCCGATTCGTTAATCCATCAGTATTGAGAGCACGGTCAGGGTGGATAGGCGGAGGTACGTCCAATTCGAACTGTTGCCTCTCCCCTAATCATCCGTGGCTCTGGAGACGACGCGGACTTCTGAACCAGCAGCAGCATCAGTAGGAGCTCAGCATTGTCGTAGGTTACATTCTTCGTCGTCCGCATATCTACAACATCGTAGCATTGTTAACTGACAAAATATATCTAATACTGGAGAGGCATTACCCAGTGGCAATTTCTTTAACAAAGCATGACTAACCTGAATAATAACCTGCAATAGTTAAAACTTGTGGAGTACCTGTGTTGTCATTGTCCTCAGACATTATTACCAAGCAGGATCCCTTTCCTTTCAATGCAATCACCGAGTGTCTTAAAACATGTAAATAGATTAACTGTTTAGCGCCAGTTTCGTTTGCTTGCTAATGACGGTTTCAGTCTAAATTTTCTGACTCAGTAACAGTTCATTCTTGTATTGCGTAACAGAGGCTTAACTAATTTGCAGTTTTGAATATTAACTTCATTTACTGAAAAAAACGCAAAATTTCACTGACAAAAGTAATAACTAAAGTTACAGTATCAATTACGACTGCGTAATTTAATTTATCCTGTATTTGACTCAGCGAGGGACTTCTGCTGACTTGGTATGGATTTTGTTGTTACATTAAAAGTGAAATCAGTTGGTCATTTGCTTAAAGCAAATTCAGTTCAATCTTTTAATAATCAAACGTAAATTGCTTGTCTTTTTCTAAATTTTGTATTACGTAACAATGACGTTACTGAAAATAATTTTTTTACGGAACAATGTTTGAGTTACAGCCAGTCTTTTATTTAAGGAGAAAATTCATTTAACGTTACGTTCAAAATTTAGTATTTTAGAATAAGTAACTGCTTTCCGATTCATTTATTTTCTCGTGAACTGTTGTGTTGTGGAAAAGCGTGACAATCTTTTATTACCCAACCAGTAATTAGTTGCATTTCTTTATATTCTGGAAATTCATTGCCCTAGTGGGTTTGGCGACCGTTTCATTATCGGAATTTTTAAATGATCAGTATATTTGTTTAATATCAGTGTTTTTTTTAATATTACGTGGTACCTTTTTCCTCCCTGTGTGATTCGTGAGCGATTGTACTATATTCCACCCATTTCGAAATTATCCTCAGTATTTAGTTTAGCTTTAGAACAGATTCTTTCTTCAGAAGGATCTTTTGTACACTTTCTTCGTACTAACTGGTTTTATTTTCCTTCTGTAACGATAACCTTACTCACTGTAAAATTTCAATAGCCAAATGCGATCACGGTCAATTATATCGTAATACAGTAGGCCTGTGAGGAAAGGGGAGGCTAAAAGGTACCGGCAGGGATATGGAACCGTAGCGATTGCAGTGACGTTGCCAGCTGCGCAAGATTTCTCGATTGATGATGATGACGTTTGGTTTGTGGGGCGCTCAACTGCAGTGTTATCACCTCCCGCAGAAAGTCCAAATGTTTACACAGTCCAATTTTTTTACCCAATCCAGTAAAGGCACTGTCAAGATCTAGGCACTGTCAAGAATGATGATGACGATAATGGAACGATGAAGACAACACCAAGACCCAGTGCCCTGGCAGAGAAAATCCCCAAATCGTCCGGGAATCGAACATGGGACCCCCTGATCCAGAATCAGCAACGCTCACGAGCTGTGGACCTTACTCGGTTGAGGATCCATGGCGCCTACAGCCCGATCGAAGTGGCCCTACAGATTCTCCTCTGGGTTTAAAACCGGCGAGTTTAGTGGCCGAGGGAGTACGCTAAACTCACCCTGGTGCTCTTCGAACCACGCACGTATCCACCGAGCTGTGTGACACATTGCGTTGTCCCACTGGTAGATGCCTTTCTGAGGAAAAACGAACTGCATGTAGACGTGTCATGGTCCCCAAGGATAAATGCATACCAGTGTTCATCTATTGTGCCTTACAGAATGACGAAATCACCCAGGGAATATCCTCCGACCTGATCCCTTCCGACAGTTCTTGTAGAGTGTTTACTTGATGTCGTTTCACGTGGTACATGCCAACGGCCATTTGTCCGCTGCAGCGTAATACGTGATTCTTTTGAGAAGAACTCCTGTCACCAATCAGTGGACATCCTGTAACGGTACTGGCGTTCTAATTGCAGCCTTCGTCGCAAGTGAACACCAATGAGCGTGAGTGCGTGAACTAAGCGCTTGCTGCGAAGGGCCACACCCAACAACGTTCGCTGAGCAGTCGGTGAGGAGACGCTGCTGGTGGCCCTTTGGTTCGTGTAGGCGGTCAGTTACTCCAGAGCTGCACGTCCGTTCGCCCTTACATATATCTGCAGCCGCCATTAACCCGTGTCATCTATGGCCTGTGGTCCACCACAGTTGCGTCATTTTGCCCCGCACAGTATACTTTAACCACGGTGGTAAGCGAACGGTTTAAAAAGTTAGACGTTACGGAAATGCTTCCATTCTTGGCCTGAAAACCAGCGATCAAATCCTACTGAACGTCACGTAAATCACTCTGTGTACACATGACGGCAGCGACTAGACTGTTTCTCGCGTCCCCCCGAGAAACTTATCCTTCACTTTTAGTGCTGCCAGCCTGTCGTTTGTTAGTGGTTAATGCACGCTGAAGTCGCCTTTTGGCGGTGGTCACAATAACGTGCCTGACCGTGTATATTCTATGTGAAACGAAAAATTTTATAGCGTGTTTCCAATTCAGAAATCTTATTTGAATGTTGTTCGTTTGTGAAAAGATCGTATTATGAGTGGTATAATACTGAGAGACGCCTGCTAACACGTGTCGAATTCCACATCGGCAGGATCGTGGCCAATCTAAACTGCAGGTTGTCGTTCCGCGGTATTTGCTGCCCGTATTTGCTGGGTTCACATAGTTCAAATGGCTTTGAGCACTATGGGACCTAATATCAGAGGTTATCAGTCCCCTAGAACTTAGAAGTACTTAAGCCTAACTAACATAAGGGCATGACCCACATAGATGCCCGAGGCAGGATTCGAACCTGTGAAGTAGCAATCCCTCGGTTCCGGACTGAAGCGCCTGGAACCGCTCGGCCACCGCGGATGGCTTGCTTGGGTTCATGGCTTCAGGGGAACCACACTCAACACATTGCACTCTTGACGACCGATATGACCAGAGCCCTAGAAAACAAACATGTTGTTCACTCGGTCGGGCAGGTCGTACAGCCACGTCATAAAACGTGAGTCAGGATATGAGATCAGGCATCAGAGAGGGAAGTCGCTATAGTGGAGCAATCAACGACACCGCCTTGGATACAGAAGCGGCAGCACGTCGCCTTTTCAGCGAGTCCCTCACCTGCGTGCACTAAAAACGTTGCCTTGCCCTTGCGTAGGGGTTCCGAGAAGAACGAAGTTTCCGTACTGCATTCAACATACACGGGCCAAGCGCGTTGTTCCTTCGCGTTTCCACTTCAGAGTCACATCACTCAGATCACAGCTTTATAGGAGCTGAAATGTCGCTGATAGATTTGTTACTCAGGTGACATCGAATGACTAATCCACAACCAAGTCACTGAACTCTCCTGACACACTCATTCTGCTGTTACTGTAAGTACTTGTCTGCAGTCAACGCCCTGTCTCCTTTTGTACTGGTGACTCCACACCTCGTGACATCTACTGGTAAATTCCGCATTACATACAGGTGTACGGGGGCTTTTGCTTATCTAATGTACATTCCTGAGGGAGTGATGATCGTCTCAAATCACCGTCGATGGCATATGAAGAATGTAATAGAAAAACGTTCTAAAGTGTCATTTTTATCAAAAAACTCGTCTGCAGAGCTGCTGTGTCCTCAACACTCTGTTGCATATCCCTTGTCTTAACAAACGTTCCAACAAAGGGAGAAAGTCCTTCGGACATGGGTTTGTTGATGGTGCACGGTCTTTTTTCTAAGCTGTGCTTTCCTCTGGAGTTCCAAAATTTCACGTTTTTGAGAAGTGGTTTTCATTGACTACAGTCCTAGTACTTAAAACCCTTGTGCAATACTTTTGTACTGGTAGTGCCTCACTATTAACGGAACTTGGACCAGAATTTCTTTTCTTGATATTTTGTCGAATACTAATAGTTTTCAGACCGTGGCTGTAGCAAAAACACAAACTGATTCCTGCAAAGCAAGAAATTAACACCAGTCACTGTTAATAATACTGTTTGTTCACACAAATTGCGTCGTTACCGGTTACGAGCCGACGAGTTCATCTTCGAGCGGTTGATCAAGTTTATATTACATTTGTTGTTGCTTCATTAGCTTCACTTTCAAGTAAAATTTCTTGCCTTTACGGGACTAAACACCATAGATGTACGAGTCCCGGTTGTAGACACACGACTGACGACACATGGAAGTTTTTCAGGCCGTGAATCGTGTTCGGATAGGCTAATGGTTCAGTCTGCTTTAGGCAGGTGAATGCCGAGAACGTCTTGTTTGCCTCCCGTCCGCAGAGTCACGAGCGCGCGTATTTGTTTACTTCCTCGCCGCAGCTAGTACTAGCGTAAACAATTAAAAATGTAATATGAGCGTGAAGAGATGTCTGAAGATGACAAATAGCATTATTAACTGTGACTAGTTGCAGGTTTTTTTTTCATTGAAAGAATCAACTAATAAAAATTTTCTTATGCCACCTAGAACCAGTTAGCTTAAAGCGTTCTTAGTAGTGTATTTATATTCCACTTTGCATCACTAGTGATACATGAGCAGCATAAATCTTTAGTATCAGAATAACTTCTCAATTTTTTAGATACAAATTAGTTTAATACAACGATAGATGTATTGTTTTTTCCTTCTTACAAATTGGAAATTTGGCTTTTCTAGCTTTTTCACTGCCACTCTTCGTACGTTTCGTCCTCACATTGCATGTTTCCAGACAGGCATCTCAAAACTTTCGTTCTTCGGTTTGGCGAGGGATGGTGACCTAAAATGTTTTCATCTGTATTACATGTTACTCTTTCAATTATAATTAAAGCCGCTACGCAGCAATGCAAACGTATACAGACCGTACATAAAGCTTTACAAATGGAAAAAGGCAATGTCAGCTGCACAGTTTCTGCCACTTCCCTTAGCGATGTTTCCCCGCCCTAACACACAGATTTTGTGTACATTTACCTAATATTTACATTTGTTTGGACATAAGTGGTTCGGCAGTAGGAAATTTTTGGCTCGCATTACCCGTTCAATTATTTGTACTGACACTGTGTTTTGTGGACGCATTTTAAACTGAGCAGACGCTAGGCCTCGGTTTTCTCGCAGGAGTGTTAATGCCTTCTAAAGCAAAGATTTCGGGGCCAGTATTGAGTACTGATGTAATTTCAAATCATATACTATTGCGCTCTCCCAACATCGCTATGGATTATTAACAACAATAAAGAAATAAATAGTAATGAAGTGAACACATTGTATGGTGAATGGAGGCTCAGGGGAGCAGATAGCAACACAGACGCGCAAACTACCTGGTCTATTGCTGCCAAAGGGTAAGATTTAAACAAGAGAAAGATCACCAGGTTTTTTAAAGGAGGTATAATTTTAATCATAAGTTTCAGGTCTTTGTAATATTGTGATATCTCTTTTGGTAAATTAAGTTCTTTTCTAGTTAATTATCCTCGTTAGCACCCTTACTTAAAAAATATCCCTGTTAGGATGTACGAGTAATTTCTCGAGTTATCTGAAGGAAGATAGATTCTAGCACAAAAAAGGGTGCTTCTGGAGCACCGGAGTCAGAAAGAAGCCACAAGGGCGCGTTACACTGGAATTAATACGACGCTAACGATCATTCATAAAAACACAGATCAATAAAGAATAAAGTACAGCAATTTGTAGTTGATCGTCAGATTATAAACTGTACAGTAATATTCATCACAGAACACAGATGGAAGGATACAGCAGGTAGCATTATCCACATATGAGAGGGCGACCTATTACTGCATGAGTTCATTCAAGGAGAAAGATCTTTTAAACATATCAGAAACCGAACACAGTTCAAGCTCAGACATGATGTTACAACACTTAGTTATAAGAGACAGTTTGAAAAATCAGGTACTGAACGAGCAAATACAGGCATTTCAAGAAAGGGTGTAACGTATTACTATCTTTATGGCGCTTCTCATCGAGCCATATACGTTATCTCGCATTTCTAGCTGCTTCTCTCACACAAATAATGATAAAAATTCAGAAATTCAGGGTCGCCACCAGCCCAAGCCCTTCCTAACCATTTAGAAAAAAAAAACAGACCTGGAAAATTATTAGTTTAAATACTTTAATAATTTAATTACAAGTATGCAAATTTCTTTAACTTGGCAGATAAATAGCACTCCATGTCGTGCATAAAGCAACTTATTTAATTTAGGATTGGAAATCGGAGTAAGTGGGTGAGACCAACACCACAGAATTTATCTTTCATGTAGATTACTTATTGTACCTAAGTATTTGGTTGCACATCCTAACTACACATAACTGGTGCCTGACTATAAATGTTTAAGTAACAATTACGTGAGAATGTAACACAGCACAATTTAATTACAGTAAGAAGAAACACAGAAAACGGGGCTGGGAGACAGTGGTCGCTATCATCTTCTTTGCATTCATACGATAAAATTATGTCATGGAGATTCGCATTACGATTCTACGCATGCACTGTTCTGAACAGAGGTTTAACCAATGCACGAGTTTGTGCGATAATTATACTACTAACTGCGTCTGCTGCTTCCAAACGGCCGAACTAGAGCACGTGGTGCGTTCCGAACCAAACTGTTGTGCTGCGTTGTAGAAAGTGCACGAAAGAACAGACATTCTTGCAGAAATTATAGCTCATTAAACAAGCAAACTGTTAAAATAAAGCCTATTACGATGCCTTGGTGGACCAGAAGAGTCATTGGTTGCCAAACACATGGCACAATATCGACACACAAAGACAAAAGCAACTTCCACAAAATTTAAGATTAAAAATCATTAAAAATCATACTCGCTTCGACACAGTATTACACTCACGTACGGTTGAAGTGATCCTAACCAGTTTTTCCTAATCAGATTTACCGTTTGAAATTCTACTTCATCGTTGTTCAAAATGAGCAAAGTAACTTCCACACTTTTAACTGAAACACCCAAAAATCGCCTATTTAAAGCAATATAATTATGGCACATTCGGAAAAATAACTCGCTTCACCCGCTTCAGTTAAGCTGAAGTTCTTAAGTACTTCAACAGTTAAACATAACGAAGTCCTAACTCAACCTGCTTCCTATCACCTGAAACCGCCCCCCCCCCCCTCCCCTAAGAGTTACTATCCGTACTCAACAAGCGTTCACCGAAGAGTGCCGCGTTCTCTTTCGAGATTACCTAGCTCCCCGTGCAGCGGAAGCTACCAGATGGGTAGCCCTCCGTCACCAACCTCACACACAAAAACAGCCTTCGACTAAGATCGGTAAACCTCTCTGTTCAGGTACTGGAAACCTAAGTTGGTCATCCTGTGCTCTCCTTCCAACGAGAAGCAACATCGTCTACTCCCAGCAGATGATGACCAACTCAGCGTTTCCCAGGAAACAAAACCAAAAACCCACATTAAAACCCACATAAAATATTCAATAGGCCTTATTTGAGTGCTCAGTCTTTCTAGAAGAGTTCATGAATTGAGCTAAAATCGGAAAATTGGATGCATGCACTGATTCTCCTGAGAAGATGTCATAATGACTCCTCCCCTAAGGCACGATGGACCGCAACTGTTGTAACTACTCCTTGATATCGTGGGTACTCGAAGTGAAACGAAGTTGACATTCGAGCTGGTCCCGCACTTGTTCGATCGGCGAAAGATCTGGGGATCTTGATGCGTCATGCAGACAGTTCGTAGACACACCGTCCTTCTGAAAATAGGCACCGCGATACTGCTGCAGAAGAGGTAACACACGAGGACGCAGGTTAGCCATAGCGTACCGCTGTGCCGTCAGATTTCCCTCGATAACGACCAACAGCGAGCTGAAGTTACACCTAAGCCATTATGCCAGGAGTAACACCACTGTGCCCCTCCAAAGCCCCACAATTTTGGATATTGTACGATTTGATCATTTGGTCCATTGAGGATACACAGAGACAGCTTCCCAACTGTGTTAGATGCTGATAATGCTATCTCATTCGAGTATCTGGCCTTTACAATGATCACTATCTGACGTTGTTCACTTCTCTCAGGTAGCCTACCAGGCATGGTAACAGCACTAACGCGAACAGTGCTAATTCATTCAGGTGGTCTTCCTAACTGTTACAGAGGATTGCATAACCAATCATTTACTAACCTGCTAATGGTTTGTAAAGGTAAGATGTTACTCTTGCATCCTAGCGTGTCTTATGGGCGCTTCATTTGTTTTGTGAGACAGTGTAAATAAAATACAAATATCACGGATGAGACCTGTAGCAATCTCATACGCACTCTTCAGCTTCGGCACTTCACAGCTGGTCAACAGTGCAGAAACGGTACCAAAAACCTCACCATCTCTAACTAATCATATTGTTGAAAGTATGGACAGGGAACACAGCATTGTACATGTAAAACGTCTTCGAGTCTCAGATTATTTCTGCCAACTAATTAATGTAGAGGATACGTTGGAAGTGCCCATCAGACTGCAGATCTGAAAGAGATCGCTTTCAAAACCCAGAATTCATTTTTTGGGGTGTTATTTAAATCTAAGCTGCGGTGAACTACGTACAGAAAAGAGAGTAAATGCAAAACTTTCTAAGTTCTTTACAACGTTTAAATGGCAGTTTTAGCAGTCATATCCAAAAATATTAACATCAGTCGGCAATATATCGTAAAAATTTGATTAAAGACCTGATACGAGAAGGTCCTTGCAGATCATGATGTTTCTCATTTCCATAAGAAAACCCACAGCGATCCAGAGTTTCTAAACTACCATCCAAGCTACAAAAAGAATTATAGGAAGATGTTGCTTCACACAAAAGCGTCAGAAAATATTGAAACAATACTTCACATTCTAAGTATAAGCAAAGCAGTCTGGAAGTTTGCGAAAGAAGAGATAGGTATGAAACGGCCCCTTACAAAAATTATACACGACTGTGCTTAAACTGACACACAATATTTTTAGCGCAACGCAATCTGACTTCCAAAAATCCCTACGAAAGAATGGCCCTGACTAGCATTAACCTATACGTTTCACAAATCACTTACCTCACAAAAATCTTCGTTACTCAAGCTACTCCAATACAGCGAGCGCCACTACTGCCAGCTTAGTAGTCATAATATATATCACTTCATGACACCAATTCTTACAAATTTCAAAACTCCGCCATCTCTCTCCCCACGTCCACCACTGCTGGCGGCTCACCTCCAACTGCGCAACGCTACGCGCTGTTAGCATCCAGTTGCCGCTGCCCGACACTACAATGGCGAGTATTAGAACAATGCTAACCAGCTACAGACTGCACACGGCACAGCCAGTGATTTTCATACAGAGCGCTACGTGGCGGCGGCGTTACCAATAAAAAAACCTAAACAGCCTACTTACATAGCCCCCATGCTACCCACAAAAAATTTTTACAAATTGTTTTGGGCAGTGGCCAATAATGATTTGATAAAATTTTTCATAATTACTATAACAAAGATATCAAATGCACACACTTATTGATACAATGTTGGTCAGAAGCTAAAATTCTCTCACAGTCCATAAAGACAGTCCTGATCGTTCATCATAGTAAAATTGCAGTGTTTTTTTTTCAAAGTCTGAGCAATAAAAGAAATTGCACTTGGAAGTAGTGGATTTCTAAGCAGTCTTGAAGAAGTAGTGTTGTCCTTCCAACGAAAGACAGTGCTGACTCTTGACATGCAGACAGGTAATGGGCCACAGCAGAGTCAGTCGACGTTGAAGACTATCGGTAGGTAGGTCATCACAGAGCAGACCCACTGTAGTCCTGGTAGAGATTACTATTGGTGGGCCACCAGAGGTGCAGACCCACTGCAGTCCTTGTAGAGACGACCAGCAGCCATCTGTTGCGACTGTGCAGGAGCACAATCACCATCGAAGAGTCTTGCAGATAATATAGCAAGTCCATAAACCACCACTTGTCCACTCAGAAAGAACCAGCAATGCTGTTATCCAGTCCCTTACTGAATTATTAATACACATGCAAACACTATCAGTCCCTACTTCTCACATATTGTCCATATACTATGACCAACAGAAACATGTGCAGTGAAATGTAATTTACAAGTTACTTAATTTGATGAACTGGTGTCAATTACAATTTTATAACATGAGAATACAATAACAAAGGAACAAAATATATCATTAAAGAACATAATAGCACAGATAACATTTGCAGTAATACAGGCTTTACAAAAGAATCGAAATAACAAATACATCAGTGTTACAGGAATTGTGACAGGAGCACATACATAAAAAATTAGAATAAATTTCGAAACATCAACTTCACACATGAACATTAAAACAAAACAGAATAAATAATGTGTAAACATCTTTACAAAGTAAATAACAGGTTATTAATGCAAATTATATTTGAGGATAACAGTATTCCTCATCATAGTGAATGTAGCTTAGTATTAGAAGAGAAAAAATTCTATGAAACAGCACACAGAGACAGGAAGAAAACAAATACACAAGGGTACACAAACACATAGTGGGATAACACAAAAGGAATGGACAGGGTTTGTTTTACTGCAGTATTTTGCAAACAAAACTTTCTTTACTTCTCGAAGATCTCCCTTCGTTCTTCATTATTTCCAAAAAGTCCTATCTATACCTGATTTCTATACTTTTTTCGTATAACTTCTCAATGCATTTCTTCCAATATGTCGCAAATCATTCTCTTATATAGGCTACCCCCTCTTAAGCTAACTTAAATCTACTGAGCTCAGATGCTAAACTAAGGGACGAGGCAATGCAGCAGCACAAAATGATTAATACAAACAGCAATGTTAAAAAATGGAAATTGGCAAAAAAAAGGCAGCAATATTACAACTAATATAAGGCAATGCACAGGAAACAAGAAAAATAAATCAGTAATAAAATTGGCTTAACCTAGCAATACAAGGTGACATTCAGTAGCACTATGAATGGCAAACAGCTGCAGCAAATGCTATAACTTATACCTAAACATGACAAAGCTCAATCAGAAAAAATGTTACACTAAAGACAACAATGCAGATAAGGACAATGTCTATTCACATCTTAATGTCTATGCAATTAAAGTGGAGCACCACAAAAATTTATTGTAAAAAAATATTACTATGTACTTGATAAGACAATTCTGTATGCAATTTCTGTGAAGGGAAATGTCTTTTTGTGCTACTTCGTTTTCTTTTTAAGTACATCATAAAGTTATTATTTACTGGATCTGTAGGCATAAAATATTTATATTAGTACATCCATAAAATTTATTTTAACCAATGCTTCAGTGCAGTTAGAAACTAGATATTAAACAAAATGAGTAAATAAATGCATAAAGCAAGCCACATGGCATTTCTCTCAACCAGCAGGACAATAGCCATGAAATGTTTCTCGTCGTTTCATTAGGCATTTTAGTAAATATCATAAATTAAGAGCTCCACAGTGTAATCATATGTTTTCAAGTTTGGGCGTGTAGTATTTGCGATGCTTTCTACAAAGGAATCTCAATAGCGAGGATAATGGCCTCTTTTTTTTTTCACCTGTGCCTCTGACAGGCACACACTAATGGCTTTTTTTTGTCAGGTGGTTGTCGCACAGCTGGGTGCCCACGACGCAATACATGCAGGTGGTCACTTAACTGTCTTATCGAAATATTTACGTCACCAGTTTCCGCTACCGTGGCAGTCTCATATAAAAAAATTCACAGGTCAAGAATTTGCGTTACAAATCTGTAGAAATAAAATCATTTGAACATAATTGTGTCCAAAAAATTTTCGCCAGCATAGTGATACATTCACGCATATACACTCATTTCATAACTCTTAAAGTACGATTCTCGGTTTCCAACATCCTTTTTCACAAATCAGAGTCCCTAACCACTACTCATTATTTCTTACCTTATTACACATATATATATTCGTCGACACTTCTTCAATACTTAGCATAACGAAATAACTCATATATCATCAGCTTAAACATACCTCAGCAGCATAATTCACATCGTCGTCGTAATAATAACATCATAACACCACAGCCAAATTCTCAAAATCTGCGTAGCTTCCTCCAATAATTTCAAAACCTAAAAAAAAATTCTCTGCTCATGTCAAAAGTGTCATCTGCCTCAAACGTACTTTAAAAATCGTGATCCCATACCAAATATGTCATTCAAAGCTCTCATAGTATCACAATGGTTCCGAAAAAATATGAACAGTTCACGAGGTACAGACAAAATACAGTTTCATAAGTGTGAAGTTATCCAATTGTGTAATTACGTAAACATCTATCACTGATGTAGTAAAATAAATCTTTGTCTCTCTCAGTTAAATAACCAGATAGCTGTGTAATTTATGTGTTAGAGAAATATGGTACCGATGTGTAAAGTTGTATAAGCAAATACCATATTAGCTAGGGCTCCTTGTGCTTGCCAAACACATGGTACACAAAGTAAGCGTGTACCCCCCTGAGGATTAATGTAATTATATCCTCAGGTGTTACAGATTACAGCAATGGAATGAAATGTATCACGGAAAACTTTCTTTGTAATTCAAATATGTTGAAAAATAAATAGTTTAATGCGTGTCCTGTAGCGCTAAATGTGCGTCTTGCTGTAAGACAATCTCTGTGGAAGTGTCGTAGTTATTGTCCTCCGAAAGCTAAGTTCTGCAGAAGTCAATGTACTTACCTCATGATAAGCGAAATTGAAAAGCTTTGCGTATAGATATCTTAGTTATTACGCTTATTGCCGTGATGAAGTAAGTACTGTACTGTACGTATTGTTGTGCTACAGAAAAGGCTGTCTCATTGTAGCTATACCACAAACGTTACTACTAAAACATGTTTTACTTTCCAGAAAAATTCAGAAAAACTGTGCAGATATAAAACAGATAAACTGCAAAAGCAACATTGTAAATTGTCACTCATTAGTAGCGTCGTGATAAAATCGTGTAGCTGTCACATAAACTAACCACTGTATCATCTGGTATCTCACAGAAAGTACTTTAAATCCAGAATGTATTTTCAAGTAAACCAAAATGTTGCATTAAAATCTCATTAGCAATACTGGTAAATGTTCTAAGTATGTGAGCCTTATAGTCGTTACGTAATCGTGCAACTAACAAGCAAGAATGTACACACGAAATAACACAGTGATGTCTGTTCACTATAACAATGCACTCGTAAATACTGTCTAAATATGTTCCGTAGGTTCTAGACTGGATAGTGAACTTCAAAACATTGTTGCATGTTAACAGTTTCTAAGTGTGACAAAGCATACTAGAAATGTGAAGTGAAATGTTTTATGGCAAAGACAAGGTTAAAAAGCAGATTATCTTTCAATAAATGGTTTTACATGTGAAATGTGGTGTAAACCTTTACTCTTTCTAGTACGCAGACTGTCAACTGAAAAGCAATTATCATGTGGTTACGTCGGTAAGGAACACTGGAATGTTGCTCAAGGTTAGCGCCTATGTTATTTTTCTCTGAGGCCGCCGGCGCACGCGGCTGCCTGCGGTGGGAGTCATTGTCTGTCTCTTTGTTGGCGCGCGCCGTTATTGGGATTAGGAGACCTAACTTCTATAAATTCACCTTGACGAGAAGGTCCTGCCCTGTTTGAAGCTCGCCAATTCTGATGGAGTTCAGGTCTGTCGTTTTGTCGGTAGTTTACATTGTTTCTTGTTTGTCGGTCATGTGGTGGAAAATTTCTCCCTGAATCGTAACTGCGCGCTGGACCGTTGCGTCTGAAGTTATTCCGTCTCCCTTGATAATAATTATTTTGGTTCCCGTATTGACTGTTTCTCTGATTGTGTCTGTGATATTCATTACCGCGGAGAGGTGATCTTTCACTGTAATAATTACTACTCTGCCAACGGTTGTCATACGGGTGGTGTCTGTTTTGGTCACAATTTACGTTGTACGAATAGCCTTGTCGTGTATTATTTCTGTCATCGCGGAATTATGACAGGTATGACCTGTAATTGTTGTGTTCCTGTTTTCGCGTTGGGCGATTGTCAGTGTCAATTTCCAGTTCTTGTAACAGTCCCTGAAAAGCTTCAATGTCGTCTTTGCATCGTCCTGCTAAAATAATCTGTCGTAAATGTTCAGGTAATTTGATTAAGCAAATGCGGATGAGTTCTGAGGGGCTGTATGGGTTTGAAAGATACTGATTCTTATGTAACATGTCTTCAAAATATTTGACAAGACTAGAAAATTCAGATTGTTCGAAATTTTTCATCATTATGATGCCATGTTTTACACGGTCTTGTGTGGCTTGGGACCAATATGCTGAGAGGAAGGCATGGTAAAATTCTCCTTCACTGTGGCAATCGTGAATGACCGATCGCATTCTTACAGCTGGTTCATTCTCTAAGTAGCCACACATAAATTCTAATCTGTGCTCTAGTGACCAGTTGGGAGGAAAACAATGAGAGAATTGATGGAGCCACGCTTGTGGATGAATGTCGTTGCCAGAATTCTTAAATGTTTTGAATTTACGTGTAGTAATGAACAGCTTATGGTCAAAATCATCGTGTCGGCGGGTCGCATATCGGTCATTGTTACGTCGTTTCGGCGGTTCCATCTCAAAATTCGGTGTACTTTGCCAATTACTTTCATGATTTCCGAAATGCCCTGTGTTATTATTTTGTGGTTGTTCTGTATTGCTATGTCCCTCTTCCCATACTGGGGCGCGAGTGTCCTCTGAAATATGTAATTCTTGTATTACTTGAGCCAACTGATCTTGTACTTCCCGCATTTCTCTTTTGTACTGTGTGTTGATTTGATTTTGATTCTGTTTGAATTTCCTAATTTGTTCATACTCTTCAGTGTCAGTGAAGGCTACAGGTTTTGTGTCATTCAGATCATCATCTACCTTTGTAGATAAGTTAGTGAACTGATCTGAAAGTTCGGCTACTTTCTCCGATAGTGAACACATTTCCTCAGTGTGTTTTTCTGAACCAAGTTTCAGAGTGTCCATTTGTGTTGAAATCGAATCTACTGTGACCTTTAAATTTTCCTGAGTTCTTGCAAGTTGCGTAACCGAATCGGTGGATGCAACTGAGTCAATTTTAGCTTGCAAGGTCCCATGATTTTCATGAACAATTGTTTGAAGTTCTTTTATGGCTGCTTCGTGATTATGTAATGCATTTTCATGCCGCGAAAAAATAGGTTGGAAATGCTCACAAATTTGTGTTTTTACGTCATTACAGATTTTTTGACATTTCGATTCGATTTTATGTAATTCAGTGGTTAAATCTTCACGTGTTTGTTCAAGCATATGTTCCACTGTGTCTAACTTTTGAAGCTTTTGCTGTGTTTGTCTCTGATTTTGTTCCATTGTGTCAAACTTTTGCTGTGTTTGTCTCTGATTTTGTTCCATTGTGTCTAACTTCCGAAGATTTTGTTCCATTGTGTCTAACTTTTGAAGATTATGTTCCATTGTGTCTAACTTTTGAAGCTTTTGCTGTGTTTGTCTCTGATTTTGTTCTATTGTGTCTAACTTTTGAAGCTTTTGTCCCATTTGTTGCATTAATTGTAATAACAATGCACTGGTGTCTGAAACATGTTCCTCAGTGCTTTTCGGCAGTGCATTTGAACCGGCAATATTCGCATTTTGAAAAACAGAAAATGTGTCTTGACTTATTTGAGAAAACGGCGAGGACGCAAAACCTGAATCTACAGTATTTGCAATATTGTGTCCTGTCATTTCGGAATCCTGAGGCGAACTGTTGCCGACCGATCGATCGATAACGCTTTCCTGTTCACTAATTGTTTCACTGCCTACACCATTATTTGCAACCTGCTCCATTCCCTATGCACAATTACCAAATTACTACTTTGAACATTAGTTAATTCATTACATGGTGGCGCTAACACACTGCTTTCGTCTTCACTGTCATTTCTCAGTTTACTTTGGAGCCTAGTATTACGTTTTTCACACGCCATTATTGTCACAATATTTCATACGACAACACAAAAAAACCACAATTTGAAAAGCAAAAATAAGAGAACACATTAACATATCACTGAAAATAATATCTAGTTAACTGCAAGCGCAGCTGCGAAATACTTTGTGCAAAACTACATGCATGCCACAACTGTTTTACTGTACAACAATGAAAGACTGCAACTACAAAGGAAATTCTATGATTACGCGCTAGCAATAAACAAAAGCTACACTAATTACACAAACTACAAGAAAAAAATCAGAAGTTTGTAGTGAGGTATCCTTGGCTAAGGGTCGACATATGAAACGGCCCCTTACAAAAATTATACACGACTGTGCTTAAACTGACACACAATATTTTTAGCGCAACGCAATCTGACTTCCAAAAATCCCTACGAAAGAATGGCCCTGACTAGCATTAACCTATACGTTTCACAAATCACTTACCTCACAAAAATCTTCGTTACTCAAGCTACTCCAATACAGCGAGCGCCACTACTGCCAGCTTAGTAGTCATAATATATATCACTTCATGACACCAATTTTTACAAATTTCAAAACTCCGCCATCTCTCTCCCCACGTCCACCACTGCTGGCGGCTCACCTCCAACTGCGCAACGCTACACGCTGTTAGCATCCAGTTGCCGCTGCCCGACACTATAATGGCGAGTATTACAACAATGCTAACCAGCCACAGACTGCACACGGCACAGCCAGTGATTTTCATACAGAGCGCTACGTGGCGGCGGCGTTACCAATAAAAAAACCTAAACAGCCTACTTACAGGTAAACAGAATCAGAATTGTTATGAATAGTCGAAACTGCAGTCGTCCGACCATAAGAATAGCTGCTCTGAGCGCTCTGCGAGATGGTTCATCGGAACTACAACGTATGAAATATTAGTTCACTTTATTATGTGAATGAAAAAAAATTACTTAATTTGATATAAGCCTTTGCCGCAGGAGTGCTTGTTATTTACAACTGTCACTGACTGTTAAAGCATCCCTTGATATCCTCAGTCACAGACTCTTCTCCTGTAGTACAGTGTGCAACATTTGCAAAAGTAAACTTCCGTCAGAGACTTGAATATATCTTTAGTCTTAGTTGGTGATACCGACTGCTTCAGCTGAGGTCACGAACAGGGGAAGAGCGCTCTGCACTGATCTCTGTGCGAGAGCAGCCGTGCTGAGAGAGAGGTCATGTCTTCTTCAGCCTCTCCCATTTGTCGTTGCGGATTACAAATGGCTCTGAGCACTATGGGACTTAACTGCTGAGGTCATAAGTCCCCTAGAACTTAGAACTACTTAAACCCAACTAACCTAAGGACATCACACACATCCATGCCCGAGGCAGGATTCGAACCTGCGACTGTAACGGTCGCGCGGTTCCAGACTGTAGCGCCTAGAACCGCTCAGCCACTCCGGCCGGCATTGCAGATTACAGAGAGGTATCGATAATGTTTGTGGTAATGATGTGTGTAGCTAACTCCATTGTGCCATCGCGATCTTTGGACGATACTACAAGAAGCACAATAACTAACCGATAAAAGAAGAATTTTGCTCGATGAAAGATTCACAGAAACTAGAAAATTTTGTAGATGAATACTTTTCGGCTGCATCAAAGAAACTAGAACAAAAATTCACGAAATCTAATGCTCTTCTGGTAAAAAAGTAAGTACAATAATGTCTTACCTGCCACAGAGAATTACATCAGGAAAACAGTTCAGAAATTAAAAAAAAAAATAAGAAGCCAGATGGTATAGATAATGTGCCAGTCTGTATATGTAAGAATGTATATGCAGTATGAAAGCCCTATTAACTGACATAATAAAGGAGTCTTTCAACTTAAGTGCATTTCTGGAGTATACGAAGCACGATAGAGTTATGGCTCAGCTAAAGAAAGGTGATGCAGAAGATGTAGATGATTACAAGGCCTTTTCTCTGCTTCCGTCATTAAGGAAAATAATAGAAACCATTATGAAAGACAGACAAATGAAATACGAGTTTTGCAATAAATATAACCTTCTCAGTGAAGCGTAGTTTGGTTTCCGGAGTAGTAGAAGCACAGAATTAACCATAGTGGAGTTTACAAAAATCTTACCTCATACACTACACAAGGTTGAAAGTATCACATGTATATTTTTAGATCTATCAAAAAAACTCTGATAACGTAGACCATAAAATTCTACTAAAAAGACTCGAATCATTATCAGTAGGAGAAACTGCCAATGACTGGTACCGTTCATTTTCGAAAAACTGAATACAAAGGATACAGGTAGAACAGGCTTCACATTTAGTAAAATTTTCGATGAAACACTTACCAGATCCCAAGAGTCCCTCAGGGCAGCATCTTAGGACCTGTATTGTTTTCTTCCAGACAATGTGAGAAACGCAGAAAATTCTTTTAATATGTAGAGAAACACTGTAATCACAGAAAAAGTACCAGAACTAGAACTCCTAAAGAGTAATCAAACGAAACAACAAGGGGTGTTAATATTTGCAATCAAGCAATAAACTTACGCTGAACGTAAATAAAAAGACCACAGACAGCATTAATTACTTGTTAGATAGAGAAATATAATTGTGTAAAATAAAAGAAGAAAATATCACAGATTTTTATGACGAAGACAGAATTCTTAGGCACTGATTGCGTCCTTAAATGGGCTGAACACACACTAGCAAAAACATGTCATCAGGATGCTATAGCCATAGAGTACTGTCATCAGTGTGTAACAGACAACGCTGAAAAGTGAGACACTTGAAAGCTTTTCAGATAAACAAAAACTATTAACATTCTACGTCTTTATTCTTCAGCTGTACATGTTTATTTCTCAACATAGACACCATGGCGAAGTGCACATTTGCTGACATTGTCATTGTAGCATATTTAGAATATTTGGTTTTGTTGACGGAACCACAACCTCACCTTTGTTTGCACCGCTTCATCGCTATCAAAGTGCAATCCCAGAAGGTATTCTTTAAATTTTGGGAACAGATGAAATTGGGTTGGGTATAACGGAGTATGATCGATGACAGTAAACACAAGTTGGCCGATTGTTGCGGGCGACTCAGAGCTCGTGTGTGCTCTGTCATTTTAATGCTGAAGGAGAGCGTGCTCCACGTGTGGACGATCTCTTAGAACTCGAAACTCGATTATAGCGCAGTATTTCTCACGCACCGACATTGTTAAGCCAGACACCATCTTGTTACACGCTGCAATTCAGAGCCCTCCAGCCGCAGTAGGCTGGAAATATGTAAACATGATGAATACAGATGTAGATTTTAATAACGTTTTATTTAGAAATCCTTAAGGCTTTTCACATTAAAAATTCGGAAGAATTACTGTTCAGCACGCCTTCGTACTGTATTATAAGTAGTCCATTTTTAGTTAAGGAATTATTTTTGTGAGTACCATACACAAAATAGAGATATATTCTACAGACAATAGAACTGGGCCATTAGAACAATAAAAAGTCTATCGTCATCCCTGTAAAGAACTGCTTAAACAGCTGGGGATTCTCACTGCACCACGTAATAATATATTTTAATCTGTTATCCACGTCAAGAAGAACATCTAGCGTTGTATCCAAAACAGCATCATTCGTAATCAACGAACGAGAGCCAGAGTAAATTTACATTAACCATGAGAAAAAATAATAAAAGCCACACACAAAGCAGCACTTACTACAAATGAAGAAAGCTATAAAATTATTTGGTCAAGGAGATTCAAGAGACAGTTGTAATCCCCATATTTAAAAGATCTCTTACAGCACACCTCTTAAATAGTTACTAATACAAAGTCAAAGACTATTTAAACAATGTAGGCTAGGAAATGGTAAAAAAATAACATATTTAAGTACAAAAAACTATCATTCCACACTAAATTGGCATAGTTTAATGAAACGAGCTTAAATCGTATAGCTTGTGTCTCTGATAGATAATTCTAAACTCCTCTTTTTTACTAGTTTCTAGGATTCTGGAAGGCACAACGTTGGCCACTGTATGATATACCAAATTATACAATAAACTGCAAAGAATAGTCAAACTTGCAATACTAATTTTCATTATTGATGACTAGTTTCGAACCCTAAGCTCATTGTCAAATCAGTCACTAAGCTATGTAATTCCATCCATTACGACAGCCAATGACTCTTCATTTTAGTTCAACACGTCATCCTAAAGTAGTATAGGACTGTACTTCATTCACCTACAATGTTCCTGCACTACTTTATGTAGTTACGTGAATGAAGTTCAATCCTGCACCATTTCACAGTGATGTGCGTAACTAAAATGAACAGTCATCCGGCTGTCGTAATGGATGGTACTGCATAGCTTAGTGGATTATCTGATAAAGAGCTTACGGCTCGAAAGCAGGCATCAACAAAGAAAATTATGTCAAATCCGACACTTTTTGCAAATTTATTGCCAAATTTCGTTTTTGCTTTTTCTTGAACTGAAAATAGCGTTTATTTGGTGACGTGTTGACAGATTTTTCATGCGGGCCATCAGGGTAACACGAAGAATTCAAAAGAGGTTTAACGAATAGTGTAAACAGCAATATTACTGTATGCAAGTATTAGTTAATTTTTTAAAAAATAGCTTACTTTATCAATTAAGATGAAGTGTCAGACAACGTTTTTGTAAATGATCCGTGAATGAATAAACAACTAACTAATCAACTTGCGGAATGATATTACATTGCTAGATAGCTCGAAATATAGATGGTAAACTTCACACTCTTGTAACGACCCAATCAACAACTTAAACTTGTTCAGTGACGGATCACTAGATCATCTACTGATGTCTGAAGATCTTGAGCACTTGCTCTGACATAGTACAAAACAAAGAAAAACGACGTGATTACTTTACAAATGAGTCAACAAACAAACTCGGAATGAGTATTAATTTTGTGCATGCCTGAATTAGTAACGCGTCATTTAAATAATGAATTTATAAAAATTAGATTTTAATGAGCAGCAGATGAATTTAATAATATAGATCGAGTCGCTATCTGAGGCAGCAGATAAAATTATAATTAATAACCAACATCGCTGTGTGGAGATAGCTAATTTTATGTTTCAGAACTTGAATGTATATACACTCCTGGAAATTGAAATAAGAACACCGTGAATTCATTGTCCCAGGAAGGGGAAACTTTATTGACACATTCCTGGGGTAAGATACATCACATGATCATACTGACAGAACCACAGGCACATAGACACAGGCAACAGAGCATGCACAATGTCGGCACTAGTACAGTGTATATCCACCTTTCGCAGCAATGCAGGCTGCTATTCTCCCATGGAGACGATCGAAGAGATGCTGGATGTAGTCCGGTGGAACGGCTTGCCATGCCATTTAAACCTGGCGCCCAGTTGGACCAGCGTACGTGCTGGACGTGCAGACCGCGTGAGACGACGCTTCATCCAGTCCCAAACATGCTCAATGGGGGACAGATCCGTAGATCTTGCTGGCCAGGGTAGTTGACTTACACCTTCTAGAGCACGTTGGGTGGCACGGGATACGTGCGGACGTGCATTGTCCTGTTGGAACAGCAAGTTCCCTTGCCGGTCTAGGAATGGTAGAACGATGGGTTCGATGACGGTTTGGATGTACCGTGCACTATTCAGTGTCCCCTCGACGATCACCAGAGGTGTACGGCCAGTGTAGGAGATCGCTCCCCACACCATGATGCCGGGTGTTGGCCCTGTGTGCCTCGGTCGTATGCAGTCCTGATTGTGGCGCTCACCTGCACGGCGCCAAACACGCATACGACCATCATTGCCACCAAGGCAGAAGCGACTCTCATCGCTGAAGACGACACGTCTCCATTCGTCCCTCCATTCACGCCTGCCGCGACACCACTGGAGGCGGGCTGCACGATGTTTGGGCGTGAGCGGAAGACGGCCTAACGGTGTGCGGGACCGTAGCCCAGCTTCATGGAGACGGTTGCGAATGGTCCTCGCCGATACCGCAGGAGCAACAGTGTCCCTAATTTGCTGGGAAGTGGCGGTGCGGTCCCCTACGGCACTGCGTAGGATCCTACGGTCTTGGCGTGCATCCGTGCGTCGCTGCGGTCCGGTCCCAGGTCGACGGGCACGTGCACCTTCCGCCGACCACTGGCGACAACATCGATGTACTGTGGAGACCTCACGCCCCACGTGTTGAGCAATTCGGCGGTACGTCCACCCGGCCTCCCGCATGCCCACTATACGCCCTCGCTCAAAGTCCATCAACTGCACATACGGTTCACGTCCACGCTGTCGCGGCATGCTACCCGTGTTAAAGACTGCGATGGAGCTCCGTATGCCACGGAAAACTGGCTGACACTGACGGCGGCGGTGCACAAATGCTGCGCAGCTAGCGCCATTCGACGGCCAACACCGCGGTTCCTGGTGTGTCCGCTGTGCCGTGCGTGTGATCATTGCTTGTACAGCCCTCTCGCAGTGTCCGGAGCAAGTATGGTGGGTCTGACACACCGGTGTCAATGTGTTCTTTTTTCCATTTCCAGGAGTGTATTTGCAGAAAATGGAGTCCCCAAATATTTACTATCACGCTTTTATTAATACTGTATTTGGCAATAAATACTATACGTGGCCTTTTAAATATGCAGGTACACAGCGCACTGTGGTCATGTAAATAAATTTCTTGTGATTTGTACTGACTACATGAGGTTATTTATTCCTCATAGAGACGTTTTAATTATAATGCAGACTTACTAAGCTCTACATTACGTAACCAACAGAACAGACTGGTGCAGTGAGCTGCAAAATTGCGCGATTGTCTACGACGTATTGAGATAGAAACCGCTCCATCTGCAGCATCGACAGAACAGGCTCTGCTAACGGTATACTACGCCTTCCACATCGCTGGCAACGGGTTCTACACAACGCTGGTTTGAAACCTTCTGCGTGATCACGTCAAGTTTCTGTCACTTGCGACGCACAGCACAGCTCCAGGATAGTCTCAAAATAGCATCTGTAGGTGATGCACGTTTGAAGCAACCTGCAGTCATTGAATTCTCACTGAAGAGAAATAAAACTGTAGGAATATTCACAAACTCTTGTGCAAAGTCTGTGTAGCATCTACTGTCGACAGAAGTGCAGTCTCCGGGAACCGCGGGTGAAGTAATCAGAAGGCGGTTCAGTGGAGCTCCACGGGTTGTAGCGGTTGGGGAGACCATCCACGTCTGTCACACATGACATGTTGCAGCGAGCTGACGCTCTAGTTTGCGAGGACAGACGCTTTACGACTCGGAAGCTGGTGCTGCATCTGTCAATCCGCAAAGGAAGTTCACACAGTGAAGCACTGGCTCCATCATCAGGACAAGGATTGGTACCGACAGGGCAAACGCGCCCTTGTTTCGCGCTGGATTAAGTCAATAGAACGGGATGGAGATTACGAGGAAAAATAGCGTGTGTAGATACAATACTATTCATTCGTGTGCGTGTAATTCTCATTATGTTCAATAGAGAATAGTTGAAGAAAAAGAAATACGGCGCATTACTTTCTGGGCAACCCTCGCAGTATGCATCTATTTCCTAATGTTAGAAACAGCATAACTAAGACATCCTAAATACTTGACAGCCAGTGTTTAACATGAGAAACCTGCTGTATATAATCACTATTTGTGCTATGACTGTGGCGTCATCCTCTTTTTACCAGTACGAGGAAGCAGTCATCGTGGATTCACTCTTGAGACTATTGTAAATCATTGTTCCCCTGCAGCCCCTCTCTGAGTTTCTCCTTGTCTTACTCTCTCAAGGAAGCACTGTTTACGTTTTTGTGACTGTAGAGAGTCGGACACAGTGTAAAACCTCACTGAAATGGATATTAGGTTGTTCTAGATTTTTCCGAAGCAATTTCGTCCCATTAGTGGTCGTTTTCTTCTTTTGAGACGCAATGCTGAGAGCTAATTGAATGAGGGTTAGGCTCTCAGTTCTCATTAAGTGACTTTCATAAGGACAACGTCTTCGACGAGACGTTACTCACTAAGATTTCTTCTTCTTGTTGCTTACCACATGGCATTAACACATTTGTTTCATGTTTCTCATAGCTTTTGGACTGCCTTTGTCCGGCTTTACAGTTCTCTGTTCTCCTTCAACAAAATGATTGCAAGTTGTCTCAGGCCTTTATGTTAAGCTCAGATTTTCAGACTCACCCTTTACAGATGCTATTAGCGCTTCTGAGAGGTACGGTAAGAATTGTTCTACGACGCTAATTTATGTCTAGTTCACAGTCAGGTGAGAATGATTTTGACTTATGTATTTTGTTAGATATGTGATTATCTGCTTCCAGGTAGCTACATCTGCTATTTATTGAGCGCACCACATGATGATCTGCGATACTTTTACTTCGAGGTGTACAGTGGCATAAAACTTTTCGTATCACTTTATCTCACAGAAGATGGAACTTGTTTCCTCTCTGATAATAGTCACGAGCTCTTCTTTTTTAAACAGAAGTCTTTAGTCCTTCTTTTTCTAGGAAGAGAGTCTGAGCTTAGAGTATAGGTTTATCCGCAAAGATCAAAATAATGACGAGTAGCTTGTCCTTTGACAACAGCTAAGTTGTCCAGCAGGTAGTTGAATTGAGTATGCGACAAGGTAGCGCACTTGTAAAACATGTTTGGATCTTGAAGCGCTCTGATAGATCCTTACAACACTTGGTTTAAGGGTAGAATTATTAGTCACAGTGGTTAAGTTAATGGAATCGAATTTGGAACGAGCGAAGTTCTACTCCCGTTGCCGTCGCTTTGACGGACAGTCGATGTTTTCCTCTTTCTGCACCGTTTGAACTTACGCTCGCACTGATGATCTCCTTCTTCTATACTGTATAGAGTGAAGCGTTAAGGTTATTGAAAGTAAGTGTAGTTGTGATATTAAAAATATATTCTGGGAATACCTTACATTACGTGGTGAGAAATGGTTCAAATGGCTCTGAGCACTATGGGACTTAACATCTGAGGTCATCAGTTCCCTATAACTTAGAACTACTTAAAACTAACTAACCTAAGGACATCACACACATCCATGCCCGAGGCAGGATTCGAACTTGCGACCGTAGCGGTAGCACGGTTCTGGACTGAAGCGCCTAGAACCGCTCGAACACTCAGTGGTCAGCCAAGACTTTTTACCACTGGTCGCAGCAAGAATAAATGGCGTATGATGGTGCTACGGGCACTTCACACGGTGAGAAAACTATATAAGTGGAGCAGAAGCGAATGGGCACTCATTCTAGCAACGACACGGGTTGTAGACGGGAAATTCAAGTGACATCAGTGACTTCAACAAAGGGAAGATGATTTTAGCCGGGCGCCTGGGAATAAACAGATTGGAAACAGCGAAGCTTGTCGGCTGTTAGAATATACTTCGTAAACGTCTGCAGAAAGTACTCGAAGGACAGTAAAAACACGAGTAAGCGACAAGGTGTTTGACGTCCACGTCTCATAACACAAAGCGGAGATTGAGAGGTTTGCCCGCTTGGTGAACATGACAGGTGATGACCGGTGGCAAATTTGACAACAGGGTGCAGCGCTGGTAGGGGCACCACATTTTTGAACATGGTGGCTCCGCAGCGGAGCTCTTCGAGCTATTCCCAAGCCGGCCCAACGGCATCGTCTATTGAAACTAGTTGGCACGACATCATCGAGATTGGACGGTCGACTAGTGGAAACGTGTCGCCTGGTCAGACGAATCACGTTTATTGCTATACTTGGTCCACCATAGAGTCTGGATACGCCGTCCTGTGGATGAACGGCTGCTCTAGTATGCATCATGCCACGGACGGTCATGCCATGTCGGTGATGGTGATGGTGATGGTGATGGTGATGGTGATGAACACATCTACGACGCAAGGAAAACTTGCCCTTATTTATGAGAATTGCTCGACCTGTGCGTAGATGTGGGGTACACATACCACCGAAAAAGTTTTAATGACTTGTCGAAATCATGTTACAGAGAACTGATCATGTAATACGTTCCAAAGATGGAAGAATATGCTATTACTCTGACAGTTGAAGCCCATCATTGTATTGTAATGACTCCTCGGTCTTCTCATGTGGAAGGGTTTAATAGTATCTCTACTATCTTGACTAGTGCCTTTGAGCGTATGTAGCAACTCTTTGACACCAGATGCTTGAATGAATACCCTCTAGTTGTTAAGGTTGTTTCCCTTCGTGTAAAGTACGCGAATTACAGATGAGGTTCTATTGTTCGTTAGTGCTTGTCACACCCATGTTTGATAGGGCGTTCTGGGTACTGTCGATAAACTCTTCGTCTGAATATTTCCAAAACTCTACAAAAACAGCCTCTTACACAGTTGCTATATAGGGCTGTATTCTGAGACGATCTACTTGAGTTCCTTCTCTGCTGAAAGGACGAAGTTCGTATTTCATACCGTAAAATTACGTGAAACCAATTTAAAATTTTTATAAAGTATGGACAAGTAAAATGCTAATGTTTGCAGGGAAACATTAAGAATCTGACGAAGAGCAGAATTGTAAGAATTGTTTACACACACAAACGAATTATTTGCAGTTTCCAGGGAATGAAAACCATAGGTCATAGAACTAGATTCACAAATGAATACTGAACGTGAAGCCAATTGGAAAATCATGTAAAAGTGAACAGTAAATAGTATCCTAAAGCCTTTGTGTGAATGATGAATTTCAAACAAAGTGTTAGGATACTGAGGAGAGCATGCTGAGAAGAAGAGTTTTTTTTTTTTTTAATGTGTGTAGGAATTTTTATGAAAAGTCACAGAATAATTTAAATAAGTGGAGGTGCTAGGAAGTAGACGGCAACTCAATCAAGGAAATGATGTTTACTACTGACTAAATTCATCCCAGAAACGAAGTAGAAATGTAACTGTACTCAAAAGTAATCTCGAACTTATGCAGGAACTACAATGAGATTGCAATATTCTAAGAACACGAAAAAGAAGTCTTAGTTGAGAAGGGGGTTCGATATGGTTGTAACCTGTGTCTGACGTTATATAAGCTGTACAGTGAGCAAGGTGTGGAAAAAAACAAGAGTGATGTTGTAAAGGGAATTAAAGTGAAGGAGAAGAAATTGAAACACTGAGATTCGCTGATTGCATTGTAATTTTGCCAGAGATGGCAAGTGACTTGTAACACCAATTGAACGGCATGGATAGCGTATTTAAAATAAGCTGCTGAAAACAGCCACAAGTCGCACTTTGTACTTTCTATTGACCGATCTTGCTCTTCAAATGAACGAGAGCATCATCAGAATATACACTGTTCAAGATAAAAATTGAATAATACGGAAAATTTATACTGACGTTACGTAAAATACATGTTCTACTTCCAGTATGGTGACTTACGTTTAAAGTTGGCTGATAGCATTAAAGACTGTCTTTGAATTTGTCTAAGAGCTCTAAATGTTAAACTGGCTGTACAATAGTACATAAACAAACTTTTAAAGTATATTTTCAGTGCAGTAGTAAGTGTTGACATTAACAGCACCAAATACGAAATTGACTACACAGTACTACTTGTAAAGCCCGTGATATAGTGTATCCAGGGATAATTTACAACTACAGAAAACTAAATTTACACTTTATAGCCTCTTTTTCGTGCGTATGTGTAGGCCACTCATATCTGTACATATCCGCTTAGCTTTCAAAAATTACTAGGACGTAAGTCACCAGACTGGATGTAGAAGATGCAATTTACGTAATGTTAATGTAAATATTCGTTATTATCTTATTATGTATCTTTAACAGTCTTTATGTTGATCATGCTTTTGTTCATTTGAAGAGCGAAATCAATCAATAAAAAATACAAAGTGCGAATTGTGACTTTTAAAAAACTTGGTTTTAACAGTAGCTCCGCCTATAGGCAATGCCTGGACTTGTCTTTAAAGTAAGTTATAAAAACGACATCTACAAAGGTAAAAGTTAATGGAAAGTAGTTACATTAAATAAGATGATTCTGAGGGTACTAAATTAGGGAAGGAAGTAGTAGTTGAGTACGTTATTTGATCATCAAGGAAACTAATTATGGGCGAAATAGTAAGCATATAAATTCAGACTGGTAATGGAAGAAAAAGCATTTCTGAAAAAGGGAAATTTCTTAACATACAGTGTAAATTAGAATATTAGGAACTCTCTTCTGAAGGCATTTGTCTGGAATGTAGCGTTGTACAAAAGTGGAACATGGACAATGAGCAGTCAGAGAATAAGAAATAAGAAACTTTTACAATGTGGTGCTAGAAGAGAATACTGAAAATTCGAGGTCTCTATCGGTTAAATGACAGTGAGACACTGATCCAAAAGGAAAAAAAGGAAATGTTAGGCACACCTAAACTAGATGTAGGGACTGGTTGAAGGGATACATCATGAGGCGTCAGAGAATGACCAGTCTGGTAATGAAGGTGCGTGAAAGGGTAAAAATTGTAGAGGGAGACCAAGGAATGACTAGAAAATGTAGATTGAAATGAATGTAAGTAGTAGTACTTATGTTGTTGTTGTTGTTGTTGTTGTGCTCTTCATTCCTGAGACTGGTTTGATGCAGCTCTCCATGCTACTCTATCCTGTGCAAGCCTCTTCATCTCCCAGTTCCTACTGCTACCTACATCCTTCTGAATCTGCTTAGTGTACTCATCTCTTAGTCTCCCTCTACGATTTTTACCCTCCACGCTGCCCCCCAATACTAAATTGGTGATCCCTTGATGCCTCAGAACATGTCCTACCAACCGATCCCTTCTTCTGGTCAAGTTGTGCCACAAACTTCTCTTCTCCCCAATCCTATTCAATACTTCCTCATTAGTTATGTGGTAGTACTCATATAGAGATGAAAAGGCTCGCATAGAATAAACTAGCGTGGAGAACTGCGTCAAATCAGTCTTGTGATTGAAGACCACAACACCAAGAATTACTCAACCGCTGATCCACTTTGGTCTATCAGATACCAGCTGCCGCCACAGATATAATATTATTAACTACAAATTCAAGGAATTTCAGGGGAGAGCAACGCACCATAATGAATAAAATTAGTGTCTGAATTTCATGGAGGTCATCTCACCTAATTCCATTTACCCAACAGTATTTTAGTTACTGATTTTGAAGGATGTAAAATGTATTTCAGTTTTGAATGTCGCCTGGAATTCATTCACAATGGACTGAATAGCAAATCATAAATTGGTTCAGTGAGAGCTGTCCAGTGAGATCTGTATAGATGATCTAGTAAAACCAGTCGGAAGCTCTTTAAAGCTGTTCACAGATAATGCGATTATCTATAAGAAGATAGCAATGCCAGAAAACAGTAACGATTTGCAGAAAGGACCTACAGAGGACTGGTGAATACTGCAGGCTCTGGCAGTTGACCCTGAACGTAAATAAGTGCAACCTACAAATTGCACGTACGCTGGAAAAGAAATCTACTACTGTACTGTATAACTACACTATGGAGACAAATTGCTGGAAACACTAACTACCATTTAGTATCTAGAAGGATCTGTCTGGAGCGACCGTAAGTGGAGTGACTAAATGAAAGAACAGTAGAAAAGGCACCTGCTAGACAGCGATTCACAGAAAGAATCTTAAGGAAATGTAATTCATCCACGAAATAAATGGCTTAAGACACTTGTTTGGTCGATTAATGAGTACTGTTCAACACTCTGGGACTCTCACCAGGTAATAATAATAGAAGGGATAGAGAACATCCTATGATGTGAGCAGTGAGTTTCGTCACTGGATCGCGAGAGCGTTACAGAGGTGCTCAACAAATTCCAGTGGCGTTGTGCGTCAGGGAGAGGTTTACTATTGAAATTTCGAATGAGTAATTTCTGGGAAGAGCCGTACTCATGTTACTTCCTTCCACATACGTCTCATGAAATGACCACAAAGAGAAAATTCGAGAAATTAGCGCCATTCGCGAATGAAACTGGGTGTGGGAGGGGAGAGCAGTTAGTGGTAACAGAAGTACTCTCCACCATACACCTTCAGGTGGCTTGCGGAATATTTAATACAGTTGTAGACTGTGCATTTTACTGCTAAAATGCCAACTTGCTTGGAGCACAATGAAGCTGCACACGTAAGCGTAATTACGTTGCTCGCTTCCATATGAATGAAGATTCAATGCTTTCCCTGAATAACACTGAAATAATGCGGAACAAGTTTTACACAATACGTTACACGCTAAAGGTTTCGTAAATTGAAGGAAAAGTGCAGACATCACATGTTTATTTCAGAAAAAATGAATGGGAAGAACAAACAAAATATAAGAAAACATACTTCATTACATAATGATCGCAGTACTTGCTGATTTCTTTCAGTTCTCATCGTCACCTATCAAAATATAAGCTGTACGTATTACTCATAAAATGAATACTTGAGCTATTTATTCTTTTTACTATATTTTTGAAAATATTTGCTAATTTTTAAAGTCTCTTGTTTTATTTCTTACATTTTGGAATGATGATCAGTGACCTATAAATGTAGAAAATTTATTGATTTAAATTGGTGAATTTCCACAAAATCAATGGTTTTTATCTTCTCGAGAAGTACGGAAGTGAATCTAACTGCGCGAAACGCTAAAATTCGCCTACGTAGAACCGCCTGAAGAGATTGCGAAAGATATGGCGTCTGACGGATCACCTAAGTTAGAATAACTTCCGTTACGTTGAATAATGGAAGTTTAATTTACGGCAAGTGTGTCGTGGATTAGGAGGCCGATAAATTACTGCTCGGGGCGCAGTATCTTTCTTCATCCCGCAGCCGGGCGAGGGCTGTAGATCTTCGTCCGACTTGCTACACTGCTTCCCTCTTCACTTTAGGTAGCATCTTCGGCTGGGCCCTACTGATGGGTAGGGCCAAGTTCTACCGAAGTACACACTGTTAATACAAAATGTAAATGACTGCTTTCTGCGTCATTCTGTGGTTCATAATAAGTTTGTTGATAGGCTTCATACAGAATTAATTACTGTACAGTTTTCGCCAAATAAATAGGCAAATACATGACTTTCCGGAACTCCATAATAAATTCTGAAGTGGGCATTTCACTATTTTAAACGGAAGAGTATATTGTACATATGCTCTCTTAGGAGTAGAGTTCCATCAACAGACTTCGATTTAAAGTGTATCGTCAACATACTATCATTGACTAATAGTTGTCTGTTATGTGTCCAAGACTTCATGGACATGTTGGAATAGTGTGTGGAAGCTTTTCCCGTTGTTATATTACAGTTTAACGTTCTAAAAAACATCTCCATTACTTTCTCATAATTCGAAGGGGAATCTTTTCGCGGTTATTGGCGAAGCATGGTGAATGGTTGCGGCTTTTAGACGTACGATATTGACTGTAATGTGAAGCTGTACTTTATCAAAGAAGTCGTGGAAACTGAAATGTGTGTCAACAATTTTAATATCGGTACTGGATAAACACCCAACATTGCGGGGTATTCGAAACGGAGAGACTGCGTAGGGGAATGCGCCTTATAAACGTCATGATGGTACTGGTATAATCGTTTGTGGCAATGGGCGCCACTCAGATCACAGCCAACCATACAGCCACTGCCGCCTAATTGTGCCACTACTACACCACTTACATCTTTGTGATTTCGTAATATCTTTGACAGTTAGATTCTTTCAAGATAAAGGCAACGACAGAGACTATCGAAAGCTCCGATCTTACCAGAAAATTTACGCAAAAAGTGCACCGAGAACGTTTAATACAAATAATCAATTGCAAAAAACCCTTTAGTTAGGAAAAATTGTTTTCATTACACCAGTAAAATATTTGACAAAATTATTAAAATAAAACTTTTTACGCACTAAAAGCATTACAAGTATTCAAAGACCCTTTCTGAGATAAAAGTTTTGCTAAATATACTTAACAACTTAACTGTCCACATAGCTAAAGTCTCACCCGCGTCAAAAGTATTCAGTTTTTAAGATACCATACTCGCACATTGTGATTTATAATGGATGATTGCGTTTAGCACAATCTACCAGAACATGTAAAACGATCTTTTCTACGAGAAAAGAGTGACATTTGGAGAAGGTGCAAATATCACTTGCTCTAATATTAACAACAGCTAAGAATGATACTAAATGTTATTGTCTTTTCATAAAAAAAGTTACTATCTTCTCAATAACCTTCAAATCGTGAGGTCCACCCTTAATTTTTATATACGAAATCAGTGAATTTACTTATGTCACTTTTGTTGCCTATGTCTGCACTCCCTTTCAGAACTCAAATTAATAATCAAATTAACTAATGTAATACGACTGAATTTTGAGTTGCTAGTGTATCCATTTATCATAATATCACCAGAATAAAATAAAAACAGTGAATAGTTGGGGGGTATGAATGAGAAAGCGTATTTAAGTTTACAAAAATAATGACAAATTTTATTCATCCTTTTATAGTTACAACGAGCTGATAAATCTTACGAAAAATGACATACATAAATGAGAAAAGGGATGGTGTTTGATTCGCAAAGCATTCACTGGGGTGTAAGCTGTACAAATTCTCCTCTGAAATAATCCCTCTTACAACGCAGTCTGACATTGTTTACATGAATCCACTGTGAGGCCCAACTGGCATTGGGGAAGTGGGTGGCTGTATACACCACTGTCAATTCCAAGTCGCAAATAAGCTACACCTGTACAGTTGTAAGTGCACAATATGACCTTGGGTTGGTGATAGACAGGCTGCTGTATATCACTGTTAACTGAGATACAATTGCTCGTGTTGATATCGCTGGTTAACATCTCTGAATTTTATTTAAAGAAAAACGAGAATAGTGTTCGCGTGTAAATATACATGGTAAACATTAATAAAACCGACAAACGGCAGGGACTGATTGCTGACTGGAAATGCAGGAGAAAAGGTATTAAGAACATGTGTCCGGAAATGCATCGTTTCCACGATCGATGGCCCTGACGAATAACAGTTCCCCAGACCACCTGCCGTGTGTTCCGTATGTGTTGCAGGCTGTGTTATTGACGCAGCGTACTGTAAACAGCAGAATGGTGCCGTATTCACATCGGGAACAATCCGAGATGGTGTTTGTGTACATCTACATCTACATTTATACTCCGCAAGCCACCCAACGATGTGTGGCGGAGGGCACTTCACGTGCCACTGTCATTACCTCTCTTTCCTGTTCCAGTAGCGTATGTTTCGCGGGAAGAACGACTGCCGGAAAGCCTCCGTGTACACTCGAATGTCTCAGATTTTATATTGGTGATCTCCTCGGGAGCTATACGTTGGAGGAAGCAATATATTCGATACCTAATCCAGAAACGCACCCTCTCGAAACCTGGGCAGCAAGCTACACCGCTATGCAGAGCGCCTCTCTTGCAGAGTCCACCACTTGAGTTTGATAAACATCTCCGTAACGCTATCACGCTTACCAAATAACCCTGTGACGTAACGCGCCGCTCTTCTTTGGATCTTCTCTATCTCCTCTGTCAACCCGACCTGGTACGGATCCCACACAGATGAGCAATACTCAAGTATAGGTCGAACGAGTGTTTTGTAAGCCATCTCCTTTGTTGATGGACTACATTTCCTAAGGACTCTCCCAATGAATCTCAACCTGGCACCCACCTTACCAACAATTAATTTTATATGATCATTCCACTTCAAATCGTTCCGTACGCATACTCCCAGATATTTTACAGAATTAACTGCTACCAGTGTTTGTTCCGCTTTAATGTAATCATACAATAAAGGATCCTTCTTTCTATGCATTCGCAATACATTACATTTGTCTATGTTAAGGGTCAGTTGCCGCTCCCTGCACCAATTGCCTATACGCTGCAGATCTTCCTGCATTTCGATTCAATTTTCTAATGCTGCAACTTCTCTGTATACTACAGCATCATCCGCGAAATGCCGCATGGAACTTCCGACACTATCTACAAGGTCATTTACATACATTGTGAAATGCAATGGTCCTATAACAGTATCCTGTGGCACGTCAGAGGTTACTTTAACGTCTGTAGACGTATCTCCATTGAGAACAACATGCTGTGTTCTGTTTGCTAAAAACTCTTCAATCCAGCCACACAGCTAGTCTGATATTCCGTAGGCTCTTACTTTGTTTATCAGGCGACAGTGCGGAACTGTATCGAACGCCTTCCGGAAGTCAATGAAAATGGCATCTACCTGGGATCCTGTATATAATATTTTCTGGGTCTCATGAACAAATAAAGCGAGTTGGGTCTCACACGATCACTGTTTCCGGAATCCATGTTGATTCCTACAGAGTAGATTCTGGGTTTCCAGAAATGACATGATACGTGAGCAGAAATCATGTTCTAAAATTCTACAACAGACCGATGCCAGAGATGTAGGACTATAGTTTTGCGCATCTACTCGACGACCCTTCTTGAAAACCGGAACTACCTGTGTCCTTTTCCAATCATTCAGAACGTTCCGTTCCTCTAGAGACTTGCGGTACACGGCGGTTTACTGGCAAGCAGATGGAAACCGCCGAGAGGCAGCACGGCTATGCTAAAACAGATACACTTGAAGTGTTATATGCCTTTTAGCCAAGCAATAGTTCGCGCTCCTTGTGTAATAAAAGGGAAGATGACCGTGATAGAAAGTAGGGAGTAAGTCGCAGAACAGAGACTGTGCGTCGGTATTTGTTTTCGAATGCGCAGACATTAAACGGGAAGTGACGAATACAAGAAAGCCGCAAGGTGCGACGACAGGTAAACGGCTTCACCTGCTGTGAGCGTGGCCTTTTACGTTTTGGCGTCGTGACTTGGCGGTGGACTGACGGTCAAGGAGCACCCACACTCTCCAAGAATGAAAACAAAAGACAAGATGGACTTGTGTGACAAAATACGTTGTAATCTTGGATGTCATGTTGAGCCTTGGAGGCGTATGTCGTATGAAAAATTGTGTTATACTCTAATTCACGAGTCACTGTAGTGATTTGTACACCCATTCAAGGAAATATATGGCCGGCCAGTGTGGCCGAGCGGTTCTAGGTGCTTCAGTCTGGAACCGAGCGACCGCTACGGTCTCAGGTTCGAATCCTTAGGTTAGTTAGGTTTCAGTAGTTCTAAGTTCTAGGGAACTGATGACCTCAGATGTTAAGTCCCATAGTTCTCAGAGCCATCTGAACCAAGGAAATATATGGTTGTAAAGCAAAAGTAGTAGACGTGCTTCTTCGTGGTATCAGTAGAAGTTATCTCCCATTGCTCCAGTAACATCTGCAGAACGTGAAGGAGTCAAGCCTTTCCTCGGCTACACACGGGGGTTTCAGAGGTACTGATTAGCAGGACCTTAATTTCAAGAGAATCAGCTATGGCTACCAGATAAAAAAAATAAGTGTTCTAAATAGCTTAAACTACAAGGATCGAGAGAGCAACTACGTAAAACGCTAAACCAACAAGAAATACACTTACCTCCAGTGACACCAACCACATCACAGAATATTTCAAGCAGTTTTTGCGCGTTTGTGTGGGCTCGGATGCTTTCAGACAGACGAACGTGCAGGGAGGCGGCGGACTGTGCATACACTAGATTTGGAGGACTGGGCTCCACAGGGAATTGTGACGAACCCTAGTACAAGCTCTAGCGAAGTGGCCCGCCAACATGGTGTAAGCCAAAGTACGATTATGTGTTGTCTGCATGACAACCTCTACTGTCCCTGCCACTTCAATCCCGCGAAGGCCACTTTGAACACTTATTGTGATATGCATTCAGTGGAGCTCTGTATTGTGTTCCAAAATGTCCATCTCCGGACACATGTTCATAGGACCTTTTTTCTTCCATTTCCAATCACGAGGCAGTCCCTGCAGTTTGTCCGTTTTATTAATTCCCTGTTCACGAAGCGCGTAGACAGACTCTAAAGCCCCCACGCGCGATCGTAACTACTGTACATTGTACGTCGTGAGCACAGGTGCTAGTTCTAAATCAAGCATCGTTCAAACACAAAACAAATATGTGGTTCATGAAAAATTGAAAAATACCGAACAACATTCATTATTGAAAAATAATGCAAGTTATCGTAACCGGACTCGAGAAACTGAAAAAGTTCTGAAACTAAGAGAATATTTTAAGAGCCCAAATAGCGACTGAATACTGAAAAATTTACAAGCGAGTACACACAGGGAAAACTCTATCTCCAGCCTGGAACACATGGTTAAACAGCCGTCCGAACCGACATAGATTCCATCTCGTTCGTTATCCCAAAATGAAGGCTCCACTACAGTGTCAGGCTGGACTTTCCTTAATGACCGATCGTTAGGCTCAAACTACACACAGTACAGTTTTTCAAAGTCTGTATCCTTATACCTTGAACAAAACAATTACAAGTGCAAGACAACTAACTACCTGTGCATGACATGTTGCTATTATGATTCGAGTTAACTTGTTTCTGTAACGAATTTGCACATTATTGACCCGTTTTGATGGATTACGTTTGTTGCTGACAAAGCTGTGTGAATCTCCAGATGTGATTGATAAGTTCCTTAAACTAACACCTTGATCACTGTTGTAACATTCTTTTCATTAAACTGTTAATAATCTGCAACGACCTGCACGTTACATTTTCATTCAGGAAAGTACATCTTTAGTGAGTGATATCTGACATACATAGACATGGTAATGAAATGACCAGTGCTTCGCCGTTTTAATAAACATCTCTGTAACTTACGTTCTGTCCATGAAAGGCTAGATATTGAAAATAAGTTAACCTGAGCATTAACTTCTTCGGAGGGAATTCACGAAACACACGACACCCGACTTTCCGCTCCATGTCTGTTTGCCTAACCCAAGGGTGCTGCCAGTGTAACTATCGCCGTTCCGACAGACGACTGACCACGATCACTTCAAGTGCGATCATAGTGCCAGACTGTGTGTTCATGAACAATCCCTACGCGATATATAAATGGCGCTGATGAGATTGTCGGATGGTTGGAATGGTACCTCAAGAACGACGTTTCAAGTGATAATTTGAATTTCATTTAGATTTAAGTGTCTTACTGTGCTTACCAAATAAAACAAGGCATTATTCACCATTGTTTCGGTCACACGGAATTTTTTCAGAAATTTCGAACTGTGTGTTTAGTTTTATATTTAGTTGGAAGTTTCACCGATGTTTCAACTACTATGAACGCGAGCACTCCTTCTTACAATTTAGCCGCAATTTGGAACTGTAAAAAAATAAGACATCAAAGTTGTTCGTAATTGTTCCAACTACACATAACGTGTTCAGAAACTTCAATCCTCGCTTGAATCCAAAACTAAACATCGAACAGTACACAATGAGCTTTTTTCAAATTTCGTCAATAGAAAGTATTTTTAAACAACTCAAAAGATAAATAAACACTTAACGCCATAAACCTTGTGAACTGTTCGATGTGACTTGACTATCGTACACTCTAGCCGTCCGGTCTCCGTGACTTTCACTGCAGGAGTTGAGAGTCAACCAGGAAATACATATTCAGACGCCTGACCAGGCTTTAAAAACGGACTTCGAACTTTCGCTGTAAAGACTTACGGCAACTGCGTGTATCTCTCTACGACTTACGGTCTTATTAAACTCCTGTCTTTGAAAAATTCTCTATAACTCTTCGAAACTTCATAAACGTATTCACAGTTGCTTGTTATAATTGCAATCATTGGGTAAAACAGGTTACGAAATCACAATGAAGCTACGTGCCGGACGGAGACAGAAGTGAGCCTCCGCCTTTCACAGTGAACCGATGTATCGTGTTATGTGTTGTATAATGCCTCTCGGGTGAGTCAGATGTGACGATACGTATCTCCCGTTGTTCCAAACTGAATTGAAGTTCTGGAAAATTAGTACTTCGAATAGAAATTGTGAGGTGTGTTGACATGGATTCAGTTGGTGTTCATATATTTCGCAATAACAAGAATCGATTCGAGTATCCAATCCGAGAAAAATTGTAGTAATTAAGTAACTTACACCGTAGCTTAGAAACCGTCGAATATTGTAGCATTAATTCTGCAGATTGCATACGTTGTGACGTCATCGAAAAAAATTGCTTCCACTTTTGTATACTTGGTGTCAGTCGTCCGTTGCCATTTAAGATGGCTGTTTCTGGTACACTAGATAAAAGCGTCCTAAAGGATGACAGTTAACTGAATAATTTCGATCAGAGAGCAAAATAAATGACTCACGGCTGAGAACTCTTGGGCAACATACCATCGAAACATGCGCTCTGGATACTGACGTACGGAGTGGCTATAAAGAAGATCTGTGGCTCCAGGTCGCATTATACGTTATCTACGCCGCTCTGTTGAGTAAATATAGCGGCTGCTAATGTCTTCACTGTTTGCGACGCGTGATATTCATCTGCAAACATTTACATTAAAAACGATGTATCATACTGATGGGAAACATCTATACTTGTATTTACAAACTGTACACGCGTGCTTTATGATAGCTGCAGCTTCGTTGGTATTCGCTTTGTCACTGAGCTGACTGGTAGCCGATAAACGGCTGATGCTTCCAGAGCAGAAATGCTCGAACAACCTACAAGCTTCCGTTGCAAATTTATTAAATACGATCATTGTTGCAACACGTTCGCCAATTGGTAGTGCCTCTGTCATTGCCTGTCATAGATCTAATTCTGAAATACTATGCCATGCATGATAGGACAGCGTTGACAATCTCCATTAAATCAGTAGAGTGTCTTTGGGAACCACTTCATTACGTACTGATATAATCTCTGAAATATACGACGAACATCATATATGCGTAAGAGCAAGAAAATGGAAAAAAAAATTCAACAACCCGTCGGAGATGTATGAGAACGGTTTGATAATAAATTTTGAATTACAGTGAGACTGATGGTGAGCAGTTACATTTACATCCTCATGCACTTCACAAGCCACTGTACAGCGCGTGGTGGAGAGTAGTTTCTATCTTTGTGAGTGTAATGACCGTATCATAGACGGTGGCGCGTAAAATAATTTTAGTTTGAGAAAGACTGTATATCCTACCAAATATCTACTTCCTCTGTGTTACTATACACTAAATGTCACTGTTCCCTTTTGAGTGGAGAATGCAGTACACGCGAGGTGACTCATTGCTTTCAGCGCTCTGGGTGACATGCATGGGGTGTCTGATGAAGTTCATCAACCTGCAGTCTTCTATAGATGTCTGCTGCGCAAATAACAGCACCTACGTCGCAGATCCCTTGTCTTCAGACTGTAATAAACTGTTAGCCAGGAACTGATACTACGTAAATGACTTACTCTTTCACCCTTTAACGATGCCACTCGTATTTATTCTAGCAGAACATGAGAAGCTCTGAACTGCAATCTTTATCCATTATGTTTTTACCAGTTCACACGTTATTATAATTTCACAAGTTTTGGTTCTAAACAATGGTAATTGATCGCATCTTTACTTTTCCCCTTCGATGTTCTAAACTTAACTTTCTTTATACAACTTAAATGTAAACGGTCGCACGAGGAAACGTGTCTGTGCTTCCTGACTGCTGGTTCTGGAGTGATTAGGCAACACAACCCACTTCGCTTGGATGTGCACTTCAGGTGGGACCCGAAGGTTACCGATATGCTTAGTCTGCTTCTTCATTTAACTTTTGCTCTTAGTTTTGCTCATTAATACTACTTCTCAAATAAGTGGTCGATAGCCTACTAGTTACAGATGTCTATATTTGAAATTCAAGGAAATTTAATGCAAAGTTTCCACAATGATATTTTCACTGTGCAGCGGAGTGTGCGCTGATATGAAACTTCCTGGCAGATTAAAACTGTGTGCCGGACAGAGACTCGAACTCGGGAAGTTTGAAAGCTTCGAGACGAGATACTGGCAGAAATAAAGCTATGAGGACGGGACCTCAGTCATGATTTGGTAGCTCAGATGGTAGAGCACTTGCCCGCAAAAGGTAAAGGTCCAGAGTTCGAGTCTCGGTCCGGCACACAGTTTTAATCTGCCATGAAGTTTAATGCAAAGTTGTTATAATTTTAATGATAGAAAATTAGCGTTTTGGCGAGCTGCTGATGAACCAACAGTCAATCACAATGATAGACTACGATTCGATGGGTCTTTCCCGTGAAAGGGATACCAGCCATACCATCTGCTACCGTTAACTCAAACTACTTATTACGTCATCTGCTTAATGCTGCAGTGTCAACTGCTCTGGGGAGAGGATCTTGGAGCTAGATATGGTGGCTGATAAAGCCAGACAGATTGTGTTACAACCCCCCGAGCGCAGGAGTTGTAATATGTCAGACCGAGAGGTATCGTTTGGGAGAGACGGCTGAGCGTGCAGAGAAACACAGGCAAGTGTGTCACTGACTTCAGTACATCGAATGTACACAGCCGAACTTGCGCTGAATTCGGCGATGGCACCGTGCAGTGTACGCGGGTCAGCGCCAACGCAAACGCAGCAATGTGCAGCTTCGGAATCCGATCGCTCAGCCTTGCGGACGTAGCGATCCTACTCACGCCACGGCTAACTGGCTGCCGCGTGTGTTAACTGTGCCTGCGGCCCGGAACACTGCTGACTGCTTCCTCAAGCGCGACTCGTGGGACCCCCGTAGGGCGCCGAAGGGATACACCCTACCGCCGTCGTTGTAATGAACCTTAGCAGCTCCGACCGTCATCCCAGGGCGTCTCGTTAAGCGCCCACACACAGCTCTGCATCCGGGAGAGAGCGAATTCGCGTCCCGCCCTCGCCCCTGCGGACAGCAGCTTGCAATCCGCCGGAAGATGCCACCAGAGAGCGGGGGCTAGCAGCCCTCTCGCTCCTCGCGCCGGTGTGGCTCCACGGTGTGACGCGTTCAGCCACAGCAATGACGCTTCTGTGCTGCGGAGGTTGGAGGTAGCTTCAGTGGTTCAGTTGGCCGCCGATTTCCATAGCCTAAAGGTTGTCGTGTTTGGCCTGAAACTTAAACAATCGTCATTCTCTCCGGTTCTAGAAGAGGATAAAACGGCGATACGACTGCCTCCTTTGAGCCTCCAGGCTCACTTTTATACGTCTTTTCCCTACGCCTACGGCTTAGTTCCACTGGAGGGGACAAGTGGAGTCCTCTCTGATAAATACAGAATAAGCATTGCTCGGCCTACTTGGGCCACTGCGGACTGGTAATTAGACGCTGTTGTCACTGCAGTGTATGTCCGCCCCCGGTAGCTGACTGGTCAGCGCGGCGGAATGTCAATCCTAAGGGCCCGGGTTCGATTCCCGGACTGCGTGTTGTGTTGTCATAATCATCATCAGTTCATCCCTATCGACGCGCAAGTCGCCCAACTGGCGTCAAATCGAAAGACTTGCACCCGGCGAATGGTCTACTCGACGGGAGGTCTCAGTCACGCGAAATTTGTTTACTGCAGTGTATGAGTTCTCCACAGCCGTCGGTGCCCTGCACTAGCCTGATTACGTCACATTCGTATATCGGTGCCCACCGGGCCGTGCTTCCTAGCCTGCATGCGGTGCCGTCAATCTGCCTCGCAGAAGCGTTCACAAGATATGAACATCGTTTGCGCCTGCCATCCGATGTACCAATCGGTCCCTTAACTACTGCCTTCCACGATTGCTGCATGAGATGTACAAGAATTCCACAAATCCACGCCTGTACTTATTTGTGGCACGGAAATTGCAAGAGTTGGAAGAAAAAAAAAGAAAATGTATTATATACGTATGAATATTAGCAGCAAGCTCGATATCTTAGATGGAGACATATACGGCCAGTTGCTTTCGCCAGTTCGTTATGAGGTTATTTGCGTTAAGAAACCGCTGAGTCGACATTCACTGATTTCGAGTTGAATGCAAAAATCAACGCTGTCCCGCACCACCTGTTACAAACAGGCCAAAATGCAGTGTAGAGAGGCCACCGATCGACAAGCGGGGCAGAATTCCAGCAGTAGTTCGACGTCGATGTATCTCAAAACCAGCGTCTCGGATGATCACCAATCGACAGCAGGAACCATGTGAGTCAGAATTATAATCATCGTTCAACGGTGCACACTAAAAACGACTTGTAAAACTTGCCCGTACGTGCCTCAGGACTGTGGTTAATGGTTTCCTTTGTACGTCTGCCTATACGTATCTGTATTTATCTGATGTAATTAAATTTTCCTAGACATATATTGAAGAAGAGGAAGATGGGCTGAGGTGCGAACTGAAGTTAGCGTTAGGGAGGGTATTAGGAGACCAGGGTTCAATTCCTGGGCTCGGCACGAATTTTAACTAATTACTTCAGCTTATATCTATATAATAGTATCTTTACTAGTTCGTCATTTCCACTGTGATGTATAAATAACTCCAGGGATACGATTAGAACAATAGAAGCTGACTCCTTTGATGATTTGTGGTCTGGAATACCATTCGTAGACGTTACTGTATCTACCTATTCCATTTAGAATCTTAGGCAGGTGTGACCATTAGTTCTAGTTATTAGTTAGCGTACCTAACAATAGCGAGAGGTTACAAGCCACGTCTATGTTTTGTATGTACTTTGTGCTGATCGTAGGACTCAAGTGATAAACCAGTGTCTGCCCTCTTCAGTATATTTATGTTAAAAGGTAAGGAACTAACAGCAGAACAAAAGCCAACCAAGTGTCTGATTACTTAACTGATACCATATCTACCGCCTGTCCTAACATCCGAGTCATTTTGTATTATCTGCAACCACAGTGGTATGAAAAATCTCAGCTTGACTCCCGTCGTCGTCTCACTCCGCAGGCAGTCGCTCACGTTCTTAAGACAGATTACCTCAAATATCACGTCATGTCCAGTTTAACGCCAGTCACTCTCTTACTTGTTCCACTCGCCACTCCGGCCGGCCTATGTTATTGCAGTTGTAATATCATTATTTATACGGTAGTGGCAACAAAGACTGTTTGCATTTGCAGGAGCAAGAAAGAAATGTACCAAGGGTGAAAAAGCGTTTGTTTTAATACTGGGTCCTCAACCCGTCCCCCCCCCCCCCCCCCCCCCAACCTCAAAGAAAAGAAAAGAAAAAACTTTCTCCCCTAATTCGCTACACTACAAGATCAGCTGCCTTAATGTCCTCCTTCAATGCCGTCGAGTAATAATCAGACAGTTCTCAGAAATATTTCGGAAGAGGTTGAACAACTGTAATGCTGGCAGTATTCTTTGTAGACTTCTTGGGCCTTCTGAGAATTGTGCCAATAACGCAACATTTGTTTCACCTTCGCCACAACATGTCATGTTACCCAGAAATATTGTTTATATTTGTAACCACTAGTACTTTTATTAGATCTATCGCTCTCAAAATTTATCTCATTTATCGATTCTTCGTAGCTTGACGAAACCTTCTTAGTAATCATATGAAGAACTTCATACACTTTATTGTTTGGGGTCAATTGTCACGTTTGGACCGTAAAGATATATTTCCAACATCATTTTCGAATTCACCTTGCTCTTCTGATGAGTTTACTTGACGGCAGCATTACCTGCAACAAATCTAAGAGAAATGTTTTGATTGTCTGCTAAATAGTTTATATATATTAGAAATAGAGAAAGTTTACATCATTTTACTTGTTAAATCACCCTCATCACTTTCGTTTTACTAAGTGACATCATCTCATCATTTACTTCGAACTGTGACCTTTCAGGCAGGAAATCACGAATCCAGTCGCACAACTGCGATGATAGTCCATAGGAAGGTAATGTGGCTGGAAGCCGATTATGAGGAATTACATCAAATGCATTTTGTAACTCTTTAAATACAGAACCAATTTGAGAGCCCCTGTACACAGTACGTCATACGAATAAAATGCCAGCTGTGTCTCACAAGAGTGATGCTTTCCAAATCCATTCTGTTTTGATGTCACTAGGTGATATAATTCGGAGTATTTAATAACGTTGGAATAAAGTATTTGTCCACACGTCCTGCTACATGTTGGTGCAAACTAAATGGATCTATAACTCAGTGCATAATGTTTATTTCCTTTCGTATGTATTGCGGTGGTCTGTGCAACTTTCCATTCTTCTCCCTCACCACATGACGTCGTAGGAGAAGTAACTAAACCGCTGCATCTTTGAGGCACAAGATGCAGTCTTAAATCGTTAGACCACTCAAGCAGGACACTGCCTGCACAAACATAATAGTCCTGTTCCGGCTGTGACAGGGTCATGACGAGATAGTGTAACATGTCTAGTGGCAATGTGATGATTTTCTTACTTCCTGGGACGACACAGAATTATCTTGCAAGATTCACTTGATGTATTGGTGGTACACCAATCAAAGATTCAGATGATTTCAATTTTGGTGTGTCATCGACTTATCAAATATAGGTTTACAGAAAGAGGAGCTTACTTTCACGCAGGAAACACAACTGGTCTCGTTATCTACATTGCGAATTATCTGTGTCAGCCATCACAAGGGCAATGAGGAGGCGATAAACGTTACAGTTGGTCACCTGCTCCATGAAAATGTCGACACACTGTGAAAGGCAAGAGGCTTGCAGTTCCAAAGTGGCGACTGCTGCTACAGTAATATTTGTACCATCTCTATGATAGAGCTACAAAAAGCTGTATTGAACTAAGAGGCATTTTCAGACATTTTATCATCATAAGATGTCTCACTATATTCAGTAACCAGTAAAGCTGGAGTTAAGGAATATAAAATACTGCAGAACTGCAACTGAAAATACGCAAATCTGTTAATGAAATCGTATCACTGAATATTCTGCTAACTGTGTTTCATTGTAATCAAGTAAAATTACTTGAGCATGATTTCACATTTAATTAAGATAGCCATTCGTTCTATGATGAGACACAAGTTGTATTAATGTAGTGAATTTATAGCGTATCCCAAGTTACTGAACAAAACAGACTAAAATATGAGCGAAATTGTCAACAATATAGTCCACTTCGTTATCGAAAACCGTCTGACGATGCGCAGGTAGTTTTTCGACCCCAAGCGTGTAACTAATTGCTGAATCTGAGTTAAGTCATAGTTAAAGCGAAATCGTCAAAAGAAAACAAGCAAAGACAAACAAAAGAAAACAAACACCGTCATTCTTGCTGCTTGATCGATAAGGGGCGAGAATGATAAACACATGCGGGTGAGAGATTAGAAGACGTGCGGTAGTCGTATTTGTCAACAAAGCTCCTTTATGTTGTCTTCCAGGTCGCATTTATTACTCTGCGACTGCAAGGTATCTCATTTGTTGACAACAAACATCAGATGCGAAAGACACATCCCAATGAAGGAGTCCAAAACACAAAACACCTTCTTTGTGCCACCAAATGTATGTCAATAATAATACATTTTGCGGACATATACAGACCATCATTTGAGATAATGTTTGTTACGGATTACTGTTTTCTACTTGTAAAGCTACCAAACAGTATTTCAAATCGTCATCAGACCAGACTGCATTAGGTTTACAGTGACTTCCTCAATTCTATCCTGGCAAGTTACAAGATCAATCTTTTGAAAGAGTACAGACGACTTCCTTCCTCATTCATCCCAGTTTGAGATTCTACTTCGCATCTAATCTAGCTTTCGACGTGACGTTGTATCGTAATCCTCGTTTCTTTCCTCAAAATGACTACTGGAGGCAAGCGTTGCATAAAGGTCACCACGTTTCTCATTAACCTTAGTAGTAAACTGCAGAAACATTGTTCGTCATTGCCTGTTTGCGTTCCTGAATGCCATCAGCATCATCATCATTTAAGACTGATTATGCCTTTCAGCGTTCAGTCTGGAGCATAGCCCCTTATAAAATTCCTCCATGATTCCCTATTCAGTGCTAACATTGGTGCCTCTTCTGATGTTAAACCTATAACTTCAAATTCATTCTTAACCGAATCCAAGTACCTTCTCCTTTGTCTGCCCCGACTCCTCCTACCCTCTACTGCTGAACCCATGAGTCCCTTGGGTAACCTTGCTTCTCCCATGCGTGTAACATGACCCCACCATCAATGCCTGTTCATCCTGACTTCTTGATCTATAGAGTTCATTCCCAGGTTTTCTTTGATTTCCTCATTGTGGACACCCTCCTGCCATTGTTCCCATCTGCTAGTACCTGCTGTCATCCTAGCTACTTTCATATCCGTAACCTCAACCTTGTTGATAAGGTAACCTGAATCCACCCAGCTTTTGCTCCCATACAAAAGAGTTGGTCGAAAGATTGAACGGTGCACAGATAACTTAGTCTTAGTACTGACCTCCTTCTTGCAGAAGAGAATAGATCGTAGCTGAGCGCTCACTGCATTAGCTTTGCTACACCTCGCTTCCAGTTCTTTCACTATGTTGCCATCCTGTGAGAATATGCATCCTAAGTACTTGAAACTGTCCACCAGTTCTAACTTTGTTCCTCCTATTTGGCACTCAGTCCGTTTATATTTCTTTCCCACTGACATTACTTTCGTTTTGGAGATGCTAATCTTCATACCATAGTCCTTACATTTCTGATCTAGCTCTGAAATATTACTTTGCAAACTTTCAATCGAATCTGCCATCACAACTAAGTCATCCGCATATGCAAGACTGCTTATTTTGTGTTCACATATCTTGATCTCACCCAGCCGGTCTATTGTTTTCAACATATGATCCATAAATAATATGAACAACAGTGGAGACAGGTTGCAGCCTTGTCTTACCCTGGAACTACTCTGAACCATGAACTCAATTTACCGTCAACTCTAACTGCTGCCTAACTATCCATGTAAAGACCTTTAATTGCTTGCAAAAGTTTGCCTCATATTCCATAATCTCGTAGAACAGACAATAACGTTCTCCAAGAAACCCGGTCATATGCCTTTTCTAGATCTATAAAGCATAGATACAGTTCCCTGTTCCACTCATAACACTTCTCCATTATTTGCCGTAAACTAAAGATCTGGTCCTGACAACCTCTAAGAGGCCTAAACCCACACTGATTTTCATCCAATGGGTCCTCAACTAATACTCGCACTTTCCTTTCAACAATACCCGAGAAGATTTTACCCACAACGCTGATTAAAGAGATACCTCTGTAGTTGTTACAATCTTTTCTATTTCCATGTTTAATGATTGGTGTGATTACTGCTTTTGTCCAGTCTGATGGAACCTGTACCGACTCCCAGGCCATTTCTATTATCCTGAGTAGCCATTTAAGACCTGACGTTCCACTGTATTTGATGAGTTCCGACTTAATTTCATCCACCCCAGCTGTTTTATTGCACTGAAATCTATTGACCATTTTCACCACTTCCTGAAATGTAATCCTAGTTCCATCACCATTCCTATCTCATTCTACCTCAAAATCTGAAACAGTGTTGATCGTATTTTCACCTACATTGAACAACTCTTCAAAATATTCCCTCCATCTGCCCAAGGCATCCACAGGATTCACAAGCAGTTTTCCTGACCTGTCAAAAATACTTGTCATTTCCTTCTTACCTCCCTTTCGAAGACTGCTAATAACACTCCAGAATGGTTTTCCAGCAGCTTGACCCAAAGTCTCCAACCTGTTTCCAAAGTCTTCCCAAGATTTCTTCTTGGATGCTGCAATTATCTGTTTGGCTTTGTTTCTTTCTTTAACATAACTTTCTCTGTCTTCCTGAGTTGTGGTATGTATCCATTTTTGATACACCATCTTTTTCCTTTTACAGTCTGCCTTGACTGTGTCATTCCACCAAGCTGTTTGCTTCATCCTACTTTTACACACTAATGTTCCAAGACATCCTTTAGCCACTTCTAGTACTGTGCCCCTGTACGTTGCCCATGTTTTTTCCAATGACTGTAATTGACTACATTCAACTAACTGGTACCTTTCTGAGATCGCTGTCACGTACTTGTGCCTAATTTCCTCATCCTGAAGTTTCTCCACTCTTATCCTCCTACATATGGACCTGACCTCCTGCACTTTCGGTCTCACAATCCCAATTTCACTGCAAATTAAATAATGATCAGTGTCATCGAAGAATCCCCTGAACACACGTATTTCTCTCACAGCCTTCCTGAATTCCTGATCTGTTATTATATAGTCAATGACAGATCTGGTTCCCCTGCCTTCCCAAGTATACCGATGAATGTTCTTATGTTTAAAAAAGGAGTTTGTGATTACTAATCCCATACTGGCACAGAAATCCAGGAGTTGTTTCCCGTTACGGTTGGCCTCCATATCCTCTCTAAATTTACCCATAACCTTTTCCTACCCTTCTGTTCGATTTCCAATCCTGGCATTAAAATCCCCCATGAGCAGAACACTGTCCTTGTCCTTTACTCTAACAACTACATCACTGAGTGCCTCCTAAAAACTATCCATCTTATCTTGATCTGTCCCTTCACAATGCGAATATACTGACACAATCCTAATTTTCTTGCTAGACACTGTCAAATCTATCCACATCAGTCGTTCGTTTACATACCTTACTGCAACTACGCTGGGTTCCATTTCTCTCCTGATGTAAAGCCCTACACCCCATTGTGCTATTCGTGCTTTGACTCCTGACAGGTAGACCTTGTATTCTCCCACTTCCTCTTCTTTTTCACCCCTTACCCGAATATCACTAACAGCTAAAACGTTCAGCCCCATCTTACTTGCAGCCTCTGCCAGCTCTACCTTCTTAACAGGGTTGCCCCCATTGATATTAATAGCTCCCCATCTCATTACCATTTGTTTGCCAAGTCGTATCTTAGGAGCCCTGGTTTGTCAGTTAGAGGTGGGACTCCGTCACCTCCAAAGGTCAAAGGCATTTTGCTCTGATTGTTGCCAGCATCATATTTAAAATATCGGGGAAGCAGGTTGCTAGCCTTACTTGCCCCGAGTCCCATTGAGTTTTGCCCACAACGGTTGAGGGACTAACCGGTGGATTTGGTAGTCTTTGCCGTATGAGCACAAAGGTGTCCACGACTCAGAATATGTCTGAGATGCCCAGCCTTATTCCAAAGTAACCGGTATCCCGACTGTCGGAACTACTTACTTGGCCACTCATACGTTGCCCGTGGTTCATGAACTAGGACATGACTACAGGAACCCACACCATGAACACCTGAATGTGGCAATCAATTTATCTTAAAGCTATCGTACTTGAAACGATACGATTTCACTTCCTCGATAACACACACTCAATACTGGGCACAGGTGTTTCGAATTGCCTCCACAGCTTTCACTCTTTTGTACAAACAGAACACAGTGTCACAAATGTTAGACTTTACTCCATTTTAGCTTCCGTGTTGTAATGCATAAACGATGCTGCTTATAGCGTCAAATGTAAGATATATTCAAGTTGTTATGATACGAGCTATACTGCGACTCTGAACAAATTCCACGACGGTAGATAAATACGCTTATAGCAACATGCCATAACAAATAGCCGTTGAGCATGCTGAAATATGGTAGTATATCATTTGCAATTTTACATAATGTAATACTTGGTAATTCAAGAGCAGAATGTCTGCTGGAGGTCATAGGTTCTATTCCCAATGTATCGCGATCACTTGGGCGGACCCCGATCTCTATCAAGCGGCCACTTACTGATGGCCCTGAAATTGGTCTTACCATGACAAACAGCGAGCCCTTTCACAAACATATCTTGACTGGTTAGAAAATGAAAGAAACTGCCTCTGATCTTCCGTGAGACTGACGCTCCCTGCACATAGACGGAATGTGGCTTGTGATGAAGGAAGGAAAATAATTGGTGTCATATCACTGCTTAGCGTTCCCACTGCAGTATTGACTACTAGATCACGAATAGGTTATTCACAACAGCAGCTCAAGTGGAAGTTAACAATCCTCCTACCGTGTGCTCCGTAACCCATTAAGACAAAAACATAATGCTAAGACGTGTGAAACTATGTGATTGGTTGGACAGAGGCTAGCTTGCAATTGGTAAAGTGTGGGTTCGATTCCCGCTGAGGGTACCAGTTTGCAACAGCCATAAACATATGCTCTTCACCCCCAATGACGCCAACTAAAGAACGCATAACTTTGCTGCGGTTTCAAATTAACGTCAAACATCTCCATTCGCTACTGACTGCAACAGAGTTGGATTAGTTATGTTCGTCAGAGGAGAAAGTCGCTGTACGCAGATAATCTGTCTTTTGTAAGTTTTCTTACAATAGCAACACTATTTTAGTTGATGAACAAATCGTTTCGTAAAGTCATAGGCTCTATATTTCTTATTTTAGCTGACCTACAAATTTTGAAAATATCCTCACTGGATTGGGATTCGAGCTCCGATTTCAATTTTTCTCTGAATTCGAAATCTTCAGGATGATACTGTCCCATCATTTAGTTGTTTCCTCACGTAGCCAAACTCCTCTCCCTACGAACGGCACTATCCTAATTACTAGTGAAGGAGAATTTTGTAGTTGACGACTTTTCGTGTGGAGTCAAAAACGACAATATGCGCGGGAGGCAGCACAGAAATATTCGTTGTGTTACCTCTAGCAGAACATGAAGGAATCTCGTTACTAGTGAAGGAAGAATCAATATTTCATGCCCATTCGTAGCTATAAGGCAATTGCGGAAGGTAGCGGTTTCGAATCACTGCCAGGGCAAAATCATTTGTATCGTCGTTTCAAGTTCCAGTATCACGCTATTGGTGAACGTATTTAGTATCTGACATCTGATTGTGCTTAGTTAAAAATTTATATAGGTACTGAGTTCTACTTCCCGTCAATCATCACAGCTTCTTTTCATAGTGTTTCACACTTGTGCGTTGCGCTTTATTACATACCTTTCGTGGTTTCTTCTCAGGGGCAATATAAGCTTCATGGAGTTCCCGGTGCAATGAACAAAGTAAGAGCATATGGACTATCAGACCAATTGTGTGAATGGATTGAAGATTTCCTAGATAACATAACACAGCATGTCATTCTCATTGCAGAGAATTCTTCCGAAGTAAGAGTGATTTCAGGTGTGCCGCAGGGGAGTGTCGTAGGACCGTTGCTATTCACAATAAACATAAATGACCTTATGGATAACATCGGAAGTTCACTGAGGCTTTTTGCGGATGATGCTGTAGTATATCGAGACGTTGTAACAATGGAAAAATTTACTGAAATGCAGGAGGATCTGCAACGAAGTAGCGCATGGTGCAGGGAATGGCAATTAAATCTCAATGTAGATAAGTGTAACGTGCTGCGAATACATAGAAAGTAAGATCCTTTATCATTTAGCTACAATATATCAGGTCAGCAAGTGGAAGCAGTTAATTCCATAAATTATCTGGGAGTAGGTATTAGGAGTGATTTAAAATGGAATGGTCATATAAAGTTGATCGTCGGTTAAGCAGATGCCAGACTGAGATTCATTAGAAGAATCCTAAGGAAATGCAATCCGAAAACAAAGGAAGTAGGTTACAGTACACTTGTTCGCCCACTGCTTGAATATTGCTCACTAGTGTGGTATCCGTAACAGATAGGGTTGATAGAAGAGATAGAGAAGATCCAACGGAGAGAAGCGCGCTTCGTTACGGGATCATTCAGTAATCGTGAATGTGTGTACGGAGATGACAGATAAACTCCAGTGGAAGACTCTGCAGGAGAGACGCTCAGTAGCTCGGTACGGGCTTTTGTTGAAGTTTCGAGAACATACCTTCACCGAGGAGTCAAGCAGTATATTGCTCCCTTCTACGTATATCTCGCGAAGAGATCATGAGGATAAAATCAGAGAGATTAGAGCCCACACAGAGGCATAACGACAATCTTTCTTTCCACGAACAACACGAGACTGGACTAGAAGGGAGAACCGATAGAGGTATTCAAAGTACCCTCCGCCACACATCGTCAAGTGGCTTGCGCAGTATGGATGTAGATGTAGATGAACGCTAAACGTTTCGTCATTTATTTCCAGGTTCGGACATTCCACCTTGTAAACTAATACTGGTGAAAACTTAAATATTTTACGTGGTCCGCTTTTTGTGATGTCGTGTGTACATGTTGAACAGGAGCTCTCCTAACATAGTTCCCTGGAACATTCCAGAAGTTAGCTTTGTCTCCGTCAATGACAGTTTATTGTATTCTATTGCTTGCTGAAAAATTCTTCGAGGCAATCACATATTTGAGAAGCCATTCCAAATCCTCTGATCTTCCAAGATACTCGATAATGTATGTCTTAAAACTATAATAAGATTTTGTACTGAATTATTTTGTGTATTACAGATGGCCAGTAACTCATTACGAAGATCATAAGGCCTGATTAACACATTTCCTCTTGATTGCCACCTTTCTTCTCTAGGTAGCAAAACTGCGTTGTGTTCGCTACCCGTTTCATCTCATGTAGTGTTAAATAATGTGGACTGCAGTGTTGGAGAATTTACACAGTTCAAAGTTTTGGGCCTCTTCATCTATAACATATTTTAAACCAATATTTTTTTTCCAGAACTCGACTATGCAGAATTCAGTGAATGCTGGTGGCTCTTATAGCTATACCGAACAAACCCTATTAGTGTAGCTCGTCCTGCAACATCTGTTCATTCATCCATTTGTAGTGCATATTCTGCTAAACCCAGATCGATAAACTAACCCCTTTTCCTTCGCAGCAGAAAGATATTTGATGCATCGTGAAACAGTATAATTAGATACTTTACCGCATCTACATTTATTTTATTCAGTCTGATTGTTAGTAACGCATGATACTGTCTTTCTAAACGTGGTTTAATAATGTTTCCTCACTCGAATGAGTCTTACCGGTAACCGCATTACGGTAACTTATGCGACATAAAGCTTAAATTTTCAGTTTTGCAAAAGTAGTTATTTCATGTTTAAAAGATCTGTTGAGTTACGTTGTCTTCTAGAAAAGTGATCAGCAGTGTTTCTCAGTGCCTAAGGAGTTTTGCTGGGATCAAAGAGTAGCTTGTTTTGTTGACATATAAACTCACACTGAAACAGGATCATCTGGTTCTCCAGTACACCTGAATCCAAGACTTCCGTTTAAGACTATTTATATGGGATATGTATTTGTGTATCCTCTTCTTCTATAATAGATGTGTCAGTTGAATTACCTCAACTCCTGTCCCTCAAAGTTCCTGTCTTTAACCGTGAATCCAGGGATTCTTTTTACCAGTATACAAATTCTGTAAAAAGAGAAAACAATTTTATTAAAATACCTTTAATTAATATATTAACAGAAGTGTGTAGTCCAATACGTTGGGAAGCGAAGGAAGAACATGGCTACTACGTGGTGTACGGGTGTGAGAGGATGGATTGTGTTCGTCTTTCACTGGTGACCATTCACGCGTACACCCGCTTCACGAACTGAGTATAATTTACAAACAGAAATAACAAATTTGTGAAAGCCCATCATAGCCATGTTAAGGTTCAAACACACCAATTCCGTTATTTATTTCTCAACTGACGCTTACAATACGACCTCGATACGATACTGCCACATCTGAGAGACCCGTGATGTTGGCAGCACTCGGAAACATATGGTAGTGGATGTAGAGTGTTAAGACATAGACCGTCTTGTGTCACTTTCGAAGTGGGAACGGAGCACACCTTCGATAGCTTTCTCAGCATGCAAGACCGATAATCTGCACTGACGTGGATCAACCGAACAGTTTATTAAAGATAAAACATTTTATATCAGTGGAAAGGCGAGAATGCTCCTCGTTATTAAGAGACAACATTACTCAGCCGTTAAACTTTTTCTCAAAAGCATTGGTATCCGAAGTCATTCGAGCTCTTTTTAATATGCTATTCACCTGTCAACTCTGTGACTCGCTCACACCCACTGGTCCATTGCTGTCGCCCAATTGTCCATTCTGATTCATACTTTCGGCCCAACTCATTGACATTTCTTTGTTGTTCTCCAGCCGTCACTGTCTCCTGTCTCACAGACACAGTCGCCTTCGTCCTGTCCTACTGCTACTGTCTAATCTCACTGTGACCATCACATTCATGTTCTCTCTTACTGCTTCTATCTCACTTATTCCTTCCCACTGCTGCTATCTCTTCTAACTGTGACTGTCTCTTTCTTCCTCGTTGTCACTGTCATAGACTGTCCCTCATTATCAGTGGCTCTCGCCCATTTCCACTTTTTCCTTCTTTTTATTTCTCTTCCACTGGATTGCCGCCTTCATTATTTTCCCAGCAATAATCTCCTACTGCCTACCGCATTCCACTGTCACTGTGTCCGCCTCTTTCTCTCACACTGTCGATGCTTCCTTCGCTCTCTCTATGACACAACTACTATCTACTATCTTTCTGTGTTTATTATTTCTCCGTCACTTTCCCGCTGTCTCCTTCTCTATCAACGTAAAAAAGTCTGAATATGCTTGCATGCCAATATTTTTGCGAAAATTTTTAAAGATTCCGATGAAAGTATAATGACGCACCTAGTATTCCATTTTCCCGCCGGAATTTTTTAAGCAGGAGCATATTCGCCTTTTTTGTGTTCCGATACGGGCAATTTTTCACTGGTTCCCTTCTCTTCCCTGCCAGGGCAGGGCACGTCAATCATATTAAAATAACTTGATGGTCAGTAAAATTCTGATAGTTTATTAATGTGAAACAAATAATGTAAAAAATAACAAGGCCACAAATACCTATGGTTTCTTTCAATTGAAAGAAAAGTCACTGGTTCCTTATTTTCCACATTTTTAGTTTTGATATTTTGTAATTTTATTGCGTTATTTTAAGTAGGTTGCTTGTAATTTGCGTACTGAATATTCTCCTATGCACCTTTTTTGTGTTGAGTTCCAGAAGCTCCAATCACTGCAGATACGGCCTCCTTTGGAGAAATTTGTAACTGCACTGAGTTGTAATCTTTTGTACTGTGTTAATAATGACTGTTGATGGTTCAAATAACTCTGAGCACTATGGGACTTAACATCTGTGGTCATCAGTCCCCGAGAACTTAGAACTACTTAAACCTAAGTAACCTAAGGACGTCACACACATCCATGCCCGAGGCAGAATTCGAACCTCCGACCGTAGCGGTCACGCGGTTCCAGACTGAAGCGTCTAGAACAGCACGGCTACACCGGCCGGCAATGACTGTTGATCTTGATGTTACAAGCATTACCTACTGTTAGGCTATAAATGTCAGTGGGCCCTTGTAAGCGTATTAAATGCCTCTACTACGTTCCTTCCAATTTTTTTAAGTTTTATATTTATTGATTTATTTTCAATTATTATTTTTCAATATAAACAATTCGGTTGCAATATTTAGCTATTTCGATTTGTGTCACTTCGTATGTTCAAACCCTAAGAACTTGGGAATGTTGTAGCTGCTACCTTTTCATTTTAGATGCCTGTTGTAACAATTAACTTTTACGTTTAAGTTAAATGACACAGATACCTTTAATAAGCATTTGTCATGTAACAATCACACCTGATGTCATAGGCATTACTATCACAACTGCTGAAATTGTTTATCGTGTTCAGTGCCGAACTGTCAATGTAGGTTGGGTAATAAGGGTGTTACAGACTGGAGTAGGAGCTCGCAAGATACTCCGTATTGATTTACAAAGGTATGATTCGCAGCATTTCCCTGTAATTGCAAAATATTCATTTTAATAACTTGTCTTATATCGTAAGTATCATGCCGCAGATTTGATGATGGAGATATCCACAAACGTGTCACGAGAGGAAAAATAATATTATTTTGGCAATCAACCGTTTAGTGCCATTGTTCTCGCAGATCTTAGAGGCTTTTGTCCAAGTTGATAAAATATAAGGTAAGTTGCTGTACTTCTCTCCACTTTTCTACTGCCGGAATTGTGACGTCGGGCCTTCTAGTATTCGACAAATGAAAAACTACAGATATCTAAACAAAATGTACGGTTAGTACATGAAACGAAAAGCGGGGTTGCCTAAAACATGTTCCACTAGTTGTATGTGATGCGTATTTTATTGCCCATTATCTAGAATATTAGGAAAATTTCACTTGTTAACGGAAATCGGGACAATTAGAGAGGAATCGATTGTCGTGTTAGAAGTACTGAAATATACAATTGCTCGCAACAAAATTTTTGTTGCAATAGATTTAATTTCGTTCTCAGATCTCTCAGACAAATGCTGAGCCAAATAAGTAATCACACTTTTCTTATCACTTCGGTACGCCTCAAATGCGAACAAGATAATTCAATTTCGGTATATGGATTAAACAAAATTTTTGGTGGAAAGCAAAATGAGCTAGATTTTCTTCCGAAATAAATTGTTTCAATAGAACCCCCCTTGCCTTTTTCGGTCCCTTATATGCAGTCAGATGCATTAAAACACAGTGTAGAACTTTCTGACAGTGGGACTAAAACATATTCCGTCAGAAGCAGAGCAGCTTATATCCGTCAATTCAAGACGCAGTTCTCTCGATAGACTGGTTCACCGGAACCAACTACAGAGAACAAAAACACTATCAGTTAATCAGACCAAGGTTATTTCAGAAAATTCTGAAGCACGAAGGCGCTATTCCTTTACGCAGAAGCTTTGTTTTGGTATCACTAGAACTGTACATACAGGATGAGTCAGGAGGATAGGTACATGCCTTTAGGAGTGATAGTATTTGTGATTCTGAACAAAAACGTCGGATGAACATGCGCCCTTTTGTTAACCGTACTCGACATACAGCTGTCCCAGAATCACGAGAGCCAGTCGTATCTCCTTCTTCGGAGAATTCACAGCACATACAACCGAAGCAATGTTAGAATACACAGTGTTGTCTTTATTGTGTTGTCTTTGCTGAGAATCTGAATGCGCACTTTTCTTGTGCATGGTGGGACAACGAGTCCTGTGAATGTACACGTTATTTGGATAGGTCACGGTTGAGTCGTTTCTTGGACACCGAGACCACCCGATCTTACACCATTAGATTACAGTTTGGAGGGCTGGCTTAAGAGATGAGTCTAGAACCACAGAGTGGACACAAAAGTTGATCTTCTCGCTCGAATTTTACATGTGCGCGCTAAAGCAAAGGACTATACGTATGGGCTCAGATCAGCAAGGCAGTAGTTGCCTACAAACTCTCCAAACTACCTTGCAATAGACAGTGGACTTTTCGAATATCTTTCGTAAGGAAACGTACAAAATTAAACATAACAGTAGGTCACAACTTTTCATTTACTATCACCTGCTTTTTTCCTGTTCCTCGTCGTTTTTATTAGTTAACTGTTAAGAACGGGAAATACGTTCATACGACTTTTTTGTTCAGAATAACTAATAATATGACCCTTCAAAGTGTGTACGTCTCCTCCTGACTCACTCTGTACACAACGTATCAGCGTACTTAAGCATGACTAACTTGTGTATTTGGTAAATAATTAACTAAAGCATCTGATGAATCGACGTCTTGTTATTTTGGTGGAGAGATTATTTGGTTACGGTTACAGAAATACCGTAACGTTAATTATGTCTGTCATATTCTGTATTGTGTTTAATACGTCCAAGTTGTTAAGATTATATATAAAAATCATTTCGTAGTGGACATACAATTTATTAAGTTTATAATGCTTTTAAACTGTTACTGTTATTATGTTTAGTGTGGTATTTATTGTGTTGGGTAGTTTAAAATGTTAGGATTCTGCAGTGTCGTCGAAAACGCTCTGCCAACCTTGTATGAGTGTTGCAGGGTAGGTTCTGCTGAGAAATGATTGTTAAGAAAGAACTTCGATACGTTGAGCCATTTCCGAGTTATTTTGCACTGAAGTTAGCCAATCAAGTCGTCGGGAGCTCAAATTCAAGCAAATTCACACGCTACTACGCGGAAATTCTCAGACATCTGACGGTTCGTGATATACCACTTACTCAAATGCTCGTTACCAGTCACTATATACTTTTTCTGGAGTGATAAATTTAAAGAAACTAAAGGAAGAACTTGTTTGGCGACTCCCTCTCTGTCAGGATGCGCACAAGGATCTGGCTGGCTAACTTCAATGCCAAATAACTCGGAAACAACACAACGTATCGAATTTTCTTTTCGTAAGAAACATTTGTCAGCACTGGAAGACCCTTGCAAGCTTTTCAGACTGTTTCCAAAAACACTGTACATACAGAAAATTTCGTTGTGGATGTGAGTAATATATTTCCTTAATTACATTCACAATGTAAGTTGAATAAACGTAAGACAAGAACATGGCTGTTTGGAGAACATATTCAGGTCTACCGGTCTGACTATAAGCTATAAGACGTTTTGGCCTTACTTAAAATCAGTAGGGGTTCGGAATCATGCATTCAGTCACTCAGTGGCCATAATGGGACTGAGACGGAAAATAACAGAGAGAAGGCCGAAATATAGAATTTAGTCATAAGAAATTGCTTCACCACGGAAGTTCAAATACGGTCTTTCTTTTTGATCATCATATGAACTTGAAAATGGCATAAATCGAGGAAACTGATAGCGGAATAGAAAAACAACTACAGTCGCTTTGTAGTGTAAAGACATCAAGACCAGATGAGATACCTGTAAGATTCCAAAGACGTTATGCGAAAGATCTTGCTCCCTTTCTAGTAGCAGTTGGTGCTAACTATAAATGTAACATATTACACACACATAAGAAATGAAATGCAATACTTGAGAACTTTTAACATTGCAGCGCGTCAGAAATCGTGAATAATTTAATAATTATAAGGATTCGCCTCAACTGCAAATAGAAACAGGATGCTGACCTAGATTTCGGCCCGGATAACCACGCCTTCTTCGAAACACATTAAAACTACGAACTGCCTAAAGAGGCAATACTGAACCTGTACAACTACATTGTTGATGACAAATTGCTGGAAACAGGAACTACTGTAAAATAACTAGGGGTATCAATGCGGTGCGACCTGAAGTGGAACGACCACATAAAATAAATAGCGAAAAAAGCAGACGCCAGACTGTGATTCATAGGGAGATTCTTAAAGAAATGTAATTCATACTCTAAGGAAACGGCTAACAAGGCGCTTGTTCGACCGATTATGAGTACTGACCATCAGTCTGGAACCCTTGCCAGGTAGGATTCATACAAGAGATAGAGAAGATCCAACGAAAAGCAGCGCGATTCGTCAGGAGATCGTTTTAGTCAGCGCGACAGAGTTACAATTATAGTCAACAAACTCCAATGATAGACACTACAAGAGAGTCGTTGTGCATCACGCAGAGGTTTACTATCGAAATTTCAAGAGGGTCCTTTTCGTGGAGAGGCGAACAACATACTACTTCCTCCCACGTCTCACGAAATGACCTCAACGAGAAATTAGAGTTAATAGAGAGGTTAGTGAAGCGAAGTGGAAAGAAGACAAGGATTTCTGGTCAGATGAGTATATCAACAGCAGCAGAAAATGACATAACGGGAGTTGGATTCGTTATGAATAGGATGGTAGGACAGAGATTATGTAACTGTGAACAGTTTAGTAACAGGGTTGTTCTTATCAGAGTCGACGGCAAACCAACACCGACAATGATAGTTCAGGTATACCTGCCGACGTCGCACGCTGACGATGAAGAGATAAAGAAGGTGTATGAGGGTATTGAAAGGGAAATACAGCATGTGAAGGGGTATGAAAATCTAATAGTCATGGGGGACTGGAATGCAGCTGTAGGGGAAGGAGTAGAGGAAAAAGGTTACAAGAGAATATGGGCTTGGGACAAGAAATGAGAGAGAAGAAAGAATAATTGAGTTCTGTAACAAATTTCAACTAGTAAATGCGAATACTCTGTTCAAGAATCACAAGAGGAGGAGACATATTGGAAAAGGTCGGGTGATACGGGAAGATTTCAGTTAGATTAAATCATGGGCAGATAGAGATTCCGAAATCAGATACTGGATTGTAAGGCGTACCCAGGAGCAGATATAGCCTCAGGTCACAATATAGTAGTGATGAAGAGTGGGATGAAGTTTAAGACATTTATCAGGGAGAGTCAATACGCAAACAAGTGCGGTACGGAAGTGCTAAGGAATGACGAGATATGATTGAAGTTCTCTAAGGCTATGGATGCGATAAAAAGGAATAGCTCAGTTGGCAGTACCGTTGAAGAGGAATGGACATCTCAAAAAGGGCGATAACAGAAGTTGGGAAGGAAAACATACGTACAAAGAAGATAACTGCAAAGAAACCATGGGTAACAGAAGAAATACTTCAATTGATCGATGAAAGGGAGAAGGACAAAAATGTTCTGGGAACCTCAGGAATAAAGAAATAAAAATCGCTGAGGAATGAAACAAATAGGAAGTGCAGCGGAGCTAAGACGAAATGGCTGCAGAAAAAAATGTGAAAACATCGAAAAAGAAATTATTGCCGTAAGGACGGTCTCAACATACAGGAAAGTCAAAACAACCTTCGGCGACATTAAAAGCAAGGATGATAACATTAAGAGTGCAACGGGAATTCCACTGTTAGATGCAGAGGAGAGAGCGGATAGGTTGAAAGAGCCACTATGAGGGGGTAGATTTGTCTGATGTGATAGAAGAAGAACAGGAGTCGATTTAGAAGAGATAGGGGATCCTGTATTAGAAACAGAATTTAAAAGATCTTTGGAGGAGATCAAATAAGGCTGGAGTAATAGATAACATTCCATCAGAATTTCTAAAATCATTGGGGAAGTGGAAACAAAACGACTGTTCACGTTGGCGTCTAGAATGTATGAGTCTGGCGACATACCATCTGACTTCCGGAAAGCATCATCCATACAATTCCGAAGACGGCAAGAGCTGAAAAGTGGGAGAATTATCTCACAATCAGCTTTACAGCTCATGCCTCCAAGCTGTTGACAAGAATAATATACAGAAGAATGAAAAAGAAAATTGAAAATGTGCTAGATGACAAACAGTTTGGCTTTAGGAAAGGTAAGGGCACAAGAGAGGCAATTATGAAGTTGCGGTTAATAATGAACCAAGACTAAAGAAAAATCAAGACACGTTCATAGGATTTGTCGACCTGGAAAAAGCGTTCGACAATGTAAAATGGTACAAGATGTTCGAAATTCTGAAAAAAGTGGGGGTAAGCTATAGGGAGAGATAGGTCATATACAGTATGTACAACAGCCAAGAGGGAATAATAAGAGTGGACGACCAAGAACCAAGTGCTCGTATTAAAAAGGGTGTAAGTCAAGGATGTAGCCTTTCGCCCCTACTGTTTAGTTTGTACATCGAAGAAGCAATGATGAAGTAAAAGAAAGGTTCAGGAGTGGAATTAAAATTCAAGGTGAAAGGATATCAATGATACGATTCGCTGATGACATCGTTATCTTGAGTGAAAGTAAAGAAGGATTACATGTTCTGCTGAACGCAATGAACAGTCTAATGAGTACAGAGTAGGGATTGAAAGTAAATCGAAGAAAGACGAAGGTAATGAGAAGCATTAGAAATGAGAACATCGAGGAACTTATCATCAGGATTGATGGTCACAAAGTAGATGAAGTTACGGAGTTCTGTTACCTAGGCAGTAAAACAACCAATGCCGGACGGAGCAAGGAGGACATCAAATGCAGACTAGCAATGGCAAAAAGGGCATTCCTGGCCAAGAGAAGTCTACTAGTATCAAATATCGGCCATAATTTGAGGAAGAAATTCCTGACAATGTACGTCTGGATCACAGCAGGAAACATGGACTGTGGGAAACAGGAACAGAAGAGAATCGAAGCATTCGAGACGTAGTGCTACAGAAGAATGTTGAAAATTAAGTGGACTGATAAGGTAAGGAATGAGGAGGTTCCGCGCAGAATTGGAGTGGAAAGGAGTGTGTGGAAAGCAATGGTAAGGAGAAGGGACCAGATGACAGGATATTTGTTGACATGAGGGAATGACTTCCATGGAACTAGAGGGAGCTGCAGAGGGCATAGACTGTAGAGGAAGACAGAGAATGGAATACATCCAGCAAATATTTGAGGACGTAGGTTGCAAGTGCTACTCTGAGATGAAGAGGTTGGCACAGCAGAGGAATTCGTGACGCGCCACATAAAACCAGTCAGAAGACTGATGAAAAAAAAAGAAAAAGGAAGAAAGAAAGATAGGCTTACCGACAACCGTTCTTCCCACACGTCATCCACAAATGACACTGGGAAGGGGGATCAGCTTGTGGTTCCAGGAGTACCCTCCCCCACACACCCTCAGGTACTTGCAGACTATTGCTTTAGATTTAAGTGTGTATGTGGAGATGACTGTAAAGCCTTAACACCTTGAGGCCGGTGTAATCGTCTTTTAAGTCGCTTCTAGATTCCATTACGAAGAATACGGTTTCATTGAAAATAATCTGAACTGAATAGGTATTTCACTGGATAAAAGTATTATGCTTATCACTATCGTACTACCATCAAACAATACTTGGACTATGGATTACGCTATTTTGTTGTACGAATCGTTTATGAGATATCTAACTTAATGTTTCGTAGTAAGCCCTGTGTATGTACCAGACTGTTTCTGTTCGACCATGTTATACTCGATACGTTTTCATGAAACTTGCTCGCTTTTTAATTATGATAGGTTCGAAGACGCGTGAACTGCAGCATTCGATAATTTCCAAGAATGATTATTTAGCGCAAGCGAGAGCCCCTAACGATATATATCGAATGTGCGACTTTATGGCGACCACAGGACTGTGATGGCGCGAGTTTACAGCATTCACAAGAGCAACGACAAAGCATGAAAGTTTACTAAGTTACAGTTAACTTCATTTGAAAGCTGTAACATTTCTTATTTTATTCGTCAGCCAAATCTACTTCAAGCGCTACTCCTCGTGTTCAGTAAGATGCCGACAGCCATCATTTGTTCCCATAACCGGGCACTCTCATACTGCGTCAACCAGAAATATCGGGAGACTATCAGGATGGTCCATTTTTCCACGCCACCTCAAGTTGTGGAAATGTTTGTATTGGAAGAGGTAGAGTTCGTCCCTATCTCCAGACGCACCTCTCTTTTTATGGAAAATCTGACAGGTTTCCACAAGCGATCAGTATTCTGTGTATGAACAGATTGGTCGTCCCAAGATAAAAACTCCACATAATAATTCACCAATTCATGTTGAAATCATTCTTTCTTTAAGGTGTTGTACGACTCAAAGCCATGTGTTATCGCTTTTGTGCCTGGCGATATAAAGTGCTATGTCAGAGAGGCTAAAGTTTTCTTCCCACTTGAATAAATCCGATCTACGAAGTACTTGCAAGATCCCCTTTCAGTGCTACCGAATATCCCAATACATTCAATTTCTTTTTCAACAGTAATCCTCCCTGGTATTTCCTAGTAGTTATATACCATTCGTCTAATTCGACAACCTTCTTCTATGCAACGATTGGAACACTCTCATTAGTGATTATAACGTGACAGACATCTCGAAAGAAACTTTTGTAGTTGCACACGGTGTTTGAGGACTATTACGTTTTACAAACTGCCGTTTGTTGCGTACGGTCTCTTATCCAACAACAAATTAAAATAATTTTTTTGTGGGTAACTTGGAACTCTCAAACCATGTGCTGGTTCTTATAGACGTTCTCTTGTCACGCAAGGCGCAGTACAATTGCAAAGGAAAATCAGCATCTGCATCTTTCTTGCTAAATTCCACGGTGATGAGTCCATGACATTCCACTCAATTGCTGCTATCCTCATTAGGAACCAATCCGAAGTCCCAACAAAATTTATAAGACTTTCCACACTACTTAACCGAGGAATTATAATTCTCCATGTGAGACATCGGCATTCGCATCGACTCATTGTTATTCACAAGCAAAAACGATAATCTGTGTTCCCTTGGTAACGCACTAAACGTTTTTCACAATTCGCGTCACTACAGTCGCGTGGTCGACATCGAGTAGAACATTCGATATACCGTTAGGGACCCACGCATTCGATATGCAATTATTCTTAAAAATTACTCAGCTGTAGTTTGCTAGATCGTAGATGAAGACAATAACTCAGTTTCATTAATGGCCAGCTGCATGGCTCTGTACTATTCAAACATAAAAATGAGTCTGGTATTCGCTATCAGAATTGTAGTTAAATACAATTTGTAAGTGGAGGCTGCAGGAGACAATATATTCATACTTAAATGGAGATTACTGAGGTTAATTATTTTTGTGATAAATGAATAAGGGAGTTGGAGTAAATTAATTTACTTGGTTAATAAAATTAGAACTTAAACCTAAAATTTCAGTCATTATTAGCTGGATGTTCTTTGTTAGCGTTTTCATTCTGATCTTGTTGAGACACTACAGAAACAAGTACTAAAGGTTAGAAAACCTGTCTGCATCAGATAGTAAAATGACCACTATAAGAGGGGACATTTGCATGAGACAATACTAAATATAAGAAAAGAGTCCAACTAAACAACACAGCTTTGCCAGACTTCTAGACATCGTCCAGTCATGGAAATAATGCAAGTGAACATTGTTCTCTAACTACAATATCAAAATAGGATTACGAATAATTGCATCCAATTGTTAAAATTACTGTAAACAATGTTACTTTACTACATGACTATGGGGCTGAAGTCCGAGATTTTCTCAGTGACCGCTTTCCAGGTCAATGGATTGGCCGTGATGCGCCACATGTACGGCCCCCACGTTCCTCACACCTGACACCACTCAATATCGTGTTTGTACCTCCTGTGCCGACTTCTCTACCTGAACTTAGAGCACGAATTTACGCAGTCACTGAGCAAGTTACACCTGCGATGCTACAGCGAGTTTGGGAAGAAACTGACTTCCGATGGGATGTGTGGAGGATAACCAACGGAAGCCACATAAAACTTCTTTTTTTAAGTTTAAAAAACTTGATGTGTTTCCCTGTAAAAGAACACTAGACTCAGCTCTGCATCTTCTTTCAATAAATTTGTGTGAATTATTAAAGTTGTGAAGTCCGCTTCGAAACGCCCTGTATGGCACATCCCATGTTTCGAAAGGCAATGCCATCGTCATTATCGAAATACAATTTTTCTTACCTTGAGAATGATTCCGAAGTTGCCTTTCGAAATACCTGCCGTACTTGATTTTTCCAACTGCATCCCTGTAACCGATTAGCCTATATACCGAGGAGAACTTAAACTCCACACTACATAGCTTCATCACTTATCTAAACACTCCATCACTGTAGGTAACATTTCGGTTTAGCGGAAACATAACAGTGACTACATCTCATCCGCTCCACAAACAACAAAAGCGAAGCTTATTTCTTTAGCTCGTGAACAACAAGGACTGAATGCAATAAATATCAAATATTGTAAGATAACAAGCTGACGTGTGTGTTTAAAATTTTTGCCTATGCCAATAACTCAGTACTGCCCAGTTTTCTAACAACCTCTTAGAACCATTTGTCTTTGTGCGAATAAATGATAGGCTTACCTAAGAAATAAATGATACTATTCGGTTACCGAGACAACTCGTATGAAGTCGTATTTTTCTCTTCTGCGTGAAGAGCTGTAGGAAGGAACTGATACTATGATTAGCTGCATTAATGATGCCATCTTCTGGTTTCGCTTGTTGAAAAATTTGAGTTTTCTCAGTTCGACTCGAGATTTCTCTTGTTGCAGCACATGCATTCACAGTTAAATGTGAATTCGCAAAAGAAGTGGACAATATGTGTGTAGATATTGCGGAGGTTAGCAGTTCATTTTGTATCACTCACCGGATGCCCGTGGCATGTCTAAAGAATTTATTTTCAAATGATCATTTTGACAGCAGGGAGGATTGGTGGAGGTTTAAGAGAAATTTATTATCGGATGAAATTTTCACTGCAGAATTTTTAAGTCAGACATTTTTCAGGGAGAAAATTTTTTGAATCCACTGAAACAAATATAAAGGTGATTTTATGGCCAATAAAGCTCTCAACGCGTACACACCTCCATATACTCTTAATACCGTAATTGTCCACGTTCCTTGTCCATCCTTTACATCCAGCCTGGCAAGAAGTATACGGAAACTATTTTCCTTCATTGGCCACTTGTAACGTAGTGCCCATCTTGAGTAGAACGTGGATTTCTTTGTGTGTGATTTATTAGTAAGGCACAGGTAAAGTTAACGTGTACGGAAACAAAATGAAACAGTTACTTGTTGGAAATGTGGTCTGCAAGCCAGTCCAGACCTTCATAGAGTCCGCTTCCGGTAACGGCGCAAGTCCCCTGGATGTACCACTTCCTATGCTGGACACTATCCAGCCGCAGCATGTCCTTGACGGCCACGACCGAGAGGGCGTGTGGAAGGTCCTGCTTGTTGGCGTACACGAGCACCAAGGCGTCCGACAGCTCCTCCTCGTCTAGCAGGCTGTGCAGAATGGACGAGGCGAGAGGCATCCGCTCCTTGTCGGTCGAGTCAACGACGAAAATAATGGCGAACGTGTTTGCGTAGTACTGCTGCCACAACCTTCTCACCTTGTCCTGCCCGCCGACATCCCACACAATAAAACAAATGTTTTTATACTCAACTGTTTCCACATTGAATCCGAGAGTTGGCATGGGAGTAACATCTTCTCCCATTTTCATCCGGTACAAAATAGTAGTTTTGCCTGCAGAGCCCAGTCCGACGATTAATATTCGAAGTTGCTTCCTGCCAAATAACTTCCGTACGAACGTAGAGAAAGTTAGCCCCATTGTTGAGAAACCACTGTATGATGACACATACAAAGTAAACAATACAAGTAACAACTAATCCTGCTCACACCACTTTCGTAATTTTATCAAAACAAAGTGTGTATGAACTACGTCAGAGATATTATCTTGGACTGCTCTAAAGATAAAACCAGAGAGTGCCACATAGCCACTTTCTACTTCTATGTATATAGCACCCTGTTGGCAGTCTCGATAACGAAGAATTTGTATACTATTTCTTGTTTGCGGAAGCTAAATAAAATGAATGAAGTATGTTAAGGAAGAATTAAAATTAGTTCAGTTCATTCTAATATCAGTTCATGGTCGTTGCAAATTTATTTACGTTGCAAGCATCTCACTCACTCCAGTTCACAAACCAAATATGCAATAAGCGTAAGAATCATAACCCTACCGTTCGTAAAAGATTTGCACTACGAAAACAAATCCTCGTGTTAGTACAACGTCAATGGCTCACAATACATAAAACGTTATAGATTGATAAATCAGTGTTACTTACGTAAAGATGCTCACAGGGCCGGTTCTACAATCTTCAGGTAAATCCAGGGTTGTCTACTCGAAGAGTAGGGTAACCACGGATTAACTTGGAGTGCGCGTTGTACGATACCATTTTATCCCCCGGTTAGTTATTCAAGAAATAGAGATCCAGTCCAGTTAAGTTGGCAACAACTAAAAAGCACGTTTAGTATTTTCGCGTGCTTCATTTCGTATTAGTGATCGCCTGCAGAAATAGCGTGTCTCAACGAGCGATAAGCGCTCCAGACCGCAAAACTGTTAGCTTTAGAGTACTTTGAGGCTGGCAGATACTACAGTTTAACATAAGAATCGCGACACTTCGTTTCGTTTCTGTTACCCACAGCGACACCAGCGCCCCAAGCGGCAAGCAAGCGGCACTTCTGAATACGATGTTGTATGAGTGCCAATATTATCAGTGTACGTAATGTTACAAAAATGGAGAACACCTTATCTTTTGCAGATAGACGTCTTACATCTACCCAACAAAGCGGAGTTTGGTTCATTACACTTTCAGCCAAATCATTGAATGTGGAACGTAGGAAACCTATATGGAATGTAACATCTACATTATTTAATGTACTAAATAAGTCACAACAATTGTATCTTAAAGGAAAACCACACAGACGTGATGACAAATTGTCAAAACCAATAAAACTGTTGCCTAACACAGTCGAAACCAATTCCACAATTGTTGTTAAATCCCAGCCGCAAACGGCTAGAACCATCAACACATTCGCTTTTGAAGCAGAAGCAGCAATATTTACAAACACATTCGTGTAATAGAAAGTAGAGTGGAGTGTAAGAATTTTTTGACTGTCAAGGGAGGTGCCTATGTCCGCAGCTCGTGGTCGTGCGGTAGCGTTTTCGCTTACCGCGCCCGGGTTTCTGGGTTCGATTCCCGTCGTGGTCAGAGATGACTGGGTGTTGTGTGATGTCTTTAGGTTAGTTAGGTTTAACTAGTTCTAAGTTCTATGGGACTGATGACTAAGTCCCATAGTGCTCAGAGCCATTTGAACCATTTTGAAAGTGCCTATAATAACAACAACAAACAAAACAGAAATATACCTCTCATGCATGAAATATATGTTTATATTCACTTGCTTTCAGCGGAGTAAGCTGCAAATATACGTATATTCAAAAATATTTCTTCATGAAGAAGTTATAGATTATGTCACTGAACGAGTGTGATTCGGGTGCTTTCCTATCTATTTCATGATAGTTCAGTGGAACTCAAAAATATAGCAATCATTTCGTTAATTAAGTCGGAGATAATTAGAAACAAACATTGTCTTTACGACACAAGTGAGTGTCTGCTTTCCCACGGCAATAGTGTCGCACCAGCTGTCACACTGTAACAATTTTTACATCAGAGAGTGTCGTGATTGTATTTGATAGACTGTGCAGATACTGAAAATGATTCAAAGAGTGTAGCAGAAAACACAAATACTGCTGCGGCGTCCTTCAGTGGAACTATTAGTGCAAAACATTTAACTAAATTTCTAGAATACTTGTTTGTATAATAATATAATGAGCGATACCGAAATTAGATAAAGGATCAGGTATTTGTTGTTTCACCGGTAAGCGATTTTTTCTTATACGTTTGTTTGCATGGCCATCTTCCGCGGCTGCTATTAAAATCAATTACTACAGCATATCTGCCTTGAGCTGACTGCAGTTCAGTTAAAGAAAATTAGACGCGTTTCACTCTTATTTGTAAAGTATCTTCCGTGGTTATTCTACAAGTTGGATCCAATTTTCAGAATAACCACCGAAGATGTTTTATAAATAAAAGCGAAACGCATCTGGTGTAATTGTCTTTAATTAAATTACAGTCAACTCAAGACGGAAAACCAATAGTACCTGATACTTTCATGTTTCTGAATAAGGTAAAGGGAAAAAATTTGAAATTTCACATAGATCGACAGAGCAGCTGCAATAGATCTATGATTTTTTTCCCAAGAAAGAATCGTGCAATCGTTATTCCCAGAAAAGGTAGCAGAGGCTACACGTTGGTGGAGTCATATCCGTGGAACGTAAGTTCCAGCTTGTGCATAGTGAAATTCATGACTGATAAAATTCATACCAGAAGAAGGCAATAGGAAGTTTGATTTAGATGCAGCTTTTCTAGATGCAGTAGTATTCCATCAAATGTAGGTGTATGAAAGATAGTGAACTGTACGTAGGCGCGTAATATAGAAGGAACAGTGAAATGCGCTCTGCCTTGTGAAATAGCTGGTCTTTCCAGAATCTTCAAGAAACTGTGAAAGCACGAACATCATGGAGATTAATTTGACTGACAATTCTGCGAGATGCTACTGGATAGCCTGTTGTTGTACTGACGTCTTAGAATGATTAATTCATTAAAACAGCAGAGAGTGTTCTGCAGAAAGTACCTTTGTTGAATTATTGAACACTAATTATGCATCTACTTATGCAGTTCTTATTTGCAGACCCATATCAATCCTGTTTCTATTATGTGGTGATTATTCATAATTATACAGAGTGTTACAAAAAGGTACGGCCAAACTTTCAGGAAACATTCCTCACACACAAACAAAGAAATATGTTATGTGGACATGTGTCCGGAAACGCTTAATTTCCATGTTAGAGCTCATTTTAATTTCGTCAGTATGTACTGTACTTCCTCGATTCACCGCCAGTTGTCCCAATTGAAGAGGGTAATGTTAACTTCGGTGCTTGTGTTGACATGCGACTCATTGCTCTACAGCACTAGCATCAAGCACATCAGTACGTAGCATTAACAGGTTAGTGTTCATCACGAACGTAGTTTTGCAGTCAGTCCAATGTTTACAAATACGGAGTTGGCAGATGCCCATTTTGTGTGTGGATTAGCACGGGGCAATAGCCGTGGCGCGGTACGTTTGTATCGAGACAGATTTCCAGAACGAAGGTGTCCCGACAGGAAGACGTTCGAACCAATTGATCGGCGTCTTAAGGAGCGCGGAACATTTCAGCCTATGACTCGCGACTGGGTAAAACCCAGAACGACGAGGACACCAGCAATGGACGAGGCAATTCTTCGAGCCGTTGACGATAACCCTAATGTCAGCGTCAGAGAAGTTGCTGCTGTACAAGGTAACGTTGACCACGTCACTGTATGGAGAGTGCTACGGGAGAACCAGTTGTTTCCGTACCAAGTACAGCGTGTGCAGTCACTATCAGCAGCTGATTGGCCTCCACAGGTACACTTCTGCGAATGGTTCATCCAACCATGTGTCAACCCTCATTTCAGTGCAAATGTTATCTTAACGGATGATCACTCATTCCAATATGATCAAATAGTAAATTTTCACAATCATGGAGCACGTTATCATGATTTCATACGGGATACTCTACCTGTGCTGCTAGAACATGTGCCTTTACAAGTACGCTACAACATGTGGTTCATGCACGGTGGAGCTCCTGCACATGTCAGTCGAAGTGTTCGTACGCCTCTCAACAACAGATTCGGTGACCGATGGATTGGTAGAGGCGGACCAATTCCATGGCCTCCACGCTCTCCTGACCTCAACCCTCTTGACATTCATTTATGGGGGCATTTGAAAGCTCTTGTCTACGCAACGACACAAATGTAGAGACTCATCGTGCTCTTATTGTGGACGGCTGTGATACAATACGCCATTCTGTAGGGCTGCATCAGCGCATCACGGATTCCATGCGACGGAGGGTGGATGCATGTATCCTCGCTAACGGAGGACATTTTGAACATTTCCTGTAACAAAGTGTTTAAAGTCACGCTGGTAGGTTCTGTTGCTGTGTGTTTCCATTCCATGATTAATGTGATTTGAAGAGAAGTAATAAAATGAGCTCTAACAAGGAAAGTAAGCGTTTCCGGACTACATGTCCACATAACATATTTTCTTTCTTTGTGTGTGAGGAATGTTTCCTGAAAGTTTGGCCGTACCTTTTTGTAACACCCTGTGTATATAAATATATATGCGAATATTTACAATAAACAACTGTAATATTTTTTATAATCCTGGCGGACAAATCTACCCATGAGTCATATCCAAACTTGAGATGGTTGTTATTGTATATCACCCAAAATGTCTGTGACGTACAATAACTATTTGATACATATGTCGGGATTGTGCAACCATTTATAGCAGCTACAAGTATTTTGGAAGTGAATGGGAAGTAACTGGAGGCGAGAAACCTTCGCTGTGTTATTCCTTCTTTTCTACAGTCCTCTCAGCTCAAGACTATTTTGTTTTCAAAATAAAAATACCTGTTCTCAGATGTGAATAAATTAGTAGACTTGCAGATGTTGCTGCGTCAAAAGTAGCATGAAAAGAATAAGAGAAGGGAGGAGCAATTTTATTGGTTGAGAAAAGGGCATAAAGCTCAAAATGAAGATCAGAAAATAAAAATCCAAAGAAATGATTTAAGATTAAAAGTCTACTGAAATGAAATGAAATGTCGTGTGGCTAGGGCCTCCCGTCGGGTAGGCCGTTCGCCAGGTGCAAGTCTTTCGATTTGACGCCACTTCGGCGACCTGCGCGTCGATGGGGATGAAATGATGATGATTAGGACAACACAACACCCAGTCTCTGAGCCTAGAAAATCTCCGACCCAGACGGAAATCGAACCCGGGACCTTAGGATTGACGTCACGCTGACCACTTTTTTCTGCTTTTTTTTGTACTTTTAATTCATTTTATTTTTATACAAATGGATAAAAGGAAGGCCGTTCCTCTTCGGCTACATAAACAGAATTATAGGAAGTCGTCCCGTTACGACAAAGGATGCTCCATACTATAGCCCGCTGCGAATTTTTCGATGACTGTTTTCTCGTTGCTGTATTGTTTCCGTTGTTTTGTTCAATCTCATAAAAAAAGGAACTGGGAAGAGGTGCTATGGTTATCTTCTCATGACATCGATAATCCAGCTGCGAGGCGGATTATGGAATGCGCTCCAAAGGAAATTAGTAAAATATTGTCTATATTTAGGGTTCTTGACGATCGCACAATGTCGTTCGTTGAGGTAATACCAAAAATCGGGTACTGTCTTTTCGCTATTACCGAAGAGGTAGTGAACAGCGTGGCCGCTGATCCACGTCACAGAGTTCGTTTTTGCTCTTGGGAAATAAATCTTATCGGGGAAAAGAAGTGATCGGGTAGTTATCCTGTCGGGAGTCGTGCGTGTGAGAAAAGCCAATATCTGACGCACCAAATACCATACGTCCTATGCCGACCCGCATTCGAAACGATGTTCATCCGTGTCAATCACTTGGCATGTGGTACACAAGGGGGATATGATGTAGGCGGGACTGGCACAACTGTTTCCCATTAACAGTTACGTACCATGCAGATTGCACCTCAGTATCAAGGGTGGTGGCATTCACTGCCTGCCACACAGCGCGCCTCTTTGTATTGGTGTGTTTGCTTTCAATCACATTCGGAGTCATGTTCATTTGCATGGCAGCAGATATCGCCCTCGTCATCATCAAGCGTGTGGGTAGTAGCGCAGTGCGGATGTAGCTTAATTCAAGGAAGAATTGGCTGATGTAGAAGAAAGGTGCAGGGATGTCCGATATCATCACAGGGGGTGCGAGTGGGATTGGTCGTAAAGCTTCCAGTAAGAGACTTGTGACGCACGTCAGACTTCGTCGCCACAGTTGCAGCTGACAGCTGACGAACAGGGCCTTCGCTCTGTTCTGAACATGACAAAGGCCTAAACCCCCTCTGCTCCTCGGGAGGGTTAGGGATTCGTAACGAATCTTAAATAACATGCCCGTATTAACAAAGGATCCCAAAACCGCCAACATGCGGTGAGCCAGGGTAGGTGGTATGGGGAGTATCTGTGCAAAATGGGGGATACGTGACGCCAAATAGACGTTAGCATATCGTGTCAGTTGCAGGAGGTCTAGATGTCGCAGACGGTGGTCACTTATTCCTGCTCTCATCTGATTCAATAAACGTCTGTAGTTAAGGACTGTTGAACGCTTCATGTCAGATGTGAAATCAATGCCAAGACAGCGGATTGTATCACTGATTCGTAGCGGTGGACTAGCGGTTCTAGGCGCGCAGTTCGGAACCGCGTGACTGCTACGGTCGCAGGTTCGAATCCTGCCTCGGGCATGGATGTGTGTGATGTCCTTAGGTTAGTTAGGTTTAAGTAGTTCTAAGTTCTATGGGACTGACGAAGAGAGTAGTTAAGTCCAATATTGCTCAGAGCCATTTGAACCATTTTTTTTTTTTTTTTTTTTTTTGTGGAGATTGAGATGGCTCCCCGACGCCGCGCCGTAGGTCGCCACCCACGCCAGTGCTGCACGGACATAGTCATTATTGCGAAGAAGGAGTACCAGATCATCCGCATAGGCAGTGCAGCAAAAAGTGTGTCCACCAAGGGACATCCCAGTCAGGCGTTGTCGGAGGCCGCAGAGGAGTGGTTCCAAGACGAGGGCGTACAATATCGCCGAAAGAGGGCAGCCTTGTCGCACCGATCGCTGGATCTGTATCGGCGGCGTAAGACGGCCATTATATAAAACCTTGGACGTCGCGTCGCGTAGGAGACGCATCAGTACATTAACTATGACTTCCGGATACCCCATGTGTCGCAGTACCTCCATCAAAAATGTGTGGTCGACTCTGTCAAAGGCCTGGTTAAAGTCGAGTGAGGCCAAAACTCCTGGCAAAAAAATGGCTCTGAGCACTATGCGACTTAACATCTGTGGTCATCAGTCGCCTAGAACTTAGAACTAATTAAACCTAACTAACCTAAGGACATTACACACATCCATGCCCGAGGCAGGATTCGAACCTGCGACCGTAGCAGTCGCGCGGTTCCGGACTGAGCGCCTAGAACCGCGAGACCACCGCGGCCGGCAAAACTCCTGGCAGTTGGCGAGCTTTGGCTAGCGCGATCATATCTCTATATCGGCACAATGCAGTGCGAATATTATGGTCACCACCTAACGATGCCTGGTCCTGCGACACAACACATCGTACTGATCGCTTTAGGCGTGCCGCCAGAAGCCGGGTGAAAATCTTCAAGTCACTGTTGAGTAAGGTCAAGGGCCGATAGTCACTGATCCTGGATCCGCCTCGTGGTTTGTGTATGGGCACAATCAGTCCTTCTAGGAAGGCCCCAGGTATCTGCGTCGTGGGAGACATAAGATCGCGGCAAATATCAGTCCACGCTGGTGCCAGCAATTTTTGATACGTCCGGTAAAATTCCAGATGAAGGCCATCAGGTCCCGGGGACTTATGAGCAGCCGCAGCCTGTATTGCTTCAGTGATTTCCTCTTCCGTTACATCTGCAGTCAAATCGGCCGCAACTGTCGGAGAGATTGAGCCATAAGTGAGTTGAGAGACTTCGGCGATCACCTCTGGGGGATGTCGACGTTCCGAGGACAGCCTAGTGTAGTGAGCATGAAGGGCGTTTCCTATGTCGCGCTGGGTATCAAGGCGTTGTCCGTCTTCCGTCGTGATAGCTTGGATCAGTGTCCTGCGTCGGCGCCGTCGTTCTGCAATGACGTGGTACATAGACGGTTCCTCCTGTGCCACTCTGTCTTGAGTGCGCGCTCTGACGATTGCACCCTCAAGGTGGCAACGTGTTAATCTGATGATCTGTGCCTTGGCACGGTTCACCGTCACCTGCCATGCAGGTGAGTACGGCAGTGTTGCACATTCCCTTAAGATGCTGTAGTAAAAGTCCATGGTATGTCTCTTCCATGCTGCAACATCTCGGCCGTAGCCTATCAAGGTCTTCCGGAGGGCTGGTTTGGCACAGAGTAACCACCATGACAGTCCAGACCGGTAGGTGCCACGCCGGCGGCTACAAGAGTCCCACGTGTTCTCTATAAGGCGGCGGCATTCCTGAGAAGCTAGGTGGGCGACGTTCAACTTCCAAGGACCACGGCTGTGCCATATCTTCTGGCGGCCGGGTGTAATAGCGCAGATGTATGCCTCGTGGTCAGAAAAAGCTGCGGGCCAAACTTCGGCAGCTCTTGTCCCCACAGCTATGGAGAGCGAGATGTAAATCCGGTAGATGCGGCTGGAGGAATGGCTGGTATAGTGAGTAAATCCGGGCCGATCGCCACAAACATATTCCCACGAGTCCACCGATTTAAGATTATTTATAATTGTCGCACGTTCTGCGCAGGGAGAATGATGTGGTAACTGATCCTTAGGTGCTGGCTACAGTTGAAGACCCCTCCCATTATCAAGGCATCCTGACGGCCCATAAAGAGGGGCGTGATTGTATGAGCGAAAAAGGTGGATCGTTCGCGACGCCGACCAGATCCTGACGGTGCATAGATGTTAATAAGTTTGACTTCTTGGATAGTAAGAGCCATGCCTCTGGCGTCAGGGAGATACTCGACGTCTTCTGCAGATGTACCTTCGCGGAGGAGGATCGCCACACTACTGCCATTGGCAGACGCATGTGAGACCCAAGTCTGGTAGCCATAGGATCCCTTGAAGTCGGCGACATACACCTCTTGAAGGAACGCAATGTCGATGTCTGCTGCTTTGAGTAGATCCTGTAGCATCGCTAGTTTATGTCGGGCACGTATATTGTTGATGCTAATCGTCGCTAGACGGTATGTTTGGTCAGCCAGGTCGGCAACTGGGTTGTGTAGGAGGCCAGGTGTGGGCTGCAGGGGCGGCCCCACAGAGGCTGACGATACAGCCGTAGTCACTGTTGTTGGCTGGTGCTGGGTACAGCCGAGGGAGCATCTCTGCCTTCGGCATCCTCCTTGTGCTGTCGCTCATCCTCGACATCATTCGCCCAAGAATCAGATGCAGCAATTAGTAACTGTTGATTAATGCTGTCAGTGGAGCGCTTGCTCGTATGTTCAGTAGCAGAAGTGATGTTGTCAGACCGAGGCTCAGAAATTGTATCCGCCGTAAAATCGTGATGGGAAGGTTGAGTTGTGGTGATAGAGTCCTGAGTGTCGTCCGACGCCGGATATTCGTCTGGGTCACACATCCGAAACAGGCAATCATCGGATGGCGTATGGCGCCGTTTCTTGCGTTTTCGAGGGGACCGTTGTTTTCGGACATACTGTTCTGTGTCAGAGTGCGGGCGACAATCATCTGATGCGGTCTACATTGGTAGGAAGGCAGAGGTCGGGACAATTTTAGTTTTTACTTCCATCTTCTCTTTAGGCTCGTCTTGGTGGCACAATTGATCACCGTCTTGAGGCAAGTCTGCCGAAGACGTCGTAGAGGGGGATATGCCGTCCACCACACTGTCATCGACCACTGACTGCAATATGGTGTTACGATCCTGGGCAGGAACAGCTGCTGCGGTTGCAGCCGCTGAATACGAGATGGGGAGTGAAGTAGGCGTCGCCGGGGATGGAACTTCACCGACCGGTGTCTGAGTCAGTCGGCGTTGAATGCAGGCCGATCGGACATGTCCTCCCTGGCCACAGCCGGCGCAAGTACGCGGTTGTCCGTCGTACATGACAATGGCTCTGCAGCCGCCAATTACAAGATAGGATGGCACATGCTTCGTCAGTTCAATCTTAATATGTCTCACTCCATTTAAGACGGGGTACGTCTCAAACGTTTGCTATTTTTCAGCCAAGTGGCTTAGCACGTTGCCGTACGGTTTGAAAGCTGTCATCACAACATCTGGCGGGACTTCGAATGGCAGCTCGAAGACCCTCAGAGTGCGAAGGCCTAATCCAGCGTGGTCGATCGTGACAGTTCCTATGTGACCATCAGAATGCTTAAATTTAAGTCCATGAGCGTGTCGGCACACAACATCATTGCACGCCTTTTCATTGATCATTTTTATGTAGACGACACTTTTTGTTATAGAAAGATGGATCCCAATGATGTCTTGAGGTGCAATATGAAGTTCTTCTCGGATGAAACGTTCAATGTCAAGTGCTCGAGGTCTTGCGTAGTCCGCTTGAAATGTGATCTTAATTGTGGGCTTGCGATACGAGTGCACCATGGCACTACCGACACACGGACGCGTGACACTCGCCGCAGCGGAAGGTAAACAGGAGACACTCGCGCGCGGTGCGCCAACAGGGGGACACGGGCACGACGACCTTGCCCCACCGCTGCTAACAGCGAACTGACCACTCAGCTACCGGGGGCGGACAAAAGTCTATTAATCTATATACATTTGTTTATTTTATGTTCATTTAATTAACTAGCAAAAACAGAAGGGAATTACCAGAGGCAAAATATTTGAGCGTCAATTCTAGCTGGTTCATTGACGGAACAGAGTTATTCGTGAAAGAAAGAAAATAATATGAGACAATTTGTGTGAAAATTCAAGAAAATTTTTTAAACATAACTTTTCAGCCGCTTCTTGCTCTGATGTATTTATACAGATTCAATAACTTAAGATTGCTGTTAAGTGAATGACAAGTACCTTTGTTCTTATAATGCACGGATAACAATTGCTTTGTAATAAATAGGGATATGGTTGTGTGGATAATACTAATAACTGAAAACACAACAGCTATAGCCTATAGCTCATGTTTAAAAAAAACTGACATTCTTAATAATTTTACTCTGTTACACTTAACCTGAGTAAGCACAAGTAATTTACATGTTTATGGGAATAATGCTAGGTAGTGGACAGTACTGTTGTTCTGAAGCATTCACTAAAGTATGGAAAGTAGTTGCCCCTGTAGGAGATGAGAGTGAACAATATTTTCTGCTACAAATGTGGTTGAATGAACGCGGGACATTAATGAGCTATCAAATTTTTTGTTACATTAAACAATCATAATAATCCATCAATTTCAGAGAAAATCACTGAAGTACAGTATTACATATTTCATTTTAAGTTACCATGAACTATTACAGTTCGATATAATGTAAGTTGGTATGTCGCTGTCATTCTTCAACTTTCAAACTAACCTACACTGCCACTTATAAGGAGGATAACATCTTAACACGGACCCTGAACCACTGTGCAAATCGGCACTTTTCGTATTAAGAAGTGAAAAACACCCTGTGACTGACAGTGGACTTAACTTGAGACTCATAGATCTGTAGTCTGGCACTTAATCACTGAGCCATAAAGCCCCAGAATACATTTTAAAAGACACATTTTGCGTTACACAACGAAAACATTTTGGCAACAGGGATCGGAAATCGCCAAGGATAGTTTTCAGCACGTATCCGCAGTTTCAAAGCTACAAGCACCAGCCGCACAGTTACAGTGACATAAAATACATCCAGGGATAGGTTTACTGGACATTGGCGAACCCACGAGGAGACCACAGTTGTTATACATTTTGTGACTTACGGAAAAGAATATTATCTGGACACTTCTGTTGAAGAGAAGCTGTACGAGGGTTCCTTCTTATGCAATAGGAAAGGCTGTTACTTCTTCAAGAGCGATTAGGAGATTGCCTTCAACTCACCCGTGCGAACGGTTCTAGAATACTGCTCGTGTGTGGAATCTGTTCCAGATAGGACCGACGGTGGATTTGCACGTTTAATCCGTGGGAGAGTATCACAGAGACACTGAAGGAGCTGAACTGGAATACTCCTGAAGATAAGCATAAACTATCCTCAGAAAGTCTATTAAAAAGTTTCAAGAAATGGCTTTTAATGATTAAGCTAGGAATACAGTACAACCCTCTACATATCGTTTGCATAGGGATCGTGAGGATAAGATTAGAATAATTACTGCACGCCCAAAGGCATTCAATCAATCATCGTCCCCTGCCCCATACGTGAATGGAGCTGGAGGAAACCCTAATGACTGGTACAATGGAACTTACGCTATTTGATCAAAGGTATCCTGACACCAACAAAATATACGTTTTTCATATTAAGTGAATTGTGTGGCCACCTACTGCCAGGTACTCCATATCAGCGACCTCAGTTAATTAGACATCACGAGAGAGCAGAATCGGGCGCTCCAAGGAACTCACGGACTTCGAACGTGGTCAGGTGGTAAGGTGTCACTTGTATCATATGTCTGTACGCGAGATTTCCACACTCCTAAACATTCCTAGGTCCACTACCTCCAATATGATAGCGAAGTGAAAACATGGAGGGACACTTACATCACAAAAACGTATAGGCCGACCTTGTCTGTTGACTAACAGTTAGAGAACCAACTAGTGAGGGTAACGTCTTAGATCTCCTGGCAACAAACAGACCTGAACTTATCGAATCAGTTAAAGTAGGGAAAGGTATCAGTGATCATGAGGCCGTGACAGCATCTACGACGACGGGTCCTGCAAGGAATGATAAGAAAGGTAGGAAGATATATTTGCTCAGGATGGGTGACAGGATACAAATTCCTGAATACCTCAGTAGTCAGTATCAAATATTTGGTGATGAGGACAAAGATGTGGAGAACAAATGGAAAATATTTAAATGCATCGTTCAATATTCCGTAGACAAGTTTGCTCCGAGTAAGGTTTTAAAAGATGGGAAAGATTCGCCATGGTTTAATATCCGTGTTAGAAAAGCGCTACGTGAACAAAGATCACTTCATCTCAGATTCACGAGAAGTAAAAACCTAGCTGGCAAACAAAAGTTGAACGAAGGGAAATTGAGCGTAAGGAGAGCAATGAGAGAAGCGTTCAATGATTTCGAAAGTAAGACGTTGTCAACTGGCTTGAGTAAACACCCTAAGAAATTTTGGTCAAATGTAAAATCAGTAAGCGGGTCAAGATCATCTGTTCAGTCTGTCAACGACGACACCGGTACCGAAACGGAAGATAAGAAAGAGAAGGCCGAAATACTAAATTCGGTCTCCCGAAGTTGTTTCACCACGGAAGATCGTAAAACTGTCTCTCCTTTCAATCGTCGTGCGAACGTCGAAATGGCACATACTGAGATAACCGATCGCGAAATTGGAAAGCAGTTTCAATCGCTTAGTAGTGGAAAGGCTTCAGGACCAAATGAGATACCTATAAGACTCTATAGAGGTTAATCGAAAGAGCTTGCTCCCCTTTTAGCAGTAATTTATTGTAGATTGCTTGAGCAACGAAGGGCACCTAATGACTGGAAAAAAGTGCTGGCCATTCCCATTTTTAAGAAAAACAGTAAGACAGATCCATACAATTATATACCTATATTGTTGATGTCAAGATGTTGTAGAATTATAGAAAATGTTTTATGCTCAAGAATTATGGCGTTATTGGAAAATGAACAGCTCCTCTGTAAAAATCAACATGGATTCCGCAAACAGAGATCCTGCGAAACTCAGCTCGCACTGTTCCTCCATGAGATCCACAGTGCAGTGGACAACGGCGCTCAGATTGATGCCGTGTTCCTTGATTTCAGTAAAGCATTTGATACCGTTCCGAATTGCTGTTTAATGAAAAAATACGAGCTTACGGAGTATCGGAGCAGATCTACAACTGGATTCAAGACTTTCTTGCAGACAGAACTCAACACGTCACTCTTAACGGAACTAAGTCGACAGATGTAAAGGTAATATCCGGAGTACCACAGGGAAGTCCGATAGGACCGTTGCTCTTCACAATATACATAAATGATCTGGTAGAAAGTGTCTGATGCTCTGTACGGCTATTCGCAGATGATGCAGTTGTTTATACCAAAGTACCAACGCAAGGAGGTAGTAAGAATCAGAAGAACGATCTGCAGACAACTGATGAATGATGCAGACTCTGTCAGTTGACACTGAACATAAATAAATGTAATATATTGCGCATACATGGGTAAAGAAATCCACAACTGTACAGCTACGCAATTGATGACAAACAGCTGGAGACAGCATCTGCCGTAAAATATCTAGGCGTAACTGTCCAGAGTGACCTAAGTGGAACGACCATATAAGACAGATAACGGGAAATGCAGACACAAGACTCACATTCATCGGAAGAATCTTAAGGAAATGTCACTCACCCACGAAGGAAGTGGCTTATAAGACCCTTGTTTGCTGTTCGACCTGTAGTTGAGTATTGTTCATCTGTCTGGTATCCCTATCAGGTAGGACTGATAGAGGAGATGGAGAAGATCCAACGAAGAGGGGCGTGTTTCGTCGTGGGTTCGTTTAGCTGGTGAAAGAGCGTTACGGAGAGATTTACTACTGAAATTTCTGGACAGCACTTTCAGGAGGAGTCAGACAACATATTACTTCCACCCACATACATCTCGCGTATTGACCACTTGGAGAAAATTCGAGAAATTAGAGCCAATACAGAGGCTTACCGACAGCCATTCACCCACGTACTATTCGGAGTGGAACAGTGTTGGAGGGATCAGATAGCGGTACCGAAAGTACCCTCCGCCACACACCATTAGATGGCTTGCGGAGTATGACGTAGATGTAAATGATCTAACAGAGACCGCCGACAGTTGAAGAGAGTCGTAATACGCAACAGGCAGACATCTATAAGGATTATAACAAAGAAATTCCAAAATGCATCAGAATCCACTGGAAATACTATGAGAGTTAGGCAGGAGCTGAGAAAAATTTTATTTCATGGTCGAGTGGCTACTCATAAACCACACTTCACGCCGATAAATGCCAAACGACACCTCGCGTGGTGTAAGGAGAGTAAACATTCGACGCTTGAACGGAGCAAAAACGTTGTATGGAGTGACGAAACACGGCTTACAATGTGGCATTCCGATGGCAGGGTGTATGTATGGCGAATCGCGGTGAACGTCAACAGAGTGTGTAGTGCCGACAATAAAATTCGGAGGCGGTGGTGTTATGGTGTGGTTGTGTTTTTCATGGACGGGGTTTGCACCCATTGTTATTTTGCCGGGCACTATCACTGCACAGGCCTACATTGATGATTTAAGCACCTTATTGCTTGCCCTGTTGACGAGCAATTTCAACACGATTGAGCACCTGTTCATAATGCACGACCTGTGTCGGAGTGGTTACACGACAATAACATCCCTGTAATAGGACTGGCCTGCACAGGATCCTGATCTGAACCTACAAAACACCTTTGAGATCTTTTTGAATGCCGGCTTCGTGCCAGGCCTCACCTACTGACATCGATACGGCTCCTCAGTGCAGCACTCAGTAAAGAATGGGCTGCAATTCCCCAAGCAACCTTCCAGAACATGGTTGAATGTTTTGCTTGAGAGAGTGGAAGCTGTCATCAAGCTTACCGATGGAGTGGGCCAGGTGTCCGGATACTATTGATCACATAGTGTACCCTCTGCCATGTACCTCACTGTGATTTGTAGAATTTAGATGTAGATGTAGATATAGAGGTAGATGTAGATGTCCCCTGTCTTGTGACAAAATAAGTGTACTCACATTACAAATTTGGGAATGAAGTGGAATTTTATTTTTCTTGGAATGATTTCTAACATCCTGTACTCTTCAGTGCTGTGCGCTAGCCGACTTCTGTTTGACCATGGGCAGCACATTAAAAATATGAATAATGCTGAAACTTCCTGGCAGATTAAAACTGCGTGTTGGACAGATACTTGAAGTCGGGACCTTTGGCTTTCGCCGGCGAATGCTCCAGATTTCGAGTCTCTTTCCGGCACACAGTTTTAATCTACCAGGAAGTTTCGTATCAGTGCACACTCCACTGCAGTGTGAATATTTCAGTCATGAATAAAACTGCCTTCTTACTTCTCGCTGCTAGCGCATCAAATCATATATTTTACGTTTAGTAATTGTTTTTGCTAAAGCTAAGCACTCGTTTTTAATTATTCAACTATTTAAATAAACTGCTCATCGTGCACCGGTCTTGTCACTGATTCTTAATTACTGTAACCCACAAGTTATGTCTGGTTTCCTATGATTGTTTTAGAAAAGACTTTTTTTTATAAGTTTCAACGTCACCTTTCGGCGGGAGACTACACCAAGAAAGTCGAGTCACCACTAAGTATTGATGAGGGCCATTCAAATGGTTCAAATGGCTCTGAGCACTATGGGACTTAATACCTGTGGTCATCAGTCCCCTAGAACTTAGAACTACTTAAACCTAACTAACCTAAGGACATCATACACATCCATGCCCGAGGCAGGATTCGAACCTGCGACCGTAGCAGTCACGCGGTTCCCGACTGAGCGCCTTAACCGCGAGACCACCGCGGCCGGCCAGGGCCATTCAAGACACTAATTATCTTTGGATTCGTGGACATGATGATACGTGACGCATAAATGAGTCTGACTGAATGTTACGTGAGTTACAGAACTCGACATACAGCTAAACCAAACACCGCAGCAAAGTTAAAAATTTGGCTTGCGGGAAGTAACGTTATATGTCTCATGTTCCTTAAATCATTATAAGAAAAACGAAATTCCATTTAAAGTGTGTAGCATGCGAGTACATTTGTTTTGTCATAAGGTAGAGGACAACTACATTTACATCCACATCTATATCTACAAATTTGATAATGTTATTCATTAAGTACATAAGTATTTTTAAATGATTTCAGTTTAACTCCTCCGCTTCATAATGTTCATTATTAAAATGATGCCGTTGATTGATAGTTATGCACCTTAGTAGGGCGAAGGAATTTTTGTGCTCAGGGATACCTCCACTGGAAGGTAGTTGGTAGTTATAACACGTGCCATGTTATGGCAACCTGAGAGTTCTGCACAGTTCCCTCAGATCTCGCTTATAAAAATTACAGGGTGCTTCAAAAAGGACTTAGAAACTTAAAAATTCATATAAATGTATTCAAACATGATACAGACCTGGATTTAGCGTTATTTTGTAGGGAAACACATCAAGATTTTTACCTTGAACGCCAGTCACTCACTACTCTTGATGAACTTCGGTATCGTGTTGAAGCTGCATGGGCAGCTGTACCTGCAATGCTACAGCGTGTTTGGGAAATAGTTGACCTCCGATTGGTTGTGAGCAGCACAACTAACGGAAGCCACATAAAACACTGAGAAAATCCCGGACTTCAGCAGGTAGTGGGGTGTTGCACCATCTTGCATGAAGTAAACATTTCGTTCTTGGTCATCCTCATCGATCTGTGGCATCAAAAATTGTTGTAACATATCCAGGTACACTATCCCATTCATGGGTCTCTCACAAAAAAAAGGTCGTACACTGACATTGCTCAATGCACAAATAACTTTCAGTTTAGAGCTATCACGATTACATTGCAATGTTTGGAGTGGATTTTCAACTGCCCCAAAATCCTACAGTTATGTGTGTTAACCTTTCCACTTAAGTGAAAAGTTGGCTCGTCAGGAAAGATGATTTTTTCGAAGAGATGTTCATCCTCATGTAATCGATTTAACATACCCAACAGAAATTCTTACGACCGATTTTATCAGTGTCTTTTATTACTTGTACGATCGTCAATCTGTAGGGTTTCAAATGCAAACGGTTTCTCAACACACGCCAAAGAATCGTGTGTGGGATTCGCAGTTCGCGAGTTGCACACCGGGTCGATTTCGTAGGGCTGTTTACAAAGCGTCTTACACGCTCAACGATGTAATCTGTTGTTCTTGGACGAGCTTATGTTTCCCATATCTTACCGAGCACTCTGTTTGTCCAAATGATTTATGCCACTCATATGTTGCAGCCCTACTAGGATGATCTTTAGTGTACTTGGTACGGAAATTACGCTGTATTGGGGCCGACTTCGGTTTTTCAAACCAAAACACACAGCTAGCACGCTCGAGTACAGTGAAGGTAGCCATCTTTAACTCAATTGCCGCTAGCGCTCCTTACGGTGCGATTCGGCACTAGCGGACTACCCGAGACAAAACTTGATGTATTTCCCTACAAACTGACATACCAGCACCTCGTTAGATATTATGAATTAATTTATATGAATTTTCCAAGTTATAAGGTCCTTTTTGATCACCCTGCACTTATACTCAGAGAGTAATGTGGTGCATATTTCGGAAAGTTACATTTGAACTTACAAGACTATATATTCTCCGTGTATGAAAATAGGAATCCATGGCAAATTTTAACTTACGCATAGAAACAGGTTCCCTTAGTGCCAGGTATACGCCGCCGGTTCATGTTTCCAGCAGATGTCTCTCTGACGCAGCTCGATCGTTAGCTTTTCATCATACAATGTGCCTCGAGTACAGTGGTGGCAACACAATACAGCAGACGTTGAGCAGTCCTCTATTATTCAAACATTTGAATGACGTTAGCTGTATTTTGGCACTGAGGACATTTTAGTTGAATGTATCAGCCGGTAAATACGATATTGCAGTGCCTGTGTTTTAAAGAAGAAAGATGAAAGTTCCTTCACGCATGTATGTCCGAAGGGCATTGTATCGTTGTTTTTGACAATATTGACACTGCAATGATGACTTTGGGTGACTTTCGGCAGCATTTGAACCTAGTGTCCTCAGTGATCTGTTGGACGTATTCCGATCTGTGTTTTTCCCTACAGTTTTTACTCTCTACAGCTTTCTCTAGTACGTGGAAGTTATTCCCTGATGCCTTAACATAAGTGCTATTGTTCCGAAACAAGCGCTGTATTATTCAAGAAATACAGAGGCGAGCGATTGTGCCGGGACTTAACCCCGGTTCACTGCTACTAGCGCCACGTCACCATAACGCGTCAGTCCGTAGCACACGAGTATTGCACCATACTTTAAGAATGAAATCAAAAGTTAAAGTTGCTGTTCCAAACTTTGTCAGCATGTGCTTTAGTATACTAATGTTTAAACTGCCAATCTGAGATTGATCAGATGAATATCCTTCCCTAAATACATCGTTTTAAATAAAAAACAAATGGCGCTAAATAACAAAGCTATAAGGCCTATAATATGTCATAATGTGCAGATGTATGTCACAATTAACTGGTACAAGTTTCAACCTCTTCGGAGCAAAATTTTAGTCAGAATCCACGTTTATAAGAAAAATTGTAGGCGATAAATATGCCGTGATGCCTCAGATGACGTCGCAGCCTGACCGCAACTGAACTTATGTTTTCGGCACAAATAGGAAGCGAAAACGCGAGGACTGTATACCGTCCTGGATCGCTTAGATTTCGCAGACGTAACTGTTAGCGTGCCGCCCGTAATGTTAACAAATCCGCATGGCAAGTGGTGATATTTATTCTCCACTCTTGTGGCGAGCAATAATTTTGATTATCAGCAGTCGGAGCGAAATTCCATTTTATGGAAATTTACGGTAGAGGTCGCATCTGAACTCCTCATAGCGCTGTTTATGATAGAGACATTTATTATTAGTCTTATCGTCAGGAATATTAATATGTTGTAAGTGTGAAAATTTATTAAGGGGGGTAGGACGTCAAATGGGCTGACTTGGAGCAGAAGAGGCATCACAGGACATTTTGATTTCCACTGTCTATAGTTTCGCAAATATATTCATATAACTTACTCAGCGTGATCAGGTAGGATTCAGGATTCACACTAATAGCAGTGGAAGGTCGAAAACAGTAACAAAATAAATCTTTTTTACATTCGATATTTCATTTTTTTTTCACTTACTATTGGCTGCATTGTTAACATAGGTACACTTTTCTTCGTAAATACGAGAGATTTTTCGATGAATTTTGCACAGCATACAAACCATACTTACAGGTGGATGAAACTATAGAATTAATTAAATTTATGAAAAAATGAATGAGCTGCTACATTTCAAACTTCATGTTTAGGAAAAACTCAAATTTTATAGTTAATTATCTCCATTTTTACCAAAATTTTTAATAGATTTGGAAAAATCTGGAGTTTCATACACCTCCAAGTATACTTTGTATGCTACGCAAAATTCGTCGAGGAATGGCTCTTACTTCTGAAGAAAAGTGTACCTATAGCAACAAATGCAACCAACAGTAAGTGAAAAAATGATGAAATTTCGCATGTGAAAAAAATGATTTTGTTACGTTTTTTAACTTCCACTGCTGTGAGTGTGAATCCTGAATCCTTCCTGGTCATGCCGCCAGAGTTTTATGAATTTATTTGTAAAAGTATAGACAGTGGAAATTAAAATGTCCTGTGGTGTCTCTCCTACTCGAAGTCGGTCCGTTTGACGTCCTGCTTCCCTTAAATATATCCGCCAATTAGAACTCAAAATCTCCATTTGTAATCATAGTCCCTGACACCGCTGAGTAAATAATGAATAGAAACATTTTCAGTGGGCTGCACAAGAATGTGGATTTGTAGACTCGGAACTATGGGCAGTGTGCTCTTCAACGCCTTCTGCCTGGCTACAGAAGTAGCTTCCAGGCTCTTGTAAAAGACGGTGGAGAATATTCTAATATTTCCTACTAATTATTATTGTTATTATTACTATAGTTAACCTGCCCCCCCCCCCACACACACACACAGGCACACACTATCTGCAAGTCCATTCTTACTGTTAGTGTTTCCATGTATTATTCTCCTCACCGATTTTGCGGAGAAGCTCCTCATTTTCTTAACTTATCAGTCCACCTGATTTTAAACATCCTTCCACAGCAGCACATCTGAACCACTTCGATCCTCCTCTTTCCCATATTTCATAGCCGCATAAACATGAACGCAAGGAAAATCAGGTGAAATATGAAAAACATGAGTACCCGGAAACGAGAAACAGATGATGGCTGCCAAGCTTCATCACACGAGTCCGCCGGTTCGCCGATCAGGGGTGAGCGCAGACGGCGGGCCCCGGGAGCAGACTATTAGACGCGCCCCGCGGGGGCGGGGAACACTTAATTGAAGTGCCTTTGATCAGGGCTGAGCCGCGGCCCTTTACGGCCCTTGGAGACGCGGGCTCCTCATTACCGATTTAACTGCCGCCTCTGCTACCCCAGGGCTCTTTTTTTTATATCGCTCTTTCGTGGCGCCACGCTTTTTAGCTCTGCTCAAAATAACGTAAGTGCTGCCTTGTGATTGTCGTTCATTCGCTGCGAGGCCCTAGGGTTTACACGGACTCTGCATTGCCCTCTGAGGCAGCTTTCTTTTTGTTTTCCTTTTTCTTTTCTGGGCGCATAATTAACCGGACTTTAATGTCAAGAACAAAAAGTAACAGTAAATAAAATATAATTGCCACATTCAATGTCACGAGAAGACAGTCTCTCTAGAAAGTTCTTGTTTCAGTTTTGCCGTCTTTATTCTCCTGTTTCGATACTCCAGTCATCTGGACGTCTTCGAATCCGTCGGAATAGAAATCAGTGTGTTGTATCATTAATTAAATTGTATTAGAGATCAAGGCTGTGCCCATGAGCTCCACAGAGGTCAGGGTTCGGTGTCCGAGTCACAGTCTGACACTTGCTGCAGTCTGAGAGTATAATAAAATTTTTCTGAGAAATATTGACGTCTTCCCAAATCCAAAGACAACATGAATGAATAGATATGCAGCTTAAAATTTTTCTGTGTCAACTTTTCATTTCTTTTTTGTTTAGGCAACAAACAATGGAGCTTCAGCATCTGCTAGTGGTTTTTTTTCCCCCATCATGACTGTACATTAGGCAGAAGGTAGTTTCGTTCTTTGTTGTATATTTTGTGATAATTATAGCTTTAATGAAATGCAGCTGGTAATTACTACCGCTTTAAACATTTCCTTGTCGTGATTTGTTTTCTGAATACGTTCACAGCAAAAATTGTTTTAGAACTTGAGTCAAGTCAATAGTTTTAATACGGCGATGCCACTGATCAGCCACCGTTGTAGGCGTGTTAATGGCATAACGCAAGTACAGTGCTAGAACTTGCCTTTACCTCAGTTTTTTATCACGAAGTCCAATATCATTTTGAAGATTCTTGTTTCTGTAAAGCCTATACTGACAATGAAATTCTTAATTGTCCTCTCACAGTCACGGATCATCTCATTAAGACGAACCAACTACCACTAGTTAAGTCCATATTTCGCTCTCCCCATTACATTTACAATCTTTAGTCAATTCACAATAGGAACGGTAGAGTACAACACATAGTTTTAGTCTGTCGAGAAATTTCATAACAGCGTAAATGCCGTTACAGAGCGAAGATTTTTTTCATTTTTTAATGTCAAAGGCAGATCAAACCAAGACGTTTATTCCCTTAACTCCTCACAAATGAATCCAAGTACTGAAACACTGTTATCAACAAGCGATGTTACACGAAAGGGTGCCGGCCGGTGTGGCCGAGAGGTTCTATGCGCTACAGTCTGGAACCGCACCATCGCTACGGTCGCAGGTTCGAATCCTGCCTCGGGCATAGATGTGTGTGACGTATGTTCTAGGATACTGATGACCTCATATGTTAAGTTCCAAAGTGCTCAGAGCTATTTGAACCACGAAGGGGTAAGTATAGTCGCTGTGGCGTTATCTGTCGCAACTTTCATTCATACCGAATAGTTCATTCAGTACCGTTATATACAGTGTGTCTCAAAAAGCACCGTTAACCATAAGGGACACGCAGCAAAACAGTGCTTCGTGAACTTCGATTTTAAAAAGCATACCTTAAGAACTATGAGAACTTGTTTATGTTCTATATTATGAAGTACATCTCTTCTACTTAAAGCTGATTGATCTCCTTACTTTTAGAGGTAGTAACTCGGGCCGAAACAAGAAGAAAATGTGTAGTGAACATAGGATCTAAAATACATACCTTCTGAGGTATGAGCACTTGTGTAGTAGACGATTCTGTTTGAAACTAGCAAAGATGAAGAAGTGGACTCGCAAAGTATGCAGTTCAGACCACACTTTTATTGAACTTTTTTTTTCTCGGTTTGGTCCATAGTACCCCCTTTCAAATTATGGAAAGCAATGTCCTAGTAGTAGAAGTAATTTGTTTCACAGTATCGAAGAAGAACAAGTACCCATAGCTCTTAAGATATGCGACTTAGAGCCTGTCTTCCCTAAACATTTTTTTTCTTGTTTGGGGTAAGGCAACGAAAAGGCTGAATATCGCCGGCCAGGGTAAACATTTTTAATGGTTGACCAAGGATGTAACAGGGGGATAAATGGTAGTTGTACTTAGTTGTGTGACTGGACATTGCATTTTTTCACTCCATTTACTAGCAGTTTAAATAGTAGTAACTAATGCGTTTTTTGCGTCGCAGTATATCAATCTCATCGCGATTATGAGCAACGTGGGGTGTACGCTTGTATCTCGGGATGTACAACAGCGGCGCGTTTCATTTGTACTAAGCGTCAACTTCAGTTTGCAATTTCTCGGGACGATATTGACGTACTGCGATAAAACCAATGCCGTTTTTTGTAATTTTTCATATTATTATTTCCTAAGAATTAATACCGAGTTTCGATTTAAAGTTTGGGTTGAAATTTATATTTTATGTTTTAAAATGTATCACAGCATTTATTCTCATGAGCCTCTGCTTTACATTCATACCCATGAAAGTCGTTTTTCAATATCTGTTGTGTTCCAGAGATACTCATACTCACGCTGATACCTTTAAGTGGGTCATCCTGTATACATACACTATGTGATAAAAAGTATCCGGACACCCTCAAAAACATACGTTTCTTATATCTGGTGTATTGTGACATAACCTACTACCAGGTACTCCACATCAGCGGCCTCAGTAGTCATTATACGTCGTGAAACAGCATAATGGCGTGCTCCGCGGAACTCACGGTCTTCGAACTTGGTCAGGGGATAGGGTATCACTTGTGGCTTAAGTCTTTACGCGAGATTTCCACACTACTGAAAATCCCTAGGTTCACTGTTTCCGATGTGATAGTGAAGTGGAAACGTGAGGGGACTCGTACAGCACATAAGTGTACAGGCCGACCTAATCTGTTGGCTGCCAGAGGCCGTCGACAGTTCAAGAGGGCCGTAATGTGTAATAGGCAGATATCTATACAGAACATCACAAAGAAATTCCAAACTGCATCAGGATCCACTGCAAGTACTATGACAGGCGGGAGGCGAGAAAACTTGGATTTCATGGTCGAGCGGCTGCTCATAAGCCACACATCACGTCGGTAAATGCCAAACGACGCCTCACTTGGTGTAAGGAGAGTAAACTTTCGACTCTTTAACAGAGGAAAAACGTTGTGTGGAGTGATGAATCACGGTACACAATGTGGCTATTCGATGGTAGGGTGGGGGTTAGCGAATGCCCGGTGAACGTCATCTGCCAGCATGTGTAGTGCCAACAGTAAAATTCGGGAGCCATGTTGTTATGGTGTGCTCGTGTTTTGCATGGAGGGGGCTGGCACCCCTTGTTGTTTTGCGTGGCACTATCACAGCACAGGCCTACACATTCTTGCTTCCCGCTGTTGAAGAATAATTCGGGGATGGCAACTGCATCTTCCAACACGATCGAGCACCTGTTCATAATAGATGGCCTGTGGCGGAGTGGTTACACGACAGTAACATCCCTGTAATGGATTGGCCTGCACAGAGTCCTGACCTGAATCCTACAGAACACATTTGGAATGTTTTGGAACACCGACTTCGTGCCAGTTGTCACCGAGCGACATCGATACCTTTCTTCAGTGCAGCACTCCGTGAAGAATGGGCTGCCATTCCCCCAAGAAACAATCCAGCGCCTGATTGAACGTATGCCTGCGAGAGTGGAAGCTGTCATCAAGGCTAAGAGTGGGCCAACCCAATACTCAATTCTAGCATTACCGATGGCAGACGCCACGAACTTGTAAGTCAATTTTAACCAGGTGCCCGGATGCTTTTGATCACATAGTGTATCTGGCCGAGGCTCGCGTTGAACGGGAAATCTGGATTGGAGTACTCGTTTGGCCCAAATTTTCACCTGTAAGCATTGATTCATTTCAATGTCCAAATGCGAGTAACGTCATGGAAAACCTTTGAAAACGTTATTTTTAAATGGAAGAGCAGACTTTCTTTAACGGCAGTTGAGAATTGAGTACTACAATGATACTATGTTATTTCACGTCTGAAGAGAAATATATGCTTCTTAAACATTGTGCGCGCGAGACTCACAAAATGCATTTGTTCTACCTCTAGTACACTAGGTTTACAATGTCTCACTTTAATATGCTGCTATCCGCCAAGCAGAGGTTTTTGTAGTGTTGCCGTCTATTAATGAACAACTTGAACAAGTTATGTGACTTACGATGTTCTCCTTTTCTTAACTGCTTGCTTTGCGTAAGTGCAGCACAATAGACAGCGAGGCAGAGAGGTAAAATAAACCGATATCGAATCGACGCGCCGGATTTAGGATCGTGCACTGGCGCAACACTTAGCCTAATTGTGAATTTTAGGTGGTTTCTCACACTCGTTTACGCAAATGCTGAGCTACTTCCTAAATTCCACCTCGTTAGATACTATCTAGTAATGGTGAAAATACTATCATACACAGAACAAATTTTACATGACTCATACATAGGCGGTGCACAAGACCTCTGGTCCTTACGTTGCCTCACGACGTTGGCGTCAAGGAGAGCATCCAGATTCGCAGTTAAATAGTGAAAAATATACAGGTTGAATCACCTAAAACTTGCATCGCAAACCTAGCGAAATGGAAAGTGTTTCTGATGTGTGGTTTTCACAGCATGGATTGGTAGTCAGGGGCTGGTACAATTGGCCAATACACATATTGTAACACTAATTAGAATTTTTTTTTTTTTTTGCTCTGTGCAAAATCCATATTCACCTACTATGTATACATGGAAGAATCCTGGAGATACTAGAAGGTATCAGATAGATTATATAATGGTAAGACAAAGTTTAGGAACCAGGTTTTAAACTATAACACATTTTCAGAGGCAGATGTGCACTCTGACCACAATCTATTGGTTATAAACTGTAGGTTAAAACTGAAGAAACTGCAAAAAGGTGGAAATTTAAGGAGATGGGACCTGGATAAACTGAAAGAACCAGAGGTTGTACAGAGTTTCAGGGAGAGCATGAGGGAACAATTGACAGGAATGGGGGAAAGAAATACAGTAGCGGAAGAATGGGTAGCTCTAAAGGGATGAAGTAGTGAAGGAAGCAGAGAATCAACTAGGTAAAAAGACGAGGGCTTGTAGAAATCCTTGGGTAACAGAAGAAATATTGAATTTAATTGATAAAAGTAGAAAATATCAAAACGCAGTAAATGAAGTAGGCAAAAAGCAATACAAACATCTAAAAAATGTGATCGACAGGAAGCGCAAAACTGCTAAGCAGGGATGGCTAGAGGACAAATGTAAGGATGTAGAGGCTTATCTCACTAGGGGTAAGATAGATACTGCCTACAGAAAAATTAAAGAGACCTTTGGAGAAAAATAAGAGCCACTTGTATGATTATCAAGAGCTTAGATGGAAACTCAGTTCTAAGCAAAGAAGGGAAAGCAGAAAGGTGGAAGGAGTATATAGAGGGTCCATACAAGGCCGATGTACTTGAGGACAATATTATGGAAATGGAAGAGGATGTAGACGAAGATGAAATGGGAGCTACGATACTGCGTGAAGAGTTTGAGAGAGCACTGAAAGACCTGAGTCGAAACAAGGCCCCGGGAGTAGACAATATTCCATTGAAACTACTGACGGCCTTGGGATAGCCCGTCCTGACAAACCTCTACCATCTGGTGAGCAAGATGTATCAGACAGGCGAAATACCCCCAGACTTCAAGAAGAATATAATAATTCCAGTCACAAAAGAAAGTAGGTGTTGACAGATGTGAAAATTACCGAACTAAAATACTAACCCGAATTCTTCACAGACGAATGGAAAAACTGGTAGAAGCCGACCTCGGGGAAGATGAGTTTGGATTCCGTAGAAATATTAGAACACGTCAGGCAATATTGACCCTATGACTTATCTTAGAAAATAGATTAAGGAAAGATAAACCGTACGTATCTAGAATTGTAGACTTAGAGAAAGCTTTTGACAATGTGGACTGGAATGCTCTCTTTCAAATTCTAAAGGTGGCAGGAGTAAAATACAGGGAGCGAAAGGCTATTTACTATTTATACAGAAACCAGATGGCACTTATAAGAATCGAGTGGCATGAAAGGGAAGCAGTAGTTAGGAAGGGAGTGAGACAGGGCTGTAGCCTATCTCCGATGTTATTCAATCTGTATATTGAGCAAACAGTGAAGGAAACAAAGAAAAATTCGGAGTAGGTATTAAAATCCATGGAGAAGAAATAAAAACTTTGAGGTTCGCCGATGACATTGTAATCCTGTCAGAGACTTGGAAGAGCAGTTGAACGGGATGTACAGTGTCTTGAAAGGAGGATATAAGATGAACATCAACAAAAGCAAAACGAGGATAATGGAATGTAGTCGAATTAAGTCTGGTGATGCTGAGGGATTTAGATTAGGAAATGAGACACTTGAAGTAGTAAAGGAGTTTTGCTACTTGGGGAGGAAAATAACTGATGATGTTCGAAGTAGAGAGGATATAAAATGTAGACTGGCAATGGCAAGGATAGCGTTTCTGAAGAAGAGAAATTTGTTAACATCGAGAATAGATTTAAGTGTCATGAAGTCGTTTCTGAAAGTATTTGTTTGGAGTGTAGCCATGTATGGAAGTGAAACATGGACGATAAATAGTTTGAACAAGAAGAGAATAGAAGATTCCGAAATGTGTTGCTACAGAAGAATGCTGCAAATCAGACGGGTAGATCACATAACTAATGAGGAGGTATTGAATAGAATTGGGGACAAGAGGAGTTTGTGGCACAACTTGACAAGAAGAAGGGAGCGTTTGGTAGGACATGTTCTGAGGCATCAAGGGATCACAAATTTAGCATTGGAGGGCAGTGTGGAGGGTAAAAATCGTAGAGGGAGACCAAGAGATGAATACGCTAAGCAGATTCAGAAGGATATAGATTGCAGTAAGTACTGGGAGATCAAGAAACTTGCACAGCATAGAGTAGCATGGAGAGCTGCATCAAACCAGTCTCAGGACAGAAGACCACAACAACAACTTTTTTTTGCAAAACATACACTTATTTAAATAGAATACGGCTATTAATATTAACAGACTCAAAGTAGGGTAAATTAGAATACAGTGGTATTTGTTACAGGAGTCTACTGCGAGTCATTTATGAGATATCGTATTTTGAAAAGTTTCCATGCCAACACGTGTTTGTGCGAGTCATCCTGCATAGTTGCTAGATAAGATGTTTTTACGTTTGATTATAGTGTTCTTGTGTGTTCCTTGAGTGTATTGTGACTTGCTATTCAGATAGTATGTGACAGTCCAGGTAGCAGGTAGCGAGTGGACGATGCGATTTACCAATGCAGAAAAAGCCGACATGACCATGGTGTATGGAGAGAATAGGTAGAAGACAGTTCGTTCTTGTACAATGGAGGCGGTAAGATATTCCAATAGACTTCAAGCACTTCGGCAATTATTTATGAATCTCATCAACCATTTACGTTGAAGTGGTAGTTGTGGGCTTTCTAAGATAAAAAGGAAATGAAATGATGGTGGAGTGATGGCCCTCAACTACGCACCCGCCGACTCAGAGATGAAATATTAAAAGTTTTGGCTGGTTTCATTGTCTAGGGGCTGGGATACGGAGTTGCCGCATTACAAGCAGTATACAATATTTATAGACACATGTATCGAATTGTCGAAGATTCCTATCACTCGGCAATTGCGATTTTAGTACGTAACATAGACGTTTATAAATGAAAGATTACAATTAAATAAATTCTGCAGGTACTATCTTAACGACTTTAAATGATGAGTGCGATAGTGGAAGTACTTTTTAGAATACGGAATATTTCTGCAAAAGACTTATTGGTGTCGATGGTCCAGCAATTAAATAAAATATAAATTTAATAATAGGTAAACATAGATTCCTACTTACATAATTAGTTATAAACGACAACATAACTCGTGAGATATTCACGTCCAAACGCACACTGCGTCTTCACTGTAGAAGGCACGGAAATCTCTCAAGTGTACAAGTCGGCACTCCGAAGTATTTCTATGTGTCGCAACGACATGCAAACCGCTCCACACTCTCCAAGTGTTCTCCGGGACCCGTCTGACTGCCGTACTTCCTCGCGCAGCGCTCTCCTTCCAGCACCTCCGGTGTCCTGTGCCGTACTCTGCCGAACTCCCTCTCCTCTCGCGGAACGAAGCTCTTCTCCCATTTACATCGTCTCCCCATTCACGAGCGCTGTGATTGGCTCCCGCCGTATCTTCAAGCCAACGTAGTCCACAAACATAATGAAACAAATTCGAAATACTGGATTTACATTTAAATAACTTGAAATTAAATAAATATTCCTACGGCTTGACCATAAACACGCTCTAACACACATTATTAAATATATAAACGAATTAAATACACATATATCAAAGGAACTGAACAGAAGTAAGCCAGTAGCCTAATGTCTCTGTGCTTTCTGAAACGCAGTAAATATTTAACCAATTTCGTCACGAATAGTATATATCGGATATAAACAAAAACATAGATGAATAAATATATTTATAAGTATGCTGCTACCGTTTGTTCGTGAAACTGTGGAGTACTTATGGCCTGACGCGATCGATAGTAATCGGCCACTTTGACCTCCAATAACTCGTGTGCTATCCATCCAATTACATGCCTGTAATTTATAACAATTTAGGCTTACACTAATAGCTTTCCAAAGACACATCGATCCATAAAAGCAGATGAAACATTTAGATTTTGGAAATTCTTTGTTGGGTGTTACTTGTATAATTTATAGTCAGATACTGTGAAACGTCCCCTTGGAAAAATTATACAAGATTGTCCTTAAACAGACACACAATATTTTTAGCGCAACGCAATCTGACTTTCAAAAATCCCTACAAAAGAGTGGCCCTGACTAACAGTAACCTATACGTTTCACATATCACTTACCTCACAAAAATCTTGTTACTCGAACTACTTCAATACAGCGAGCGCCACTATTGCCAACTAAATAAAAGATTCAAACTAGAGAAGGCACTAACTACTGATAGGTATAGTTAGCAAATGAAAGATTTTAATAGAGAACAAACAATGTATTTACCTTAATAGTCGTAATATATATATAGCAGTTCATGACATCCAGTCTTACAAATTTCAAAACTCCGCCATCTCTCTCCCCACGTCCACCACTGTTGGCGGCTCACCTCCAACTGCGCAACGCTACGCGCTGTTAACATCCAGCTGCCCAACACTACAATGGCGAGTATTACAACAATGCCAACCAGCCACTGACTGCACACAGCACAGCCAGTGATTTTTCATACAGATCGCTATGTGGCGTTACCAATAAAAAAACCTAAACAGCCAACTTACAACTGAACTTTAAACTAATAAAGATATTGGAAATATGATTACAAAATGAGAATCATCTTGTAAATAATGCTAATTTACGTGTTACTTTTTGAGGTACTGTGATTCATCTGGCTACTGTTAATTTCCATACGAACTGTGAAATGTCTGCGATTAAGGTTTCACAAAGTCCGCCATATTTGGCACTCCTGGCGTGTCTCCCTCATGGACACAGCATCACCATGGAAGTCCCAGCCACGCAGCTGTACCCTTCTTGCATCGGCCAACATCCGGCACGATATGGTCGGCCTGCCAAGCGGCCCATGCGGCCAGGCCAGCTCCGAATGCTTTCAGGGCGCCACAGTTCGCCCGTTATCCCGCATAGTGGAACAACAAGACAACGTAAAAAAGTGAAGAATGTGGCGCCAGAGGAGAGGGAAACTAATTTTCTTGTTGCTGTTGCAGTTGATATGTAAATTAGCATACGCCCATTCACACGAAGAAAGTCAGTGAGTCAGGGAAGTGTCCTATGCATTGTGCGTCGACATAGGTTCCATTCCTATCAGCTCTTTCTCCACCAAGAGCTGCAAGGAAACGATTTTTAGAAGGGTGTTACATGGGTATTAAGAGAAGAATCCTGAAACAAAAATTACTGACCCTCTAATTACTCTACTTTTAGTTTGTTAATGTCAATGGGTATTGTTCCATTATGTTTGGACAAAAGTACACATTCTGAGTTTTGTTACAATTTTTTTGTTGGGTAACCCGCCCTGACTAGCAATCCGTTCTGTAAAAGCGGCACATCAATAGCAATTTGCACTTCTGCAATGTCTGCGGTGTAATTCTTACGTGATTTACTCCGCATATCTTGACTGCCCATCTTAGTGGTTTGGTAGAAACGCAGACGTTTATTACAATAACCACAAAAAAATACTCTCAGGTTGAAACGATTGTCTTATAACTTTTTTTATTCCTTCAATGATTTCGAGTCTTCACGTCTCATCTTCACTTAATTCACATCTAATCGATGTTAAGCATTAATCTCTTAGATCACAACAGGCTTCAACGTAGAGCGTGCATTCCTGCAATACGGGTCACGAAATTGTTCATGGAATAGAAACCACGTAAAACGATCCTTACAGCTTGAGACTACTTTATTTATTGTAATTAAACATAAACAAATTAGACGAGTTATGAAAAAGCGGACACCGTACTTCGCTAGTTAGTTATTTACTTATTTCATTTGAACGACTATTTTATCGAAATGGCGTGGCACAAATCAGTTTATAGGATATGCATACATGACTGGTATTAACATTAATGAACACATTATTTTTTATTCTTCTCGTACAATTACATTTAAAAACAAGTTTTTTATTTTTTATTTTTTATGGGCTACCAATTTTTTAATGAGAACAGAAGGCCTTGTCCACGACAAATTATTTAAGGTTTGGTTTAAAATTTGTTTTATTACTTGTCAGGCATTTTATATTGTTGGGAAGATCATCAAACATTTTTGTTGCTCCATATTGAACTCCTTCCTGAACAGCTGACAGCTTTAACAATGGTTAGTAAAGCTCATTTTTTCCTCTAGTGTTATACGTATTTACATCACAGTTCTCCTTAACTTGTGATGGGTTATTTATGATGGATTCTGTTAGCGAATATATGTATTGTGATGGTGCAGTTAAAATGCCAGGCTTCTTGAATAGGTATCTCCCTGACATATGTGGGTGAACGCTTGTTATTCTTACTGCCTGATTTTATGCAATCAGCAACTTTCTTTTCAAAAGATGAATTAGCCCAGAAAACTATTCCATGCGGGATTATTGAGGGGATATATAAGTAATATATCAAGAGGTTGATTCGTTTGGTTCCAAACATAGAGGTTCTACTAAGAGCAAAAGTACCTGAACTTAATTGTTTGAAAAGCTTGATAATATTCTTCTTCCATTCACGTTTTCATCAGTATACAAAAACAAGAATTTGGAGCATTCTACCCTATTTACTGACAACTGCTGTTGTATACATCAGTTGTTTGTATGACTATTTGTTGTGAAGAACTGAATATAGTGTGTTTTATCAAAATTTTGAGAGAGCGCATATCCTGAAAACCACTTTACAATTCCCTGGAAAATATCATTTACCATATCTACTGTTTCTTTTTCGCTAATGGGGTATATTGTAACTTTAGTATCATTTGCAAAAGTATCATTTCTGCTTGTTGAATGTTAGGTGAAAAGTGTATCACGCATGAGGAATACGGTGGACATAAACCGTTTGTTAAGTACGATTCAAACCAGACGTCCGTAAAGCTGGCAGTTCCATAAAACTTTAGTTTTTCTAAGAGAGTAACATGATCTGAACAATGAAACGCCTTGCAAATATCACAAAATATTCCAACTGGCGATATTTTATTATTTAAGACTTGTATTAATTGATTAGTGAATGTATGAATGGCATTCTTAGTTAAGAAATCCTTCTGGATTCCCAACTGTAATATGATAAGTAAACTGTTACTACTCAAGTGTGACACTACTCTTGAGTACATTACTGTTGCGAATATTTTGGAGAAAGATATCAGAAAGAAAACTGGATGATACTTGTTTGAGTCTGTCAATTGCATATTTTAACCTGCAAGGAAAAATTCCCTGTGCCACTGATGCATTGCATACGTCACTAAGGACATTAAATATTAACTTGGAGAAAGTACTCTTTTTGAAATTCCATCAAACCTACATGAGCTTTCGTTTTTAACCTCAATGAAGCGTGTTTTGTGCAACTTCTTGTTGCTTAAAGTTTCGTGGATTAACATTTTTAATATATTCTGTAGCTTCTTCGACTAAACCGGGATAAACGGTAGGGGGAAGAAACTAAAACTATGCCTTCCATTTCTAGAATTCATCCACACATAACATTCTAAAATAGACCAACATCTAAGAACAAAACAAACTAAGACGATGGTAAGCTGCACACCTTTCTAGTAAAATTACACTCAAAGTGATGAACACGTTTTACGCTCATATTTTTGTCGCAGCAAGTAATGTTAACCCATTAATAATGCAGTACAATCTTCATATTAGCGGTAGATGGAAATGAGCACACACAAGACGCCAGAAGAACCGGGGAGGTCACTCAGAGCTAAAGTATCTTCATATGGAAAATATGCATGGAATTATTATTTACCTACGATACAACCTAGAAGTGTTTGATCGCACCTTATAGCCCCGATACTTGAAAGGTGCTCGCTCTAAATGGCCAAATTTCATCCTAAATAGAGAGAATACCAAACCTTTAAGGTTGAGATAATGCAAATCTTTGAGGGTAACAAACTGAGCACACTGATAAAAGGGTCTATTGGTCGGAAAGGACTATTTACTCTTTATTGTTATAAAAAATTACACCTTCCAGCTATAATTTGAGCTCACAGCACTTTTTCAGTACGAAAACCTCAGTTTCAAAGAATACATCACCCATAAGCACAAAAATTTGCCGCACTCTCTCAAACATCCATGTTTCCTTACGCACAGTGAGGCAAGTATGTGGGAACCGAGCAACCTGTTATTGCTACTCTGTCGACTGGGGTTTCGTACACTAAAGAGTACATGCAACCCAGAAACAAAAAGAGTCCAATGTGTACACGTCACAAGAAAATTTCACATCGATTTCCAGAATACCGCACCCAGCGCGTATGCAGACACCTCATCAGTTTACGAACATGTTTCTCACGCGCACTTTTCCCTCAACATTTCGTGCGGCCTAATTCACTCATTCCCAACCACTGACTCTTTACCTCAAAGCATCGAGTGTGACATTTTCTACAGTCTGCGTGATTTTGACCCTAAAGGTTTGAATCACCCTGAATTAAGTCATATTGCGGGAACGAGTAAATGCGACACCTTACGTAACTAAAAATGCTCGTTAAGACATTATTTGTATCCTTTTGCCCTCGTTATGTATTTCACACTAGCGTGAATCAGTGGGAATCCCAAATGGGAATATTTGAGCCGAGATTTTTCAGTTGCGGCATTCGCCTGAAGACCATGGGAGACCTCCAGAAAATATCGGGTGGACTGGTGGACTGGATCTCTTTTAATTTACTATCCCAGATAAAAACCATTTTTATGTGTATGTACGTATTCTACCAGATATCGAAGAGCCGGATTCAGTCAGCTGCTGGACTAACTGACGACTGCCCTATTTCCGTGGGAGTTTCTCAGGGATCTGCTCTCTCACCGCTCCTATTTATCACTGCCATGGATACCATCACAACAAACGTGCAGTAAACCTCGACCTGGGCGTTAGTGTATGCTGATGATGTGCCACTGGCCAGTGAAGATCTAAAACTTCAAGTCCAGGCCTGGAATGACCGCCTTACAGATGTAGGACTACGGCTCAATGTGTTGAAAACATATTACCTTTCCACAGATTTCAGTGCCTCTATAACCATGAGAATCAATGGTGTTGACCTCCCAACAGCAAGGACTTTTAAGTACCTGGACTCGACAATTGCTGCCGATGGAAATCTCTGTGCAGAAGTCTCTAATCGCCTTCGCAGCACGTGTCTCAAATGGCGTTCCGTTACTGAAGTATTATGCGACAAGAAAATTCCAAACAGGCTCAAATGAAAAGTATATAGATCGGTAATCCGTCCAATTGCACTGTATGGGGCTGAATGCTGGCCTTCAGCAAAGGAAGTAGAACAAAGACTTGCTGTTGTGCAGACGAAAATGCTTAAGTGGACATCGGGATTAACACTGCATGACCATGTCACAAGTAACGATGTTCGCAGGCTATACGGTGTTGCACCAATAGTAGACAAAATGAGAGAAAGCGTACGCTGGTATGGGATGTCCTTAAAGCAGACGAGACAACAGTGGTAAAGACTAGTTTCATCCTAAATGTAAATGGCCAGTAGGACAACCAAGGCAGCGATGGCTTGACACCCTGCATGAACACCTCAAGATATCAGGCCTTCACCCTGATAAGGCACAAGATAGCAAGAAGTGACAACAACGAGCCAAAACTACGGATCCTGCCAGCATCCTAGACAAACGCTAAGGAAGAAGAAGAAGAAGAAGAAGAAGATGTGTATGTACATAAATATAATACCTTATAAAAATGTAAATCACAAATAGTACATGTCCGGATGTCAACATAGCTTCGTACGTATACACAACATAGGAGGACATGTCAGTGATTAAAGCTGCAATTGTCTGTGACAGGTAGGCGGCCACGGGATTGCATTCGTGTGGTTCGTGTCTAGGCCTGCTAAGGTATGTACGTGCGGGCGGAGAGGGTAGTAGGTGAATAGCGTCAGATATTGTGTGATCACTTTGAAGGACAGGAGACAATGCTGTCTCACTTGAGAACGCGGCGTCAGCACCTGATGTAGTTTGAAGGTGGCCTCATTGTGGGTCTCCATAAGGAAGGTTGGAAGAATCGCTCAAGATCTAGTTTTGTGAGCCATTCTTATGAGACAGTGGCTCGATGCTGGACTGTTGGGAACTTAGTGTGGGCATTCATGACGTCAAGGTACTGGTCGACCACATCTTATCACCACAAGTGAGATCGCTATATTTTGCACTAAACCCATAGTAAGCCCTTCAACTCTGCGCCAGGTATCCGCGAAGAAGTAATGGACTAACTCCAACATTCTGCATCATCCTGTTCCATTGGTCGGAGACTGGTAACAGTCGGACTGGAGTATTACCGTCTTGTGTGTAGGCTGCCGTTGACACCACAACACAAACGGTTGCATTTGGAGTGATGCTGCGACTGGGAAGCATTTAATGCTGATGAGGGAACTCTGACGGTACAACGGTACGTTACGGACATGTTGCATCCAGATGTATTACCTGTCTTGAGACACTATCATGGTATCATTTTTCTACAGGACAACTCTCGACCATCCATGGCACGCGTCTCTATGAACGGCGAGCGTGATGTTGAGGGTCTCTCGTGCTCAGCAACATCACAGTATTTGTCCCTGATATAAGACGTATGGGACCAGCTCGGACGTCAACCGCCGCCCAGCGCCAATCTCCAGGATATCAAGGACCAGTCACAATAGTAGTTGCCTCAGTAAAGAATACAGCTGCTTATGACACTCTTTCTCATCCAATCCGTGGATGCATACAGACCTGAAGGGGTGTAACATCATAGTGATAACTGGGCTCATACTGCCAAGTTCTTTGAAAATGTGAATAGATTGCATAATCACCGAAACAGCATCATATAGCCTTTCACCCCGCGAAGTTCCATTTCGTTCCCTCCTACCCTTCTGGGTGTTTCACCATTTTTGTCGAGCAGTCTACATACTGTAACCTAAACCTATGTGAACTTGCTTTTTTGCATTCAATCTTTGGTTGCTTTCAACAATTTTTATCTTGCAGATTTGTTTCTTGACGATTTGTTTATGCCTCAAAGCGTACCTTGCCATCCGATCGCTTCTCTTAGTGAAGTTGTACCAGTAATTTGGTTTTTCTCCAAATTCTCTTCAGTAACTGCTCATTAGTTATTTGACCTACTTATCCAATTTTCAGCATTTCCTGTAGCACAACTTTTATAAAGTGTCTACCTTATCCCTTTCTTGTTTCACCTGTTTATCGTCCACGTTGCGTTCCCTACAATCCTACTCTCAACACAAACACATTCAGAAAATTCTCCCTATCACTTGAATTTATATTCAATGTTAACAAATTTACCTTTCTCATAAACGCTATTCTCGCAATTGCCAGTTTGCATTTTATATTGTCTCTACTTCAAGTATCATCAGTTATTTTGCTTCCCAAACAGCAAAATTCAATTTCTTATCCTAATTCTGTCACCGTCACCAAATTTAAGCTGAATACGTTACAGAACCCTCTTTTTTTGTATTTTGATATTCATGTCATAACCTCTTCTCAGTACATTAACCACTGTGATTAACTTATCTTCAAAGCCCCTGGACGTCGCTGACAGAACTACAACGTCATCGGCAAACCGCATTTTTTTTGTTTCTTCCCCTTCAACTGTAATTACTTTAGTAAACACAGTCCACGTGCCCTAGCGGGTCCATTGCTACCGCGTCATCCTCTGTGATTGGCGCCATTGGACGCGGTGTAGAGGGGGAGGGGGCTTTCCCGGCCGTTGTCGGTTTTCCTGACCTGGAGTCGCTACCAGTCGGTCAAATAGCTCTTCAACTGGCATAGTCGCGAACCAGTCCTCCCACCAAGGAAATACACCTGACGGTACCGGAAATCGAATCCGGGTCCTCCACATGGCAGGCAACAGCGCTGACCACTCAGCTGCGGAGGCGGACTCACATTTAATTCCTTTGCAGATTGTTCAAATGGTTCAAATGGCTCTGAGCACTATGGGACTTAACATCTATGGTCATCAGTCCCCGAGAACTTAGAACTACTTAAACCTAACTAACCTAAGGACAACACACAACACCCAGCCATCAAGAGGCAGAGGAAAACCCTGACTCCGCCGGGAATTGAACCCGGGAACCCGGGCGCGGGAAGCGAGAACGCTACCGCACGACCACGAGATGCGGGCTGCAGATTGTTCTTTCGTTTCCTTCACAGCTGGCTAAACTTGCAGATTGAATATAATCTGGGAGGAACTTTAATCCTGCCACATCCCCTACTTAACCACACCTTGCTTCTCAAGCTCTTCTACTCTTGCCACTGCAGTCTGCTTTCTGTACAAGTCATCGATGAATCCTCGATATTCTTTTTTTTACTCATTAGATGAGCAGTACCATAGCTGAAGTGACACTGTCTTCAGGAACATAGTCAGGTCTTCAAAATGGTTCAAATGGCTCTGAGTACTATGGAACTTAATATCTATGGTCATTAGTCCCCTAGAACTTAGAACTACTTAAACCTAACTAACCTAAGGACAACACACAACACCCAGCCATCAAGAGGCAGAGGAAAACCCTGACTCCGCCGGGAATTGAACCCGGGAACCCGGGCGCGGGAAGCGAGAACGCTACCGCACGACCACGAGATGCGGGCTGCAGATTGTTCTTTCGTTTCCTTCACAGCTGGCTAAACTTGCAGATTGAATATAATCTGGGAGGAACTTTAATCCTGTCACATCCGCTACTTAACCACACCTTGCTTCTCAAGCTCTTCTACTCTTGCCACTGCAGTCTGCTTTCTCTACAAGTCATCGATGATTCCTCGTTATTCTGTATTTTACTCATTAGATGAGCAGTACCATAGCTGAAGTGACACTGTCTTCAGGAACATAGTCAGGTCTTCAAAATGGTTCAAATGGCTCTGAGTACTATGGAACTTAACATCTATGGTCATTAGTCCCCTAGAACTTAGAACTACTTAAACCTAACTAACCTAAGGACATCACACAACACCCAGTCATCACGAGGCAGAGAAAATCCCTGACCCAGTATGGAATAGAACCCGTGAACACTGGTACGGGAAGTAAGAACGCTACCACACGACCACGAGCTGCGGACATAGTCAGGTCTCTACCGGAAGCAAGGCACAATAGGCTATTTTCCTATTTTAATAATATGACTCGGATTGTTGTCCCGCATTTACGTCCAACATTCTCAAAAATTTCTCTCATTTTGTGTAATTAAAGTTTAAAAATCATAAAGTAAAATGGTTTCTAATTCCTCTAACAAGGGAACCTCCCCAACGCACCCCCCTCAGATTTAGTTATAAGTTGGTACAGTGGATAGACCTTGAAAAACTGAACACAGATCAATCGAGAAAACAGGAAGAAGTTGTGTGGAATTATGAAAAAAATAAGCAAAATATACAAACTGAGTAGTCCATGCGCAAGATAGACAACATCAAGGAGTATACGAGCTCAAGAGCGCCGTGGTACCGTGCTTAGCGTTAGCAGCTGCTCAACAACAGGTCCCTGGTTCAAACCTTCCCTGAAGTTCAATATTTTATTTTCAGACAATTATTAACTGCCGTCATCACTTTTTGCGAGTGAGTATCACATCCACAAGAAAACTTAAATCGAGAAAGGTAGAAGAATCTTTTTACCCATTTGCCAAGTGTACAAGTTAGGTGGGTCGACAGTATATTCCTGTCATGTGAGGCACATGCCGTCACCAGTATCGTATGCAATATATCAGGCGTGTTTCCCTGTGGAGGTATCGGTTGACCTATGACCTTGCGATCAAATGTTTTCGGTTCCCATTGGAGAGGCACGTCCTTTGTCTACTAATAGGACGATTTTGCGGTGCGGTTGCAAAATACATACACTAAACTTATTACAGTGAACAGATACGTCAATAAACGAACGAACAGAATTTTGCGAAAATAAAGAAAGTAAACTTCTCACTCGAAAGAAGACTTGAACCAAGGACCTCTCGTCCGGCAGCTGCTCACGCTAACCACGGGACCACGGCGCTCTTGAAGCTACACTATCCTTAATGTTGCCTATCTTGCGCATGGACTACTCAGTTTGTATATTTTGCTTATTTTTTATAGTTCCACACAACTTCTTCCTGTTTTCTCGATTGATCTGTGTTCAGTTTTTCAAGGCCTATCCACTATGCCAACTTATAACTAAATCTGAGGGGGGTGCGATGAGGAGGTTCCCTTGTAAGCACTATGGGACTTAACATCTGTGGTCATCAGTCCCTTAGCCATAAAACTACTTAACCCTAACTAACCTAAGGACATCACACACATCCATGCCCGAGGCAGGATTCAAAACTGCGATCGTAGCAGTAGCGCGGTTCTAGACTGATGCGCTTAGAACCGAAGATTTGGTAACGTGATAGTAAACGCTCTGCTGTTGACCGAAGCTCTGGTGGCCTCACAGACAAGGAGTAAGAAGAGTGTCAGCTAAGGTTGCTAGGTTTTTTCCGTACTTTTTCTGCAAATAGTTTAGCTATTTAGTGAGGCAAAATGCATTTACCGTTTTTCAGTAACAATAGAAAGAAAGTTTGTGAATGCTGAAAGTAGAAACATTACGGAATTTGATGCCTTTATGCTCCACTTATTTAGAGCGGAGATATATGCAAGAACTGACATTCTTTCCCGTGCTCCTTGCAACATCATTAAACCCTCTCAAAACTAAGCTATTGTGGAATTTTTGCAAATTGATCCATATCTCATGTCTAGACTGTCGACAGTCATCCATGAAATACGATCCAAAGCACGCTGAAATTATTCTTCGCAAAACTTAATGCTGATTTCCGCTATACAAGATACTCAGCAGACGAACTATCGCAAGCACGTGGTCTCTGCGGCAATGAGTAACCAGTGCGACTGCAGAGAATAAGAATACTGCTTAGAATGCTAGAAGAATCAAAAATTATTAAAGGTTTGACGCAAAATATGAAAACAGCGTTAGCAAATCTCATTGTAGCAATTGTTTCGATGGCGGGACGTATGAGAAACGGACAACTGAGGATAAATTCACCAACTTTGCTTACAAACAATTAGGTTTTCTTTTCTAAAGCATTACTAGTAATGATGATATCACTATACTCCCACAGTACACCGAGGTGTTGAGACGATGAGGTTTTGTATGCGGAGAGACATAAAGATTGTGCAACATGCAGGTAACTTACACGCAAGAGCTATGCTGCTTGTGGAAGTAAACTAGCGTCAGTGTCTGAAGCAATCTTAACTGCATCCTACGTAAGATGATGAAACTTCAAAAGCTAAAGCAATGAGGATCCTAGCTGGGCAGTACGAAGATAAAAAGAAAACATTGTTGCTAATAAAGTAAAAAGCGTGTCGACGAATTAACTAGAAAATGACTTATGTGAACAGCTACTGTAAATATAAGCGCTTGTAAACGCCAAGGAAAACACAATATACTCTGTAAAGCTTTTTTTAAGTAAAGGTTTCTTATCGGTGCAGTGAAGTTTCGTAACTGTGATTTGGTTTTCATACGACAGCACTCTCGATTTGTTTAGTAAATAAGTTAAAACGTTATTGCAAGCCAGATTCGAAACAGGGACCTATAGGTAATATCTGCTAATGTTCGACAGTCCAGTGCTCTACCAACCGAGCTTCCAACAGCGTGAAAAGGAAAGGCTGTAACGATAATTTTTACGGAGAGTTTAATTTAGTCTATTGACGCTACCGTTCTTTGTGACACTGGAAAAGAGTATAGCGGAGGTAAATTAATGTTAACTTCAAAGTGCAAGACATTTTTAATTAATAAGCGAACTTGGGTATTGACGTGGTGACATTTTGTCGGTAAAAGGCTACCAATTTTTGCGCACCTTCTCTTTCTCTGAAACACTCAACAATAATTTTTCAAGAGTTTTTATGAATGTGTTTGTATATTGTGGTACTACACACCATTTGTAATCGATTTAAAAAAATCGCTGTGAATTAGCCTTGTGAGACTAGGAGCAGCGATCTACCCGATGACGTCACAGGCATCATATGGCTCGAATGGAACGTCTTAGTGAGATTTCTACTCGTAATTATTTGATTTTCATTTCCGTTTTTAAGAAAGAATACTGAAGTTCAAGAAGGAAAGAGGCATGTCTTGACTATGAAATGGCATAATTAACTATTTAAGACGATTCCCAGAAAACAATTACCCTATTGCTATTGCACACATCTCACTGAGATTTAATCGAAAAATACCGCGATGTAACCCTCTGAGCTTGGCATCCCAGGCGGCGCTAGGTGTCGCTTGGGCCTTAAAGCGTCCTTGGTTGGATACCGTGTCAATAGTATTCATTTGCCATTGTAGGATTGATTGTTGCGGTGCTAACAAATACAAGTCGATCTCCTCAGGCTCAGACGTCCTGTGACATGGTTGGTAGCGATAACGCTTGCCCACTGGTGTAGCAAAGCGTGCATAGAGCTACCAGTACAAATACTACATCAGGACCGGAGTCTCTTTCCGGACTTCCTTCCTTCAGAATAGCATTTAAGTCACTTTGTAGGGTACATCCCTTTATTCTTCCAGTTGCGCTTGACTTTACATTTCGTGCTACCCAGTGTCATGTAGTGATGTCAACTGCTACTACTGTGACGCAAATATCTCTTGTTGTTGCCAATGTATACAAGTGTCGACAAGGAATCCCTTTAGATATTTTTGACGAATGGCCCCTCACCTCAACCTTTCCTCATTTGTTAATGGCGCACTTACGTTGTTCATGAGGGAACGGCATGGAAGTGGAGCAGGGCCGTCTTAGTTCGCCAAATACTGGCTATCCATTAACCTCAGCTGGCATTTTTGCCTTTCTCCTCGTTGAAAGCGCATTTCACTCGAACAAAGAAGCTTTATCGTTTTATTTCTTTGTGTAAGGTTGAAAGCGCCCTAGCGAAATGACCATACTGTTTCCTGGCGTCTTATTGCGAATTCAGTGTACTTTTAAAGCGGGTACCACAGTGAGTCTAAGTAACTAATGCATGAGAGTGTGTGTCGTGCAAGCTATAATGAAATCTATCATGCGTTATCACAAGTTGCTTTTGAACAGACTCACTTAACTGGATTTCACATGACATTTCGACGAAAAGCACACTAGTAACAAAACACAAAATGCTTGCATTTGATAGGAAATTTTTTTTCGCTTTACTACACTGTACGAAATGTTATTAAGACCAAAGAGGTACAGATGAACCAGAAATTTTTCTTTAGGTGTAACGTTGACATAAATGTTCTTCGTGTCACATCTCTAAGACAAAATACAGGGTGTTTCAAAAATGACCGGTATATTTGAAACGGCAATACAAACTAAACGAGCAGCGATAGAAATACACCGTTTGTTGCAATATGCTTGGGACAACAGTACATTTTCAGGCAGATAAACTTTCGAAATTACCGTAGTTACAATTGTCAACAACAGATGGCACTGCGGTCTGGGAAACTCTATAGTACGATATTTTCCACATATCCACCATGCGTAGCAATAATATGGCGTAGTCTCTGAATGAAATTACCCTAAACCATTGACAACCTGTCTGGCGGAATGGCTTCACATGCACATGAGATGTACTGCTTCAGTTGTTCAATTGTTTCTGGATTCTGGCGGTACACCTGGTCTTTCAAGTGTCCCCACAGAAAGAAGTCACAGGGGTTCATGTCTGGCGAATAGGGAGGCCAATCCACGCCGCTTCCTTTATGTTTCGAATAGCCCAAAGCAATCACACGATCATCGAAATATTCATTCAGGAAATTAAAGACGTCGGCCGTGCGATGTGGCCGGGCACCATCTTGCATAAACCACGAGGTGTTCGCAGTGTCGTCAAAGGCAGTTTGTACCGCCACAAATTCACCAAGAATGTCCAGATAGCGTGATGCAGTAATCGTTTCGGATCTGAAAAATGTGCCAATGATTCCTTTGGAAGAAATGGCGGCCCAGACCAGTATTTTTTGAGGATGCAGGGACGATGGAACTGTAACATGGGGCTTTTCGGTTCCCCATATGCGCCAGTTCTGTTTATTGACGAAGCCGTCCAGGTAAAAATAAGCTTCGTCAGTAAACCAAATGCTGCCCACATGCATATCGCCGTCATCAATCCTGTGCACTATGTGTCTCATGCAGCAATGGTAGCGGCGCTGAGGCGATGCCGCGTTTGAATTTTGTATGGATAGAGGCGTAAACTCTGGCGCATGAGACGACACGTGGACGTTGGCGTCATTTAGGCCGCAGCTGCAACACGGCGAACGGAAACCCGAGGCCGCTGTTGGATCACCTGCTGCACTAGCTGCGCGTTGCCCTCTGTGGTTGCCGTACGCGGTCGCCCTACCTTTCCAGCACGTTCATCCGTCACGTTCCCAGTCCGTTGAAATTTTTCAAACAGATCCTTTATTGTATCGCTTTTCGGTCCTTTGGTTACATTAAACCTCCGTTGAAAACTTCGTCTTGTTGTAACAACACTGTGTTCTAGGCGGTGGAATTCCAACACCAGAAAAATCCCCTGTTCTAAGGAATAAACCATGTTGTCCACAGCACATTTGCACATTGTGAACAGCACACGCTTACAGCAGAAAGACGACGTACAGAATGGCGCACCCACAGACTGCGTTGTCTTCTATATCTTTCACATCACTTGCAGCGCCATCTGTTGTTGAAAATTGTAACTACTGTAATTTCGAAAGTTTGTCCGCCTGAAAATGTACTGTTGTCCCAAGCATATTGCAACAAACGGTGTATTTCTATTGCTGCTCGTTTAGTTTTTATTGCCATTTCAAATATACCGGTCATTTTTGAAACACCCTGTATATTGCATAATAACGCTGTTTTCTTGGGGAAGACACAGGCACGAAATATTAATGACAGGCAATTGTGAATGTGTATACGTACTGAATGGCAGTGACACGAACTGGTTAACTGACAGAGTGGGGGAGTAATTTTCTTAAATCTTCCCTGAACATGCGCTAAATTTAAAGGAAACAATTTGAGTTTAGAGCCCTGTCGACGTGGAGTGATTAGGATGGTTCATTCACTTAGACGAGCAAGAATGGTAAAAAAACATGTCATTATCTTCTAAAGAAACTCGTTAAGGAATTATAGGATAGCTAGAAAGGGATCAGATCTCTGCTCTTCTTGAATAACCGACACTGGTTCAACCATTGCACAAGTTTGCTCAGGAAAATATAATTACACGTCATGAACGCATTTAGTGGGTGTGCAATTTCAGCAATTTCAAACACGCTATTGTAATCCCACACACTCGAAAAAGCCTTCCCAAAACTACAGCAAATGTCTATCCTAAAAATCTATCAAGTACTCACAGTATGTTATTTACGTAGTGTATTATTGCATTCTGGTAAAATTACATAGGCGTATGCTCACGAAATTATATTACTGAACATTTGATGACTGAATTCATGACATTCGTATACGGACGTATGTGCTTTTTTTTAAAAAAAAAGTTAGTAACTTAAACTCTGAAGTTGTTATGTTCATTTTTGTCATTATTCATGAGCCTGAAGGCCCGTTTTTGAGGGAAACTTTCAGAGCTGCATGAATTCTAATGGAAGGACTAAGTTTTCATAATTTTAATTGATAGCAATATTTCGCATTAAATGCGTTTCCTAGGCTCGAATAGTGCTATTCCAGTTCTCTGTTCAGACTGAGGTAAGTGCCGTTGCTATGATAATGGATGCTCTTAGGCGGATGTGTTGGTGCCATGGCTAGTTGACGCGGCCAATGTTAAGCACATAATCCTCGATGCGGAGCTCAAGCTAATTCACCGTAGGATCACTAGTTAAGGTAAATGTTGACGCTGCTTCACATCGAGTAACAGTCCCCGGAGATACTCAAGCTGTGCAGTCTGCCCTGTCTACCCATTTAGTTCGGGCATTTTTTGAAAGGAAGATTAATAAATGATTTCGTGAGTAGCACGGAAAACTCTGAGTTTTGCTGACCCTTTTCTGTTACAGTTTCTGAAATAACTCCGTGAAAACCTGACGATAAGTACCAGCAGAACATCCTATTAAAGACATTCTGTTTGTTTATAAAGAAATAAATGCTTTACAATAAAGTTAAAGTTGCATGTGTAAGTTTCAAACAAATGAAGTGGTGTACACTACAGTAGCTGGAGTAACGAGAAATGTTAATAAGCTTCACATTACTATGGCGCCTTTTTCTTCCACGTATTCTAAACTGCAGACAGTCTACAAAGATGTTTCTGTAATCGATTTCTGAATGTATCGCTGTCCTTCACTATCTCAGTGGGGATATATGAGGTGAAACAGTTTGATGACCTATTACGTGAGACTATCAGAGGCGAGTGTATTGTTTTTTCAGCTGGAAACTTGAGGGTTAAATGGAGAAAAATGACTTCTAGTCTTCCTTGGGGATTCGGTCAGCGTGTTTCCGAATGCAGAGGTGCTACTATGATTGAGCTATGTTTTAAGTATGTACATTTGATGTGACTTTCTGTTTATCATTCTCAGGTCTCGTGTTGGAAATGTCTGCCGTGATTCTGGCTTGCATTACGCAGCTTGGCGCATTAATACAGGGTGACACAGAAAAATGGAAACATTTGCACTATCCAATAAAACTAGAAGTGACTTAGGAAATAAACTGTATTCATAGTAATTGAAAACTTACATCTTTGCCATTTACGAAACATTGATGGCATTTATCATTTTTTTTAAATTACGTCCTTTAGATGGCGTCCTCCTGTACGAATACATTCGTGAAATCTGCTGTTGAGATTCCTCATCGACCGCTGCAACATCTCAGCTGGGGTACTGTAAACTGAATCCTGAATTCTATGTTTTAACTCATCGAGGGTTGCTGGTCCAGTTGTGTAGACTTTGCTCTTGAGGTATACCCACAAGAAAGAAATCACAAACCGATAAATCTGGCGATCTAGGGGGCCAGAGAATGTTACCGAATCGTGAGATTACACTGTTGCCAAACAGTTCTAGCAGATATGCCAATGCCGGCCAGACTCTACAGTCTGGAACAGCGCAACCGCTACGGTAGCAAGTTCGAATCCTGCCTCGGGCATGGATGTGTGTGACGTCCTTAGGTTAGTTAGGTTTAACCGGTTCTAAGTTCTAGAGGAATGATGGCATCAGCAGTTAAGTCCCATAGTGCTCAGAGCCATTTTAACCATTTGAACATATGCCATTGATTGCCTTGCAGTGTGAGATGTCGCTCCGTCCTGTTGAAATCAGGCTTCTTGAGCGTTTGGAACTTTTTTCAATGCAGGTGTAACGAAAGTTCATGACATCTCCACGTAAGGATCGGCATGGACAGTTATTGTGTTTCCATGTTCATTTCCGAAAAATACGGTCCGATAATCCCACGTGGTGAAACATCACACCATACTGTCACTTTACTAACGTGTAAAGGGAGCTCATGAACGTCATTAGGATTTGTATTTGCTCAGTAACGGCAGTTCTGTTCATTTACAGAACCTGTGAGATGAAAATGTGTCTCATCTGACATCCACAACTTGTTTAGAAATTCATCGTCAATGTTTATTTTTGTTATCATTTATTGACGGATTCCTAATTGTAACCGGTAATTGTTGTCCTTCAATTGTTGCACCACTTGTAGTTTGTACGGATGAAATTTGAAATCAAGACGAAGAATTCTGCCAATTCTGCCGGAACATTGCAACCACTACTGGTTGCTTACGAACTGAACGCCGTGGGCTCCGTAAGACGGACTAGACTCGCGTACATCAATGTTCGCTGAGAATACACACTTCTTGGTCGTCCTGTTGGTTTCTTCTTGAGGGTAGATCCAGTCTTCTCAAAATTATTAATCCAACATTTTATCGCCATGTTTCGACGGAACGGCATAAAGACGTCCTAAATGACGAAAACGTCGAAACTCCCTCTGCACCGGTACCAAACTATCATAGTTTGTATGAAACATTCTATGGCTAACGAACGCTGTTGTCCGTCCAACTTATCCATGATTACTGACATGGCAGGCTGTTTACTCACTAACTGTCACGAACCTGCAGTGCTGCCACCTACCCATGGCTGCCACTACTCATTTCAAACAATCCCATTATTCTGTCACACTGTATTAGCAGAATTTCCAGATCTCTAGTGTGCATTTATCTATATTCAAACTTAACTTTCGTTGTTCGGTGAGATGGTCAGTTCTTGAGGCATGGTACAGAATGGAGTTGAATACATCCTCTCCTGCATTTAACTGTTACCAACATTTTCTAAAGTAGATTTTGTTTAAATCTATCATTGATGGTAATCTGTTGTACCGTGAGTTTCTTGCATGAACGATTGTATACTTCGTTTTGCTATAAATATGCTCAAAATTCAATTAAGCCGTCCTGGATCAAAGTTTATTTAGTTTATTCGTGTTCACATGTCACTGTTTAAAGATGCTAACATCTCTGTGATCAAGTGTGGTCTTTGCAAATCTGCTTCGAGCTACACGTAATGTTATATATTTTCTGGATTCATCAGAGATGCCAGTATTACGGAGCCACTATGACGACCAATACTCACCTTTCTCAACACTGCAGACCACTGTACGCATGAGCTATTTCTTAGAGTGTTTTTCAGGTCAGGTGGTAAGCCATCAGTCACAGATGAATAGGGAGCTGGCGGTTCATCACTTTATGTAAGACTCGATTGCTAAGTGTCTACGTAACATCGATATAATATGAGTAGGGGACTCCAATTTACGTATCTCGAGAGAGAAAGTTTAATAAAACACGTTTTTAATTGCTTACATTTTATGTGTGCATGAAGTAATGTTCGTCTATTATCCTTTTGACGGATGATGAATTCAATCTACATTCAAATGGGAAAAGGTATATTTCATGTGACGTAATTACAATTTAACAAATTCTAGATTTTTTTACTTTACTTGTACGGTGAAACCTTGCTTCTTGCCGAATTTCATGATTCCAGGTCAACAGGAAGCGCCGTATAGGTTTCGACGAATGAGTTTTCGAGTATCGAAATATGTGACTTACATGGCCAAGTATTTTAATTGCATTGACTTAGAATGTTACAATTTTTACGTTACTAAGCGATCATAGACCTTAGTATGCGACATAAATTTGAACATAATACGTCGTACTTTTCCAGAGGAAAAGGGTCTTAACAGACGCGTAGACAAAAAGATTTACAGATAAAAAATGAAAATTAATGTTTTTTGTCATAAATAAGTAGAAAGTGGCAGTTTTTTGGATTTTTTCTCTTTACGTGTACTGTGAAAGCTGACTTTGATATCTTTCATGATTCTAGGTCAGTGGGAAGCATCCTATAGGTTTTGATGAAAGAGTTTTCGAGCATCAAAATATGTGACACAAATGGCAGTATCATTTGATTGAAGATACTTATAACCTTAAAATTTTTACACATCCAAAAGACCATATACCTTAATATGTGACATACGTTGGAAGTTGATTCGTTAACCCTTTCCTTAGAAAAAGGATTCTTAACCATCGGAAAGACAGAAGGACAACAAAGCGATCCTATCAGGGCTAATCCGCGGAATCCTAATAACCCAAATAAGCACTTTAAGTAATCACAGCAGGTGTTAAAAACCTTACATAAGTAGTTACAGCAGTTATGTGAGGAATATAAAAGTAATCGAGAAAAAAGCCAACCTTACATTCGTCTACACTGTCGGCATCTCTGCGCCAAGTTCCTATGGAAAAGAAATAAACACGAATTCAACGATCTACAATAGATCGCCTCAATCCTAGCCATGCAAAGCTTAACTGAACGTTTCACGATCACAGACTTTAAAAAGTTCGACACTCAGGAGATTTCAAAAAAGATCGTAGCGTACCTTGACTAAATACGGTTAGCGTCCCATTCGCAGCAAAACTGTCTCGGATGAGTAAAACATCTCGTATTGTCTTTGGGGATGAGGCCCATCAATAGTAAAACTTAAGCGCAATAATTAAGACAGCATCCGAGGGCAATCTGTATCTGTCGTGACGGCTTCAAAACCAGTGACTCTGTTGGAAGTGCGCTCTTTCAACCACACTGGCAGAACTCTGGGCCAATAAAGTAGCCAACTGAGCTAAGTATCACCACCGTGAAGCTTGTTGCCATACCGGAAGCATTACGTTTCTGCTCTCGGATGTCAGCACTTATAATTTTCCTGGCATTACGTAAACGTATTAGGAGACATTTTACGAAAAAAACAGCGTATACACTGGATTATCGAGGTGTTGAAATCCTAACGTGAAGAAGACCATACGATTAATTTCACCTGGGTGATGTCATGTCGATTATTGGCAACGAAGTTGCCGGCTGCTGAGCCGAAGAACCTGTTGTGACAGGGCATACTACCTCTACTCCAGTCGTAAGTACAGATTACCGACATCTACTATACGGAGGTATGATAGAAGACTAGCAAAGGGATTGGAAGGAAACAACAAGTCACAAAGGCAAGAAGGACTCTATAATTCATCCTTCGGTTCCATCTTCCATCAAATCACATACCTACTCAATGCCTAGGTGCTTCGCCTAACAACCACACCTCAGATTTAATCACAGATGTTGGACGCAAACTTCTTCACTGGTTGCACACGGCAGAGACACCTTTCTGCTGTTTTGGGGAAGAAGAAGAAAGAGGTCACCTTCTCTATGGCTGCTCCAGACTACTTGAAAGTACTACAGTCCTCTTACAACAACTTATGAAGCTTCATCATTACAATGGCATTACTAGAACTTGTGAAGGTTGATAATGTGTTGTCAGTCAGCGTGACGCCATGGTTAACGAGAAAGGAAGCAAGACATTTCAACATGATGTACAGATTCTTAAAATTTTATAGATGGCTGTCACATAGCAATCGTAAAAGAGTATGATTTCGATAATACAGCCAACCGGTTTGCAACAAGATCTTACTATAATCTGGTTTCGACACCGACTACGGTTGTCTTCATCAGAAAATAAAAAAAATTACCTAAAAAATTGCAGAACCATTATCATAGTGAAAAATCAAGAATTGGTGTTTTTTGTACGGAATAGACTTCTGAGGAGGCTTTACTCACATTCGGCAAGAAATAAAGATACTTACTATCATAATGCTCTCGTCATTCAAAATACTTCATACGATGGTAATATTTAAAAAGTAGTATAACTGCCGCTGTAGGGCGTAGCCCGCTATACGCCGTAAAGGGCTGTAAGAGGAAACAGGCACTGGCGGTGGCAGCAGACTAACAAGGGGAGGCCACGGCTTTGGGATCACGGATTTACTTTTTAACTTCCTACACCTTTCGTAGATCATTAAAAGAACATAATGAGTAAGCAGTAAGGTGCACTGCTCTGGGAATTCCAAGAAAATCGCAAGAGAAATTTTACTCGTCTACTATGTAACTGATGTGCAAAGGTGTCGGCCTTAAGAAGTCAGTGTGGTCAAGTGGTTCGCATTCACGCTTTGCAAGAGGGTCGTGGACGAGGCGAAGTTTCGAATCGTTATGACATTCATTATCTGCAGTGGTCGACGGGTGGGGAGTCACCTTCTGTTTTGTAGTACAAGCGTAAACTCTCTGATATCAAAAAAATTCGCACTTGCACTATTCGTTCTTATTACATTAGCAACGCCTCACCGCTACGCAGGTTCACTTGTAAGTAGGCTGTTTAGGTTTTTATACTGGTAACGCCACGTAAAGCTCTGTATAACAATCACTGGCTGTGCTGTGTGCCGTCTGTCGCTAGTTTGCATTGTTGTCTGCCAATGTAGTATTGGGTAGCTGTCTGTTAAAAGGGCGTAGCGTTGGGCAGTTGGAGGTGAGCCGCCAGCAGTGGTGGATGTGGGGAGAGAGATGGCGGAGTTTTGAAATTTGTAAGACTGGATGTCATGAACTGCTATATACATTATGACTTTTGAACACTATTAAGGTAAATACATTGTTTGTTCTCTATTAAAATCTTTCATTTGCTAACTATGCCTATCAGTAGTTAGTGCCTTCCGTAGTTTGAATCTTTTATTTAGCTGGCAGTAGTGGCGTTCGCTGTATTGCAGTATTTCGAGTAACGAAGATTTTTGTGAGGTAAGTGATTTATGAAAGGTATAGGTTAATGTCAGTCAGGTCCATTCTTTTGTAGGGATTATTGAAAGTCAGATTGCGTTGCGCTAAAAAAGATTGTGTGTCAGTTTAAGCACAGTCTTGTATAAATTTTTCTAAGGGGACGTTTCATATGTCGACCCTCAGCCGAGGATACCTCACTGGAATCTTCTGACTTTTTGTTGTAGTTTGTGTAATTAGTGTAGCTATTGTTTATTGCTAGCGCGTAATTATAGAGAGAATTTCCTTTGTAGTTGTAGTTTTTCATTTGTTGTACATAAAACAGTTGTGGCTTGCATGTAGATTTGCGAAAGTGTTGCGCAGCTGCACTAGCAGTTAACGAGATATTATTTTCAGTGCTATGTTAATGTGTTCTCTTATTTTTGCTCTTCAAATTGTGGTTTTCTGTGTTATCGTGTGAAATATTGTGACAATAATGGAGTGTGAAAAACGTAATACTAGGCTCCAAAGTAAACTGAGAAATAATAGTGACGACGAGTGTAGCTTATCAGTACCACTGTGTAATGAATTAACTGACATTCAAAGTGCTAATTTGGTAATTATGCATAGGGAAATGGAGCGGGCGTCAAATGATGGCGTAGACAGTGAAACAATTAGTGAACAGGGAAGCATTATCGATCGATCGGTCAGCAACAGCTCGCCTCAGGAATCTGAAATGACAGAGCACAATATTGAAAATACTGTAGATTTAGGTTTTGCGTCCTCACTTGGTTCTCAAATAAGTCAAGACACATTTTCTGCTTTACAAAATGCGAATATTGCCGGTTCAAATGCACTGCCGAATAGCACTGAGGAACATGTTTCAGACACCAGTGCATTGTTATTACAGTTAATGTAACAAATGCTGCAAAAGTTAGAGACAACGCTTCAACAAAATCAGAAACAAATGGGACAAAATTTTCAAAAGTTAGACACAATGGAACAAAATCAGAAACAAACAGCAAAAGCTTCAAAAGTTAGACACAATGGAACAAAATCAGAGACAAACACAGCAAAAACTTTAGAAGTTAGACACAATGGAACGACACCAGTGACAAACACAGCCACAGTTAGACACAATGGAACAAAATCTTCGGAAGTTAGACACCACACTTGAACAAACACGTGAAGATTTAAGTACTAAGTTACATAACATTGAATCGGAATGTCAAAAAAAACTGTAATGACGTAATAACGCAAATTTGTGAGCATTTTCTACCTATTTTTTCGCGGCATGAAAATGCATTATAGAATCACGAAGCTGCTATAAAAGAACTGCAAACTATTGTTCGTGAAAATCACGACACCTTGCAAGCTAAAATGGACTCAGTTGCATCCACCGATTCGGTTACGCAACTTGCAAGAACTCAGGAAAACTTAAAGGACACAGTAGATTCGATGTCAACACAAATGGACACTCTGAAACTTGGTTCAGAAAAACACACTGAGGAACTGTGTTCACTATCGGAGAGAGTAGCCGAACTTTCGGATCTGTTCACTAACTTATCTACAAAGGTAGATGATAATCTGAATGACACAAGACCCGTAGCCTTCACTGACACAGAAGAGTATGAACAAATTAGAAAATTCAAACAAAATCAAAATCAAATCAATACACAGTACTAAAGAGAAATCCGGGAAGTACAAGATCAGTTGACGCCAGGTAATACAAAAATTACATATTTCTGAGGACACTCGCGCTCCAACACGGGAAGAGGGACTTAGAAATACGGAAAAGCCACAAAATAATAACACAGGGCATTTCGGAAATTATGAAAGAAATTGGCAAGGTGCACCAAATTTTGAGATGGAACCGCCGATGCGACTAGCCGACACGATGATTTTGACTATAAGCTGTTCATTACTACACGCACATTCAAGACATTTAAGAATTCTGACAACGACATTCATCCACAAGCATGGCTTCATCAATTCTCTCATTGTTTTCCTCCCAACTGGTCATTGGAGCACAGGATAGAATTTATGTGTGGCTACTTGGAGAATGAACCAGCTGTAAGAATGCGATCGGTCATTCACGATTGTCACAGTGAAGGAGAATTTTATCATGCCTTCCTCTCAGCGTATTGGTCTCAAGCTACACAAGACCGAGTAAAACATAGCATCATAATGATGAAACATTTCGAACAATCTGAATTTTCCAGTCTTGTGAAATATTTTGAAGGCATGTTGCACAAGAATCAGTACCTTTCAAACCCATACAGCGCCTCAGAACTCATCCGCATTTGCTTAATCAAATTACCTGAACATTTACGACATATTATTTTGGCAGGACGTTGCAAAGACGACATTGAAGCTTTTCAGGGACTGTTACAAGAACTGGAAACTGACACTGACAATCGCGGAAGGCGAAAACAGGAGCACAACAATTACAGGTCACATCTGTCACAATTCCGCGATGACAGAAATAATACACGACAAGGCTATTCTTACGACGTAAATCGTTACCAAAACAGACACCACCCATATGACAACCGTTGGCAGAGTAGTAATAATTACAGGGAAAGATCACCTCTCTGCGGTAATGACTATCACAGAGACAATCAGAGAAACAGACAATATGGGAACCAAAATAATTATTATCAAGGGAGGCAGAACAACTTAAGACGCAACGGTCCAGCGCGCAGTTACGATTCAGAGAGAAATTCTCCACCACGTGACCGACAAGAAAGAAACTATGGAATCTACCGACATGACGACAGACGATATGATCCTAACGACAGACCTGAATTGCAGCAGAACTGGCGTGATTCAAACAGAGCAGGGCCCTCTCGACAAGGTGAATTTGTAGAAGTTAGATCTCCAAATCCCAATAACAACACGCGCCAAGAAAGACACAATAGGCAATGACTCATACCGCTGGCAGCCACAAAACATACGCATCAAACTGACGACGCAGCTGCCGTAGCTAGTAATTACGTAAAAATGGAAGACATTAGGGACATGTTACTCCAGGAACACGACGGAAAACATAACAACATTACATATCCTGTGATTCACATTACTGTAAATGACGTAAAATTTACGGCAGTACTTGACTCAGGCAGTCCCATTTCAGTAATTAGTGAAACAGCTTTTAGCAAATGCAACAAATCGAACGATTGCCCCACACTTCCGTTACGCAAGATTAAATTACAAGGTGCAGTCATTGGAAAAAGTGTAGATGTACGCCAACAAACCAACTTAGAATTCTTTTGTCAGAGCCACAGCTTCTCTATGAAATTTCTTATTGTTCCATTGTTGTCGACGGAAAATATACTGGGAGTAGACTTTTTGAATGAATACAAAGCAATCTTAAACTTTCACGATGCTGAAATAAGTTTAGAGAAAGAAGGTAAGTCAATAGCTTTGAAATTTGAAGATTGGCTCTCAAACCTTGACGAGGAAATTAATCGGCTTTACCTTCTGTTAGACAATAGTTCGGAATTTTCTACGGAACTAGACACTAACAGTCGCTCTGCAAGTACTGACAGGGATGATATCGACGGCACAATTGAAACTAATGAGTTAATTCAGAATAAAATTCAAACAATTGAGAATTGTAATGACACTGATAGGCAGGACGTTTTTGAGATTTTACAAGCACATTCCACAGTTTTTACTCACAAAACAGGAACAATCAAGGGATTTCAATACCAATTTCGTGTTCGTGAGCATACTAAATTTTGTGTTAGACCATACGTAATTCCAGCACATTATAGGGACCGTGTTAGAACAGAAATACAATCTATGCTTGACGAGGACATTATTGAGTCTGCAGTAAGCTCATAGAGCAATCCATTACATGTAGTTGAGAAGAAAAATGGATTGATCAGGCTTGTCTTAGATTCGAGACAAATCAATATTATCATCATTCCTGAAACAGACAGGCGGCAAACGTTGGAAGAACTTCTTCAAAATTTTACTGGTATAAAAGTGTTGTCCTCTATTGATCTCAGATCCAGCTTTTATCAGATCGAACTTCATCCAGAAAGTAGAAAATACACAGCTTTCCTTTGTTTTGGCGTTTGTTATCAGTTTCGGAAATTTCCTTTTGGTTTGAACATTTCTTCGGCAGCATTCATCGCGGGCTAAATTCCATATTACCTGAGCTCTTAAAACGTCACATCACCTTGTATGTGGACGATATTCTGATAGCAGAAGCCCCATGGGAACAACATAATCGCATCCTCAACAGCGTGTTACATACTTTTGTAGAATCTGGAATTACAGTTAACTTGGAAAAGTCTGAATTCGGTAGGACAAAGGTGAAGTTTTTGGGACATATTATTTCTTCTGAAGGCATTCAGCCAGATCCTGAAGAGTTAGAAGCAATCAGAGCCATTCCAGTTCCATCCACAAAAAAAACAAGTCCGCAGTTTTCTAGGTCTCGTAAATATTTACCGTGGTTTTCTGAATATGCAAATTCTAGTTACACCAAAACTTTGTTCTCTCACTGGAAAAAATACTATTTGGAACTGGGACGAACAAGCACAGTTGGAATTCAATTCTTTGAAAGAATCGCTACTTAACGCGCCAATACTAGCTCATCCAGATCTGTCACAAGATTTCTGCCTTAGCACGGATTCTTCTAAAGTCGGTCTTGGTGCCCATTTATTTCAAGTAGCCATAGAAAATGACACTACCGTTCAGAAAACCATTGCTTCTGCTAGCCGAGTGCTAACAAAGTCTCAAAAAAATATACCGTTACTGAATTAGAAGCTTTAGCTATCGTTTTGGCATTTAATAAATTCCGTTTCTTTCTTTGTGGTAAGCACGTAAAAGTATACAGTGACCACCGTGCATTACAATTTCTTATGTCTTCAAAATTAAATCATGACCGGTTAAAACGTTGGGCATTGTTTCTGCAAGAATTCCACTTCACAATAGTCTACATTCCCGGCAAGGAGAACATTGTTGCGGACGCACTGTCACGCGCACCGGTTGGGCTTGAGAAAAGTAACACAGAAAGCAACCTCGAGAAAAATTTCAGTATTCTTTACATTCAGAAAGTCGCCTTTGAAAGCTTCATCACCACATCTTCAAAGGACATTGCTCATGAACAAGATAAAGATCCGATTTGGAAAGACTTCAAAAGTAAATGGCATCAAAAGACACACACACAGATTCGGCATTATTATCTGGTTAGAAACAACATACTGTTCAAACTCTGTACTGTTGATGACAAGCTATGGGTACTTTGCATTCCAGTCGACTTTCTTAATAAGCTCATTTGGTACATTCATTTCAGCTATGCACATTTTGGTCCACGAAAATGTTATCATTTTCTTCGGACGACTTGTTATTATAACAATATTGAAAAGAGAATTCGAAGAGTCTTGTCTATTTGTAAACTTTGTCAAAAGGCGAAACCATCTACTGTCTCACATCGTGCTCCGTTGTTTCCTATCATTCCTTCTAAATTAAAATAATTTGCTGCTGCTGATCTCTTGGGACCGCTTGTCAGAACAACTAATGGATTTTCGTACGTTCTAGTCGCTGTTGAACTTACTTCAAAATTTGTTTCTCACTACGTTACGTAAACTAGATGGTCTGTATTCAACGCCTTTGTTAAAAATTTCTTACGTGAAGTTGGACATGTTAGTAAAGTCATTTCAGATAATGGACCGCAATTCAGATCTGCTGTTTGGTCACGCATCCTTCGTAACCATAAAATCAAATCTGTTTTTATTTCATTGTACTCACCACATTGTAACCCGTCTGAACGGATTATGACAGAAATCAATAAACTTTGCAGATTTTATTGTCACAGAAAGCATCAGCATTGGGACAGATATTTACGTTTATTTCAAAACGTGCTGAATTAAATGCCTCATGACTCCACTGCTTTACCACCTATTGTTGTACTGAAGAATAAAGAACCACCGAACAGAATCAGAGAGCTTGTACCTTTTCCGAATACACGTAAACTTCGACACAAAGACATAATTGATTTGGCTATTAAAAATATAAATTCTGCTACAGACAAAAGGAGAAAATTACATGGTAAAGCAAATACAAAGAAATTATATATTGGTCAGAAAGTTCTCATTAAAGCTCATTCATTGTCACATAAGAAGAAACACTTGAGTCACAAATTCTTTCTAGTTTACAATGGATCTTACAGAATCCGAAGTATACCACATGATAATTGCGTTGAAGTTGAAACTCTGCGTACTAGGAAGAGTAAAGTTTTACACCACATTTCACATGTAAAACCGTTTATTGAAAGATAATCTGCTTTTTAACTTTGTCTTTGCCATAAAACATTTCACTTCAACATTTCTAGTACGCTTTGTCACACTGAGAAACTGTTAACATGCAACAATGGTTTGAAGTTAACTATCCAGTCTAGAACCTCAGGAACATTTTTTAACAGAAATTACGAATGCATTGTTATAGTGAACAGACGACACAGTGTTGTTATTTGTACATTCTTGCGTGTTAGTTGCACGATTACGTAACGACTATAAGGCTTACATACTTAAATCATATACTGTTAATGAGATTTTAGTGCAACATTTTGGTTTAGTTGAAAATACATTCTTTATTTGAAGTACTTTCTGTGAGATTAAAGATGACTTAGCATTTGGTTTCTTTGATAGCTCACTATTATATCACAACGCTACTAATATATGACACAATTTACATTGTTGCTTTTGCGGTATATCTGTTTTATATCTGCACAGTTTTTCTGAATTCTTCTGGAAATGAAAACATGATTTAGTAGTAACTTTTGTGGTATAGTTACTATGAGAGAGCCTTTTCCGTAGCACAACAATACATTACAGCACAGTACTTTCTTCATCACGGCAATAAGCGTAATAAGTAAGATATCTATACGAAAAGCATCTCACTTTTGTTTATCATGACGTAAGTACATTGACTTCTGCAGAACTTAGCTTTCGGAGGACGATAACTACGACACTCCCACAATTATCTTACAACAAGACGCACAGTTTAGCCCTACAGTACAAGTATTTGAGTGATTAATTTTGTACTTAAAAATATTATTTTTAAAGATATTTGAAGTACAATGATACAAAGTTTTTCCGTGATACATTTCATTCCATTGCTCAATCTGTAACACCTGAGGATATAATTAAGTTAATCCTCAGAGGGGTACACGCTTACTTTGTGTACCATATGTTTGGCAAGCACAAGGAGCCCTAGCTAATATGGTATTTGCTTATACAACTTTACACATCGGTACCATATTCCTCTAACACATAAATTACACATCTGATCATCTAACTGGGAGAGACAAACATTTATTTTACTACAGCAGTGACAAATGTTAGGTAATTACATTGTTGGATGACTTCACACTTATGAAATTGTATTTTGTCTTTACTTTGTGAAATGTTCATATTTTTTGGAACCATTTTGATACTATGAGTGCTTTGAATGATCTATTTGGTATGGGATCATGATTTTTAAAGTACGTTTGAGGTAGATGACAATTTTCACATGAGCAGAGAATTTTTTTTAGGTTTTGAAATTACTGGAGGAAGCTACGACGATTTTGAGAGTTGACTGAAGTGTTATGATGTTATTATTACGATGACTATGTGTATTATTCTGTTGCGGTATGTTTATGATCAATAAGCTGATGCTATATGAGTTATTTGATTATGCTACGTATCTGTTATGATGAAATATTGAAGAAGTGTCGACGAATAAGGTAAGGAATAACGAGTAGTGGTTAGGGTCTCTGGTTTGTGAAAAAGGTGGTTGGAAATCAAGAATCGTACTGTAAGAGTTATGAAATGTATGTAAATGTGTGAATGTATTACAATGCCAATGGAACTTTTTTGGTCACTGTTATATCATAGGATTTTCTTCCTACAGATTTGTAACACAAATTCTTGACCTGTGAAATTTTTTATATGAGACTGCCACTGTAGCGGAAACTGGTGCCATAAATATTTCGGTAAGAAAGTTAAGTGACCACCTGGACATAATGCGTCATGGGCACCCAGCTGCGCTACAGTCACTTGGAAACAAGCCATTAGTGTGTGCCTTTCAGAGACACTGATGGAGAAAAAGAAAGGGTGGCCAATATCCTCGCTATTGACATTCCTTTGTAGAAAGCATCGCAAATGTGACACGCTCAAACTTGAAAACATATGATTATACTGTGGAACTCTTAATTTATGATATTTACTAAAATGCCTAATGAAATGATGAGAAACATTTTATTGTCTATTGTCTCAGCAGTTTAGAGATTGCTCATTTTGTTTAATATCTAGTTTCTTTCTGCACTGCAGCATTGGTTAAAATAAAATTTAATACATGTACTAATATAACTATTTTCTGTCTACAGACCCAGTAAAGAATATTTTTATGATGTACTTTCGTAAAAAAGGAGGAACACAAATAGAGATTTCCCCTCACAGGAATTGTATAATTAATTTTTTTAACGACTTGGTAACTTTCTTTTTATGATGCATCACTCTAGTGTTAAGATGTGATATAGGTATTAAACATGGCCATTTTTACTGTAATGTTTTTTTGCTTGAGCTTTGTTATGTTTAGATATAAGTTATTGCATTTGCTGCTGCTTGCTTTGACAACTTCCATTTTTGTCATTGCTGTTTGTGTTAATTGTTTTGTGCTGCTGCATTGCCTTGTCCCTTAGTTTAGCATCTGAGCTCAGTAGATTTAAGTTAGCTTAAGAGGGGGTAGACTATATAAGAAACTAACTATGATGAACTGGAAGAAATGCATTGAGAAGCTATAAGAAAATGGTTTGCTCAAAAAAGTTGTGTACAGTGGAGAAAAACTATTTTTGAAAGAGGATGTGAACAGAATACAGAAAGCATGTTTGGATAGGATTTTTTTGGTGGAAGCAAATGTTGAAATAAGAGGGACGATCTATGGAATGAAGTTTTGGGTTGGATTGCAGTACCAAATGTTACACTGAAAACAAACCCTGTCCTTTCCTTTTGTGTTATCCCACTATGTGTTTGTGTACCCTTGGGTATTTGTGTTCTTCCTGTCTTTATGTGTTTATCTGATGAGAGTTACATTGTAGAATTTTTCTGATAATATCTTATTTATTTTGTAAAGATGTTTAGACATTATTTATCTGTTCTGTTTTGCTGGTCATATGTGAAGTTGATGTCTCAAAAGTTATTCTGATCTTTATGTATGTACTTATGTCATAATTCTTGTATTACTGATGTGCATGTTTATTTCTATTCTTTTGTAAAGCCTGTTTTACTACAAATGTTATCTGTATTGTTATGTTTTAATGATGTATTTTGTGCCTTTGTTATTGTATTCTTATGTTATAAAATTGTAATTGACAGCAGTTCATCAAATTAAGTAACTTGAAAGTTTCATTTCACTGCACACGTTCTGTTGGTCATAGTATATGGAGAATATGTGAGAAGTAGGGACTGATAGTGTTTGCACGTGTGTTAATAACTCAGCAAGGGACTGGATAACAGCATTGCTGGTTCTAAGGACATCTCAAAAAAAATTTTTTTAGTTCACAAGTGATGGTTATGGACTTGCTATATTATCTGCAAGACTCTTCAATGGTGATTGTGCACCTGCACAGTCAAACAGATGGCTGCTGGCCATCTCTACAAGGACTACAGTGGGTCTACACCTAAGATGACCCACCAATACCATTATCTATACAAGGACTACAGTGGATGTGCATCTCTGGTGGCCGGCCAACGCCGTAATTTCTACCGGAACTACAGTGGGTCTGTTCTGTGATGACCTACCTACGAATATTCTTCAAAACTTCGACTGACTCTGCTGTGGGTTTGCTCTGTTGTGGCCCATTACCTGTCTGCATGTCAAGAGTCAGCACTGACTTTCTGTTGGAAGGACAACATTACTTCCTCAAGACTGCATGGAAATCCACCACTTCTGTGTGCATTTTCTTTTACTGCTCAGACTTTGAGAAAAAAACACTACAATTTTACTGTGATGAATGATCAGGACTGTCTTTAGGGACTGTGAGAACATTTTAGCTTTTGACCAACGTTGTATCAATAAGTGTGTGCATTTGATATCTTTGTTATTGTAATTATGATACATTTTATCAAATCTTTATTGGCCACTGCCCAAAATAATTTGTAAATTTTTTTTGTGGTGAGCATGGGGGCTATGTAAGTAGACTGTTTAGGTTTTTATATTGGTAACGCCACCTATTTAAGTAGGCTGTTTAGGTTTTTATATTGGTAACGCCACGTAACGCTCTGTATAAAAATCATTAGCTGTGCTGTGGGCAGTCTGTGGCTAGTTTGCATTGTTGTCTGCCATTGTAGTGTTGCACAACTGGCTGTTAACAGCGCGTAGCGTTGGGCAGTTGGAGGTGAGCCGCCAGCAGCGGTGGATGTGGGGAGAGAGATGGTGGAGTTTTGAAATTTGTAAGACTGGATGTCATGAACTGCTATATACATTATGACTTTTGAACACTATTAAGGTAAATACATTGTTTGTTCTCCATTAAAATCTTTCATTTGCTAACTATTCCTATCAGTAGTTAGTGCCTTCCGTAGTTTGAATCTTTTATTTAGCTGGCAGTAGTGGCGCTCGCAGTAGTGGCTGCTGTATTGCAGTAGTTTGAGTAACGAAGATTTTTGTGAGGTAAGTGATTTGTGAAAGGTATAGGTTAATGTCAGTCAGGGCCATTCTTTTGTAGGGATTATTGAAAGTCAGATTGCGTTGCGCAAAAAAATATTGTGTGTCAGTTTAAGCAGTATTGTATAAATTTTTGTAAGGGGGCGTTTCAAACTGACAAATTGGGCATGCATCTGTGTCTGCAGCTCGAAATGTCGAGGTGCAATGTAGTTCCGGGTACTTTACTAGATTGCAATTATAAGGGATTTCGCAAATCACGACAGGCGTAAATTTTCAGTAAAACTCTGTGTTTCTGCGTTTACTTGTTGATAGTTTCTTGTATAAATATGTTTGTTCTAGTAATTAAATTTAATTAAAATATTAAGTAGTCAAATAATATGAAATTCACAAAACTTTATACAAGTAGACCTGGTTTGTTTTAGTTACATTACCTTTCGAATGTCATATAAATTAAATAATGACTAGTGCTGAACAAAATTATAGATTAAACATTATTTTTTAGTGAGAATCGAACCGTCTCGTTTTATTCAGCTCGAACGATAACAACTTTTTCATTTTTGTTCCTTTTTTTCTTTCTTCTCTCTTTTTCTGACCCTGGATAAGAAAAGGAAACCGCAAAGAAAGACCTGCTTAGCAGTGCCATTTGTTTCCTATGAAAAAGAAAGAGCTGAACCTCTTCAGGCGTTGGTGCCTATCTATACCTATCACAAAGCAACTAACCTATTACTAACTTGTGGTAGGAAAGGACGAAAGTAGGAGCGTGGGGGAAGAACACAAAGAGGAGCAATGAAAATGAAAGTAACATAGTAGGGGATTTCTTTTATTTTGCTATTTAATTTTTCATTTTTTTCTAACTTTTCTTATTTCATTTTTTTACCTTCCTTCCTGGAATCGCTCATGCCTTCAGATAGTGGAACATCGACACGTATCTATCCAAAATTTTTAAAGGAAATTCCATTTGTAGTTCGTTCAGAGCGTCACGTCGACGAAACAAGCATTGGCATCTCATAGTGGGGACGTTCCATCTGGAAAAGAAATTATAATATCTGGTGTTGCGAACAAGGGCACAGTGTCGATCATTAAGATACGTCCAATAAACCAGTTCCCACTTCTCGTCGATCCAAAAAGATAGCAGACCGTATAGTCGCGTATCCTATTTATAGCGTTAGTTTTCGTTGCTGGATAATGAATGACATCTTGGAGTAAGAGTGTCTGGAAAGTGATCTGAACGTTTATCTGTCGGGTAAAGAAAGCAAGGATACACTGCGCGAGCCTCCAGACGTCAGACGACGGACATGGGAATCGGTGGGCATCTGTGTTGTCCACACAGCAGTGAACACACAGGGGTGTATCAGTGAGGCGAATGTGGTGCACACAGAATTGGTTGACTTGTTTGCCATTGAGGGTGATATACCAGGCGGATTGGACGTTACTGTCTAGAAAGCCTGAATGGACTGCTTTCCGCAGACGACGCCATATGATCTGGGGAAACTTGTGTTCGACGGGTTTAGGGGGCCGATGCATTTGTAACGCGTCGTGTTAACAGAGTATTAGTGGAGGATGTAACTGAATTCCAAAAATAAATACCGAAAGTGATAAAAGGAGGTGGAATGTCTGATAAAATGACTTGGGCTGACATGGAGCCTAGCGCATAATCATGTGAAAGCAGTCAGGTGAGGCTCGTCGGGCAATTGCGTCAGACTTTTAGTTGGCAGCAAGCAAAATGTGCCGTAACACTGTCTGGCACTTGGAATAAGCCAACTCCACCAAGGGAGGAATAATGAACTTTCAGTAACATCTCAGTAAGGGATCCAACCGCCTTCAACGCACAACGGGCGAGGGAGTCGGGACTGTACAATGTCGAGCAATCTAAGCTGGTGATGCACGATGCCAGACCTGATCGTTTGGAAGAGTCATCTGTGTTTGTTGACGCCGATCGACGGAGACCATTCGTAAAAACAATGCCTAACAGCAGACACAAGTGGCACCACTTAGAGGAGTGACACATCTCTCAGGTAGGCCCTCACCAACGAACGGAACCTGAAATTTGGAAACGTCAAGAGAACTGCAAGAAGCTTCCCCATGTGCCGCCGCCCATGTCAGAGCCACGCGGACATCGTCTTCGCTGCGTAGGTAGACGACAAGATCGTTAGCGTAACTGTACAACAAAAGCGGTGTCCATGCAATGTCAGCACCAAAGCGTATAATATCGTGGAAGGTGGACAACACTGTCGGATACAGCACTCGATCGCTAGGGGCGCAATGAGGCGACCATTATAGTGTTCTTAAAGTGGCGCCGCTCACTGTACTGTTACTATATGAGACGGATAACCCGTGTACTGGAGGACCATCTTGGTGTGGTCGACATGGTCGAATGCCTGCCTGATGTCAATTGATGCCAATGGACCTGATAGACGTAGCGACCTGGTGAGTGCGATCGTGTTCCTGTAACGGCAAGGGGCCGGATGGTTATTGTTATCACAACCTAGCGAAGTCTGATCAAGGGACGTGACGTATCTTGCTGTCGTCTTCATTCTTGATACCAACAAATGGGTGAAACATTTCATGTCGCAGTTGACTAGAGAGATGGGACGGTAGTCACAGATCCGCGATCGGCCATGTGGCTTAGGGAACAGGATGATAACCCCATCAAAGAAGATGGCTGGAATTGGCGTTGTTGGGGACATACGTTCACCATAGATGGGCGTCCAAGTAGGTACTAACAGACAGCTAAAACACTTGTAAAATTGGAGGGGGAGACCGTCAGGTTCTGAGGACTTATTGGCAGCTGCACCTTGACAACGTCTAGGATTTCATCGATGGTTACGCCTTCCTGAAGTTCTTGTGCAATGTGCTCCGGCACAGTGTTGATGTTGAGTGCCGCTACCTCCTCAGTAAAGGTAGGTTGATGTGGGATGGCAGCTTGCAACCGAGTGAAATTGGAGTGGAAAGCGTGACCAATGGCGCATTGTGTAGTACATCGTCTTCCTTCTGCATCAGTGAGGTTGTGTATGAGAGGTCGACGACGTCGTCAGCATTGTGTGAGGAGTTGGTACATCGATGGCGTTTCACCAGGCACACGATCATGGGTGCGGGACCTGACAAGGGTCCCTTCCAAGCGTCGTCGTGTGCGTGAGATGATCCCCACTTTAGAGAAATGCACTATCGCCTGACGGACGGGAGAAAACGCCATCGAAGTCTCGTAGGATCGTGTATTAAAAGACCATAGAGCTAGCAAGCCAAGCCTTGACGTCTTTGCCATATCCCATCATTGTCTTGCGTAGAGCCGGTTTTGCGCAGGATAGCCACCAGAATAGGATGGATGTGTAAGTGGGACGTCGTGGACGACAAAGGGCCCACGCATCTTCAATGATTCGGTGGCAGTCAGGGACAGTCAGGTGGGAAACGTTTAATTTCTACAGGTTACGACTGTGCTACACCTGTTGGCGGGCGAGGGCGACATCGCGGATGTAGGTCTCATGGTCGGAGAGAGCCAAGAGCCAAACTTTAGCATGTCTAGTGTTTCTGGAAAGGTAATGTGTGAAGTGTATACGGTCGAGGCGACTGGACGAGTGCGCTGTGTAGTAAGAGGAGCCTGCACGTGTGCCATGAACCTTTGTCCATGTGTCGATCAGCTTAAGTCGGTCGATGGTTACAGTGAGGGCCGCACACGCGGAATGTCATGAGAGTTGATCAGTAGGCCTTTGTGTGGAGTTGAAGTCGCCACCAAGAACATTTCATCCACGGGGACTTCAAAAAGCGGCTTTACCTCGTTAGCAAAAAAGGTACGTCGTTCGAGACGTCACTGTAGTGGATGGTGCACAGACATTTACGACGCGGACGCCGAACAGTGTGAGAACCGTACCTATATCATTACGAAGGTACACTAAATCTTCATCAGGGAGCGCGGCATGGAGGAGGATGGCCTTCCCACTACCATTATTGCATAAGACACATAACAGACGCGTGAAACTTCTCTTGCGATTTTCTCGAAATTGTCAGAGTAGTGCACCTTACTACTTGCAGATTATGTTGTTTTAATTGCTACTAAAGGTGTACAAAGTTCGAAGTAAATCTGTGATCCCAGCGTCGTTTGCTCCCCTTGTAAGAGGGTAACAGGCCGAAGTTGCCACAACGTGGACACGAAAGAAGTAGCACCACCTACTACTAAAATATTTTAATATGTGTGTGTATGTGTGTGTGGTGTCAATACGTCTATATTTTACATAATAATAAGGTGGCAATAAGGTGTATGATGAAGGCCCATAGAATAAGTATAAATAAGTATTAGGGAATATTAGGGAATTTGCGGGAGAACTGAAGGTGAAGTAGCACCACCTACTACTAAAATATTTTAATGTGTGTGTGTATGTGTGTGTGGTGTCAATACGTCTATATTTTACATAAGAATAAGGTGGCAATAAGGTGTATGATGAAGGCCGATAGTATAAGTATAAATAAGTATTAGGGAATAATAGGGAATTTGCGGGAGAACTGAAGGTGAACGCTGCAGTGGTTCCAGCCGATAGTTTTGGTGTTTTTCTCCAGATAGGCGTTTGTGCTCAATCTCCAAAGAAAATTTCGTCAATAGGACGTTAAATCTCAATATCCGTTTCTCCTTTCTCCCGAAAGCTTGTTCTGTACGTTTTCCAACGAGCCACATCGCCCAATTAATGGATAGTTAAAGATAATTAAAGGTAGAACAAGAACTAAAGGTTCACGATATTCTATAGGTCTTTGCATTGATTTCCAAATGTGTGCTCAGTACAGATGTATACGGACTATAGCCTCTATATGTCTGTTAGCCAAAACCGGTAACAATTAATTAACAAAAGAATCACTTTTTCCACTCTAATTTCCTTACCAATTCTTTTTCAGTACAAGATATTGCTAGTACTGACATTCTCAGCCACAGCTTCTTATATTCTAAATTCATCCCTTACTGTTATTTAACTGATTACTTGTATGGCTGTAAGCACCACAGTAACTGCTATATCTTCAGCTTTGAAGAGGGACGAGGAAGGAAATCTACCGTGTCCTTTCCACTGGAACCATTCTAGCATATGTCTTATGCGATGTTGAGAAACCACTGGAAGCCAAAACGCCGATGGGTAAATGAAATCCTGAACCATTCTCCTCTCAAAAATAGCGTCTAAACATCTGGGCATCTTCAGTCAGTTATCATTTCTTGTTACTATGTTCTTGCCGTGGTTCCCCTCCATGTCGATACGTCTACATACCCATTTAAAAATTCTCCTTTATTTGAATTCATAATACTTCGAGTTCTTTCATTTTAATTTTTACTTATTTACCTAAAACTAAAACTTGTTTCCTCCGTTTAGCGTTTATTGCGTCGTTTTCATAAATTAAACTGTAGAAAGAAATTTATTGGCGTTTGTACTTAAGTACTGGACTAAAGCTCGAGCTCGAAACATAGCGTTTCAAGCGCAGTGCTCTTGCCGAGTGAATTAAGGCACCTGAAACGACTTCCAACCACAGCTTCAGTATTACCGATACTCCTCTTCTAATTTCCAACAGAAATTGGCGGTCCTGGAGGAAAGGATTGTTTCCAGAACTAACTTCAGTCTATAGATGAAGAAGAAAGGAACAATTAGGTTTAACGTCCCGTCGACACAGAGGTCGCTAGAGACGGAGCAAAAGCTCGGATTGTGTTTAGGAATGGAGAAGGAAATCGGTCGTGTCCTTTCAGAGGAACCATCCGGGAATTTGCCTATGGCGATTTAGGGAAATCACGGAAAATATAGTCCGCAGCTCGTGTTCTAGTGGCTAGCGTTGCTGTCTTTGGTTCACGAGGACCCGGGTTCGACTCCCAGCCGGGTTCGGAATTTTCTCGGCCTGGGGACTGAGTAATTGTGTTATCCTCATCATTTCATTACCATCATCATCATTAGTAACAGTGGTTCGATAGGACTGCGCAAAAATTGGGACTCTGTTTGGGGCTGAGGAACGCGCAGTTGAGCGCCCCACAAACCAAACATCATCATCACTGAAAACATAAATCTGGATGGCTGAATGCCCGTCCCGTATGCTAACCACTGCGCCACCTAGATCGGCTTTGGAGTGGTGTGTGCACCGATCTGAGACGTCCTGACATCTTACTCTCATCGGTCCGAGAGTCGAGCCACAACCTTTAATTTCAAAGGGAATTCTCTTACTGAAAGAGCGTTCAGGGACAATTAAACAACCATCCCCACAGCTTAGATACTCCCAGTACCTGTCTCATACTATTCAAATTTCCTAGAATCTCTCGAGCATACTTTACTGGTCTAGCACTCCTAAGTATGCAGGAGAGCGACTCTGAAGTTTGGGAAGAGGCAGCTGTGATTCGTGTGCAGACAGCCCTTTCCTTAAGAGCATTGTCTGCAAAAGGCTATGTCCCGAGTTCGATTTATGGCAAAGCAAAGAGTTGTGATGTGCCAGGACTTTTCATGAAAGTGTACACTCCCTTACAGACTAATGTTTTATTCTGTAAACGGGAACATGCCTCTTTTTTTAGTCGGTTACTTGAACCTACATGGGTGCACTCTGCTCTTCATATTACCCTGAAGCAACTGAAATGGGTATTACAGTGACTATGTTGTGATAAGATATTCTCTTTTTTATTAATTTAAAACTAAGAGAGGAATTTTTCATTGTCGGTTTTATCGAAGGATCCTAATACTGTTATTATGAGTACGGCTAAAATCTTAATTTTGTAAAATACAGACATAGTCAGTGGAATGTAGCGATCACAATACACTTAGTGATATAAAAAAAATTCTGTTTTCAGCACAATGTATTTTTATTATCTTATGAGCAATTCGAGATAAAATGCATGTCTACGAATAGCATGTCTGATTGGCTTATCATGTGCTTGTTTGACAGATTCTTGAGTGTTGCTTGTTAATATGGGATCCTTACCAGAGTTAGACTGATAGAAGACATGGAGAAGATCCAACGAAGGGCGACGCGTTTCATCACGGGATCGTTTAGTCGGCACGGCAGCAGTACAGAGATGGTCAACAAACTTATTGGCAGGCATCACAATAGAGACGTTGTGCGTCACGAAGAGATTTACTACTGAAATTTTGAGGAAGCACTCTCCGTATAAAGTCGGACAACATATCACTTCCTGCCACATACAAGTCGTTTTATGACAGAACGATAAAGTTCGAAAACTTGACACAGTACAGAGGGATTACCGACGTTTAGTTCACATTGTCCCGCTATTCGCAGCCACGCATTTTGTAAGTCATTATGCTGGATTAGGCATTATTTCAGGTCATACATTAATCAAAGTGCTATGAGATCCATTTATACGTCTTTCGCAGGATATCTGATTTTGTGGCACTTAACGCTTTCTTTCAGTTTTACCTTTGCACTTTTCGAGTTTAAGTTAGATAAGTTATTCTTACCTACCCATTTACAAAACGTAAATAGCAGTCAGTAAAAATATATTTAGACTGTGAACCGACCCACTTCTGAACTACATTAGGCTTTGTTAGACTTGGGCAGAGCTGGTACTGATAATTTCCCAAACAATGTAATTAAAGTCTGTAGTGAATTTTCTTGAATTGTACAGGAATAATGTCGCGATGATAAATTCGTTGTGGTAACAGCTTCACGCAGGCATCTAAAACCAGTTAGCTGTATACAGACCAGCCACTGAGGTCATTCTGAAGTTGGACGCTACAGTGTTGCTGTAGCGAGCTGCAACAGATTCAGCACCGTGGCCAACTTTGTCGCGGCTCTAGTAAGCTGGATAGTGGTACAACGTTGGACTTTAACCTTCCACTATTTAAATGTTTGCTTGATTTCGCTCTCTCCGAACCTAACTGTGAAGTGACTCCAGTAAGCTTTGGAAAACAAAATATGACGTTATGTGAGTTTAAAGGGCGCTAGAACTGCTTTTACTGGAAGCCAAATTTTCAGAGCAGTAGTCTCGCTGTAAATATTTCAATTACGGAACCAGTGGTTTTCAAGAGGTTGTTTGACTGTTTTATGGAAATCGTAATAAATGATTGATTATGTCATTTCATGGTCATAACATGCTTTTTTCCTTCTTGAATTTCAGTATTCTCTTTATAGAAACTCTTGAAAAGTTGTTTTCGAGTGTTCCAAAGAATGAGAACACGTCGATGCTCAAGTTCCCTTACTCGATTAAAATGTCTTACATTCTGAAGTTAACATTAATTCACCTCGGAGCTACGCTTTCCCAAAGCCACTTAGAAGATTAGCGTCATTAGAGGAAATTAAACTCCTCGTAAAAATTATCGCTACACACGTTTACTTACCCGCCATTGGTAGCTCAGTTGGTAAGGCACTTGACTATCGAAAATCCAAAGATGTTATTTATGAGTCCCTGTTTCGAGTGTACGTTGCAATAATATTTTAACTTAATTATAAAACAAATTTACAGTACTCCCGTACAATACCCAAATCACAGTCGGAGAACTTCACCACACCGAATGGAAACAGAGTGTTATTGTGGTTTCCTTGGCGTTTAGAAGCGCTTCCATTTTCAGTGGCTGTTCATGCAATTCATGTTCAAAAAGATATTTTCTAGATCTTGTGACCACTCACTTGTTACTTTATTAGCAACAATGCTTTCTTTTTATTTTCGTACTATCCAACTAGGATCCTTGTTGTTTAAGCTTTGGAGTTTCGTCAGCTTAAGTAAGCTGAAGTTAAGTCTGCCTCAGACACTCTCACAAACAGTATAGCCCTTGCATTTGTGGTACTTGCATGTTGCATATGCTTTATATCTCTCCGCGTACAAAACCTGATCGTCATACACCTCGTTGCACTGACAGAGTGTGGTGATATCTTCAATGCTAGCTATGCTTTCCAAAAAAAAAGTTAATTTTTTTATAAGGAAAGTAGATGCATTTATCCGCAGTTGTCTATTGCTCAGACTAAAATTAATGTGAAGCTTTATACAATACATCCAACCATCGAAACAATTGCTACAACGAGTTCTTGCTAACGCTGTTTTCATATTTCGTGTCAAACTTATTTATGGTCCTTCCAGGATTTGAAGCTGCATTCTTCTTATCCGTAGTTACTCGCACTTTTTTATTGTAATATCCCAGGAAAAATACAATCACATGCGAAAAATAAAAGAAAGAAATGCAGGAGGGAATATAGTAGCCTACAAAACTACGATTCCACTCACCGCTGCTGGGGATCATGAAAGCTGTTGCCTAGAAAGTTCGCAAAGTTCGTTTTGTATTTAGAGTGACGTCAGATGATCTTATGTTGTTCTTGTAGATAGAGCCAATAGTCCATACAAGATATCACGGCCCTCTAGAGCACCTAGTGTGATGCGCGTCCTTCCATCCAGCGGATTACCGACGTTTTCTATGAGAGGAAGAAGACCGCGTCAAGGGAAACTGAAGTCCCCCATCCGTTGCCCCACGGAGTCCATGCATTGGTCGATACCTCTGCTGAGCCTCTTGTGTATCGGATATCAGCACAAAGATTTGGCAGGAATGATTTTATTGTGCATTGGGTCGTGTTTCATGACTGACAGTTGACAGTCTAAGAACACATTGAGGCCCACGTTTAGTTTTGAGCGGGTTTAGTGATGCTGCAGGAAGCAGGGAAAAGAATGTCCGTCCTTGCACATATCGCCGCTCTAGATGAGTGGAGCGTAAAGACATCCCTGTTTCCACTAACAGCACTCATATAAGTCTTTTCTTTTGTTACTTAAAAGCTGTAAATCAATTTTCCATCACTAAACAGAGAAATTATTTCCAGAAAAAGTATGTTAGAAACTAGTAACTACGGCTAAAACTCCTGTAACACACGTATAGCTTCTTCTTACTCCTAGTCTGTGACGTCACCAGAGACTCTACCACTTGATATTTAATGATTTTTAGGCTTTAATTACAAAAAACAAGATATTCTGTGAGACTTTTTAACATAGGAAAATAGCCTATTATGAAACTTAATATAACATAAGCCGGAAATATCTTTAATAGCTAGTAACTTTCTAAAACGGAACAGCACGAAATACTTGTTAAATTTTGTACATAGTCTCCGAATTACAAAACACGTTTTCAGCAAACTGAAAGCATTTTATGCTCTCGATTAAGACGAAAGATACAGTTACACAGCCAGAGTCTAACGGAGTAATATTCTGCTCTACCATAATTGACTGTCCTCTAAATCCTTCCAGTTCTTAGTTAAGTGATACAACGAAACCATAACTGCAAAATAATGAATTTGATACGTAAGGTGAATTTTGAAGAATTTTCGAAAAACCGTCTTACAGTTTAGCACGTGAAGAAATACGGTCTCTACAGTGTGTTAACGTGGTAATGTGGTGTACTGTAGTAGAATGTAGAAGTACTATACCTGATAATGGTTACCAGTACTAGAGTCTAATTTTGTTTCCGGTAAAAAGTAAGTCGCAGCAGACGTATATGGTCATCTTTTGATTTGCAAAGTGAATGATGCTATGATTTTGAAATTGAAATAATGATTTGAGACTCATTGACGGCTGCAGTTCAGCCTTTTCTCCTAGACCCATTGTTCGGTTATTTTGATACTGCAGTATAATGGTGTATCCTGAAACGTGTGCTGCGATTAGGCATAAGCTTTCCTGTCTTTCCTCGTAATGAACCATTGTTGAATAAACCTTTCTGGTAAAGATAAACTGTTCGCATCGTTTCCTGCTGCCGTTCTCGACATGGACCGTATCGTTGACAGTTACTGATTCTGGTTGCTCGAGCCAAAAGTAATCTGTAAATTTGTTATGCCTAGAAAACTGCGATAGTTTTTCTTGTGCGAAAACTGTCACTTATCGTAGTCGGAAAAACTCGTTTTCCTCAAAATTGTATCACATTGGGAAGTCTTAGCAAGAAGCATAAGCTTATATTCTTGTAAGTTTTTGTGTTCCAAACTTGACGGCTAGTATCTTTGCAAACCTTCCCCATGATACACTGCTGGTGTAACAGAAGCATGATTGATAAAGGCTTTTTGCATATAGTGAGTAATAGTGGATAACTACGAGATCTTCAGTTAATTTTCCTCTTGTACCAATATCCAGACCAAACCATTTACTTTTCTGTCTACGCTGGATTAAAGAAAAATGTTGATTATAGTTGAACGTTCCTAGTGTGCAGTGGTATGATGCGCAATTAAAATTTATATAAAATAAAATATCTAATTTTAACATGATACAACTAGGAACGGGGTTGTAGGTTTCGCGGAATCATATAGGGAGATGGCGATCCCATTTGTGAAACTATCTTCTTCGTATGGCTCCTCCCAATACTCGTAAGCAGGCCGGCCGGTGTGGCCGAGCGGTTCTAGGCGCTACAGTCTGGAACCGCGCTACCGCTACGCTCGCAGGTTCGAATCCTGCCTCGGGCATGGATGTGTGTGATGTCCTTAGATTAGTTAGGCTGAAGTAGTTCTAAGTTCTAGGGGACTGATGACCTCAGAAGTTAAGCCCCATAGTGCTCAGAGCCATTTGAACAATGTGAATTGGTAATGCTAACCATAGAATTTGGTCTAAACCAGCGATATATGCTAAACACACAATATCGAGTCATATGGTACTGTGCAGAGTAAGCGCTATTTACAACACACAGCAGTCATACAAACTGGGAAGAATCAGTCCTATTTTCATAGAACCCCACACGTAACTCGAATCATTGTGCCTATTGTGCTTTCCGCCATTGTTAGGAGGGGGCTGTGGAGGGGTAGGTAGGTGGGGGGTATGAAGTGGAGGTTTCAGACACCGAAAATCGAGGAATATAGGTCTCTAATTTTCATAAATTCCTTCATTAGTGGATACTGTGTGAAAAGTGCAGTGTAGATACACTATTGAGGAGACGATAAGAATGCCATGGGAATAAATACGAGCGATGTTCAGTAAGAAATACAAACCTTTTTTCTGGAAGTATAATAGTCTTTATCAGTATTCAAATACACCATATTATTCCCGATTCGTGTATCTCAAAAACCTTATTTTCAACATAATCTGCGTTCAATAAGACAGCCTTACGCTATGTTATTGGAAAGTTCTACATGTCCTCTTGGTGCCGCTCTAGTGGTCGACGTCGGAGCTAACATCTTTCTGCATCAATAACTTTCCATCGTCCACGTACTGCTTCCCGCTGAGTGCATCCTCCTTTGAGCCAAACAGGCGGCCGTCGGAAGGTGCGAGATCCAAGCTGTAGGGCGGATGACGGAGAACAGGCCAATGAAGTCTTGTGAGCTCCTCTTGTGTGCGCAGACTTGTAAGAGGCCTCGCGCCATCATGGAGAAAGAGATGTTCCTTCGCATTTTCGTGGTGACGACCCCTCTGAAGTCATGTCTTCAGTTTCCTGAGGGCAGGACAATAAGCTTCTCAATGGATCGTTGTACCATGGGGTAAGTCATTAGGATAAGCACTTCGGAGCCCCGGAAGACCGTCGCCATGACTTTACCAGCTGAGGTGCGGCTTTAATCATTTCCTTCGGAGGAGAGGGGTGTGGCACCACTACGTGGATTGCCGGTTTGTTTACGGTTCGAAGTGATAAATCCACGTTTAATCGACATTGACGTTTCTCAACACAAAAAGTGTACTATCTGCCTCGAAACACGCAAGTAATTGCGCACAGATGGCCCTTCATTGCTCTTTACGGTCTTCTGTTAGGCGGTGAGGAGCCCAGCAGGTACACACCTTTGAGACCCGAAATGGAGTACGAGTGTGTAAGAACTACCAGCAGAGACGTCCAGTCGGGCAGCGAAGTATTTGGTGATCAGTCGATCATCTCGAATGAGAGTATCCACACGTTTCAACATTGCAGGAGTCACAGCTTTGTGTGGTCGGGCGGCACGCTTGAGATCGGACAGATATGCGCGACTTTGTTGCGATCATAGCAGACGCCTCGCTCAACGACCCACCGCGCTTTTGTTCACTTCCAGGTCTCGATAGACTTTCTGCAAGTGCCTATGAACATCTGCGATGCTCTGGGTTACCGTCAATAGAAACTCAATGACAGCTCTCTGCTAGGGATGCACCTCCATTACAGACGCCATTTTGAAGGCTACCTGTAGGGCCATAATCTGTCTAAACTTTAAGAAACTAATAGCGGCTGAAGCGGGGATATTTGACAATGTCACATAACAAATTACTCATTTTTTTTATCCGTAAATGGCGGAGAAGAATAAAATGTTTTTCATTACTTTTCGAACGCCTCACGTGTTTGGTTACAGCATATTCTGCTAGTATTTTGTAGTATCTTCCACTGAGGTCTGGAGTTGTAGTGATGTAACGTACAAAAAGATGCGCTCTAAGACTACTTCCATTACGTTTCTATTCGGTATTAGCCATATTGGGATCACATTGCGACAATCCGGATTAGGCTATGGGAAATTTCTACAAACCACTTCAGACGAAATTCCTTTTTAGTTCGTTCAAGACCACTAATAAATTGTTTCCGCCTCGCCAGTTCATTTGTAAAGTGAACCATGCTGAAGAAGCCAGTCTCTGTCACACATCTTACAGTACAAAGGAATAGCACAACAGATTACACAGTTACGTAAAGATATACGATATGATGTAATGGGCATGTTTGTAAGCACAACATAGATGAATATGGGCACATGACAAGGAATCTGAGAGGAGAAAGACTAATCGAGTTCTGTAATAAATTTCAGTTCCCAGGAGCAGATACAGACTCAGATCACAATGTAGTAGTGATGAAGAGTAGGCTGGAGCTTAAGAGATTAGTCAGGAAGAATCAATACCCAAGGAAGTGAGATATGAAAGTACTAAGGAATGACTAGATACGCTTGAAGTTCTCTAAGGCTATAAGTACAGCTATTAAGAACAACCCCATAGACTGTACAGTTGAAGAGAAATGGGCGTCTCTAAAAAGGGCAATCACAGAAGTTGGGAAGGGAAACACAGGTACAAAAAGGCAACTGCGAAGAAGCCAAGGGTAACAGAAGAAATACTTCAGTTAAAATGTTAAAATGTGAGTGGATTGCTATGGGACCAAACTGCTGAGGTTATCGGTCCCTAGACGTACACACTACTTAAACTAATTTATGCTAAGAACAACACACACACCCTTGCCCGAGGGAGGAGTCGAACAGCGCGGCCATTCCACGCGGCTATACTTCAGTTGATCAATGTAGGAAGGAAGTGCCAAAATGCTCAGGAAAATTCAGGAATACGGAAATACAAGTCACTGAGGAATGAAGTAAATTGAAATAAATAGGAAGTGCAGGGACGCTAAGATGAGATCGTTACATGAAAAATGTGAAGAAATTGTAAAAGAAATGATTGCATGAAGAACTGTCTCAGCATATAGGAAAGTCAAAACAACATTGGGTGAAATTTAAAAAAAATACCAAGAGTGGTAACATTTAGAGTTCAACGGGAATTCCACTGTTAAATGCAAAGGAGAGAGTATATATTTGGAAAAAGCACATTGAAGGCCTCTGTAAGTTGGAAGATTTGTCTGATGTGATAGAAGGAGAAGAGGAGTCGTTATAGAAGAGACATGCGGGGTCCAGCATTAGAATCAGAATTGAAGAGAGCTTTGGAGGACTTGAAATCAAATAAGGCAGAAAGGACAGATAAAATTCCACCAGAATTTCTAAAATCAGTGGGGGAAGAGGCAACGAAACCACTATTCACGTTGGTGTGTAGAATTTACGAGTCTGGTGACAAACCATCTAACTTTATGAAAAATATCATCCTCATTCCGAAGACGGCAAGAGCTGACAAGTGCGAGAATTACCGCACAATCAGCTTAACAACTTATGCATTCAAATTGTTTCCAAGAATAATATACAGAAGAAGGGAAAAGAAAATTGAGGATGTGCTAGATGATGTTCAGTTTGGCTTACAAAAGGTAAAGGCGTCAAAGAGGCAATTTTGACTTTGCAGTTGATAATGGAATCAATACTAAAGAAAAATCAAGACACGTTCAAAGGATTTGTCGGCCTAGAAAAGGCGTTCGATAGTGTAAAATGGTGTAAGATGTTCGAAATTCTGAGAAAAATGGAGGAAAGCTACGGGAAAAGACGGGTAATATACAATATGTTCAAGAGCCAAGAAACAATAATAAGAGTGGACGACCAACATCGAAGTGCTCGGATTACAATGGGTGTAAGACAGGAAAGTAATCTTTCGCCCTTACTGTTCAGTCTGTACTTCGAAGAAGGAATATTTAATTAAAAGGAAGTTTCATGAGTGGAACTAAAACTCAAGGTGAATGGATGTCAGTGATACGATCCGCTGATAACATTGCTATCTTGAGTGAAAGTGATGAAGAATTACGTGATGTGCTGAATGTAATGAACAGTCTAATGAGTAAAAAATGTGGATTGAGAGTAAATCGAAGAAATACGAAAGTAGTGCGAAGCAGCAGAAAAGAGAACAGCGAGAATATTCATCAGGATGGATGATCAAGGAGTAGATGAAGTTAAGGAATACTCCTATCTAAGCAGCGAAATAACCAGCCACGGCCTAAGCAAGGAGGGCATCAAAAGCACTCTAGCACTGGCAAAAGGGAAGTCTACCAGTGTCAAAAATAGGCCTTAATTTGAGAAGGAAATGTCTGAGAATGTACACTTAGAGCGCGATATTGTATGGTAGTGAATCATGGACTGTGAGAGGCATTTGAGATGTGGCGCTATAGACGAATGTGGAAAATTAGTTGGACTGATAAGGGAAGGAATAAGGTTCTACGCAGAATTGGACAGGTTCAAAACGGTTCAAATGGCTCTGAGCACTATGGAACTTAACTTCTGAGGTCATAAGTCCCCTAGAGCTTAGAACTATTTAAACATAACTAACCTAAGGGCATCACACACATCCATGTCCCCGAGGAAGGATTCGACCCTGCGACCCTAGTGGTCTCGCGGCTCCAGACTGTAGCGCCTAGAACCGCTCGGGCACTCCGGCCGGCAGTTGAAAGGAATATGTGAACAGGATGATAGGAAATCTGTTAATACATCAGGTAATAACTTCCTTAATACTAGAGGGAGCAGAAAAGGGTAAAAACTACTGTAGAGGGAAATTGTAGAGGGAAATAGAGATTGGAATACATTCAGCAGATAGTTGAAGGCGTAAGTTGCAAGTGTTACTCTGGGATGAATAGGTCGTCACAGAAGAGGAATTCGTAGCGGGCCGCATCAAACCAGTCAAAAGACTGACGACTCAAAAAAAATTACTTTTTATTTAGAACACAAATACATGGAACTTGTTTCTGCTGAAATATTTGGTACACCATATTTTCCGGAAGATTTCATCTTATCCAGCAAGTCTTTTTCCCTTTTATGTATTTATAAAACTTCATGGAAGTCTGCTTGCAGTTAAACTGGCACTGTAGGATTGATTCCACAGTTCCTGGCAGCAGTCAATTTCTTTCATCAGTCCACTGGGCCGAGATCAGCGAAAATACTATTTCCATGGAGTGTTTAGAGTTTCGTTCTTCCAAGTCACGCTTATTTTCTGAAAAGCTCTTCAGATACATATATTCCAGAAAATAATTGTCGCCTGAAATTTTCACACCATTTTTAGTCAGGCACATAATAGCGTTTTCAACCATCACCCAATCCGGGGTTTCAGACAGTGTCATCCAATCATCAAATACTGATGAAAAGAAACAACTGGTTTCTCAAAGCAATCAGATGCAGTGGTATACAAAGCGATCATCTCTTTCCCAAATTTCGGAATCAAGTTCATTATTTTTTGGTTAGGGTTCTTATTCTTCAATTTGTTCAAATTCATCTTCTGTTTCCACGCCAATAAAATTGGCAGTCTTCCTTTCATTCAGACATCTTTGAGTGTAGATTAACATATTTCACATTTCAGTTATCGGGATTTGATTCGTCTCCAAGATTTTTTTTTTTTTCAGACAGAGCCACAGCTGACTGAAGAAACAGGAAATACATTTCACTGATCGGGCTACTGAGAAAAATCTGAAATTATTATATGTAGTCTGTCATCGGTGTGAAAAAATTGTTTTAGTGGAATTCAAAGCTTAAGAATTCTCTCAACTACGGGTATTAACGACAGCCATCTTGTTTTTGGACGAGATAGAAAAGTCTGATAATTAACATCAACGTATAAGAAGAACTCTTTCAGCTTCTCTGTCCTTGCCGTGGTTATTGAAAAATAATTAAATACTTCCATGACGATTATTTCAAAGTGTACGGTTAAGACACCAGCAGTGCTCGATATAGTATTGTGGAGAATATGCGCACGGCAACCAATTCCTTCTCATTTTTTCTAGTCCTTCTTTAATTTGGCGAAACACATTTCGCTGGCCGCGTCGATGAAGTCTTCCTAATATAGTACTGATATAGTCTTCACAAAAAAATGGCTCTGAGCACTATGGGACTTAACTGCTGAGGTCATCAGTCCCCTAAAACTTAGAACTCCTTAAACCTAACTAACCTAAGGACATCACACACATCCATGCCCGAGGCAGTTGTCTTGAAGTGCCTAGACAAAACTTTTCTATTGTTTCCTTTGTTTTCTTTATTTAGCAATCAAACTTCAACAGCTACTGCTGGATTGACTCGTTTAAGTATTGAACAACAAAAGCAAACATCTTCCCAGCCTTGTGGTTAGATGCTTCGGTACCTAAAATGAAACTTTTGGAATTATTTCGTGCATTGGGACACGGAGTGTAGTGAGAGAATATAGTCAAAAATCGATTTTGCTTTGGTTCTGGCTGTAGACTGGTTTGAGTGGACCTTGGAGTGGGTTACAATGTCGCATCCATTTTTACGTTACACTCAAAAGCGATAAAGGACTAGAATGCTTGACAATTTGGTAAGCTGTTGTTAGCTCTGCAGCAGTAACGAGCAATTATTCCCGGATACCTTCTTTGATCGTGAATACAGAAATAGGTTTTGATGTGGATGCTACCGCGAATCTCTTTATATGATTCTTCGTAAAAATGCGATGCCTCACATGTGCCTTACCTGCGTCAGTTATTGAGATGAAACAGCTACAGATTCCATCAAAGCTTCCTGATCCGTACGTCCTTTCTTGAGAGAAGACCACCGTTCTGTGTAATGATCGGAAAAATTGCAATTTTCTCTTTCCAACCTTAGACATTTTCGTAAGCTATGATAAGTTTCTTGGACGGTAAACAATCGACAATAACATTTTAGTCATCGAAGTATACGTCACTATTAGCGTCAATCCCATATACTTAAAGTAAACGCTTCAAACATTACTAATCTGTACACGTTGTTCCTATTACGTTTAGAAAGAATCATCTTATCAGATCGCTGTTCAAATGGGAGCCGTCCGCTTGGTGGTGCTATAATAGTTTCATCCCCGTACTAGTGGACAAGTGTGGTACTTTCTCGAATGCTGCGATAGATCTAGAACAGAGGTCCCCAAACTGGTTCTAAATGCAATTGTTTGGCTTCCCACTTCCCGGAATCCTATCTCAATAAACTATCCTAGAACATACAGCTTTTGAAGATCACGTTTAGAATGTCACACTCAGAAACTCTCAAAATTACGAAGGCGATATGCGTTAATTCTAAAATATCAGATTTGTAAACAAGTTACTTCTGACAATTGGAAAACAGAAAAGTCAGGTATTAACTATTCCGTACATTTTTACACATGAACTGAACGTAATCTTGTTATAACTTTTAGCCGTAGTAGGCTATGTTCATCAGAGTAATGATCACTTATACTGTGTAACTGCAAAAATGCCGTTTTATTACCCTGTCAACCTGCGGATCCCCATGTGATGCTATTACAGTGACTTTAAGAGACTGTATACGCTTCAAATCAACTGGCGGGTTCGTAAGTTGGACGCCAGGGTTATGCCCTTTGTCACCAGAAAAATGTGCACGACGTGAATGCGAAACTAGTACAAGTGTTCGTTCTGAGCAGAGTACTTCATACGGAAGTACGCTGGCTCTCAAAGGGAAATATGCTGGGAAGATTGTTTGAACTTCGAGACGAAGTGATGCACTTTTTGGAAAATAACAAACAAACTGAATTGTATGTGGAATTTAGAAAGGCCGGTGTTCATGTTTCATTGGATTATCTGTCAGACGCTTTCGAATCTTTAAACACATTGAATTTGAAATTACATGGTGGAGGGTCAAACATAATTTTTCATCGAGATACCATCAAAGCGTTTACTGATAAGTTGCAACTATGGAAACGTAAAATTTTAACCTGCAATTATTCCTACTTTCCCGGAGTGTTTGGAATCCTGGAAGAAGCCCGATTTCAAAACAATTTTAAGGATACTGATACTAAGAGTAAAATATCAAACCATTTGCAGGACCTCACTGATGAATTCGAACGATACTTCCCTAACAGTTGTGATGATAAAATTTATTATAGGTTAGCGACGGATCCATTTCACGTTGACGTGGATGTGTTGCCAGACAGACTACAAGAGGAAGTCTTAGAAATTAAAAATTATTCTGCAGCGAAGTATGACTTTGAGAAGATGGATAAGCCTTTAGTTTGGGTGAAATGTCTCACAGTGTATCCCAGCACAGCAGAACAAGCACTGAAACTGCATTTACCATTTTCAAGCACTTATTTATGCGAAAGAGCATTTTCAGCGGTAGTGGCGATAAAAAATAAGCTTAGAAGCAAACTCAGTATTGCCAATGATTTACTTTGCGCAGTTTCCACTATTCAGCCAAGAATTCAAAATCTCGTAAAAAATATGCGAGCTCATCCTTCACATTGATTTATTTGTTTGTTTCTTGCCATATGTGTGTGGAAATAATATTTTTATAATAAATACGTCACATTACAAGAGAACTTGTTATTTTCCTCCTAACTATCCTTAATGTAGGTAGTACTGTAAAATTATAAAAAACTATTTCGAAGAAACAATATAAAATAAACGTAGTGAATCAGATTTAAATATAAATACTGCGTGTGATCCTTATGGATTCTGATGTTACGTGTGGTATATTATTGCAACTAATAATAGTATTTCTTCTGGATGAAGACACAGCTAAAGTTTATCCTAGATATGGCAAGCGAAGAGTAGTCCTAAAATCGTATACGGGTGAAGAAATGGTGTGCAGTAAGAGAATGTAATCAAGGTAAGGAAGTTGTTTTATTCATATTTTTTAAAGTTCTGTGTAGTCTGCACGATTATTGCGCAAAACTAATTTTTTATTTTCTGTCTGGTTCTGGGAACTGGGCCTTTGTCGCCGTTCGGTAGCTGTCGTCATTAACGTAAGTGCTAACTTATGCGCAATGACAATGGGGAGCGCTATAGGCGTACAAATCAGTGATGTTCGTTAACACCGTGACTGAGTGACTATTTTTGATAATGAGTGAAAGTAATAAGCTACACTCAACTTAAAATAATAGCCCGCATCCACTAATCTGCAAAGGTCGCAAATATGTTTCCTTTTTTACCAAGGACTTTCTTTAATTTCGGAGTGGCTTATAATCACAAGACTGGGCTGATGACGTAATAACTGCGACTCGATGCATTAACAGCCCACCATGTACATGACGTCAACATCACAAATTTTTCAATAGTTTCTCGATAATTAATAATAATCTTTATATTTTTTTAGGGAACAAAAGTTTGGGAACCTCTCTAGAAGGTACTTGCGTCATCGATACAAGATACGGAACATGCAACGTCATTTGTGAGACGACCTTACCAACATACACATACAAGGGAAAATTGAAATGTGATGATGGGAACATAGGTTTGATGTGGGGCCTAAACTTTTGCAGTGAATGTCATTCATGGCCGCCATCTTCAAATCCGCCATTTGGGATTCAAGTAATTTTTTTAAGTGGGAAGGGGGGTGTTTGACACATCAGGTAACACTAGCTTGAGCTCTGGAATTCAGTGGTGTAATTTGTTTTTGTCTATCTTCTACAGTTTAGGGGTTACTAATATTCAAAGTTGGGAAATTACCTTCACACCGATTGCTACAACACATGTTCTACGTGTTGCTCATCCCGTGCAATGCACAACTGTAGTCGCCGCAACCACTCTGATTGCACACGGAGGAGAGTGTCTCCTGCAGTTTGGTCACAGGCGTGTAGTATGCGTTCTTTCAGGTGTCTGAAATCACGGATGCTCTAAGCATACACTATCTGCTTAAGATGTCTCCATAGATAAAAATCCAGGGGCGTTAAGTCAGGGGATCTAGTGTGGAGGAGCTCCATCGTACTGAAAATAAGATGGGAAAATGCCGTCAGCGTTCAGCGTGGAAGAGAACACAAGGTCCTGCAGCAGCATCAGATACTGTGGTGAAAAATGACCCAATGATGCGGGTGTCCCATATGCCACACCACACCATCACCTTCGCTGGAATATGTCCTCGAAGTGAGGCAACTCAGTTCGGATTTGCGTCACTGCAGTATCGACAATTACGTCGATCAACCTTCCCAATCAAAGGGAAATACGCCTCGTCGCTGAACAGTATGCCCTTGGTAAACGAAGGATTCAGTTCGTGTTGTTCAGTAGCCCACAGGCAGAACTCCAACCGGCGATGAGGGTCATCCTCGTTAAGTCTATGTTGCATCTGCAGCTTGTAAGGATGCCATTTATTGGTGAGCTTACCCGGACAACGGAGGTTTGGCATATTCCACATCCCAGGGCCACACGACGGGTACTTCGTTCAGGACTTTTCACAAACGACGCAACAACCGCCGTTCCAGTTTCCTCATTGGTGGCAGTCCTTGGTCGCCCACTACGTGCCCTACCGTGAACAGAGCCCGTCTCCCGGAATACGGTGACCACGGGAGTCACCGTGCTGTTCGATACCGGTTATTTGTTTGGGTGCCGTCTGTCGTAGTCAGCTGCTATTGTTCAGTAGCTGCGTTCCCCTGATATAAGGATGATTTCGCTCTTCTGTTCACGTGTCGGACCCATTTTAGATCACCTGGAACAAAGTGAGACATGAGTCGGTATCAAGGTAAATTTGAACATTAATTACTTCTAAACTGTACAAGATAGACAAAAACAAATTACACCACTCAATTCCAGAGCTCAAGCGAGTGTTATTTGATGTGTCGTACACACCCTTTCTCATTTAAAAAAAATTACTTGAATCCAAAATGGTGGATTTCAATATGGCGGCTGTAAATGACATTCACTCCAAAAGTTGCCGCCCCACGTCAAACCAATGTTCCCATCATCACATTTCAATTTTCCCTTTAATCTTCCAACTTATGAAGGTGTCCAAGGACTTTTGACTTGCCCTGATTATACAGGGTGACTCACCTAACGTTACCGCTGGATATATTTCGTAAACCACATCAAATAGTGACGAACCGATTACACAGACCGAACGTGAGAAGAGGGGCTAGTGTAACTGTTTAATACAAACCATACAAAAGTGCACAGAAGTATGTTTTTTTAACACAAACCTACGTTTTTTAATGGAACCACGTTAGTCTTGTTAGCACATCTGAACATATAAACAAATACGTAATCAGTGCCGTTTGTTGCATTGTAAAATGTTAATTACATTCGGAGATATTGTAACCTAAAGTTGACGCTTGAAACTTCCGACGTTCACAAACACGGGCCACGGTCGGCGAGCAGCATCTGCAGGGACATGTTTACGATGATGACCGTGTTTACGAGTGTGGCTGTAGTGCACTGTTGTGGCTTGGTCTAGCTGTCGCAGTGTCCGCATGTAGCGCTGACTGCTATTGTTATTCTGCATTCGTCTCCGCACGCAGACAAACTGTAGTACACCGTGTTACCAGACGTCTGTGGTAGCGTAGTGTTGTGGGAACTGTGACCATAGTGTATTCGAACTCTGAAAAGGCGGAGATGATACTCATCTATGGCGAGTGTCGACGAAATGCAGCTGAAGCCTGCAGGGTGTATGCAGAACGGTACCCGGACGGAGAGCATCCAACGTGCCGCACGTTGCAAAACATCTACCGCCAACTATATGCAACAAGTATGGTCGTAGCACGTAAACGGGTCCGTTACAGGCCCGTCACAGGAGAAGAGGGTGCAGTTGGTGTGTTAGCTGCTGTTGCCATGAATCCACACATGAGTATACGGGACATTGCGAGAGCCGGTGGACTGAGTCAAAGTAGTGTCATGCGCATACTGCATCGTCACCGCTTTCACCCGTTTCATGTGTCGCTACATCAGCAATTACATGATGATGACTTTAGTCATCGAGTGCAATTCTGTCAATGGGCATTAACAGAGAATACGCTGCAGTTCTACCTGTTTAGCGATGAAGTGGGTTTCACAAGCCACGGGGCAGTGAATCTACGGAACATGCAATACTGGTCCGTGGACAATCCTCGCTGGCTCAGACAGGTAGAGCGACATTGACCGTGGACTATAATGTATGGTGCGGAATCATTGGCGACCACCTCATTGGTCCTCACTTTACTGCAGGGACCCAAACAGCTGCAACATACATCGCGTTTCTACAGAATGATCTGCAAACGTTGCTCGGAAATGTCCCACTGGAAACGCGTCAACATATGTGGTATCAGCATGATGATGCACCTGCACATTCCGCAATTAACACTAGGCTGACCCTTGACAGGATGTTCAACGGGCGTTTCATAGCACGTGGAGGACGCATAAATTGGTCAGCCCGTTCTCCTGATCTTACACCTCTGGACTTCTTTCTGTGGGGTACGTTAAAGGAGAATGTGTACCGTGATGTGCCTACAACCCCAGAGGATATGAAGCAACGTATTGTGGAAGCCTGCGGCGACATTACACCAGATGTACTGCGGCGTGTACGACATTCGTTACGCCAGAGATTGCAATTGTGTGCAGCAAATGATGGCCACCACATTGAACATCTATTGGCCTGACATGTCGGGACACTCTCTATTCCGCTCCGTAATTGAAAACGGAAACCACATGTGTACGTGTACCTCACCTCTCATGGTAATGTACATGTGCGTCAGTGGAAAAGACCAATAAAAAGGTGTTAGCATGTGGACGTAATGTGCTGTTCCAGTCTCTTCTGTACCTAAACTCCATCACCGTTCCCTTTGGATTCCTACGTAATTCGGTGCTCTCCGATACACACGATCGAACAACGGAGGAGTGGTACTCAAGCGTCAACTTTAGGTAACAATATCTCCGGATGTAATTAACATTTTACAGTGCAACAAGCGGCACTCATTACGTATTTGTTTATATGTTCAGATGTGCTAACAAAACTAACGGGGTTCCCCTTAAAAAAACGTACGTTTTTGTTAAAAAACATACTTCCGTGCATTTTTGTATGGTTGGTATTAACCAATGACACTACCCCCTCTCCTCACTTTCGTTCTGTGGAATCGATTCGTCAGTATTTGATGTGGTTTACGAAATATATCTAGCGGTAATGTTAGGTGACCCACTCTATACATGTGTGTGTGTGTGTGTGTGTGTGTGTGTGTGTGTGTGTGTGTGTGTGTGTGTCTATAAACACTTATCATATAGATTAATGCGTCAAGATAAAATTATTTTATAATTACAGTGAAACAATGTATATTTGATAAGCGAACTACATTACGTACATCTGACAGTATGCAATATGTGATGTCAACTTCATCTTACTCTTCAACATAAAGGAAATATTCCGCGGTTTCATTAATTCCGGCAGAATAATGTAAATTATGGAAGGTATGAAGAGTGTGAGGGGATATTTTCTGTTACAATAAGACAATGATCTCTCTCTACGTCCTTAATGGAATGTAACAGGTGAGGTCTTTCTATAGTAGACGATAATTAAGGCCAAATAAAAGTCTACCATCATAGTTCTGGCCTATTGAAGTGTTCATAAAATTTTGATATCTATGGATGTGGATAAAATGCTTACGGAGTATTTTGAGCGGATGCAGACAGCGTTTCCCTTATCCGCAGAGACTCGTACGGTACCGGCGTATTCGTTCCCGCCATCAGCATGTGCCAATGTACAACGTTATTTACCAGTTCAGGTAACATTCTTCGTGGTTCAACTGTTACAAGGCACCAATTCCTAGCCGTATTCAAAATCTGAGCCCGATAAGATGTGATGAGCAGAGGTTCCTGATGGTTACAATTAAGCTAACGTCGATCCGAATGCTGCAGTGTGGGCTGAATGCATCGCAGGATGATGAAAGATCTTAGGTATATTCATTAATAGGTTCACTAGATACCGAACAAATTAATAGTTCCACTTAGTGTCTCAGGTGAAAATATGATGCAGTAAGCAGTTAGAATGCGAAATGTTTCGTGGTTTGTGGTCAGTGTTCTTAGCGACGCGTGTTGATTTCTTTTGTGAAGTGACTGTTGATGTAAATGGTTAAGGAAGTTGACGTTTTCCGTACGAAACGGAATGACTACTGAGAAGAAAGACCGGGCGCTGCTGGTTAAATTGTTTTATCTGAACGGCTATAATAGCAGCAACGTATTGTCGGAATACCGCTGATAGAAACAACTGCGAAAAATTTCCATATCAATAAATGGGCTAAAAATATGATTAAGACATTTGAAGAAACAGGCGAATAAGTTTTTCCTTGAAAGGAAGGCGGTTCATACCCACAGCAGCTGTTTGATGCAGTAGTTGTAAACGATTGTGCAGCACATGTCTGAAATTCTACAGACAGTTTTCGAGCTGTGTCTCGGGAATTGTATCTCCTATCGTCGGTAGTTCAAAAGTTTTTGCGGCGCACCTTGCACTGGTATTCCTACAAGATCCAGAACGTGCACTAAATGAAGCCCTAAGATACGCCAGAACACCGTGACTCTGCCCTTCGTGTGCCAGGCATAGAAATGGATGACGTGTGTCCGGAAGTATTCTTTGAACGGAAGAGGCACATTTTACACTGTGTGATAGCACGAAGTTACAGAATTTTAGCATATGGGGTAATACTCCAACAAATGTTGTACAAGAACAACCAAGCATTCAACTTATGTGACAGTGTAATCTGGTTTCACAAGCTCCTTCACTCTCTTTCCCTTTTTTCATCGAGAAGATGACACACACTTCCCTCCAGTTGCAAATTCACAACACCTTGATGCCCCAGAATATGTCGTATTAACCAGACCCCTCCTTTGGTCAAGTTGTGCCACAAATTTACTTTCTCACAAGTTCGTTTCACTACATCCTCATTTGTTAAGCAATCTACCCATCTAAAATTTAACAATTTTTTATGGCACCACATTTCATAAGGTTCTATCCTTTACTCATAGGAAGCGCGTATTGTCGATATTTCAGCTCCGTACATGGCTACAAACTAGACACGTATTTTCCAAGAAAATATTCTTAACATTTGGGTTTATATTGGATATTAAAGAAGTTCTCCTTTTCAGAAATACCTCCATTGCTATAGCCAATTTGTATTGTACATCATCTCTACATCAGCTATATTAGTTATTTTTCTGCTAAAGTTGTCAATGGCATTGCAGATTTCTGTTAGATGCCAATAATTGTGCAGGATCCGGTGGAATCAGTGATGCACACCCGCTGGGCCATGCTTCCAGTGGATCCGTGCCACGAGCGCTTTTTGTTGCTGCAATATAGGATGGTCAGCGGCAGCCACAAGGCCTATTTGCTCTTGGAGCCTCTTTGCTACGTGACACTACACAGACATTGCCTAGCTGCAGCTTCGAAACCGTCATTTGTGCTTTAGTTCAGAAAGCCTCATCCTTGTTGCTGTTCTGTTAGCTGGAATTAATTCTTGCTGCATTATTTATAATGAGTCTTCGTTAGATTGGAGAAATACAAATTAAGTAAATCTTCTGTTTGTTGTGTTATCTTATTCGCTAATCATTTCTGCTCCTGTCCAACTTTCCTACCATGGCAGTCGCTCTGCTACTCCGCATTCCACCGTTCCTTGCCGTTGTGCATAAAGCAGTACACAACACTTTTAGTGTCTCATTTCCTAACTAAGTCCCTCAGAATCAACTGACTTGATTCTACTACATCCCATTACCTTTGTTTTGCCGCTGCTGATGAACTTTATGTAACCTCCTTCCAACACAATCCACTCGTTACAATTTCATTTCCCTTTTTTTTTTTTTTTTTTTTTTTTTTTTTTTGCTCATTCAGTGATTAGTTTCTGGCCGGCATCCATTTTCAAATCATCGGCACATAGTAAAAAATGGTATTTCTGAAAATGCTCTGTATATGCAGTAACTGTTCGTTTGCACATTTTTGACATGGCTTTTGCATTTTTGGAAATACCACTCTTGACTATGTTACGATGATTTGAAAACGAGTCGCGGCAGGAAACCAGTCATCGAGTAAAAGAAAAAGTGAGCTCTGCAACTATGTCTGGTTTTTGGTTGTACTGCTTAACAGAAGCTGCTGACCCACCGTTATTCAAACATACTGGAAGTTCGTAATTTGCAGTTTCATTACAGTGTGTTCAGTCTCTTCTGTCAGTGTACAGCCGCGACCGTGGCAGTTATAGCAACCAGACTAATGTCAGTAGCGACTACAGGCTGGTTACATACTCCCAAAGAAGAAGTCCGTTGCTGTAATGCTCAGGACTGACAAGGAAGCCTTTGACTGAGAGGCCGCAAGTTCAATCTTTATTAAGCCTAATTTGAAAGTGTTGTATTAACAATTAAGACAGAAAAAATATTTGCTGCTTTTCAGACACCATGTGGATGAGAGGGCGACAGAAAATGAGTGTCCGGGAGGTGAAGAGATCAACCTTCCACGGGATGTATCTATTATACTTCCAAAAAATGGACATTCAACAAACGTCCAAAACAAACCAATAACTTGCACCATGAACACCAAATGAAAAGTGGTGCGGCACAAAGATTCGTACCATCAAGATCAAAGGGGAACTCCTTGGGAGAAACAAACCTCGCAGGACGTTCAACTAAGTATTCACTCTTATGGAGAACGTACAGAACCATATTGGAATAAAGGGATGTTGAGTACTGGTAGAATGCGATGGCATGCAAACGAATGCGTAGCAGTCTGCCGAGGAGCTTATCGTGGAACTGATTATCCTTTAAGACGTAGATGTATATATGCGATAATGTTTTATAGGCATTGAGAAAACAAACATCCAGAGACTGAATCTGTCATATGCTTAGCCGGCCGCTGTGGCTGAGCGGTTCTAGGGGCTTCAGTCCTGAACCTCGCGCCTGCTACGGTTGCAGGTTCTAATCCTGTCTCGGACATGGATGTTTGTGATGTCCTCAGGTTAGTCACAGGTTAGTCAGGTTTAAGTAGTTCTAAGTCTAGGGGACTGATGACCTCAGATGTTAAGTCCCATAGTGCTTAGAGCCATTTGAACCACTTTTTGTCATATGCTTACGGATGATGAATTGCAATGTCACACACTCTTCAAGAGGGACAGTTTTCTCTGAAGGCGTATGATATTTTTACGCAGACCAGTAATCAAGCAGAAGCGAATTATTTTGACGAGCTATTGGGCAAAAGCAGTGCTCATACGATAGTTGTTGTTCTGTTACGCCCATTTTTCCATTGTTACTTGCTATGACGTAAATGTTCCCTACTGCCCTTGCAAGATCAGGCACACGAGAAAGAATTGTAGAAGCAGAACACCTCCAACTCCTTGCAGCCCAAAAATAACTTTCCAGCCAATTTACCATCCAAATGAACAGTCGGCGAAATTGGATACGAATGCCTTATGGCATAAGTGGGCAAACAGCGACTCGCGGGCCCCATCCAGCCCGCTTATGTTTTTTGTGCGGCCCGTCAAGACTTTCAGAAAATTCCGTCTTGAACTGTCCGGCAATAAATACCTAAATTTCCAACATTAGTGGAGCTATGAATTCTCCGAAAGAAAGTAAAATCAGCAATCATTGTCGTGTGTTTAATGAAGAATAAACAAACACATGCTTGTCTGCAGATTCACGGAAAAAATCAGTATCTTCATTGCGTCATGAAGCGATAGCCGTGTTTAAGAAGAACAATCTGAAATGACATTACGAAACAAAGTATGACGAATCTGCCTCTAAACTTTCCAAGGAAGAACGTAACGCTACGGTCACAGGTTCGAATTCTGCCTCGGGCATGGATGTGTGTGACGTCCTTAGATTAGTTAGATTTAAGTAGTTCTAAGCTCTAGGGGACTGATGACTAAAGAAGTTAAGTCTCATAGTGTTCAGAGCCATTTTTGAAAAACGTAAAATAAAAGCAGCAGAGGATGTGAAATGGCTGAAGAAGCCACCAACATTATTTACAAAACCGTCAACATTTCAAAATAATGATACACAAGCAAGTTTCAGGGGAGCCTACAACCTTTCTAAACGCAACTAGCCTTTTTTCAGATGGCCAATTTCTTAAGAGGGGTACGGTAGTGTGCAAGGATATGACATTGGAAGCAGATTTGAAACGTGGCAAGGACTATAGTGCAGCGTATTGGCTTAATTAGTGAGAAAGGCACAGGAAATCTGAGGACTGCGGAAAAAGATTTAGTTTGGTTTTCCTTGGTAACGGATAAGAGCACAGTTAACGAAGACATTGCACAAGTAAACAACTTTATCAGCGGAATTAATGAAAATTCCGTCATTTCAGAGGAATGTGTTGGCCTACAATCAATTAAAGACTGGCCAAGACTTGCAAAATTGTGCTGGAAATTGTGTGGAGAAAAGTATCTCTTCCTGGTACAAAATGAAGACCATCACAACAAATTGGACAGAGCTTTCAGTGGGAAAAATGGAGATGTAAAAACTTTCAAAAAACAAGTTGTAAGCACAAGACACGTGAAGCGATATCACCTATTTTCATTGCACCTTACATCGTAAAAAGCCTTTGTAAAGCTGCAGTGGAATTAAGCAAGTGTAGATACTGTTATTGATGTTGTGAACGCAATCAGATCAAGGGCACTCCACCACCGACAATTCCAATCCCTTCTTTGCTACGCGATGTAGGGACAGAGTATGAAAACGTGTTTTACCAGAACTTTATCAGGTAGCTGAGCTCGACAAATTGATAAAAAGAGTCCAAGCATTGCAGAAATAAATTCTCTTATTTCTGGACACGAAGGAGATACCTCATGATTTTGTTACTGAAATAGTACGTGAACAGCGGAGACAATGTTTGCATCTCATATATTTGAGACACTGAGTGAACTGAATGTGAGATTGCGCAGAAAGGTGTTGTTTACAGATGAAATCTGGACGCATGGAAAATCATCCAATGCGAAACTATGCCCTTTTGCAAGGCACGCAGCTTGAACTTATTGCAGTGCAGTCAGATCACAATATGAAAGAAACGTTTGATGATGTGACATTAGTTGATTTTCACAAATCTTCATCAGATAAAAAATTTCCATGTATGAAGCAGTTTGCTGGGAAACTGTACTCAATATGAGTGCCTACATTTACTTTTGAGCAAAATTATTCTTGTTTAAAGATCAACATGAATAAATATCGACGTTCTCTGACAGGCATGAACTTGCAAACCGTGATGAGAAACTCAAGAAGCAGTCCCACTTCTAACATAAAGAAAAGTAAAAAAAGTGTAATAGGATACAGCTGACTCATTAATCTTTTTCTAAAATTAAATGTGCTTGGAGGCGCAGATGACATAAAATTAGCATTTATGCCACAGTTTACTCTCCTTTCCGAAATGCAACTTTAAATAGTGAATGCAATCGTTTTACAAGCTGCTGCCCTTCGCTATTCTCCGCTTCCATAAAGTGCCCATCGAGTTAAAACATTTGCCCACATTTGCGTTAAGGCATTGATGCTAGTTTATCTCGATACAACTCTCTTGGTACTTCTTCTTTCCAGTGTCCCTTTCGAAAGCATTTCCGCTTCGTCGGAGTTGAAAAGTCTTGGGTTGTTTTGAGAGAGGAGACGAGACAGCGAGGTCATCGGTCTAATAGGATTAGGAAAGGACGGGGAAGTAAGACGGCGGTGTTCTATCAAAGGAACAATCCCGGCATTTGCCTGGAGTGATTTAGGGAAGTCACGGAAAACCTAAATCAGGACGGCCGGACGCGGGATTGTACCGCCATCCTCCCGAATGCGAGTCTAGTGTGGGGCTTGAAAACAAATTCGTTACTGCAGCATGAGATAAGTTTGTTTACCTCGTAGAAAAATTTTTGCCGGCCGATTCAGTAGTTCGCTGTGCATCGTCAAGTTGACATTTTGTTTGATATTTCGTTGCCTTATGTGTTCCACTTCTTTAGCAATGTTTGATGTTATGCAACCATCCACTGCGTCTCTTGAAATCACTATAATCTATATCGCGTGCAATTAGATGTGCATAATGTAGTAGGACATTGTTATGCATATCCTGTAAATTATGTCGAGCATCCTTGAATTTCGCAAACACCAATTTCTGTAACAAGTGCTCCTTGTCCTCCCTTGAAACGCCGTAGTTTTTCTGATGCACTTCATGGTCATACTGCATCCCTTCTGGAAGTTTGCTGCGGATGATCTTCGATGTACGTTATTATATTTAGTATCCGCTCCTTGGAAAACGATTGTCCTTTCTACGTTCCTCTGGAGATGGGATTTGTGGCTCCCTGCCCGACGAGGACGATGAACGGAATAACTCAAAACTTGTTTCAGTATTACTTTCACTTACACAATGAGGACATTTCGTCATCATTGTACTCCTCGTGTACATTGTTCACACGCCTGAGCGTCTACACACATTCCACTGACTCATCATGCAGAAACGCCAATATTTCATGCGCCACTTCTGTCTCATTCTGCGAAACTCCTTGGGTTCCTTTCTGACGAAATGTCAACTTCGGCAACTGTTGTTGTGCAACGTTTGGTTTGTTTATCGTTGCTGCTGCTCCGCTTTGCGTCAGCACAACTTGCACTGTAGCGAGTTTCTCAGCCTCGCGCTGTGCCTGCCGTCGGTACCTCCAGTCTTGCCCCCTGTTGCCATTAGCAGCCATGGTTGAGTGGTAGGCAATATGTGGGGCATCGAATGCCGTAAATGTCATTGCCTTTTGCGACTTCTCACTCAAGTGGTTCCTTGGGCGTCGTACAGGCCACCGCAACCAATAAAAAAAAAATGGTTCAAATGGCTCTGAGCACTATGGGACTCAACTGCTGTGGTCATTAGTCCCCTAGAACTTAGAACTACTTAAACCTAACTAACCTAAGGACATCACACACATCCATGCCCGAGACAGGATTCGAACCTGCGACCGTAGCAGTGGCACGGTTCCGGACTGCGCGCCTAGAACCGCGAGACCACCGCGGCCGGCCGCAACCAATCCAGTGTTGTCCAAATGAAATATAATTACTTCGCAACGAGCCATTGGTGACAGCGAATCTCTTATACTAAAGGATACAAAAAAAACTGAGCCCTAAAATTTTGTCAGTGGATTTCAGGTTCACCCTGAATATCCTTGTAAAAATGTCAACCAAAAGTACAAGTTTACTCTTATCAGTCAGAACTTATACTATGCCTTTACGCGTTTCAGTGATTAAAATCTCTATAATCGGGTGCACTTGTGTCAGTTAATAATAAACTACGGGTGCTAACAACACACTAGTAGTTTCAACTGGTGCCGTTACGAAGTTTTACCTAACGTTTCCGCAGGGAAATTGTAAACATAGCTTAACACGGATGAAGCTGTACAGTCCCATTAGACTTGGACTTCATCTTTAGAATAGTTTTGGTACTCGTGCCATCCACCATATCACAAAGTGGCAATTACCCAGACTGTATTCATCCAGTAGTTGAGAATGACAACATTTAGCGACTTCCAGTAAACTTTGAACATAATTTAAAACTTTTCTTAACTTATTTTCTCCTTCAGAGGCACAAAATAGTAAAGAGGAACAGTTATGTTTTCTAAATAGCCAGTGAAGCAGCAAAACTTCAGCACCAAGCCTTCCGTTTCAATTTGTTATTTATTACCAAAGCTATTAGTTACTTATCTAGCAGACAGAACCCTCATTTTACAGACAACATACGCACAAAATTATATCACTGTACAACGCATAGGCCAGCCGGTATGTTCTAGCGGTTATAAGCGCTTCAGTCTGGAACCGCGTGACCGCTTCGGTCGCAAGCTCGAATCCTGCCTTGGGCATGGATGTGTGTGATGTCCTTAGGTTAGTTAGGTTTAAGTAGTTCTACGTTCTAGGGGACTGATGACCTCAGCAGTTAAGTCCCATAGTACTCAGAGCCATTTGAACAATTGTGAGCAACACAAAGGATAGGAGGAAAACTAGATTTTCATTTTTGTTTTGAGTTTTTCATAAATATGTCGGTGAATATTCCAGAACTAATAAGGGCTTTGCATCTTCACTCATAATGGTTATACATGCTTAACACATTCGCACATTTCTCAAGTAATCAGACATCTCAGGATGTTTTATACATAGTGTTCGATTTTTTAAAGAGACGGGGGTGTGTAGTTACTGTTAAGACACTACGATGCCTTACATCACCAATTTTCTCTTTCCACAAACCTTCCACGGACAACAATTACGTACTTAAAAAAAGAAAAGAGCACTTCCTTCTATATTTCGATGGATAGAAATGTTACAATTACTAACAAAAAATCAAAATACTCGCTCCTTTGCGTGATACCATTTTCAGAAAATCATATTTAGGTACCTTCAACCGATTACAACACATTACGGGCGCTACAACTTACGTGATTTATTTGACAAATAACAAGCCTTATTTCTCGAACTTGTTACTTCTAGGCAATTTTCACGGTTATTGTTTGTGTATAGTAATTGTTCTGTGTCCCAGCAGGTTCACGTCAGAGTAAAAGCTGCTTTGTAATCGACGGTACGAATGCAATTGCAGTTTCTCTTCGCCGCCCACAGGTAATTATTGTGGGGCGCGCATTTGCTGTAAGCGGTTGTGAACACAAAGGCGGTTGCTGCGTAGACCTTTATTTCCAGCGACCCGCACACGAGAGCTCGCGTGACGTGTCACAGTTTTGACGATGTCTTTACCGCTCGCCGCCGACGTCCACCTGATTAATTACGGCGCGCTGAAGAATTAGCGCAGACAAAGCGCGCAGCCGCCTTGTTCCCTTATCGCGCGGCGTTGCATGTAGCACCAAGACAGGCTAATTACGTTCGCCTTAACACCAATACCATCTGGTGGGAGCAAGCAGGATCCAGTTCCACAAGCTCAATGTATCACGTTGTATAATCACGCCATCCTCCAGAGTCTAACGTTGCTCTCCCTATCTCAGTCACTGGCGTGTAGTGAAACCAAAGGCTCTCGGTCCTTATCCCCAGCATGGGGTATACCTAGCGTTTAAAACACTGGTGAGATTAAAATCAAACAACACGAAAATTACAGTGTGTGTCAGTTTTTGTAATGAAAAGAAAATATGTAATACTTTATTGAATCACATTCTTTGAATGGCAGAACAATTAAAAAAATTAATAATCTGTTTCCAACAATACCTTCCCACTGTGTGATGGAATGTACTGTGTTGTGATATTTCTTGACAGTTACCCAGAACAACTTCTGTAAATATCGGACAGCAGGATAGAGGAGAGGTGGAACGTTATCGGTGTTTCCGAGCTTCGATTACCGTCAACAGCAACTCTGCTCGCAAACGACAACTGTATGCGATCGATTCCTGATACACCACCCAAATCCATTATTTCAGGAAACTTCAGTTCGCAAACGGCGCAGGAGAACTTTCCATCAATCCTCAAGTTCTGTGGTAATCATAGTCGATGTTTACATAATCGGTATGAAATGGACCTAACTATCTTTCACTGTTCGGTGGAAACCTGAACACATGTTTTAAAATACAAAGAAAATTGTGAAACAACACTGTCATGTTGCACATGCATTATTCGTTTCACAAGTCTATTTAAAGACATCACCTTGGCTTCATTTTAGTGTAAACCTACAATTTTGTAAAAGAATTAATTATTTTTTTCAACTTTGTCTTTTCTCTTATTCCTGACAATCTTAGCTGTATGGTCTGCACATATCTTCCTTCTTCTTTAACCGAATTTTTATGTTGTTCACAAATTGCAACTTCATCTAGCTTTTTACTCTAATTACGCCCATGGAAGCATGGACTTTTCCGAATCGCTTTTGACACAAAGGCAAATCCGTCTGCCTTTTGAGTTCTAGTGGTGATATTTCTATGGAAACTTTCATCCCCTAACACAGAAATGTTTATACATTATCTCATCACCTTAAGGGTTGAATTTCCAAAAATCGTTGAAACGCGTTATTCTTTTTTTTCGTTTTTATTTCTAGCTGAGAAGTTAAATACCAGTTTTCATAGATGTGGCTTTAAAAATACTTCAGTAGTATTTTAATAACGATTTATTTTCAAAAGAAACTTTCATATACTATTTCATCCCCTTAGTGGATAAACTTTCAAAAATGCTGAAGCACTGTTTTTTATATCGAACTGAGAAATCAAACACCAATTTTGGTAATTCTAGCTTCAAAATTGCCTTAATAGCCACATATTTTCAAAACGTTATTGATCCCCTGTTTCACCTCCTTAGGAGTAGAATTTGGACCAGTCCCTTCTTAAACCATGTCTGCAATATAAGATCCGCACCCGCTACAAATTTCAAATTTCTGTCCTTGGCGGTTCGGTCTGGGCAGTAATAAGCCAGTGAGTCAATGTAGCTCTATTTCAGCTATTTAGTGTTTGAATTTTGAAAACCAGTCAAACGCGTCTGTTTCATTTCCAACCTAGACGCCAAATACCAATTTCCAAAGGGCTGACTTCAAAAATGCTTTCGCTATGAAATATTTTCATAAGATGTTTCACCCTTGACTTCCACCCCTTGGGGACTGAATTTCCAGAAACAGTGAATTGACTTTATTTGTTTGTAACAGAGAAACCAAAATGAAAATTGTCATAGATTTTGCTTCAAAATGCTTTCATAATGAAATATTTCCATAAAACATTTCATTTCCCATTTCACTCCCTATGGAGTAGAACTTCCAACAATACTGAAACACGTTTTTTCTTGTTTGCAACCGAGAAGTCAAATGACAATTTCAATAGATGCAGCTTTGAAAATATATTATTAGCTCTTTAATAATGATTTATTTAAAATCAGTCACTGACTATTACGTCCCCATAGGGGCTAAATTTCCAAAAAAAATACTGAAGCACGTATTTCATTGTTTCTGAGTAAGAAACAAAATAACAATTTTTGTAGGTCTAACTTCAAAATAGCCTTAAGAACGACGTATTTTCAAGAAACCTTTCATACCCTACATTATAAGATCAACACCCTCTACAAATTTCAAGTTTCTATCCTTAGTGGTTTTATCTGGCCGATGAGGATTCACTGAGCAAGTCACTCAGTCGAAACATTGCCGTCTGTATAAAGTGATTAATATCCATCCAGTTAAGCTCTGTGTAAGTAAATAGCAAATGATGTGTTGTTTCAGTGAGTATTGTTTTCTCTTTCTTCCCAGTACTATTTCACTTTCACTCCGCTTTTTCCTCCGTTCTTTAATGAAAATACTCTTGCGTAAGCTTTTTTACCACTTTTCGTTAACCCTGAAGGTATTAAATATTGATTCTGTTTTTTCCTGTTTCGAATATTTTCATCCAACACTCTTCTATCTTTGAATTTCATGTAATCTTTTGTCTTTCTTCCATTTATTGCCGAAATTCTGGAAACCTTGACGGTTAAAAGCTGCCCAATCGCTACTGACTATTTAAAAATCGGCAGCTTCATCGTATGTGGATCAAACTTTTCGCCAATAACAGGAAATTTTCATAGCCGCGAGCTTGCTCTTAAAAAAAATGTAGTTTTTAACATTCTCGAGCTACCAGAACTGTTGAAGTTCCATAAATACGCAGTGACTATTAGAGAATTGGGACTATCCTAAGGAAAAGAAGCGCAGCACGAATCTGAACTTCAGAAGCACCGATCAGGGTTTACACCTTTCTAAATACTTCACAGTAACTTTCTCTCACACTGTTCGTGAGGCTAGACAGGCTGTTTCAGAACGACACTTTTAAAAATTTGGGGCAGGCTCCTTACACGAAAACAAGAAAAAAAATTTCAATTAAATGTGGGTTCTAAAATGCATACCTTAAGAGCTATGAGCACCTGTTCAGAAGAAGAGATGTGTTTCACTGTAGCGAAGATGAGTAGTGCTCGTAACTGCATTTCAGAGCCCATGTTTACTCAACTATTTTTTTGTATGGTCCGTATTACCTCCCTCGGCCCTCCCCCTTTGTTACCCCTCCCCCCACCACCACCACAATGAAATATGGAAAGGAAACAGCGTGCTGTAGAAGAGCTGTGGTTCACAGTATCGTAGATGAACAATTGCTAATAACTCTTAAGGGGTGCATTTTAAGGCCCCTATTTTTTAAATTGGTTTGGCCTACTAAAAGCCATATGAAGTAACTCATGTATTCTTTCCTTTCTCCTTTGTTTCTTTCCAGTAAATTTTCATTCTTTCCCTTGTGTTTATCTCTTCTTTCTTCACTCCATGTTGGACTTGTCTTTTTCTGTTTTCCTGGAAGCACTTGCAACCTTTTCGTTTTGCTCTGAACCTTTCCCTTTCTCCTATTTCTTCCTCCATTACTTTCACTTCCCTCAGGTCTGATTTTTTATCCACATCATTGATGTTTTGGGGTTTCTGTTAAAGAAGTTAAAAATTCTTTTTGTTATCCTGTTTTCATATAGCCTATTTAGGTACCCATAAAATTCAGCTTCCTCATCGTGTCTTATATTCGCTGTACTGTTTTTATAAACTTCTTTACTACTTCTTGATTTTCATTTCCAATTCTGGCATTGTGGTCCCAAGATTTTACTGGTTGTTCTCGTTTTCTTCTTTCCTATTTCATCTGATTGTTTGGCTGTATTTAACGAAGGCATTCTGATGTATGAAGGCATTCTGGTTCAATGACTATATTGTAGCGCTGAAGTTTATGGAAATAGATATCTTATTATGCAGGTTTTAGCTGAAAATTCACCTCCAGTTTTCTTGCCATTGCTAGATTAGCTTTTTAGTCTAAAGAATTTGGTTGTACTATTTCTCCGAGATATTTATATTTTGTATCCTTTTTATTCTGCCGTAATCAGTTTTCATATATTTGGATGCTTCCTACACATCTGTAATGTACACTGTAAGTCAAAAGATATAAGTAGGCCTGCTTTTAAATCTGTATCTTGTAGAATATTTATCCGCATTGTTGCATCGACTACAGAATCAGTGAAGATGGCAAAAGCTGGACATCCAAATCTCAGATTATCCACATTTATGATTCTTTTAATTCCTTCTTGTGTTGCTCCATTCCCTGATTACCGTTTATAACACACATCTGAATAGCATTGTGGACAGTTCATTCCCTGCCTTAGGCCAGTTTTGATCTCACAAGCCTTGGAGATTTCGCCTAAAAATTTAACTTTTCATTTTGTATTTGTTAGTGTGTCTTTTACGATTGCCACTGAATTTGTGTTAGCTCCGCGCTCTTTTAAGGTGTTGAATAATGTCTTGTCAGCTGAATCACATCCTTTTTTGAAAACTACATATGTTATATAAATGCTATTAGACCTCATTCTTCTCGACCTCATCATGAATTTAAGATTTAAAATTTGTTCCACACAGGATCATCCTTTTCTAAACCCTCTGTGGTACTCTTCTAATAGCTGATGCAGTTGGCTTTCCAGCCTGTTTGATATTGATTTTGAAAGAATTTTGTAAATCACTGAAAGCAGGGATATTCCTCTAGAGTTTCTGGGGTCAGTTTAATCTCCTTTTGTTGAGTACTGTATGAATTAATGCTGTTTCCAGTCTACTGGTATAGCTTCAGTTTTCCAGATTTTTTGAAAGACTACATGTAGCTTCTTGACTATTCCTGAACCTTCAATTTTCCACATTTCTGCAGTTACTGAGTCTTCCCCGGGGACCTTCTCATGCTTCAGCTCTTTAATGGTATTTTGAATATCATTCATGCTGTTTGATACTGAGTTTGTGTGAGACTATGCTAGATTTTTTGTGGAAAGTTTGCTCTTAGTTTCTCACAATTTAACATCTTCTGGAAATACTCACATCAAATAAAGTTTTGCATCACCCCAGTTCCCAGAACTCCTGAAGATAGCCGTTGACTGTGGATGTAGTATCACAGCCACAGTCCCTTTGAAAGTTCAGAGATATCACTAAATCCGCAGTTCGATCGCGTCAACATTGTTACTTTGGGCCAGGAAGGGCTCTCGACAAGGGAAGTGTCGAGGCGTCTCGAAGTGAAGCAAAGCGATGTTGTTCTGGCATGGAGAAGACACAGAAAGACGGGAACTGTCGATCACAGGCCTCGCTCAGGGCGCCCAAGGACTACTACAGCAGTATATGACTGATACCTACGGATTATGGCTCGGAGGAACCGTGACAGAAACGTCACCATGTTGAATGATGCTTTTCTTGCAGCCCAAGGACGTCGTGCTACTACTCAAATTGTGCGCAATAGGTTGCACGAACCACAACTTCATTCCCGACGTCCATGGCGAGGTCCATCTTTGCAACCAAGACACCACGCAGCGCGGTACAAATGGGCCTAATAACGTGACGAATGGACCGCTCAGGATTGGCATCACGCTCTCTTCACCGATGAGTGTCGCATGTGCCTTCCTTCAACCAAACAATCGTTTGAGACGTGTTTGGAGGCAACCCGGTCAGGCTGAACGCCTTAGATACACTGTCCAGAGAGTGAAACAAGCTGGAAGTTACCTGCTGTTTTGGGGTGGCATTATGTGTGGCTGTCGTACGCCACTGGTGGGCATGGAAGGCGTCGTAACGGCTTTGCGATACGTGAATGCCATCCTCCAACCGATAGTGCAAATATATCAGCAGCACATTGGGAGGGCATTCATCTTCATGGACGACAACTCGTGCCCCCATCGTGCACATCTTGTGAATGATGTCCTTCAGGATAATGACACCACCCAACTAGAGTGGCCAGCATCTTCTCCAGACTTGAATCCTGTCGAATATATCTGGGATAGACTGAAAAGGACTGTTTATGGACGACCTGAACCACGAACCACTCTGAGGGATCTACGCCGAATCGCCGTTGGGAGTGGGGCAATTTGCACCAACAGTGCCTTGATGAACTTGTGGATAGTATGCCACGACTAATACAGGCAGGCATCAATGCCAGAGGGCGTGCTACTGGATATTAGAGGTACCGGTGTGTACAGCAATCTGGACCACCAACTCTGAAGGTCTCGACGTATGGTGGTACAACATGAAATGTGTGGATTTCATGAGTTATAAAAAGGCCGAAAATGATGTTAATGTTGATCTCTATTCCAATTTTCCGTACAGGTTCCGGAACTCTAGGAACCGAGGTGATGCAAAACTTTTTTGCCGTGTGTAGCTTGCAAACATTTCGCAGTTTTCTTTGTTGTTTAGGGCTAATTTTCCATCTGTATCCTTGAAGTACATAATAGTGGTTGGTACGTTTATTTTAATCTTATTTTGTGTGTGTAAGGAAGCTGCCACCAAAAGTTTTAGAAAATCATTCCGAAACACAGTGTAGATCACAGGAGGAGGAAAGGCATGGCGGTATGCACATTGTGGCAAAGTTGAATAAAAAATGTTCATTCACACGGTTGGAGCATACACCCGATCTGCATTTTATGTGGAACATATATAAAATCCTAACACTATGAGTACTTAACAAGAAAATTACAGTAAAATAACGATGGCTTCAACGGCTCATGGGCGTCGCGTCGGATAATGTTGTGGAAGCTGCACAATATTTCGACGAGGCAGCTGCTCGTCATCTTCAGGTGCTTACTGACATGTTGCTGCATAGGCTCGCCAATATAAAGGGTGGTCCATTGATAGTGACTGGGCCAAATATCTCACGAAATAAGCATCAAACGAAAAAACTACAATGAACGAAACTCGTCTAGCTTGAAGGGGGAAACCAGATGGCGCTATGGTTGGCCCGCTAGATAGCGCTGCCATAGGTAAAACGGATATCAACAGCGTTTTTTTTAATAGGAACGCCAATTTTTTATTACATATTCGTGTAGTACGTAAAGAAATATGAATGTTTTAGTTGGACCTCTTTTTTCGCTTTCTGATAGATGGCGCTGTAATAGTCACAAACATGTAAGTACGTGGTATCACATAACATTCCGCCAGATGGTATTTGCTTCGTGATGCATTACTTGTGTTGAAATGGACATTTTACGAACTGCGGAAAACATCGATTTTCGTGTTGATGTGTGGCTATAGTGATTGGAAGGTGGCTACCCTGAGTCACAGCGCCAGAGATTGCACCAAAGAGTATTATTACGCCGCCTCCACTGACGCAGCAGTTGTTCAGAGAATGTCGAGGGCAGTTATAGCTCAGACGTTGCCGTGGGCAGCGATTGTTGAGACAACGTCGAGAGCAGTACTAGTTGGGAGCATGCCATGTGCAGTTATTGCTCTGCCGGACGAGAGAGTAGATACTGTTCGGTTGGTGTAATGTATATATGGAAGAGGTTGCAATGATCACAGTGTATTTTTCGTCAGTATATATGGAGGTAACAAAATTTTTTTAAATTTCAAATCTCCTAAATAATAATGCCTCTTGGTTACAGGTTCAGTCAACAAAGCATTTAGCTCGTGTTCATGTATTAGACTTGTAATTCTGATTTCTATGTGCAAATTATAGTATTTATGGTTTTTCAATTAGTTCATTGTAAATGGTGTTTAAAATTTCTTGTCGTATTGAGGAAGAACCGTGCCACATACATGTACGCTGAGTCACACTACCACACACAGAACAGTTACACTTGTGCTTTGTTGTTCAGTAGCTTTTATAGTTGCTGGGGACTTAATTAATCAATTGCGTTCACGGAAATTTCCCTTCACTCTTTGTTGTTATTTTATGCAGTCAGATTGCGTACAAATACTAGTCAGGGCCAACCGGTTACGAGACTTCGTAACCGGACATACAGCTACATAAAATATATTTTCATTTTATAATTAAGCCCCCATGCACGTGGCGACCGCTGCTTCGGATCGTCTCTTGGAATTCTTTTGATAGTAAAAATAGCAGGCAGTATTATTCTTGTAGTAATTTGTTGTTTAATAATTGCAGTCTATATTGCATGTGTAGATTTGGTAATTGGACTTTTGTAGTTATCTGGTCACTCTTCTAATGGTATTTTTACAGAATTTAATTTTTGATGTCTCGTATACGGGATTGACAATTTTGTGCAATTGTGAAGGTTTCAATTGTTCGTTAATCGTGTTTGTCGGGAAGCATTTCGTGTGAATGGAATTGTTGGTGATAGAGTGTTATATTGTGTGTAATTTTCGTATAGTGACGAGTTTTGAACGTTCTGTAAATGATTATGCGATCGACGAAAAAGGCAAAAAAAATGGATAGTCAGAATAACGAAATTGCTAGTATGGCGAACTCGCCAACACAGGAGAACAGTATGATGAATAATGAAGTAGAAAACAATTTAATAAGCCGGGAAAATAGTCCGGAACCAGTTCAAAATTTTTCACAATAGGACAATTTTCAGAATATGAGATTAACGATAGAAGATTCTGAAATAGTATCGAACACAGATAGCTTTACGGCTATGCCGAAGGAAGTTAGTTTTACGGGAAATGTTAGGGGCGAAAAGAATTTCGAACCAGTTAATATGGAGCAGTTGATGAGTGCATTATTAAATTTGGGATCACAAATAGGAACAATTAAAACTGGTATGGGAACAATGGAAACACAGTTAAGATCTGAATTAAAAACAGAGACGGGAACATTAACAACACGGTTAGACTCACAAACAAGAACAATTAAAACTGAGATGGGAACATTGGCAACACGATTAGACTCACAAATAGGAACAATTAAAACTGATATTGGAACAATGGAAACACGGTTAGACTCACGAATTGGGACATGTTTCAAAAACATGAAAGATGATTTAAAGAAAGAAATTAGAGAAGAAGTACAACCGATTTTGAATGCTCAAAATAACAGATAAATTTCAATAGAAATCAGACAAAAGTAACAGGATAGAGAACAGGAAGAAATAGATCGCGTGACAGTACAGACATTTTCAGAGTTAAATTCACAATGTGCACACGATAAGGAAGAATCGAGGAATCCGTACCAAATGAAAGAATAAATAACCTAACACAACAGTATGAACAGTTAACTACTAAATGTATCAATACTGAAACCCGCGTCGTGACACTTACGGAAGACGTAAATAAACAGAAAGAACGAATAGGTGACTTATCGGAAAGAGTTGAGGAGATTTCAGATAAATTGACAAGTTTTAGTTCAAATGGGGAGAGATTCAGATGATACAGCTCCATTGGAATTTGCAGAAACCGAAGAGTACCATGAATAAACATGTTGAAAATCAGGGAAAATTTAATGAACGCGTTAAAAGGGAATTTGAGGCGTTATGAAAGCTAGTCAAACAAATTGAAAGTGAAATATTAGGAAAAGACAGTAGAAGAAATTTGGAATCACCGATAGCAGCGGGTTTTGAAGAAAATAAATTATTTCATTTACGTGATGCAACAAGAGAGCGCCAGGCGCACGAACTTGACAATAATCGACATTCGGACTGGGACAGACACGGTAGGTTTTTGTCGCCCCGAGGCGAAAACTTTGACTATAAACAGTTTTTAACTGTTCGGAAATTTAAGATCTTTCGCAATTCTAAGAATGACATACATCCATGTTCATGGTTGGATCAATTTATGTACGCACTTCCACCAAATTGGCCTCTAAGTCACATACTGGAATTTACGTGCGGCTATTTACGTCCTCAGGGGATTCGCTATACTAAGTGAATATGTGCCGTAGCGTGCACAGGGCCCCGAGCTGTAGTGGTGCTATTCCCTTTTAGTTTTCTGCGCTGCTGCCTACTCTTACTATTCTTTGTATCTATCAAAACAACTCTTCAACTATCAATCTATCTAGAAAAGGAGTCGGTAAAGAATAACCAGATATGACTATTTTACCCAAAAACGATTTCGGAAATTACCATTTGGACTTACTGTATCTTCAGCAGCATTCATTCGTAGTTTAAAGGAAATTTTACCCGTTTGCCTTCGTAACCATATTACTTCAGACGTTGACGATATTCTTATTGCTAAGCGTTCTTGTAGTGAGCATAACAAAATTTTGGATTCATTATTATGTATTTTTGCAAGAGTTGGCATTACAGTGAAAAATCTGAATTTGGTCGTTCTCAGGTGAAATTTATTGGTCATATTATTTCTTCAGAAGGTATTCTTCCAGATCCAGAGAAACTAGACGCTATTCGTAATATGCTGTTCCTACTACAAAACGTGATGTTCGTAGTTTCCTTGGTGTCTGTAATTTTCTTAGACGCTTTGTTAGATTGGACAATTTGGCCACACCTATTTATGTGAACTATCTGGAAAGAATTCTAATTGGTGTTGGATTGAGGAAGCTCAATCAGAATTTGAACTACTTCGTGAAGCTTTAGTTGCTGCTCCACTTCTTTCACATCCGGATTTATCTAAAGAGTTTTGTTTTGCGACGGACTCATCATACAAAGGCCTGGGTGCACACTTATTTCAAGGGATAGAACAAAACGGCGTTGTAGTGCAGAAAACTATTGCATTTGGAAGTCGTGTTTTCTCTAAATCAGAAAAGAATTATTCGATTACGGAACTTGAAACCTTGGCTGTTGTTTGGGCTTTCACAAAATTTCGCATATTTTTGTATGGCAGACATACTAAGGTTTACACCGATCATCGAGCTCTGGAATTTCTTATGTCAACAAAATTAACACATGGAAGATATTCACGATGTGCGCTGTATCTACAGGAATTTGATTTTAGTATTGTTTACATACAGGGTTCTTCAAATAGTATTGCTAATGCTTTATCACGTGCACCTGTGGGTTTAAAAAAAAGTGCTGAGGAGGAATGCAAAGAAAACAATTATTGTTTGATGCATATTCAAAGTGCTGCGTTTGAAATTTTATTTCGTCTTCGCTCCAGGACATGGCTAAGGAGCAAAACAAGAATCCAATCTGGAAGGACATTAAGGAGAAGTGGAGGAGAAAGGAAAGCGTAGCTATTAGACAGTATTATTTAGTTCGCAATGATATTCTTTTTAAACGAAAATAGGTTGACAACTCTGTTTGGTTAGTTTTCATTCCTGATGAGTGGGTTAGTAAATTGATTTGGTATACACATTTCAGTTATGCACACTTTGGTCCCAGAAAATGCTTTCATAAATTACGAGAAAAATTGCTACTTCAGTAATATGGAAAAACGTATTCGATTTGTTCTTGCCAAATGCAAATTATGTCAGAAGGCTAAGCCGCCAAATATTTCTCACAGAGCACTGTTGTTTCCTATCATTCCAGCGAAATTAAAGGAGATGGCTGCAGTCGATTTGTTGGGTCCAGTGGTTTGTTCTACTAATGGTTTTGCATACATTTTAGTAGCAGTGGAATTGGCATCAAAATATGTGTGTTTTACACCTTTACGCAAAGCAACAGCTCAGTCAGTATCTAATGCTTTCATCAAACATTTTTTTAAAGAAGTGGGTCATGTTAATAAGGTTATATCAGATAATGGATCACAGTTTCGCTCTAAAATTTGGCTTCGTACTCTACGGCATCGTAAGATTAAACCAATTTTCATTTCACTTTTTCACCCTCAATCTAATGCTTCAGAGAGATGGATGAAGGAAATCAATAAACTGTGTCATCAGAATCACAGAACGTGGGATCAGTATCTTCATATTTTTTCAAAACATTCTCAATGAACTCCCTAATGATGCAACTTCTTTACCTTCTATATTGATATTAAAAAATAAAGCAGCCACAAATCGTATTTCTAAAATAGTTCCTTTCCCGCCTACACGGAAACTGCAGCATTCTGAAGTTGTTAACCTGACTATACAAAATATTGCATCTGCGGCTGCTAGAAGAGAGAAATCAGCTAAACGTCCTGCTCGTTTAAAAACCTTGTCAGTTGGTCAAAAGGTATTAATTAAGTCTCACCGTTTGTCTCACAAAGGAAAAAGCTTGTGTCGCAATTTTTTCTGCTTTATAACGGTCCATATAGAGATCGCAAAATTATTCATGATAACACTGTCGAGGTAGAAACTCTTAAATCATGGCGCTCTAAGGGAATACATCATATATCGAACGTAAAATTTTTTTTGGAATGACATACTTATGAGAAACTAACAGTTACATGTAAACACGCAGAGAATACAAGGTTACCGCGCCGTGTTCTGGCGGCGGCACATATTCAAAGCAACAGTCAGATCTGCGCGCCGCACGAGGCAGTCGTTGACCGAAAACAATTACTTCTTACATCACGCGTACCTACAGCTGATCGAGCGCTCAGTGTGAATGCACTTACAGCCGTAAACAAATACACGGTCTAATTTCTCCGAATAAATTCTGTATAAAGCTATAGTGACTTGATAAATTATGTAATTAACGTTCAGTGTTTTTCAGGATACAGTTGTATAAAATACTTAAGAACTTCAGGTAAATTCTGTGTGTGTCCAATGTTAAGAGTGTAAGTAGGCTGTTTAGGTTTTTTATATTGGTAACGCCACCTAGCGCTCTGTATAAAAATCATTGGCTGAGCTGTGTTCAGTCTGTGGCTAGTTTGTATTGTTGTCTGCCATTGTAGTGTTGGGCAGCTGGATATTAACAGCGCATAACGTTGCGCAGTTGGAAGTGAGCCGCCAGCAGTGGTGGATGTGGGGATAGAAATGGCGGAGTTTTGACATTTGCGAGACTGGATGTCATGAAGTGCTATATATATTATTACTTTTGAACACAAGTAAGGTAAATACATTGTTTGTTCTCTATCAAAATCTTTCATTTGCTAACTATGCCTATCAGTAGTTAGTGCCTTCCGTGGTTTGAATCTTTTATTTAGCTGGCAGAAGTGGCGCTCCCTGTATTGCAGTAGTTATGTTAACGTGTTCTCTGATTTTTGCTCTTCAAATTGTGTTTTTCTGTGTTGTCGTGTGAAATATTGTGACAATAACGGCGTGTGAAAAACGTAATACTAGGCTCCAAAGTAAACTGAGAAATATAAGTGAAGATGAAAGCAGCGTGTTAGCGCCGCCATGTAATGAAATAACTAATGTTCAAAGTAGTAATTTGCTAATTGTACATAGGGAAATAGAGCGGGCTGCAAATAATGGTGTAGGCAGTGAAACAATTAGTGAACAGGGAAGCATTATCGATCGATCGGTCGGCAACAGCTCGCCTCAGGATTCCGAAATGACGGGACACAATCTTGCAAATACTGTAGATTCAGGTTTTGCGTCCTCACCGTTTTCTCAAATAAATCAAGACACATTTTCTGCTTTTCAAAATGCGAATATTGCCGTTTCAAATGCACTGCCGAATAGCACTGAGGAACATGTTTCAGACACAAGTTCACGGTTATTATAGTTAATGCAACAAATGGGACAAAGGCTACAAAAGTTAGACGCAACCCATGAACAAAATCAGAAACAAATGGGACAAAATCTCCAAAAATTAGACACAATAGAACAAAAGCTTCAAAAGTTAGACTCAGTGGAACATACGCTTAAACAAACACTTGAAGATTTAACTACTGCGTTACATAACATTGAATCGAAATGTCAAAAGTCTGTAATGACGCAAAAACATAAATTTTTGAGCATTTTCAACCTACTTTTTCGCAGCATGAAAATGCGGTATAGAATCACGAAGCAGCCATAAAAGAACTGCAAACTATTGTTCATGAAAATCATGAGACCTTGCAAGCCAAAGTTGACTAGGTTGCATCTACCGATTCGGTTACGCAACTTGCAAAAACTCAGGAAAACTTAAAGGACACAGTAGATACGATTTCAACACAAATAGACACTCTGAAATTTGGTTCAGAAAAACACACTGAGGAAATAAGTACACTATCGGAGAAAGTAGCTGCCTTTCGGATCAGTTCATTAACTTATCTGCAAAGGTAGATGATGATCTGAATGACACAGAAGAGTGCGAACATATTAGGAAATTCAAGCAAAATCAGAATCAAATTAATACGCAACACCAAAGAGAAATCCGGGAAGTACAAGATCACCTGAGACAGGTAATACAAGAATTGTGTATTTCAGAGGACACTCGCGCTCCAACATGGGAAGAGGCACTTAGAAATACGGAAGAGCCACAAAATAATAACACAGGGCATTTCGGAAATTATGAAAGAAATTGGCAAGGTGCATTGGATTTTGAGATGGAACCGCCGACACGACGTAACAATGACCGATATGCTACTCGCCGACACGATGATTTTGACTATAAGCTGTTCATTACTACACGTAAATTCAAACCATTTAAGAATTCTGACAACGACATTTATCCACAAGCATGCTTTCATCAATTCCCTCATTGTTTTCCTCCCAACTGGTCATTAGAGCACAGATTAGAATTTATGTGTGGCTATTTAGAGAATAACCAGCTGTAAGAATGCGATCGGTCATTCACGATTGTTACAGTGAAGGAAAATTTGATCAGGCCTTCCTCTCAGCATATTGGTCTCAACCTACACAAGACCGAGTTAAATATAGCATCATAATGATGAAACATTTTGAACAATTTGAATTTTCCAGTCTTGTGAAATATTTTGAAGACATGTTGCACAAGTATCAGTACCTGTCAAACGCATACAGCCCCTCAGAACTCATCCGCATTTGCTTAATCAAATTAGCTGAACATTTACGAGATATTATTTTGGCAGGCCGTTGCAAAGACGACATAGAAGCTTTTCAGGGCCTCTTACAAGAATTAGAAATTGACGCTGACAAACGCGGAACGCGAAAACAGGAACACAACAATTACAGGTCACATCTGTCGCAATTCCGCGATGAAAGAAATAATAACTGGACACGACAAGGCTATTCTTACAACGCAAATCGTGAACAAAACAGACACCACCCATATGACAACCACTGGCAGAGAAAGATCGCATTTCCGTAGTAATGAATCTGACAGAGACAATCATAGAAACAGACAATATGGCAACCAGAACTATTATTATCACGGGAGACAGAATAACGTCAGACGTAACGGTCCACCGTGCAGTGATAATTCACGGACAAATTTTCCACCACTTAACCGAAAAGAAAGAAGCTACAGGAACTACCAACATGACGACAGACTATATGATCGTAACGACAGACCTGAATTGCATCAGAACTGGCGGGATTCATACAGACCCTCTAGACAAGGTGAATTTTTAGAAGTTAGGTCTCCAAATCCCAATAACTACGCGCGCCAACAAAGAGACAGCAGACAATGACTCGCATCACAGGCAGCCACGTGCGCCGGCTGGCTCAGAGAAAAATAACATATTTACTAACCTTAAGAAAAATTTTAGCATTCCTTACCGACGTACACAGCATGATAATTGCTTTGAAGTTGAATCTCTGCGCACTATAAAGGGTAAAATATTGCATCACATTTCACATGTAAAACCGTTTATTGAAAGATAATTGCTTTTTAACTTTCTCCTTGCCATATATCTTTTCACTTTACATCACTAGTATGCTTTGTCAGACTTAGAATCTGTTAACATGCAACAATGTTTGAAGTTAAATATCCAGTCAATAACCAAGAGAACTTATTTAAACAGAAATTACGAATGCATTGTTATTGTTAACAGACGATACAGTGTTATTGTGTGTGTACATTCTTGCTTGTTAGTTGCACGATTACGTAACGACTATATGGCTCACATACTTAGAACATTTACCAGTACTGCTAATCAGATTTTTGTATCATTGTAATTAAAAAATCTTTAAAAATAAATGTTTTAAGTACAAAATTAATCACTCAAATACACTCCTGGAAATGGAAAAAAGAACACATTGACACCGGTGTGTCAGACCCACCATACTTGCTCCGGACACTGCGAGAGGGCTGTACAAGCAATGATCACACGACAGCACAGCGGACACACCAGGAACCGCGGTGTTGGCCGTCGAATGGCGCTAGCTGCGCAGCATTTGTGCACCACCGCCGTCAGTGTCAGCCAGTTTGCCGTGGCATACGGAGCTCCATCGCAGTCTTTAACACTGGTAGCATGCCGCGACAGCGTGGACGTGAACCGTATGTGCAGTTGACGGACTTTGAGCGAGGGCGTATAGTGGGCATGCGGGAGGCCGGGTGGACGTACCGCCGAATTGCTCAACACGTGGGGCGTGAGGTCTCCACAGTACATCGATGTTGTCGCCAGTGGTCGGCGGAAGGTGCACGTGCCCGTCGACCTGGGACCGGACAGCAGCGACGCACGGATGCACGCCAAGACCATATGATCCTACGCAGTGCCATAGGGGACCGCACCGCCACTTCCCAGCAAATTAGGGACACTGTTGCTCCTGGGGTATCGGCGAGGACCATTCGCAACCGTCTCCATGAAGCTGGGCTACGGTCCCGCACACCGTTAGGCCGTCTTCCTCTCACGCCCCAACATCGTGCAGCCCGCCTCCAGTGGTGTCGCGACAAGCGTGAATGGAGGGACGAATGGAGACGTGTCGTCTTCAGCGATGAGAGTCGCTTCTGCCTTGGTGCCAATGATGGTCGTATGCGTGTTTGGCGCCGTGCAGGTGAGCGCCACAATCAGGACTGCATACGACCGAGGCACACAGGGCCAACACCCGGCATCATGGTGTGGGGAGCGATCTCCTACACTGGCCGTACACCTCTGGTGATCGTCGAGGGGACACTGAATAGTGCACGGTACATGCAAACCGTCATCGAACCCATAGTTCTACCATTCCTAGACCGGCAAGGGAACTTGCTGTTCCATCAGGACGATGCACACCCGCATGTATCCCGTGCCACCCAACGTGCTCTAGAAGGTGTAAGTCAACTACCCTGGCCAGCAAGATCTCGGGATCTGTCCCCCATTGAGCATGTTTGGGACTGGATGAAGCGTCGTCTCACGCGGTCTGCACGTCCAGCACGAGCGCTGGTCCAACTGAGGCGCCAGGTGGAAATGGCATGGCAAGCCGTTCCACAAGACTACATCCAGCATTTCTACGATCGTCTCCATGGGAGAATAGCAGCCTGCATTGCTGCGAAAGGTGGATATACACTGTACTAGTGCCGACATTGTGCATGCTCTGTTGCCTGTGTCTATGTGCCTTTGGTTCTGTCAGTGTGATCATGTGATGTATCTGACCCCAAGAATGTGTCAATAAAGTTTCCCCTTCCTGGGACAATGAATTCACGGTGTTCTTATTTCAATTTCCAGGAGTGTGTATATATATATATATATATATATATATATATATATATATATATATATATAAGGACTGCAGTGTGTCTGCACCTTTGATGACCCACCAATACTATTATTTCTACAAGGACTACAGTGGGTCTACAACTTTAATGACTCACCAATACCATTATTTCTACAAACACTGCAGTGGGTCTGCTCTGTGATGACTTACCTACCAATATTCCTCAAAACTTCGATTGACTCCGCTGTGGGTTTGCTCTGTTGTGGCCCATTACCCGTCTGCATGTCAAGAGTCAGCACTGTCTTTCCGTTGGAAGGGCAACACTACTTCTTCAAGACTGCTTGCAAATCCACTATTTCCATGTGCATTTTCTTTTACTGCTCAGACTGAGAGAAAAACACTGCAGTTTTACTGTGATGAACGATCAGGACTGTCTTTATGGACTGTGAGAAAATTTTAGCTTTTGACCAACGTTGTCTCGATAAGTGTGTGCATTTAATTTCTTTGTTATTGTAATTATGAAAATATTTTCAAATCCGTATTGGCCACTGCCCAAAATAAATTGTAAAATTTTTTGTGTTGAGCATGGGGGCTATGTAAGTAGGCTGCTTAGGTTTTTTATATTGGTAACGCCACCTAGCGCTCTGTATGAAAATACTGGCCATGCTGTGTGTAGTCTGTGACTAGTTTGCATTGTTGTCTGCCATTGTACTGTTGGGCAGCTGGATGTTAACAACGCATAGCGTTGTCCAGTTGGAAGTGAGCCGCCAGCAGTGGTGGATGTGGGGAGAGAAATGGCGGAGTTTTGAAATTTGTAAGACTGGATGTCATGAAGTGCTATATATATTATGACTTTTGAACACTAGTAAGGTAAATACATTGTTTGTTCTCTATCAAAATCTTTCATTTTCTAACTACGCCTATCAGTAGTTAGTGCCTACCGTAGTTTGAATCTTTTATGTAGCTGGCAGTAGTGGCACTCGCTGTATTGCAGTAGGTCGAGTAATGAAGATTTTTGGTGAGGTAAGTGATATGTGAAAGGTATAGGTTAATGTTAGTCAGGGCCATTCTTTTGTAGGGATTATTGAAAGTCAGATTACGTTGCACTAAAAAAATATTGTGTGTCAGTTTAAGCACAGTCATGTATAATTTTTCTAAGGGGACTTTCAAGAGGACTTGCTATCGAGAAAATTTCAGGAGGAATGTAATTTGGAAGAAGAAAGTAATAAACTAAAAAGGTAACTATTAATTGAATTTATTTTTCAGGTAACATGTTTCCACTTAGGTACATACTTTAGACGTGATTTATACTTTGTGTTTACTGAGTTTTACAATGATCGACTAATGAACAGGGTTGTTACTTACGTATATTATGCATTGCTTGGCTGCTCTGATTTTTTACTGATGTCATATTTTTTTATTATGTGCTTGCTGTGCTTATTTACTTAAATTATAATTGTCACCTGATTAGTCGTGCTGATATGGTTTTGTATGTAAGTCATACTTTGTGATTTATCTGCTTGCGCTTTCATGTTTACTTATTAAGATTAAATATGAACATTTATTTGCTTATGCTCATATGATGCTAATGACCGGTTTATTATGTAAGATATCTATTTGCTGCTTTGCGTATGGACTGCATATTTATACATTTCTGTTTTGTTGTCATAACTACTCTTTAGTTTGCTATATAGAAATGCTGATATACGGTGTACGAAAATGGAGTTTAGGTCACACTATGGTATTAATTATTGATTGTTCGCTTGGCAGAGCCTCATTATAGGGACTGTGCTGCACCCACTTGTTCACATTCTGTTCTCTACTGGTATATTTACTCGCTATTGCATGTTTTGCTTACACTGAGTGCTTTATATTTTAGGATAAGAGAATGAACTGCCATGAGCTGGAGGTTTTATGGAAGCTGTATTAATTTATACTAATACAAAGGAAGCTAACGACATGAAATACCAACGCTAGGTTTAGACCATTGACAGTTATTTTACTGCGTTCTTCTTGAGCTCTTGAAATAGCAAATGACACTTGACACAAAGAAAATACTCCACATGTTAGCTTCTGTTTTGCCATTATTCTTGAAGTGGTGTACACACTGTGAAATATTACGTACTCGTACCTACTTACTAAAAATTATTCAAACTAAAGGCTGTTGGAGGTCATGTATGCTTTTCTTTTATTTAATGATGGACAAGATAACCAAAATGTATTTTATAATTCATAATGAGTAGAAGATTTGGTTCAGGTGGATTAGAGAGAGGTTGTGTGTGGACATTGTGTCTTCGGATTGTATGGGATGATGAACTGAACTTTGCACCAGGATTTTATCTGTACTTGTTCGAGGAGACTGACTAGAGGAAAGAGTTGTTATGGAAGTGAAATGCTATTTGTGATAAGGTTTATATGTATCGACGTATTGAAGAGGTATTATTGAGGTGTTGAGATTGTGTGAAGTTGATGATTATTGGAGCTTTGGTGGACGAGAGGTAAGTTAAATGATATTGATGATAAGGTTTATATGTATCGATGTAAGAGGTATTATTGAAGTATTAATATTATGTGATGCTGATGATTATTGGAGTTTTGGTGGATAAGAGGTAAAGTCAGTGAGCAGCATATTTTTTCTGTTGGTTTATATGGAAAAAGGAGGATGAAGATGGCAGAGTAGAACACTCAAGTGGAAGGAAGATAGTCTACACACACACTTTGTAAATCAATAAGCAGTATATACTTTTTTTTGGAGAGAAGAAATATTTGCATATCTTGGCAGACTGACAGTTGTTCAGCAACGGTACATTTTGATTTGGCTTGGCATACATTGGTCTTGACGTAATGACTATGACGTTGACTAACTATTATTGGCTGTTGTACACTGTTGCCACTACTACTTGATGCACATGTTGAACATCAAATTTTGACAGAATTGCATTTATACAGTTAACGCTATTCAATTACACAGTAGTACTTAATGTGGATGAAAGATGAGTGAGTGTGTTTTGTGTGTTTTCCTTTCCTAATCCCAAATAATTGGTACCGACCTATCTCCTGAATATTATTTTTCTTGTTTGTTGTGGCTTGCTCTGACAACCATAAATATTATAGGTTTACTGATATTTGTGTATTTGTAATACTTAATATGACAATTATCTGATATAATTAATGTGTTTACTATAATTTGTATGTTTAGTGTAACAGCATTGATAATAATTTTGTAAAAGCAATTGTGTGTGCATTCAAACTGTTGTTCGTGATTACACCTGTTTACCATTGATGGGTGCCACTTGGAAATGTTTAATTACTGCTGATGAACTCTGTTGAACTGTTTAATTAGTGATCGTGAATATTATGGACTGTTACCTGCACTTGTTCAACATTACTGGGTGGCATTGAGGGAACTGCTTCTACTGAAACGATGTCACTTGTAGCTGCTTGCACTGTGCAACAGTGCTCTGTGCCACTGTTGGAATTGCTTCTGCTGAGATAATGTCACTTGTTGCTGTCTGCACCTGTCAACAATACTGGGTGCCACTGATGGAACTGCTTCTACTGAAATGATGTCACTTGTTGGTGTCTGCACCTGTTCAACATTGCTGGGTATCATTAATGGAACTGCTTCTACTGAAATAATGTCACTTGTTGCTGTCTGCACCTGTTCAACATAGCTGGGTGCCGCTAATGGAACTTCTTCTACTGAGATAATGTCACTTGTTGCTGTCTGCACCTGTTCAACATTGCTGGGTGCCGCTAATGGAAGTGCTTCTACTGAAATGATGTCACTTGTTAGTATCTGCACCTGCTCAACATTGCTGAGTGCCACTGTTGCAACTACTTCTACTGAAATGATGCCACTTGTTGGTGTATGCATCAGCTCAACATTGCTGGGTGCCACTGATGGAACTGCTTCTACTGAAATAATGTCACTTGTTGCTGTTTGCACCTGTTGACCATTGCTGGGTGCCACTGTTGGAACTGTCAACTACTCTGCGGAGTGCTACTTGTTTATTGAACTACTCAAAAGATTTTATGTGAATTTTTTTATAAACTGATTTTTTTTTATTTACTGTTTATGAAATGTTATGAGACTCACACCTGCAGCTATTGGTTATTGCTGGTGCCATTGATTGAATAATACTTGTGTAAACCATTATGTAAAATCACATGTATGCAAGCAATTGTATTCCTCACTGTATTTTATACATTAGTTTACTGAAGGGTCAGTGCAAAGCCAAAATTTATTTAGTTATGTGATATTTACTTATTAATATCATCTTTTATATTTCTCTGTATTTTTTTTAACGAATTTGGTGGTATTTTCACCGCCAATGCTGGCAAAAATACCATCAAATTCTAGCCCATGGAAGAGGGGCATATGAAAGGTGGCTACACTGAGTCACAGCGCCAGAGATTGCGCCAAAGGGTATCACACCGGCGCCTCCACTGGCGCAGTAGTTGTTCAGAGAATGTCGAGGGCAGTTGTAGTTCAGACGTTGCCGTGGGCAGTGCTTGTTGAGAGGATGTCGAGAGCAGTGCTAGTTGAGAGCATGTCGTGTGCAGTTATTGCTTTGCTGGGCGAGAGAGTAGATGTTGTTCGGTTGGTGTAATGTATATATGGAAGATGTTGCAATGATCACAGTGTATTTTTCGTAATATATATGGAGGTAATTTTTTTTTTCGAGTCTCCTGAATAATAATGCCTCTTGGTCACAGGTTCAGTCAACAAAGCATCTGGCTCGTGTTCATGTATTAGACTTGTAATTTTGGTTTCTATGTGCAATTATAGTATTTCTGGTTTTTCAATTAGTTCATTGTAAATGGTGTTTAAAATTTCTTGTCGTATTGAGGAAGAACCGTGCCAGATACATGTACGCTGAACAGTTACACTTGTACTTTGTTGTTCAGTAGCTTTTATGGTTGCTGGGGACTTAATTAATCAATTGTGTTAACGGAAATTTCCCTTCATTCTTTATTGTTATTTTATGCAGTCAGATTGCGTACTAATACTAGCCAGGGCCAACCGGTTACGAGACTTACCCCATGCATGATCAAAATGCCCAACGGGCGTGTGCTATGTATGGTGCTCGGTATCCTGGAGGATATCATCCAAGCGTCCGGACCGTTCGCCGGATAGTTACGTTATTTAAGGAAACAGGAAGTGTTCAGCCATATGTGAAACATCATCCACGACCTGCACCAAATGATGATTCCCAAGTAGGTGTTTTAGCTGCTGTCGCGGCTAATCTGCACATCAGTAGGAGACAAATTGCGCAAGAATCGGGAAGCTCAGAAACGTCGGTGTTGAGAATGCTACATCAACATCGATTGCACCTGTACCATATTTCTATGCACCAGGAATTGGATGGCGACGACTTTGAACGTCGTGTACAGTTCTGCCACTGGGCTTATGAGACGATGACTGATTTTTTGCACGCATTGTATTTAGCGACGAAGCGTCATTAACCAACAGAGGTAAAGTAAACCGGCATAATATGCACTATTGGGCAACGGAAAATCCACCATGGCTGCGACAAGTTGGACATCAGCGACCTTGGCGGGTTAATGTGTGGTGCGGAATTATGGGAGGAAGGATAATTGGCCCCTTATTTTATCGGTGGCAATCTAAATGGTGTAATGTATGCTGATTTCCTACATAATGTTCTACCGATGTTACTACAAGATGCAAGATGTTTCACTCCATGACAGAATGGCAATGTACTTCCAACATGATTGATGTCCGGCACATAGCTCGTGAGCGGTTGAAGTAGGTGGATTGGCTGTCGAAGTACCATACCATGGCCGGCACGTTCACCAGATCTAACGTCCCCGGATTTCTTACTGTGGGAAAAGTTGAAGGATATTTGCTATCGTGATCCACCGACAACGCCTGACAACATGCGTCAGCGCATTGTCATTGCATGTGCGAACATTACGGAAGGCGAAGTACTCAGTGTTGAGAGGAATGTCGTTTGCTGTTTGTACCTATACCACACGTATTGCAAAATTCACTGGGGTTGACGGACATTGTTTTGAGTGTTTACTGCATTGATGTGGTATTTACTGGTAATCACGCTGTAACAGCATGCGTTCTCAGAAACGATAAGTTCACAAAGGTACTTGTACCACATTGGAACAACCGAAATAAAATGTTCAAACGTATCTACGTTCTGTGTTTTAATTTAAAAAACCTACGTGTTACCAACTGTTCGTCTAAAATTGTGACCCATATGTTTGTGACTATTACAGCACCATCTATCACAAAGTGAAGAAAGTGATCCAACTGAAACATTCATATTTCTTTACGTACTACAGGAATAGGTAATAGAAAATGGGCGTTCCTATTTTTAAAAATGCAGTTGATATCCGATTGACCTATGGCAGCACCATCTAGCGGGTCAACCATAGCGCCATCTGGTTTCCCCCTTCAAGCTAGACGAGTTTCGTCCATTGTAGTTTTTTCGTTTGATGCTTATTTCGTGAGATATTTAGCCCGGTCACGTTCAATGGACCACCCAGACTCGCTACAAGAGCGCAGGCGCCAAGGATTAAGACTATAGCGTCATCGTAGACGAATCACAGAGCACGGCGACATCCAGTGCCCCTGCTGTACAAACGGGCTACGGGCTTCTCATTCGAGACGCGGGAAAAGCGCGGCCGCAAGTAGCGCTCAGCGCGCTTGCGGGCAGAGTGTTGGCGCCCAGTTTAAATGTGCAGACTTAGATTCTGCGTCCGTGTTGACTCGGATTCGTTCGTCTGCGGCCGACCTTGCCTTCGTACCGAGAGTGCTGGTTCCCATGTCTTGCTGAGTTGGAATCCCGTGTCTCTATTGATCAAGTCGTTAATTAAACGAATTTCGACTGCTTCTTTAATCTACATCTACATCTACATTCATACTCTGCATGCCATCCAACGGTGTGTGGCGGAGGGCACTTTACGTGCCACTGTCATTACCTCCCTTTTCTGTTCCAGTCGCTTATGGTTCGCGGGAAGAACGACTGTCAAAAAGCCTCCGTGCGCGCTCGAATCTCTCTAATGTTACATTCGTGATCTCCACGGGAGGTATAAGTAGGGGGAAGCAGTATATTCGATACTTCATCCAGAAACGCACCCTCTCGAAACCTGGCGAGCAAGCTACACCGCGATGCAGAGCGCCTCTCTTGCAGAGTTTGCCACTTGAGTTTGCTAAACATCTCCGTAACGCTATCACGGTTACCAAATAACCCTGTGACGAAACGCGCCGCTCTTCTTTGGATCTTCTCTATCTCCTCCGTCAACCCAATCTGGCACGGATCCCACACTGATGAGCGATACTCAAGTATAGGTCGAACGAGTGTTTTGTAAGCCACCTCCTTTGTTGATGGACTACATTTTCTAAGGACTCTTCCAATGAATCTCAAAATAGTACCCGCCTTACCAACAATTAATTTTATATGATCATTCCGTTCCGCACACATACTCCCAGATATTTAACTGAAGTAACTGCTACCAGTGTTTGTTCCGCTATCATATAATCATACAATAAAGGATCCTTCTTTCTATGTATTCGCAATACATTACATTTGTCTATGTTAAGGGTCAGTTCCCACTCCCTACACCAAGTGCCTATCCGCTGCCGATCTTCCTGCATTTCGCTACAATTTTCTAATGCTGCAACTTCTCTGTATACCACAGCATCATCCGCGAAAAGCCGCATGGAACTTCCGACACTATCTACTAGGTCATTTATATATATTGTGAAAAGTAATGGTCCCATAACACTCCCCTGTGGCACGCCAAAGGTTACTTTAACGTCTGAAGACGTCTCTCCATTGATAACAACATGCTGTATTCTGTTTGCTAAAAACTCTTCAATCCAGCCACACAGCTGGTCTGATATTCCGTAGGCTCTTACTTTGTTTATCAGGCGACAGTGCGGAACTGTATCGAACGCCTTCCGGAAGTCTAGGAAAATAGCATCTACCTGGAAGCCTGTATCTAATAATTTCTGGGTCTCATGAACAAATAAAGCGAGTTGGGTCTCACACGATAGCTGTTTCCGGAATCCATGTTGATTCCTACAGAGTAGATTCTGGGTTTCCAAAAACGACATGATACTCGAGCAAAAAACATGTTCTAAAATTCTACAACAGATCGACGTCAGAGATATAGGTCTATAGTTTTGCGCATCTGCTCGACGACCCATTTTGAAGACTGGCATTACCTGTGCTCTTTTCCAATCATTTGGAACCTTCTGTTCCTCTAGAGACTTGCGGTACACCGCTGTTAGAAGGGGGGCAAGTTCTTTCGCGTACTCTGTGTAGAATCGAATTGGTATTCCGTCAGGTCCAGTGGACTTTCCTCTGTTGAGTGATTTCAGTTGATTTTCTATTCCTTGGACACTTATTTCGATGTCAGCCATTTTTTCATTTGTGCGAGGATTTAGAGAAGGAACTGCAGTGCGGTCTTCCTCTGTGAAACAGCTTTGGAAAAAGGTGTTTAGTATTACAGCTTTACGTGTGTCATCCTCTGTTTCAAAGCCATCATCATCCCAGAGTGTCTGGATATGCTGTTTCGAGCCACTTACTGATTTAACGTAAGACCAGAACTTCCTTGGATTTTCTGTCAAGTCGGTACATAGAATTTTACTTTCGAATTCACTAAACATTTCACGCATAGCCCTTCATACGCTAACTTTGACATCGTTTAGGTTCTGTTTGTCTGAGAGGTTTTGGCTGTGTTTAAACTTGGAGTGAAGCTCTCTTTGCTTCCGCAGTAGTTTCCTAACTTTGTTGTTAAACCACGGTGGGTTTTCCCGTCCCTCACAGTTTTACTCGGCACGTACCTGTCTAAAACGCATTTTACAATTCCCTTAAATTTTTTCCTTAAATACTAAACATTGTCAGTGTCGGAACAGAAATTTTCGTTTTGGTCTGGTTGGTAGTCTGAAATCTGCCTTCTATTACTCTTGATAAACAGATAAACCTTCCTCCCTTTTTTATATTCCTATTAACTTCCATATTCAGGGATGCTGCAACGGCCTTATGATCACTGATTCCCTGTTCTGCACTTACAGAGTCGAAAAGTTCGGGTCTGTTTGTTATCAGTAGGTCCAAGATGTTATCTCCACGAGTCGTTTCTCTGTTTAATTGCTCGAGATAGTACACTCAGTATAATGTCACTCGATGCTCTGTCCCTACCACCCATCCTAAACATCTGAGTATCCCAGTCTATATCTGGTAAATTGAAATCTCCACCTAAGACTATAATATGCTGAGAAAATTTTTTGTGAAATGTATTCCAAATTTTCTCGCAGCTGTTCTGCCACTAATGCTGATGAGTCTGGAGGTCGGTAAAAGGAGCCAATTATTAACCTAGCTCGGTTGTTGAGTGTAACCTCCACCCATAATATTTCGCAGGAACTATCCACTTCTACTTCACTACAGGATAAACTACTGCTAACAGCGACAAACACGCCACCACCGGTTGCATGCAATCTATCCTTTCTAAACACCGTCTGTGCCTTTGTAAAAATTTCGGCTGAATTTATCTCTGGCTTGAGCCAGCTTTCTGTACCTATAACGATTTCAACTTCGGTGCTTTCTATCAGCGCTTGAAGTTCCGGTACTTTACCAATGCAGCTTCGACAGTTTACAATTACAATACCGATTGCTGCTTGGTCCCCGCATGTCCTGACTTTGCCCCGCACCCTTTGAAGCTGTTGCCCTTTCTGTACTTGCCCGAGGCCATCTAACCTAAAAATGATGGAGTCCGAGTACGTGGAAGTGGACGAAAGGATCTTTGTCCCTCCATAGTTCATGCTGTGCCCCGTGTCAAGACAGTGTTCAGCCACAGCAGACTTTTCTGGCTGACCCAGTCTGGTGTGACGTTTATGTTCAGCACATCTATCCTTAACAGTGAGACACGTCTGGCCAGTGTATGATTTCCTCCACTGGCGCAGGATTATATATGTTCCTGATCTCCTTAGACCTATGTCGTCTTTAACAGAACCCAGCATACTTTTCACACGCTCTGGAGAGCGGAAGACACATCTTATTTGATGTTTTTTGAACAGCCTGCTAATCGTAAAGGTCACGCCACCAACATACGGTAGAAAAACCATCCTCTTGGAGTTGTCTGTTTGTTCTGGCTGTTCTTGAGCTTTGGAGCATGTAGATTTAAATGACTACAGATCGGTTCATCAGAGTACACGTTTTGTGCAAATACAGAGCGCAGATGGCTAACCTCTGCTGATAAGCTCCCTGCGTGAGTCGGTTTGCGAAACACACTCTGACCCAAGGACCATCTTTTTTTCTGCGGAGCAAGACATCAAGAAACGGAAGTCTCCATTTTTCTCCACTTCCATGGTGAAGCAAATTTTTATAACGTTATTCCATGCTTCTTACTTTTTTTCTTCATGTATATCATGAGCGCAAAAAAACCTCATATTGCTAATTTTCCGCTATTTTGATTACAGCTCCCTATTTTAATATGTAAGTTACCACGGGTTTTATAATTCCATCACTATTTCTGATTATTTATTTATTTATTGTATTTTTTGTAGCCGATTTCTTCAGTCTTTGGGCAGGTCCTATATCTGAAGAATTTTGGCATCTTTAGGTAGCACAACTTTTATTGGCAACTGGAGTCGTATTCGGGAGGAAATGGTGTTTCTTCGGCCATCGAGATTTACGTTTTAAGTGTTCCCTCTAAACCTCTTCAAGCATATTCCACAATGGTATGTGTGTAAGTCGCCACCGAATTCTTGCTTCTTCCACGTGTGATTCGTCGTGTGCTTCGTCATTCATAGCATTGCCCTTGATGGCATGCTATCGTGTAACCTATCTGCTTGCTATACAGCCTGTCCAACTTTTTAACTTTATAACTTTTATGAAATGCGATTACTTTTAAGGTGTAGAGTCTATTGCACGTTCTGAACGATTTTTTCCCTGAGAAAGTAAGTATGCTGTAAATATACAACTGTCCTTTATGAGCTAGTACAGTAATCATCACTCAAAAGTTTTCCATTAAAAATCCAAATACTGTACCACTAAATAGTTACAAATTACAAGAAAGCCCATAAAAGTGGCTACATAGAGAGTTAATGGGTTCTGCATGATGTAATACGACAGGAGCCCAGCATTTTCAGAATGACTGAACATGAGGTACAATGGATATACTTTTTCTCATTGTGTTCCATCTCACCCTACCTCATAAAACTTTTCTTTCTTTTTGAACTGTTTTAATAACGCGTCGTGAACGTTTCGCAGTAGTTTCAAGTGGTGGCGAAAATTCAGTCACACAATAGTTGGTTGCCATGGTCAGCATCATAGATAAACAACACATTCTTTGGCGTAGCACTAAATGTTTTCATTGTTTACGTTGGTCATTGCAAATGCCGCGCGGGATTAGCCGAGCTGTCTCAGGCGCTTCAGTCATGGACTATGCGGCTGCTCCCGACGGAGGTTCGAGTCCTCCCTCGGGCACGGGTGTGTGTGTTCGCCCTTAGAATAATTTAGGTTCAGTAGTGTGTAGGCTTATGGACTGATGACCTTAGCAGTTAAGTGCCATAAGACTTCACACTCATTTGAACTTTTTTTTATTGCAAATACTACTCAACTGAACGATATAAGCTCCTGGATCCTGACGGAAGTTTTACTGATCGAGTAAAAATCTCAGCTACATATAGAACCACGTCATCAGGCAATGACGTAGCTGGTTCCAGCACTGGATCTCTCAGTATTCCCTATTGTTGAGGCCAATTATTTTAATTTTACGTCACTTTATGTACATAGAAATAGTGAATATGACTAACTGATGACGGGTAAAATACATTTCAGTTTTGCCAGTTTAGTGTTTCTTCGATAATATACACTCTCGGTTCATATAACTGATAAACTAATTAGACTTGGAACTGCATGGCGCTAGAAACATAAATAACACTTCATACTGACTATGACAACATCAAAGTACGTTTCATCGCCACAGCAATAATGAAATTAACAATTTCTGCGGTACTGTTACGAGCAGTTTTCGCCGCAACTCTGGAAATATGAATTCCGACTGCGTCAGCGAACGCACTCGGAAATCTCGCGCATCGCTTGCTTTTGGTCCTGACCCAAATGTGAGGATCATCCACGACTGGTACTAAATTTCCAGAGCATTTCATTAAAACTGGAGAATTAATGAAACGCGCTGCCGCACCTAATATCGGCGGGCAGTGTGCATGTCATCAGTTTATGAAAGCGTAGGCTTAAAACTCTAAGCGTCAGCAGTTCTAACCGAGAGGCTTGCCTGGATTGCCAGTCCCAACAGCGACAAGTTCGTGAGTAATTTATTAATTTAGTCGAATACTATATATTGTTGAAAACGGTGCAATGTGTTATTTTTTATGAGAAAGTAACTTTTTGTTTACAATTAGGAAATGAGGATTTTAGGAAAGGAGGATTGTATGACTTTTCAATGGGTATTAATGAGGTGTGGTGAAATACATAAGATTTCTTTACTTTCTTTTGGTACATTGTGACGTTTATGGATAGCTGGATAATGTGGATGATTCTTGTAATTTATTTTCATTGTAACTTTGCGTATGTGATTCTAAAATTTAATTTCCACTCTGCCACAATGCGTGCGCCTGTTTTAAGTGCTGTGTGGCGGATCAGGACTCTAACCCGAAACCTGGCACTTCGTACTAACGCTCTTATCGTCGAAGCTTAAGTCCTACCTGTACATTTTTCCCAGCAAGTTGTTGTATTTAATAGGGTAGATAATGTACTTAAATACACAGGTTGTTTCCTGGCCAGTGCTTCAATCTAGTGACCGGTTTGAGAATTACTTGAACTAATACGTACAAGCGTTTCTGTTTTGTCAGATATGATGTCGTGTTTTGTGCACTGGAACACATTCGAAATGAAACCACAGTGAACAACTGGCTGCTACTAGCTAGCAAACATTTAATAACATTGTTCCACGTGAAGGTGCTTGTACATATTCTCGAAACGCATCATGAGATGAAATAAAAGGAGCGACTGTCGCAGTTAATTGGTTTACTTCAACTTTTATTGCCATAAGCAATCGTAGTTCGTTAGAAAAGACCGAAAGGGACAATATAAGAACATATTTAAGATATCTCGTTTTATTAATTTCGAGACACTGCTTCGTATGAACGAAGGGTGTTCGCCGCAGAATGCAAGAGAAAAATCAATAGTCAACTAATAAAAAGAAAGTTTAGTTTCTAAAAACGGTTTATTCCCTATGGGCTTATGTAACAGAGTCGACTGTTGGAAGTCGTCAGGCGAGTTGTGCTGAGCCACTTTAAGATAAGCGAATTACTCGCTAAACCCGTGCGCCAAACTTACTCGTACGTCCACTAAGTGTGCCTGAGTACAACTTAGCACCTCTGAACCACTAGCCTTGTTAGAAGTCGCAAAGCACACCTTCTTTTCTGTGTTTTAATTGATACCGAGAAAGTTATTTAACAAGTAGCTATGATCACTTTACATTAACATACTTTACGTGTCGTAGTTCTCAGCAAACCACTTCTGCCGAACGTAGTACGGAACTATATTCACTTAATGGATCACACACATAACTTTTTGAAAAAATCTGGTGAACAAATTGTTTACGATCGATGTAGCACTCCAGCCTACACCACCGCTGTTGGCTCGTTTTGCCGACCGGAGTGGCCGTGCGGTTCTGGGCGCTACAGTCTGGAGCCGAACGACCGCTACGGTCGCAGGGTCGAATCCTGCCTCGGGTATGGATGTGTGTGATGCCCTTAGGTTAGTTAGGTTTAAGTAGTTCTAAGTTCTAGGCGACTGATGACCTCAGAAGTTAAGTCGCATAGTGCTCAGAGCCATTTGACGGCTCGTTTTGTACCCTGTCATACATTACTGCGTTTTACCGTGCGAGTAACTATTTTTAAGCACAGTGTATAAAGATCTTTAGTATTCATTTGGTTCTGAGACTGTGTTGGTTGAGGCAGCCACAATACCGAACTCCTGCTCGTCAATTACCAAAAGTGTCAACTCCAAAAGTAGCATAAGCTTGTACTACTATGGCTACTACTACTACTACTCTAAGGAGGAAACGCTAATCTTATACTGACTGCTTTTCCATGAGATGATTTCCGGAGCTTCCAATGCAATATCGCTTACAGTCCAAATATTACAACAACCATGGTTGCTTTGAATTTACCCTTTACCAGGTGTAACTTTCAAGACTGATTATACGGTAATAGCGCTCTAACACGTAAACTAAATCATTTAAGGACTTTGGAACAAATTCAATAACAACAGATTACAAGTTAAAATTTAATTAGCTCGTAACTAGTTCTCTTACTCATAGTCAAAATGAAACACGAGAAGGTACACTATTAAGTATCTCTTTCCAACCAATGACGTAACTAGTTACTGACATCGTAATTTGTTTAAGTGCCTTTCCTTCAGTAATATGAGTATGACAACACAATAATACTGAATTTAACCACAAAGACCGTCTTGGGATTAAATATCTGAATAGCAAGGTTTTGTTTCCTTCTGCAATCCAATATTAGTCACTCTTAAACGGTGTCGTACAGTGTCGAACTTTTGAACTTAGCACATTTATATCACTGCCATTTCACTTCATGAAACTTAGCCGAATCGCGCATTTAATACTTACAAATTCCCGTATCGTCAAAGTAACGCTCTTCAAATAAGCAGAACACATTTTATTACAATATTCATATGACAGTTCAGAGTAAATTATTCTCGTTTCCTCAACGGTCAGCGATGAACGTAACAGTGCGTCAGCGATATAACCCTGACAATCTCTTTCGTTGTTACCAAAATAGAATGTTGCGTAATACTGTTAAACTAAGATCATCCCTCAATCTTTCCTTCATAAATATTACGTGTTTAGACGCTCATTAGCAACTTCAACTTTTTTCTTAACGAATAACTAATTAGAAATATATTTGCCTTTTCCAGCAAGCACTAAAGCTTCTAAGTCGATGGTTAAACCTCTTTAATCGTTCAATGCTAATTGCTTTAGACAGTGGACAGTAAGTGGGATATATTTTATTAAGAAGTCAAGAGACTTTTCTCTTTGAAGAACAATATTTTATTTCTTTTCCATACTACAGTCGCAAGTTCATATGTTACGAATACCGGCAATTCCCTCTTGAGCAAAATGAATATGAATATATTTATCGCAAATAAGTTAGAGAGTTGATTCAGGCGTTGGATCAATCGCGTGAACTAAATATACTAATTTAAGCCACTTTTACTTTCTATTCGCGGGGAATGAGTCAGCTATATTTGCTCATTTAGATGGTTCCATGATAAGTAGTTCAAATGGAATAAAATTAAACTTTCAGAGCTGAGTCGCACAATTAACCCTTTCAGATTCTCTGTCAGCGAGTATGTGCTTTAATGTTTGCTGCGTATTATTCAAATGATTCAAATGGCTCTGAGCATTATGGGAACAACATCTGAGGTTATCAGTCCCCTAGAACGTAGAATTACTTAAACCTAACTAACCTAAGGACGCCACAATCCATGCCTGAGGCAGGATTCGAACCTGCGACCGTAGCAGTCGCGCGGTTCCGGATTGAGCCGCCTAGAACCGCGACGCCACCGCGGCCGTCTGTGTATTAGTTGCAACAGAAATATTTTCCTTAATGCAAACCTCATGCACATATTTGTCAATGTTCAATCTTTTCACCTTGTACAAGTGCTGCCACCTGTTGGGCATAAGTATAGAAATATCAACAAGTGAATGCAGCAGTATGCTCGTGGCCGCCAGAATACACGGAAGTGTTTCGTTAGTTATATTCCACTGTATAACTGAATATTTTTATTGTTATTTAGCATGGTAACTATTGAACTGTCGATTTATTTATTACAACGATAAAAATTTCAAAATCGATTATTTTAGTTCGCAAAAAGAAGCAAAGTGTGAAACGTCCCCTTTGAACAATTGTACATGACTGTGCTTAAACTGATACACAATAGTTTTTAGCGCAAAGCAATCTGACTTTCAGTAATCGCTACAAAGCATGGCCCTGACTAACATTAACCTATACCTTTGACAAATCACTTACCTCACAAAAATCTTCGTTACTCGAACTACTGCAATACAGCGAGCGCCACTACTGCCAGCTAAATAAACGATTCAAACTACTGAAGGCACTAACTACTGATAGGCATAGTTAGCAAATGACAGATTTTGATAGAGAGCAAACAATGTATTTACCTCAATGGTGTTCAAAAGTCATAATGTATATAGCAGTTCATGACATCCATTCTTACAAATTTCAAAACTCCGCCATTTCTCTCCCCAAATCCACCACTGCTGGCGGCTCACCTCCAACTGCCCACCGCCGCTTCGCGCTGTTAACATCCAGCTGCCCATCACTACAATGGCGAGTATTACAACAATGCCAACCAGCCACTGACTGCACACAGCACAGCCAGTGATTTTCATACAGAGCGCTACGTGGCGATACCAATAAGAAAGCCTTAACTGCCTACTTACAAGTGTACAAAGCATATTTTGAAAACGAGTACATATATACGTATAAATCTTCCACCTAAATTCACTAATAAATCACCTAAGAGCAATACAATACAAAGAAAAAATGTGCTTCCCTCCTTATAAAATTCAGGTCGTAAAAGTGAATTGCCATATGCTACTGCCATAGAATATTCCGCCCATACATATGTAGTGTGTGTCAAAATTGTCCTAACCATGCAATGGAGCTAGTGTCTCACACAATGACCATAAATCCACTACCATACGCAAAAGCTTCGACTCAACTAATCTTAAGCGAGCCACACATATGCACTACTGAATTAAACTGCGTAAGAGTCGGATCTTCGATTCGAGCCAAATGTCTCCTCTTCTTATTGACAAAGTCAACAGCAATTGCGATAACTTCAGTATCATTAAATTAAAACTCATTGCATTACCTTCACATTAACTTTCAATAGACGCTGATTCAACACTTAAACTGCCGATACACATCAACGTAAAGATCTCACGGAAAACCATGTAAACCATACTGTGTTGATGAACTGTAATTCTCCACAGATTTTTGGTGCACTACCATACATCCAGCGGCCCGTACTAATTCCGAGCGTTGACTGCTAAGTGAAACGGGAACTGTTCGTCGCTTGTATCAAAATTGTACTGCTCTTCGCTCGAGTCAAAACTATACTGACTATATGCCTCATGTTAATTTGAGTCGGAAACATTTTACAAGACAAATGAGCAGCGTTTCCCGCTACCCTTAACAATCAAGTTATTATTCTTTACCTCATCTCACTAGTGTTGGCTTGGACAGATGCGCGATCGTTTATTCCGTGCGTCACTTGTACGACTGTATTAAGTTTCCTCCGCCACTACAACTGTGCAAACCAACAAATGTAAGAATCACGCGACTTTACTTTACCCACAGTTGACTGCCAGTGCGGTTGAGGCGACATAATCGAATGCAAAATTTTCTCTTGAAACTTTTGTACCCCTACAAAGCGTGCCAAATGCCTTGCTGCAGTGGTAACATCACTTCCCGCCAGATCACCGACTTTCAGCGCTTCTAGGCTTCGGTAGCATTTGGATGGATAACTGTCCCGGTGTGCTAATCGCTGTCAGAAATTGGGATGCACTCAGCCCTTCTGAGTCCAATTGAGGAGATGCTTTATTGCGAAGTAGCGGCTCAATTCAAGAAAACTGACAGCGGCTGGGAGAGTGGTTGTTGACCACATGCCTCTCTATACCCGCATCTACCGACGCCTATCAGCGAAGGGCGAGAATGCGGTCGGTCGATACGATTGGGCCTTAGGTTGCCTGCTCGGACGGAGAGTTACAGAGTGTGGCCCGCTTTTACTTGTACTTATCCCCCGCTTATGATCAACACGATCTTGTTCCCATATTTCCGTTCAGTCGATTTCCAGAGAAATGATTGAACCGTTGGCTGAACAGAAAAATGGAGGAAGACTTTTCCTCTGTAAATTATCTGCGCTTTCCGAATGCATCTTAAAGGCAGCCTGTATATTTTTCGAACACAAGCTTCAAGAGTGTCATGCACTGTTCGAGTATATAAGCCGAAGTAATTCAATTAAGCTGTCTGTCAGGGGGTACCACATGAAGTGTGTTTATACTTTTCTTTATTATATTTTTGTGCAACATGCTTCATTACTATATTTGTAATACCACAGGGTTTGGCATAATTTTTATACAAGACATGTGGAAAATCAGACTAAATACAACGAATTAAAATTATGCTGGTGGAAGCGTACTGTTCATTATATACAAGAAGGCATTATATACAGCGATGTGTCATAACAGTATGGACCACTATAATAATGCCAATATAACAACAACTATGCATTTCTGATCAGTATCTTACATAAAATGGTATTGGCTCCGCAATTCCCTAAGTATTTTGGTCATTTACATGTTGCGAAAGTTTATTACAATAAAAATTACACCTGACAGAAAAAAATCGCAACACCAATAATGAGTTGGGCTGTATGGATGAAAGTTGGTAGGTATCTTTCTACATCCGAAAGATGGTGTGGTTTGCGCTAGTGACGCCACTATGAGGGTGCAAATTAGATTTGCTTTAAATACGGTCTGCGCGGGGTAGCCGTGCGGGCTACGGCGTCTTGTCACGTTTCGCGGGGCTCATACCTGTCGGAGGTTCGAAGGTTCGAGTCCTCCCTCGGGCATGTGTGTGTGTTGTCCTTAGGATAACTTAGTTTATGTTAGATTAAGTAGTGCGTAAGGCTAGGGACCGATGACCTAAGCAGCTTGGTCCCGTAGTCCTTACCACAATCTTACAGTTTCCATTAAATACGAAAAATGTTCAAATGCGTGTGAATTCTTAAGGGACCAAACTGCTGAGGTCATCTGTCCCTAGACTTACACTTACTCTAAGTTACTTAAACTAACTTCTGCTCAGACAAACACACACACCCATGCCCGAGGGAGGAGGCCACGCAGTCCGTGACATGGCGCCTCAAACCACGCGGCCACTCTGCGCGGCCTTTAAATACGGGGCCTTTAAACAAGCGCTGTAACTGCCTTGAGCGTTTGTTACCTTTTAAATCGGATGTGGTCAGTCGACTTCACCTCACTGAGTCTAAGCGACGTCGTGTCGTGTAATAGAGTTACGGGAAGCTGTATGTTCCTTTTGCGATACTGCAGAAATACTTGGCTATAATGTAGCCACTGTACGTGACTGGAACGTATAGTCGCGAGAAGACCAGGCTCGGTGGCACTCCTAGAAGAGACGACCATCGCGTTCGGTTCAGGGTATGGCTCTGGTGCATCCTTTTGCATCTGCAGCAGCAATTCGACTAGAATTTGGCACCTCAGTGACACAAGGAACTATTACAAACCAGTTACTTCAAGGAGCTCTCACATCCTGTAGCATGCATTCACCTGGCCAAAAACCACTGCCATTTGTGTCTTCGGTCGTGTTAAGCAAAAGCTCATCAGAGGGCAGGGCAAAGGTTTGTGTTTTCTAATGAAAGCTAATTCTTCATCGGTGCCAATGATAGGCGGTGTAGGTTAGAAAGCACCAACCTGTCCCCGTGCTGCACCCCCTGCACCTGGAGCTATAGTCAGGGTTGCAATTTCGTATGACAGCAGCAGTACTGTCTTGGTTATCTCATGATGGCTGGGTGTTGTGTGTTGTCCTTAGGATAGTTAGGTTTAAGTAGTTCTACGTTCTAGGGGACTGCTGACCGTAGTGCTCAGAGTCATTTGAACCATTTGGTTATCTCACGTACCGTGACTGCAAGTTTGTACGTCAGTCTGATGATTAGACTTGTTGTGTTACCATTCATGAAGAGAATTCCGGTGGATGTTTTCCAAGAGGATAACGGACGTCCACTTACCGCTATTGTAATACAACATGGTCGACATGATTTCGACATATTTCCTCGACCTGATCGGTCACCAGGTCTGTCTCCAGTCGAGCACATGTGGGATATAATCGGACTACAACTCCAGCGTCGTCCACAACAAGCATTAACCGTCCCTTTATTGACCAACCAGGTGCAACATGCATGGAACTCCATCCCACAAACAGACATCCGGCACCTGCAGGCACATTGAATGTAAGTTTGAATAGTTGCTTTCAGCATTCTGGCGATTATAGGATCTTATATCTGAAAATGGCTTAATAATGCCAATATAAGAATAACTAAGTCTACTGATCTGTTTCTTTTGTCTTTTCAATTCTACAAGTATTATATATTATATATATATATAAAGTAAAGGTTGGCCACCACGTACGCATATGCAAACAGCGCTGGTAGCTAGTCTGAAACGATGGTAATAAGACATTTATTTTCCACGCTCGTTTAACATAACGAGATTAAAATTAATGTAAGAACTTCATGGAGAAACCATGTCGAACAGTTGAAAAACGAAAAATCTTTGGTATTTGTTACTTTTCTAGCTTCATATCAGCCCCTTTCCCATTTTTCTTTCGTAGCACATTTCAGTCACTGTTGCTGTAGTTTTCTATCGCATTTCCTTGGACGGCTCACTCAGCGATACGGTCCGCTACTTCATTTGATGACGTTCCTGCACGGGCGTTTGTCCATTCGCACTTGAGGTGCCATTTGCTCCGATGCAGTTCCCAAATTTTGTTTCTGGTTTCTTCTATACGCTGCGTGTATTGTCACAGTATTTTTTCCCGCGAATCGTGTTTCCGCACAGTTGTTGATATTTCTCACGGGGTTTGTCGCAATACCTTGTATTACACTGAAGAGGGAGGAAAAAGTGAGCAATGTCGGTAGTCGGCCTGCATCAAATTCGGAGCCCAGTTTACTGGCTTTGCGGGGACGCGTCGCCATTTGTCCACGGCGGGCACGTTAAACGTGAGCGCCCCGCAGGAAGTCGGCGGCCACTTTCCCGCTTTATAAATCGCGCAGCGCGGCGCGCGGCCCCGCGGACGTGCCCGGCATGGCCGAGACCGACCCGCCGCCGGCTCGCGCCACTCTATTGTTTCGGCAGTAATTGCGCGCGGCAGCGCCGTCCGTCAGAGCGGACGTGCGCCCATCCGTCACCGTCGCGGAAGCCGATGAGCGCGGATGAACGCCACTTTTCTGCGTCGCCGCGCACCGCACCGCACCGCACCGCTCGGCTTTTTTTCTTCTTCTCGGCGGCTACGCCCTCGTATTTTTTGGCCAAAGGACGTGAGGGAATATTTGTTGTGGAAATCTGAGTAGGTTTCTCAAGCAGCTGTAGGACGTCATGGATGCACGATGGCTTTGCTGATTTCTATACCGACAGAAAAACAAATCACAATCCCTAAACATAATTAATGTACAGGGTGGCGCACGAAATGGGTTACCAATTGTTTCCTTCACAATTTTCGACGCACATTAGATATCACACTGGGATCCCTAAAGTAGTACCAACATAGCTTGGAAGAACAAATGAGTTAAGAAATGACGTGTAATTCACGATACTGCCGCTAGGAGACTGATAATTAGCAATGGCTGACAATGAAAGACTGACGACACAGCAACGATCGGCAATTGCGTTATTTTTTCATGAAACGAAAAGCCTTGTTGTGACTCAGAGGCGTTTTCGACAACAATTTAACACACGATGGGTCCCTCGCAAGAAGACCACCCACAGGTTGTATGATAAATTTGTACAAGAAGGAACAGTATTGCATGCGAAGCGACCTCGGCCTAAGCCTGTTTGTTCGCCGGAGAATGTTGAAGCGGTACGAGTTGTTGTACAGACAAGTCCCGGGAAATGGTGTAGAAAGGCAGCAGTGCAACTGGGAATATCCAGAAGCTCCATTCAACGCATTCTTAATAGTGACCTCCACATGTAACCATACAAGATGACCTGTGCACAGAAGCTCACTGAAGAACACAAGCAACAGAGACTACTGTTTGCTCAGTGGGCGGAGGATAGGGAAGAAACTCTCAACAACGTTTCGTTTTCATACGAGGAGCATTTTCATTTAGACGGTGTGGTTAACAAACAAAATGTACGCTTTTGGGCCACTGAAAACCCACAAGTGCTTCATGAAAGACAATATTATGCTCCAAGCATTACAGCGTGGGCAGCACTTTTCAGTCACGGACTTACTGGACCCTTTTTCTTTGAAGAAACTGTGAACACCGAGCGTTATTTGAGCATGCTTCGCAATAGCTTCATTTCACAGCATCTTGCCACTACTTTGCCATTCAACAATCAGTGGTTCATGCAAGATGGAGCAAGGCCACATACTGCAAATACTGTGTTGGAGTTTTTACACTAGCATTTCGACGTGCGGATCATTTCACTCAGGTTTCCAGGTCGCTTCAATGACGGACAAAATTGGCCCCCCAGTAGTCCAGACCTCAATCCATGTCACTTTTTTCTTTGCCGGTACCTAAAGGAAAAAATTTTCCCGAAACCTCCACGTGATTTAATGGAGCTCAGAACACTTATTCTTCAAGCTTGCAGTTAAATTACGGAAGACATGTGCCGTAGGGTAATCACTAACTTCAGTGTTCGTTTGAAGGAAGTTAGGAAACGAAAAAGTGAACATATTGAGCATGTACTGAGTTAGAAGAAATCTCCATGGACGGCTCTTCATTGCAGTATACCTTCCTTTCAGATTGTATTGACAATAAAGTTTATATTCAAAAACAAAATGGTAACACATTTCGTGCGCCACCTTCTAGGTTAATGAAATTTCTGGAATACATATGTCTAGGTAACACATTTATGTGGTTAACTTAGCAAGACCACATACTGATGTGAGTGCGAGATAAGTTATTGCAGATATAAAATGCTGATGCATCAATAACCGCGAGAATGCTGTATGTAAGCATGCAAACATACACTCATTGTGCCCTACAGGCGCCGGATGTCAAGTTGTGGGATGGATTTCCGTGCCTGTTGCACTTGGTGTGTCAATATAGGGGCTATTTACACTGGTTGAAGATGACGCTGCAGTTGTCGTCCGATGATATTCCATATCTGCTCCATTGGAAACAGATCTGGTGATCGAACAGTGTGCTCTGTAGAGCATGTTGCGTCACAACGCCGGTATGTGGGTGAACGTTATCCTGTTGGAAAACACCCACCGGCAAGTTGTTCGTGAACGGCAGCGCAACAGGTTCAATTACCAGATTGACGTAGAGATTTGCAGTCAGATTGCGTGGGATAATCACGAGAGTGCTCTTGCTGTCAAATGAAATCGCAACCCACACCATAACGTGAGGTTCGGGTTCAGCGTGTCTAGTAGGCAGACAGATTGGTCGCAAGCTCTCAACGGGTCTCCTTCTGAGCTACAACACGGCCGGCACTGACACCGAGACGGAACGAAATTTCATCAAGAAAACAAAACAGATCTGTACCCTGCCCACCAATGAAATCGCAACCCACACCATAACGTGAGGTTCGGGTTCAGCGTGTCTAGTAGGCAGACAGATTGGTCGCAAGCTCTCAACGAGCCTCCTTCTGAGCAACAACACGGCCGGCACTGACACCGAGACGGAACGAAATTTCATCAAGAAAACAAAACAGATCTGTACCCTGCCCACCAATGACCTCTTGCTTAACACCACCGAAGTCACAAATGGCAGTGGTTTGGGGTCAGTGGAATGCGTGCTGCAGAGCCTAAGAGCGAAGTAAACGATTTGTAACAGTCTGTTGTGTCACTGAGTGGCCAACTGCTACTCGAATTGCCCCTGCAGATGCAAAACGTTGCGCCAGAGCCATACCCTGAACTGAACACGATGGATTTCTCTTTTAGCGGTGCTACCTGGCCATCCGGAGCGCGCTCGTCTTGCGGCTGTACATTCTCGTGACCGCCGCTGCCAGCAGTCATGTACAGTGGCTACATTCCTGCCAAGTCTTTCTGCAGTATCGCAAAAGGAACATCCAGCTTGTCGTAGCCCTGTTACATGGCGTCGTTCAGACTCAGTAAGGTGCTGATAATGGCGTCTTTGTCGCCTTAAAGGCATTCTTGACTAACATCAACTCACAATGTCCGACTCAAAAGATAACTAACGCTCACGAGTCTTAACAGCGAGTATTTAAAGCAAATCCGATCTCCATCCTCTTAATGACATTATTAGCACCACTCTTATGCTTCTGACACGAAATTTGAGTACACAACTTTCTGCAAACACGCCTTCTAACTTTGGTAAATGTAGCACAACTCGTTCTTGATGCTGGAATTGTTTGGTGCACTGAATGGTAGCTTGATGTAATTGTGGTAGAATGCGAGTTAATGCAGCTGGGTAAGCGTAACATACCTTTAATATTTGGATTTAAGATCACCGGACACAACATTTTGTCACTCTTTAAAAAGGCCAATTAAAAGTCGTGCGGAAAAGGTAACAGGCGATCAAATGGGTAACTGATGTGCACGAGGTGCGAAAAATATGGAAACAGCAAAACCACAACACGTTACTATGTAACAGAGAATATACAGAAGGTAAATTCTATTGCAGTCCAAGCACCATAATTTTGTGTGCATGTGCCAAGTCTGACGCATTGAAAACAGATAACCAGCTGTGTCTTAAGTCAGAGGCGAAAGGGTACTTTCGTTTATTTTTTAATTCCACATTTTACCTGTTGGGATTACCCACAAATAAATGTACTGTTAAAGGTATAAATGTATAATGAGTAGTAGCCAGAGAAAAGAGCACACAGGAAAATAACTGGCGGTTCTCACGAAGTGGCTAATAGCAAGCATTACATGAGTAGAATGAGTATTCCGCTTTTCTTGTTGTAAACAACGATAGTTCATTAAACCGTAAAAAAAAACAGGAAACCAAACCTACATTAGTCTCTGGAATTTGTTCTTCGGCAGAGGTTCCTGTTTTCCTTTAAAAATTAATAGCTACTTGTTTTTACATTTTTACGTTTTTTTTCACAACTTTATATAATACTTCTCACTCGCTTCTGCTGTACCTAACTGCCGCACAAAATTTGATTTATTTTTTACGTCATAGTTTCGTATCACAGCTCCGTGATGAAGAGTTGAATTTTAATTAGGAGCAAGATTTCATGTTCAAATATATTACCGCATATGATGTGCAGATGACGGCAATATAATTTGTAAATTCCCATTGGAGCTAAGAGCGAGTATCCCTAATGCTGAGAAGCTGGAAACTGTCTTTTGGCTTCGTCGACATCTATGATAACATTCCAAATCTCAAACCGTATTTACACTCATGCTCATAAATTAAGGATAATGCTGATACATGGTGAAACAACGATCTGGTGGGCGGTTTGCGGGTTTAAATCAACTCGGGGTATGACCATGTGGTGCATTTGACCTGCGGTCGTCGTACGGTGGCGCTGGCAGCAGTCCACATACGCAGAGATGTGTTGGTACATGTCAGAGTACAGCGCAGCGAGCAAGTGTGTAGACGTTTTCACGCGTGCTAATGGTGCCTGTGTGTTGAAAATGGCTCGATGAATACATATTGCTGACGTTATGAGGGGTAGAATACTAGGGCGACTGAAGGCTGGTCAAACACAGCAGGTCATAACACGGGCCCTCCGTGTGACACAAAGTGTCATCTCAAGATTATGGCAACGGTTCCATCAGACAGGAACCGTGTCCAGGCGCTACAATACGGGACGTCCACATTGTGCAACACCACAAGAAGACCGATATCTCACCATCAGTGCCCGCAGACGGCCATGGAGTACTGCAAGTAGCCTTGCTCGGGACCTTGCCGCAGCCATTGGGACAGTTGTCTCCAGACACACAGTCTATAGACGACTGAACAGACATGGTTTATTCGCCCGGAGACCCCTGATCACAGGAGAGCCCCTAAAGCCTTGTGTCAAGAACAGAGTACATGATCATTGGAACAGTGGTCCCAAGGTATGTTCACGGCGAGTCTAGGTATAGTCTGAACAGTTATTCTCGCCGGGTTGTCATATAGCGTGAACAAGGAACCAGATACCAACTCCTTAATGTCCTTGAAAGGTACCTGTATGAAGGTCGTGGTTTGATGGTGTGGGATGGTATTATGATTGGTGCACGTAGAAAAAAATGGTTAAAATGGCTCTGAGCATTTACGGGACTTAACATCTGAGGTTATCAGTCCTCCAGACGTAGAACTACTTAAACCTAGCTAACCTAAGGACAGCACACACACATCCATTCCCGAGGCAGGGTTCGCCCCGTCGCGTAGCAGCAGCACGGTTAGAGACTCAAGCGTCTAGTACCAGACGGCCAAAACGGCCGGCGCGGTGCACGTACACCCCTGCATATCTTTGACAGACAAACTGTAACTGGTCAGGTGTATCGGGACGTCATTTTGCACCAGTATGTCCGCCTTTTCAGGGGTTCAGTGGGTCCCACCTTCCTCCTGATGGATGATAGCCCACGGCCCCATCTAGCTGCCATCTTGGAAGAGATATCGGGCGAATGGAGTGGCCTGCCTCTTCTCCAGACCTAAACCCAATCGAGCACGTCAGCGATGCTCTCGGTCGACGTATCGTTGCATGTCTTCAATCCTCTAGGACACTTCAGGAGCTCCGACAGGCACTGGTGCTAGAACGGGAGGGTATATCCAGCAGCTGCTCGACCACCTGATCCAGAGTACGCCAACCCGTTGTGAGGCCTGTGTACGTGTGCATGGTGATCATATCCCATAGTGTTGACGGGGTACATGCGCAGGAAACAGTGGCGTTTTGTAGCACATGTGTTTCGAGACGGTTTTCTCAACTTATCACCAATACCGTGCACTTACAGATCTGTGTCGTGTGTGTTCTCTATGTGCCTATGCTATTAGCGCCAGTTTTGTATAGTGAAACGTTGTGTGGCACCACATTCTGCAATTATCCTTAATTTATGAACAGGAGTGTAGATAAGCACTCTTTTATTACGAAATGATTAGATGAACAGACGTTTCCATAAAATGACAATCTGGAGTGCGATCATGAGGTACTCTGTTTTTATTTTATTTATCCTCAGAATCGGCACTGAAAGTAGGATAATGTACATTACTAGCTACAACTTTAAGAGATTAATAGCAAATGACAGTGGTTACAACAAAATCACGATAAACTTCTCATTCTGCTGCACAGGAACAAGTCGTCAGATGAAAATAACACGAGTAGAAACTTCCATACATGCTTCTACCACTTATATATAGGATGCAAAGTAATGCTAGAGGTCGTTCATTCATTTGTAACGCACGAATAATTATACCAACAGACTGAAGCGCCTAGAACCGCTCGGCCACACCGGCCAGCTTGAGTAAAATAAAGAACAGGTAGCACAGTTTATTGTGGAAAGGTAATGAAATGCAGCGGTCGTCGTTAGAAGACGCAGGTTGATTGTAGTCTCACGTTGCTTTTTCCTAGCCACTACAGTGCTTGTGCTATTCAAGGTACCAGACGTTACTGGAGCGAGCGTTAACATTCTGTTAAATTCCGCCCAGCTTTTAAAAACAAGAACCCGGATACTTTTTGCTATGTCTAGTATTTTCTTAAGATCTTGCTTTCTTGTAGCACAAATGAAAATGTTTTAAAGATCTGTACATTTAAATGAGCTTCCTTGTAACTGCATACTTAGCATTGTTATTTGTGCGTTAACCATGTATGTATGATGTTGAAAATGTAAGTATAATCAATAATTGGAAGAGCATTTGAACGGAATGGACAGTGTCTTGAAAGGAGGATATAAGATGAACATCAACAAAAGCAAAACGAGGATAATGGAATGTAGTCAAATTAAATCGGGTGATGCTGAGGGAATTAGATTAGGAAATGAGTCACTTAAAGTAGTAAAGGAGTTTTGCTATTTAGGAAGCAAAATAACTGATGATGGTCGAAGTAGAGAGGATATAAAATGTAGACTGGCAATGGCAAGGAAAGCGTTTCTGAAGAAGAGAAAGTTGTTAACATCGAATATAGATTTATGTATCAGGAAGTCGTTTCTGAAAGTATTTGTTTGGAGTGTAGGCATGTATGGAAGTGAAACATGGACTAACTAGTTTGGACAAGAAGAGAATGGAAGCTTTCGAAATGTGGTGCTACAGAAGAATGCTAAAGATAAGGTGGATAGATCACCTAACTAATGAGGAGGTATTGAATAGGATTCGGGAGAAGAGAAGTTTGTGGCACAACTTGACTAGAAGAAGGGATCGGTTGGTAGGACATGTTTTGAGGCATCAAGGGATCACAAATTTAGCATTGGAGGGCAGCGTGGAGGGTAAAAATAGTAGAGGGAGACCAAGAGATGAATACAGTAAGCAGATTCAGAAGGATGTAGGTTGCAGTAGGTACTGGGAGATGAAGAAGCTTGCACAGGATAGAGTAGCATGGAGAGATGCATCAAACCAGTCTCAGGACTGAAGACAACAACAACAACAATCAATCACATTTAGGCAAATGTAGTTGCTCACAGCGTGAAAACGGGTTTTATAGGTATAAGCCTTGTATTAGATCGAAGAGCCATTAGCTGTTACCTGAAGGTAATTAATTAACGTTAATAATCTGCAAACTTGTGTTTTGGTATGTTTCTTGACCCATGTAATCGTCAACTTATATCCTGTGTGTGGCTGTTTCTGAGGAAATTGCAAGAAACCAGTCAGAGAAGCAGGTTGCATTACAAAATTCAGTGGTGAAGCTGTAGAATCTTCCAGATAGTAATTACAGGACGGCTGAGTAGTATCGGACGCACATACTTTTCCGAAATTATAGTTTTTTTCTAAAGGTTGTAGCGAAATTTTCTTCACACTAAAAATTCCTAGGTACGTTAGGAGTACAATTATAAAACTCAGTATCATGCACTGAAGAGCCAAAGAAACTGGTATAGGCATACGCATTCAAATACAGAGATATGCAAACAGGCACAATACCCGCTGCGGTCGGCAACTGTCTGTCACAGTTGTTACATCGGTTACTGCTGCTACAATGGCAGGGTAACAAGATTTAAGTGAGTCTGAACGTGGTGTTATAGTCGGCGCACGAGCGATGGAACACAGAATCTCCGATGTAGCGATGAAGAGGGGATTTTCCTGTACGACCATTTCACGAGTGTACCGTGAATATCAGCAATCCGATAAAACATCAAATCTCCGACATCTCTGCGGCCGGTCAAAGACTCTGCAAGAACGGGACCAATGAAGACTGAGGAGAATCGTTCAACGCGACATAAGTGCAATCCTTCGGCAAATTGTTGCAGATTTCAATGCTGGGTCACCAACAAGTGCCAGCATGCGAACCACTCAACGAAACATCATCGACATGGGCTTTCGGAGCCGAAGGCCCACTCGTGTAACATTGATGACTGCCCGACACAAAGCTTTACACCTCGCCTGGGCCCTTCAACAGCAACATTGGACTGTTGATGACTGGAAACATCTTGCCTAGTCGTTTCAAACTGCATCGAGTGGATGGATGTGAGCGGGTATGGAGGAAACCTCATGAATCCATGGACTCTGCGTGTCAGTAGGAGACCATTCAAGCTTGTGGAGCCTCTCTAATGGTGTGAGGCGTGTGCAGTTGGAGTGATATTGGACCGCTGATACGTGGAGATACGACTATGACGCGTGACACGTACGTACGCATCCTGTGACGCATTCATGTCCATTGGGCAATTCCAGTAGGACACGGTGACACCTCACACGTTCAGAATTGCTAGAGTGTGGCTCCAGTAATTCTCTTCTGTCTGAACACTTCCACTAGCCAACAAATGGTTCAAATGACTCTGAGCACTATGAGACTTAATATCTGAGGTCATCAGTCCCCTAGAACTTAGAACTACTTAAACCTAACTAACTAAGGACGTCACACACTTCCATGCCCGGGACAGGATTCGAACCTGCGATCGTAGCGGTCGCGCGATTCCAGACTGAAGAGATCTCCGCCCCCCCCCCCCCTCCCCCGCCCGTTTCTACTCTTACGGATTTATGGACAGCGCTGCAGGATTCATAGTGCCGATCCCCTCCAGCACTACTTCAGACATTAGTCGTGTCCACGCCACGTCGTGTTGTGGCACTTCTGCGAGCTCGCGGGGGGTCCTACACGATATTAGGCAGGTGTAGCAGTTTCTTTGGCTCTTCAGCGTATGAATATACATTCGCAAACTATATAAATACTTCTCCAGCTTTTCCATTTTCTCGTTTAAATTTTTCGAACATTTTACTGGACATGAAGATGTAACGCGCAAATAAGTTTTAATAAGGTTTAAAAGAAACCGTAAATGGTTATAAACATTAATCTAAAATAAATACAAGTTATAAATCTTAGCAAGAGGGCTGTCCAGAAAGTAAGTTACGATCGGTTGCGAAACGGAAACGACTGGGAAAATCCGGTAACGCTTCACACAGATGTGTTGGTCAGTGTCTCTACTATGCCCGTCAATCGTGTCGCGATGCTCTTTGAGTGAACAGTGAGCACGTAAAGATGCGTAGGGAATAGCGTCTCCCGCCAAGCATGAGGGCCCGATTAGAGATTTCGTCTGTGTTATGCAGCCAACATAACACAACTGTCGAGCAGTTCCTTCTTCAAGCCAATTCTCGGCCGCACACTACAGGGGCAATGAAGATGCTCCTGCAGCGTTACCGATGAGAAGTGTTTGATCGTCCACAATACAGTCCGTAATTGGCTCACCCTGAGTCTCATTTCTGCTCACAAAACCGCTGGCCATGAAGACAAAATTTTTCGACAGACAACGAGCTGCAGACCTGGCCGAAAGCACAGGCGGCTGCTTTCTATGACGAGGATATTGGAAAGCTGATACACAACTACGACAAAACTCGAAGTTGGAGGGGCGACTATGTAGAGAAGTAGGTGGAAGGTGTACCTAACTGTTGAAAATAAAATGTTTCTGGTTTTCACTGTGCTTTCCCTTTCGCGACCGATCGTAACTGACTTTCTGGACAGCCCTTTGTATTAAGTTCCCATGCGACCCTAACCGTAGTGCATGGGCCTCGCCGTGCTCGCCGCTCTTGTCTTTTGTCGCGCCGTATGTATGGTGCCGATCATTGGGCAACTTGACGTGCAAAACTGTGACGGGTTCGTCGTCTCACGCTGAACAGCTGCCCAGGTAGTAATTTGCAAGCTCCAAGTTATGTATGACTTTTATTCTGTGTTTTACTAAGAAGATTGATGAAACTTATTGTGGCATGGGTAGCTGCCGGAGATGGTTCTGAACTTGATTCCACAGTGGCTATTTTAAGGAGGCTGATGTTCCTCATTTCATTTCTCATCGTCTCTGGAGTGTGTGCTTTAAGCGGCTTTCATCCAGGTTTTAACTTGTTTTAGGACATATGACCGCTTGGGGACTGGTTGCCGCTGTGTACGCGCCCGCAGCCGTGGAGTTAATGGTTAAATCATTTGTCACGGCAGGGTTTGGTATGTGTATTTGATGTTGAAAGGGCCCTATGGCAACTGGAAGTGTTCTCTAAGTTTCCTGCTGAATTACTGGGAGACGGATAATATTAGAGTTTTGCTCCATGAGAATTTGGCGGCATGCTTATTATATATTCCAGTGTGGCTGTGATTTGACCTTGTTTTCATTGCAATCTATTTGTGCTGCAGGCCATTTGTTAAGTTTGCTCGTTTCCTGGCGTCGGTGCGGTTATGGATTCTTGTCAGGACCGCTCATTGCGAGGCCGATCGGACTATATATAAATATAGACCGCCTGCTGGTGAGCCTGTGCACAAGCCGTGGGGAGTGAACGCTCGTATTACCTGCCGGCCGTAGCGTTATTGCTTCCAAATACAGCTGTGGGCCTTGACGCTGTTCTCAAAAGTTAGGTGAGGCCACTTTGTTAATATTAGCATTTCTGTAAGTTATCTTACTGGTTGAGTTATTACTAGACATTCTTATTTAACACCTATGTTAATCATTTTTGCATCTTTAATGAATGTGCAACTTGTTATTTTTCCTGTATGCCAGTTTTGCGACCTTGGTTGGCCATTTTTAGCATAACCGTGTTTCATAGTGGACCAGTATGTGGGCAGTTCAGTTTTATTAAGCCTTAAGATTTTTGTTTTTTAATGAAGTTGTGGTATTATGTGGCTGTGTAACTTTCGATTGGATGTGTGTAGTGTTACTAGTCTTTTGAGATATGGTTAAACAAGAACGATTGCTCATGAATGATTATTCACCGTGCCTACTATCTATGATTTTCATTGCGGATGCAGAATATGATTCTTATTCGTGTTTATGTAATTCAGTTAAAGTGAAAATTTCTATATTGCATCAGTAAGAGGGAAACTTTCCGAATTGAACTTTATTATAAAGACTGTTTTGAGTCAAATTAAAATTGTAAAACGATCACAAGCTTGTCCATCACCAGTGATCCTGGGATTCCTATTTCCTCGAAATAACTGTGGTGAGATTGAAATTTTTGATTTTCTAAAGAATTGAGTAGTACCACAGTTCAGTTAAAGTATGAACATGATAGGCCTAAATCAGTATATTACTTTAATCTTTAGTAACACATTTATAACACATATAATAAAGACTATTCGTAACTATATGTGCACAATTCTCATGAACACACCCACAAATAATTGCGGCCTCGGGTACTGCCTTCTTCCAAGATTTTCATTAATCGTACACTATTGTTTCCTGTTCATCATTAAATGTTCCTGAAAATCGCTCGTTATTTCCTAAAACAGGTCTCACAGCCACGAATTTTGGTTTCTCCGCATAGCTTTAAGTCTATCACCAAATGTATTTCTCGGAACTCAATGTTTCTCATTCACTTCACTGATTGTGATTTCAGGAATTCTAACTTTTTCTACGAATTCGTTCATGCTATTTGCATCAAATTTATGCTGTATTTTCTCCATAGCTAAACGTTAAACAAACAAAACCGCAACAAATTAAGTATTTACACTACGTATTTTGTCCGGTAAAATCAGAAACTCCTTTGTCCGATAGAACCCGAATGTATCGCTGTGCTAGTTTAATTTTCACACTGATATTACTTGGGCTAAACACTGTCACAGCTTTCTATACAGAGAATAATATCAGTGGAAAATCTAAAAGCGCAATAAAAATGTAAAATTAAATGTTCCCGAAAATCGCTCGTTATTTCCTAAAACAGGTCTCACAGCCAGGAATTTTCGTTTTCCCGCATAGCTTTAAGTCTATCACCAAATGTATTTCCGTAGCACTGGCAAACAAAACACAACACTTCAAAGTTGAGTCCGAGGTTCGAAAAACTCACTAGAAGCTGATAACGTGTTGCCACTCAGAAACACATGCTAGTTTTAACTGAAAATCACGTGAGCGGCCGTCTTCCTCCGTAGCTCAGTATGCAAGTGATGGGAAAAGTGCTGCTACTAGCGCTAGAGATTAGAAACAGGTCTCGAACGATACAACCCGGTGTCGGGTACTACCGAGCCTTCCTCTGTGTTCCTACAGTTCTTGTTTCATTGCTGCTGCGCTACTAACTATTTTCACCAGGTAAAAAAGTGAAACTGGCGAGCCTCAATACGACTGTCTTACAGCTCTAGAAGCAACGAGAACCGATCCTGGCCAAGCGTCAAAGGTTCCGTTGCCAAACAGTAGTACGACAAGAAGGTTAATTATTACCGTGCGCCACATATCGACAGCGGCGCGACACCACGATATGGCTGCGAAAGAAAAGTTCCATAGCTAATTACTGATCGTGTGGGATACAAGAACGGATATCCTTCCACAGCATAGCCACACATTATAGGAATATACACCAGAATAACCACGATACTGTTATCATGTGTCGTATTGGCTGTGAAGTCGTACTTTCCAACCTGTGTACTTTAACTTAAATCGCGGATTAAGAACGAAATCGTTTTTGTGGGAAATACTCAAAGCATAGGAACAGGGGAAACGGCCTTTCCAAAATACGCTGGTTGGCGAAAGGGCTCGCAGCTGCCCTTTGCTACTGGACCGTTCGACTTTCCGCACGGCTGGACGCCACCACGATCGCCTTCGTTTCCGCATTCCGGCATAGCTTTATTGGACGGCAGCCGTCAGTGAGACCGCTACCAATATGAATAGGAATGAAATATCCGTCGCGGTTTCAAATGCTACCCTTGTTTCGAGCTATTCGACGGCACTTTAATATCGCTGCAGGAGTCGCGCTGCCTTACCCAGAAATTGAACGCACAAAGGGGCGGCGCATTCCGCTTATTGGCTTCCATTTCAAATAATTTTTCACATTTTGTCAGTGGTCACACACACTGTCGTAAAGGGATGTCGAGCTCCCAGTGGAGTAAGGTAGTTTAAAAATTGGACGTCCCGCCGACATCGAGGTAATTAAAGGTAGACATGTCGCGATACATCCGAAATGATTTAGAGAAATCCTGAAAATGTTGATCAACATGGTCAGCCGCAGATTCGAAATCAGTTGGGTTAGAGTGCTGTGGAATACGATCACAGTGCGTATTTATTCATTATTTTATTTATTTCATTTTCTTTTCCAGTTTGCCAGAGCTTTTGAGCCAAATACTCCAGAAAGCTAGGAGTGGGACATGAGGAATCCCAATTTGAAATGTTTAGGAGGGAATTTGCAGTTACGGCATTCGCCTTATGATCAGTAAACCTTGGCCAGGCTGGGTCCATAATGTTGTCCAAGGTAAAAATTATGAGTTGTTTCTGTGTATGTGTTTACATGCGTATATACACTATCTGATCAAAAGTACCGGTGACCCGTATGTAACGTGGCACAGACCGCTAAGTTTCACGAGAGCCGGATTCACCAGCACAAAAGGAGGTGGGAAATGTTACGCTGCCAGTATAGAAGCAGTAACAGCAGAATATGTCCGCCAGGAGAGCTTCCTGACTTCGAACGTTGCCTAGTCTCTGTAGGTCTGTGTCATCTGGGTAACAAATCCATGGTGGGGGATCGCGAAGGAACAACCACAGCTAAACCTGGACATGGCAGACCTCATGAAATGACACACATTGTCCGATTGGTCGTAAAATACCCCTCGAAGGGGCAATTACTCTTGCGTTTCAAGGTCAGTTAGCACAGCCACGCGCGTAGGGATTAAAAATGAATGGCTTACAGTAGTCGAGAGCTCCTCATCTACATCTACATTTATACTCCGCAAGCCACCCAACGGTGTGTGGCGGAGGGCATTTTACGTGCTACTGTCATTACCTCCATTTCCTGTTCCAATCACGTATGATTCGCGGGAAGAACGACTGCCGGAAAGCCTCCGTGCGCGCTTGAATCTCTCTGATTTCACATTCGTGATCTCCACAGGAGGTATAAGTAGGTGGAAGCAATGTAGTGGATACCTCATCCAGAAACGCATCCTCTCGAAACCTGGACAGTAAGCTATACCGCGATGCAGAGCGCCTCTCTCGCAGGGTCTGCCACTTTAGTTTGCTAAACATCTCCGTAACGCTGTCACGCTTACCAAATAACCCTGTGGCGAAACGCGCCGCTCTTCTTTGGATCTATCTCCTCTGTCAACCAGACCTGGTACGGATACCACACTGATGGGCAATACTCAAGTATAGGTGGAACGAGTGTTTTGTAAGCCACCTCCTTTGTTGAAGGACTACATTTTCTAAGGACTCTCCCAATGAATCTCAACCTGGCACCCGCCTTACCAACAACTGATTTTATATGATCATAAGCCACACTTTTCCGTAATCAGTGCTAAGCGACGCTTGAGATGGTGTAAAGAGCGACGCCAGTGGAGAGTGGGTGACAGGAAACGGGTGACTCAGAGTGATGAATCGTGCTATACTCTATATCAGTCCGATGGAAACGTTTGGGTTTGGCCAATGCAAGCAGAACATTACCTGCGATTACGTATAGTGCCATCACTAAAAATGGAAATGCCGTGTGGCTAGGGCCTCCCATCGGGTAGACCGTTCGCCTGGTGCAAGTCTTTCGAGTTGACGTCACTTCGGCGACTTGCGTGTCGATGGGGGTGAAATGATGATGAAAGACACACAACACCCAGTCATCACGAGGCAGAGAAAATCCCTGGCCCCGCCGGGACCCCGTACGCGGGAAGCAAGAACGCTACCGCAAGATCACGAGCTGCGGACGTGCCATCAGTAAAGTGAGTAGTTATGGTATGAGAGTCATTTTCTTAGTTGGACGTGCTCCCTTTAAGGCACTAAATGTGGAAGGATATTGATATATTTTACAGCACTAGTTACTACGTGCTCCGTACAGTAGAGAAAAATTTCGCAGAGGGTGACCGTTTGTATCACTATTAACAACCATTTGTGAGGCCCCCGTTGTCCCATGCAACATTTGTCCCACAAACGTTTCAGCTACTAACATCCTTTCGAAATTATTCTAGGGGGCAATAGTTAGTGACTCACCCTGTATACATATTTCCCAATAATTGTTCCTTTTTGTCTTGTAAGCTGCTAAATGTACATACTACATACTGCGTCGTATAAGTTAAGTATGCAACTGTTGTGCAAAATAGTTTGCTTTAATTAGTCAGCCTAAGTTCCCATGTTTTTTGTAAACAAACATTAGCCTGAAGTGTTTGAGTTTTCATGGGAAAGTTAGTTTTGGTGTGCAGTGAATCTGTTGTGATACATGGATTATGTGGAGGAAAGTAATGGTGTAGGCACTGTTGATGTAAGTTATAGCCTTCCATGGTATTATGGGGCTTGTACAGAATAATATCTGACCACGAGTGAAAATCTGAGCCCATCCCCCCCCCGTCAGAGCTTGACAGGGCTAGGGAGGAACTGAACAGGGTAAGAGGGAGGAGGGAAACTGAAAGTAGGAAGTTGTAGAAGGAAACAGATACTACAGGAAGCGAACTATCTTACACAGTTTTGATCTGCTACGTCGGATATGTATAACCCTCCAGTAGATGTAGGTGTGACCAGAGCACAGCAAGAATTTAATAGAAAATCAGTGATTTCAGGGAAAATAGGAAAGTAGAAGGTCTGAACAATTTGTAGTAGGGTGGGGAGGAGTAGGTTGTTATGGTGCCTCTTAAGTGAATTAATTCAAACGCACTAGTATGATTAAATAGTTATCCACTGAATAGACAACGTGGATTTATTTTCCTTCTTGAAGGAGAGCTCCGTGTCCTGTAGTTTGACTGATAGTCACCATGCTTTCCAAGGGCTAAGGTAACTTCTTCCTACTACCATTACTCAGCACAATTATGAGATATACTCCAGAATGAGATTTTCACTCTGCAGCGGAGTGTGCGCTGATATGAAACTTCCTGGCAGATTAAAACTGTGTGCCCGACCGAGACTCGAACTCGGGACCTTTGCCTTTGGCGGACAAGTGCTCTACCATCTGAGCTACCGAAGCACGACTCACGCCCGGTACTCACAGCTTTACTTCTGCCAGTATCCGTCTCCTACCTTCCATGTCTCCGCAATATCCTTTCTTTCAGGAGTGCTAGTTCTGCAAGGTTCGCAGGAGAGCTATTGTAAAGTTTGGAAGGTAGGAGACGGATACTGGCAGAAGTAAAGCTATGAGTACCGGCCGTGAGTCGTGCTTCGGTAGCTCAGATGGTAGAGCACTTGCCCGCGAAAGGCAAAGGTCCCGAGTTCGAGTCTCGGTCGGGCACACAGTTTTAATCTGCCAGGAAGTTTCATGAGATATACTTTTCATTGAAAAACATGTATCAGTAATGTACTACAAAGTTGGACTACCACAACCATGTTTTGTTCTGGGTGTACGGAAATTCCCATTACAGACTTCTAGTACATGAAACGCATTCGCAGTTGCGAGTGTGGACAACCATCAGCTGTATGATGGAGTGACGAAAATGAACATTTGTGCCAGAACGGGACTCGAAACCGGATTTCCCATTTATCGCGAGCAGTCGCCTTACCAATTGGCTGTCGGAGCGAAACTCACGGCCATACCCGAACTTCCACACACCGTCAACTCTGTCTCTTCATCCTCTACTCGCACATCCGTTATATATACTTCCGTACAGGGAAGACATTTTACTTGAAAGATGCTTGCCCGGTGTCAGCAGATCAATACAATATTGCAACGCCTGTGTAATTCCAAAGTACTATGCACTGTCCGAAGGAACATCACGTCGTAATTAGGAATAAGACAAGCAAACCAGCCAGAGTAGCCGAGAACGATAATACGCACTTTCCTGGACTCTGGTAGGCGCACTGACCCCGGATGGAATCCGCCTAGTGGATTAACGATGATGGCCCGTAAGACGGCGAGCATGGATGTGGTTTTTAGGCGGTTTTCCACATGCCACCAGGTGAATACCGGTCTGGTCACCACGTTCCGCCTCTGTTGTACGACTCACAGACATTTGAACACGTTCGCACTCTTTCATGGGTTACACTATACGCTGACAGCTGAGGTACGCTACTTACGTCCTGGAGGGTTCGGGGTGGCGGCAGGAAGGGCATCTGGCCGCCCTCTGCAACTAACGCTGCCAGAACCGTAATAACAAAGCCGACCCCGCGTTAGTGAAGGACAAGGCCCAAAGAAAGAGAGAAAGAAAGGAATAAGACAGGCACTTCAATGTCGTAAACTTCCAGTACTTGCAGAGGGAAGTGAGTATATAATATTTTGAACAGGAACTCACATCCCGTAAGTTACTGTTCCCATTCTACGACGGTTTCAATTATAGGGATGCATGGTGTCTGCTCTTTAAGACGTTTTCGAAAGAATGGATACCACGCATTCATATAATTGATTCGCCTCGATGAGAAATGGATCCACAACATTTAGCACGGATGCATTACTACGCTCGACCTCCTGTGGGAACTTCACGGTAGCGAGCATGGAGGACATGAATACGGACTGCGGGAGGTGGCGTTGGGTGGGATTGTGGGTCAGCCGAGACGCGTGCCGAGATAGTCGGCGCAATTACGACAAACTGTGTGTCCGGGTGGCACAGTGGTTAACGCAACTGCCTAGTAAGCAGAAGATTCCGGGTTCGAATGCTGGCCAGGCAAACATTTTCATTCGTCGCCGCTGATGCTGCAGGAAGTCCCTTTCCTCTACTTCCCCCTCTTCCTTCAGTTTACATCAGATGTTTAACTCGGCTACTTGTACTTGAGAAATTGAAGTAGCGTGACACAGCACAGTTGTTAGGTAACAGTTCGAAAGGAAACATAACTAAAAATCCATTTATCACTTAAGCACATTTATTTGTGTTAACACTCGAATACAACGTGTTTACTTTATTCCAAACCAAAAAAAGAATCCAGAATACCGTACGCACAGAATAGTACTGATGTATTACGACAGCGGCTCGATGCGGCGAAGACAGACTTTGTTACAGATATTGTACCTACGAAGCATGTTCTGGTACATACTCTGCGTTCCATCTGGTGTGTCTACAATTCCTAGTGCAGCGGTCAGAACTCGTGCCAGCAGACCTTCTTCTGCCTCTACAGGAGTCTCGTAAATTAAACTTTGCAAGGCAGATGTTGAGTGACATCAGGTGACTGTCTGGCGCAGTACACTACTGCACACCAGCAAACAGCTTTGAGATTTTTCTTACCCTCAGCAGACGTGGACGCGTTAGCCATCTACTACACATACAAACAATACTTTTCCGGAGATGTGTTCCTGTTAAAAAAAATCATGTACTGATTCCCCCCTTCGAGATCTGGAAGTTTGTAAAGGGAATAAAGGGAATTCCTAAGACCCTTTATATTACAATTCGCAACTAATGTGGGCTAAGAGTGTGCTAAAATTGAATAAAACGTTGAATAAAACAATACACTGTAAAAAGCACACGCAATTATACATTGCACACTGAAAACTAGATGCAGCACGTTGCTTTACTGCAGCTAGTCACCCTAAGAATAACTTTAAGAAAGACCTAACCTGAGGGAAATGCTGGAGTATTCCGCAAGGGAGAGTAATGGCGGTACGTCTCACCTCGTGGAAGCTGCTCTGATGTCGACGCGCCGGCGGCTGGAAAGACGGATCGCGAATTATCTATGGACTGCAAAAATCTGAGAGAGGACCGCGGGATAGTGGTGGCTTTAAAGGATCCACTGTTCAATGTCCGCACCACCTGGCTCTAGTTACCAACACAAGCGGGGTGACCTGGAATAACCGTTCGAGACTCTACCCTACACTAAGCCAATGGCGAGCATCCCCTACAATTGGCAAACGGTGGCTGCATAGTGCCAAAGGCATTGGAGGTGTGTTGTGTTTGGTTATCCTAGTTGTCAGGCTGTTGGGACAGTGTAGTGTCCCTCTATATAACGGCCAACGTTGAAGTCCTTTTGACCAGCCTAGTGCTTTTCAGGTAGCTTTCATGTGTTTATTTGCAAGATTACGGTTTACTCAATTAAATGTGCTACCGACGTCGCACCTCAAGCGATAGTAGTAGCAGTGTGAGAGAGGTTACTGGGACGACTAGCTGCTCTGGCAGTTCACAACTGATATATGTAACTGGCCCTTTCACATTGATATTTAAGCTATAACTTCCCAAAGAGAGGACAGCAGCTCCTCTTCGCAGTGAAGTGCTACACATTCATTAGTTGATCAGTCTACTGTTTCCAATTAAACCTTCCAAAACAAGTTTGATAAAATTCAGCTTCATTGCACATCTCGAAAAGAAGTTTTCGGCATTATCAGCACACTCAAAAATAAATGTTCATATCGTTATATCAGTAACATGGTAATATAATATTGCTGACATGAACTTAGTAATTTATTGAGTCGGTTACATAATAGATAGACTTAAATACACTGTTGTCAAGTCACTTCATGTAGAGAGAGACAAAACACAGTTAAAGAACCTCTGACTCGTCTCAATACTGCCAGTATTTCCAAGAGTTTCAAACAGATTTTATAAACAGTACAAGAAAACGTTGTCTGCAGCAAACAGTTTGGATTTCGATAAAGATGTAAGTAGGCTGTTTAGGTTTTCTTGTTGGTAACGCCACGTAGCGCTCTGTATAAAAATCACTTGCTGTGCTGTGTGCAGTCTGTGGCTAGTTTGCATTGTTGTCTGCCATTGTAGTGTTGGGCAGACTGATGTGAACAGCGCGTAGCGTTGCGCAGTTGGAGGTGAGCCGCCAGCAGTGTTGGATGTGGGGAGAGAAATGGCGGAGTTTTGAAATTCGTAAGACTGGATGTCATGAACTGATATATATATATATATATATATATATATATATATATATATATATAATGACTTTTGAGGATATTAAGGTAAATACATTGTTTGTTCTCTATTAAAATCCTTCATTTGTTAACTGCCTATCAGTAGTTAGTGCCTTCAGTAGTTTGAATCTTTTATTTAGCTGGCATTAGTGGCGCTCGCTGTATTGCAGTAGTTCGAGTAACGAAGATTTTTGTGAGATAAGTGATTTGTGATAGGTATAGCTTAATGTTAGTCAGGGCCATTCTTTTGTAGGGATTTTTGAAAGTCAGATTGCGTTGCGCTAAAAAATATTGTGTGTCAGATTAAGCACAGTAATGTATAATTTTTCAAAGGGGACGTTTCAAGGACAGTGAACTGAGCACGCTATATTTATCTTGACATATTAAATACTGGTACTGGAATCGATAAATCAAGTATTATTACAGTCGGGAATATTTTGTGACACAGCTGAAACATTCGATTGTGTGAAACAGGACAGCCTAATGTAACAGTGAAATACTATGAAATAGTAGACACAAGAGTTTCATGGATTTTATCTGAATGACAGAAAGCAACGTATATGAGTTTCATTTCAACCACATAATTCTTATAGCCCCCAGAATTTCAAGACTTTGAGTCCTCTGAAGTTTCTTATATGCATAACTAATCTTCAGCTCGCAGTTTAAGACTGTGCAGGCTTTGTCCTTGCAGATGATACAAGTACAGAAATAAAAAGCCATACCATTCTTCTTAATAAAAATGCGGGTACTGAAATATTCGAAAACATCAACAGATGGTCCAAGTCAAACAGATTATCACAGAATTCTGACTACACACATTAAATACACTTCACTACATGTCATAGAATTGCACAAAATCAGGCATCTTAAACAATGAAATAAGAGTAGAAAGTGCCAAGTTTTTAGACTACTCATTGATCACAATCTACATTGGAAGAGCCACAGTCTAGAATTAATGTATCGCCTTAGATCAGCTATTTTTGCATTGTGCATGATTACTGTTGTAGATGATAAAAAAAATAAATAAAATAGTTCTCTCGAGAGACTCAACATACAGGGACAGTATTTTTAGAATACAGAAGAATGTTTTAGGAATTACTTCAAGAGGCTAACTGCCCTGAAGGAACATACATCGGAGTGTATGAAGAAATCTACCACCGAACATGTCATGTAGACCGTGTATTGGTGTTTAAGACTGTATCATAGAAATTTCCGTTGCGAAACTCCTACCTCATTTAAAATCTTCACAGAAACTCCTTATATTTAATGTTTAAGTTCTGATGTGAGTTATAGCAATAAAAGAGTAACGTAAAGACATGTCACTTTATTGCACTTAGTTTAAATAAAATGAACTTCTTGGATTTATCTCCATATTCTCTAGCACCAATAGTCCTTTCTGTGGAGCTACAACGATCGCTAGTGTTAACTAACGACAAGACACCAGTCTGGTAAATAAATAACAGAACAGTACTATAAATAATGGGCATGATTGATCGTAGCTTAACTTTTCTCATTTTGGCTCTGAAGCTCCACCATGTAGTTGAGCTGGTAATTTGCGGGAAATGTGGACCGACTTTATCGAGGTACTGGATTTAGAAGTTAGTTAGACAGAAATGGTTTTGAGTGTCGGAAACAACGAAAGGTTAACGGCCACTCCTACCATAATTACTTAATTCCTTTCATAACCTTCTTAAGAGAGTTCCGCACGCAATCTAAACGTTGCATAATGCGAGAGAAGCACGGACACAGAAATTGCTGTTTTTGTGCAGATTATCATAAATGACATCTTACAGAATACTCTACTTCATACGACCGACACACAGATGTTAACTGCCATGTCCCTTTTGTACTGTTTGTTAAATAAATAATTAATAGAATAATTTCTGCAACAATTATTTGATACTGCTAACCAGGAATATACAAGGAGCGCTTTGACTGCCTAATGAGAGTTGTCTCTGATTTCTAATTATGAATGTACGTGACTGGGAAATATTATAGTTTCCAATAAGAGATAACAAACTACTGAGATATGGTACTCCTTGTAATATTGTAAGATTTTATTCCTGGACCGATGTAAGAGACATTCTAAAGGTCGTTATCTAGTCGGGCTAAATAATACAAAGACGGAGGACACACATTTATTAGCAGAATTGCCACATTTTAACTGTTTGTGAAACAAGTGACACAAATTCTTTTTCACGTAATTACGTTTCAGCTAATATCCACAGTGAATCCAACAGAAATTTATAAAAGAGAAATAAAGCACTCATCGCACGGTGGAAACTTCGAAGCAATTCTTGATTATGTAACTGTTTCAGAATCATGTGCTTTCTCGTAACTAATCTGTTATTAAGGAAAATTCCAAGACTTTTTAAGGCACAAATGCTACTTCCGGTAGCATTTACGATGCAGATTAGCAGTTAATCGGGTTTCATGTGTTCTTGTGTAAGAGTCGTGTAGTCTTTATAAACAAATCTTCTAACTGTTTCCTTGTTTTTTTTTGTTTTACATGCCATTCAGTTGTAAAGTTTTGAGGATGTAAATATTTTTGGCTTAATATTGTAATCATATCACAGAAATACCGGCATTTACACTGTTTACAAAGTGACAATGTAATGACAGTTGTCAAACGAACGCATCTCGTCGTCAGAAAGTGAAATAATCCTAAACATAACAATGGTAAATTTTAACTAGAAGTTTCTTTACAAAATTATTCTTACGACTACGTCATGACGTTGGCCAGTACTACAATAAATCGTCCGATTCCGGTTCAAAGTTTGGTACTATTTAAGATGACAATCAAGTCTACGAGGGATGGCCTAAAATCACAATACAGCTCAAAAACTGATCATACCATACAACTGGGATTATTCTGCGGGGAAAAAAATTCGCAATACCACTCGAAACTAGTTACAGACACATTCAAACTCTAACCGATGCCTACAAGAGTCAGGGGTGTAAGGTACTACCTTTATTCTTTTTGTCTGGAAATACAGTAGAGTCCCACAAATCCGAACTAATTGGGTTGTCTCTGAGCACTATGGGGCTTAACATCTGAGGTCATCAGACCCCTACAACTTAGAACTACGTAACCCTAACTAACCTAAAGACATCACACACATCCATGCCCGAGGCAGGATTGGAACCTGCGACCGTAGCAGTTGCGAAGTTCCGGACTGAAGCGCTGAGAACCGCTCGGCCACCGTGGCCGGCGAACTAATTGGGACCGGACCTTGTTCAGATTACCGATTTGTTCGGATTAGCGGGAATTATGGTGACGAGTTTCTAGAATGAAGTATACAAAGCAGATAAGTAGGTACACCACGGTAACAAATCGGAGCAAGTGTGGGAACAATGGCTCACTCTCACTCCCTGTACTTGTTGTTGTGCATTGTTGAGACGTTTGTAGTGTCTGCGGTTAGTGCACTGACAGTTGGCTCGCAAAGCGCATGATTATGAAAGTTATTGGTCCTTGGTGTAACAGTTGTATTGTATTCGTTCAGGTGTAGTGGTATATGTATTTTCGTCATGAGTAAAGAGAAAGATACAATGTTAACTCTCAAAAAAAAAAAAAAAAAAAAAAAAAAAATCTGAATGCTTTGAAGTGGGTAGACAATGGTGAGAAAGTATTTAAACGGCAACGGAACTGGGTGTTGGTAAAGCAACCATTTTTGATTGGAAGAAGAAGCTAGTGAAGCTTGAACAGTCCTGTGCAACGTCTTCGAGAAAACCACTCGAAATTCGGCAGACCTTGAAACAGTGCCAGTATGATTAAGTGGATGAAGCTCTTTGCCGTCCTGGACTGTGCGGCTGGTCTCGGCGGAGGTTCGAGTCCTCCCTCGGGCATGGGTGTGTGTGGGTTTGTCCTTAGTATAATTTAGGTTAAGTAGTGTGTACGCTTAGGGACTGATAACCTTTTCAGTTAAGTCCCCTAAGATGTCACACACATTTGAACATTTTTGAGTTCTTTTCCGTTGCTTAAAGCAGGAAAGGGAAAGGGGAGCTCCTTTGAGTGGAGCACTGATTCAGGAAAGGAAAGTTTACCTGAACAAGTAAATTAATGGCGATGAGTCTTTTAATGCGTGTACGGGTTGGTTGGACAGATTCAAAAAACGTCATGGAATCCGTCAGCTAACAATTACTGGAGAGAAGCTTTCTTCTGACTGTGATGCAGAGAAGGAATACTTGGATGAGTTTGAAGAAATGATAAGAGAGGGAAAGCATTCTCCCCAACAAATTTATAACGCTGACGAGACTTCCCGTACTGTTAGAGCATTGCCAACAAAAAGCCTGGCATCAAAAGAAGAAACCATGCTCCTGGTTTTCAAATGTGCAAAGATCGCGTGACTTCAATCGCGTGCAGCAACACTGCTGGAAATCACAAGCTGCCCTTAAAGCTGATCGTCAAATCTGCTAGGCCCAGAGCTTTTAAAAACTGCAACATGAAGTCCCTGCCGGTATATTATCACAACCAGAAGAAAGCATGGATGGATGGTAAGCTGTTCAAAGAATGGTTTCATGGCCAGTTTGTTCCCTCTGTTCAACGGTTCCAGTTTGTTCCCTCTGTTCGACGGTTTTCTAAGGAAAATCGTTTGTCTCCTCGTGCAATCATTTTCATTGTTAACGCACCATCTCACCCCAGCACTGGGGAATTATGTGATGGAGGAAGTGTGGCAAAGTTTTGGCCTCCGGCTGTCACACCACTTCTACAGCCGATGGACAAGGGTGTGCTGCCATAATTAAAACTGACTTACAGAAAACAGTTTTTTAAGAATGCAGATCTAAGATGATAGCATTCCTTTAGTGGACAAAATAAAAAAGACCAATGTGAAGGATGTTTATTGGACCGCTGCGGCATGGCAGAATATTTCAGAAAATACTCTGAGAAAATCGTAGAGAAAACTGTGGACATCTCTTGAATTTGAGGACAATTAAGAGAAAAATCTGCTGTATATGATACAGACAATCTATGGATGTGAAGAAGCTAGTGAAGGAGACATAGATGAGTGGATGGCAGCGGATGGGGCATGTGTGGAGAACCTTACTGACACTGATTTAATTGCTGCTGTGACTCAAGACCAGGAAGAAGTGGACTGCTGTGACAGAAGTGACAATGAGCCTGAAGGGAACAAAGGAGAGCTGGTGCCACACAGTGACGCAGCAGAAGCCACTGACCTCGCGCTACTTTATTTGGAGCGACAGCCCACTGCTGCACCTACTAATTTGATGTTTATGAGACGATGGCGCAGCTATGCGTCATATAACAGACTGTTTTCATTACTGAGTTTTTGTCATCTTAAAAGTAGGGATAAAATGTATTTTCGTAAGCTTGACAGACTTTCTTTCATTGCTATTCATTGTTTAAACCTAATGTTTTCTTGCCAAGATTTCTAATACATGTTTACTGTACTGTGTAAATTAAAATAGTGTGTATGTACATCAGTTTACCGCACAGTTCTCCATACTTAGACTAACACTTTTTATGTCCGGATTAACCGAACGTTCGGATTACCGGGGTTGTGATCATACCATACAACTGGGATTATCCTGCTGTATGTGCAACAGATGAGACGCTGGAGTTGGACAAAGAGGAGTTTAAAAAGTGTATTACCTGTAAGCATACAGTATCTCTCATTGACGTCAGAGTTTTCAACAGACACCTACTCAAAAACTACCCCGTATGCCAGCTAACTGAAGCCATTACACAATACCATAGTTTATGGAGAAAATGGCATCACAGTTCTAATTACACTTCTAAATTTCTCTGTGAAAACCAACACTCGTGAGGAACGGTCATAATGCAGCACATGTACTGGGGAAAAACATTGTATTTAAAGACTGCCGAGGGGCGGTAGTTGAATGTGCATTCTCATCGAAGTACAACCACAAACAGCTGAAAATCCAGGCCCTCTTTGCCATGCTTCTCCCTCCACCCCTCCTTCCCACCATCCACACAGGCTTTTTCAAGCGGCCAGCTGCTGCGTTGAACGCCCACGCAGCACCTGCTGGCCACTGTCCACTAGTTGCTGTTTCTCTGCGGCTCAACTGCCAACCATATATGGCTGCTGGCCTCTCCAGGTCTTCCGTGGTCACTCGTGATATGTGGTGTGCCTTGAGGCCACGTCTTAGCTAACAGAAAAGAGAAATTTACCATCACAACTCCGACCACCAGGAGAATGCTCCAGGTGGCTTTTTCAAACGTCGGTAGCTTGCCAAAGAAGAACCCCCTTCCACCCAAAGCGACTGCTACCTCTCAGCACAGTGTCTTCAGTACAATGCCGGGTGCTAGCAGTACAGTAGAGGGTAATGCCGGCATCCCTCAGAACAAAACTGTGATGACTGAAGGCTATAGGGAGGGCCACAGTCTCTTACAGAACCCACCCGTTTCTGAGTACTGGACTGTAGAAAACACAATCGCAACGATAATAAATGTCCTCTTTCGACCAAAATAGGCCAAGTTTTATTATCTAAATCGGTATAGCTTTTACATTCAACTGCAGGATACAATACGTATCTTATTATTTTGCGACATCCAGTGAAGTGCACCACTGCCGACCACAGGTGATCATGTGTGTATTGCAAACATTCCACACACATGACATAATATGAGAGAACACAACCGTTTTCACCATTAGTCCACACGTCGGAAGAAAACGCATACATTTTATGTTCGACAACGAAAAGTATAACACTGTGTACACTGTCACAGGTCTCTTTTTACCAGTACAATGCTATATCATACTAGCATTTACGAAACAAATTGTGAGAGCGTGTCTTGCCCTGTGTAGCTGGGAGATTGAAATTCCGTTATAAGATATTGCCACAATGAAAGAAGAAAGAAAAAAGAAATGCCTGTTAAGAATCATTCCATCGTGCCCTACCCATCTTCTTCACCCATCATGTGGCTCATCATTGATATCAATTTGATAGGCTGAGTTATTAAATTGATCATGAGAGTCAGTTTGCAGAACAAGTAATGTTTTTTTTTTCAGTAGTCGAATTACTCACTAGTTAGGTCAATTGGGAATACGTGGAGGGAAGACTATGTTCTTTTTGAGGAACACTACTGAGAACCAACATTTGAAGCTGATTGCAGAGAGATTCTATAGCCCAAACCATACATTTCACTTAAGGACCGCGCTATTCAAACACTATACTAACGAATGTTACCTTCACCCTCCATAAAAAGCGGTAATGCGTCTACAGGCACACATGAATCGCTCATAGCTTTATGCTTTTTGGTAGAAATGCTGTCTGCGATCTGGAATCAAGTCTACTTTTTCTACCACATACATCTTTGGATCCTGCAGAGATTTCATTTAATGATTACAGCCATTGCTTAATCATATTCGTGCCACTCTCATATCTCGAAAGGAGTCATCTGTTTTGAACCCATCTGCTAAGGACCTCCTACAGCAAAAACTCCAGTGCTGTTTTTCAAGCAGTCTCTCTGCGTCTTGTAACTAATCGTGAGTTTCTGCCCCACCATCCCTCTAGCTTCATCCATGTGATCGTCCCAGTTTAAGTCGGACTTGAACGGAAGTCAGAGAGCACTATATCTAAGACCTTCTGCATCACATGGAGAAACAGAACGAGTAACGTTAATGCGACAGGACCACGTTTTGACTACTCGGTGGAAATGGAAACATGTTGGTATAGCTTCACCAATTGTGTACAATGTGTAAAGCCGGCATCAAACGAAGCTTTCCCTTGCAACACAAAGTAGTAGAAGTGATAGTACGAGCAGTTACGGTGGTGTTTCATGTTGGGAAAATTAGGAAGACTCCATATCATGCACGACATGGAGGAAGGACGAGGATTTGCTAACGCATTGCGACACATCTCCAAGCTACATAGAGGTACTGCAGTGCAAAGGAGATCTGCGTCTCTCATGGTGCATTCATGTCTATCACAACGTCTCTCCTACCACAGTATTTTGTACCATCCAACAGAGAAAACATATAAGCTATAAAAACTCCGCTAACATCATCCGTTAGAAAACTCGATAAGATATTACCATGTCCCTATCTTTTGATATATCTGAAACAAAGACAGTATGCTTTCCAGCACTGACTATATGTAGCGATCCTATTAAATATATTTGTATTGGTTCACTGGAGCAGGTGGCTCATTATTGAGTATACAGTTTCATCACCTACACTGAAGGAGGACCTTATCCATCAGACTATCAATCGCACGAGAGAGTTCTTGTATTTGTCCTTCATAAGCAGTTTAATACATTGTTTTTTTTTTCAGTTGTAACACACCCAATTAGAGGTGACCACTATAAACTTTGCTGTTTTGTACCATGACTTAGAGGTCCGTGTCAGCTGTTGCTGTACCAGCATTAACAAGTTTCGATCATCTGGCTCTCACAGAAAGCTCAACATTATATGGCATAATCTACACAGCTACCACAGCACAAGCTGGTAGAAATAAAACACAGAGGCGATATTTCTCATTGACAAAAATGTGGAAGACATTGCAATATATGGAAACTGGAAGAGTTTGCGGTCTTGTAGAGCACTTCCAACAGCTATTAGAGGGTAATAACCGATACAGTTAATCCCATCTTTCCCATCATCAGGGTAGCGGATGTCTTGGTGTTCTATTTCGAAAAGCATTGTTCCTTCATTTTTCAGTAATGTATGTACATGATAACTGTTCCAGTGTTGATCATCACCAGGAGGTGCTATTCACAGCAGGTGTGAGGTAGCACAAATAAAAAGAGGTGCTGTTATCTTATTGGTAAAAAAATCATTTTTAGGGCATTGCAGCGAATGGAAACAGGAAGAGTCTGTAGCAATGTATGAAGGTGATGATCTCTACATAATAATATCTGGCGTTCCACCAAGACTCCCTCCACCTCCACTGAGTGGTGTCGCTCAATCATTATGCTGTAATCAACAGCATACCCAGTGGATGGTCAGGGTAGGAAAGACACCGTTGATAGGGGACAATGTACTAGAATACACTCGGCAGATGACAGCGAGTTCAATTTTCGCAATTTTACCCTGAAGTCAGAGAGAGCTGTATCTACCACATTCTGGAACCTGTTTAGAAACAGAGTGAGCTGAGTTAATGCTATAGAACCGTGTCCTGACCACTCGGTGGCATGGGAACATGTTGTTGTTGCTCCGCCAACCATGTATGATGTGTAAAGTCGGCGCCAAGCGAAGCCTGCTCCTCCAACACGACATAGTATTGTGAGGGGTCCACTTGTACATGGAGCCCAATTTTGTAATATAATATATAGGGGTGCGTGGAGTGCAGTAGCAGTTGCCATTTCACTCTGTTATAGGTAGGATGTGAGGCTTAAAGCTAGTGGCTAGCTGTGAGAATTTAGGAGTTGGTCTATGGACACAGCGTAATACAGTTCTTATAAAATGAAGTGATGAATGATACTGTAACTATGAGGAAAAGCAACTGAACCAAATTTGTATATCTAGTTTTAAGTATGCAGAACGCAATTTGTGGATTTCACTGAATTTTAAAGTACTGACCCTTGAATGAAGGAACCAAGTACTTTCCATCAGATTTAATGTATAGGTTGATTAGGTACACGGTTGGTAGTATTTAGTGTGTTTTGTAATCCTGATACAGAGAAGTTAAATTTTGGAATCTCTTTTGTCAAAAGATGTCAGGCTTTTTCTCATGTAAGAATCCAAGTATTTTTAAGTACGTTAGTAAGTGAGAATTGTAGAACAGTTGAGAAGTTGACTGGTTTTGAAGTTAATGTAAAATGTTTCATATCAGATTTTATGAAGGAGAAACTTTATTTTAAATACAATTTTCAAACTGAAGCATTTGGTCTTAGGATATACCCTTATCAGTACCTCATCCTCTTTGATGTGATGTTTATTTGAATCCAATCAATATTTTTAAAGAAATAATTTTTTAATCTGTTAGAAAAATATAAATGTGCCAGAATCAGAAAAGTGTTAATGTTTTGTAACAGCTTCAATGCAAGCAGCATTGCACAGTGCTGAGCCAATATCCAGTGTTTTCACTGAACATTTGAAAAGTTATTCATTTATCAACGAATCTATTGATATTATTTGTGCGAAGCTATTTTACGGCCAACATTGCACTTAACTGTGCCAAGATTGAATATTTTCTATGCCTACTGTGGAGAGAACAGAATACCAAAGTTACGTCCTTTGGGACTCTAGAGCTAAGGAAAATTAATTTCATTGTTTATTTGCACAGGGAACATTATCAGTTTATTGGACAGCGTCATAGAACACAGTGCTCACGAGACTGGGAAAATTTAAGAAGGATTGATTTCATTATGAAAACTGTATACTGGTTTTGTAGATTAAGGCATCTGCTCAATAACGTATCACACAGTTATTTTGCATAATGCAAGCATTATACATTGTATATTCATTGTCAAAGAAAACAAATCTTTTTAAAAAAAGGGCCTTACAGTACAACAGACCATAAAAACAGATATGGTGGTGTTTCTTATTGGGAAAATTAAGAAGGTTGATCATCACACAGGTACTGCAGTCCAGGCAGATCTGTGTGGGCTGTAGAATCCCTCTGTGATCAGCTTCAAATGTCGGTTCTCTATAATGTTCCACGAAAAGAACATGGTCTTCCCTCCACAGATCCCCATTTGACCTACCTGGTGAGTGTAATCCGACTACTGAAAAAAAAAATTATTCGTTATGCAAATTGACTCTCTTGACAAGTTTAAATATTTAGCCTATCAAATTGATATCTATGAGATGACACCTGGTGGCTAGTGGAGATGCCTAGGGCACCATGGAATGATTGTTGACAGGCATTTCTTTTTTTTATATTCATTGCAGAGATATCTTTTAACGAAATTGCAGTCTCGCACCTACACAGGAGGAGATATGTTTTCACTATCTGGATCATAAATGCTAGTAAGATACAGCATTGTATTGGTAAAACGAGACCTGCCACAGGTTACAAAACAGCTAAATCCTCTTGAATTATAGTTTGTTGTTGCCAAATGTAAAATGAATGTTTCTTTTTTCCTGACATGTGACCTTATGGTGAGAATGTATTCTGTAATGTTATTTCAAGTATCTGAAATGCTTGTAATGCATACCTGATCATCTGTGACTGGCCGTGCTGTACATTCCTGGATGTCAGAAAATAATGAGATGTGAATTTTATCCTGCAGTTGAATGTAAAAACTATACTTACTTTGCTCAGAAAACTAAATAAAGTGGACTGTGCCTATTTTTGTGGGCAGAGGAGATTTATTATCGTCGTGATGGTGTTTTCAACAGTCTAGTGCTCAGAATGACGTGTGGCTGAGTTGCGTAAGAGGCCGCAGCTCTCCTTTAGACAAACAACCCGCATGTTGGGATAACCCTCATTTATCACAGTTTTGTTCTGAGGGATGCCGGCATCGCTCTCAGTTGTAATGCTGAACCGCCCGGCAGTCCACTGAAGAGAGTGCGGTGGGAGGCTGTGGTCGCTTTAGGTGGAAGGGGCTTCCTGTTTCGCAAGCAGCCCCACTTTTTAAAAAGCCATCTGGAATGTTCTCCGGATCAGCGGGTTTCTGCTGCTAAATTTCCCTTTTGTGTTCGCCAAGACGACGCCTCAATGCATTCCGGACATCGTGAGTGACCGCAGAAGGCCTGGTGAGGCCAGCACCCATAGAGGGTTGGCAGTTGAGCTGCAGAAAAAGAGCACATGGCGGACAGTGGCCAGCATGTGTCGCAAGGTGTTCGGCGGGGCAGCTGGCAGTTTGAAAAAGCCTGCGTCCCCCACTACGGTGAATAAAGGGAGTGAGGGAGAAGTGTGAGAAAGACTGCCTGGATATTTGGTAGTGGGAGTTGTACATTGAGGAGAAGACACATTCAGATACCATCCTCTTTGTGTCTTTTAGGAAGTTCATGTGCTGCATTATGACCAGCTCATTAGGAGTGCTGGTTTTTTCAGAACAATTTCGAAGTGTAATTAGAACTGCGATGCATAGTTCCCTATCAGTTATGGTATCATGTATTGGCTTCGGTTAGCTGACCTGCAGGGTGGTTTCTCAGTAGGCATCTGTAGCGAGTGCCGACGTTAAACAATGATAGATACTGTATGCTTACTGTTAATGCACTATTTAAAATCCTTTCTGTCCAACACCAGCATCTCATCAGTAGAACATACTTCCAGACAAAAAGAATAAAGGTAGTACCTCACACCCCTGCTGTTTTCCCACCTGCTTGTAGGTGTGGATAGAGTTTGAATGTGTCTGCCACTAGTTTAGAGTGGTACTGCGAAATTTTCTCCCAGCAGGATAACGCCAGTTGTATCGTATCGTCAGTTTTGAGCTGTACCGCGATGTTAAATCATCTTTGTGAAGCACTACGTATGTAGTTGTATAATTAGGCCTGATCTTTATGATTAATTACGTAATTAGGACCTATACCTCATTATCCTGATCAAATTAAATTAAGTACAATCACCTAACCTTCCTCTCCTGCACCTGAACAGTTTCCTTGTTTTGGGGGGAGGACGTGGGATTTCCATCCGGTAGAACCGGCGTTTGAGTCACTGAAAGAGCACCGCCACTTTTAATTTCCCATCAATTCCAAGCACCTCTGGTGGTATAATTGTGTTAGGGGGGTGCACTTGCACTTTCCATCCAGGAGAACCAGGGTTCAAGCTCCGGAAAGGATACTGCCAACTTTAATTTCCCGCCAATTCTCGGGTGGGATATGGGGTGGGACTTTGACACTGAGCTGAGACAAAGAAATCCCACCCAAATTCGAAATTCTCGCCAATAACGCAGCTTTTTGGGGAGGGGAGGGAGAATGGGGCGGGGGAGTAGGCTGGAGCCCAGGTAGAGGCTGAGAAAATCTCATGACTTCATCAGGGGTGGGAGTGGTAGGGGGTGGGGTGTAATTAATTTATCAATTTAATTAATTTGTATATCAATTTTATATCTAAATTATTCCGATGTCGCCACTACCCTAGGACTGACGTGACACAAGTGCCAAACCGTGGAGAAAGTCTTTCAAACATGCGTTAGTAGGTAGCACATTTCCTAACACGTGTTCTGGTGCTCCAGAATTTAAAGATAAGGGAAGTGGTTTTTTTCTAACTACAGTTCTACTAATTAAAATTCTATAACTGTGTTTTGGTGCTTCAATTACCACAAATACAACGTAGTGCCCCAGTAATTACCGTACTTGGAATAAAACATTTCTTGCCGATATTTTGTCGAAAACTGGCATTTTTGAGATCGTAGCTAAGTACAAAATACAAATTGATTCTTGCGAAGAAGAAAAGGACGGCTAGTCACCGTTAATAATGCGATTCATTTAAGAAGAAAAAGCAAAGCATGTGCTTTCGAAACGATGGGTTCATCTTCTGACGGTTATTCACATTTATATTACATTCGTTGTTGTTTACATTATTGATTAAAAAAAATCCAACAACTAATGTAAACAACAGCAATAAATGTAATATGGTCTTTAACTGCAGTCTTAAAATGAACCTGTTGGTTCCGAACAGATAACAACGCTATAAACAACATTTTTAACAGTGACTGATTGCTCTTCTTTCTTGGCAAGAAGCAACACGTAAAAACTTTCTTCTTGGCACTTACAACCTGTTTCTTCGTATGGCACTCAGAACGTACTTAATAAAATATTTAGTTTCTTATTTGTCAAAGTATTGTTTGCTGTGGTACGGTGAGCAGCATAATTCTGTGGTAACACAATGCCTTCTTCGATACAGACCTAGTTTGTACAAATGTATGTTTTTTCATTCTATTAACAAATGTCAGATTTGCCACTTACAATTTTCTCCAATTTCACTCATAATGATTTATCCGTGAGCATTATAGAAGCTTATCTTCATATTCGGCACATATTTGCAGCAAAGAATATGGAATTAAATTAAGGGTGTTGTAATTCAGCGCAGTGAGTAGAAGAAAAATGGCATACAAAACATTTGTAATCCTGTCTCATTTTGAATAATCCATATAAATTTACATCTGGTGTTGAAACTTCCTGGCAGATTAAAACTGTGTGCCCGACCGAGACTCGAACTCGGGACCTTTGCCTTTCGCGGGCAAGTGCTCTACCATCTGACCTACCGAAGCACGACTCACGCCCGGTACTCACAGCTTTACTTCTGCCAGTATCTCGTCTCCTACCTTCCAAACTTTACAGAAGCTCTTCTGCTAGCCTTGCAGAACTAGCTCTCCTGAAAGAAAGGATATAGCGGAGACATGGCTTAGCCATAGCCTGGGGGATGTTTCCAGAATTAGATTTTCACTCTGCAGTGGAGTGTGCGCTGATATGAAACTTCCTGGCAGATTAAAAATGTGTGCCCGACCGAGACTCGAACTCGAAACCTTTGCCTTTCGCGGGCAAGTGCTCTACCATCTGAGCTACCGAAGCACGACTCACGCCCGGTACTCACAGCTTTTGGTGTTATTAATCAGTTAATCACTACTCACAAGCCACCCAGAGTGGCCGCCATATCACGGACTGCGCGGCCCCTCCCGCCGGAGGTTCGAGTCCTCCCTCGGGCATGGATGTGTGTTGTTGTTAGCATAAGTTGTGTAAGTAGTGTGTAAGTTTAGGGACAGGTGACCTCAGCAGTTTGGTCTCTTAGGAATTCACACGCATTTGAACCTACTCACAAATAACACATCAACACTCCTTCAGGCAATTACAGTGTCACGACTTTGGGGTCGCTGAGGGTGGCAATAATCGGAAACAGATGACAGACGACATAAAGTGTTCCGAATGGTGCCAAGATTTAACGGTCTATACTTGGGAGCGGGGGGCTAACATATCAAATGGTTCAAATGGCTCTGAGCACTATGGGACTTAACATCTATGGTCATCAGTCCCCGAGAACTTAGAACTACTTAAACCTAACTAACCTAAGGACAACACACAACACCCAGCCATCACGAGGCAGAGAAAATTCCTCCCTGACCCCGCCGGGAATCGAACCTGGGAACCCGGACGTTGGAAGCGAGAACGGCTAACGTATCCCGTCCAAACTACAGCTTGTTAATTGTGTGCTCATAAAATATTAATTATGTAGGTTACCAATGAATAAAACGACCTGTACCTCTTATGTGGCCCGAAACGCCGCCCTAAGGCGTCAGTATTGGATCTTGAGCAAAACTGTTTGACGATCACTGATCTATACTATACAAGACAGCATACTGTTTGTGGCGAAGGGAACTCATAATACCACTGACTTTTCCCGTCATCTTGTTCTACTCGTGAATGTTGAGCAGGTCGAACGACTGTCAATAAAACACCATATGATTACAAATTTCTTTGATATTATTATCATCGTCATGTGGGAAACAGATACTGATAAGTATGTTCTCGAAATTTCAACAATAAACGACTCCGTGATACACAAACCTTCTTTTGTAGTGTCTGGCACTGGAGCTTTTGCGTATTTTGGTAGCACTCTTCCGCTTACTAAACGATGCTGTGTTGAAATGTGCATTTCTTAGCAAGGATGAGCATTACTAAAGAAGAAATCTTGTAGACGTTTCGTGGGCAACTCTAAGCAGTGGCGGCTTGTACAAAATTTTACAAATGTCCTACAGTATCAAAAAATAAAGAGGAAAAATATTCATTAAACTATAATAAAATAAAAAGTGGTACTCACCCAGTGATGAAAAACGAAGCACGTATGTCGCTGTTTTCTACTGCAGAATTTGTCTAAATCTTGGAGTTGAAACACTCTAGGTTGATTGCCATGTACATCTCAATGGAGACCATAGCAAGGGCATTAAGTCCTTGCTCTGACATGTTATTCCTTAGATAGGTCTTAGTCCTCTTCAGATATGAGAATCATCTTTTAGCTGCAGCAGTTGCCATGGGTGTTGTCACTGCTTTTTTGAGGAGCTTTGTTATTTTGCGAGAAGGTATTCTGCAGACCGTTCTCCGAAATAAATTAGAGTAGTGATACAACTCCAGCAATATTCCTGAAGTCTGGTCTTTGTTCCAAAATCAAAATCTCCGTCTGTAAACTTCGTTTCTAGAACGTGGTGTGCTTCTGAACAACAATATTAAGTTCTCATCCTGGGAAACGTCTTGAGTGTTCTTTAAACTTCGAGAATCCAACAGAATTGCTGCGTCTAGATGATCTGGAAAGATCAAGGGTTTCTCTGTCAATGCTACTGCAGACTTATTTTTCAGTGGAACACTGACAAAGATTTATCTTACGGCGCTTGCTCTAAAAACTGTCTGTTGTTCACACTGCAGTATCATTGTCATCGATTGACGCTCTTATATTATTAGTAACCTGTGTGAAACGGGTTACTCAGCGTTTTTAGAATCTACAGATCTTACCTGCAACGACTGCACGCCATACCCACATCAGGTATTACTTTGTGGAATAATGCAAGCCGTAAGAGGAATCCTTCACCTTGCACACTGTGGCGAAGACCAACTGTTTGATAACAAGTTTAGTCGCATGGCGATTTTTCTATCGTCAGTAGACATTACTTTTCAATTCGACATTCTGTTCATAGCGCAACATTAATATTAACCTTATCTTTTCGGAAACATTTGTTTTTTCATCTGCCATTATAGCAGAAAATTCAGCCTTCTTTCTTTCTTCCTAAGTAGCTGCAATGCATGTAGCTAACACTGTCCAGCAGCTTACTGCGGATGGATTTTGAAATCCCCATAAACCTGATTATCTTCTACATGTTCTTTCACTGCACTGTCTATACCAGAAACCGTGAAACCCAAAATTACGCATGTATTTTTCGGTGTTTCTATCTCGCTGTGCCATCTCAAAGCCAGTTCGAAACTACCAAAGAATTTTATACAATCAGTAATTTTATACAGCATATACCTGTTATTTTCTGTGTGCTGATTGTGTTTCACTGTGCTGTCATAATAGACAGGACTTTACATTGTTGTGATTTAGCTTTAGATAATGGACTAAAATCAAGTATGTTGTCTGTATAAGACTTGCTAGTAGATTAAAACTGTGCAGTAAACCTAGACTTGAACTGGAGATCGTCGCCTTTCACAGGAGAGAACTTTACCCATTGAGATATCCAAGCATGATTGACAACCCCTCCTCACAGCATTAATTCCGCCAGTACATCGTCTCCTACCTTCCAAACTTCACAGAAGTAGTCCTGCGAACCTTGCAAGACTAGCACTCTTAAACAAAGGATACTGCGGAGACATGCCTTAGCCGCAGCCTGGGGGATGTTTCCAAAATGAAGTTTTCACTCTGCAGCGGAGTGTGCGCCTATATGAAACTTCGTGACATATTAAAACTGTGTACCAGACCGAGACTTAAACTCCCATAAGGTCCAGAGATCGAGTCTTGCCTCGGCACAAATCTTAATTTGCCAGGTGAAATTTTCATTCTGATATTACCTGTATATTTATAATCTCCGCTATGTTTTTATTGATGCTTTAGTGTGTCTTAGATCTTCCACACCCCTTTATCCCATGCATTACTGTTCCCAAATGATAAACGTGGGAAGCAAAGAACTCCACTGCGAACATCACACCTGCAGAGTCGACTGCTTTCACTCACTTTGTAGGTAGGCTGTTGAGATTTTTATGTTGGTAACGCCACGTAGTGCCCTGTATGAAAATCACTGACTGTGCTGTGTGCAGTCTGCGGCTGGTCGGCATTGTTGCAGTATTTGCTATTGTAGTGTTGGGCAGTTGGATGTGAACAGCGCGTAGCGTTGCTCAGTTGGAGGTGAGCCCAGTGGTGGATGTGGGGAGTGAGATGGCGGAGTTTTGAGAGCGGATGATCTGGACGTGTGTCCATCATATATATATATATATATATATATATATATATATATATATATATATATATATATATATATATATATATATATATATATATATAATGACTTTTGAACACTATTAAGCCGGCCGCGGTGGTCTCGCGGTTCTAGGCGCGCAGTCCGGAACCGCGCGACTGCTACGGTCGCAGGTTCGAATCCTGCCTCGGGCATGGGCGTGTGTGATGTCCTTAGGTTAGTTAGGTTTAAGTAGTTCTAAGTTCTAGGGGACTAATGACCACAGCAGTTGAGTCCCATAGTGCTCAGAGCCATTTGAACCATTTTTTGAACACTATTAAGGTAAATACATTGTTTGTTCTCTGTCAAAATCTTTCATTTGCTGACTATGTCTGTCAGTAGTTAGTGCCTTCAGTAGTTAGAATCTTTTATTTAGCTGGCAGTACTGGCGCTCGCTGTATATAAGTTTCCTCGTATGCGCAATTATTTTGCCACCACGTTTAACCTTTTGATTTACATTTAAACACAGAGTAGGCCTCCTGACTCCTTAACTGTTTCTCGTTGAAAGATCTACTGGAAAAGGAACTCTTTAGAGCAGACCATCTACAGAATTTGCCTCATTGCTTGCACACTACTTTTCGAGCACTTTCAAACAAAATATACACCTGAAGTCTCTTCTTTAGTGAAGCGACTGCGCTCCACAGCAGCACCCTACCGGCGTGGTGGTGCTAGGACTATAGCGCTATTAGTGCTATCATGGATAAAGCCACATCAGAGGATGTGCAGTTCAACACAGACAGCTGCGTCCCTTCTTCAAGTGGATTGTAGGACAGCTGAAATGATGTTGGCACTCGACCCTGTGATTTCTACTTATCATGGAGAGAGTGCTATAAAAGATGCTTTTGTCAGTTTTACTTACATTTAAGCGTACATGCGAAGAGAAGCAATTTTATTACAATATTCAGCTTGTATTCGAAGACAAATGCCATGATTTAGTGCGATATTTACAGTGTGCTCAGCGCATTTGCACATGATCACTGGTTGCCGCTGTTCTTAAATGTCTTTTTTTCCTTAAGGAATCAGTACAGTCCCTTCGAACTATAATATTGTCCAATTAGTCAAGAATATCCCACCAAGTTGTGGGGAAGGGGGAGAGTCGTATACTCTGATGCCGCCTCAGACATAAATAAGGAAGTAGATGAAATAAATTTCCTTACGTTATTCTTTCGTTCTTAAGTACCACATCAATAGTCATTAAGCGTTTACCTCGCTGCTCAGCTGGACGTCTGTATTGGTAGTGCTGACACACTCATCCACCAGCTGGGGTACTCAAATGTGGAGATCCGCTAGGTTCCTCGGCGCCTAACAGAAGACAGTAGAGCGCAACGAAGAACCATCTGTGCGGAATAACTTGCTCGTTTCCAGGCTCTTCCTGACAATTGTTGTCGGAGATCGTCACAGGCGATGAAAAATCACGTAGAACCGGAAACAAAAGAGCAGTCCATGGTTTGGCACCACACCACCTATTCCGGTAAAGTCATGGGGAAGGTCTTCTGGGACTCTAAAGGGGTTATTCTGTTTGAAGTCCTCCCTCGTAGTCCAATGACCATCTCTAAAATTTACTGTGCTACCCTCTGGGCACTGAAGAAACGAGTTCAGGGTATTCGACGCCACAAAAATGCAAACAAACTTCTGCTTCGCCATGAAGAAGCAAGGCCTCATACAAATCTGTGCACCCTAGAGGAGCTCTTAGAACTTCAATGGACTTAGGAACAAAAGAATAATGTAAGGAAATTTATTTCATCTGCTTCTTTACTGCCGGCCGTTGTGGCTGAGATATTCTAGGGGCTTCAGCCTGGGACCGCGCGACAGCTACGGTCGCAGGTTCGAATCCTGCCTCGGGCACGGATGTGGGTGATGCCCTTAGGGTAGTTAGTTCAAGTAGTTCTAAATTCTAGAGGATTGATGACTTCCGATGTTAAGTCCCATAATGCTCAGAGCCATCTGAACCATTTTTTGCTTCCTTACCCCCCTCACAACTTGGTGGCTTATTTACCCTATAGCCCGTATCTCACACCTTCCGACTTGCATCTACACTACTGGCCATTAAAATTTCTTCACCACGAAGGTGCCGTGTTACAGACACGAAATTTAACCGACAGAAGGAAGATGCTATAATATGCAAATGATTAGCTTTTCAAAGCATTCACACAATGTTGGAGCCGCTGGCGACACCTACAACGTGCTGACATGAGGGAAGTTTCCAACATACACAAACAGCAATTGGCCGGCGTTGCCTGGTGAAACGTTGTTGTGATGCCTCGTGTAAGGAAGGTAAATGCGTACCATCATGTTTCCGACTTTGAGAAAGGTCGGATTGTAGCCTATCACGATTGCGGTTTATCGTATCGCGACATTTGTGCTCGCGTTGGTCGAGATCCAATGACTGTTAGCAGAATGTGGAATCGGTGGGTTCAGGAGGGTAATACGGAACGCCGTGCTGGATCCCAACGGCCTCGTATCACTAGCAGTCGATATTACAGGCATCCTACCCGCATGGATGTAACGAATCGTGGAGCCACGTCTCGATTCCTGAGTCAACAGATGGAGACATGTGCAAGACAACAACCATTTGCACGAACAGTTCGACGACGTTTTCAGCAGCTTGACGCTGCATCACAGACAGGAGTGCCTGCGATGGTGTACTCAACGACGAACCTGGGTGCACGAATGGCAAAACGTCATTATTTCGGTTGAATCCAGGTTCTGTTTACAGTATCGTGGTGGTCGTATCCGTCTTGGCAACATCGCGGTGAAAGCACATTGGAAGCATGTATTCGTCATCGCCATACTGGCGTATCACCCGGCGTGATGGTATGGGGTGGCATTGGTTACACGTCTCGGTCACCTCTTGTTCGCATTGACGGGACTTTGAACAGCGGACGTTACATTTAAGATGTGTTACGCCCCCCGGCTCTACCGTTCATTCGATCCCTGCGAAACCCTACATTTCAGAAGGATAATGCACGACCGCATGTTGCAGGTCCTGTACGGGCCTTTCTGGATACAGAAAATGTTCGGCCGCTGCCCTGGCCAGCGCATTCCCAGATCTCTCACCAATTGAAAATGTCTGGTTAATGGTGGCCGAGCAACTGGCTCGTCACAATACGCCAGTCACTACTCTTGATGAATTGTCGTATCGTGTTGAAGCTGCATGGGCAGCTGTACCTGTACACGCCATCCAAGCTGTGTTTAACGCAATGCCGAGGCGTATCAAGGCCGTCATTACGGCTACTCGTATCTATGCGCAGTTGGTTACATTGAAAGACCGAAAGCTCCGCCTGCTGGGAGGAAGTAATCGCAGCGTGAGCGGGAAGAAGCGAGTGGATGGCGCGGCTACAGACGGACGGGCCACGGGCGGCTGCTCTGAAATACGGCGCTCCGTGGCGCGCCCGGCCCGTGAAGTTGCTCTCCGCTCACAGGTCCCCAACTTGGCGGGCCGTTCCGCCGGCTCCCATTACCGCCGGACAACTTGGCCCAACTCCCGGCCGGGCTGCACTCCCTTCCCTTCAGCTGCCTATTTACGCGGCAGCCGCCGATCCGCTCCCACTGCCCCACTGCCAGCAGTGTCCTCTTCACGCATAATTGAAGCCAGTGGAGCAATAGCCGTATAACTCGAGTTTACTCACTATCAAGTAAAACACAAAAACCGTCCACAAATTGGAAAGCTTTATTAATCGGTCTTATCTTTTCGCAACCTCAAATTAAGCCAACAACACACAGTAATAGCTCATTACATAACCAAAAGGAGATTTTTATCACAGAATTTGGCCCATTACAGACCACTTACAGCTTAAAACTAGGGTACAGACCTTTTCTTCTTATTTTCTCAGAACTAATTCATGTGTTGGCTGAAGACCTGTCTGTGTTCATTTGGCGGCACTCTCCCGGCTTGCCGGACATGAAATTTTGAAGTATTGGTCAAAGGCCAGAAATTTTCCCTGCCCTGTGTAGTGTTGTCTGTCAAGTTAAGTTTTCTCAAATCTCTTGTCTCTTCCAGCCATCCTCTGGTGTTTTTTGATTTGGAAATTCAATGAAAAATTTTCTGCGTTAGCCTAGTTTAGTTCATTCTGTAAATATCATCGTAAAACATTAATATTCTCTTCCTTATTGTGTCAATGATTGTTTCTGTGTAGATTCTCATTTCTCTCCTTCGTTCAGTTGTCGTTCTTTGGGATCCCAAAACTTTTCGGAATATATTTCTTTCTTTCATTTCCAGTTCTTTTTGTTCGTCTGTTCAATTACTGTTGCCTTGCGTTCAGTTTTTGGGTGAAATGATACTGCCGCGCAGGATTAGCTGGGCAGTGAAGGATTTTGCGATGTCGCTGTTTGAGACTGCTCTCCTGTCCACGTAATTAACCCTGGAAGGAACACACACCAAGCATTTACTGAATGATTAATTTCGGTCTGGGAAATAAATGATGAGGAACCTCAGGTTGCAGAAGAAGAAAATGTGCTGCTGAACTGCCACCAGCTGAAGGTGACAGTGAAGGTGCTAAATCTGTGCTACTGCTAGATACTCATTCTTTGAATGCTGTAATTTATGACTGCAATTACCTGTCAACTTATTTATGTCATTCATTGTAGCCATTTTTGTTACTGTTTATGTGGGAAAAAAGAAGCGGTCTAAGGCGCTGCAGTCATGGACTGTGAGGCTGGTCCCGGCGGAGGTTCGAGTCCTCCCTTGGGCATGGGTGTTTGTGATTGTCCTTAGGATAATTTGGGTTAAGTAGTGTGTAAGCTTAGGGACTGATGACCTTAGCAGTTACGTCCCATAAGATTCACACACATTTTTTTGAAATGATACTGATCTTTTTCTGCATCGGTTCCGGTTGAGTTTGAACGCTAACTCAATTTTAATCGATGTTTCATTATTTGTGGTGTTATCTAATCCGTTTGCTTGCATCCATTCTCCCAACTACTTAAATTTTTCAACTCATTAGATTTTTTTCCTTGTTGCGTTTATACACATTTCTCTCTGTTGCGTTTATTTTCAGTGTAATCCGGTTTCAGCTACAATTTCGTGAATTGTTTCTATCGTTATCTTTGTCTCTGTTTCGTCCTTAGACATTACTACAATGTCGTCAGCAAAAGTGAGACATTTCGCCTTAGAGCTTCCTCTTCTTTGTCTTAGATGGGTTCCTTCGATGTTTTCCAATTTTACTTCCTTATCCCACTCTCTCATGACCTTGCCTCAGACCTTCAGCCTGGTCTGAGACAAGGTCATGAGAGAGTGGGATAAGGAACTAAAAGTGAGAATCGGAGAGAGACCATCGCCCTGCCGAACACCTGTGTTTCAAAAACGTATCCTAGAAATTTAATTCTTGATGTCGTGTGTGTCAATGTCGGTTCAACTAACTGTCTGGTGGTTTTGTCAATTCTTTCTTCTTCCAATGAGATCATTGTACGTAACTGACTATGCTAAGGGTCCACATTATTCTGATCCTGAGGATTGTTTTCAAGCTAAAAATTTGCTCTGGTCACAATATATTTTTTTCTGAATACCGCTTGGTACTTTCCATTTGTGTGTTCCGCTTGGTCTTTTATCTTATTCAGTAGAGACATGAATACAATTTTGTAGCTGACTGGAAGATTTATTATAATAGTTAGTGAATTTTAAAAAAATTGACTTTTCATAAATATATTTCTAGGTTTGTAATACGTCTCATGTACCTCTTGTGTTGATGAATCGGAATATTGTAGTTGTCAAAGGTTCCTATAGGTATAAACTGAATGCACTGGTACTGTTCAGCATTATAACGTTTTCATTTGATAAAACGAGGTTGAATCTTGCACCTTGAAGATATGTGCAGCCTGTATATTTGAAGCATTTTAACATATTACTGAGAATCAAGTTGTTTATATACATTGTAAGACAGCAATAGTTTACCTCCGTATTACACGAGATCGTTTGCATATTTTGTTCGATATGACACCACAGTTTACGATGGGTAATACAGTAATTGATCATCTGTTTGGTTGATACTGGGCAGCCCCACGTACAAAAATTTTCTGAAGTGTTTCATGCCTGGGAATTAATTTGAGCTGGATGCTGGAAGCAGGGAGGAGTGACGGTTACAAGTTCCTGTGAAAGCGGCGATCGGCAGAGGGGAGGTTAGAAAAGAAGCTGTATCGTGTTCGACTGGGAGAGACGCTTTTACTGCTCTCAAGAGAACAGTGTGGAGGCAGTGGGTTTACGGCCCTGTTGGCTGTCTCCCCCGTGGCGAGGCCGGTGAACGGATGCGAGACGCACTCTATCCACTAACCAAAGAAAAAGAAAAATCTGCGAATATATCCAGTTGTGGGAAGCCGGGGGTGGAGAGCAACAAGAGAAGCAGATTGGGTGGTTGGTTGGTTGCTTGCTTTGGGGGAGGGGACCAAACAGCGAGGCCATCGATCCCATCGGATTACGAAAGGAGGGGGAAGGAAGTGGGCCGTGCCCTTTCAAAGAAACCATCCCGGCATTGTACTAAAGCGATTTAGGGAAATCACGGGAAACATAAATCAGGATGGCTGGACGCGGGATTGAACTTCGTCCTTCCGAATGCGAGTCCAGTGTGCTAACCACTGAGCCACCTCGCATGGTAAGAGAAGGAGACATCCTTTTAGTACGAATGCGTAAGGGTCAAGAACAGGGGATACCAGTTGAGCCTTCGCGATCCTCTCGCAGGAAGGTGGCCAGCCACGTTTCTCACCAAAAGGCCGACAAGTGAATTCGATTGGGGGAGTCCTTAGTCGTGGGAGAACTTGTAGACTGTTCTTGAACATGCTTCTGTATGGAGTATGAACTGCATGCGATTGGGTGACAGCTTCGTAACCCGTGTAGTGGGTACAGGGATGCATTGCAGGGGGCGAAGACGCAGATGCCGCAAGCCTTGCTGGAATCCAGCATATTGGGACTCTTCTGTGAGTGTTGAACGAGAACACATCGCATGCTCAGCAACTTAGAGACTCCACTGACAAGAGCAACAGTGAAGAGCCTCACTGTTGTTGTTGTTGTGGTCTTCAGTCCTGAGACTAGTTTGATGCACCTCTCCATGCTACTCTATCCTGTGCAAGCTTCTTCGTCTCCCAGTATGTACTGCAGCCTACATCCTTCTGAATTGAATCTGCTTAGTGTATTCATCTCTCGGTCTCCCTCTACGATTTTTACCCTCCACGCTGCCCTCCAATACTAAATTGGTGATCCCTTGATGCCTCAGATCATGCCCTACCAACCGGTCCCTTCTTGTCGTCAAGTTGTGCCACAAACTCCTCTTCTCCCCAACCCTATTAAGTACCTCCGCATTAGTTATGTGATCTACCCATCTAATCTTCAGCATTCTTCTGTAGCACCACATTTCGAAAGCTTCTATTCTCTTCTTGTCTAAACTATTTATCGTCCATGTTTCACTTTCATACATGGCTACGCTCCATACAAATACTTTCAGAAACGACTTCCTGACACTTAAATCTATACTCGATGTTAACAAATTTCTCTTCTTCAGAAACGCTTTCCTTGCCATTGCCAGTCTACATTTTACGTCCTCTCTACTTCGACCATTATCAGATCAGTTATTTTGCTCCCCAAATAGCAAAACTCCTTTACTACTTTAAGTGTCTCATTTTCTAATCTAATTCCCTCAGCATCACCCGACTTAATGAAGACTACATTCCATTATCCTCGTGTTGCTTTTGTTGATGTTAATCTTATATCTTCCTTTCAAGACACTATCCATTCCATTCAACTGTTCTTCCAAGTCCTTTGCTGTCTCTGACAGAATTACAATGTCATCGGCGAACCTCAAAGTTTTTATTTCTTCCCCATGGATTTTAATACCTACTCCGAATTTTTAATTTGTTTCCTTTACTGCTTGCTCAATATACAGATTGAACAACATTGGGGAGAGGCTACAAACCCGTCCTACTGCCTTCCCAACAACTGCTTCCTTTTCATGCCCCTCAACTCTTATAACTGCCATCTGGTTTCTGTACAAATTGTAAATAGACTTCCGCTTCCTGTATTTTACCCCTGCCACCTTTAGAATTTGAAAGAGAGTATTCCAGTCAACATTGTCGAAAGCTTTCTCTAAGTCTACAAATGCTAGAAACGTAGGTTTGCTTTTCCTTAATCTTTCTTCTAAGATAAGTCGTAAGGTCAGTTTTGCCTTACGGGTTCCAATATTTCTACGGAATCCACACTTATCTTTCCCGAGGTCGACTTCTACTAGTTTTTCCATTCGTCTGTAAAGAATTCGCGTTAGTATTTTGCAGCTGTGGCTTATTAAACTGATTGTTCGGTAATTTTCACATCTGTCCACACCTGCTTTCTTTGGGATTGGAATTATTACATTCTTCTTGAGTATAGAATATAACTTAATGCATCTTATGTTTAAATACTTAAAACATAAGCCGCATATATGTTTAAGGTACGGTACTCAAGTTCGTTTACGAAAATTTATTATATATAAACACCATGGGACATAGTAGTAACAGGGTAAATAACGTCCGGGTATTGGAGTACATACGAGTTATTGCCTAATGTTGTGACTGCAATGAATATAACACGCCTGTAAATGAATTAAAAACAGCCCTGCTATTGACATCCTACATCTAGAGGAATACATCAGATGAGGTGTCTAATCATGATGATATTCTACTCTAGCTTCATTAAGAGATCGATGATATTGAACAGATATCCTATTAAAAAGTATACAACTAGATACCGTAAAATTATTTGTTGTCAAACAGAAAAATGTATAAATTCATTACAGTACGTTAAATCCTGCTGTTAGTCTAGCTTCGTGATTGGGAGAACATCTGTGGCTTTCCACAAAATCACGAACCCATTTACTTGGTGGGCATACTAAACTGGCTGATACTGATTATCCCCGAGAAACAGAAGACTTCCATTGTGACTGCCCCTGACAGTAAAGAGCTCAGAGAAAAACGACTGGAACTCATCACATTTCCGGTGACTGTCTCTCTGCATTCTGTATATGCCGAGCTGTGGCGCGTGTATTACCGATTTCAGTGCTGGGAGGAGAGATACTCCAGCTTCGATCTGCTCGGTGATGCTGGTCGCTGTGCAGAGAATGCACATTGCGTACCTTTAAATCTTGTGTACACAGTGGACCTCGGGGAAGATCAGTTTGGATTCCGTAGAAATACTGGAACACGTGAGGCAATACTGACCTTACGACTTATCTTAGAAGAAAGATTAAGGAAAAGCAAACCTACGTTTCTAGCATTTGTAGACTTAGAGAAAGCTTTCGACAATGTTGACTAGAATACTCTCTTTCAAATTCTAAATGTGGCAGGGGTAAAATACAGGGAGCGGAAGGCTATTTACAATTTGTACAGAAACCAGATGGCAGTTATAAGAGTCGAGGGACATGAAAGGGAAGCAGTTGTTGGGAAGGCAGTAAGACAGAGTTGTTGCCTCTCCCCGATGTTATTAAATCTGTTTATTGAGCAATCAGTAAATGAAACAAAAGAAAAATTCGGAGTAGGTATTAAAATCTATGGGGAAGAAATAAAAGCTTTGAGGTTCGCCGATGACATTGTAATTCTGTCAGAGACAGCAAAGGACTTGAAAGAACAGTTGAATGGAATGGATAGTGTCTTGAAAGGAGGATATAAGATGAACATCAATAAAAGCAAAACGAGGATAATAGAATGTAGTCGTCATTAAGTCGGGTGATGTTGACGGAATTAGATTAGGAAGTGAGACACTTAAAGTAGTAAAGGAGTTTTGCTATTTGGGGAGCAAAAAACTGATCTGATAATGGTCGAAGTAGAGAGGACGTAAAATGTAGACTGGCAATGGCAAGGAAAGCGTTTCTGAAGAAGAGAAATTTGTTAACAACGAGTATAGATTTAAGTGTCAGGAAGTCATTTCTGATAGTATTTGTATGGAGCGTAGCCATATATGGAAGGGAAACATGTACGATAAATAGTTTAGACAAGAAGAGAATAGAAGCTTTCGAAATATGGTGCTACAGAAGAATGCAGAAGATTAGATGGGTAGATCACATGACTAATGCGGAGGTACTTAATAGGGTTGGGGAGAAGAGGAGTTTGTGGCACAACTTGACGAGAAGAAGGGATCGGTTGGTAGGGCATGATCAGAGGCACCAAGGTATCACCAATTTAATACTGTAGGGCAGCGTGGAGGGTAAAAATCGTAGAGGGAGACCGAGAGATGAATACACTAAGCAGATTCAGAAGGATGTATGCTGCAGTAGGTACTGGGAGATGAAGAAGCATGCTCAGGATAGAGTAGCATGGAGAGCTACATCAAACCAGTCTCAGTACTGAAGACCACAACAACAACAATATATTCTATACTATTATGTATGACATATAATCTAATGGTTACTAACATATTTTAGATATTTATTTTAATTATAACAGAATGTGCAGTGGTGTAACATCAAATGTTAGCTGTATCATACTGTTCTGCCGTTTGACGGTAATAACTTTGACTTAAAGTCTGTGGTTAGCATATTTCCGTCAACGGACGAACAACAGGTGGTTCCCATGCCATGCAGGACGACGTGTTGCACTCAGTACTCTTCACAGCGTCTAATATATTGCAAGTTCTGCGATTTCTTGTAGGTAATGTACATGTAGCACTACGGTGTAATGTTAATGATGTCTTCGGGCCAGTTCAGTAAATTATTATATTTTTTACGTGTTAAACACAAACATGTGATTAGTTACTTAACAGCAATCGATGTATTATATCATTTTCCGTTTTGGTAAGATGTACTGATCTGTATTTGATTGTAAACCGTTACAGATCTGAAGAATACAACTCAAGTGGCTGAATCTGATTATTGTGTAACAAAACTTGCGATCTGAGCAATAATGTGCTCTGAAGCGATAGTAAATCTCAAAATTGGACTTGTCCTGCTCTTTCAACAAACAACTTTGTTTTTTGAATATGATGTTAAAAAAAAAACAAGTAACTCAACAAACAACAACCATTAGCTCTTTACAGATTGCTGAAATTGTGATGAGTCCGAGAATAAAAAGAAAAGGATGGCGTAATGAAAGGCATAAGTGTGAAAGGTTAATAAGAAATTAATTGTGCTTCTTCTTCTTATGAACTGTACCACCTTAACAGAAAATTTCATGTCTGAGGCAAACACATATTTCTAGGAAAGCTTCATAATATCTTTATATTTCTTAAATTTAACTGGCAAATGCTCTTTGAATGGTGTTCAAATGGTTCAAATGGCTCTGAGCACTGTGGGACTTAACTTCTGAGGTCATCAGTCCCCTAGAACTTAGAACTACTTAAACCTAACTAACCTAAGGGCAATACACATATCCATGCCCGAGAAAGAATTCGAACCTGCGACCGTAGCCGTCGCGCAGTTCCGGACTGTTGTGCCCAGGACCGCTCGGCCACCTCGGCCGGCTTGGAAGGTGTCCAGATTAGGTGAAATGGTTGTGAAAGATGTACATATCGTCTGAAATAACAGTTTGTTTCCTTCGTTTGACAGCTTTTTTGGTGTGTTTGCTTTTAGTATTATCTTTGCATGCCTGAACACATGACTAATACGTATTCCTTGGCTAACGGACGCTGTATTAGTATTGAATAGACCTCGGGAGGGCGAAGGAGTCGTAAGCAGAGACTATCGGCAAGAGAAGGGAGAGAGTGTTGTGACATGGTGGTATTTGGAACACGGGCGGCGAAAGTACCACTCAGAGAACTAGTATGGTCCCTTATGTTTAACTGAGAATAGAGGATGATTTGAGAGCGTTTCATAGAAAGACGGCTCATTTGGAAAAATGTAATTTGCGCTAAGTTTATTCTGCTGAAAGTGCTAGTCGAGTAATTATTGTAAAAAGTTCATTGAGTCTAATAATATCTATGTGTTATTCTCCGGGACAAGTTATCAGTCATGTGTTCAGTATTCTAATCACCGGTCTCCCTCCGCTGTTAAAGTATTTCATTAACAAAAACAAAGAGCGAATCTTATGTACGAGGGTAATCCAAAAAGTAAGGTCTATTTTTTTATAAGTATATATACCTGTTTATTTCTACAATGGTTTACATCAGTTTACAGCTTGAATATTTAGCTACTTTTCGACATAATCACCATTTCTGTCGACGTATTTTTATAGACGCTGTTGAAGGTTTTGTATGCCCATATCATACCAGCTCGCAACCATGCTGTTCAGAAAGTTACGAACCTCTTTTTTTATGTCGTCGTCGGAGCTGAATTCCGCCCAAATGTTCTTTTAACCTAGGGAACAGGTGATAGTCACTGGGAACCAAGTGAGGACTATAGGGTGGGTGGGTGATTATGTTCCACTGAAATTGTTGCAAGAGAACAACGGTTTGCCGAGCAATGGGTGGGCGAGCGTTGTCATTGAGAATGTGTACGCCCTTGCTCAATATTCCTCTTCTCCAGTTCTGAATTGCCCGTTTGAGTTTGAAACAGAGTCTCACAGTACCTGTGGTCCCAGTGAGCATAAAGTCAGCTAGCAACACCCCTTTCCGATCCCAAAAACGACTGTCATGGCTTTACCGGCAGACTGTGTTTGTTTGAATTTCCACGGCTTTGGCGAAGATGTATGCCTCCACTGGCGTGATTGTTGCTTCGTCTCAGGTGTAAAGTGGTATGTCCAGGTTTCGTCACCCGTGACAGTTGAGTTCAGAAAGTTGTCCTGTTCGGCTACAAGGTGGTGAAGAAATGTGCGGGAAACATCAACTCGTTGCCGCATGTGGTCCTCAGTCAACATACGCGACAACCATCTTGCGCACACCTTCCGGTAGTTCAATATTTCCGTTAAAATTCTGTGAGCGGTGCTTCGGGAAACTTCAGGAACCAACGTGCAGAGATCATCCAGAGTGATCCGCCGATCTTCACACATGCTTTGCTCAACCTTCAACACCGTCTCCTCAGAACTTGACGGTCTACCGCTCGTTTGTTCGTCGTGAATTCGGGTCCGACCAGCTGCAAACTCTCTACACCACTTACGAACATTTTTGACATCCATGCTCGACTCACCATACATTTCCATCAATAGGCGATGGATTTCAATCGCAGCAGTGCCCTTTGCGTTCAAAAACCGAATAACTTCAGGCAATTCGCACTTGGCGGTAACATCCAACGGGAGCTCCATTCTCAACGGCTGCCAAGCCAAGACTGAGCGCCTCAGCGCGACGTGCGCTTGTTTACACACAGCGCGTGAAGCACTCTTCATAGCAGTGTGACCAACTGCCACACAGAGTTCTGTACTTATAAAAAAATAGGAGACCTTACTTTTTGGATTACCCTCGTAATTTAAAGAGTGTGTGGGAAAGTAATATTTGTGGCCTGTGACAGTACTGAGGAAGAGCCATATTTTTTGTTAGCCCGATTCGTTTCTGAGAGCTTAAAATGATTCGATATACAAAAACGGAAACATTGCAGCGCCGAGAAGGAGTTGGGAGACATAAAGACGATGTCAGTTCAAATTTCGCGCCAGTGCTATGAAAGTGGCATTAGTAGCAACACTATGGATGTGTTTATCAGGTTTGCTTTAAATGCACACTATGACGGTCGTGAACGTTTGTTGTCTCAGAGATTGGACGTGGTGAGTAGGTGTTGGTCAATAATGCCTTTAGGGTGACAAAGACGCCACTGTCAACATATCACAGTGTGTGAACGAGGTGGTGTGACAGGACTCTGAGAAACTGGGTGTTCCTTCGATGATACTGTAGAAAGAGTTGGCAGGGATGTAGCCACTGTACATGATTGTTGGCAGCAGTGGTCACGAGAATGTCCAGTTACAAGAAGATCGGACTTCGGACGGCCACATGGCACTACCGAGAGGTAGAGTCATCGTCTTCGGCGTATGGCTCCGGCACAATCTATTGCATTTGCAGCAGCAATTTGAGCAACAATTGCAATTGACGCTATAGTGACATAACGTACTGTTATAAATCTGACACTTCAAGGACAGGTCCGAGCCAGACGTCCTGTAGTGTTAGCGTGCACTCCACTGACCCCACATCTCTGACACTTGCGACTTCAGTGGTGTCAAGCTAGAGCTTATTGGAGAACAGGTGGAAATTTGTTGTGTTTCTTGACGAAAGCTGCCTCTTCCTCGGTTCCACTGATGGCAGTGTGTCGTTTAGGAGAAGGCCAGCAGTCGGCCTGCAAACAGTCGTTTAGGACAAGGCCAGCGGTCGGCCTGCAAACAACGTGTCTGCGAACTAGAAAAACTGGACATATACCTGGAGCTACGTTCTGCAGTGCGATTCTTATGATAACAGGAGTACTCTCGTGCTTATACCACGCATCCCGACTGAAAATTTGTATGTCAACCAGGTGACCCGATCTGTTGCGCTGCCATTCATGAACACCATTCCTGGCGATGTTTTGCGACAGGATAGCGCTCGTCCACATACCACTTTCGTAACCCAACATGTCAACATGATCTACAGAATGCCGATATTTTGCCTTGACTTGCTCGATCACCGGATCAGTTCTCAATCGAGCGCATATCGGATGTCATTGGGCGACAGATACAGCATCATCCACAAACAGCATTAACCGTCCCTGTAGTGGCCAAGTACAACAGTGTTCAAAATGTTCAAATGTGTGTGAAATCTTATGGGACGTAACTGCTAAGATCATCAGCACCTAAACTTACACACTACTTAACCTAAACTATCCTAAGGACAAACACACACTCTCATGCCCGAGGGAGGACTCCAACTTCCGCCGGGACAAGCCGCACAGTCCATGACTGTAGCGCCTGAGACCGCTCGGCTAATCCCGCGCGGCAGTACAACAGTCATGGATCTGTGTCCAACAAGCTGAACTCGGGCAGTTACGAAAGTGTATCCCACAAGCTGAAATCCGCTGTGTGTACAACAAAAGGGATGCGCGCTACATGCTTGGATTCAACATTATTAATGTACCAACATTTCTCATTTGCAATGGATTACCTTGCGCTTAAGTTAACCTGTGATTTTGTAATTATAATCACTTTAGTATGTTTCCAGAATGAGATTTTCACTCTGCGGCGGAGTATGCGCTGATATGAAACTTCCTGGCAGATTAAAACTGTGTGCCCGACCGAGACTCGAAATCTGGACCTTTGCCTTTCGCGGGCAAGTGCTCTACCATCTGAGCTACCGAAGCAAGACTCACGCCCGGTACTCACAGCTTTACTTCTGCCAGTATCCGCCTCCTACCTTCCAAACTTTACAGAAGCTCTCCTGCGAACCTTGCAGAACTAGCACTCCTGAAAGAAAGGATATTGCGGAGACATGGCTTAGCCACAGCCTGGGGGATGTTTCCAGAATGAGATTTTCACTCTGCACGAAAGACAAAGGTCCCGAGTTCGAGTCTCGGTCGGGCACACAGTTTTAATCTGCCAGGAAGTTTCACTTTAGTATGTTGCTTATACAAATGTATTCCTGAGGTTTCAGTACTCTGCACTAATTATTTTTCGGTATTGTGATTTTTTCGGTTGATGCAATTCCGAAAGAATTAGCTTTTGTCATTTATGAGTGTTTCATGAAGCTTACCCTTTCTCTTAGATGGCAGACAGACTTGCCAAAACCGAGCGAGGTGGCGCAGTGGTTAACACACTGGCCTTGCATTCGGGAAGACGACGGTTCAATCCGACGTCCGGGCATCCTGATTTAGGTGTTCCGTGTTTTCCCTAAATCGTTCCAGGCTAATTCCGGAATGGTTCCTTTGCAAGGGCATGGCCGACTTGCTGCCCAGTCCTTCCCTAATCCGATGAGACCGATGGCCTCGCTATTTGGTCTCCTCCCCCACAAACAACCCAACCGAACTTGCCAAAACCTACAGTGTCACGTCTTGCACTACAGCGCGGACAGTGAACCCTATTCCCGGAAGGAAGAGAAAAGTTAAATTTAAGAAGGTAAAAAGAAATCGCATTGATTTATTTTCAAGTACATGCACTTCAGCAGTTCACATTCTTGCAGAATACAGGCAGAGGAGGGCCTAGATATTCTTTGCAAAGCAATTGTAGGGCCTAAATGAACCACTTGAGAAAAAATTAGGAAGAATATTCCCTTACAAAATTTCTCACAAATTCAGCAGATGTGTTTTGTAACAGGGCACATTTTCGTTACATAGCCGTTAGCTATCGTATGTGTTATTTCTTATATAGCAATGAACATTATAAAACGACGGATGGTACAGCGATGGAATCATCACTGTCTCCGCGAATTCCACTTCCGAGGAGCAGACCCTGAAATCAGCGACGTTGCGTCCACGTTGCTTCCCACAGTACGCTGATGACAAACTCCTCATGTGGCTTGACAGTGAAAATGCACTGCAGCAGTTCATCGATCGTATGTACGATGTCTGTCTTAACCTTACATTTCCCTCGTGATGCAGAAGGACGGCAAGTTACAGTTCTTGGTGTTTTAGTTGGCCGACTTTCTTACTCAGGAGACACGTACACCGATCGATACCTCAACGCCCATAGTCTTCACTAGCCTGTACATAAAAAGCTCTCCTGAACATTTCAGAGCACAGAGCAAAAGTTATTTCTGGAGACGACCACCAACAGTCTGAATTGTAGCACTTGAGACACGTGACACACGCCACCGAAGAAGCGTGCCTTCTGAATCGGCAGAGGAGGTCAACATGGTTGCTTTACTACCGTACTGTGGGGCAACGAGCTGCAACTTAGGACGTGTGCTGTGGAGATGAAAACTGAGACCAATGTTCAGGACCCACTCCTAAAATACGAGATATCCTGTGCTCTGTTAAAGACGACATAGCTCTTCGTGCGCCTGGTGTGCATGGTGTCAATTGCGAATGCGACAGCAAGTATATAGATCAGACAATCCGCACATTTACAAATCGTTGTATCTAGAAAAAGCGCCACATGAAACAAAGGAATAGTATTATGAAAAAATCAAGTTAGCCAAGATCGCTAAGAATTCTTTTTACCTGTGCCTGTTTGACAGATCTAAGCTGTCGTCATCGGATCTTGTAACATTATTAGCTGTACACGCTTGTTACAATCCTCTGGTGACAGCATAGATTTGTCGAAACTGGATATAGTAATAAAAGAAACCTTAGGTATTTTTTCTAACCTGATTTTTCAATAATAACGTAACTTTCAGATCGCCCCAACCTGATGCAATGTCGAACATATACAAACAAAGGGATGTTGCCAAGTCGGTCATAGTTCAGCATTGCCGGAAAACTAAAACAAAATTAAGTTTCAAAACACGAGAGTCTTTTCTCTTGCTTCAATGTATTGGGATCCTATTATAAAGAAGGCAGCTCAGATTAGAACAAACAACAACAGTGTCAACAGAGACCAAGGGTAGGGCGTGGGGCCGGCTTTGGGTATCGAAAGGAAGCAAAGACGGATGCAGTATGCTGATGTCATCTCTTTCCTTGCCCTCTACTTTGCACTCCAGAAATACTAACGATCCCTCCAAATCCACCTAAGTCAGTTCATCTCCTGGTGCAGCGAATGGATGCTCAAGATCAATAGGATAATATCTTGTAATTCTTATTGACTAGCTAAAGTAGCTACACAGGTTGTTTTATTCGCGTATATCGCTGGTGTTCCTTGCATCTCTCCTCGATAACCAAGCAGATTAGCTGTAGACTAGCTTCTTCAGTAGAAGAGACGAGTTTCACAGTAGCGAAGATAAACAAATGCTCATAGCATTTGTTTATTTGACTTTTTTTGCTTTGGTCAATACCACCACGCCTGAAATTTAAGATCTGAGCAACTACTGTCAGGGTATTGGAACGATTTTCCTTTAGAACTTTCGACTCAGTCCTTCCGGACCAGGATCCCTTACATCAGACTGATACGTTTAGCCCTCTCCAACATCCTTGAAAGTTTCTAACGTCATCACGGAATTACTCTGTATATTGAATATCCATTCTCTCTTTTTATGTTTGCAATTTCCGACTCGAGTTTGGCAATTTTGTTTCGAGGCCACCGGCCAATATTATTGTTTATCTTCTAAACAATAGCAAACGGTGAGAACGGTAACCCCGCTTGTGTAACAGGATACAAGTACTTTAAATCAGGATTTAAGTATAGTGATTTTCATGTGAACTGTATAAAGGGCCGATGTCTCAAGCTGCAAGCCTTGCCTTCTAGGGAAAGATTTGGAAACTTTTGAATAACAAAGAAAAAAGTGGGAATCTATCGTAGGTAGGAATGTGAAAGCAACTGAGACTGCCGTACATTCCATTATCACTGTTTCCGAATGAGCTACGCACTAACGTTACAGTATGGAGACGGCCACAGTGGTAAACAAACATTGCGGCGTGTCAGGTTCCTGTGGCCAGCAGCTGCGGCTGTCTGTCTCTGGCGGCCGGATTGGCCCGTCGTTGTTCCAGCCCCTTCCAGCCACCGCACACCAAAAGACTAAGAGCGCCGGAATCCAATTGTTCCCCGCAAACCCTCTTAGACCTCTCTCCTCGGATTTGCGCTGGCCTCTTACCGCTTTCAACGGAGCGTGAGCCTCAGAATGGCACCTACAGAAGCCCATTCCTAAGTAAAATCGATTTATAAATTTGGAGTTGACCTGACTCTCATCGGCGCTGCATCACAAGAAATGTTGAGATTGAATTTATCCTACCTGGAACTAGATAAGCACTCTTAATACCAAGTAAGTGTAGGATAAGAAAACCACTTTGTCTGCTTAAGTGGCTACGAAGTTTCAGTCCTTTCCTGAAATGAAAATGCTGTACACCTTCTAACAAGGAGGTAAAAAGTTAATAAATTCGATACATGTGAACTTGACGCAGGTCTTTGGGTCATTAGATTCACTTTTTGGATCTAATGATGGCAACAGACGAAACATATAACCAATACAATAACCAATATCTACGTAGATCTAGAAACTAGTATTCGTAGAAGCTAAAATAATTGTATTCGTAGAAGCTAAAATGATGGTAGTATCAAGGCAGCCCTGTGATCGTCGTAATGATAATAAGGCTGTAATTGGCTGTCAAATTTGGTTGCATTGGTCACCCTCTTTTCTCCTCCCCCTTTCTCCTCTTGTTTACCTTTCATCTTCCTCTTCACATCTTCACATCTTCCTCTTGCTCATCTTAATAATCTTCCCCTTACTCATCAGCCTTTCTTCTTCTTCTTTGTTTGCTCCTCGTATTCCTCAACTTCCACCTCCTCCTCATTTTCCTCCCCTGTGCCATATCTTCATCTCCTTTTACCTTATATTACTCTTCCTTTTCACGTCTTCTTCCTAATCTTTCTCTCTAGCCCCTGCTCCCAATCATCTTCCTTTCCTCTTTTCTTTTGCAGTTTTCCATCCTTCGTACCTCTCATGCCTCCTTTCCTAATCATTCCTCCTCCTAAATCCCTCTTCTTCCTTCACCTCCTGTTCTCTCTACCAACCTGCTCCCTTTCGAAATGATTTATGCAATTTTACCAGTTTGCTTCTCACAGTATATCTTGTATTTTTGCGTGTCCAGTTATCTTTCTCTTTTATATTTATTGTGGACGTAGGGGCGCACTTTTAATATAGCGGACCGAGAGACACATTGCAAGAACAAATTTAACTAGATTCTTTACCGATATTGAGAAGTATTTGTGGAGTAGGTCCTATTCAGTGATTTCTTATAGATACATGTACACAAATCACTGAATTATATATATATATATATACTACCAAACAGTGGCCAGACCTGAAGCTCTCTATGCGGCAGAAACACTTAAACTAACAAGAAATGAAGATCTTGAGAAACTAGAGAAGGTCGAAAGAAGAATTTTAAGGAAAATACTGGGAGCTAAAAGAAACGATAATTCTGAATACAGGTTAAGACCAAACAGAGAGCTATATTTGAAAACGGAGAAACTAACTGATGTAATGAGGAAGAGGAGACTACAGGTTTTTGGACATATATTCAGAATGGATAACAACAGACTAACCAAGCGGATATTCACATTACTCAATAGCTACAAATCCAAGCCAGCATGGTTCATAGAGACTGAAAAGGACATTCAAAATGCTGGATTTACAATAGATACAATAGAAAACAGAACACATTTCAGAAACACAGTTCAAAAGGCAGAATTTCAGGAGAGAAAGAAAATAACTAGACGAAAGTGGACTCAGAAGAAAGGGAACAACACTCTAAAAGGATGAAGGAAATTTGGAAACTGAGGAAATCAAAATACAATGAAGAGTAGCCAAAGTTGATTCATCGTACCCTCCAAATGGGTTATCCGAAAGAATATATATATATATATATATATATATATATATATATATATATATATATATATATATATATATATATTGCCTATTCCACAAATACTTCTCAATGTATAAGAATCTAGTTAAATTTGTTCTTACGATGTGTCTCTCGGTTCGTTAAATTAAATGTACGCCCCTACGACCATAATTTTACCTGTAATGTTCATTGCGACTGAACTGTAAAGGTTACCATTCTTTTAATCACGAAAATCGAAATTCTGTGTGCCCCATAGCAACATCCTCTGCTTCGTTTCGCCAACCGACGATTCAGAAAACCACTAACATGAACGGAAAACTGCGACAATTTTACTCCAAGAAACTTTCTGCTCGAATCAAGAGAGATCTGTCAATATGGTGATAGATACAATATGAAAAATTAGAGCGAAGCAATATCAGTCTCACGTAACAAAATGGTCACGCTTGCGAGTAAACAGCGCGCCAAGCGGAATTCAGTTATTTCAAATGTCACCGAAAGTTCTGAATTTCACACCGTGCATTATACTGAACTCTCTTCCACACTTCACAGCTCTTCTCAAACATTTTTCTACCGAAATATCGCAATAATAATAATTTTCATCGGAGCACCTATCAATAGGTCCTATCACTAAGAGATCCAAGTCCTAGCTCTATTCATCTCTCTACACAAAAGACGTTTCTAATTGCCATAATACGCGCGAATACATCAATTTCTAACTGGCAAAGAAACGTCACAGCCAGTCGGAAAGCAAGAGCGAACCCGCTCAATCTCGTGCATATATACAGAAAAAAAAATCAAAATTTGTCACTGAATCAAATCAGTAAATTAACATAAATAAATTTTTAAAATCCATAAATATAAAATTAATCCCATCTTAAGAAAAATGCTTTACCAAAATCATAATCTCATTTCTGCAGTACCATGAACTGATGGAATAGTTCATAACAAATTCCCCTGTATGAATAACTAACACGCACATCATTGTCGAACATATCTCACGAGACCAGTTAGTTCAATGTATAGTACAAAAACTTTACATAACACATTATTTCACATTCACACCTTCATTCACTCCCATAACTAGGAGCAATTATAATAGCTATTAATAAACAATTAGAAAGTTAAATAAGCAGAACTGCGAATAAAAATAACAGTGTTCTGACTGCATCTCAGCGTCCGTCAGTTAGTGACCTCTCCCAGATAGCATCTAAACTACATATATTCCGGCACCTGACGCCAACTGTTCTGCCCATAACAGATTGCACGCTTGTTCATTGCCGTTTTGCGTTATCTCCATAGGTACGATGCAAGGCGCTACGCCTCACATCCCTTTTAGTTATGAAAAATATTTTCTTGCAAATAAAATTTTGAATAATTCAGTTCAAAAATCGGGGAAATATCAAAACCAAAATATAGTAAATTTCATTTCCCATGTTTCAGACTTGGTAGTTCTAAAACTAAACTATCCTATGATTTGACAAAAGTATATTACTTCCAAATAAATAAAAATAGTAGTTCATACAAAATTAGTTTATTTCACACAACACTGAAACTCATATTTCCTGAACACTATACAATATTTATGAAAACTTCAATTTCCTCTCTGGACAGAGTTTCTCTATTTAACACCAATAAATTCTCTCCTATCTTACTACCGACACTTCATTAGCGTCACAGTTTGTTTAACACGTTTCTCCCCTGTGTATGCATCCAAGTATGTGGCGTCCATAACATTTGACTTTCTACTCCAGTCCATGTTTCAGTTAGCAGTCCATAGCTCCTGAAAACAGAGTTTCGTAAAGCCTACAAACAACAGTTACATCTTCCTCAAATGAATCATTATTTCATATGTTTCTTAAATTCTGTTTTCCATTTAACTAAATGAACAGACACTTTGCTCTAACCAATGCAGTAAAGTGATACCCAATTAAATTTGCTTGCAACCATAAATAATAATTTCAAATTTCAGCAAACTACACTAGCTAATGCAAGTACTCTGTCTATTTACTTAGCTAAAGGAATTATTTAAACAGATTCAAGTTCTTTCAAAATTGACTTTCATCTAGTACAAATCATTCGTTGACAATATTTACAGCATTAAACAGTAACCACTGCTTATACCAGTTCCTTCATTACAACTCATGTACCGTGACTCATCTGGTATAAATATCGTAGTGAAGCTACAATGCTTCTCACTACCTTCACCATAATGTTTTGTTCTAATATAGACAAATGTTATATAAGAATTAAGAAAATATATGTACAACTTTTTCGTTTCATTTTATTTCTTTCAAACTCTCCAAGATAAAAATTTAGCTAATGACAATATTAATATTCTTATTTCTAAGCTTCGTTACGTTCTTTACATCTCCAGACTAATCAGTTAATTTAAATAGTCATATCCGGTATTTTTGCAACTTACAACAATCTGTTAACCAATTTCCATTATAACCACATGCCATCTCCTTGCAACAAGTCCTCTTATGCCATCATTATCTGTTATCAATCGTGATAAGACACCTCTGGTTGCTACTAAACACCTTGTTCATTTTGAGTCTCCATTTACTAGAATGTTCCTTAACATTTCACCTTAAGTAAATTTTACATAATCAGTTCTAAATCCACTACCCATTTTTCATTTTCACAACACCTCTCACTACTCCATGATAGTTGAAATACCATTAATCACTTCATTTTCACAATAACATCCTGCAATCAAATCATATTACGTTAACCCTTCCTTCCACAATTAAACATTTCCCTCTGTTTATAATTTTGAACATGACAATTCACGTTACTGCTTCTACTTTACTGCAAAAGTGAAAAAGTTAAATATAATACTTCAAAGTTCAGAATGACAGAAGAGGAAGTCTGACAACGTGAAAAGAAATGTAAGTAATTTTTCCGATAACTGAAGTACCTGGTAATCAATTGCCTAGCATTACAAAGAGTGCAGTGTCCTCTGAGATATTTACCCCAACTCCTTTTTTATCTGGCTGATACTTCCAGCGTTTCTAAATGCACAACTTTCAAGGGCCCATTTCTGAATTTATTTTTCCCTGGCTATCCAATTACTAGAATCCAATTCTATCTTCATCTTACTTTCACATAGTACAACAAAATAAATATGCCTGCTCAACACTTACACTCATCCCATACACAACATAACTTACGTCATTAAGCTACATTTCATAGCTTGCAGCTTCAGCTATCACAATATCAATATCTTTTTCCTCCACAGAAACCTGTCTTACTTTCTAAAAATAAGGATTCTTTTGTGCATTATTATTTCAACCATAAGAAAAGACACAGTAACTGCTGCCTGTTCATTCTAAACATCCACCTCTTCATTGGAGTAACCACCCCTTTACTGCGTACAAAAACACCAGCTTCAGGCCCTACTGCCTGCACTCAATAACCACCGACTTTCACTGAGGCAAACTCCATTTTACTTCCTTCAGTACTGTTACTGTTGCCCATAATTAACCTATCATCATAGTATACATTCATTTTACCGAATTCTATAATTGATTCCAATATATCATCCCGAATGGATACCAGGACCTCATTACTTGAAAATTTAACTTCTGTACAGAACGTTGAACAATCAGCATACAAAATTGAGCTGCAGCAAAAATTATTTCTTGTCCTACTTGATAAGAAATCTTATGCAACAGACGTCAGCTGTTACAAGTTTATAGCTCTACCAAAGATTCCTTTCCCAGATCATCTAATCATCAGAATTTGTGGTCACATCAAACAGGGTAGAACCTAGATGGAAAGGAATATTGAAGATCACAGATAGAATGGGACCCAGATAGGGAAGAATTAGGATAGTGTGCACCAGAAAATAGGAATGTACACTTTCAGCTAGGGAAGACGCCACTCGCCAAGTGATGTGCCTACCACAGTCAACAGATCCCATACCTCATTTTACTCCTACCATTAATGTAAATATCTCTTCATGTCAACAACGTTTATTAATCCGAAATGTTTCCCAGATTTCCAATATTACAATCTGTAAACATTATTCATCAGTACACTTCTATGTTTCTGACGTGATCTTCTCCGACTTTCTCGTAGTTATAAATAAGACCAAATCGCCTATATGAAAACTAGTGGGAGGTGCTCTAGCGTTATGTCCTCTCTTTCTCTCAAGTGCTTTTTTCCCAATATTATCTCTAGCCATTTTGTCCTTTTCCTCCAATGTCACATGGGAAATCTCCGGAAATTTCACCAATTCAAACAGTGAATTATTGAGTATTATTCCACATGTGGACTCACAGGGGACAAAACCCTAAACAAGATGCCTTTATGTAATTTATAATATTCCAGTATTTTGGGATATTCTGAATTTCCCAAATGTCTTTGAACTAACTTTAGGTTATCATCCATATTCTGATCTCGCCTTAGTTCCTTACAAATCCTATTCAGTTGACCCTCCTCATCTACTATGAACATTACAGCAAAAAAAAGCCCACCCTCTTTATACAAGAATGGATTCTCATTCTCACCCCCTTCTTCCACACTTCTAGATTTACCAACAACTATATTTTCAGATCGTTTAGTACTTAACCTCAATATCATACTGCTGGATATCTAAATCCACCTAGTTAATCGTGGATCCTTAAATTTACAGGTCTGTAATGACTTCGATATCCTATGCCAATATACACAATCACTTTGCGCCCCAACAAATACTGACGACATTTTTGCAAACCAAATATGATAACCAAAGCTTCCAGTTCTAAAATATAATAATTCCTTTCTAATTGCGGCAAAGCTCTACTAGGGAAATGTATGCTTTTTTGAACCTCTTCCTCTCCTTCCTTATCCAATGGGAACAGTTCTACAGAAATCTGTACCCACATGCGTCTGTCTTTAAACGAAGAGAATCAGTAAAGCCTGGACGGTGAAATATTTCACTGCTAGACACACGTTCTCTCAATTACTCGAATCCTGTTTGACACTGCGCAGTCCGCTTATAAGGTACATCTTTCTCAAACGGAAACATGGATCATTAAACAACTATCCAAGTGCAAAGAGACGATAAAATCCAAATAATCCATAGATACCCTTCAATACTTTTCTGTTGGTGGGAGCTTTAAGTTTCTCCAGAAGTTAAACATTTTTCCCCAAAAAAGATATGTCCCAAAAATTTCAATTCCGTTTTTACAAATTCAGCCTTATCCATCATTAACTTCATCCTCCTATCCTCAATTGCATCAAAAATCTTGGTTAATAGCACAATGTTTCTTGCAGCTTATAGTGGATATCGAAATTTCGTCAACTTAAGCAGTTACTTTTCTCAGTAGTTTGAGATCTAAAACTTTTGATATAGCTCTCACAAAAGCACAAACACTTTTATTCAATCAAATTAGTGGAAACTATTATTAAGGGTGGTTAATACTTCCTGGATTCCTTTGCTAGTGGCAAATTCCTGTATCCAAACGTCACATCCATTGATGTCAACAATGTAGCCTTTTTAAATTTTTGTAACAATTCATTGATATTTTCAGGCGTGTTACTTTTTGGTGTAACTATTTTATTCAGAGCCCTTGCATCCAACACTAGTCTCAGAGATCCATCTGGATTACTGGATTACTAACCACAGTTAATGGATTGCGTACAAACATACAGTTTTCTCACTTATTCCTCACTTAAGCATTTTTGGGATTAAGCCCCTTACTGCTTCCCTATATTTTCTGCAACTGGTATAGGTTTCTTTGAAAAACTGTGCACCTTCTTTCACAGTCAGATAATATTCATAGTCCCTTAGTAATCCTGGCTGATCTGAGAAAACGTTTTCTTACTTAAGTAAAACCTCTTTTAACTTTTATTTCTGAATTTCATTTCATTCAGGATTTTTTCTACTTTTCAGCAATTCTTCCTGATCAATCCCTATTTCCTCAGTGACATATTGATTACACCCTTCCATAAACTTCCTTTTTCTACAATAACTAATGGGAAAGCTGCACTCTATTCAACAGTTAGATTCTTCTTCCTTGGAAATGGTATAATTACATTTATTCCGTGTACTTCCAACATTATAGAATCTTCACTGAAATCTCGCCTCCCTTTACGTTTGTTGAAGAAGGCCACCCCTACCAGCATGTCCAAACTTAACCCTTGAGTTATCAGGAAGTAATGACACAACTGTATACCACTTATTTTAAGAGGCAGCAACACTTCATGTTTAAAGGGTTTCTCAACCATTACTATAGCTATAATTATTTCAATCCCCACACCATTCACTATTACTACTTCCTCCTTGTTTGACAAAGCACCTAACCACTTTTGACTAACAGCGTGAGGACCACTGCCACTTTCAGCTAAATACTACACTTCTTCCCCTTGTACCACTAACTTAACTACACGTTGTCCTGTCTTCTCTGCACTATTATTAACTTCAGATTCATCTATCAAATGGCGTACAACTTCCCTTCTCTCACAACCTTCCCCATGCCTAGAGATTTCACAGATATTGCAGGATTACTTTTAATATTCATCCTCTTGGTTGCAGTCAATCTTCCCACTAATGACATATCAGACATCTTGACAATCACCTTTCTCTTTCTGGACCTCCTCTAATCCATTACTTAGCTTACTCATTAAGGTCATTCTCACGATGCTCCTCTGCCCTTACTACAAACAAATTCTCACTAATTACCTCCACAATATTTCTCTCATCTAAATCCTGTAATTCTTTACGAACTGTGCTCTCTCCTTCTTCGTGAAAAGATTCCTTGTCCGTTACGTTTCACACGTTTCCCTGTTGATTTGAAACTGTGACAACATCTGTACACACACATATTAAATCCATATTACTGCAGTTTTTCCTTTGGCTGTTCCTACTCTAAAAGTCACTGGAGCCACCATTAAATACACATATTTTGATGTTATTTGCCTCATTTGCCTCAATTAGACTGACCACATCATTAATTCCTAATTCAGTCACTTCCTCATTACATATCACGAAAGGAATTGCTAGCGGCTATAAACGCCATTTTCCGTCCTGCAAATGCTAACATCTTCCCTTACGAGGTCTAGTGTCCCATACTCCGTGGTACTGTGCTCTTTTCGTCTCACACTCTCCTCTGTTCTCTGCTTTGCACTTTACTGTCGTCATATACTGGAGATCGTGATGTATTAATATGTCATTGACAGGAGTCAGTTTGCCTGTCTGCCGTAGCATGGCGCCAGCCTCTTGTGCCTCCTCTTCCCTTACCATTACCTCGAGAGACACCCACTCTGTTTACATCTACATTCTGCAGTAGTCGGAGGCCTAAAATTTCTATTAGCCTGCTCCTCCTCGGGCATTAGTCTCTCTACTCTTTCCAGATAACTAATAAATTTACTAACATCGTCCCTGGAAGCCAATTCGTAGGCAGCTTCCCATATAAATCCATTATAATCTGCTCTAGCTCTAATTTGTTAACAGTAGATTAGCAACCCATTCTAAAGCGAATGTTTTCACATCCTCCTTCCTGTGTTTTACTTTTCGCCAGCTCAGTAATTGTTTTGGAGTTCCAAGTGCTTTTGTTTACCCCAATATTCTTTAACAAATGCATCTTTAAACTTTTCCGAAGTATCATATCGTTCAGAGCTTTCAGGTCCTACCCCCCACCAAAATTTTGATGAAACCAAACCAATCTTTTGCCTATTAGTCCACGATCTTGGTAACACATTTTCAAAATCGTTACAAAATTCCTTTGTATGCACATGTCTAGAAGTCTCAAACTTTAAAAACCGACTGTTAGCAATATAACCTATTTCAGCCGAGTCTGTTATTACACTACCACCCACACTTTAGTACCAACTTGAATATTATGTTCTACTATAGGCAGTCTGTTTTTATGATTATTCAACACATTTGCTACCACCCGCACCTGAACAGTCAAAACATGTGTTAGTTTCTTCTTCTTCACATGGTCAGAAACAACCTTTACAACCTTTAAACAATTTTCACTTTCCCCATATGGGAATTAATAAACAATTAGAACATTAAACAAACAGAACTGCAAACAAAAACAGTATTGTGACTGCACCTCAAACAGTGTACGTCAGCGTATTGACCTCTACCAGATCGCACAGTAGTTATACATTGAAAAGCCAAAGAAACAGATACACCTGCCTAATATCGTTTGGGGCCCCCGCGAGCACGCACAAGTGTCGCAGCACCACGTGGCTTACACTCAACTAATGTCTGAAATAGAGCTGGAGGTAACTGACATCATGAATCCTGCAGACCTGCCCATAAACCCGTAAGAGTACGTGGAGGGTGGAGAGCTCTTCTGCACAGCACGTTGCAAGGCATCTCAGATATGCTCAGAAATGTTCATTTCTGGGGAGTTTGGTGGCCAGCGGAAATGTTTTAAACTCAGAAAAGTGCTCCTCGAGCTACTGGCCTGCTGGAATCGTGAACGGATGCAGGTGATCAGACAGGATGCTAACGTAAATGCCAGATTCCAGAGTCGTATCTAGACGTATCAGAGCTGCCATTTCACTACAACTACACACGTACAACACCATTACATAGCCTCCTACAGCTTGAGGTTGTCTCCATACTCATACTCGTCCATCCGCTCGATACAATTTGAAACGAGACTCGCCTGACCAGGCAACATTTTCCCAGTCATCAACAGCCCACTGTAGGTGCTGACGGGCCCAGGTGAGGCATAAAGCTTTGTGTCGCGAAGGTCACCAAGGGTACACGAGTGGGGCTTCGACTCCGAAAGCCCTTGTCGATGATGTTTCGTTGAATGGTTCGCCCGCTGGAACATGTCATGGCTTCATTCGAGTTTTGTTAATAATACAGTAGCACAGTTTCGTTGTGGTCACTCTCCCCTCCACAATGTATTTCGTGAAGGTCACCGAAAATCGGTTGTTATTGAGAAAACACCTGCAGCGTGCATTTGACTGTCCGACAGAAAGAGGCATCCACAGGCACACCGAAGAATGCAGTATATTCCAGATATAGTAGCAGCAGTAATATTTTAATACGGTTAATGTTATCTCCTTGCCGGCCGCCAGACTGTACAGTAAGTTATATCGTGCTAGTGACAGCCAGTACCAGATAACTGTAATACACTATCTCATCAAACTTATTAGTTGTCAGTAACATCCGGTGTATCCACCCTTTGCCTTTACTAAGGCTTGAATTCTACAGGACACATTTTCAATTAGGTTTCTAAATGTCTGTGCAGGAATTGTAGTACAATCCTACTCACGAGCCAAAACCAGAGAATGTAGGCCTACTGATTCTGAATGGTGGGGTCTGAAACGAAGTGACATTCTGATGCATACGAAAAGTGTGCCGCTGGGGTGAAGTCGAGACTCTGGGCAGATCAATCATCTCAGGCATTTACTGTCCACAGACCATTGCCTCACAAGTGCTGCTTCATGAGAGTGTGGACTTTCATCTTGATACAAACAATTATTGTCTTACAACTGTACAGAGTACAGAACGCTGCAAAATGGGGTCCCTTTCTTCCACATTTATCGGTTTAGTAAGTCCAGAAGCTGGACCACACCATAACCACGACAAACACTCCCATACCATAACAGTACCTCCTTCGTACTTCACTGTTGCTACCACAAATGACGGCACGTAACGTTCTCCTGGTATTCAGCAAATCCAAGACCTTCCATCGTATTTTGACACTTATAGTATGATTCATAATTTCAGATCGCTTGTTTACAGCCATCCACTGCCCAGCGGCGTCGTGCAGGACAACACGTCAAGCGTCACGTAAGATTAGAACACGGCAAGTGCCATAACCTAATTTCCCAGAAACTTCACTCGGTGAAAGGTGAGTCAAAATAAACGTACATGTATCTCGACTTACCCGCCGACACTCACCGATTCAGAGAAGAAAACTGTGGTATTTCTTGAGGTACATTCTGTGCATACTAGCGGGCAGTGATCTCAGTTGAAAAGGCTGCACAGTGGTTAGCTTTGTAGGTTCTTAATTTCACGCCCCGTGTTCGATATCTGATCTTTGTTCCTTCATTTATGTACCCACGTCCTTAGAAAGTTACTACACAAATGTTTCTTATCACGTTAGGGAATACAATGGTGTTAAATTAACTGTAAAACTGCAACTTGGTTTCACAGTTAGTCTCATACATTTATTATATGATATATGTGTGTATGCAATTTTCAGGCGATGCAACCTTTTTCATTTCTCATACTCTTATATATCATTTTTACATCAGTTCTTATATTAGTTCTGTTGTGACAGCTATTTTGGGACTCAGCACCGACACAAACAAGGAAGGAGAAAAGTTGTGATGACCAGTGGGAGGAATCCAAAATGATCTGTAGGCTACATAACACAGTAAGATTAACACAGATCCTTATTTCTATAAATAAATGAAACTTAACTGCCTGTGCCAAAACATTTATCGGCAGCAGTAGTCGACCGAGACAGACGCAGCGACAGAATTTTATTGTAACATCTGTGTGCTTTAATAGTTTAGTTTCTTGAGTTTCTGCGTATAAATTTAATATATAATAGCCACAGTTGTCTCGTTTTCGTTTGCGTCAGAAAGTAAACCGATTTTGTGACATATTACATGTTCATACTCAGGGGCAAATTATTTAGGTTCAACTGAGTGGTCCGGTAGTTAGGTGTTCGAATATTTGCGTATTGCCAGCCACAGTTCGCGTGTTTCCGTCAGGGTCTAGGGTGGAGCTGCGCAGCACAGGCTGATAGTCCATTTATCTGCATAGTTTAGTTTTCCACGGTCTTTGGTATGGACAGCGACTGCGATTGTTGTGTGCGGATGCGAGCCGAGTTGGTGACACTTCGCTCTCAGCTTCAGGCTGTGATGGCTTCGGTTACACAGCTTGAGGCTGCAGTGGATAGGCACCACTGTTGTCGGGATCCAACGGACGCGCAGCACGCCAGAATCCTCCGCTCAGTCTTCACCAGTGGCCAACCCAGTTACGGCTCGCACTGAGGCTGGCCCTTGACCTGAGGTCGATTGGGAGGTCGCCCCGGTGCGAAGCAGGTGGCAAAAGACTTCCCAGGTGGCCGCACTAAGGCCTCTCTGGTTTGTCTGACAAACAGCTTCCAGGTGCTGTCTGTGGCTGACACTGTCGCTGAGCCAGATGCTGTCGCCTGTCCTATTTCAGAGGAAACCACTTAGCCTGCAAGATCCAGGCAGTCGCAGAGGGTGCCATCATTCGTAGTTAAGAGCTCTAACGTTAGGCGTGTTATGGGGCCCCTTAGGGACTTGGCTGACAAGAGAGGTAAGAAACCCAATGTGCACTCCGTGTGAATGCCGGGTGGAGTCATTCCAGATGTGGAAAAGGTCCTCCAGGATGCCATAAGAGCACAGAGTGTAGCCAAATGCAGGTGATTGCTCATGTTGGTACCTATGATGTGTGTCGCTTTGGATCAGAAGAGATTGTCTCTGGTTTCGAGCGGCTAACAGAAGTGGTAAAGGCTGGCAGTCTTGCTTGCAAGATGAAAGCAGAGCTGACCATTTGCAGCATAGTCGACAGGATCGATTGCGGACATCTGGAGGGTCTGAATCAGAGGGTCAGACGGTTCTGCGACCGTGTAGGTTTCAGATTCCTCGACTTGCGCCAAATGGTAGTTGGGTTTCGGGCTCCGCTGAATAGTTCAGATGTCCACTATAGGCAGGAAGCGGCTACACGGGCAGCAGGGGCTGTGTGGCGTGGACTGGGCAGTTTTTTACGCTAGAGGGTCTCGGGAAAACACAGGAAGGGATTCTGTCACAAAAGGTGGAGGCTGAACACAAGAAGAACGTAGATACCGGAACCACTGGTGTAACAGTAGTAACTTGTCGTAGCTGTGTTGGGAGGGTACCAGAACTCAAGCGCTAATAGTAAGCACTCATGCTCAAATCGTTATAGGTACTGAAAGCTGGCTAAAGCCGCTATAAGCTCAGCCGAAATTTTTGCGAAGAACCTAACGGTGTTGCGAAAGGATAGGCTAAACACGGTTGTCGGTGGCGTGTTTGTTGCTGTCAGAAGTAATTTATCTGGTCGCGAAATTGAAGTAGATACTTCCTGTGAGTTAGTATGGGCAGAGGTCATTGTTAGCAACCGGAATAAAATAATAATTGCATCCGTTTACCGACCTCCCAATTCAGATGACACAGTTGCTGAAAGGTTAAAAAAAACTTGAGTTTGATTTCAAACACGTACCCGACTCATACGATAGTAGTTGGTGCTGACTTTAACGTACCATCGATATGTTGGCGAAAATACATGTTTAATTCCCGGGGTACGCATAAAATATCATCCGAAATTGTGCTGAACGCATCTCTGAAAATTATTTCGAGCAGTTAGTTCATGAGCCCACGCGAATAGTAAACGGTTGTGAAAATACACTCAACCTCTTATCAACAAATAATCCTGACTTAATAACGAGCTTCGAAACCGATTCAGGGATTAGTGAACACAGAGCAAGACTGAATACTGTAATCCCCAAATCCTCGAAAAATAAGCGAAAAATATATCTATTCATAAGAGCAGATGAAAATTCACTTGACGCGTTCCTAAGAGACAATCTCGACCCATTCCAAATAAATGATATAAGTGTAGACCAGATGTGGCTTGAATTCAAAGAAATAGTATCAGCAGCAATTGAGAGATTTATGCCAAATAAATTAACAAACGACGAAGCTGATCCTCCTTGGTAGATAAAACGGGTTAGAACACTGTTGCAGAAACAACGAAACAAACATGCCAAATTTAAACAAACGCAAAATCCCCAAGATTGGCGATCTTTTACAGAAGCTCGAGGTTTAGCGCAGACTTCAATGCGAGATGCATATAACAGTTTCCACAACGAAACTTTGTCTCGAAACCTAACAGAAAATCCAAAGATATTCTGGTCATATGTGAAGTATGTTAGCGGCAAGAAACAATGGCTTCTCTACGCGATAGCAATGGAGATACTATCGAAGACAGGGCTGCCAGAAGCAGAGTTAACTAAACACAGCTTTCCGAAATGCCTTCATAAAAGAAGACGAAGTAAATATTCCAGAATTAGAATCGAGAACAACAGCCAGTATAAGTAACGTAGCAGTAAACATCCTCGGAATACGGAAGCAACTTAAATCATTTAATAAAAGCAAGTCTTCTGGTCCAGACTGTAAACCAGTTAGGTTTCTTTCGGAGTATGCTGATGCATTAGCTCCATACTTAACAATCATATACAATCGTTCGCTCCACGAAATATCCGTACCCAAAGACTGGAAAGTTGCACATGTCACACCAATATTCAAGAAAGGTAGTAGGAATAATCCACTAAACTACAGGCCCATATCGTTGACGTCGATACGCAGCAGGATTTTAGAACATACATTTTGTTCGAACATTATGAATTACCTTGAAGAAAACGGTCTATTGACACACAGTCAACATGGGTTTAGAAAACATCGTTCCTGTGAAACACAACTAGCTCTTTATTCACATAAAGTGTTGAGTGCTACTGACAAGGGATTTGAGATAGATTCCGTATTCCTGGATTTCCGGAAGGCTTTTGACGCTGTACCACAAAAGCGGCTCGTAGTGAAATCGCGTGCTTATGGAATATCGTCTCAGTTATGTGAATGGATTTGTGAGTTCCTGCCAGAGAGGTCACAGTTCATAGTAACTGACGTAAAGTCATCGAGTGAAAGAGAAGTGATTTATGGCGTTCCCCGAGATAGTGTTATAGGCCCTTTGCTGTTCCTTATCTATATGAACGATATTAGAGACAATATGAGCAGTCGTCTTCGGTTATTTCCAGATGACGCTGTCGCTTATCGACTAATAAAGTCATTAGAAGATCAAAACAAACTGCAAAAGGATTTAGTAAAGATATCTGAATGGTGCGAAAAGTGGTAGTTGACCCTAAATAACGAAAAGTGTGCGGTCATCCACATGAGTGCTAAAAGGAACTCGTTAAACTTTGGTTGCACGATAAATCAGTCTAATCTAAAAGCCGTAAATTCAACTAAATATCTAGGTATTACAATTACGAACAACTTAAATTGGAAGGTACATATAGAAAATGTTGTTGGGGAGGCTAACCAAAGATTGCGTTTTATTGGTGGGAAACTTAGAAAATGTAACAGACGTACTAAGAGACTCCCTACGCTACGCTTGTCCGTCCTCTTTTAGAATACTGCTGCGCGGTGTGGGATCCTTACCAGATAGGACTCACGGAGTACATCGAAAAAGTTCCAGGAAAGGCAGCACGTTTTGTATTATTGCGAAATATGGGAGAGAGCGTCACAGAAATGATTCAGGATTTGGGCTGGAAATTATTAAAAGAAAGGCGTTTTTCATTGCGACGGAATCTTCTCACGAAATTCCAGTCACCAACTTTCTACTCCGAATGCGAAAATATTTTGTTGACACCGACCTACATAGGGTGGAACCATCACCATGATAAAATAAGGGAAATCAGAGCTCGTAAGGAAAGATATAGGTGTTCATTCTTTCCGCGTGCTATACGAGATTGGAATAATAGAGAATTGTGAAGGTGGTTCGATGAGCCCTCTGTAAGGCACTTGAATGTGATTTGCAAAGTATCCATGTAGATGTAATGTAGATGTAGATTACTATTCGTCGAACGCATACTAAGCATTATTTTCCTGTTGTTCAGTACTGGTGCTCTCTTTATGGAATAGTAGAGTATGAATGGTTGATAGTATCATGGTTTTTGGGCCATACCATGGATTCACATGTATGAAGTCAGGTAAAGTGATTAGTCCTCGTTAGTGTCATGTATTGATCCCCAGCTACGTTGTTCACCATAGACCACATATCATTGATAGCGTTTGTCGAATAAAAAACTGTTTGTGTGATGTTCCTTTAGAATTTGTTTTCTCTTCTGATGTTAAGAATGAATAAATCTATTGTTCTTTAGACAGCTCCTCCCAGTGTTCTGATTAACACTACCTTTGTCATTTTTATTAAAGTCTTGATTGCAATTGAAAGTAGGAAGTTTGCAACTTTACAGAAAACTGGCGCTTCAAAATGATTAAGAATCAAGACACACTACAGAATTTCACCAAAAACAATTTCAGTTAATTTTCTCTTTCATTTATTTATTTATTTTTCTAAATCATAAACTGGGCAATCAATTACTAGACGATAAAGGACAACATTATTTCAATATACATGAGAAATATTCCAGTGATCTTCTAGGAACACTTGTTAATAAATGAAAAACAAAAATAAAAAACAACAATCTGGATTCGAACATGAGGCACTAAACTGTGAAGCCGCGACGGTACACATTGTTCCCCCGCTTTGGTTGAATCGTTTATTCGCTGAAAGGCACATAAAGTACGTCGGAAACATTGGACACAGTTTTGTCAGAAACAGTCGAGTATGTACAGATTAGCCGAAATATGTGTTCACTTGATTTGACCCCTCTTCGTCTGAGCGAAGTTTCTGGGAAATATGGTTAGTCTCCTTCCCATGTTCTCCTCGTTAGTATTGTCTTCAGTGAACGTGTGGCCTTCGAGGAACTGCTCGAACATTGCAAAATGGTTCAAATGGCTCTAGGAACTATGGGACTTAACATCGGAGGTCATCAGACCCCTAGACTTAGAACTACTTAAACCTAAAGACATTACACACATCCATGTCCGAGGCAGGATTCGAACCTGCCACCGTAGCAGCCTCGTGGTTCAGGACTGAAGCGCCTAGAACCGTTCGGCCACCGCGGCCGGCTCGAACATTGCAGATCATTATTTTTAACTCTCTGCGCATAGTCACTGGGCGAGCTGGACTGGGCGAGCATAGCCTTTGGGGCTTATGAGTGATTCCTTTCGCTGATTCCATGTGATTTTTTACGACCCCGTTCCCCCCGTCCCTTTCTCCCAGTACTGGACAGCTCCTGCCCGTCGCTACACGAGGTCCGTCTGGCCTCGGTTTAGCTGTAGTGTTCCTTCGCCTATCCGCTTCGTACTCACATCACCAACAGTGGACTTGGGCAAATTATCGTGTGAGCCTATGCTCGCATGTTAGTGCTGATACACGGAAAGTTTTCTAGCGTAATTTTGATATGTTTTTCATCGATTGTGGAGCCTCCATGTGATTTTCACATTTCATTGAGAGTATCGAGAATAAGTGTATGTACTGAACATCTATTAGCACGTTTTGCAAGTATTTATTCTATCCCTAGTGTCACCTATCCATGCAATAAATACTTACTTTAGTATAATGCGCACCCAGCATTGTCTATGTATGATAAGGAAATTACGCCATTCAGAGACTGGTTTCATTGAAGGACATGCAATAGCACCAGTTGACTGCCTGAAGTAACTACGAGTACAGGCGAAGAGATGCTTCCAGTGTAATTAAAATTCGTTATTATCACACTCTCTGTCTTTATTTTGAATTAAATGAAGACGTATAGATTACACAACAGTCGGCAGTTTTTATGTTGCTTTCTACCTCCTTTCTAGTGAAACGATCTGTGTTATTTTAATGGAAAGGATAAAAGAATGTGGAATGAGATTCGTACGTAGAGGAGACTTCGCAAATTTGTTTGAAAATAAGCTAGTAAGGTAACTTTTAAAGAGATTCTAAATGCTTTGCGCCTGTTTGCTGTATGTTAACCTAATAACCCTTCACCGTTCTCTGCCGTTCCTCGATTGTTTTCTGCCCTTGCCCTCCACCTCTTTTTTTGCCCCCAGTCTCGGAGGACAGTGACGGCGTGGCTCCTGAAGCTGACGGGATTTATTACGGGTTTCCCGTGCGATCAGCAAAACGCAGGGGAATTAAATCCGAAACAGCCCAGGGCGGAGAGCGGCGAGCGTGGCGCAGGGGGCGGCCACTAAATCAGCGGCACAAAGAAAAGCCGATATCTGGCCGCGGCCCCTAGCCGGCCGGCCCTAGCTAGCCCTGCCGCTGCTCCTCCCACTGTGAGCTGCGATCCGCACGCACTGCTTCCAGAGCTACTGGCTCTCTCTTCGACTCGATGGCGTTTCTGTACTCGCTCCCTAGGCCCTCCCACAGACTATCTATCACATCGTTCAGAGTAGTGAATACGACCTCCAAGAGCGGCCCCATTTAAAAAACACACTGCTCAACTCCGTTTTGGAATTCCAGCAGTTTCTCCCTTTGCGACCCAGTAGTATGAAATTTGGCTGGAAGGAGCCTAGAACCTTCCTCTGTAACGCTGCAAAAGGGTGGAGTCCTGTGACCTTCCCGTATGGCTGGTCGACGCTTCACATAGCAAGGTGTCGGCACATAGATGAGAGATGTAAGGTGGGTTAATTATGCCACAATGGCACAAATTTCACCATAATTCTGACGTGGACGGCACACTCGATGAGAAGATCGTCAGACCAGCTTATACCCACATTTCACCCCTTCTCTTGACGCCTGTGCGATGCAGGTCGGAAACACGAAGGACAGCGTTGGAGTGATGCTATTTTCTTGTGGGTGGCCGCGGATCACAATCGACATGAAAAGGCCTTACCGTGTGGCACAAAAACCACCTCTTCCCTTGGAGCATTGTTTCACACACCTTATGTGGTTCAGAACTGGAGTTCGTGGTGCAATGAGGACTCCTTGATAACCTTTGACACTGATGACACCCCTGGACCATTCAACCCTCCTCTAAGGACAACGTGGTCCTGCAATCCCACTAAACTTTATCGCACCCTTCTACATTTTATCGTGACCGCAATGTTTGCTCTGGGGCCCACAGTAGAAACACCACAGATCTTTCAAAACCGTCGGACGATATGTGGACGTGACCCGAAGCAGAAAAGGTTGTTTGTGCTTCTTCAACCCTCCTTTCTAGCACCATTCTGTTGCCTGAACACGCCGGAATGCGACACTGACACAGGTGTGAATAAAACGGGTAATAGACCCTCTAAAACCTCCAGAATTTGGCAACACCCACTGTGCCTCGCGCACACCTTTGTTGCGCACTTTGAAAGTGCTTCTGTACAGAAAGAGCCCTACAGTAGGCGCCTAGGCGCCGGTGTTTCAGGCATCCTTTCCCACACCTCCAAGATTACACATACGCCCAGCTGGCGCTACTTCAGCACCGTAGTGCCTCCCACTTAGGATGACGTTGGGCAGTTTTATGGTGCCATTTGGTGCGAGCGTTAACCCACCTTACAGCTCACATTGTAAGTAGGCTATTTAGGTTTTTAGACTACTAGCCATTAAAACTGATACACCAAGAAGAAATGCAGATGATAAACTGGTATTCATTGGGCACATGTACTACACTAGAACTGAAATGTGATTACATTTTCACGCAATTTGGGTGCATAGATCCTGAGAAATCAGTACCCAGAACAATCACCTCTGGCCGTAATAACCATCTAGATACGCCTGGGCATTGAGTCAAACTGAGCTTGGATGGCGTGTACAAGGACAGCTGCCCATGCAGCTTCAACACGATACCACAGTTCATCAAGAATAGTGACTGGCGTATTGTGACGAGCCAGTTGCTCTGCCACCACTGGCCATACGTTTTCAATTTCTGCATCCAGAAAGGTTCGTGCAGGACATGCAACATGCAGTCGTGGATTATCTTGTTGAAATGTAGGGTTTCGCAGGGATCGAATAAGGGTAGAGCCACGGGTCGTACCACATCTGAAATGTAACGTCCAGTGTTCAAAGTACCGTTAATGCGAACAGGAGATGACCGAGACGTGTAATCAATGGCACCCCATACCATCACGCCGGATGATACGCCAGTATTGCGATGACGAATACACGATTCCAACGTGCGTTCACCGCGATGTCGCCAATCAGGGATGCGACCATCATGATGCTGTAAACAGAACCTGGATTCATCCGAAAAAATGACGTTTTGCCATTCGTGCACCCAGGTTCGTCGTTGAGTACACTATCGCAGGCGTTCCTGTATGTGATGCGCCGTCAAGGGTAACCGAAGCCATGTTCTTCGAGCTGATAGTCCATGCTGTTGCAAACGTCGCCGAACTGTTCGTGCAGATGGTTGCTATCTTGCAAACGTCCCCATCTGTTGACGCAAGGTTGGAGACGTGGCTGCACGATCCGTTACAGCCATGCAAATAAGATTCCTGTCATCTCGACTGCTAGTGATACGAGGCCGATGGGATCCAGCACGGCGTTCCGTATTACCCTCCCAAACCCACCGATTCCATGTTCCGCTAATGATCATTGGCTCTCGACCAACGCCAGCAGCAATGTCGCGATACGATAAACCGCAATCACGACAGGCGACAATTCGACGTTTATCAAAGTCGGAAACGTGATTGTACGCATTTCTCCTCCTTACACGAGGCATAACAAAAAAGTTTCACCAGGCAACGCCGGTCAACTGCTGTTAGTGTATGAGAAATCAGTTGGAATCTTTCCTCATGTCAGCACGTTGTAGGTGTCGCATAGCTAATCATTTGCATCTCACAGCATCTTCTTCCTGTCGGTTAAATTTCGCGTCGTAGCACGTCATCTTCGTGGTGTAGCGATTTTAATGGCCAGTAGTGTATGTTGGTAACGCCACGTAGCGCTCGGTATGAAAATCACTGTGCTGTGTGCAGTCTGTGGCTGGTTGGACTCATTGTTGAAATATTCCCTATTGGAGTGTTGAGCAGTTGGATGTGAACTGCACGTAGGGTTGTGCAGTTGGAGGTGAGCCGCCAGCAGTGGTGGATGTGGAGACAGAGATGCCAGAGTTTTGAGAGGTTACTATACGCGGAAGATCTGAACGTGTGTCCGTCAGAAAAAGGAAAGTTGTAAAGATGGAGGTCATGAATTGATAGATACATATATATCATGGCTTTTAAATACTATTAAGATAAATACATTGTTTGTTCTCTATCAAAATCATTTAATTGCTAACTGTGCCTACCAGTAGTTACAATCTTTTATTTAGCTGGCAGTCTTGACGCTCGCTGATTGCAGTAGTTCGAGTAACGAAGGTTTTTGTGAGGTAAGTGATTCAAGGAAGGTATAGGTTATTGTTAGTCCGGGCCATTCTTTTGAAGGGACTATTGAAAGTCAGATTGCGTTGCTCTAAAAATATAGTGTATCAGATTAATGACGATCAGAATGTGGTTGTTTTGGTCTTCAGTCCTGAGACTGGTTTGATGCAGCTCTCCATGCTGCCCTATCCTGTGCAAGCTTCTTCATCTCCCAGTACCTACTGCAACCTACATCCTTCTGAATTTGCTTGGTATATTCATCTCTTGGTCTCCCTCTACGATTTTTAGCGTCCACGCTGCCCTCCAATGCTAAATTGGTGATCCCTTGATGCCTCCGAACATGTGCTACCAATCGATCCCTTCCTCTAGTCAAGTTGTGCTACAAACTTCTCCTCTCCCCAATCCTATTCAACCATTAGTTACGTGATCTACCCATCTAATCTTCAGCATTCTTCTGTAGCACCACATTTCGAAAACTTCTATTCTCTTCCTTTTCAAACTATTTATCGTCCATGTTTCACTTCCGTGCATGGCTACACTCCATACAAATACTTTCAGAAACGACTTCCTGACACTTAAATCAATACTCGATGTTAACAAATTTCTCTTCTTCAGAAACGATTTCCTTGCCATTGCCAGTGTGCATTTTATATCCTCTCTGCTTCGACCATCATCAGTTATTTTGCTCCCCAAATAGCAAAATTCCTTTACTACTTTAAGTGTCTCATTTCATAATCTAATACGCTCAGCATCTCTCGACTTAATTCGACTACATTCCATTATCCTAGTTTTGCTTTCGTTAATGTTCATTTTATACCCTCCTTTCAAGACGCTATCCATTCCGTTCAACTGCTCTTCCATGTCCTTTGCTGTCTCTGACAGAATTACAATGTCATCGGATATCCTCAAGGTTTTTATTTCTTCTCCATGGATTTTAATACCTACTCCGAATTTTTCTTTTGTTTCCTTCACTGCTTGCTCAATATACAGGTTGAATAACATCGGGGCCAGGCTACAACCCTGTCTCACTCCCTTCCCAAGCGCTGCTTCCCTTTCATGCCCCACAAATCTTATAACTGCCATTTGGTTTGTGTACAAATTGTAAATAGTATTTGTTCCCTGTATTATACCCCTGCCACCTTTAGAATTTGAAAGAGAGTATTCCAGTCAACATTGTCGAAAGCTTTCTCTAAGTCTACAAATGCTACAAACGTAGGTTTGCCTTTCCTTAAGCAAGCTTCCAAGATAAGTCGTAGGGTCAGTATTGCCTCACGTGTTCCAATATTTCTACGGAATCCAAACTGATCTTCCCCGTGGTCGGTTTCTACTAGTTTTTCCATTCGTCTGTATAAATTCGCGTTAGTATTTTGCAGCTGTAACTGATTAAACTGATAGTTTGGTAATTTTCACATCTGTCAACACCTGCTTTCCTTGGGATTGGAATTATTATATTCTTCTTGAAGTCTGAGGGAATTTCGCCTGTCTCATACATCTTGCTCACCAGATGGTAGAGTTTAGTCAGGACTGGCTCTCCCAATGCTGTCAGTAGTTCTAATGGAATGTTATCTACTCCCGGGGCCTTGTTTCGACTCAGGTCTTTCAGTGCTCTCTCAAACTCTTCACGCAGTATCATATCTCCCATTTCATCTTCATCTACATCCTCTTCCATTTCCATAATATTGTCCTCAAATACATTGCACTTGCATAGGCCCTCTATATACTCCTGCCACCTTTCTCCTTTCCCTTCTTTGCTTAGAACTGGGTTTCCTTCTGAGCTCTTGATATTCATACAAGTGGTTCTCTTTTCTACAAAGGTCTCTTTAATTTTCCTGTAGGCAGTATCTATCTTAACCCTAGCCTCTACATCCTTACATTTGTCCTCTAGCCATCCCTGCTTAGCCATTTTGTACTTCCAGTCGATCTCATTTTTGAGACGTTTATATTCCTTTTTGCCTGCTTCATTTGATGCACTTTTATATTTTCTCCTTTCATCAATTAAATTCAATATTTAATCTGTTACCCAAGGATTTCTACTAGACCTCGTCTTTTTACCTACCTGATCCTCTGCTGCCTTCACTACTTCATCCCTCAAAGCTACCCATTCGTCTTCTACTGTATTTCTTTCCCCCATTCCTATCGATTGTTCCCTTATGCTCTCCCTGAAACTCTGTACAACCTCTGGTTTAGTCAGTTTATTCAGGTCCCATCTCCTTAAATTCCCACCAGAATAAGTAAAGAGAAAACTGTTTGAGAACGATGAGTTTTGCTCCGCTGTTTGAAAATTAAATAACGTTGAAGTTTACCGGCACAATCAATCATAATTTTACAAGGGGATGTTTCGACATGAACTTCTGAGTTCTACCCTTTTTTTTATAGCGTGTCGACATGCCGCTGTTTGAACGATCTCTGAGCCCAAGGATGACGTCACAGGGTGCCATGGTTTGCACCACTACAAAGAAATGTAGTAGGCACATTGAACCAAATTTCAAACTTTTGTGTTGCACTACAAGGAAGTTACAGTGTTCCGAAAAAGTGACCCTTTAATGTGTTGCACAGTGTACTCAGAGTGTATTCATAAAATATGCCTCCCTAATTTTATATGCAACAATTGCATGTTTAGATAACTTACAGGCATACAACCCAGTGACACCTTTAACAATAATCGATATTTAGACAGGTGCACACCGTGTCACTTTCAAGGCACAAATGCATTGAGAGACTGCTCTATAGGGAAATATAAAATCTCAATGTGAAGCATATATGCCAGAAGACAGAACATACTCGCACACTCAAATTGTTCAGATGGCTGTAAGCACGATGGGACTTAACATCTGAGGTCATCAGTCCCCTAGACTTAGAACTGCTTAAACCTAACTAACCTAAGGACATCACACACATCCATGCCCAAGGCAGGATTCGAACCTGCGGCCGTAGCAGCAGCGCGGTTCCGGACTGAAGCGCCGGCTCACACACCCATTGATACACCGTAAGCACTAATGCCGTCACACAACAAAAGTGTCAGAAGTTAGCGACAGGAAGCTACATTCACTTACATCCAGAGATCGATGGTTGTCACCATCCAACTCAGCACGAAGGGGTACTTTGTACCTTGGTTCACATGGCCCATGTCACTGCAGACCCTCAAAGTTTGTCAGCTGAGTTATTCCACCACAGAGTCAGGATGGTTGTAGTAGAAGACAGGTGCAACGTCTATCGGCCAACTGTGAAACAGGTGAGTGACGATAATTATGAGGTGTCACCATATGCTATGGCCTCATTGTTCTTTCGCACTAGCATTTCCAACAGCATTGGTTATATTCTCACGAAATATAATGTGATGTGCGTTGTTAGCCCACTATCTAAGATCAAGGCTGTTTTAGAATGCGTAAAGGATGATCCTGCAGTCTTCTGTACGCCTTGTAGGTGAGCAAGAGCATACCCGTCAGACCATCAGGCCTGTGGGGGACCCATTATGCAGCATAAACTTCACACAAGCTTGCAAGAGCCGAGGAAATCTGCTAATGCAGAACATTATTTTGGCACCACCCATCCTATGGAATGTAACAACCTGGAGATTGTGGCAAGCATTTCCAACCAACGGGATACTGGTGTTAAGGAAGCAGTTGAGGGTAAATTTGAAAATGATCCTCTAAATAGCGATGGAGAATTCTGCTTAAATTCTACGTGGAATCCTGTTGCCTTGTGGGCAAACAACAGAGGGACAGGGTGAATTCTATGCCACTCATAAGTTATTAATATTCACTGTCGGTAACTTCTGGCGTTGGACATCACACATGGTGGCACTAGCATTTACAGTGTGTGTGTGTGTGTGTGTGTGTGTGTGTGCGTGCATCCGCGCGTGCGTGAGTGTGTTTTATATTTCCATTGTTTAAGGAGTCACGCAGTTGCATTTCTTTAAGTTATAGGACATTTTATACACTGGGGAGAAACTCCAGTTTCCAAAATACTTGTTTTTTTTCTTGCCTTCAGTAATCAAGGTCCTTGGTGCTACTGGGTGATTTGTGTGCATCAACAAAACTTATAACTGTTACAGAGGGGCAAACATAGCAGCAGAGTATTTGTAGAGAGGATAGACTAACTTATAGTTCCTGAAGAGGACAGAAGTTTTTTGGGAGCAGAGCCAAAGACTGCTGGAGTAGAATGCTGAGCCACAATTTGACGATAGAGTAAGAAAAAACAGAAAGATTTTTTTCGACAAAACCAAGACAGAAAGTCTTATAACAACACAGTTACAGAATAATACTATCATCAGTAACTGGTGGTTCACTCATGGCTACAGAATTAATTAAAACGAAATTTTCCAAAATTATCACTCATTTAAGGAAACAGTTCTTGGACATGTGCAAGATAAACAGAATTATGGCCCATAACTTTAATAAACACACTATTACTGTTACATAGATTTAAATTCACAATTACAATTAAAAAAAACTGAACTACTGAAATAAGTTGAATGTACGAATTTTGACCTAGGTAAAATGATAGTCCCTTACGAATGGCAATATGGTAACACTGTTGTAGCAATCTAGAAGGTTTCAGAGGATTCAAATGTAAATAATCAAAAAATCTGCTACATACGGAGAAAAGCATAACAACAAAAATTCGTTGACCATTACATAACGCACTAGTCTGAAAAGAGTAAACGCAAATTAGCACACAACTGTCAGTCTCCGATCAACATCGGCCACGCTGCTGGATTTCAAGCACGATACCCGACCAGATACAGTAACCAGCACGGACTGTACAATGACAAAAGCTGCTATAGCAAAAGCAACATCAATATATAATTCACTTAAACAAATCACCACAATTGTAAAATACAGTATCATCAAGGTAGAAAACAAATGGAGATAAGTTTCGTCTCATCAAAGTTTCCTAAATTCAGTATTTCGAGTAAACTACAGCTGTGGTTGATGGTAATTCTGCCGTTAAGAAAGTTTGAATGAAATTAAAAATAGTTAAAGATAATCGGCAGAGCCACTCAGGACTTTAACCTTGTAAAGAACGGAAACCTGCACACAGTTTTAACTACTAAGAATACCGCTCGTTCAAGACACAACGTTTTCAACAAGTTACAACCACTCACAGTCAGAGAGTGGCGCTGCAAAATGTGCTTATGTTGAAAATTAACCTTTACCATGCTGGCGAGGAATTCATTGACAAATCGTGAAAGTAGCAGTGCACTCAGATGAGATACAAATTTGCCACAGCTGACAGGAATCAAGAGCTGATAGCAAAATCAGCCATCACACAAGTCAGTAAATTCCACTCTCTGTTGACAATGAAACAAACTCAACACTCGAGCTATTTAGAAGAACAGCCGTCAAACAAACAGAGAGGCTATACGGAGCAATCACGGTCTGAAAACGATCCACCACACAAATGACTCATTATTTTAAAATGAATCCAGGGCGCTGCCGTAGATGTAGAAGCGAGGCCAAACTACTGCGGTCCCGTCACAGCGCAAAGGCGAAATGAGTCTTGAACAGAGCCTCAGTTTACTGGTTACTGCAGCCACACGCCAGTTTCGCAGTAACACCAGTGCGGCGCAGCAGTACACAAGGCGCCAACGGATCCCCTGAGGTTCCCCGTGCAGACTCGCTCCTTACTCCATCCCCTCTGCAGAGTGCCTGGTCCCGCTTATCAAGGAGGCGCTCGCTAAACACAGCGCCGCAGAGCGTATCATTTAGTGAGAGAAAACTTCACGAAAACAAGAGCATCGCTGGAGGTCACGGCACAGCAACATTCTGGATGTCTCATTCATCTAGCCTTGTAATATCAGCGAAAATCACGTTGGTTATGTGGTAATGCGGTGCGGATATAACCAACGTGAAATCAGATTCGTATGTAGTATACGAGGGCTGGAATTTTAATAGTGGCAACTATTTATTTACAGCTCGTACAAAATAGATACGTGTTTCAAAGTTTTACTGACCCTCAAAGTAGTCACCAGCATTGTGTATAACCCGTTGCCAGCGATGTGGAAGTCGTAGGATACCCTTAGCAGTGCCAGTTGTGGTGACAGTTGGAGCGGCGCGGTCTGTCGCCCGACGAATTTGTAGCACTTCTGAAGCGAATGGCGTGAAGTTTTGCCTTCAGTTTAGAAAACAAGTTGAACTCACAAGGGATTAAGTCAGGGGAGTGCTATAGGTGGTATAGCACTCAGCAGCCCCATCAGTCAAACAAATCAGTAACAGCTTGCACTGTACGTGCTTGAGCATTGTCCTGCAGAATGATGGTCAGGTCCTGCAGTAATTGTCATCTCTTCTGTCTCTAAGTTGGTCGTAGGTTGTGTTCCAAAAATGAACAGCATAACGACGTGTATACGGAGGGAAACGTAATCATCAACATAAACAGAAACCACCAGTGGACTAGCTAGAAATGAAGCGAACCGAAAAACTGATGCGTTAATTGAGAGGTGCCTAAACAGCATTATAGATTTCTTATACGTAGTTCACTAACGTAGACTAATTTAACAGTGAGCATAGTGTCGATTTGAAATACTACGTCACGCATAGTACTGATCCTGGTACATTATAGCTGAGGCAAGATACAGTGGCGAAGGAAACCAAGAAGGGAGTCTTAAATGCTGTTTTACCGTCTGGGACTTTTCATTTGTTTATTTATTTATTTTATCATTTTTTATCTGGATTACCTGCCATAATTTGCAGACTGCTGCCGCATCTACGGAAACAAATCATTTAGACAAGATATTTTCATGATGTGAAAAGTGGAATATATCCTGAAATATAAAAGGCTTCTGGTACTACCTATCGACACTAAAGAAAATCTTTTAAATTTCGGTCACACGCAAAATCACACAAACTTAAAGGGTGTCGCTTCAACTAAATACGTAGAGACTACAATTACGAATAACTTAAATTGGAAATCATACACTTAGAATATTAGAAATTGAACAATCTACTAAAGACACCTCTAACACTACGCTTATTCCGCCCTCTACTGGAGGAATGCTGTGTAGTATGGGATCCACACGAGGTAGGATTGACGGAAGCCATCGAAAAGTTAAAGAGAGGGCACCTCGTTTTGTATTACCGCAAAATATGGGAGTGTTACCGACGTACGGTGATAAACCTTGAAGCAGAAGAGTTATAGTAGCCGTGAGATGTATTTAACAAATTTTAATTACCAACCTTCTCTTCCGAAAGTCAAAATATTTTCTTGTCTTCGATCTACACAGGGAGAAACAGCCATCGAGATAACATAACAGAAAATCGCATTCTCACAGGAAGATTTAGGATTTAATTTTATCCACGTACTATTCGAGACTGGATGGCTGGATGAATGGTTCGAAAATGTTCCTATGTACTCTTTACCAAACATTTATATCCGATTTGCAGTGTAAGAATGCAGCTGTAAATGTCACCCAAGACGACCCAGCTTAACGTCCATCTCCGGTTGATGTACGACTATTTGTAGTGTCACGAGTCCTCATTGCGTATGACCTGCTGAAGAGGTCTCGTATTTGGCCAGAATATTTACCGCAAGATCTTTCTTTTCGGAAGTTTACACCTTCAGCTCTCATATCCATGCTGGTGAAATACTGTAGAGGTTAAAAACTATTGGGGAAGACAATGACTGGAATATATCCAACAAGTATTCAGAACTATGCCAGTAATTGCGATGAAGAGAAAAAAAAGACATCACTTGATGAGGAGAATTATTTAGTTAATACTAAGTTTCCGGACAGTCCTAACAAGCGTATTTCATTCAAACGATTTAAACATGAATTCGGTGACGTTGATTTGGGAAACATATCGTTCAACTTAGTTGGGCCAAAGTTAATGCAGATGTATAAGGAATTGTTAAATTAAATACAAGAATTTTATTTTCAACAGTTTAAACTGAACAGATAATTACTAAGCTAAAAGTGGCCATACCACCTTGACGTTCTACATGAAGGATTTACCAGAGCTGTAGTGACAGATGAATGCGTCGAGGAAGTCAACGGTACAGTACTGAATGTTTGGTGATAAAAAGTGTACAAAGTAACTAATGTCATAGGCATAGCAGGAGAAACAGTGTGGTACTTGTCAGAGAAAGAATGGAGCATGATAAACTCCTGTGTAAGATAAGAGTCTCGGTCGGGCACACAGTTTTAATCTGCCAGGAAGTTTCATATCAGCGCACACTCCGCTGCAGAGTGAAAATCTCATTCTGGAAACATCCCCCAGGCTGTGGCTAAGCCATGTCTCCGCAGTATCCTTTCTTTCAGGAGTGCTAGTTCTGCAAGGTTCGCAGAAGAGCTTCTGTAAAGTTTGGAAGGTAGGAGACGGATACTGGCAGAAGTAAAGCTGTGAGTACCGGACGTGAGTCGTGCTTCGGTAGCTCAGTTGGTAGAGCACTTGCCCGCGAAAGGCAAAGGTCCCGAGTTCGAGTCTCGGTCGGGCACACAGTTTTAATCTGCCAGGAAGTTTCATATCAGCGCACACTCCGCTGCAGAGTGAAAATCTCATTCTGGAAACATCCCCCAGGCTGTGGCTAAGCCATGTCTCCGCAGTATCCTTTCTTTCAGGAGTGCTAGTTCTGCAAGGTTCGCAGAAGAGCTTCTGTAAAGTTTGGAAGGTAGGAGACGGATACTGGCAGAAGTAAAGCTGTGAGTACCGGACGTGAGTCGTGCTTCGGTAGCTCAGTTGGTAGAGCACTTGCCCGCGAAAGGCAAAGGTCCCGAGTTCGAGTCTCGGTCGGGCACACAGTTTTAATCTGCCAGGAAGTTTCATACATGAAATTTTAGGAAATTCGAGAACGAACTTTACCGGTGTAAGAAGATCGAAAACTGATTTTGCGCACTGATTCTAGAGCCAAAGAGGGGGTTTATCATCTTATACTGGACATGAAACAGAAATTAAAGGTGTTGGCTGCATAATAAAAGCCAAAGTTGATTTCATTTGCATGAGAGATTCTGACATGTCGCTTGTTGCAAACTTCATTGGTAGTCAGACATTAGTTGGCGTAAACTTGTGAGAAAATATAAGTGTGTTATAGGTTACAGCTGCTGGATGTGGTACAGTAGTTCAGACAGTACTGATTCGAATGGAGCACCAGAGTGATGTGTTTTTCTGCGATGCTCTGCTGCATTAATGATTATTTCGGGGGTTATTTTTGATTTATTCTGAGCAAGTGAGTTATTCCCTGACTTTCACGTATTCTGTGTAACGCTCGTTTCATAATTCCCGCAAACGTGACGTCATTTTGACGTCACACTCTATACCGACGACTGCATGATTGGCTATCGACTTTCGTCAGCGTTCCATACGGACCTCCTACAAGATTTCATGCGTGACTACCGGTGATTTACAAAAACACGTAATTACTGGGATGACTTATTGTAAATATTGCTATAATAAAATGTCAACGATTTATTGGCAGTTAATGCCATAATAAAAGAGATACAGAAACCAGATGGCAGTTATAAGAGTCGAGGGACATGAAAGGGAAGCAGTGGTTGGGAAGGGAGTGAGACAGGGTGGTAGCCTATCCCCGATGTTATTCAACCTGTATATTGAGCAAGCAGTGAAGAAAACAAAAGAAAAATTCGGAATAGGTATTAAAATCTATGGAGAAGAAATAAAAACTTTGAGGTTTGCCGATGACATTGTAATTCTGTCAGAGACATCAAAGGACTTGGAAGAGCAGTTGAACGGAATGGACAGTGTCTTGAAAGGAGGGGATAAGATGAACATCAACAGAAGAAAAACGAGGATGGATATAGTCGAACTAAGTCGGGCGATGCTGAGGAAATTAGATTAGAAAATGAGACACTTAAAGTAGTAAATGATTTTTGCTATTTTGGAAGCAAAATAGCTTATGATGATCGAGGTAGAGAAGATATAAAATGTAGACTGGCAATGGAAAGGAAAGCGTTTCTGAAGAAGAGAAATTTGTTAACATCAAATATAGATTTGAGTGTCAGGAAGTCGTTTCTGAAAGTATTTGTATGGAGTGTAGCCATGTATGGAAGTGAAACATAGACGATAAATAGTTTGGATAAGAAGAGAATAGAAGCTTTCGAAATGTGGTGCTACAGAAGAATGCTGAAGATTCGATGGGTAGATCACATAACTAATGAGGAGATATGGAATAGGATTGAGGAGAAGAGAAGTTTGTGGCACAACTTGACGAGAAGAAGGATCGGTTGTTAGGACATGTTCCGAGGCATCAAGGGATCACAAATTGAGTATTGGAGGGCAGCGTGGAGGGTAAAAATCGTAGAGGTAGGCCAAGAGATGAATACACTAAGCAGATTAAAAAGGATGTAGGTTGAAGTAGGTACTGGGAGATGAAGAAGCTTGCACAGGATAGAGTAGCTGCATCAAACCAGTCTCAGGACTGAAGACCACAACAACACCAACACAAAGAGTGATCTCTTAGGAGTGTGTTATTATCGTCAATAATTTACAAATTAAGAATGAAACACACTCGTTTCGTAATTTTCAGTATGCCGTCTCAATGTAACACAGCACTGAAAATTTAACACAAAACAGCATCGTTATCATTAAATGTAACTTAATACTGCTTCAACGATAGAAGCCTTCAAGACAGAATATGATAACCATGGTTAAATGCTAGCATAATGAATAACTTCGAGAATCTGCAGTACCGTTACATGCATTTTCTTCCATGTTAGCGTTGTTAACACGTTCTGTTACTTTCTTATAAATGCAATAGAAGTATATTCTGAAGTACTGGATGTTATTTACATTCTTTCTGACTTGAGGAAGAAAAATGGTATAAATGTTTAGCGATCTCGGTGTATATAGCTAAACAGGCACCTAAGAGGTAAGCTTGGATGGCGGATACTGAAACGAGCAACAATATAATTCATATTTTTCTTTGTCACAAGTGTTTGACTCTTTTGTTTCCGAATATGTGCTGACTTTCAACTGTGTGGTTATTCAAGAACCTAGGAGGAGAGTTTAAATTCCTGCGAGTGAAACTAGGAGCATTAACATTCATATTTTGCCTTTTCACTAATATTTGGCTCTCTATTTTCGAATATTTGGCGATTTCCGAGTGTGTTATTAAGCTGGAACCTAAGAGTGCAGCTTTAAATTCTGCGACTAAAACGAGCTGCAATTAAAATTTGTATTTTTTCTCCTCACAAATATTTTTCTCTTTATTTCCGAGTATGTAGCGACTTCCCTGTGTGTGGTTAGGCAGGAGCCTAAGAGGACCGCTTGAAATGCTGCGTTTGAGTGGAGGAGCAATAATATTTATATACTTCCTTGTCACAAAGTCGATAGCCGCCGACATGTGATCGTCGATGTTGTGGGTGACGTCAAAATAACGTCACAATTGCGAGAATTGTTCTGAAACGAGCATTACCAACAAATTTTTCCTCGCATGTTGTTAGATATAGTAAGGTTTAACCACGGAGGTAGAAAAAGAGGAAGTGTTCTTCCGCCATCTTACCTAATCCAAAACATTACGTTTACCGCATTTATACCTCCACGGCTCACTGAGATGATAATTCCCTATGATATCGGCCGGGCGTGCCCATTCACAGTTTCGACCGTTGGGAATATGTTTAAACTTTTGTGGTCGTATCCCAAACAGCATTTGGTGCTTTGATTGTTTAGAGACCGAGTTGTTTCGTCCAAAATGCCAGTTTGTGTCGTTTAGTGGTGTACTAATCAATCTGATCGCAATCAAAGTTTAAAGGAGTCATTTCATTCGTAAATGGAACCGTTCAAGCAATATGTTCTTTGTATAGTTGTATTATTGTTTTGCTCTTTTCTGTATTTTTCATTGCCTTGCAAACCGCAGACTCTCCAACATTCGATCAACACTGTATCAACGATCTTCTACTCGCCCAGCACATTCTACGTGTGCGTGTTGATCACAAAATACTTATTCCCTCATGTAATTTGTTGTAAACAACCCATTGCATTTTATTAGGAACAGTGATGTACAGTGTAGCGGTTCGTATCACGCAAGATTAAAACATACATGGCCGAACAAGATATTTGAAGCGTACTCTCGCGCTACTGGCTGCCGTACTCTCGAGCAAATGCCTACGAGAAATCAGCATTATGGCTGACGCTCTCTCTACTCCCTGAACTAAGAATGACTTTGTTCTAAGTTAACTATTGTGAAAAGATATAATCTAGCTTCTAATCGTAATGAGTATGAACGATTTTATTACGGCTTAAGAGAGAAGGCATTGTTGCAAGACCGCAATCTTTAATTGAAAGGCATTTTCTGATTTTGTGCGAGAATAATAAGCCAATAAACCAATTTCTTGGCGGCATAAACAAGGTTTTCTGAATCTTATGATTTCACATTTTCAAATGTTTGTGCATTTCCACGAGACGTTTCTTGGGACTGAGGAAGCTCGAACCTACAAACTCTATACGATCGTTAATTTAAAGACTTTTAAACAAATCCACTTCGACGGACAGGCTTCCATAGAAAGGAGAATTGGACCGTAGTTAACGTAGACGAAGATTCCTATAGATTCAGCTCGCAGTCCGACGACCGACAGAGACATCGAGTACAGCTTATAGTCATTGTGCAGCAGCAGAACTCTAGTCTGCCATGCACAATCCCCTGAACATAAACGTCGTCTAGTGAGATCTGTTTGGATATTTATTCATTGCAAAGACCTAAACTCTTTTCTTAGAGAAACTGAATACTAAAGAACTAATTCCTTGAATAAGTAATAATAATTATTATTATTAAATCGAAGCAGTAAATAAATTAATAATAATAATAATAATAAAAGCAATTCGTCGAGGTTACTTTTTGTCTCCGAAAGGAAATGTTCAACACAGATCTCCATACAATAACTGGGTTCAGGGTGAAATAATGACTCCTCTCATGAATCATTACATCTTACTAAAATTATAACAATTTACCTTTCATGTGAGAGGGTGTTGCAACATAATTACAATAACAGAAGAAAAACTACATTCATTGCGCCACATTAAAGTTGACTGTAGCACAAACAGGGGTTCATAATACTGTAACCAAAGTGTTTGATCACTTTCCCAGTGATATAAAATGGGTGACCGACAGCGAAGCAAAATTCCATATTAAACAGAAAACGTTTCTCCTTGACAAATCCTCCTATTCTGCAGAGGACTATCTATAATTATAATGTGTAATTGATAATATGTAGGAATTACTAACAGCTGTCTATCTTTAACTAAAAAATAAAAAACTAATAAATTACCACCATGGAGGCATATTTACAAAAAAAAAAACTGATGTTAATATAAAATGACTAATTCGACATCATTACGATTTATAGTGCAAATGATACACGGTACATGAAACTGACTATTGGTATATAACGAAGCATGATACATGCTTATATACTTTCAAAACTTGAAAAAGAAATTCAAAAGAAAATGGAGCAGACTATCAAAGCAGACTGTCTTCCAGTTTTGCTATGTTTGGTTATTGCTGAAAATCTGACAGAGCTACTGGCGAGAAATATTCCAGGAAAAGAAGTAAACGGGCTACTGTTCGAAAGGTAGGTCTATATGTTACACATGTTAGGCTATCATCACCAAAAAAATGACTTATTTGTGGACTGTTGACCAAAGATGTTAAGTCCCATAGTGCTCAGAGCCAATGACGTACTTGTACATGCATGTTAAAGCAAAACATTCAACAATTGAGGCCATTCCAGTAATCACATTTATAATACTGCGCAATGCTGGAACATATTTTTTAAAGAAAATGTAGTTCTTTTACCCTTTAAGTTGCTCTTATTGGTCACACACTAAATGACGCATCATATATAAGATTTTAGACTCAGAAGATTCTAACAATACTAGGACTCTATTCTGCATGAAGGTACACCCCTACGCAGTTCCTTTGATATTTCAATAATCATTCACTTTGTTCACATGAAGAAGATGCGATACCGTACCTTGCTTCTTTCCTCAATGCACATGTTTATGCCATAGAAAAGAACACATAGGAAAGTTTCTTTGCAAACATCGACATTAACCATGTTGTGCATTTGTGCATACGAGTTGAAATCTGAAAATGTAACGAATAAGAAACAGTACCAGTTAGCAAACAAGCATCCGTTTCGGAGTTCCAACATCGTTTTCTGTCCACACAAATTAGGGAAGAATGGTTATACGAAATATATCAACAAAAAGAAGGTACATTAACGAGGCCAACTGTGTCCTCCAACTAGTGCAAATACACATTCGAAAACAGGAATTGTCTTCCTGACAGTGTGTTATTCAGCCCAGCACTGTAGTTTTTTGTACTTAAGACAGTTATTTCGTGCGCACAACAAAAATAATGAACAACAAGCAGTTGTAAAGAGTAGTCTGCTAATATTTTGGGCTGTTGAAGATGGAGCCAGGTCCCGCCCACTCTGACTTCAAAACAATATGCAGCCTTAAGTGTATGGCGCCATCTCCCATTTTTTTAACTTAAGGCGTTTAACACTAGATTTCTTCGGATCAATCTGAGTAAACGGGACGTCATGGCCTTTTAACGACTAGAAGAAGTAGTTTACGTGCAGGGTTCCCTTGGAGAGTCAGCAGTCCTCTTTTTATATGGGATCGTCACGAGACATAATTACAACTACAAGCCCTCAGATTTCAAGTAGGTCGGACGGCGGGCAGAACAACTACTGACGAGGTTAATACATGGACGACTGATTAAGGAATCTCCACAAGCCGTGATATGGACCAAAAATTAAATAAAATTACTTGCAATGATTGAAAAAGTCAGGAAAGAAACCCAGCTAAGTTTTACAAAACCAAAACAGCAAAAAGCGCTAGATACGGAAGTGAAGCATTGGCGACAACGAGACGCCCACAGATTTAGAATACAGCGTCAATAAGTGATGTTTCTAGTAAGACTGATAGAGTGTACAAGAGAAGATCTTGAAAGAAATGAAGATGTAAGTATAGATTCAGGAATGTACAATGTAGCCAAAAAAGAGAAAGAAAATAGGCGAATATGGAAGAAATATGTATACTGTGTGTCTGGAGGAAGATTAATGGTAAAGTTTGTCTGTTATAAAAGAGCTGGAAGGACAGTATAGGAAGGTGATACAGGAGATGGAGTAGCGTAACGGTCAATTTATCTAATAGATGCTGTGAACAAGAAGAAGCAGCTGCCATTATGAACTACATGTATCATGGTCACGAGAGAGAAACAAAGGTACATGATGTAAAATGGAGACATAAATTTTTTGTATGGTACTTTTATATGATGGCAGACTGGACTGCTTATGTTACTATTGCTATAACTCACATGCAGTGATGTAAGTGTAACTGAAACTTAAATACATGGTGCCAAATTAAAACTGAATCTCGGAAAAATACTCCAAGACTTGCACACTTACACCTGATATGACACGAAATACGCCAGTGACCACGATGATCTGCCTAGAAGAGTACTGACGAAAATGTTGTTTATCTGTGCGTTTTTATGATTTTTTACTATTTCGTACCCGTAAACCAGGCAGTCAAGGAAAAAACTATATTATTTAGGGTGTAAGAGGTGAAGGAGAGGTAACAGAGGGAAGGGGGAGCAGAAAGAGAAGAAGAGAGAGAGAACTGAGATGTAAAGGGAAGGAAAGAGAAAGAACAGAATCAGTGGGGTAGTTAGGAGAAAAAGAATTAAAAAAGAGAAGGGGCGCGGTGCGGTCTTGCCTTCTGGGAGCCATATATTCGTTTACCAGACGTAAGGGACGGCGCCCTGAGACCAAGATCCTGCTGCGTGGAACCCGATAGCTGTCGCCATGATTTACAGCTCTCGCCGCACCATATTTAGGATTTAATCTCCCTACGGCTACCCAGATGGTTTCCCGAAACACACGCGTAAGCGATTTCAAAATAGCGCATTTAGGCGATGTAAGTGGAACCGTTATCGTTATTCGTTTAGGAGAAAGAGAACTGTCCTGGAAGATTCATGGTTTTAGTTGTTGATGTCAGAAACATAATAGGCATAAATGGTGCAATGCACTTACCTCCAATATCTCTCCCGACCGAAAAATGTTGCTACTGAATATTTGCACCGAAGGATTGAGTGTTTCCTAAGAGGCCGATATGAGCTGGATGTGTAACTGAACTGGTATTATGCAGTTGGCTTAGTAGACATTCTCAGTCACCCTTTGAGTTGGTCTACAACGTGTAATGCCGTGCTACGACAAAGAAATTGTTGAGAAATGCGAGAATACTTTAAGGAAATCTACACTGTTGAGAAAGCTTGCAGAAGACAGCACTCGTTGCCACATTGTCGCTCTCATTGTGGAATCACCTAACCGTGAAAACACATTGCAAGTGGAGTTGCCTGTGTATTGGTCAGATCACAACTCCACCCACACACGTGGGATGTTCGTGCAACTAACAATCGGTTAAGGGTATACGGAATGAGTTTTTCGATGAAAAAATCGATGTTTGGGTAAATGCATTTTCGAAACATTTAGACTCTCACATTTAATACCATGTATAAAATATTTGGATGACGTAAATAGAACTATTTTAAATAATTTTTTAAAATAATTTCGACACACGATGTTCCGCACCTTGTGTATGAGACGCGAAATATATCTGATATAGACAGCCTTGCCAGAGATATAATTGAGCACAAGAGAGTTAGTTTTTCTGTTGGCTACACTGCTAGACAGTTGACAATAGATTCTGCACCATTTGTATTGCTCCCTTTGTGAGTACATCCATGTCATTGTGGTGAAAGTCGTATGTGGAGAAGTCACTGAGTTTTCTTTCCTTCAACGTGCCAAGAACTAGACTGAATGTATTTAGAAAGCGTGTACATTGGCGCAAGAAAGTAAAGTGTACTAAAAATTCGTCTGATTCATCTTCATCAGTATCTGACGTCCCAGTAGCGACTAACCTCAACACTGGTAGTGATACATTGAGTGATGCTGCTGCCACTACACCGGAAAGTGCTTCAAGAAGAAAACTAGCTGGAATTGAAGAAGAACACAAGAAACTAAATGCTGGGACTACAAAATATGAGGTAATTAACGTCTCTTTATTATCAGACGTTTTGGAGAACAATGTGTGCTGCAAACAATGTGGAAAATGTGGTGTTTCATTGAAACAAACTTACATGTAGGACTTGCTTGTGAATTAGAGTTGATGTGCAGTTATTGCAAACACATTGTTACCTTCTTCAATTCCTTACATGTTGCTGCAGAAACAGGTAAACTATACGATATAAACATTAGACTGGTTTATGGATTACGGTGTATAGGAAAGGGCAGGGCTGCAGGTTCCATGTTGTGTGGTGTGATGAACCTCCATCCTCCACCTTCAAAATTTAACAAACACATAACTGCATTAGGCTCTGCGGTAGAAGATGTGGCACAGGAAAACATGAAAGATGCTGTTGAGGAAGCAGTTGTTGAAAATAATAATAGGAGAGACTTGTCCATAGCTTTAGGTGGAACCTGGCAGAAGAGAGGCCACACATCTCTGAATGGTGTAGTAACAGCTACAAGTGTGGACACTGGTAAGGTAGTAGATGTGGAAATACTTTCCAAGCATTGCAGATGCAAGGAGATAATGAAAAATAAACATGAAGAGGAGTGCATGGCAAATTACTATGGGTCAAGTGGTGGTATGGAAGTTGCTGGTGTAAGAAGTATCTTGGAGATGGTGACTCAAAGGCTTTCAAAGAAATTGAGGAACTGAAAACCTATGGTAACGATGTGCAAATTACCAAACTGGAGTGTGTTGGCCATGTTCCGAAAAGTATGGGATCAAGACTTCGACGGCTCAAGGCTAGCATGAAAGACAAGAAATTGAGCGAAGGAAAAACTTTAGATGGGAAAAATAGATTGACAGATGCTACAATAGATCATATTCAGAAGTGCTATGGTCTATCAATAAGACAGAATGCAGCAGATGCAGAATTAATGAGAAGAGCAATCTGGGCACTGTTTTTTCGTTAAGCTTCAAACAATGAGAATCCCCAACATGGCCTATGTCCAAAAGGAGACGATAATTGGTGCAAGTACAACAGAGGCAAGGTAACTAAGAAACAATACAATCACCCTCATCACCTGCCACATGCCATCGTGGATGAAATAAAACGAATATTCCAAGACCTCGCAGATATTAGTCTACTAAAGAAATGTCTTCATGGTCGGACTCAAAATCCAAATGAGTGTGTGAACCATGTGATATGGAATAGACTACCTAAAACTGTGTTTGTGGGTATAAGCACACTTCACTTTGGCGTTTATGATGCTGTTTCATCATTCAATCAGGACAATATAACAAAGTGCAAAGCTCTGCAGAAGTTGCGGCTCTGTGTAGGACTGCGAACTGCCGCAGCTATGCTTTGTTTCGACAAGGACCGGCTCAGGTCTTCAGATAATGCCATAATAGTATATTCAAAGATGGCTAGACAGCATAGCAGAGCCATCAAGAGGAAGTTGTTGGACGATTCTGATGATACAAGCTATGGAGCAGGCTTGTACTGAAGTAAAAACTTTCAAGCTAATTTCCTGTAACATTAGTTTTTGTGTGTATAAGGTACATTTTCTCAGGGCCTATTTATAGTAGAAATATGAAATTTTCTGTTGTTGTTCCTTAAGACCTTCTAATATATCTAAATTAAAATATATGTGGAATTATTTTGTATTAATGGATGTAAAATTTTAAATACTTGTTAAAATGTATAACTTTATTAACATTTACAAAAAATAAAATATCTCAAAGAAATTATTTTTTCAAAATTAATAATTCAGCATAAAAGCAGAACATATCTCTGCGTTTTGTGAAAAAATCAAGAGTATCGTCCAAATAACAAATGAGAAAATGTTACTAACTTTTAGCTGAATTTAACATTGTAAGCATAGGGCGTTCCGTGCACCCTTAAATTGAGACCTTAAAATCTCACTTATATCTACATTTACATACATACTCCACAGGCCACCAACGGGTCATAATGGAGCGTACCCTGTAATAGTGCTGTCACCCCCTTTCCTGCTTTCCAGTCGCAAATAAAGCGAGCTGAATACGACCGTCTATATGTCTACGTGCGAACCCTAATTTCCCTTAATTGTCCTCTTGGTCCTAACTTAAAGTGTGGCAGCAGAATAGTTCTATAGTCTGCCGCAAATCACAGTTCCCTATATTCTCTCAATAATATATCGACGATGATCAAACGTACCAGTAAGAAAGCTGGCAGCAAGGCTCTAAAAAATGAAGTAAAAGCAAATGGCATTTTCGGCTGGGACACCCCAAAGATCATGTTCAGCTGGTCAATTGGAAAGGATTTTCAGTCCTTAATGCACAATGACACCTTTTCTTCGCAAAGGTGAGAGTTGTGGATTTAAGAGCATCTGATGAGCGTAGCTGATTTTGGAGTGTGCATGTGTGTGTTGGGCCATGTTTGTGTTGGATGATGATGAAGGAAGACAGAGAGTGAAACATGGTAAAGGCGCACACCCTTCTGCTCTCTAATTGCACCAAGGAGTCCGCCGAGCTGAACATTCCAAACCAACGGACGGCTCCCTATCAACTGTTTGCGTTGCCCTCACTTCATGAGACACTGCTTAGAGAATTTAATCCAGTATATTTGCGCAATATCTGGCGATAAAGAACTGTGAGCTTTTAAACCTCCTGCAACCAACAGCACATGGTATACGTAGGCGGCTACCCATCCAAATACTGGCCCCACTCCACGGTGCTTAGCTTTGTTAGTATGAGGAGAACCTCTGTATTCATCGGGGCAAGGCAGCTGGCAGCAAATCTCTACATGGCTTCAATATCTTCCTTTAAGGTAGAAAATTCGAAAAGGGAACAAAAAGATTGATTCTAGATATAGTGTGAGTAATTGAAGTAAAGTGGAGAGAAGACAAAGATTTCTGGTCAGAAAAGTACAGGGTAATATCAACAACAGCAGAAAATGTTGTAACTGGAGTAGAAATCGTTACGAAGAGGAACTAAGGGCAGAGGGTGAGTTACTGTGTTGGTAGAGTTAGTCTCATCAGATTCGAAAGCAAACTAACTTCGTAAACGATAGTTCAGGTACATATGCCGACGTCGCAAGCTGAAGATGAAGAGATAAAGAAACTATATGAGGATATTGACGGGTAATTCAGTATGTAAAGGGATACGAAAATCTAATAGTCATGGAGCTGGCATATGGTTGTAGGAGAAGAACCAAAAAGAAGGGTTGCGAGAGAATATGAGCTTGGTATTTAAAATGAGAGAGGAGAAAGAGTAATTGAGTTCTGCGGCAAATTTCAGTTAGTAGTAACGAATACTCTGTTCAAGAATCACAAGAGGAGGAGGTATATTTGGAAAATGCCAGATGGTATGGCAAAGATTTCAGTTAAATGATGTCATGGCCAGGCACAGGTTGAGAAATCAGATACTGGACTGTAACAATTTCGTAGTAATGAACAGCAGGCTCAGGTTTAAGAGACTATTCAGGAAGAATCAATGTGCTTAGAAATGGGAGACGAAAGCACTTAATAATGAGGAAATACGCCTAAAGTTCTCCAACTCTATAGGTACTGCGATAAGGAATAGCTCAGTGGGCAGTTCCACTGACGAAGAATGGACATCTCTAATAAGAGAAATCACAGAAGCTAGAATGAAAAATGTAGAGATTTAAAGAAGGTAACCGCGAAGAAACCTTGGATAACAGAAGAAATACTTCAGTTCATCGACGAAAGACGAGAATATTCATAGAAACTCAGGAATACAGGACTTCAAGTCGCTTTGGAATAGAATAAATAGGAAGTGGAAAGAAGCCAAGGAGAAATGGCTGCATGGAAAATACGAAGAAATCGAACAAGAAATGATTTTCGGAAGGACTGATTGAGAAACATAAAATGCAAAACAACCTTCGGTGAAATTACGAGCAAGTGGGTAACATTAAGAGTGGAAAGGAATTTACACTGTTAAATGCAGAGGAGAGAGCGGATAGGTAGGAAGAGTACATTGAAGGCCTCTTTTGGGGTGAAGACTTGTCTGATGTGATAGAAGAAGAATCAGAAGACGATGTGGAAGAGATAGGGGATCCAATACTAGAATCGGCATTTAGAAGACCTTTGGAAGACTTGGAATTAAATAAGTCAGAAGGAACAGATAACATTCCAAGAGAATTTTTAAAAATCATCGACAGAAGCTGCAACAAATGAGTATTCACACTGATATGTGGAATGTGAGAGTCTGGCGATATACCATCATCAACACAGTTCCGAAGCTGCAAGACCTGACAGGTGCGAGAATTATCCAATTTTATGACAAGAATAATATGCAGAAGAACGGAAAACAAAATTGAGGGTGTGTTACATGACGATCAGTTCGGCTTTAAGAAAGATAAAAGCACCAGAGAAGCAGTTCTGACGTTGCGGTTGATAATGGAAACAAGACTGATAAAAAATCAAGAAGTGTTACAGGGTTTGAGATCTGGAAAAAGCGTGCGACATTGCAATGGTGCAAGATGTTCAGAATTCTGAGGAAAATAGGAGTAAGCTGTAGGGAGGTACGGGTAATGGACAATATGCACAAGAGCCAAGAGGGAATAATAAGAGTGGACGACCTAAAACGAAGTACTCGGATTAAAAATGGTGTAAGAAAGCGATGTAGTCTTTCACCCCTAATGTTTAATCAGTGCATCAAAGAGGAAGTTACGGAAAAAAAGAAAGGTTCAAGAGTGGAATTAAAATTCAAGGTAGAAGGATATCAGTGACAAGATTCGCTGATGACACTTATATCTATCATCAGTGGAAGTGAAAAAGAATTACAGGATCTGTTCAATGGAATGAACAGTGTAATGAGTACAGAATACGGACTGAGAGTCAATCGAAGGAAGACGAGGGTAATGAGAAATAGCAGAAATAAGGAAATAAGAACAGCGAGGAACATCATGACAGATGATCAAGAAGTAAATGAAGTTAAGGAATTTGGGTACCTAGGCAACAAAATAACAAATGACAGACTAGCAGTGGCGAAAAGGGCACTCCACGCCAAGAGAAATCTACTGGTAGCAGGAAATTCCTGAGACTGTGTCTTTGGAGCACAGCATCGTCTGGTAGGGAAGCATTGGCTGCGTGAAAAACGGAACAGAAAAGTATCGAAGTAATCGAGATGTGGCGCTAGAGATCAATGTTGAAACTTACGTAGACAGACAATGTAAGGAATGACAAAGAAGATATGGGAAACACTGACAAGAAGACGGGACAGGACGATAAGACATGTGTTAAGACATCACGGAATACATCCATGGTACTAGACGGAGTTATAGAGGGTAAAAATTCTACAGGAAGACAGAGACTGGTATACATCGAGGAAATAATTGAGGACGGAGGTCGCAAGGCTACTGTAGGGTTTTTTAATTATGTAACTTTGTGTGGCCCAAATTTGCTGTGTGGTGTGTTGTTGAGCAAATGGTGTGCTTAATCAGTTTTACTGTAATCCAAAGAAAAATTAAACAACTTAATCAGAAAGACCAGTATGTAATGCCTATAATGAAATCAATTCCTCTGAAATTTACTCAGTCTCGTGAGCACCGAGTACTATGATCCTGTACAATAAACTGACAAAATTCCCTATTCAAATAAACAATGAAACACAATTTATTTAGCTCTTGAGTCCTAACGGACGTAATTTGGTATTCTGTTCTCTCCACAGTAGGCATACAGAATATTCAGTCTTGGCTAAGTGAAGTATAATATAGACCGTAAAATAGCCTCATACAAAGAATGTCACATTACATGGTAGGGGACGAGGTACTGAAGACAGGATATGCCAAAATCGAATTCTTCATTTCGAAAATTGTATTCAAAATAAAGTTGCGCAACCACAAAATCTGATATGAAACAGTTTGCATTAAGTTCAAAATCAGTGAACTTCTCAACTGTTCTACAATTCTCACTTACTGACGTAGTAAACAATACTTGGATTGTTACCTGAGAAAAGGTCTAACATTGTTTGACAAAATAGATTCCAAAATTTAACTTTATGTATCAGGATTACAAAACACAGAAAATATTACAAATCGGGTATACCTAATCTACTTACACATTAAATCTGTTGGCAAATACTTGCTTCCTACATTCAAAGGACAGTACTGTTAGAATTAGCAAAAGCCATATTGCGTTGCTACATCCTTAAAACCAAATATACAAAATTTCATTATCCAAGAAAACTGTATTATGCTGCTTCCACAGGCTAACAGCCAAATTCTCAGAGCTAGCCACTAGCTTAAAGTCTTCCATCCTACTTTTAACATAGTGCAACGGCAACTGCTATTGCGTTCTACGCGCCCCTACTTACAATCGATTCTGCCCCTCAGACAACAACTTTAGTTCAATGACATCAAAGATACATTCTCTTCTACATGTGATCACCATTAGATGTCTTTTTTCATGAAATATTTTACAAATTAGGTTCCATGTACAAGTGGACCCCTCACATAACGCTAAAGTGGGGTTTGTTAAAATTGCCATACGGTTTGGATGTGCAATAGAAACCAAATGAAGGACAATTTTTTTTACATCAGAATTTACAAGGTGAATAATAGGTTTTACATAATCATTAAAGTATAATCCTAAAGACAGTACAAATCGCTGAGCTCTTGAGGAAACTGGTGAATAAGTATTAAATGTACGGTCTGGTCCTCTCTTATACATAATGTTCTAAAATCATGTTGCTAGAAGATGCATAACATTAGTGTACAAAGAGTAAAGTATATCTGTAGTTGTCAAGAAAATAATGGGGTAATGGTTAAGGAAAGGTTGTTGCACTACTGAAGCTTATAACAATGTAGATGCGGCTGCATTATTAAGTCCAGTTCTTTGCAGCCTTACATCTGAGCATTAGCTGTAGTAGGTTGGCGCAGCACTCAAGAACAGTTAAACAAGTCACTGTAGTGTCATTCCAGTGCAAAGGTACAGTTGGTACCTGGCACCATAGTTAGCAACACCCTAAGTTGGTTATTCTCAGTAATCAATATTCTGATTATCATCATCACTAAATTTGAAACTGAAAATTCTTCATATATCCATTGTGCATATCCACAGTGTAGTATGAAAGCTGACATCCAATAGCTCCAATGCCATGAGTAGAGGGAGGACATTGGATGATGGAAGGTGGGAAGCAGTAAGACAGGTAAGGTAGTGGAACCTATCCTAACAAATGTAGCAAAATGTCTATGTAAGTTCTAAATCACCCTGTACTGAGAGTTGCAACATGACAACTTCTAATAAATGTGGGAAAAGTGAACAGTAAAGATACAATATCCTAATAAAACCACGAACTGGACTAAGTCATAGTGCTCTACATTATGACTAGGCGCAATGTACCTTACTGGCCGGAGAAATTTTACATATCACAGGAAATTCTGAGATAAAAATGGTAAGGTGAGGGTGAACTGCCGAAATAGTGGAACCTGCAAATGTGATTACTAACCTGAAAACAAACAAAAGGCAGTCATGCATTCTAACATAAGAAGGCAGTATCATATGTAATCACATAAGTAATGGTGAAAAAAGAATGTTTAGGTGTAAAACTTCTGTGACAGTCTCCCACAAAAACCACCAATCACGTGCCACAAGGTAAGACATATTTTCCTACAAAAGGACGCAATATACACAAAATGTATATTAACATCACAGAATATCAGTAAGAAAAATCTTCAATATGTCAATATAATCCTCATTATTGAAGTGTAGCTCAGGGTTTGAACACTCATTAAGCATAAATCATTATTCCAAAAAGCTGGTGCAGCTCATCAGGGCATGAGCACTCATTAAATATTCCAGTAACACTCTGATATTTAACATAAAATGCAGAGAAAAAACATCCTTAATCCTAAATCTTTATAGGCAATCTGTCTAATGTACCAAGTAGACCAACAGAAAAATATTTATAAAAGGCCTGCCAGGATACAATGTGAGTAGGGTCAATGGTGTTTCGTATTCCATATAAGTTGCTTATGTCATGCTTTCTGTGTACTGAATTTCCTGCACTTCCATGTGCTTCTATTTATTTTTAAATGTCTCGTTTGGATACAATGCGACTTTGTCACCTTGGTTCTGCAAAATATAGGACATGGCTGGGTACATGTAATCTAAATGAGTTACAGGATACGTTTATTTCTTATATCTACATAGGAGAAAGCAAGTAAACTAGTGATATCATCAACTACAAGAGCTACAAGCAAATTAGAGGACAAGACTGTGCATAAATGATACATGGCAAGATTATAAAATGCTAAGAGTGACTGACTTTATAAAAAATGTAATGATAATTCATTAGACAAAAGCATTAATGCCAGTAGTCATATTCCGTTGCATATGGTGTGCAATAATGGCAAAGTGAAGTAGCATAGCATCATAAAAATGGCACACATCATGGTATCAGTAAAGACAAAATAGCATCAGAAATAAATGAACATAATATATATAGAGACTATATACAAAAGGACACAAATTATTATTATATAAAAAATGTTTGATTTACAGTTTTCAGCGGTCAGACCACCCAAAGGATGAGATTCGTTGGACACATGTCAAAAATTAAATGTTGTCTCTTTCAGTTCTTGTTTACATGTACACCCGTATGAAAAGAGAAAAATGTGTAAGGCTAAGCTTACTATAAGAGAAACGACCTGCAAGTTTTCCCTGGCAGGCACATCGCCACCTAATAAAATGCTGAATAATTGTGGAATCGTGAAAACAATGTACCAATACAATTTGTATAAGCATGGGAAATGCATCAGGTAAAAAGATCTGTGTTATTTTGTACACTCATACGTAAATCAGAATAAGCATATATAAAAGCTTTGCAATATAAATGCGCACATCTGTAAAAAATTGGCAATTAGCATAGTTCATGAAATATAGGGAAAAATGTTTATACAAAGCTGAAAGGCGGAAAAATAGATTAATTGCAGCAGTGTAATGTCTTCAGAATGAAAGACGCCGAACTGAAGAAATAATTTGTCGTCAAGATTGGTGCACATCTGAAGCATAAATAAAGTAGCTGGTTACATAGAAATTTCCTACAATAAATGCCGCAAAAGTTTCTTCTGTAATTCTTACTGCTGAAAGAAGCGTGCGTATAACTTAGTTCATAATCGCGTACGTATTCTTGGCGATAAGACTTACCTTAGTTGTATTTCAGTAATTTCTCATCATTGCTATACGATGGGAATGGAAGTTCAGTACATATCATTTAGGTGTTGCATAGCGACAAAAACGTAAAAAAGGGAGAAATTCAGAGTATCAGTGTCAAAATCGCATGTAATATCGGAGTCCAGGAAAGCAAAATCATATAACAAGTAATTTATGAGATGGCAGAATCTGCTATGTGGTTTTACAAAGCGCAGTACAAGTGATTCATCTCTCAGTTTGGCTTGGCACAATATTTTTCAGGTGAATGCCGATGCAATCAGTTTTGGAATTCGATGTTTTCGAATAAACCTGCTTCAGAGTTTGGCGCTGGTGGTACTCAGTCCTGGTTGCTTTATTGTCTACTGATCTGCTACTGGTGACTTGGCGATTAATTTCATAGAATCTGTCCACGCTGTTAAATCAGATTGGCTTCGCAAGAAAACGAAGTAGCTTTCACATGAGTGTGCTTCATATATGCAGATCAGAGTTTTGTTTTGGTCGGGGTAGCGCTGCATCGCTTTGAAGTGAACTGTGACGTACCGTTGTGCGCCCGACGGTATTTTTGACCGCTGCGCTCCTGGTTTCACGGCGGCATGGCATTTACCTTTTGCAGATACAGTATCACACTTTGTCTGACCGTTGCCTCTATGCTTCCAACAGGCTTTACTACCGATTGACCTTGACCTTTAATAATTTGTAACACTGGAGGAATCTCAGTTTTATCAGAGCTTCTTTTCCTTTGTATAGGATAACAGTGCAGGGGCGGTATATCGGAATCTGTGTTTGTGTTTGTTAAATAAACGGCGAACTGAATGTAAAATATTCTCTTCCTCTTGCGCAGTCTGTTGCGAAAATAAATTAGAACTTTTTTGACATTATCCTGACGGGCTTCCTCGTTAAATAAAACTTACTGATAGTAGATAACAAAATCGTGTTCACACAAAATGACATCTGCATATATACCGGTCTTCTGAATCTGCTTCCTACAACGTCGCTTTAATGGATTAGGATTTTCTGTACTGAAGTATTAGTCTGAGCAGTTTCACAAATTTTGTCTGAAATATGAGAAATGTTACTTGAGAATGGAAGGTCAACTTTGCCAGAAGATAATTTTCTTTATGGAAGCTGCTGTCAGTTGTGGATATCTAACGTAATCAGAGTGAATAAGCCGTTCGTTAGAATTAGAAGTGGGCTGTTGAAATAAATTCGAACTGTTGTTACCATCATTCTTACAGGATGTGACATCAGATGGGGCTAGCTTATCGTCCATAATAAAATTCTGTTTGCTCAGAATAACATCTGCGTCCGTGCTGGAATTCTGAATGTGACTTCCACGACGTTGCCGTGTTTTATTTCTGTAGTAATGGACATCGTCCTCTTGTAGCTGTTAATTTTGGGTTCTGACTATAGGTTATCATGACTGTACGTAGCTGCTTTGCAAGAAATACACGGAATGGTGATGTATTACGTGGTTTCACAGGAATCAGTAGCCATAGTAGATTGAACAGAAGTATTGTTAGAAAAATTTTGCTTCTGAGTGGGCTGCTAAAAGTATGTCAGTGGGTTTTGAGGGGTATACGTAACTTGCTTTTGCGTGGTATTACTTGCACAATCCAAAGATTCAGTGTAAGGGAAATTGTCTTGTTCTTCAAAAAATTTAGCGTTGGGATGCCGTGACAATGTAACATTTTTGGTATGCGTGAGGGAAGAAGACAAACTCTGTTCTCTGTTGAGACTGAATGTGGGGTCTGACGTTCGATTGTTCGCATAATTACTCTGAAGGAAATAAAAGTTATTTGTTGCAGATTGATTTTGCTGTATGAATCTGGTCTGTAAATCGATCGGTGGGGAATAGCATTTCTCAGCACAAAGGTTGACTAAAGCGGAAATGTTTGCACACGATGAAGCGGCAAGCTGTGGTGTGAACGGAAGGTTGTCATGACAAAAGGAGCCATTGTGTGTGCCATTTTTCGGTTGACAGAAAACTTCTTTACTGCTGGTGTCATCATGCTTAGGATAGGGCTTGATAAGTTCACTGTTAACTATTTCAGAGTGCGTGGGTGGCTCAACAGAGCGGTCACGTTCGTCACTGCAGACGATATTGTCGTCAGTATCAATGAATGTAATGAAATTTCTCACGTGAGAAGGCGCACTGAGTGACCGAGCGACTTGAGGCGCCATGTCACGAATTGCGCGGCCCCTCCCGCCGGAGGTTCGAGTCCTCCCTGGGGCATGAGTGTAAGTGTTGTTTTTAGCACAAGTTTGTTTAAGTAGTGTGTAAGTCTAGGGACTGATGACCTAAGCAGTTTGGTCCCTTAGAAATTCACACACATTTTTTTGACGTGAGAAACTTATCTTTGTTATCAGATTTGTTAGGCACAATGAGTTCATTGATGTTTTCCGAGATTATGAAACTGCTGTTGCTGACAGCAACGTTGGGGGAAACACTGACAATGTCATTCCGCTTAATAGATGTCATGGGTAATTACTTAGTAAAGTTATAATGTTTCGAAGTCGACCATTCTCTTTCCCTACTACGGAACTCGTTCCATTTTACATAATTTTGTATCGTTAAGCCTAGACTTTTAATTGATTTGACTCTCAAGTAACACACCTCTCATACTGTATTCGAGTGTTTTAGGATTGTTTTCCTAATCAATTACATTAAATAAATTATTTACATTGATTAGAGGTAATGGGATAGTCCAGAGGACGCGGCCGCTCTATTTGTCTCTTGTGTGACAGTTTGCTTTAATACCTGCCAAAATTAAGCCTTCTAAGATACTTCTGCTCACTCTCCTTCCTGTTTCTGACTTACTGCCTTTAAAGCTCATGACATGCAGTTGACTCAAAACTGGCAAAGTAGACAGGTAACTGAAAACTCAGAGTGTTTCATCATGTATGGGGTCCGTAAATCTACATCCATGCGGTTACTCTGCTATCCACAATAAAGTGTCTGGCAGAGGGTTCAATGAAACACCTTCAACCTGTCTCTCTACCGTTCCACTCTCGAACGGCACGTGATGATCATTTCTCTCTACGTAGGTGGGTGTGAACAGAATGTTTTCGCAAAAGGAAGAGAAAGCTGGTGACTGAAATTTCTTGATAAGATCCCGTTGGAAACGGCTTTCTTTTAATGATTACCACTCCAGTTCACGCATCATGTCTGAGACTGTACCTCTCCTATTTGGCGACAATACAAAACGAGCTGTCTTTCTTTGAACTTTTTCGATGTCTTCCGTCAGTCCCATCTGATGCGGATCCCACATCGCACAGCAATTCTCCAGAATAGGGCGGACAAACGTGGTGTAAGCAGTCTCTTTAGTAGACCTGTTGCACCTTCGACGTGTTCTGTCAATTAATAGCAGTCTTTGGTTTGCTGTACCCACAACGTTATCTATATGATCGTTCCAATTTAGGTTATTTGTAATCGTAATCCCTAGGTGTTTACTTGAATTGTCGGCCTTGAGATTTGTGTGACTTATCGCGTAATCGAAATTTGACGGATTTCTTTTAGTTTACTCATGAGAATAACTTCACACCTTTCTTTATTCAGCCACAATACATTTATCTCATCTAAATAATTTTTCTATTAGTTTTGGTGATGTGATGATTTTACAAGACGGTAAATGACAGCATCATCTGCAAAGAATCTAAGACAGCTGCCTACATTGTCTCCTATATCGTTAATATAGATCAGTAACAATAGAAGGCAAATAACACTTATTTGGAAAACGCAGGATATTATTTCTGTTTTACTCGATGACTTTCCGTTTATAACTACGAACTGTGACCTCTCTGATATTGCCGGCCAGTGTGCCCGAGCGGTTCTAGGCGCTACAGTCTGGAATCGCGCGACCGCTACGGTCGCAGGTTCGAATCCTGTCTCGGGCATGGATGTATGTGATGTCGTTAGTTAGGTTTAAGTAGTTCTAAGTTCTAGGGGACTGACGACCTCAGAAGTTAAGTCCCATAGGGCTCAGAGCCATTTGAACCATTTTTCTCTGACAGGAAATCACGAATCCAGTCGCACAAGTGAGGCGATATTCCACAGGCAAGCAGTTTTTTAAAAGACGCTTGTTAGGGACGGTGTTGAAAGCCTTTTGGAAATCTAAAAATATGGAATCAATTTGCCATTCCCATCGATAGCATTCATTACTTCATGAAGAGCAAGTTGAGTTTCGCAAGAACGATATTCGTGCTGAATTCGTGATGACTACGCGTCAATAAATCGTTTTCTTCGAGGTACTTCATAATGTTCGGACACAGAATATGGTCCAAAACCCTGCTGCAAATCGACTTTAGTCATATGGCCCTGTAATTCAATTCATTACTCCTACTTTCCTTTTTGGGTATTGGTGTGACTTGAGCAATTTTGCAGTCTTTAGGTACGGATCTTTCTCTGAGTGAGCGGTTGTTTATAATTGCTAAATGTGGAGCTATTGTATCAGCATACTCTGAGAGCAACATGACTGGTATAAAATCTGGTCTGGAAGCCTTGATTTTATTAAGTGATTTAAGCTCCTTTGCGACACCGACGATATCTACTTCTGTGTTTCTCATTTTGGCAGTTGTTCTTGATTGAAATTCAGGAATATTTAATTCGTCTTCTTTGGTGAAGGAATTTCGGGAAACCGTGTTTAGTAACACTGCTTGAGTGGCACTGTCATCAGTTACTTCACCGTTGTTATCGCCCACTGAAGGTACTGACTGCGTCTTGCCACTGGTGAGCTTTATGTATAACCAGATTCTCTTTGGGTTTTCTGCAAGAGTCCGAGAAAACGTTCCGTTGTAGAAATTATAAAAAGCGTCTCGCATTGAAGTACTTGCTATATTTAGAACTTCTGCAATACTTTGCCAATCTTGGAGATTTTGGGTTCTTTTAAATTTGGCATGCTTTTTTCGTCGCTTGAGCAACAGCGATCTGATCCATGGGGGATCAGTACCATCACTTATTAATTTATGTGGTACATACCTCTCAATTGCCGTCGATACTGTCACTTTTAAATCATACCACGTTTTCTACGCTTACGTGATCAGATCGGGAGGAGTGGACGCTGTCTCTTAAAATGGCAATAAGGGCATTTTTATCAGCTTTTTAAAATATGATGGTTGTGGGTGTTACGGTATTCAGCGTAGCAGCAATTGCCGGGTTGTCGCTAATCCCTGTATTCGTCATGATACTCCATATTAGTCTAGGATTATTTGTTGCTAAGAGGTCAAGTATACTTTCGCAACCATTTACGCTTCGTGTGGGCTCATGAACTAATAGTTTAAAATAATTTTCTGAGAAAACAGTTAGTATAATTTCGGATGACGTTTTATGCCTGCCACCGGCTTTAGACGTATACTTTTTCCAGCTTATCGAAGGTGGATTGAAGTCACATACGACTATAATTGTATGAATGGAGAACCTGTTTGAAATGGACTCAAGTTTTCTTTGAACTGTTCAGCAATTATATCTTCTGAACTGGGTATCAGTAAAACGATCCAATTAAGAGTTTAGTCAGATTGTCAAGTGTAACCTCTACACATACTATTTTGCAGGAACTACCTACTTCAATTTCATTGCAAGCAAACTACTTGTGACAGCAATAAATACTCCACCACCAAATGTATTTAATGTATCCCTTATGAACACTGTTAGGTCGTTTCAAAAAAATTTCGGCTGAACTTCTTTCCACAGCCAGCTTTCCGTACCTATAACTAATTGGAGCTTTGGTTCTTTCCCATCACAGCTACGACAATTTACAACTACAATACCGATCGTTTCTACATTACCTTACTGTTTTTTTACCTGCTCCTTCTAGACGGACGCTATTTCTTTGGTACCCTTAGACTCTCTAAACTAAAAGACGCCGCTGTCAGTGTGTAGTCTGAGCCTCTGATTCAGACCCTCCACTCGACTCTGCACCAAAGTACTACTGTTGGTTCTGTCGACAATGCAGCAGATGGTGAGCTTCGCCTTAGTCTCGCAAGCAAGACTGGCAGTCTTTACCATTTCCGCTAGCTGCCCGAAGCTAAAAGGGACACACATCATTGGTACCGACATGGGGCACCACCTCCTGCAGTTGGCTGCACACTGTACTCTTCTTGGAGTCCCGAAGCACCATTTTCACATCCGGAGTGACTCCCCGCCATTATGCACATGGAGTGCCCAATGGCTTCCTTCCCCTCCTTGGCTGGCATGTTCCCAAGGGGCACAATTACGCACCTAACTTTGGAGCTCCCAACTACTAGCAAACCCATCCTCTATGAATGCCCAGATTTTGCAGGCCGAGAAGCTTCCTTCCTCTGGAACAGGGTGGAAGACTGCATCCAGCTTAGAGACTTCGTCAGTCACAGATAACGCCAGAAACCTGTTCGTCTAACGAAACGGTGAGGCTTCATGATCGGCTCCACAGAATGTCCTTCGCTGTCTGCCAGATTTTGGAATGATCTCCCACATGATCACAAGTGAGGGGTCAACCTCAGTGCAGGTAATGACCACAGCAGGTGACTGATCAGGAGATACATGGGACGTTGATGTCCCCCACATCCCCTCATCCGACCCCCCCTCCCCCCCCCCCCCACACACAGTGATGCCCTTTGGCGGCAGCCTCAAGCTGTGTGACAGAAGCCAGCACTGCCTGGAGGTGTGAGCAAAAGATCAACAACTCTGCTCACATCTGTACACAGCAGTCACATATCGATTATTGAATTCACTCGCGTCTGAAGGTCGTAAAAATACGTAATAAACAAATGGAGTGCTCGCTTTACTGGCAGAAGGAACTCGCAGTGCTCTCTCACTGACGGTCTAACCTTTTCCAAGATATCGAGAAAAGAAAATTTTACGGTATCCGCTTATGAACCCATCGGGTTAACTAACAACTTTGAATGACGCCAGCACTGGCCGAGCGACCAACGCCCCTGCGTGGGAAACGAAGAGCCTGTGTTCGATTCCTACATGCATTCTTCATTTCTTCATTCCTTGCTACGAATTTTTCTCTACATCGAAATGGTGGAAACAGAAGGGTTAATAAATTTGATTTATTCTGTCACAGACTAACAAATCCTTGTTTCAGCCCGTGCTTCCTTATTAAACTTGTGGAATGAAAAATTGTAGCAACCAGCTTGATGTTCCTTTACAATAAATGCAATTTACCACAAATTTCGCATTGCAGAAGGCACATTACATACGGAGGCTCACAGTATTATAACACAAACCGTACTGTATTCTGAGAACATACCATTAAATTTCATTATATGTACGGCAGAGTTTCGCAAGAGAGCAATGGTGGAGAACACCTCATTCCGTTTGTCATATATATGGTTACTGCTTGGAATTTCAAAACTACCCAATGACGAACAAGCAACAAGAATAACATACCTGGATTCCTGTAACTGCCACATCCTGTCCCGCGCCTCGGTATAAACAAAACGTCATGCCGGAATCTGTCCATGGTAGCTCCTGGCGAATTCGGAGCAGTTCTTCCCGAAGTTGTTTTCATACAACGAAGATTAAAATTGTAGTTCTTCACTAATCCAAGTTGCTTGACAAATCAATTTAGTTATCCTATAATTATTCCTCAATGACAAATTTACTTTACTAAATCCCACCGATTTCGATACGACGAAAGCTCCCTACGAAAAAAATGTTGAATGCAAGTCATCCACTACCCAACAAGGTTTCTTTGTCGCTCGGTGAGGGTCATTCTCTCGTTTAACATAGTTAAACTACTGTTTACATAAGCGGAAATGTTAAAATTTTCTTTTCTAGATTTTTAAGAAAATATACTTTTGCGGTCCTCACATACAACGATGAAAAATTATTAACTTTCAATTATCTATCGATTCCGTCACTTTAGAGTCAATAGCACGTCACGTAGTTTAGGAGTGGTTTTCTCAAAAACAATGAAGAGGAGGGGGCAAAATGAGCAAGAATGTCTTAGAGAACTTTGTTTTAGGCGGGGCGCAAGCTATTGAAAATGAGCTGAATCCGTTGTTCGTATCTGAGGCTTTGTGAGAAACGTATCGGAGAACAGCTTACCCTTACACCTTCTCCAAAGTTACGCTGCGACTCCTGAAACAGGATACTGACTTTGCATTTCTGTGTGTCGAGAGCGTTCTCTCACCACTCCGTTGGCTTGTATACGGAAACTGCATTTCCTATTCAGTTTTTTGTGTCTTGTTGTTGAATGTGCGCTATCAGTGGGGGATTTCTGCTGCATCGTAAACCGAGTGTTTCAGAAGGGACGGCAAACATTGCAGGTGGTGGCAGAATGGACTGCTTCGAGTCAAACATTCCATACTACACGTGTCAAATTTCTACTGATTACTGAAAAACAGCTATCGACTCTGGCAAATACTGAAGTACACACACTCTGTAGTTAGTGCAACCACAGATTAGGTTATACATACTGTAACTAAAATCCAAAAAATTGTTTAAAATCATTTAAAACTTTTTTTGAAAATTAATGAAAATTCTTTAAAGCCGCATTAGCTATTTAGAGATTCCGTTATTAGGCAACACAACCGGTTCACGCTATTATGGGTGCGTCTTCATGTTATAATAACTTATCGCTTCATAATACTAGAGACAATGTACAAACGTCCCAGTATTGAAGTTGTAAACCGATTAGTTGCTTTGAAATGTCCCCTTGGAAAAAAATGTACATGACTGTGCTTAAACAGACACATATTATTTTTAGCGCAACGCAATCTGACTTTCAAAAATCCCTACGAAAGAATGGCTCTGACTAACATTAACCTATACCTTTCACAAATCACTTACCTCACCAAAAATCTTCGTTACTCGAACTACTGCAATACAGCGAGCGCCACTACTGCCAGCTAAATAAAAGATTCAAACTTCTGAAGGCACTAACTACTGATAGGCATGGTTTGCAAATGAAAGATTTTGATAGAGAACAAACAATGTATTTACCTTAATAGTCATAATGTATATAGCAGTTCATGACATCCAGTCTTACAAATTTCAAAACTCCGCCATCTCTCTCCCCACGTCCACCACTGCTGGCGGCTCACCTCCAACTGCGCAACGCTACGCGCTGTTAACATCCAGCTGCCCAACACTAGAATGGCGAGTATTACAACAATGCCAACCATCCAGTGACTGCACACAGCACAGCCAGTGATTTTTCATATAGAGCGCTATGTGGCGTTACCAATAAAAAAACCTAAACAGCCTACTTACAGCTTAACATCTTAGGAAGATTGATATTCGAATGGCTAAAACCAGAACTATATAGCTCATGCTGTATAACATAGCAAGATGAACGTTGAAAGTGTCAAAACTCACGCTACAACAAAAAACCAAAGCTGTGCTATAATAGACTCAGGGTCTAAAATATTGACTGCCTATTAAACGCAGTCCTAAAATGCAGTCCTCACTCAAAGAGGAGTACAGTTATTGCATGAAAGGTCTCCATCAGGAGAATGAAAACGTAGCTCACCAAGAAAACTTTGATGTAGCAGTGTTGCTCCTTCTTAGCACAATCGCGATCGACATAAACTATCGTTTTATCCACCTGACACGGACCTTGTAGGTTCTAATTGCATTACTCCTTTGATGGAGATGGCATTTTATGATCACATTTAATACCGGGTCTACTTTTTAAACCTTCTGTCTACTATAACACACTTTTGGTTTTTTATTCGAGCATGAGTTTTGACCGTACGGTGTATAATGCCAGTTTTAGCAATTCGATGGTAAATCTTTTAATAGGTTGCTCTACTAACTGAATTAGAACTTGAATTTGGGATGTCGCACATTCTCTCCATGCTCCTAAGTGAAAAGTTATTACCACTTTAAGATGTACCTATGATGGTGTGAAACCGGTTCTGTCTCCTAATGAAGGAACCTCGAAACAGCTAGCTCGACCTTGAAGAATTTTCATTCATTTAAAAAGAAATTCAAAGTATTTTTTTAAAATTTGGAGACTTTTTGGTAATTTCTTTACAGTAACAACTTTTAAGCATTTTCAGTTAAATTCAAACTTGATTTCCATGATTTAAACCTCCGACTTGTATTCATTTTCGAATTATCTTGACAGAAATATTGCAGCTCTTCCGGTGTGATCTTGGCTTTGTTTTGTGGAGGCAGTATTATTCATAATTTGAATGATCAGTTAGTCTCTTGTGTTTTCCTTTTTAGTCTGAATCGCCAGTCTGCCACAAACCATACAGAATACCTGTAACCGGTATGGTACCACTTTCCTAGAGAGGCATGTAAAGTAAACGTACAGTCTTCAGTAGGAATTAACACTTCACCAGGAACCAAGAATGGTTGTGCCTGAGAAGCAGGAATCCTGAAAGGACTGGTGAAGATGATTCAATTGAGCATCATTTACCACAACATTCTATCAACACAATTACTGTAAATGATATAAGTATACTGAGTATACAAGTGTAGTACAACTCTTGCTTTAACAATGGAAAAATTCTTTCTTTCTTTGGGCTTTGTCCCGCGCCAACGCCGGGTCGGCCTTGTTATTACGGATTTGGCAGTGTTAGTTGCTGGATGCCCTTCCTGCCGCCACCCTGAACCCCCTGGGACCTAAGTAGTGTACTCCATCTGTCTGCATGTAGTGGAAGACATGAAATAGTGTGAACGTGTTCAAATGTCTGTGAGTCGTGAGAGACGGAATGTAGGGACCAGCCCAGTATTCACTTAGCGAGATGTGGAAAACCGCCTAAAACCGCATCCAGGCAGGCGGATATACCGGCCCTCGTCGATAAACCGCCGGACGGATTCGAGCCAGGGCCTGTGAGCCTACCCGAGTCCAGGAAGCAGCGCCTTAGCGCTCTCAGCTACCCTGGTGGGCTGCTTTAACGCTGGAAAATATTAAAGAGAAAAAAAAAAACAATCAGGCAGTCGCTTAAATTGAACAGTGAAACAAATCCATACAAGAACTAGCAAGTAGATAACCGTTTCCTGTTGATCGGAACCATCTTTACCTTCAGGAGCAGGCAATAGATCAAAATGAAAACATAAAATCGGGCACCCTCCGAACAACAAAACAACAAAATTACAGTAGCTACAGCAGTTAGTACTCAAGCAAAATAATTAAGACTACAAAAAGAAAACAATACAGGTGAATAACATAACCTAATAAGGCTGTGCTTAACGGTGCGTCCTCAAGTGTTCATTCAACGGCCAACCCGTGTTGACGAGGGCTGCATCGTCCAGTACAATCGCCCGCCCACATTTGCCCAACAGAGATGCCGCCGTGGCACAACGGACAACCCTACTCGGACTCCCACACAACAGAACAGTCACAAACCAAACTACAGTTGAACTCTATAACATACACACGTAATCATTTAGTTTCTATGCGGACGATAATAAGGATGTCTTCACTTAAAACTTCCGGTCTGATAGGCCGTGGTCGAAGTATAAAACTCTCTCCTGACGTTTCGTCTACGACTGCGGGAGACATCCTCGGAGGCAAAGCGGCGAACTGCGAAGAGAACTCGAGGAAGCGCAGTTCGCCGCTTTGCCTCCGAGGATGTCTCCCGCAGTCGTAGACGAAACGTCAGGAGAGAGTTTTATACTACGACCACAGCCTATCAGACCGGAAGTTTTAAGTGAAGATAATACCGGCCGTGAAAGCTTACATTGTATGATAATAAGGATGGTTCGCAACAAACATAAACGCATAAGCAAGTTACACACTATAACCTACATATACATAAGGAGTAACCTACAAGAATTTACTAGCAATAAGACATACATACATATGTATGTGTATAGATCTCCGCAAATAAGGAGAAAACCGTTTTAAAGTGCTGTGCTTATATGTGAAAGATAACTTGTTGCCGCGCGGGATTAGCCGAGCCGTCTGGGGCACTGCAGTCATGAACGGTGCAGCTGGTCCCAGAGAAGATCCGAGTCCTCCATCGGGCTTGGGTGTGTGTATTTGTCCTTAGGATGATTTAGATTAAGTATTGTCTAAGCGTAGGGACTGATGACCTTAGCAGTTAAGTCCTATAAGATTTCACACGCATTTGAACATTTTTGATAACTTGTTTACACTAATTTTAAAACTGTCAGTGCGAAGAACAATAAATGTGCACAAGTACCTTCTAGACAGCAGAAACAATTTAAAGCTCCTTGGAACAAATGAGGGAAAACAACCATACGGCTCAGTGATTAAAAGAAATTTATGACCACTGCTTAACTAAAAATGGGCTAGCTTATAACATAAAGTATTCCCGTTAAGTAAGACAGGGTGCAGACCACAGTTTGGCAATCGATAACAACCTGGTACTAAAACTTTACAAAAGAGACTTAGCATTGAAACTGAGAGGTTGAGCCAGTACCGTCTCACCAAAGCGACAAGGCTGATGCAAAACAGATAATTTCCTCATTTTCTTCATGAGTCATCAGTCTTCTGATTGGTTTGATGTGGACCACCACGAATTCCTATCTAGTGCCAGCCTCTTCATCTCAGAGTAGCACTTGCACCGTGCGTCCTCAATTATTTGCTAGATGTATTCCAAACTCTGTCTTCCTCTACAGTTTTACTCTCTACAGCTCCCTCTAGTACCATGAACGTCATTCCCTGATGTCCTATCATCCTGTCAGCTTGGTTCAAATCGTTCAAATGGCTCTGAGCACTATGGGACTTAACTGCTGTGGTCATCAGTCCCCTAGAACTTAGAACTACTTAAACCTAACTAATCTAAGGACAGCACACACATCCATGCCCGAGGCAGGATTCGAACCTGCGACCATAGCGGTCACGCTGCTCCACACTGTAGCGTCTAGAACCGCACTGCCACTCCGGCCGGCACCCTGTCAGCGTTTTCAACATATACCTTTCCTTTCCGGTTCTGCGCAGAAGCTCCTCATTCCTTACCTTACCTTACCCTGCCTAGTCTTCAACATTCGCCTATAGAACCACATCTCAAATACTTCGATTCTGTTTTGTTCCGGATATCTCACAGACTATGTTTCCCACAGACTGTGTTTAACTACCATATAATGCTGTTCTCCAAACGTACGTTCTCATAAATGTCTTTCTCAAATTAAGGCCTATTTTTGATACCAGTAGACTTCTCTTGGCCAGCAATGTAATTTTTGCCAGTGCTAGTCTACTATTGATGTCTTTATTGCTTCATCCGTTATTGGCCATTTTGCTGCTTAAGTTGTAGAATTCCTTAACGTCATCTACTTCGCGACCATCAGCCCTTTTGTTAAGTTTCTTGTTGTTTTTATTTCTACTTCTCATTACTTCCGTGTTTCTTCGATTTACTCTCAGTCCGCTTTCCGTACTCATTTGACTGTTGATTCCATTTAGCAGACCATGTAAGTCTTCATCACTGTCACTCTGTATAGCAATATCGTCAGTGAACCGTATCATTGATATCCTTTCCCCCTGAATTTTTATCCTGCTCCTGAATTTTTCTTCTATTTCCATAACTGCTTCTTTGATGTACAGACTGAACATTAGTGTGAAAGGCTACATCCCTGTGTTACACCATTTTTAATCCGAGCACTTCGTTCTTGGTCGTCCACTATTATTAATCCCTCTTGGCTCTTGTACATACTGTATATTACCCATCTCTCTATATAGATTACCCCTATTATTTTCAGAATTTCGAACACCTTCCACCGTTGTACATTATCGAACGCTTTTTCCAGGTCGACAAATCCTAAGAAAGTGTCTTGATTTTTCTTTAGTCTTGCTTCCATTATCAACCGCATAGTCAGGATTGGCTTTCCTAAAGTCAAACCGGTCGCCATCCAACATATCCTCGTTTTTATTTTCCGTTCTTCTCTATATTATTATTACCAGCAACTTGGATGCATGAGCTGTTACGCTGATTGTGCGAAAATTCTCGCACTTGTCAGCTCTTGCAGTCTTCACAATTGTGTGGATTGTACTTTTCTGAAAGTCAGATAGTACGTCACCAGACTCATACAGTTTACACACCCATGTCCATTGTCGTTTTGTTGTCACTTCCCCTATGTTTTTATAAATTCAGATGGAATGTTATCTGTCCCTTCTGCCTGAAATAACCTCAAGCCCTACAAAGCTATTTTAAATTTGGATTCTAACATTGCATCCCCAATCTTTCCTAAATCAACTCCTGTTTCTTCCTTTATCATATCAGACCGATTATCCCCCATCATATAGGCCTTCAATGTAGTCTTTCTACCTATCCACTCTCTCCTCCGCATTTAGTAGTGGAATTCTCGTTGCACCCTTCCTTTGAATTATACCGAAGGTTGTTTTGACTCTCCTATATGCTGAGTCAGTCGTCCCGACAATCATTTCTTTTCCTATTCCTCCACATATTTCATGAAGCCATTTCGTGTTTGCTTCCCAGCGCTTCCTGTTTACTTCATTCCTTAGCGACTTGTATTTCTGTATTCTTGATTTTCCCTCAATATTTTTGTATTTCCTTCTTTAATCGATCAACTGAAGTATTTCTCCTGTTACTCATGGTTTCTTCGCAGTTACCTTTATTTGAACCTATTTTTTTTAACATCCGTGATTGCCCTTTTTACAGATGCACATTCCTCTCAACTGTACTGCCTACAGAGCTATTCCTTAACGCAGTATCTACAGCCTTAGAGAATTTCAAGCGTATCTCGTCATTCCTTAGTACTACCGTATCACACTTCTTTGTGTATTGATTCTTCCTCAGTATCTCCTAAACTTCAGTGTACGCTTCATCACTAGTACAGTTCGGTCTGAATCTATGTGTGCTCCTGGACACGCCTTACAATCCAGTATCCAACTTTGGAATCTCTGTCTGACCATGATTTAATCTCACTGAAATCTTCCCGTATCACCCGGCCTTTGGAAAACAATGTAAGTCATTCTCCTCTCTCATGCCTTATCCCAAGCCCTTATTCTTCTTTCACCTTTTCTTCCACTGCTTCCCCTACAACTGCATTTCAGTGTCCCCGTGACTATTAAATTTTTCATATTTTCATCTCCCTTTAAGTACTATGTTACCCTTTCAATATCCTCATATATTTTCTCTATCACTTCATCTTCAGCGTGCGACGCCGGCATGTATACCTGAACCATCGTTGTCGCCGGCCGGGGTGGCCGAGCGGTTCTAGGCGCTACAGTCTGGAACCGCACGACCGCTACGGTCGCAGGTTCGAATCCTGTCTCGGGCATGGATGTGTGTGATGTCCTTAGGTTAGTTAGGTTTAAGTAGTTCTAAGTTCTAGGGAACTGATAACCACAGCAATTAAGTCCCATAGTGCTCAGAGCCATTTTTGAACTATCGTTGTCGGTGTTAGTTTATTGTCGATTCTGATATTAACAATCCTATCACTGAACTGTAACATATTGTCTGCCCTACGTTCCTATTTATAACCAATCCTACTCCTGTTATAGAGTTTTCTGCTGCTATTCATATTACCCTATACTCATCCGATCAGAAATCCTTCTCTTGTTTCCATTCTACTTCACTCACCCCTACTGCATCTAGACTGAGCCTTTGCATTTCAAGTTTCCTAGGTTCCCTACCTTGTTCAACCTTCTGACATTCCCGACTCGTAGAACGCTATTATTACGTTGGTTATTCATCTTTTTCTCTTGTTCATCTTCCCCTTGGCAGTCCCCTCCCGGAGATCCTAATGAGGGATTATTCCAAAATCTGTGGCAAAAGAAGAGATCATCGCGAAACTTTTCAATTACAGACCACATGTCCTGTCGATACATGTTATCTGTATTTAAAGCAGTGGTGTCCATTGTCTTCTGCGTCCCAATGCCGTTGATCAATGCTGGTTCATCCGTCTTTGGGGAAAGTTACCCACCCAAAGCACAAGGGAGTGCCCTGAACCTCTGTCGGCTCCTCCACCCTATTTGGCAAGGCAGTTGGCAGAATGAGGATGACTTCTTAAACAGCAAGTCTTCGGCCGCCAAAGGTGATCATTAATCAAAATTTATGCGGTGGCAAGTTTCTAAAAGGGGGCTGCAGGACGTTTTGATTAGAGTAAGAAGCAGTGGGGCATACAGCAAGAATGCCATAGTATAACGTTAGCCAGTGGGTGATGCTATCAACTTCGTATAAGCCAAATGGAAAGAGAAAGAAGTTTTTTGCAAAGTATTCTGGACCATACCAGGTGGTAGAGACTACGTCGCCAGCAAATGCCAAGATTCATTTGCCGACGAGAACGACAATTGTGCACGTAGGGTGGCTGAAACCTTTTCAAGAGAGTCCGGGGGCTATTACAGCGATAGGAGATGCCGACCGGAAACAGACAGTGAGAAGAAGGGTATTGGAAGATAAAAAAGAGCCTGTGAATGAAAGAATAACGGGAATCCGTATGGATTAAGACCTACGAGATAGTCATTTATTATTTGTTGTAAGTTAGGTTAGATTTAGTGTAATTAGTATAAGCACCTGGGAAGCAGCAGTGAATTTAAGGGGGAGGAAAGTAATAGGTATTCCTGCCTGTAGGTGAGGTGCAGAGAAGACAAGATAATGCGGTACGCCAGAGTTGCAGAAGTGGCAGTTAATCACAAGATCCGGGAACTAAAAACCAAAGTATTGGTCCTGGATAGGGAAATACTAATACGAAAGTGGTTGCAGTCCGTAGAACATAGCGTTTGGGAAGCATGAGGGAAAGTAACAGAACTACAGGAGGTTATGTAGCAGGCTGTAAAGAGGTCAACTAGGGGTAAACCTGTTGTCGCCAGAGCAGCAGTTAGAGGGTCTAACGAAAGTACAGAAGGAACCAGCGCCGGAGATGGGGTTGGTGTTAGATCCCGAGCACAAAAAATTAAGGTTTTATTTCCAAGTAACTACGGTATCTGTGAGATCTGATGGAGCGAATGTTTACATTTCCATTTCTACATCAGTAGCAGGGAAAGAAACGTGTTACGATTCCTACATAGTTCATGTGTATCCTGTCATGTTGGGGATATTGAAAAAAATTGTAGGAGTTGAAACTCAATGACTATTATTAATTGCAAAAGACAACGGACGATATGTAGAAATGGAGGAAGCAAAGTTACCATCGAGGGGAAACAAAGTCTGTGTGAATATGTTAAGCCGGCAGCTGTGACCGAGCAGTCCTAGGCGCTTCAGTCTGGAACTGCGCCGCTGCTACGGTCGCAGGTTCCAGTCCTGCCTCTGGCATGGATGTATTCTGTCCTTAGGTTAGTTATGTTTAAGTCGTTCTATGTCTAGGCGACTGATGACCACAGATGTTAAGTGCCATAGTGCTTAGAGCCATTTGAACCATTTGAATATGTTAATAAAAGAGTGTCAGGATTGCTGCACAGTGAAATTGCACCAAACGAGGTAAGAGAATACAATAAGAGCTGGAATTAAAATTGCAGGTCGAGACGCATTGGTTATGCTCTAATTTTGACAAGATATTAGTGGTGAATAATTTTTTCGAACAGAGGAAGCTTACATCAGCAGAGAGGCTACAATCAAACACGAGTGGTTTATTATTAAATGGAACAGCGTGCGAGATAATGGAGCCTACTTTCTATCTGCCCGCCGCGATTTCAGGGGTAATTCACCTGAACGTTTTGCAGCCTTGTTTAAACTGGACAGTGGAGCCCATGAAAGTGCTACCTGCGCAAATCTAACCGTCTGTACTGGCCACTGGAGCCCATGGAAGTGCTGCCACAAATCTAATCAGCTTAAATCAAACTCTAGGGCTGGAATTAATACAGACCATAAACACACTTCTGAACCAGCAGGAAAGACAAGTATTCCTGAAAACCTTATTACAACGCGTAAATTTACAGTACATTTACATCTGGAAAATCAGTGCTGGAAAGAGACAACAGTGACTATTGTCATACCATACACCACAGTGGCGTTTGTTCTGCTGAACGTAGTCCTTGTTAGGGTACGTAAGAGATGGAGCACAAGACAGTTCAGATCCAGCCGTCATTCAGATTCCAGTGGAGTGGATACCCCGAGCATAAAAGCGCTAGAAGGAATGTGAGTGCAGGAGGGGGTCTTATTAAGGATAATTGATTCATGATAGCTTGTAAGTTTGGAAAAGAGTATTAGAATGTTTGTGTAAGACGTATAGTAACGAAGTAAGTCCCTTTGTGTTTGAGTCAAGAAAAAGACAAGGGGCGCTATAGAAATCTCTATGATTAAGTGACACGGCTAACGAAAACAGTTGTTAGAATAATTCTTAAAAGGCGAAACGGGGCCAGAAGGGCCGGTGGCCCGAAACTCTAGTGTAAAGGGTAATCTAGTTTGATCGACACGAGACACAGGGTCTTGGTAAAAAGGATGACACTTGGATTGTTACCTGTGGAGAGTGCAATGAGACGGCAGGACGAGAGTGGATTTGGTTAATTAACTCTTTATTCCGGCCCTCAGCTGTAGTACAGAAGGAATAGCTTGGTGGAGGCGACCACGTGCCTCTCATGTGAAATAAAAGACGTCTGGCATTACTGACAGTGAAAAGAGGGGAGCTGAGCAAAGCGTCGCTCGAATGATGCTGTCATCCACGTCTCCGGATGCGACCGTGATGACAGCGCTGCGGCTCAGCTGATGATGACTGTGGCCTCCCTCCAGCTAGTGGGCGTCTCCCTGCTCTGGCGATGGCATTCCCGTGACTCAGAGCAGGCTACACCATCCAGTGGTCGAACAGTCGACCACGTAACGTCTTCCTAATCGACCTACTCGATTGCGATATAACTGACCGTGATCGCATATGCCTAATGAAATTTTATGGTGGATGATGCTATCGTTGTCGAAGGAAAATAACACCGGTTATTCGGAGGAAAGCGTACAACAGACTCTTCCGAAGGAAGTACCTATTCTAAACTTAAGCTAAACACTGATGATAATTTTTAAATGCCTGGAATATACTGATAATACAAAGAAAACACTGGTTAGCTAAAAAGAGGAATAATTAAACGCTCGCTAGTCCACTAGGGCAATGAATTTCCAGACTCTTAAGAAAGGTAATGGCAAAGAAATTTAAGCAAATAATCGCTGGCGTGGCAACAGCACAACAGTTCACGAGAAAAAAGTGAATCAGAAAGCACTGAGTTTGCAGTTACTTATTCTGAAATACTAAATTTTGAAAGTAAAGTAACAGACGTTACTGGTTAAAGAAACGACTGGCTTAACTTAAACGTTGTTATGCAAAAAAAAACTTTCAGTTACCTCAGTTCAAGTGGAAAGACTGAATTGAATCCAGTTTAAGCAAATCACTCAATGGTAAAATTCATACCAAGCCAGCAGAAATTACTCGCTAAGCTAAATACAGAATAAATGAAATTGTACACTCTTAATTTTTCCTGTATCTTTAGTTATTAGTTTTGGCAGCGAAATTTTAGGTTACTTTATGTAAATGAAGTAAATACAATAATTTCCTGATTACAAAAATTTGCTAATTAGTTTAGCCTCTGTTATGCTATACAATAATGAACAGTTACTGAGGCAGAAAATATAGACTGGAACTGGTCATTAGCAAACACACAAACCTGGCAGTAAATTGATAATCAGGTTTCACATTCTTACGAGACTCGGTGTTTTCATGAAAAGCAAAAGTGACCTTGCCTGGTAATAATGTCTGAGGACAAGGACAACACAGTTACCCTACAAGATTCACCTACTGCAAGTTATTGTTCAAGTTAGTAATACTTAGTGAAAGGTAACTAGGTAAAGCCTCTGCATTCCTATATCGGTCACTTAACGATCTTACGATGTTGTAGGTGTGCGGACGACGAAGAATGTAGCCTACGACAACTCCAAGCTACCGCTGTTGCTGCTGCTGTTAGAGAACCCCGAATCGTCTCCAGAGCCACGGATAATTAAGGGACAGGCAATAGTTACAATTGAAGCTTCCACCGCCTGTCCACTCCTACCGTGCTCTCTAAGGAATCAGGCACATCAACACTGGCGCGAGCACAGCAACAACCTGCGTCGGCGGGAGCGCCCAAGAAACACTTCCGCACTCTTTAATGACTCAAGCTGCTCTCCTTCCTCTCTGCATGAATCGCGACAAAGACTCTCCATACGCAAAGATAAACAACGGCACAGCTACTGCCATTTGTTCGTTGCCATCGATACATTAAATAAAGTTCCTTTGCCTATTACCCAGGAATTTACAATATTTTCATTATAATTACAAGCAATCATATACAGTCAGTAATAAATACACTAGTACATCGATTACTTATTAAATACAGTTTCCCAGACAGTTTACAGCTTCAGAATCAGAAGTACTGTACCAGTTATCAATGGATATTAAACGGCGAAAATTGTTGGATGGTGCAGAAGGTATTTTATTTGCATTTTCGGTGTTACAAGCGCTGCGGATCAGCTGATGATGATTGTGGCCTCCCTCCAGCAACTGGGCGGCTCCCTGCTCTGGCGGTGGCACTCTCGTGAGTCAGTACAGGCTGCCCCATCCAGTGGTCGAATGTGGACCCTTTACTGTATTCTATGGTGTTGCTTCAGGTGTCACAGGCTCATGGTATTGGCTGTGATGCTGAGTCGAGAATATCTTAGTACATCAATGGCTGAGGACCCATTCTCTCCAGACTATGTTCATTTAGGGCTTAAGGCACGTGCTCAAAACATTTCCATGGTGGCAAGTGATGAAAGAGTTCCATCCTTCTGCCAGTCTATTGCAGCGTCGGCTGTTGCTTTACCCAGCTGTCTTTGCTTCGTAACGCATGTTTCAAAATGCATAACACTCTTACCTCCCTGCGACTGACTCTGACAGAATGATTTGCTTAGGGAAATAAAACAACAAAATAGCCCACTATTTTCAGCACCGAAACAGAGTTTATTGTGCAGTTTTTCTCCCTGAGATTAAAGCAAAGCCAGCCGACACCTTTAAAGAGTAGGAGGAGGCCGTTTACTAGTTCCTTGTTAGATAAGATTTCTTCATGAATTAATGACACAAATATCCCGTGTCTTTTGACCTCCAAAGCTTCGAATTTGAAAATTAAACCTGGTGCAGTTTTACCCCCTCACCACGTAGTCTATCTCCTTTTGAAACGAAGATAAAGGAACTTCTTTGGTAACATGGCTTCGGTATAGTTAGCCGGACTTGTTTTGTTTTTCGATCTTAGTCCAATATTCTGCATGATGACTGCTAATCCTCTCGTGTTACTGTTGATAGTTAGGAAAGGTTCTGGTCCAACAAATGGAGTCTTGACACTCGTCCTGGACAGTTTATCAGCTTGTTCATTAGCTTAAATTGATGAGTGACAATGGACAACCAGCAGTTTATCCTCCACAATTTCCCCTAACCTCACAGTGGGCTTCATGGCATTCTACAACGATCTTTGATCTTGTTGCAGGGGCTGACATAGATTTCAGAGTTGCTTGGCTGTCTGAATGAATGTAGATGTCATTTTAGCATATCGACCACATTCGGTCAAAAAATACGGACGCGCGGAAGCGAGTTACAGCAGTCAGTCGCTGGGAGGTAAGAGTGTTATGCATTTTGAAGCATGCGTTACGAAGCAGAGACAGCTGGGTACGGTAGAGCAACAGCCGACGCTGCAGTAGACTGGCAGAAGGATGGAACCCTTTCGTTGAGAGTGTGGGTTTCGCGGGAGGCGTGCCAGAGATAAATCCCTGCAGTCGCGCTATACTCTGTGTCCTCGGTGGCTTAAATGGATCAGGGTTTTCTACCCTCTGTAATAAAAAAACTCAGTCAACGGGTCAACGAACAACCTGAACGAGTGTAATCTGACCCACACCACGAAAAAATTCAACGAGCAGTACAGAACAAACTGAGATTTTTTTTTAATTGAAAAGGTGGATAGAGGGTCTGCTATGTAAGCAGGAGATCCCAGGTTCGACTCCCGCTCGAGGCACAAATTTTCATCTGTCCCCGTTCACGTATGTCAACGCCTGTAGCAGCTAAAGGTGTTCATTTCATTGTAATTTCATTCTAACGATCTGCGTGGTCACCGATGGTATCTGTTCTTTCGGACATGTCCGAACAGATACCAAAATGGTTCAAATGGCTCTGAGCGCTATGGAACTTAACATCTATAGTCATCAGTCCCCTAGAACTTAGAACTACTTAAACCTAACTAACCTAAGGACATCACACAACACCCAGCCATCACGAGGCAGAAAAAATCACTGACCCCCCCCCCCCCCCCCCCCCCCGGGAATCGAACCCGGGAACCCGGGCATGGGAAGCGAGAACGCTAACGCACGACCACGACATGCGGGCAGATACCATCTTAGTATACACAAAAGAAATGTACGTTTCCTTGAGCGCCTTGGCCCCAGAAACTTTAGATTTCTGAGGGCCTGTTGTCATTAGTATATTATGTTTCACGTACCTTTCGTCGTTTGCAGAAGCAAAGTGCTGCTCTGCAACACGAAGCTGGAATGCTGTGTTAAAGAGCACCAAAATCTTGACGGCTACGTGAAAGGCTTTGATCGTTGTGCGAGTAGTGTGAATTTCATTTCAACTGCGAGTTCAATCAGTCTAGCATGTTTGTGTTTAACGTAGCAGACACGAAATGTAGCAAAGCTAAATGTCGCGCACATTAAAATCCAACCAGCTACATGGTTCTGTTAATGAGAAGAGACTCTGGGCTTTCTATGAGATTCGCATTGAAATCTTGTTATGTTGTTGTTGTGGTCTTCAGTCCTGAGACTGGTTTTATGCAGCTCTCCATGCCACTCTATCCTGTGCAAGCATCTTCAACTCCCAGTACCTACTGCAACCTACATCCTTCTCAATCTGCTTAGTGTATTCATCTCTTGGCCTCCCTGTAACGATTCCAACCATCCACGCTGCCCTCCAGTACTACATTGGTGATCGCTTGATGCCTCAGAACATGTCCTACCAACCGATCCCTTCTTCTCGCCAAGTTGTGCCACAAACTTCTCTTCTTCCCAATCGTATTCAATATCTCCTCGTTACTTATGTGATCTACCCATCTACTCTTCAGCATTCTTCTGTAGCACCACATTTCGAAAGCATCTATTCTCTTCTTGTCCAAACTATTTATTGTACATGTTTCACTTCCATACATGGTTACACTCCATACAAATACTTTCAGAAATGACTTCCTGACACTTAAATCTATACTCGATGTTAACAAATTTTTCTTCTTCAGAAACGCTCTCCTTGCCATTGCCAGTCTACATTTCATATCCTCTCTACTTCGACCATTATCAGTTATTTTGCTCCCCAAATAGCAAAACTCCTTTACTACTTTAAGTGTCTCACTTCCTAATCTAATTCCCTCAGCATCACCCGACTTAATTTGACTACATTCCATTATCCTCGTTTTGCTTTTGTTGATGTTCATCTTATACCCTCCTTTCAAGACACTGTCCATTCCGTTCAAGTGCTCTTCCAAGTCCTTTGCTGTCTCTGACAGAATTACAATGTCATTGGCGAACCTCAAAGTTTTTATTTCTTCTCCCTGGATTTTAATACCTACTCCGAATTTTTCTTTTGTTTCCTTTACTGCTTGCTCAATATACAGATTGAATAACATCGGGGAGAGGCTACAACCCTGTCTTAATCCCTTCCCAACAACTGCTTCCCTTTCATGTCTCTCGACTCTTATAACTGCCATCTGGTTTCTGTACAAATTGTAAGTAGCCTTTCGATCCCTGTATTTTATCCCTGCCACCTTTAGAATTTGAAAGAGAGTATTCCAGTCAACATTGTCGAAAGGTTTCTCTAAGTCTACAAATGCTAGAAACGTAGGTTTGCCTTTCCTTAATCTTTCTTCTAAGATAAGTCGTAAGGTCAGTATTGCCTCACGTGTTCCAGTATTTCTACGGAATCCAAACTGATCTTCCCCGAGGTCGACTTCTACTAGTTTTTCCATTCGTCTGTAAAGAATTCGTGTTAGTATTTTGCAGCTGTGGCTTATTAGACTGATTGTTCGGTAATTTTCACATCTGTCAACACCTGCTTTCTTTGGGATTGGAATTATTATGTTCTTCTTGAAGTCTGAGGGTATTTCGCCTGTTTCATACACCTTGCTCACCAGACGGTAGAGTTTTGTCAGGACTGACTCTCCCAAGGCCGTCAGGAGCTCTAATGGAATGTTGTCTACTCCCGGGGCCTTGTTTCGACTCAGGTCTTTCAATGCTCTGTCAAGCTCTTCACGCAGTATCGCATCTCCCATCTCATCCTCATCCACATCCTCCATTTCCATAATATTGTCCTCAAGTACATCGCTATTGTATAAACCCTCTATATACTCCTTCCACCTTTCTGCTTTCCCTTCTTTGCTTGGAACTGGGTTTCCATCTTAGCTCTTGATGTTCATAAAAGCCTCTACATCCTTACATTTGTCCCTGCTTAGCCATTTTGCACTTCCTGTCGATCTCATTTTTGAGACGTTTGTATTCCTTTTTGCCTGCATTTTTATGTTTTCTCCTTTCATCAATTAAATTTAATATTTCTTCTGTTACCCAAGGATTTCTACTATCCCGCGTCTTTTTACCTACTTGATCCTCCGCTGCCTTCACTACTTCATCCCTCAGAGCTACTCATTCTTCTTCTACTGTATTTCTTTCCCCCTTTACTGTCAATTGTTCCCTTATGCTCTCCCTGAAACTCCGTACAACCTCTTGTTCTTTCAGTTTATCCAGGTCCCATCCCCTTAAATTCCCATCTTTTAGCTTTTTCTTCAGTTTTAATCTACAGGTCATAACCAATAGATTGTGGTCAGAGACCACATCTGCCCCTGGAAATGTCGTACAACTTAAAACCTGGTTCCTAAATCTCTGTCTTACCATTATATAATCTATCTGATACGTTTTAGTATCTCCAGGGCTCTTCCATGTATACAACCTTCTTTCATGATTCTTAAACCAAGTGTTAGCTATGATTAAGTTGTGCTCTGTGCAAAATTCTACCAGACGGCTTCCTCTTTCATTTCTTAGCCCGAATCCATATTCACCTACTTCGTTTCCTTCTCGCCCTCTTCCTACACTCGAATTCCAGTCACCCATGACTATTAAATTTTCGTCACCCTTCACTATCTGAATAATTTCTTTAAATTTCATCATACGTTTCATCAATTTCTTCGTCATCTGCAGAGCTTGTTGGCATATAAACTTGTATGACTGTAGTAGGTGTGAGCTTCGTATCTATCTTGGCCACAATAATGCGTTCACTATGCTGTTTGTAGTAGCTTACCCGTACACCTATTTTCCTATTCATTATTAAACCTACTCCTGCATTACCCCTATTTGATTTTGTGTTTATAACCATGTAGTCACCTGACCAGAGGTCTTGTTCCTCCTTCCACCGAACTTCACTAATTTCCGCTATATCTAACTTTAACCTATCCATTTCCCTTTTTAAATTTTCTAACCTACCTCCCCGATTGAGTGATCTGACATTCCACGCTCCGATCCGTAGAACGCCAGTTTTCTTTCTCCTGATAACGACATCCTCTTGAGTAGTCCCCGCCCGGAGATCCGAATGGGGGACTATTTTGCCTCCGGAATATTTTACCCAAGAGGACGCCATCATCATTTAATCATACAGTAAAGCTGCATGCCCTCGGGAAAAATTACGGCTGTAGTTTCCCCTTGCTTTCAGCCGTTCGCAGTACCAGCACAGCAAGGCCGTTTTGGTTATTGTTACAAGGCCAGATCAGTCAATCATCCAGACTGTTGCCCTTGGAACTACTGAAAAGGCTGCTGCCCCTCTTCAGGAACCACACGTTTGTCTGGCCTCTCAACAGATACCCCTCCGTTGTGGTTGCACCTACGGTACGGCTATCTGTATCGCTGAGGCACGCAAGCCTCCCCACCAACGGCAAGGTCCATGGTTCATGGGGGGAGGAATCTTGTTATAGAAGTGATTAAAATGCTTTGAAAGCTATCTGCTATTTACATCGGAATTACGATTATTTCTTATGTAGTGAATCTTATAAGACCTGTTCCGTGGTGACTGGTCCAGGCTAGCACAAAAACTGTTTCTGCAATGAATTATTAATTCACTTTCAAGTGAAACACTTACGCAGATAATTCTCAGTGAGTCAGTTCCTATTTTCAAGCCATGTGGCGTAATGAAAAAACTTAAAATTATGTTCTCGCTCGTAATGGCGTCTTTGAAACAAAACCAGCTCAGTATATGAAAACTGCAAATTATTCAGTAATAATTACGGGATGCCTTTCCCTACAATATTGAAAGGAAAACACTAGTTTACACATTTATGGAAATAATTATTATTATAATAAGAATGATTTTTCTTACAGTATTAGTAACAAACACATACCATTCTCATCGCGATTCGTCAATGACGTCCTTCTACAATCAAGAACAAAACGAAGAGTAGTTAGTTTTTTCTCTTTCTTCCTCGTTAGAGGACTGCCTGTTCATGTTTATCCTTGTTCACTGATTATCCTTGAAATACATAGTTTTCGTATTAATAGTAATTTTCATTAATCTTTTTCTACATCATTTTACAATATTTCACTGTAATAATCCCAACACATTGGCTTTACGACTATTATCAATATTTTCATTATTAGGATTGTCTTTATATCGTCGTACTAATTTCGTAAATTTTCACACTAACGTCATGGGAATGGCACATCTTCTCACGTCATCTTCACTGTCATCCAGCACTTTCGATGTACTGCATTTCCTGATCCCGTTGGTGACGGACGACAATCATATTGAGTATCATGGTGCAAGAATCCACTAGCACAAAAGATTGACTGGTGGTTTCTTAACCTTACTAGCCGGTGGAAGGACATTGTCTTTTCCAGGAGCTAATCTGAATACGTTCTTCGGATATTGCCCCTGAACTGTTTGTTTATGGCCACATCTAATACCTGTAGTTTTGAAGTCACTCCTCCACGCATTACGACAAGATCAACCCTTTGTGCTGCAAGTTTATGTTTCACCTCAGTAGTTAGATGTCCCTTAAAACATTCAAAACTAGTCTGGCTCTCTCTGCAAGCACCGCCCCAGGTCTGCGATTCCAAACAGTAAACAACCCGTCAACCTTCAGATGCGTTGTCATCCAGCCCTTTTCTTGGCAGTGAATCACTAAGCCCACAGGTTTTTCTCTTCAGAATGACATAAGGGGGTAATTTTCCCCTATCGGATGTAACAACTAATATCACACTTATTCAATTTATTTCACTCCCAGTTCTTTTTACTGAGATACTTTCGTCCCTTCCATGTCTTGTGTCATACTGCTCAGCTTGTTAAAAAATAATGGCTTTCCATCAGCATTAACAATTTGATGAAAAGGGCCTTAGCGACACTTTCGCAACTGCATGTCGTAACGCTGGAAGTTGACAATTTTCTCGAAATCTGCTGGCATTCTCTGACATAGTGTACTGCTTCGTCGGAGAGCAAGTCCGACATCAAACAATACTCAGACAAAATTTTCGTTGAGGCACATTTAAGACTCTTGCGATTTACAAGGTCTTTAGTTGAATAATTTCTCGTGAGGTATTCATGCTATCTTTCCTCTTATCTTGCACAGAGGAAAGGACCTTAGCTTGAAGCTGTAGATAATTGCTTCATTTCGGCCCCTTGGACGATTTTCTCGTTGAAACTGCCTTCTTCCAATTTTTTTCTGAAGCGAAGCAACGTCGTTTATTTGATTCGTCAAGTCTATTTTTCCTTCCGACCTCTCTGCTAGCTGTGTGTGGTTTTGGCATAACGCATAACAATAGGATTGAAGTTCGAGTCGTAAATACGTCGAGTTCCTTGGCTTGATGATGCTTTCGGATCTGAATGGTTGTTGATATTGTCATAAGTCAGCCTTTCTTACCAATATCAAAGCGCAACTGAATTATAAGCTAACGAAACAACACTGGTACAAAGACACAAAATTAATGCCAATAAAACTCCTGTAGAAGTTTGCATTCTGTGTAGTGAAATGCCTTGTGGCCAGTTTCGGCTACAGATTCTGTTTGTAATGGGCTTAAATTTGTACAGCATTTGTTTGTAAAAAGACAAGGTAGTGGATAAAAGCCACCCTAACCTTTCGAGTGCGAAATTCAGTTAAAAAGTGCAACTTATTTTTGGGTCAGTATGGCATCAAAAATAAATAAGGAGCACCTAACGGAAGTAGTAGAAGTTTTTATCGCAATATCCTCACAGCCTGCTGAAGAAGTAGATCTTAACCTTTAAATGCTATGGACGGTCCCTCGTACCGCTATGATTTTTTTTTTTTTTTTTTGCCTCATGATATTTCACACACCCTTGCAATGCGAAATGGGCTCTTCTGTCTATCTTACAATTGGATGAAAAAGTACACGTGCCAAAACTCTTGCATTGTTGCTGTTCGTTTCTCGTTTATGGGCTTTGAGAGCTGTCACAACGTACTATAGTGTTTGTGTGCCGTCGTTCTATTGAATGCTACCGTTTCTCCATGTGCGGGGAAAGCTGGATCTTATATGCAGTGTGTATTACTTAAGACAGATGAAGGTTTTAAATAACATCTCAGTGAATTCTCGGATGAAGATTTCGATAACAAAGACAATAACCTGATCTGGAGAAATATAACTTATCACGCACTAATTTTGAGCAGAGAACTGAATGAAATGATGATACGAGAGCTGATGACGATGGAGAAGCTTAATTCTTCTGTAAGAACAGATGTTTTTACTGGAGGAAACAGTAGCCTCCAACGTAATATAAGAAAAAGGCAACGAAAAGACTCTGAGAAAACCTAAATGTTTTGGAGGTTGGAGATTCCTCTTTACCCAAGATATTCTACCGGAGTCGTTCCATGAAACATTGCGCAGTACGCAAATGATCGCTTTTTCTATCCTCAGGATGTTGATCTCATTGAATTGAAGGCACTAATCGGTGTATTAGTGTAATCAGCCATTTTCAAATTGGAGAACGAACCGGTTTACAGCTTGTTTGTAGCCAGTGGGACAGGCAGAGATGTTTCCTGAGGCACTGTTATTGAAGTGAGATTTCTGTTTTCATTATCTGCATTACGTATTTGACAAGCCGGATGATCTGTAGGAGAGAAAGAAAGTAAATAAGTCAGCAGCAATGTCACAAATCTTTCTGCGTTTAATCTAAAACAGCCAAATTTGCTACTCCGTATGTACAACAGTGTGTCTCGATGAAATACTTGTGCTTTTCTGTGGAAGGCGTGAGTTTAGAATGTGTATGCCCCAAAAAACCGGCAAAAGTCAGTGCTTGACTGATGCTCGTACAAATTAGTTGTATAATGGGCACAGTTAATCTGGAAAAGGCGGCGGTGGTCACACCCTTTCAAACATGAGAGAGGTCTCAATGTTTCCACACAGGCTGTTCTTCAATTGGTGAAACCTATACAAAACCCCGGAGAAATAGTACAGCTGACAAATGGTACTCATCAGTAGAATTAGTCGATTAACTTTCTAAAAAAAAGTACTGACGTACATCGGTAGACTGAAAAGAAATAAAAAGGAGAAATCATAACAGTTTCTATCTATAAGCAATGAGTAGTGAAGACAACTATTGTGGTTTTACAGAAGACATATGCTACTGGCTTCTATTGTGCCCAAGGAGTCTAAAGCTGAAATACTCACCTCTTCTGTGTACAATGCAGTAAACAATGGTCCTGAATCCGGAAAATTTGATATCTTCAAGTGTTACAACACGACAGAAGGTGGTGTCTACTGTCTCGACCAAAGGAGTGCGGCTTATTCATTAAGCCGCCGGACGAGCAGATGGCTTTTGGCTGCTTTCTTCACATTAATGGGTGGTGCTTGTCGTGTGAATTCTTATGTGGTACATTAAGGTTATTTCAGAGGCAAAAATGATGACGAGTTTGATCTTCATGAAGACTCTAGTCTGAGATACTGAGGTCAGTGCCGCCATTAGAAGAATATTTCACATACAAGGCGAATCCCAGATATCGAAAGAACAGCTCGAAAAATGTAAAACATGTGCCTTTCGCCCTTTTCATCTGAAGAGGAAAACGAAATTTCCGAGTCCACACTGTGGAGTTCCAGGTTTTTTGGAGTTTTCGAGGAATATCAGTGCATTCTTAGTAGGAATTCAGTGGAAAAAGCACAATGCTCCTGTCTAGGCCACTAATGGAAAGATAGTAGAAGCCAAACTGTTACGCACCAGATACGTGCATAACTGAGGTACGTGTGGAATTCAGTGCACAAGCACGCTTAAAATCATACATCAGAAATTATTTGACATGTTGAAAAGGAACGTATGAAAGAATTCTCTCTAGAAACTGTACAAAATTCATGCTTCATACTAGAATGAGGCCCAGTAAGTACAAATGAAAGTTTACTGATGGGAGTAATTCGGACGCTAACGTTTTTATCACTTCATTGGTTCCATTGCCAGTTTATTTATTTAATCGTACCGTGATTTTATGCAATATACATTTGATATAAGACAAGTGGTTTTATTCAGTATACATATGACATAAGACAAGATTAAACCTTAAAGTCCGTGTTTTTCAACCAATTAATTAAGCTGGGTGGGAGAGTCAACAGGTCGTCGGGAATGCCAGAGTATGAATGAAGTGGGCAACGTTGGACTAGATGTTCAACTGTCTGCTCTTCTTGATTACATTCGCACATTGGTGAACTGATCCAGCCTCATTTGTATCTACGACAACCATGTCCAGTCCTCAGCCAGTTGAGGCGGCACCAGAGGCTCCTCGGTATGTCAAAAACTTTGGGATCAAGGTCATGGGCTCTTGTTCCCAATGTTGTTGTTGACCATTAATGCTTCCATCTTTCATTTAGATCAAAATCATCGGCGATGAGTTGTCTTGCAGTAACACTTGCTGGTCTTCTTTATCGCAATCGTTGCTGTGGCGGATAACAAAATTCCTGGTGCAGTGGTAGAGAGGGTGATGCAGAGATTTTCTTGGCCTCCCTCAGTAGTGTTTGTTTCCGCCTTAAGTGACGTGGAGGGATGTGACTCATTACAGGTAAGCTGTGGCATGCGGTTGATTTGATGGAATCGGTTATGCAGCGCATTGTGTCGTTCAGTTCTGTGTCTACCTTCCTCACATGTACACTTTCCAACCAGACAGGTGCACAGTACTCGGCACCAGAGTACACAAGATTGATACCAGTTAAACGCAGACAGTCAGCAGAGGTTCCCCAGGTGGTACCACTGAGCTTATGTAGTATGTTGTTCCTTGCAGCAACTTTATGAGAAAGCTTGGTGATGTGCTCTTTGTAGCTCAGCGTTCTATCTAGAGTGATTCCGACATATTTTGGGAAAGGTCTGTATCTCAACGTTTGTCCACTGAGCAGAACTCTTGATGTCTAGTTCACAGCACGTTTCGCTATATGGAAACAAGAGACTTCAGTTTTTGATGTGCTTGGGATAAATCTCCAGGTCATAAAGAAAGTTGACATCTTCTCCAGATCCTCCGTAGTAATTCGTTCACCATTGGAAGTAGTATCCACATACGATTCCTCAGAACAAGAGGTAGTCATATGAAAAAATTCTGCACTTTCATCACCTTGTTTTTGCAAACCTATAGGGACAGAATTTTTAAATGAAAACTTTAAGCCTGTTTTAAAGAAATGAAATACACTGATGACCTCTGCGTCCATTTCAAAACGTTTTGGAGGGAAAAGAAATAATGATAAATTCTGGTTTTCACAATGAATGATAGAAAGTTCTGTAGCCCGATAACATTTACCAAATCATCTTTGCGCTGCTACTTGTGGAGTGTAATGTCAAAACAATTTAGTAATCTCGATTTTGAAGTAATCTCGTAGTGTTTAATGATTCCAGTTTTCGTTACGGATTGTCAACTTACACTTAAGGATTGGTTACTTTGTATTAACTTCACCATGGATATAAAACCGAGCGAGGTGGCGAAGTGGTCGTCACATCGGACTCGCATTCGGGAGGGCGACGGTTCAATCCCGCGTCCGGCCATCCTTTCCATGATTTCCCATAATCTCTTCAGGCAAATGCTCTGGTGGTTCCTTTGAAACTGCGCGGCCGACTTCCTTCCCCAGCCTTCACTAATCCCATGGAACCGATGGCCTCGCTGTTTGATCCCCTGTCCCAAATCAACCATCCATGGATATAAACTTGAAAGTAAAAACAAAATGGAAATATCGATCAAAAGAAGACAATAAGAGTTTTCAGATACGAAAAAGACTATTCTGTAGAAGTTTCGAACGCAGCTAGAGTCTCGTCTTGATTGCCCAAAAGTTGCATAATGGAACTCCAATGATGGCAGTACTGCTCATCGCTTTTTTGAGAAATCATTAGTTTCTTCTCAAATTCTGCGAATGAGCGAATATTTTATTCAAAGATTTCAGGTTATCATAAAGGTCATATCAAGTGGCTGTAATGTGAACATCGAAAAGTTTCGAAAACATTGTATTGATACGGCGGAAATATGCGTATACAAATTACCCTGGTAATACATATGCACGGCAGTTCTTAAATTTTTAATGTACGGTTCGCAAATAATAGAACCAGCAATATTACGAGCAGACCAATGATCTCAAGAAGCGACAAATATAAATATCAAGAAATATCGTGAAGGTCTTTGCAGAAAAACTTCAAACACAAATACAATGGAAGATGTATTTCATTGGCTCCTAGTATCATCGGATGCACTTCGTTCGAGCCTCAGAAAAATAAACTCCAGAAAAAGTAAAAATTTGACTGTGGACTCCCTAGAAACTTTACTTTTTCCTGATGATAAACCTGAAAAGTTTCTAGAAATATCTCATGAACATGATACCGGCCTTAATTTAGAACTGGATAACTATCTCAAAAGTGACAATGAGTGTTTTTTTTACGGTGTTTACTTATTTACAAGTTATTTTTAACTGTGCATGGCTATTCAATAACTGGTACCTTAACAAGTTTGAAAATGAAAATCAAGGAAAAAGAATTTTTTAATTTCGCGATTCTGATATTGTAATTGATATTTACCTTTTTTAATTTTGAAATTATAACAGGGAATTCGTAATTAGTGATCTCAAAGACCAACACATACTGATTTAAAGCAAAATTTTTAACATTTTTGAGTGCAGTGGCTGGCCATGTTGGACGTACTATTTTCAATTTTGGTACTATCGAATTCGTACTCAGCGACCTCGCTAACCGCTTCATATCAGTTTACATTTAAATCTACTTTTCTGAGATTCACAGCACTGTGCGTCTATGGGATGATTACCTAAATGCTCAAGGAGATTTTGCATGACTGGCATAACGATTTTGGGCTGCATGACCTTCAAAATGGGATTTTTTTATCTTGAGACATTTGTATTCTCTTTCGCTTGCTTCATTTGATGCATTATAAAATGTTTCCTTTCCTCAATTAAATTCAGTATTTCCCACAATATCGTACAATTTTTACCAGGCTTTGCATTTTTAACTATTTCATACTTCTACTGCTTTCAGTATTTCGTCTCTCAAAGCTATCCATTCGTCCTCTGCTGTAATACTTTGTCTTGTTTCAGTCAATCGTTGCTTAATATTTTCTCTGACACTCAGAACATCCTCATGTTCTTTCAACTTATCCAGGCCCCATTTGTTTAATTTTCTAACTTTCTGCAATTTCTTCAGGCTTAATATGCAATTCATAACCAGGAACTTGTGATATGAGTCCACATCTGGTCTTAAGATGTCTCACAATTTAATATGTAGTGCGTGTAAAATTAAAACAGAATAGAGTTACCTATTCCTTACCTTTCTTACCCCCGCAATCTTCAGCAATATAACTTACCTTTGCATAAAATAGGTACCATCTACAATGTGAAAAATGTTTGTTCTACAACGTAAGTTATTAACGCTCAGTTCGAGAGTTCTCAACCAATGTCACGACCTTACAAAAGATGTCATCATAACCAGTAACTTCTAACGCTATAAGATTATGTATCAAATGTGTATAATATTGTCCATTGTCTAAAGTTAAGTTTACAGTGTTAAAATTTAGCATTATAACCGTTTCATCTGTACTATTCTGTAGTTTAATTTTATTGTACCTAATATCGTCCATTGCATAAAGAGTAATTTCTATGTTAAGAATACAATTGTGGTGCACAACATTCTATGCAAGTGATTTCATCTTTGATTATAAACTTAGAATACATAGGAACTAGTGTCACCTTAGGTACTAGTCAGCGGTTTCCTAGAGATGGCCTAAAAAGCAGAAAACTAGTTTGAAAAAAAAATCTATACAATAAAAACAGTGTACTTATCTTTCAGTCATAAATATGATATTTGTAGTACATTTCAATTTGCCTTGCAGTAATCACTTAGAATTTTCCAGTCTGTACTGTGTCACCGTTTGATAAAAACTGTCACGTGTGCTAAATCTTTTTCTGATGTGATTTAAACTCTGCCAGTTTGTAGCTATTTAATTTTAGTACTAATAATATTTTCGTATAGTGGGATCATTCTGTATGACTGGTACGAATGTTTTGAAACAATAATATGTAGCCACATTTATTTCGACTGAGAATACTTAATAGTTTACCTGTCGTTGGAGAATATGTGCGCGACGGAAAATCGTTGTTTACGGTGGCTGAAAATATGACAATGAGTCAGACTCACTGAGCAGAGACCGGATTTAAAATTACCATTGCCAATGAGCATTACTGGAAATATATGACTCGCAGCTTAAACCAACATACGTATTGAGCATTATCTGTTTGAAAATTGTGAATCGCCTCGACGCAGGATACATATGGAAACAATAGTACTGCAGTGCAGATCTAAAGCTTACACATTTATTTTGCGTACATAGACGACGGATCTGTACCACTGAAACTCACATGAAAGTAACTGAGCGCTACGTAGAATTTTAACTATTGACGCTGTAAACGTAAATGGAATTAAAAAGGGTAAAAGTCAGGACAATACTGTTATGAACAACACAGAAAAAAGTATCACTACTTTTAGAATAGTGATAAGTTAACACTATAAAATAGACTTTAACGTAACTAGTTAAGTGTTTTTCTTTTCTTTGTTAAACTAATTTCTAACTGATTGATATGTTGTCCACACCGAAGTCATTATAGACAGCCCAGATGTTTTAGAGTTTAAGTGATTTTGTTTTCCGATCAGAATGGGATCCCTCTGTAAATTTTGAATTTGGATCGTCTTGTGACAAGGACTGTATGAATACTGAAAATCAAAGTAAAGCATCGATTCAGAAATGTAAAATTTATTTCCACGTAAATATTTATAAAAAAAATAATTCTGAAATAATAACTTCCACTCCATTTACGTAAACCTCAAGGTATTTTAGCAATTAAACAAGTTAGTGCAATCATGCGAGAAAGAGTGAAACTTTAATCTACTGAAAAACAAAAATATCACTTTACAAACGCTAATGTCAACCCAAAAAGACAAGTCACTTAAAAAATAGCTTTATTATTAGAATAGTATTTTTGCTCAACGTGAATGAGACATGCAAACGACAAGTGCGATATGTTCGAAGTTTACTTACTCATCACTACGTCACATAAAATACAGGCATTTAATAGGAATTCATGGAAAGCATCAAAATTGCTCTGTTTTGGTTATTAATGTTTGGTTCATGAATTCACTGTAATTCTCACTTACATCGTACACCACTTACCACACTCTATAAAACCGTAAAACCACATTAGTTGTAAACAGTAATTAACACAATTTCATAGAAACAAGACAACGCTCAAGACGATTAAGAGCACATATAATGTCATAGAGACACACTATTTAGAATTACAAAACATCTAGTCTGCCCATTTAAGTTTAGGGAGCAGTTCAGTTACTTATTTACCTGCATTGTTGGACAAAATATCATTCATGAATTATATTAATATGTATTTGCAGTTAAAAACTAACGAAATCATGTCGTCTGTTTTTTTTCTACGCCTCGTTAATATGATCAAAAAGTGCAAGATACTTGATTCTCAAAGGAAATTCATTTTCTATAAATCTTAGGTAATAACTACTTGCATTAAATAATAAGTTTACAGTACAGGCGAAACTGGATAAAACATATTATGCACTGAAACTGAAACCCTAGCTATACCTTGTAGAGAACTACTTCTGTCTGTGATGTTCTATCTTGAATTTTACGACGCTGTCGGCTCATTGCTGCCGGACGTCACTGACAATACTCCATCGGCGCCGAAATGGCCATCGAGCTCTGCGTAGAGACTGACGTGAGTCAGAATTAGGAACATGATTCCGGTCACGAAAACATAACGGGATACTTGCAGAATGTTAATATAACTCACTTAATTTGTAGTATTATTAGTTAATATCGTATGGAAACATTAAGCTTAAAGAAAGATAAGACATTTTGTACATTATTTCATAACATCTATATTGTGCTATTAAAAGCCTAAAGATTTAGTCTGTAATTTGTGCTATAAAACGTATTTCATGTATTAACACTGGAGCTTCGTTGTGAATACGTACACTACTGAAAGTGTCATTAGGGTGTAACAACACGCTTCGTTATTGAAATTAGTACTCATTTCTGTGGGTTACTTCCCGTTCTCCAATATCTGGCATCATCAACAACATAATTACAATCAGTGGCTTGCCTAGGTTCACTTTTTACAGTTTATTAGTTGCCTTCAAATATGCTAACATCCATCTGGATCTTCGTCTCCAATTACAATTAAAAGTAAGTAATGCTGTTAAAATAATGGACAAGTAGAATTGTGTAGTTTCACGTAATACACAAAACGAGTACTTGCGGTAGTGCAAACAGCGATGAACTTCTCAGTACCTTTTGCAGGCAAAACTGTAACTCTGACAGTTTTATACTTCGGCGCGTCATACAAGATAATGTAAGAAAGAGAGTTTCGAAGTTCTTAAGCCGGCTCAAATCTGACTAAAACTTCATCAGAAGTACTGTACGCTGAAGTGTTAGCTGAACCTTCAGATAGGATACCAAAATATTTCTGATATTACGCTGAAAAAAGGCGATTATACATTTTCGTTCTATTGTATTATATTTTTTATATCGATGCAACCCATTCAGGTTGTTTGTGGCGGATGTGACTTGTAGGACAGCCAAGAGTGACAAATCGGATATCCGAGCGCAGTAACGTAAAAACACAGGAAAATTACGTGATGGCAAAGTTAGGGATCTGATAGAACGGGAATTAAGCTCCATTAGACTGCACGCGATGGACGATGTAACGAAATTTATCAGCGAGATACATCAGTGATGTGTAGTGTACGTAGGGCGGCGAGAGCCAACTACGGCTGACCCTCAGCTCCAGAAATTATTATCCGTGGTGAGTAATGATCACTAGTGTGCCAAAATTAAGAATAATCTCGATAAGCACAGTCTGTAGCTGTCCAACAAAATGGATTTTTCGGGCAAGCTATGTTAACTCAAGCCCAGAGCTGTTCGTACTCGGATTAGTGTTAGCGTGTACCAATAACATCTCCAGCCACGATTCTACAAAGAAGCGAACTCCCTTATGTAAAACTGTTCCAAAAGTCTGACTGCGGTGCAAATAAGTTATTTTTGAAAATAATGGACGTTAAGAATGGAGAACACTTATGACTGAAGACGCAAATCGATACCACGTTTACATTTCTCTGAAAAACTAGTTTTTCTTCTAAAGGAGGTGTTGTACAACAGCAGATAGGCAACGTAATGTGAACACCTGTATTTACGTGGGAGTTAATAAGGGGTTAGACCTCCATTTGCCTGTACTACAGCTTCGATTCTTCTTGGAATACTCTCATATAATGATTGTGTAGTCTACAATGGAATGTTATGCCACTTTTCGATCAGAGCCTCTTCTAACTCCTGTAGTGACGAGGGAGGCTGAAATCTGCTTCGTAATCTGCGTTCCAATACCGCCCTCAAGGGGTCGATATTAATGTTCAAGTTCTGGGACTATGCTTGCCAGGGAATACGCTGCTGTTCAGTTGCATGCTCTTTATACTACGATTATACTGTCCTGGCTGTGTGAATGGATGCATTATCGTCCTGAAATATGCCATCATTGTTGGGGAACAACATGTGAATCATGGGGTGAACCTGATCACCTAAAATGTTCACATAATCGTTGGCTGTCACACAGCCTTTGAGAGTAATGATGGGACTAGCAGAATACCATGATATGGCTGCCCACACCATCTCACCTCGACCTCCATACTTAACCGTTGGACTCAATCAGACGTTCTCCAGACGTAAAACTAGCCCGATGTTGGTAATAACGAAAATGTTGACTCGTCGGACCATATGATGTGTTTCCACTGATCAGCCGTCCAGGATTTATACTCCTGATGCCACGTGTTACGCTTGTTTCAGTTGGTTGTCGTCACTAATGGTTTCGGCATAGCAGCTCGCCCCTGAATATTCTCTTTATGAAGTTCTCGGCAGACAGTGTCGATAGCTACGGGGTCTCGAAGATAGCTATTGAGCTCTGCAGTCACTTTAACCGCCATAGTTTTTTGTTGTTTTGACACAATTCATGTTAGCGTACGATAACTTCTGTCATTTAGTTTTGATTTGCGCCCACTACTACGTTTACTCAATGATGTCTTTCCATGTTTTGCGCAGACTGTTATAACTTTAAAACATTTTTTCTTGAAAAATTCAATATGTTGACTGTCTTGGTTACTGGAGCTCTAGTTAATCGTGCGACCACAACCTGCCCTCTTAGGAACTCTGTTATGCCTTTCATTGTACTTCCTCCGGCTCCGACTGGAAATGCGAGGTGTGCACTACTCGTGAACAACTTGCACTGATGCCTAATCCATACTGAACACGTACAATTCAGTGTGACACGTGCCTCACTTGCGTTGTTGACCGTCAAACACAACCATCCCTTTACTACCACTGTCACATCACGTTGGCTATCCTCTGTGTATTTGTATGTATCTTCAGTGATATATGTGGATACTGGTTGTGAGACAGGAATCGGACGGAGTAAGTAATCAAGAAATAATAAATTAAACGTCATGCGTGATGCTCAAGTTTTGTCATATAAACAACAAAGATATTGTTAGCAGAAAACTGTATTCCTTTAGTTATAGCGTGTTTATAAAATATTTGGTTTTTGCTTAATCTCTTTGGAAGTCTGTAAGCGCTTTCACTGTCACATATTAGATGAGTATAGGCTCGCTAATTTGCGGTACGTTTGTAGTAAAGCTAGTGATCCACGCATCTCAATGATTGTAGCTTCTTATTCCCTCTGTTTGTCGTACTATAACGTGATTTTGCTGGTAAATTCAGTGTGTACCACCGAAAATGAAAATAAAATACCTTCTGCACTGTCGAAAATTTTCGCCGTTAATATCCGTTGATAGCTTGTACTGTACTTCTGATTCTGAAGCTGTAAGCTCTATTACAGATACTACATTTGATAAGTAATCGATGTAGTAGTGTATGATTTCAAATTGTATATAATTGATTGAAATTATAGTGAAAACATTGTAAATTGCTGGGTAATAGCCAAGAGAACTTTATTCAATGTATCGACAGCAACGACGAAATGGCAGAAGCCGCGCCATTGTTTATCTTTGCGTATGGAGACGCCCTGCTCGCAACGCGCTTGACTGATGAAACAGCGCGGAAGCGTTTCTTAGGCGCTCCCGAAGACACAGTGCGCAGCTACGCTCACGCCAGCGTACACGCACCTGATTCAGTAACCTGCAAGTATTGAGAACATGGCAGGAGTGAATGGGCGGAGGAAGCTGCAATTCTAACAATTGCCTCCACGGCAATTATCCGTGGCTCTGGAGACGACTCGGGGTTCTAAAACTGCAGCAGCAGCAGCAACGGCAACTCAGCGTCGTCGTCGGCTACATTCTTTGTCGTCCGCAGATCTACAATATCGTAAGACCATAAACTGACAGATACAGGAATACAGAATTTACCCAGCTACATTTCTCTCACGAAGTATGACTAACTTGAATAATAACTTGTAATAGTTAAAACTTGTAGGGCGCCTGTGTTGTCATTGTTCTCAGACCTTATTACCCAGCAGAGTCCATTTTCCCTCCCATGCAATCAACGAGCGTCATGGGAATATGGAAATTCATTAACTATTTTCTGCCAGTTTTGTGTATTTGCTAATGACCAGCTTCAGTCTAAATTTGGTGCCTCAGTAGCTGTTCATTCTTGTATTTCATAACAGAGGCTAAAGTAATTCACAAATTTTAGGTTAACTTCATTTACTTAAAGTAACGGAAAACTTCACTGGCAAAACTAATAATTAAAGATACAGCACAAATTAAGAGTGTGCAATCTTTTTTATTATGCATTTAGCTAAACGAATGAGTTCTGTTGGTTTGGTATTAAAAGTAAAATCAATTGCTCATTTGCTTAAAGTAAATTTACTTCAATCTTTCAATAATCAAATGTTGCCTTTCTCTAAATTTTGCATTATGTTACACTGAGGTTACTGAAAGTCAAGTTTTACATAACAAAGTTTAAGTTAAGCCATTCATTTCTTTAAAAGCGGCGGCCGATGTGGCCGAGCTGTTCTAGGCGCTTCAGTCCGAGTAGCGCTGCTGCTGCGGTCGCAGGTTCGAATCCTGCTTCGGGAATGGATGTGTGTGATGTCAGGGTTGTCAGGTTTAAGTAGTTCTAAGTCTAGGGGACTGATGACCTCAGATGTTATGTTCCATAGTGCTTGGAGCCATTTGAGCCATCTTCAACAGTAACTGTCATTCCGGAAACTCCATTTAAGTTTACTTTCGAAATTTAGTATTTCGAAATAAGTAACAGCATACTCAGTACTTTCTGATTTATTCATTTTCTCGTGAACTGTTATGCTGAGGAAACCGTCTGTTGCGACGCCAGTGATTATTTGCTAAAATTGCTTTGCCTTTACCTTTCTTAAGATTCTGGAGATTCATTTCCCTATCGGGCTGGCAACCGTTTAATTATCTCTTTTTTGTTTTTAGCTAATCAGCGTTTCCTTTGCAGTATTATCAGCGATTTTTGGCGTAAATATTACATGGTACATTTCCCCCCCCCCCCTCTCCCCCCATGCCCTCACTGTGCGGTTCGTGAGCGATTGCAAAACATTCCACCCATTTCAAAATTATCATCAGTATTTAACTTATTAGGCAAATGCGATCACGGTAAATTATATCGCAATCCAGTACGCCGATTAGGAAGGGGGTGATTACAAATGGTATATGTGAGTGCTGTCTGTGTTGCTACTAGACTTAGTAGTATTAAAAAATAAATTTGATGCTGAAATATTACTGCTTGAAGAACGAAAATATAGAAAATGATATACTTTTTCCCTTTCATTACTGATGGAGCGTCAACGTAAAAAAGTTGTCAAAAGGTTTGAAGTTATGACTAAAGATTCTTGGACGTTGCCAAGTGTACCGATTTTCAAATACCTCATGAATGTAGTGTGGGTAACCTGTGTGCTGTGAACTTCACTGCCTCAAGGCGCATACACAGTTTCCAGCTATAATACTATACTTCTTGTTAAATTATAACGTAAAACTGTACATCTGAATGAACAGTTTATGAACGCATTTTAAATTCGACCAATAATAATATGAAGTATTGAAAACAAACTTTTTTGTTCCTGGAAGCCATTAGGCAGATGATCTGCAACTGGAACTGTGTAGCGTTGTATATGTTTAGTTGATTAATATAAATGACAGCGCAGGGTCAGTTACGTTTATTGTGGTGTCAGCGGCATTGGGACAGACACATCAATGATTGACGGACTGTGTTCCTCAACGATGAATCCAGATTCAGTCTGCGCCAAAGTACGTATAAGTTGCTATCTACATTGATGTCTATATGGGTACTCTGCAAATCATACTTGAGTTACTGGGAGAGTGTTCATCGTAGCACCCTCGTAATAATACTCTAATATTCCAATGTTGAACAGTTAGCGGAAAAAATGGACATCTGTATCTTTCCGTGCGAGCTCCGATTTCCCTCATTTTATTATGACGATCATTTCTCCCATGTAGATCGGTGTCAAAATATTTTCACATTCGCAGGAATAAGTTAGTGATTGAAATTTCGTGAGAAGATTTCGCTGCAACGAAAAAATGCCTTAGTTATAATGATGTGCACCCCAAATCCTGTATCAGGTCAGTGTCATTCTTTCTCTCCTTTGTTTCACGATAATACAAAACTTTCTCGATGTACTCCGTTAATTTTTATCTCGTAAGGATCCCAGACTGCGCAACAGTACTCCAAAAGAGGACGGAAAAGCGTAATGCATACAGTCTTTTAGTAGAACTCTTACATTTGCCAAGAGGTCTGGCAATAAAACGCAGTCTCTGCTTTGCAATCACCACAATATTTTCTATGAGTTCTTTTCATATTAAGTTGTTCATAATTGTAATTCCTAAGTATTGAGATGAGTTTTTGGCCTTTAGATTTGACTAATTTATCGTGTAACCGAAGTTTAACGGATTCCTTTCAGCACTCATGTGGATGACGTAACACTTTGGATTATTTAGGGTCAATTGCCAATTTTTACACCACATGGGTATCTTTTCAGATCGCTTTGCAATTTGTTTTGATGTTCTAATGACTTCACTAGACGATAATCGATAGAATCATCTGCAAACAACCTAAGGGGGCTGCTCAGATTGTCTCCTAAATCGTCTACATTGAGAACGAACAGCATAGAGCCTATAACACTACCTTGGGGAACGACAAAAATCACTTCTGTTTTACTCGGTGACTTTCCGTTAATTAGTACGAAATGTGGCCTCTCTGACAGGAAATCACGAATCCAGTCATATGACTGAGACGATATTCCATATGAACTCAATTTCACTGCAAGCTCCTTCTGTGGTTCAGTGTCAAAAGCCGTCCGGAAATCTAGAAATAGGAATCAATTTGGAATCCCTTGTCAATAGCACTAAAAACTTCGTATGTGCAAAGATGCTGTCATATTTCATAAGAACGATGTTCTCTAAATCCGAGTTGACTGTCTGTCAGTTGACATTTCCCTTCGAGTTAATTCATCACTTTCGAACCCAATATATGCTCCAAAATCCTGCTGCATATCGACGTGAATGATATGGGCCTATACTTGAGTGGATTACTCCTACTATCTTTCTTGAATATTCGTGTGATCTGTGAAACTTTCCAGTCCTTTGGTACAGACCTTTCTTCGAGCGAGCGGTTGTATATGAATGTTAAGTATGTCGTTATTGTATTAGCATACTCTGAAAGGAAACTAATTTGTGTACACTCTTGACCGGAAGACTTACTTTTGTTACGTGATTTAAGTTTCATCACAACTCCGAGGATTTCTACTTCTAAATTACTCATGTAGGCAATTGTTCTTGACTCGAATTCTGGAACATTTACTGCGTCTAATTTGATGAAGAACTATCGTAAAGCTGTGTTTAGTAACTGTGCCTTGGCAGCACTGTCTTCGATAGTAGTTCCATTGCTATCGCGCTCAGAAGGGGTTTCCGAAATTAGTTTTTCATATTTGACTTTAGACCCACAGTATCTCTGGAATACGTGAAAGTTCACACTTTCACGTATTCCAGAGATTTCAGCTCTGAAAGGCAAATTATATATCATGGGATTGTTTACCTCGCGAAATAAACTAACTTCTATTAATTGAGGCTATGTTATTTCCTGTTTATTGATATTCATCATCTACAGAGTGTATTATAATTAATAGAGAAAACTGAAAGGGCTGAAAGTTTGTGATAATAAAGCGAAAATGTCCACTAAACATGAGTCTGCACAACAGTCGTTTACGAGATAATTGCGAATATGTGGTTACTGGCTGCGTCTTTCTGCAGCATATACTATAGTCCTAGTCAGTGTAAGTGTATTGAAATGTAAACATTTAAATGAAGCCCCCACCAAATTGTGCTCAAAGTTTTCTCGTGGCCTACCATACCAAGACAAACGATAATTCAGTACTTTATCAGTTACAATTTCTTGTACACTCGTATCTGTTTAAGGTGTTCTACATGATGTGCTCGAATTTGGATGTTTTCGGATGCTTTCGTAACTGTAGTGAGTGTCTAATTTTCTCATACAGTCCTGGATCATGTCGTAAATCTTGTCAAGACTGAGGGTTTCATCACGAGACCGCAGAACAACGCCATGGAGGCGAACCTAAGCGTCCTCCGCCTTCTCTCGTCCTATAGATGAAACTAGACCCGCCCACGCAGCAGCTGCTGTCGCTTTACACATCTGGTTATTGGCCTCCGAAGGTGAACAGATACCCTTCTGGGCATTTTCTGGAGGGCGTTTCCGCCAGAGCGCAGGCCGGATGGCGAGGTACGACCCGAACCGGAAACTTGAAGTCCCCTGCAGCCACAGCTTCCTGTCCAGCGCAGCGTCCACCCTCCAGCCTGCCTCGCCGTTGTCGCACTCCCTTCACGAAGACGGTCCGTCGCTTTAGAGGGGGGAGGGCGTCACGACCAGAGCCAGCACTAAGATCAAGAACATAACAGTAGAGAAGGCTGTGAGACGATGTCAGCCAATAGTAAGCTGACTAGGACCGCACCATGACAGGAGCGGCATCTACACGAAGAGAATATAAGCGCCGCTCCACGAAGCCTCGGTCGCACTAAAAGAGAGGCACTAAAAGACTTGTTATCCATATCAATTACTTGCAAAGAAATAGTAAATACCGAAGGACATTGACTGTTTGCATGTTGCCAATTGCTTGCGACACTTCATTGTAGAAACGCTAGTTAAGTACGGTCAATTTCAATTACTGTAATAAGCTCCATTAATATGATTTGCTTGTATGTTGTCTAACTATCCAAGAAAACAGCTTCCTAGGCACACTATATTAGAGAAGAGGGCAGGATCCCACACAAGTCTCTGAATTTGTCTTACCTGACTACGTTTATTCTGCATAATGTACGTACAGTAGCTACGTGCATACGATCACGATGCCATGGCATGCAAAAGAAAAGCTGCTGGAAGATTTTGAGTTGTGTGTGTTGCGACTTAAAATTCTTGTACGTATTTTAATATTGCTGCATGACCATTGATAGTAGAATGAATCCACGAAGATGTAAATCTTTCACTCTCTGTTTCACTCTCTCTTAAATATGATGAAACAATATGGTTCCAGAGACCTTTCCAAGTTTCAAACGGTTATGATGCACATTCGCAGACTGAAGCGACGAACGAAAATTTTTACAGAGGCAGGGATCTGAATCTGGGTTTCCTATGTCTTTCAATACAGTTGGAGAGCCTCAGAAACGCTGTTCAAGTTTAGGGGGAATACCAAAGTGGGCTGAAGCGTGATTGGGAATTTGGACAGAGGAAGGATGCGTACTAGGGTACTCCGTGCAGTTGTGCAATTTTTTTATTAGAGTGAAAAGTTGGGTAAAGTTCATATATGTTGAGAATCCAGATTTTGCATTATGTAAAAAATAATTATATAAGCAATTTACTAGCTTCAGGCATTAAACCTTTTCTTATTAAAACAGTGCCGCAAACGGCACATTACACTCTAAGGCAGACCTCCCGCAGCTGATTTATGGAGACAAGGTGGAAAGTTAACACTGGCTCAACTACAACGCACATAAAACCTCTGTGAAACAAAGTAGGGATAAAACGACAGTGCAGTGGCGCATCTCAAAAGTCACTGTACTCAAGGCTGGAGGAGAGGCGAACACGAAAAGTTTAACAGCGTGAAAACACAGACATTAATCTAAAAAAATAATTCATATTTAAGTTAACCAAGCGTGCCAAACAGGATGCAACGCGCTGGTGGCCGGTTACCTCAACTACGAATAAATGCTCGGTTAGAAAATTTAAGTAAGCATGACATCAAGTAAAAAGCAATTCTGTTTATCCAAAGTATTACTCAGGCAACTACTAACTAAAACTCGACAATAATTACAAATTACTGGTACTTTTGCACAACAGTTATTACCACTACCGAGCGGGGATCCCTTCTTGATATACAAAAGCTGAAAAGTAAATGTATAAAATAACATATACAGGTAGCAAGACGAATTAAAAGAAATTAAAGAACAATATCAGTAAAAAGGCGTAACCCAAATGATCTTCCTGCGGTACATGCCATTTTAGTTTAAGAGGAATTAATAGATCCAGTAGTTTACTACGAGGGAGATTGCTGAGCAATTTCAGAAATGGACATTACCAAAATAGGACTGCAAAATGGAAAAAAGTGTCTCTTAGCACTATGAGACTTAACTTCAGAAGTCATGAATCCCCTACAACTTAGAACTACTTAAACCTAACTAACCTAATGACATCACACACATCCATGCCCGAGGGAGGATTCTAGCCTGCAACGGTAGCGGTCGCGCGGTTCCAAACTGGAGCGCCTAGAACCGCTCGGCCATCCCGGGCGGCCAAAATGTACAGCGGTAAGTTGAACACTAGGCAATCAGTAATAACTATACCGATGTAGCACAAAGAAGAGCCACCGGCTGGAACGAGTGTCACTGAAATGTCAAAGGACTCTCTCCACTAAAAAAAAAGTAACGGCAAATCCCAAGCTCGGTCTTTCGCTGAGCATGGCAAGCAAGCCAGACAAGAGTTTAGTAAAGCTACTCATCAGACCGGCTGGCACGCCGCAATTACTACTGCAGAGCTTTTATCGTCAGTGCCGACACTGGAACATGCGCACACTGGGAAAGCTAGCCACACTACAACAAACAAGTACTCTTCACCTCATGCGCCGTTCTCTCAAACACTCCACCCAAACCCTCGACCCGTCTGTCACCTCTAGCGTTCCTCTGCCAGAGGGCGCTATCGCCCAAATTATACAAGCACTCTGCTCAATTTAGATGGGCATGAGATACTGAGGTACCGACCTCGCCACACGGCACATACGTCACACGTATTTGGGACTTTAAAATGTCCGTGGAGTCATACCTTTCCCTTCCGCTGGCCAGTGCTCTACTGACTGAGCTACCCAAGCAAGACTCATGACCCGTCCTCACAGCATCACTTCTGGAAGTACTTCGTCACTTCACAGAAGCTCTCCAGCAAAACTTGCAGAACTAGCATTCCTGGAAGAAAGGATGTTATGGAAACAGGGGTTAGTCACAGTGTGGGCTTAGCCACAGCCAGGGCCAGAATGAAATCTTCATTCTGCAGTGGAATGTGCGCTGATATGGAATTTTCTGGCAGATGGAATCTGTGTGCTGGACCGAGACTCGAACTCGGGATCTTTGCCTTTCGTGGGAAAAGGCCGTATTGAGTGAGCTATCCAAGCAAGACTCAAGACCTGTCCTCACAGTCTGTGAAGTTTGGATGGTAGGAGACGAGGTACTGACGGAAGTAAAGCTGTGATGACGGGTTGTGAGTCGTGCTTGGGTAGTTGAGTTACTAGAGCAATTGAGCAGTAGCTCAGTGACGGTAATAGGACAGTTTGATATTACAGGTAGCCTACATGCAGAGCAAGCATACATTCAGGGTCAAACCTATTGTTCTGCTAAGAGGATTATGACCCCCAGAGCTAATCTGTCGATTGACAGGTCCTTTACCTATTGTTCAGTTAAGTGGTTTTCTGAGAGAACTGCAATCTTCTCCCTGCCCTCCCCTCCCTTCTTCCCCATTCCTCTGGGTACTCCACATACTGATGCAAGCACACTTTTGATATCAATTAGATTTACTGATTAATTAAATCGGTTAATTACTTAACCGTATCCCACTCTGGGATACCTTGCAGCCCTCCACCCCCCCCCCCCCCTTCCACCAACCGGAAATTGATGGTCAAAAGACTAAGCTGATTAGCCATGTTTAAGGACATCGAATATTGTGTAAGCAATTTAGACATTGTGTGGGATATTGTTTTTTTTAAACAATTTTTGGGATACGAGCCAGTGAATGAAAATAATTTATTTCCTCATTTTTTTATTTAAAAGCATTTGTGGAAAATCTATTGCAGTGTATGAAACAGTGTTTAAACTATTAAACCAAGTGTGGTATACAGTTTTTTAACAATTTGTGGGATACAAGGCCAAGCTTGTAATATAATTTATTTATTTACACAAAGAATTTGGTGGGAAATCGATTGCAGGGTATCGAATATTGTTTAAACCATTGAGACAATGTGCTGAATATAGTTTATTTTAAGAATTGGTCAGGGAATCGATTGCAGTGAGTGGAATATTTAAACTACTGCGGCACTTTTTTCATTCTGACTGCGTAAGGAAGCATGTAATTACACCGTCACTGATCGCTTAAACGTATCTCAAAAACTTTCTGGCGTGTCGCCATCCGTCCAGGCTGCCCTGGCCACGCCCCCATGGGCCCTGCGTCAGAGCTGCCAGACCGCTCCACACCGGCAACAGCCTGAAAGGTAGCGGCGCTTGGGCTTAATGGGCCCGGGCCTTAGAACCACCGGTGTTCGTGGCGGACGCTACAAGTAACTGCCGGCTAAGCCTTCCCCGAACAGAAACACACTTCCTGTCGGCGTCCATCGCCGTCTCAAGTGGTCTGTATACAAGAACCAAACTGTCAGACAGCACGAGCGAGAGACGCCTCATGTCCAAAGCAAATATCTGACGGGGAATCGACAAAGAAATATTGCTGAATATAATAAATAATTAATTCTGGAAACATCCCCCAAGCTGTGGCCAAGCCTTGTCTCCGCAATATCCATTCTTCCAGGAGTGCTAGTTCTGCAAGGTTCGCAGAAGAACGTCTGTGAAGTTTGGAAGGTAGGAGACGAGGTACTGGTAGAACTGAAGCTGTGAGGACGGGTCGGGAATCGTGCTTGGTTAGCACTTGCCTGCGAAAGGCAAAGGTCCCGAGTTCGAGCCTCAGTCCCGCACACAGTTTTAATCCGCCAGGAAATCTCAAATTAATTTCCAATCACATGATCATGATGTAGGGAATATAAGGTGGACACGATAGGTACTTCACACACACACACACACACACACACACACACACACACACACACACACACACACAAAATTGATGTTGGCACAATACTAGCAGCAAGCTGACTCGAAACACACTTTAGAAAAGGATCGTTGCATACAAAGAGAGAGAGAGAGAGCTTACTGTGCAGATGACATAGGAACTAGTATGGGATATTTCATTATGCCAAGGGCTCTAAACTGCCCCAGCCTTCCTGGCGCACTTTCCTGTATTGCATTTCACGAACTGCTTCAGGAGTTGTTAAAACTGGAGCGGAATATCACAGTTTGAAAATGTCACAAATGTTGTTTCAGAACACGTGCCGTAGGAAATATTAACTACATTTTTATATAGTATTTAAACAATTTGCTTCACACAGTTTAGAACTATTCGAAATAAAGAAAAGATCGACACTGCACAATAATTTGTATGCGTAGACAACAGTGATATGTATTTTAACCAGAAATATCATTAAATAACCCAAACCTATTATTATTTGACATCATGATTGGAAGAGGTGATGCATGAAATGATCATTGAAATTTAAGATATCGAAGTGAATCTATACCATCACGGTTATAGAGTTCCCGACCACTACAGTTCTTATAAATGTATTTTCTTTTTTAGAGCGCTGTAGTATTCCTAATGTGACTGGTTCTCTCCGCTACACCAGAACAAAGAAAGAGGGAGGAAAGGGTCTATCATGTGATGGGATAGCAGCAACAACAACAAATACCTATGCAAGGCAGAGTCCTCTGCGATATATTGAGAAGCACTGAACATGACACACACACCACGATTCAATCTGCAGCAATAAGTCTCCATGGCTGGATGTCAGAGGTCGCTATCATTCGGAAATTTTACGTGACTGGGTTATTAAAGTGGTGTAGAATTCGTAAGTTAATTCTACCCACTACAGTTTTCTGGTCTGTTTAGGTGTTTCAGATCCTAACAAACAATATTTACAATGTGCTTCTTTGTACAGTCCACCAATCACAACCATTCAGTGGCAGCTAACATAAATTGCTGTACGGCAACATTCTACTGTATGTCTATTGACGTAATAATGATTCATGCAAGTTGACTGCTGTGTTCGATGCTTTCCTGAAAACAGAGAGCTAACTGCCTATAAACTAACTAGGGTCTGCGTTGTAGGACGATGGGAAATAGAAGGCGTGATCGATTGAAATGGAGATGTTGCCTCAGGTCATTTATCACGTATTTAGCCATTTTTTCCGTTATTCTCTCAGGGTGCATCAGTTGTGTTGTATAAACTGTGATCGACTCGTGTACAATTGCTTGTTTTGTGGCAATTTAGAGCACTATGTACCTGCGATAATTAACAGCAAACCTGGCGAAACCACAGACACTAGACGACTTACAATTCATTTATCATGAAACATGTCCATCGATGGAAAACCTTTTTCAGTCCCATCTTCTAAACGAACGAAGATGTATGCAAAACCACCCATATCTCCGCCACATCTTGAATGTGAATCGAGTCTTTAGTTCCATATAGATACGAAACAACTGTTACTACACTTTCCATGTTCGTCATATCCTAATTGCATTCAAGTACATCATCACGGAGAGGACAAATCCAGGATTTTTTAGTACTTTGGTGTATAAGAACGATTGATATTCTCGTAGAAAATCAAACAGCACATGGATATGTCAGCGTCATAACCATACACAAACGGAAAACTGTGGAAAAATCTGGGAGATGACATAAATCGGTCAAATTCGAGGAAAACCTGGTGCAGTCACAAAAAATTCGTGTGAGATACGTAAAAATTGAGGGAAATGCCATGAAATATGTAAGCTCATGGAAACCTAGTAAAATTACAGAAATTGATTGATAAAATGTAAAATTAGAAACAAATACCATGAAAACAGTACCGAGCAAAATCAATAAAACTGAATTTTCTGGTGTAGGAGAGTAGCCTGATTGTGCAAATACACACCTTAATTGTGAAGAGAGGTGGTATTCTAGAAACGTGTCATCAAGGCGAAACGACAATATTACCCTACACATGAGCAATACAGCCTAATATTGGACAGTGACTTCTGTGTTCAAGACGGAGGCTATCAGGGGTGGTGGAAAGTTGTGGTAATAATGTTACACCTCCTCTGGCTACTGATCACAATGCCTATTTCCTCGTAAGGTGTCCTGTTTCTCCGTATGCATTTTCGGCTGTTAACGGTCATTTTCCAGGACTGTAATTGGGCGTGAACTTTGAAAACATCAAGTGTCATACACCTCTGGAAAACTACGGAATGTTTGTGTTACAAAGAATCGATTTTTTCTTTGGTGTTCAAGATAGTAGTTTTATCGCTTTACAGTTTGTCACCATAGTTCATCATAGAGAAAATTGCATGGTGAATTTATGTCGTGCTGGGGATATATTTCTTACATTGGAATATTAACAGCATTTCATGCCGCCTGACTAATAGGTCGGTAGTCGGAGCGCTCTTGCGTTGTAGCGTCTTTTTCACAGCCGTCTGTTACATCACCACAACACTCTGGTATCTACTATACACCGATAAGAAGTGCTATTCTTCTCAAAATGTTCGCTGTATGACAGTTTGGATTGAACTCGCTCTGTTCCTTGAGGAGACGTGGAATGTAGCAGTCTACAACAGTAAATCTACAACAGTATTGCAGGGAGCATTGATCAAAGACAATGCGAGGAAATCTTTCGATCTCTAACTTTATCCTAAGAATGCGAGAATGCTCTGTGACACTCATCGATGTAGGGAAAGATGGGCAATCGTAATCGTAAATTACTCCTTATGATCGAAGTACTAGAAATGTGTAGATCGCTCTCTGGTATACGTTGGTCTATATGTTCGAGAATTAACAATGAATGGACACATTGCGCCGTCATCAATCTACATTCGCCATCTATTATATGGTACTCACAGTACTCGCAGTCGAGGGACAGTTTATTGATGATATAGAAACTAGGAAGCATGCTGCCACGTCATTGGTGAGAATTGAAATTACAGAAAAAACTGGTACAATCACTAAACTTGATCACACTATCATTTGTGGTGCTTATTACAGTACATTACAGTACATCCAAGATGGCCGCCGAGTGAGATCACAGGTATTTTCTTCGTCCGCTAAAATAACTTATTTAAGAGGAAATAGTGCCAAGTTTAAATATTCTTTGTTTTTATTACTTGCTGTAGTGTCCGTTCTTGTCACACAACTGAATATTAGCGTCCAAGCAGAGCTTGTTCTTGAAAAAACTTGTTCTTTAGCTGAGGTCCCGATAATCGCGACATAACCCGTAATTTTGCGTGACATAAACACAACAAATTCTATTCAAGTTTTCTTGATAGTGCAAAAATCGTTTAAAAAAGACAGCTACTAGTTTCATCAGTGTCTATTGTCGCAATAAAAGTGTAATTAAACATTTCTAAATCGTATTTAACTAACACATTTCGTATTGTTTACTAGTTAGATAGACGCGATCTAGGTCTAAATTTTCCGAGTTATAAACGTTTAAAAACCTGACCAAACACGCCTGATAACTTAAATTCTCTAAAAGCAAAGTAATTACAAATTCATTCTTCTGTTTTTGCATCTCTAAATCAGTAGAAAAACAACAACCACCGCACATAAGATCTTTGTGTCGTTTTTTTTGCTTGCAGACATACAATCTCGCGACCTTGACAAATTTAAAACATTCTTTAAACTTAACTATTCTTTCAAAACTGACCATGAGTGAGAAATGTGGGAGCTTTTATAGGGTAGTGAGTAGAGGGATTTGTTGCCAATCTTGTAGGAAATATTTTCACTGGGGGGGATGCAGTGGGGAGAATGTTGGGAGAACAGAAGAGGCTCTCTCCTGGAACTGCAGAGTATGCAGTAGGAACATTTTGATTGGGGAGCAGGAAAGGAAAATCTGTGCCCTTCAGGCACAGTTGGAGGAAGCAAGGAAGGAACTGATAAGGATCAAGGGAAATAGGGGGGAGGAGGGTGGTTGGGAACTGGCAGCTGGTAGGAGGATAGGAAGAAAGAGAACGCGATCTGATAGTTTTATCATCAACACCAAAAACAGGTATCTGCCACTGCCAGAGTTAAGTGGAGAAGAGCCTCAGGTAGAACGAGGAGCAGGAAATGTGCAGCACACTTCAACCGAGGCCAAGAAGCCTAGGAATGTACAAAGTGTTAGGAAGAAGAAAGTGCTGCTGCTAGGTAGTAGCCATGGGCAAGGTGTAGGCCCTCAGTTACAGGAAAGTTTAGGGGCAGCGTACCAGGCCACCAGTATCTTCAAACCAAATGCAGGGCTAAGTCATGTGATAGATGACCTAGGGTCTTTATGTAAAGATTTTACAAAAGAGGATCATGTAGTGATAGTGGGTGGGGCGGGAAACAGTTTGGACAGGGATGGGGCATATGAAATAGGTGGTGACCTGGACAAGATAGCTTCCCTGACTCATGGCACCAATGTACACTTTGTTGAGCTGTTCCGGCGTCATGATCAGCCACGCCTTGATGGAGCTGTGAGGCGAATCAATGTGGGGCTGGGGATGGCTCTGAGGACGGCCAACTTTGCTCATGTTTCTCTGGTGCCCGTCGGGACTATCAACAGATTCACTAGGCATGGCCTACACCTAAACGGGATTGGGAAGGGAAGATTGGTACAGCTGATTCAAGAAAGTATAGGGGGTGGATCTCGGGCCACACATGGTCAAATACCTGTTGTCATAGGTAGGAAAAGTAGGTCTTTTTTAGGATAAATCCAGACAACAGGTTCCCCTGCCTAAAGAGTATCTCTAGCAGTTCAAAAAATACTGAAACAATCACTCACAAGACAGATTATAACACTTCAAAAATCACACATACCAGATGTCACAAAGAAAAACAAACCATCGGAAAGAGTAACATGGGGCATTTTACAGACTTAACAATCCTCCATCAAAACATGCAATCAATAAAAAATAAAATACAAGCATTAGAAGTTGAGCTCCAATCTTTGAACTGCACAGTAGTTTGTATTACTGAGCACTGGTGTAGAGACACAGAAATCCAACATGTAGTATTACCATTGTATGAAAGGGCAAACTCTTACTGCAGAACTACTTCAAGGGGTGGAGGATCATGCATTTATATCAGAAAAGGAACACAGTTCAAATCTAGACATGACCTCAGTACAGTAAGTGAAGACAAACACATTGAAATATCAGCTATTGAATTATCAGGGCTCGATATCACCAAGAAATTAATTATTTTGTGTGTGTATAGATCTCCCAGTGGTAGTGTGGACACTTTTTTCAATAAATTAACAGAAGTTCTAGATAAAGTCTCAAGTACAAAGGTCAACATAATTCTGTGTGGGGACATAAACATCAACACTAATATCATAAATGAATCCAGCAGCACCTTCATAAATATCCTTCAAAGTTTTGGCATGTCCCTATTGGTCAATAGTGCAACAAGGGTTACTACAATGACTGCATCAGTAATTGACCATGTGGCCACAAATATAGACAGGGAAAAATGTGATGTAGCTGTAAAAGATCTCGGACTATCAGACCATCTCTGTCAAATAACAACATTAAAATCAGGCATCGAATCATTCCCTAAACTACAAGCCTATAAACGACATCTATCAGAAATCAAAATAAAAGATTTTTCAAAATAACTAGAAAAACAAAGCTGGGATGAAGTGTATAAGGAAACCAATGTGAATATGAAATTCTCCAAATTCTCCACATTGTTTAAATTGAACTTTGAAACAGCATTTCCAAAAGTATGCATGACTGTATCAACATCTCACAAAAACAGATGGATAACAGCAGGTATTAAGAAGTCCTCCCAAACACTTAAACACCTCAGTTCCATGAAAAAGATTCACAATGATCCAGAATTCTTAAATTTCTATCATAGATACAAAAAGATTTATAGGAAGGTGCTGATTGCTGCAAAAAAGTCATTTAATGACAAAATAATATATAATGCAGAGAATAAAAGCAAAGCAGTCTGGGATGTTATAAAAAAGGAAACGGGGAGAGGCAAACAAACGCAGAATAACATACTGCTCAGGGAGGGGGATAAGGTAATAAATGATCCACAACACTTAGCAAACTATGTAAATGAGCATTTTTCAAGTATTGCAGAGAAGTTACAGCAAAAATTCCCCAAAACAAATGTAACACCTGCAAAAATTGTTGCACTAGATACAATGATGTTACTTCCAACCACAGAGAATGAAGTCAATAAAACTGTTCAAAAGCTAAAAAATAAAAAGTCAGAAGGCTTAGATGATGTACCAATGTGTGTACTGAAACAATGCATAGGGATTATACAAGGCCCATTAACAAATATAATAAATGAATCCTTCACATCAGGGACATTTCCAGAGCAGCTAAAACAGGCAAGAGTTGTACCTTTGCTTAAGAAAGGTAATGCAGAAGACATAGAAAATTACCAGCCCATTTCCCTGCTGTCAGCATTCTCAAAAATAATAGAAGCAATTATGAAAGACAGATTAATGAATTATCTGAATAAATACAATCTTTTAGGCAAATCACAGTTTGGTTTCGAAGTGGCAAAAATACGGAGTCAGCCATAGTAGAATTCACAAAAGTTGTACTTAATGCTCTTGATAAAGATGAGTGTGTCACAGGCATATTTTTGGATCTTTCTAAGGCTTTTGATACAGTCGACCACAAGATTCTATTAAATAAATTAGAAGCATTAGGAATAAGAGGGGTAGCTAATGACTGGTTTCGATCATACCTAACAGATAGGGTACAAAGAGTAGAGATAACACATACTTCAAATAGATCTAAACATTTAGTAAAATACTTATCAGAACCAAAACATATTAATATAGGGGTTCCACAAGGTAGCATATTAGGACCAATACTATTCCTGATATACATCAATGACTTTCCCAGTAGTGTTACTCATGGTGAGAAAATTCTCTTCGCTGATGACAGCAATATTATAGTCACTGAGAGAACAAGAGAACTCCTTACCGAGAAAGCAAATGAAACTCTCAAGGAAGTTTACGATTGGTCAATAAGCAACAAATTGATATTAAACATAAAGAAAACTAATGCCATGAACTTCAGTTTGAAGAGGAAAAATGACAATGTTAAATTAAATGTAGATGGCACCTCTATAGACTGTGTAACAAATGCAAAATTTCTAGGAATGAATATTGACTCTCAGCTGAAGTGGTGCGAACACACAAAGGTACTTGCAAACAGAATGTCATCAGCATGTTATGCCCTTAGAATTCTATCATCTGTGTGTAAGATGCAGTGTCTTTTAGTTACATATTATTCATATGTACACTCAATTCTTAGCTATGGCATTCTTTTTTGGGGAACAAATCCACAAAATATGAACACAATTTTCAAACTCCAGAAAAGAGCCATAAGAATAATAACCAGAAATAGTAGTCGAGCTCATTGTAAAGATCTGTTCAAAACAATGGGAATTTTAACTGCTCCATGTGAACACATTTACCAGTCAGTTGTACACATCAAAAGTAACATTGGCAATTACTGCACAAACAGCTCTGTCCATGACCATGCAACAAGAGATAGACTCAACTTACATTTACCAAGAAAAAATAAACATAAAACTCAAAACAGCATTTTCTACCAAGGAATAAAACTGTACAATAAATTACCAAAAGAGATTAAAGAAATTTCAAAAATACACTTATTTAAGAAGGCAGCTAAAAAGTACCTGTTATGCAATACATTTTATACATTGAAGGATTACTTAGATAAAGCAGAGTAGGGGTTTGATAAAAAAATGTTATACAAGCAAATAATAATAATAATGATGATTATAAAACATCCAATATTCCACATAACACCTTCACTTTATTATTTTTCTTCTTTTTTCCTTTCTAGAGACACTCTCCCCTCAAGCTATGCATAGCACAATACTAACACCTCTTCCTCTTTCTGAGCTCAACATCTCACTCATTATGAAGGGATGCTGACTCAGTTTTTCAGGATAGCAAATGGGAACTTGCAGTACAGAAAATGGCTCAAGGATCACCTGTGTGTGTGTGTGTGTGTGTGTGTGTGTGTGTGTGTGTGTGTGTGTGTGTAGTGAGTGTTATGAAACAATGTGTGTATAGTGTGTGCAGTGACTGATAGTGAAATATGAGTGAATAGTGTGGCATTACATTATTTAATGAGTTATTTGTAAATAAATTATTGTATACCAGGAGTAAAATCTAATGATTGTCTCTAACTAGAAGTCTGTAAATATATGTGTATACGAATTAGCTTATTGTAAATTGATCTAAGCTTGTAAATACTTTGACATGTCCTATATCCTTGTAAAAAGAGATCTACAGATGAATAAAACTACTACTACTACTACTACTACTACATTAGTCATGTCTTTTCATCCCATCTGCCCACTGGTACACTGTTGATTACCATATAATGTCTGACTGTTGTCACTTGTTTGAGGGGGAGAAAGAGTCTTGGTGGAGGGGCTACACCTTCTGAAGATGGCTAGCAATGAAACCATAATTGCGTACATGACTGTAATATGAGGAATCTTTGTAGATGGAACACCAAGCCATGTGCTACACCGTCACTGTGAAAGATTAGTTTAAATGTAGAGGTCATCAATCACTTTCGGATAGCTGTTTGAAAACGCTCCACAATGCCACAAAACTCTTCCAGTCTCCTTACCTTGTGACTGTCTTTTATTTCAATCATCCAATGTGTGTGTTGTGGGAACAGCAGCAACATGATTTACTACTTTCGAAATTCAGCCATCATGGTAATGTTGGTTTAGAACCTGAAAAAAATCTTTAGGTCGTCATGGAAAAAACAAAATGTTTGGTGGTGCACAAAGCTGTAGTAAAACAGTGTTTGGATATGTTAACTGCAGAAAAAAACAATGTATCAGACAGCAATACAGGGACCTACTCTTCTGACTGTTAGTCTGTGGGATATGCAAGTGACTTCCATCACTGGCCACCTGCTCCAATGGCCCGTACATTTAATAGGATCACCACATATTCTCGATGCCAGCACACAGAGGGTTTTCTTTTCTTTTGATCTGTCGGAAGAGAGAGATGTTACAAAATCTTATGGAATTCTCTACCAGGTGATATTAGCGGAGTTTTTAATACTTTATAGCTTTTCTCTGGTGGGTGGTACAGAATAAAGATGGTAGAATGTTTGGCTCACAGACCCTAAGAGATGCAAATATTCCTTGCAAAGCAGTGCCTGTATGTAGTTCGAGACGCACAGCAGTGCAGTAGCTAAATCCTCATCCTCTTCCCGTAGTTCTTCCAGTTCTGTACTGCCTTTTACACTACCTCATGTTGCAGGAGAAAGCTTTATTTGGTGCTGGCCTCACACATAGTACACAGTTTGTGGAGCTGCAACATGTTCCCATTTCCAATGAGTGGTAAAAACATGGTCCTGCCGCATTACCTCAGCTCAGTCTGTTTCTCCATGGCATGCAGAAAGTCTTAGATGTAGTGCTCTCTCACTTATATTCGGTTCTGACTTAAACTGGAACGATCATGTGGACAAAGCTGCAGGGAGGGCAGGGCATAGACTGTGGAACAGTTACAGGATGCAGAGGGGCTGTCTAAAATACCACATTAGAGTTTTACTGTAGCAGACATGTTGGAAAAAGATGACTCACTTCGAGATGTGAGAGTGGCACTAATGTGATTCTCTAGTGGCTGTTATCATTAAAAGATATCTCCATAGGATCTAACACAGGTATGGGTTCAATGGAGAGACATGATTCCAAATCGGAGATAGCAATTCTACAAGAAAGCGTAACACTATCAGCGACTCTTGCGTGTGTTCGTAGAACCAAGACCACTCTTTATGCACAGTTATGGTAACATAGTCATTGTGATCATGTTACTAACAATGTGATCCTTATCCAAAATGTATGTTGCTGGATGTAGAATCCTTCTGTGGTCAGCTTAAAATGTCGATTCTCAATAGTATTCCTTGGAATAAAAATTGTCATCCCTCCAGGGATTCCCATTTGAACTACCTGGTGAATGTGATCTGACTCTGAAAAAGAAAAAAACTATTCGCCATGCAAAGTGACAGCCATGATCAGTTTCATTAACTAGCATATGAATTTGATATCAGTGACGTTCTGCCTGGTAGGTGGAAGTGACAGGTCTAATGCCTGACTTGCCGTTTTTTTCGTTGCGGTGATATCTTTTAGTGGTTTTTGAATCTTCCACTAACACAGGAGGAGACAACATCATAATAAAATCAGATGTATTACCGAATATATAAAGTAATATGCGGTGTAAATATATTTACAATTACTTTGTACTGTTACCTTTAGAGGCTTCGACTGTGGGGAGGCATTTGGTTTCCTTAAGAGAGAGTCCGAACCTGAGGGGCAAAGACGCCAACTCTAAGGGGCCTGGGGGGGGGGGGGGGAGGGGAGCACGAGCCCCCTCAAAATTTCGTTTGGGGTGGGGGGTGGATGACCACCAATAATTTAAGAAAAAAATTATTAGTTATATTATGCTTTGTAAAATCATAAAATTATGTTGGAATTTTTTATCTTCCTTGTTTCACAACAGCCACCTTTTAAAATACATTCAGTAATGGGTTAAAACAAATAATTATTATGGTAGTAAGCAGGTTAACGTAAAACGAGTTGTGTGAATAATTATAGGGTTACGGTGCAGAGGGCACACTTGGAATTTGTCCCGGTGTGCGAACCTTCGGGTAAATGTTTGCGCCAGTGGACCAGCTCTGTAGCCACGGCGACATCAAAAGGACTGGAGCATGAGCGCCTGGAACCCTCCGCCTCGCTTCACCTTCACGCTTCGAGACATTAAGTCCACCCTGCTGTCGCACTCATTCAGTGTGGATTGTTTCGTTCAGTGCATGCTGCAGACGTGTTTGATGTTCCGGCTTTAGTGTCTAGTCGACTATTTTATATGACTATATTTTATTCGCTTACTTTAGTCTCTTAGTGCACTGTGAATTAAGTTTGTAATGGATAAATTTTTTACCAAAAAGGCGAGGTTGAAAGTTGACGTTACTAAAAGTCAACCTCCAACAATTATTGTGTCATCAACTACTTCGTCGTCTTCAGGCGAGAACCATTCACGGTCAAAACTTTGTCAATCCAGTAAGGGAAGGTCATTTCAGAAGTCTTGGTTGATCAAATATACATGGCTAGAATATGAAGCATCTACCGAAAAAGTATTTTGCAAAACCTGCAAAGAGGCAGATGCTGAAAACGTATTACCACTTTCTTCAAAAAAAGCAGATGCAGTTACTTCTGTAGCGTTTTGTGATTGGAAAAAGGCTTTGGAAAAATTCCGTCTTCATAAAATACATTTACGCATAAAGAAGGTGTTCTGAAACTAAATTCTATCACTAAGCGAAGTGTGGACTCCAAATTGAATGAACAGTTAGCTAGTGATATGAAGAAAGGCCGTTTAGCTCTTGAGACAATTTTGCTAGGGTGCAATTTATATGCCGACAAGGACTAGCAACTAGAGGGCACGAAAATGTTAGCTCAATTTTTTTTCAGTTGTCGTAACGCCGAAAGAATGACATACCTGAGTTTAAAGATTGGTTAGGGTGTTCGAAGTATAAGTGGACGTCCTTCGATATTCAAACCGAGATCAATGATCTACTAGGAAAAGTCTGTATTGAGAAAGGTATTGGCTTCAGTCAAGAAGACTGAACATTTTTCTATTATTGTTGATGAAACAAGTGATTCTTCGATTCACGAATAAGTGTCATTTTGTATTCGTACTGTCGATAATTCCTTAATCATCAACATAGACTTTATTAACTTATACTAGGCCCCCAAAACTGAAACACAAATTCCGTTTGTTATCTTAAAAGACTTTTTGCTCGTCTTGATTTTTCAATGGATAACAGGACAGTGCCTCGAATATGAGAGGTAAGTTCAAAGGACTAAAAAAAGGTAGTTTTAGATACAGAATCAAAAGCACGTTATGTGCACTGCACCGCTCAAAGTTTAGACTTGTCAGTTGTAGACAGTCTCTACCATCTTAGGTCAATGAGGGATATCATAGCTTTAGCCAAGGACTTAATAAACATCGTAAGGGAATCCAACAAAAGGATGGGAATTTTCAGAAGAATATGCTGTGAGAGCACCAACGGCCAAGCTGGTCTAAGAACCAATTGCCCGACTCGATGGACTATCTGAGCTTCTAGTACTTTGAGAATACTGGAAAACTTTGAAGAACATTTTCTGCAGAGGACAAAACAGAGGCAGGTTACAAATGTGCAGGCTGCCTTGAGCCAATGTTACAGTTCAAGACTTACTTCGTTTTACGTCTTTATTGCCATGCAGTGAACCAAGTAGAGAATGTCGATGAAAAAAATCAATGCACTCATGTAAGAGTTGCTGATCTGGAAAAAAATAAGGGCTTGATTTGTATATTGAATGGAAGGAGTTATAGTTTTGAACACTTTTTGAAGTTATGTTTAAAAGAAAAACGTTCTGATGATCCTTCGCTTCCTCGGAATCGAGGTATACCAAAGAAGTATGAAAACAACGAAGCCAGCTCACCACACGTTTTCCAAACCCCAAAGAAGTACTACAAAGGTATATACATTGAAGTTTGTGAAACGTTGCAATCTTGCATTACTGAGCGGTTTTCTTCAACTAGACTCACACAGCTCATTACAGCTGAACAAGAGTGCTTACTTTTAGACAACAGAGGTGAAAAAAGTTTGTAAAAATCAACTAAGTTTTTCAAAAATTATCTAGACATTGAGAGACAGCCCTTACACCTGAATATGTTAGCCGATATCAACAAAAAGAAACTTCTGGTCTTAAAAAACATGCGTGGTGTAAGAAAGTACATTACACAAGAGCCAGCTGTTGGAGAAATGTTATGTGAAGTATTGTTGTGCATTAAGCTTCTCCAAGTATTTCCAATCACTACAGCAACAGCAGAACGGTCATTTAGCACCTTTAGACATCTGAAGTAATATCTTCGATCAACAATGGGGTAGAAGCGATTTAACGACTTGGCTGTTCTTCATGCCCACCGAAATGTTTTGGATGAATTGGATATCCGATCAGTCACCAAAGACTTCATATTCAGTAATCCAGTCAGACTGTCGACATTTGCACCTTTCTAAAGACACTCTATCCTCGATAATGGCATTTAGAGAAATATTCAAAATCTTTATAAAATAGAGAATTAAATACATACATAATGTTTAATTTTCAGTTTCGAAATATTAGTACCATTTCAGTACTGTATTACTATAGTACTGTATTAGTTATGTTCAAATACTTAAATATTTTAGGGTGTAAGACCCATTTAAAACCAGCTATTTACTTACTTTTTGACTGAATGTATTAGCCATACTGTATTAACTTTATTAACTGTATTGAGGCATTAACTTTTAGAAATTTGTTTTTATTTAATGAACCCTAAGCCTTATTCAAAGTAAGCTTAAAGTAGCTATTTCACTTATTAATCAAAGTACTATTACTGTGCGACAGCAATATTTCATGTTTTATTCTTTTAATATTAGTTTAGGTTTCAATTAAATATAATTTCAGTCTTTTCAAAGTTATATATTCACTGCTCTGTAATAGTCTAAAAGCATGATTATTACTGTCAATTAAATTAGATTTTTACGAAAATACCGTGTGTGTTTATGTGTTGTTTCTTTTTTCAAAATCGAAAAATGTGTCAGGCTTGTCTAGTTTCCCCGAGTATCGGGTTATCGAGAGTCCAGGTTCTTGGGTTCTAATGTTGATCATATGGCACTAGAATAATTTAGAAAATTTTAAAACTCACTATCTTTCATCTAAAATTTATAAAAGTTCCCGGGGCAAGATCCCCAGTATGGGCTCCCCCTACATTTTTTATAAGTCAGCGCCCCCATGAGGAGGCACCCTGTGACAGAGGTAGATCTTATCAATTCATCATAAGCCAAAAATGAGCAACCTACTATGGCGTAATTACGTATTTCCTTATGCGATCAATGAAAAAAGCGCCGCAATTGTTTAAATAACCAGCCACTGCAATCCATTTAGCTGAAGCATTTAGAAACTGTGAGGAGGGGTGAGGGGGGAGGGGGTATCTTGCGAAACCACTTAACTGAAGAACAGGTAAAGGACCTGTGACATCGGGCGCACGTCGCGGGCCGCTAAGCCTTCACACTGGCTTATCTGTCCTCCCGGCCGGATTACTCGCCCGACACGACACGCAGCCGCCAGCCGCCAGCCACCACACCGTACGGCGCGCGCCGTGGCCGGATGAGGCATCTGGGATATACTCAAGAGTTATTGATAGATAATAAAGAAGTCTAGTAGTATCAACCATGGGCTTAGTTTGACGAAGAATTTTCTGAGAATGTTCGATTAGTAACGTATGGAAACCAAGCATTAACTGTGGGAACAACGGGAAAGAAGAGCGCCAAAGAATTTGAGATGATCTGTTGAACGGTATGAGAAATTAGGTGGACTGACAAGAAACGAGGGTGTTCTCCTCAGAAACGGTAAGGTCAACTATAAACGAGAAACGTTGACAGGAGGAAGGGAAATGATGGTAGGGCACGTATTCAGACATCAATGAATAACTTCCACGGTATTAGAGTGCGCTGTAGTGAGAAAAAACTGAGGGGAAAGACAGAGATTGCAAAACACCCACCAAATAATGGCGGACGTTGGGTGCAAGAAGGCAGCCGTGGTCCGTAACGAGTTGGCTTTTGTTATTAGATACTTTCACTCCTGACAGTTTTCGGTATTAATTGTGATCCTAGCTGTAGGAGGCTTGCGTGACGCGTAATCAATGATCGCGACTTCTGCGAGGGGGAATTAATAGAGACAGAGGGATCAGGTAGCGGCATGTAGTGATCAGGCCGTGTGCGGTCAGTAAGCCCGGCAGACGCGGGGTAGAGTAGGGGAGCGGCTGGTGGCCGGCCGGTGAGGGCGACCGCGGCCGCGGCCACTTGCTCATCGGGCGCACGTCGCGGGCCGCTAAGCCCGCACACTGGCTTATCTGGCCTCCCGGCCGGATTACTCGCCCGACACGACACGCAGCCGCCAGCCGGCAGCCACCGCACCGTACGGCGCGCGCCGTGGCCGGACTGCAGAGCACTGCGGCCCAAGTCCGGCAGCAAGTGCCGTCCTTGCAGTGCTGCCAACTGCAGAGATCTACCTCTAACGCTGCCTCCCACTCAGAGGAATCTGTTCTGTCTCTCTCTACTTTCAAAAGACCTTACATCTTGACATCGACACGCATTACATGAATTTCGGCTCTTCTTTAAGTGCACACAGGGTCAGGCAGCAAACACAAAGCACCGAAAGTGCTCTGAAATATGTTGCGTCAAATTTCAACAGGTGATAGTGGGTCCACAACCGATTGTATTAAGATAGGGAATCAGTGGTCGGAAGTGTGTACCTATTGTGTTATAGACATACACAATGTACACTGTATAACAACAACCCAATTCCTAGTACTTTTTCAAAGCGACGACCGCCAGTCTCAAAATGGATGTACTGCGAAGTTGCATGTAGTTATGTCACATTCTCGGAAAGATCCCGATTGTCTGTTGTGAACGCCGGCCCGAGTGGCCGAGTGGTTCTAGGCGCTACAGTCTGGAACCGCGAGACCGCTGCGGTCGCAGGTTCGAATCCTACCTCGGGCATGTATGTGTGTGATGTCCTTAGCTTAGTTAGGTTTAAGTAGTTCTAAGTTCTAGGGGACTGATGACCCCAGAAGTTAAATCCCATAGTGCTCAGAGCCATTTGTCTGTTGTGAACGGTAATGGGCAGCGGGTGATAAACAAAGTACATCCATGACCACCAAACAAACATACTGTGCACAACCTAGGTCACAGTACGTGTGTCATGTGACGACCGCATCTGTCGCACCGGCGCATTAACTTGTTCCGCATACACACACACACACACACACACACACACACACACACCACAATCGATGGTGTCAGTTGTCCTTTCCATTACACTGCTTGTGATGCGTCCATGGTGAGGTGTGTTACTGTGTGCAGTGCAGAGCACATTGCCAAATATAGAACGTTACTCTTCACGAGAGATGGCAGGTGCGCATTTAATTTACGTACATTGTTTCAGGATGTAGTGCCCATAAAACAGAACGAATGTACAGGTAACGCTTTCCTATCTTTGACAAGTTTATCTCCATGGATACCAACTTACGAGACAAGCCATTCATACGACAGAGAGCAGGTCAAGGTCCCCACCAAAGACATGTCCGAACAATAGACTTTGTGGAAACTATGTTGGATTGTGTGGTCGACTACCCATCAGTAACCAACTGTTAACTTCCCCGTGAAACGCATACTTCGAAGGATGCAGTGCAGGTGTTAGCCCTATCATAAGAAACGTGTGCGAGCACTGGGACCAACGAATTTTGAGCCCCGCGTTCACTTCTATCCCTGGATTACCACCACAGTACTGTAGTGCCTGCCGAACTTCGTATACTTCTTATTGTTCACAGTTGAGACCTAATGATGGTGTTTTCAACAGCCGTGTCTGGAGTAAAGATAATACCCACACCACCAGCATCAGTGGCCACCGTCAACGATTCTCTGTCAACATATGGCGTGACATTGATCAAGATCACCCAACAGGGCCCTGTTTGCTGCCTCCACGTTTGACTGGTCCACGTTACCCGGTATTCCTACGAGATGTGATGACACAGTTCTTGGAGACCGTATCCCTTGTTGCCAGCGAAAGAACGTAGTTTCAACAAGACGGTGCGGCCGGCCGTTGTGGCCGGGCGGTTCTAGGCGTTTCAGTCTGGAACCGCGCAGCTGCTACGGTCGCACGTTTGAATCTTGCCTCGGGCATGGATGTGTCTGATGTCCTTAGGTTAGTTAGGTTTAAGTAGTTCTAAGTCTAGGGGACTGATGACCTCAGATGTTAAGTCCCATAGAGCTCAGAGCCATTTGAACCATTTAAACACGACGGTGCACAGCCAACTTCGATGTTTATTCTCAACGAGCGCGTAAACAACACTTAACTCTCATCGTTGAGTTGGAAGCGGAGACCCTGCCCCATGGCCAGCGGGATCATTGGATCTCATACCTCTAAACTTTTTCCTCTGAGACTGCATCAAGACGTTGTTGTATGATACCTGCTAGCTAGGGTCCAAGCTGCCTGTTTCCATATACAACAGAACCATCGATCTCTCAAAGAGTGCGGCGAAGCTTCGTGCGCCACTGCCACGCACGCATTGAGACTGGCGGTCGTCACTTTGAACACGTGAGTACCTTTTTGTTATGTGGTGTACGCTCTGTACGTCCAATAAATATGGATTTCCGGCCATTGGTTCCCTATCTCAATGTAACCGGTCATGGACCAACTGTCTCCTCTTTCAATTTGAGGCAAACCGTTTGAGACACCACGTACATTAAGATGCAGTTTTCGCCAAACTTTAGCGGACAATATGGCGAATTTTCTGACGTTCGCAAGGAGTTTCAATCGTATATAGTCAGCGAATTACGATAACAACTTTGATTTTTCTAATAGAACTGTATGTTGCTGTTGTGAAATTTTAAAAAGCAACGCATCTAAGGGAACTTCAACGATGAAACGAGCATGGGACTTGAACAAATAGTATGAAGACAACAATGCTGCAAAACACACTCTCGACATCGGGAAAAGAGGTTCAACAATCGTCTGTCCTATTACATGATATCCAAGCAAACAAGGAACTCGGATATGGTTCTTGTGTTTACCTGTGGGTTGGAGTCCATCATTCTGTGTTCTGCTGTTGCAACGATCTAAAAACTCTTTACAAAAATTAAAAAAAATAAGTTCTAGAAACTGTAAGTGCAGACAATAAAATACGCCCCCCTGACGAAGAAGAGCAACCGATGAAAGAAATGAAATTAATATTTTAGCAGTAGTAACACTTAATGCAATTGTCTCTAAGAAGCAGCTCGGAAGTAAGAGAGGCCTCAATCAAACAGATGGTCTGCGAACACTGTCTTCCATGTCATTTCATCTTTTTCACATTTCGGTGCATCTACAACGTCAAGGCAATGACTTCTAAAGTTGGTTACAGTTCTCCGAAAGTTATCTACGAAAAGTACAATGTGGCGCTGCATCTCTACGAAAAATTTTGTTTGAGAAGGTAGCAGTGTTTACAAACCATAGGCAGGTTAATCTTCGCACCGCACTCATTCGTTGTCAACTGAAAAACCACGCTGACTGAAAGAAGCGGGTGAAAACAACGCTCTTCATCTAACAACGTTTTGTTTGTGTTTCTGAAGATGCGCATCATTGGTCATTGTTTTATTGACAGGAATCGGAATACACTGAAATATCCCGAGTTCCCGAGAGAAATTATTGGTAGATATTCCACTGAATGATTGGTTCAAATGGCTCTGAGCACTATAGGACTTAACTTCGGAGGTCATCAGTCCTCTAGAACTTAGAACAACTTAAACCTAACTAACCTAAGGACATCACACACATCCATGCCCGAGGCAGGATTGGAGCCTGCGACCATAGACTGTAGTGCCTAGAACCGCTCGGCCGCTCCGGCGGGCTCCACTGAATAGAAGGTTATCAATGTATTACCAACTTGATGGGTGTCTCTTCCATTCCGCACATGTAATGGTGGCCCCCTTCAAAGAGCATAAGGAGAACGCTGGAATGGTCGTTCAGGAAACGCAAAATGATCTGCACACTCACCATATTTAACACTTTTACACTTTTATCTGTGGCGAAAATTAAAACAAAATGTCTAATAGGAAACACCAACGACTCCAGAAGGGATGAACAGCCTGATAAATTGGGCCTGTGCTGCCGTAACTCCAGATGAAATTTTACGAGCAGACTTGTTTCTCCAGAATCCCTTTATTGTGTGTAGCAGTGCTTAAGGTCAAAAATTTGCGCATTTGGTGTGACAGTCGTGGTAATAAACACACGAAGCGTACATGAGATGCCGGGCGCGGTGGTCCTGCGGTTCTAGGCGCTGCAGTCCAGAACCGCGGGACTGCTACGGTCGCAGGTTCGAATCCTGCCTCGGGCATGGGTGTGTGTGATGTCCTTAGGTTAGTTAGGTTCAAGTAGCTCTAAGTTCTAGGGGACTGATGACCTAAGATGTTAAGTCCCATAGTGCTCAGAGCCATTTGAACCGTACATGAGATGCCTGTTTGCTTGCATTTGGTATGACAGTGCATCTGTTTGAGAATCTCTTTTCCTGATTGCAGAGAATGGTGGGCTGTTTGATTGGATCCCATATATGTTAAGTCATTGAACTTTTCTTAGATGCTTCTTTCAAACGCCATGGGAAAAGTGCATAGTCCCATTAGAAAGAAACAACGTCGTTGTCGTAACTCCAGCCGCTATAGACGATAAAAATTACTTGTGAACGTCAGGAAATTTGCCATATTCTCCACTCTAACTTGAAGAAAATCGCATTAGATATATTTATTCATTCTGGATATGTCTGTTAATGCTTATGCTAACTACCTCACCTTAGATATAAAGTAAGATAAAATTTGGCGTCTGATTATCGCTTCTTGGTACATGAAAACACGAAATTCGTGTAACCTTCAAAATGCTTTAAAATGTGGCAATGATCTGTAGAAAGAAAACTAGCTCTGAGCACTATGGGACTCAACATCTATGATCATTAGTCCCCTAGAACTACTTAAACCTAACTAACCGAAGGACATCACACAACACCCAGTCATCACGAGGCAGAGAAAATTCCTGACCCCGCCGGGAATCGAACCCGGGAGGTAGAAAGAATACAAATCAACGTTTTGAAGACAAAGTCATGGTAATTGGCCTAAGAAATGCTCTAAAGAAAGCCTTATTTTCAACGAATATTACAAATGGGCTGAAACTTCTGAAAACATACAGGGTGATTCCCTGATTTTACAACCTTCGTGAATTATGGAGAAAGATAAATGTGTCAGTCTGAGGTAACGAACCCCGGACCGGAAAATACCGAGTAGAAAGTTACAAGTGAAACTCGTTTTGCTGCCTCTGACAGTGGACCTCTTCTACTGCAAGCTCTCAGCTTTTTGCATTTTGGGAGGAGGTAATTTGGACCAAAACAAAGATGGGTTCTAAAGTACATAAGAGCTATGTGCACTTGTTCGTCTTTGCTACTGTGAAACACATCTCTTCTGCTGAACAAGTGATAATAATTGTCAAAGATTGAACTGTAGAGCCCATATTTACTGGGAAGTTTTTTTTTCTTGTTTTGGTCCATACTACCTCCTCCCATAATTTGGAAAGCAGAGAGCCCGCAATAAAAGAGGTCCACTGTGAGAGGTATCAGAGTGATTTTCGATTATAACTTTCGAATAGGTCGTTGCCGGCTAGGTTCCCTTGCTTCATATTTGTGCGATTATCCTTCTCCGTCATTCATGAAAGTTCGTTACATCGTCACGGAAACATCCTGTGTACTGGCCAAATAAAGAAATGGTTCAAATGGCTCTGAGCACTATGCGACTTAACATCTGTGGTCATCAGTCGCCTAGAACGTAGAACTACGTAAACATAACTAACCTAAGGACATCACACGTATCCATGCCCGAGGCAGGATTGGAACCTGCGACCGTAGCAGTCGCGCGGTTCCGGACTGAGCGCCTAGAACCGCGAGACCACCGCGGCCGGCTACTGGCCAAATAGAGAAGGTTAAAACTTTAAATGACTTGGGGAGATAATCCAAGATGTTGATATAGAAAAAGGGCTGTAGAGGAATGTATACATAAAATGGTAAAGACGTTAGTGTAACTAATTACACTTACAATAAAAAAGGCCTGTCTAAAAATGCGAAAATAAATTACAATATAGTGGTGAAACATGAACGTCTATACAGAAGCAAATATGTAGTATTAAATTACAATTTAGATATACTGGGAATACAAGGGTGGCGAATTCTTAGGAAAATATTAACACCACGAAGAACTAAGCAGCGTTAGAAAGTATGAAGTAGCAATGAAATGTATCGAAATACAGAAAACGTATCAGAAGTTTTGAGACTGGTATTTTTTGGATATTTATAAGGAAAACAAGTCATCAGATTAAGCAAAATGGTCTTCAGATATTTGTAGGATAAAAAGGCAAAATAACGTAAAGCCTACGAGAAATAAAAGAATTTAGAAAAAAATTACGCAAAAGTTTTTTTTATTACAATTTTACTCAACAGAATGTGTTCAATGAATTGAATAGTTAACTAAAGTTGTCATAATATGCTTAGTGGCACAGTGACATGGTTCTTTCCTTACACTTAGTGATGTGATACCTATTAAAAGTCTTCTACTTACAGTGCAATGGCTATTGTCGGTGCAAAGTGACTGACGGAGAACTATGTAGGGATAAATTATTGAATATGGAAGGATTCCCAGAGAAGACAGTGAAAAAAACAGTGGGGAGTGGTCAGAATAGGAGGAGAGAAAACATAATATACATAAGAAAGAGTACTAGAAAAAAAGAAAGGACAATGAGTAAGGAATTGTAACTGTCACATGGTCCTTAGATGGCCTATCCAAGATTAAAAAGATTCTGAAATAAAATAAATAAAACCCACTGAAGATGGCACAGGAAGTGCCGAAACGTATTTGTGTGAAACAAAACTTTTGTAAGGATGAACTTTTGTCCAGTTCTTCCTTGTGTTTCACTGTCAACGAGATCTTTGGTATCGATTATTCATTTTTAATTTCGGGTACTGATTTCGGTTTATGCAATCACCTTCAGACCGGAGGCTCCGGATGGAGTGCGGAGCCAGATCACAGAGTTGATACCACGTCTGGACCCGCGATAGCGGTGGGCTGAATTTAAAGTTAATAACTGTCGTCGTCCAATGTTGCTGCTATAACATTTGGAGTATCAAATACTGTATAGCTTATGTACTATAAAAAAGATCCGGGTAAAGCGGAGATCAGGATTAACCAGAGATCCCGATTAAGTAGGGTAGTATAAGTGCGGAGATCTACACATTAATACCGCTGACTAGGAACCCCTTGAGTGCGACGTCGGAAAAGGTCAGTGATGTTTACGGCATTCGAAGCCCCACATATTGTCTACCATGCAAGCAAAATATTGGCTGCTACTTGCAACAGGGGTCAGGACTGGAGGCACCCAGTGGTGAGCACAGCATGAGGCAACGGAACGTAGTTGAACAGCCTAGTCGACAGAAACTCACGACGGTGATAAAGTGTTATTGGTGTTGATACAAAGCAGAGCAAAGGCAACGATAAACAAAGCAAACTTTGCATTATATCTATCATAACAGTTGCCGAAGTTTCGTCAGAAACGAATCTGAGTAATTTCGCAGAGTGAGAAAGCAGTGGCAGGTAAAATATTAGTATTTCTGGTAGGAGAGTCAATGGAATATTTGGTGTCGTATGCTTTCGACTGTGCTGGCGACGCACATGAAGAGTACAGTGATGAGAAAGGGTGCTTAACAAGCGAATGGGACACTGAATCGGATGTCGAGCGATGTCCATCATCCTTGTCGGACAGGGACCCATACATCCCGTCTCCAGGGAAACGTAGTCTAAGGAGCAGGTGTTAAACATAATTACGTACATGGAAGCCGTAACATAGTAAACCATCAGTTATCAACAGATTTCGAATACGTTTGCAGCAATATGACTGTGTAGTGCATGATAAAAGCTGCGAGTATGAACGGGAGAGCAAGGCGCACTTCTTACAAAAACTGGTGTTTGCGCGTCCCAAGAATGCTCGATACAGTTTACAGGATGTTACGAACTTGAAATTGCGCGCGACTTACACTCATGTTCAGAAACAAAGCAGAACGCCTTGAACGACTAGAGACAGGACGTTCGTATTCACAGGACATGTATATTAGTGTGCTCTGCCGAAATAATTAGCATTTCAGTCACTTCGATTCAGCCTGTGTCCTGTAGGCACAGCGTCAGCCAAGAACCCTGATAATATGTTCCATGCTTGATGGCATCGACAAGTATGAAGCGTTAATGACTCCTGTGGTACAGCCATCCATCCTGCATTCACATGGTTCCAAAGTTCACCTCTGGCAGTTGGCATTGGGTCACAGTGCTGTCGCTTTACCAAATCCCAGGCAGCCCCCGTAGCTGTGTGGCGCCGGCACGGTAGCTCAGCGTGTTCGGTCAGAGGGTTATCTGCCCTCTGTAATAAAAAAAAAACTGAGTTAATGGATCAAGGACGAACTGAAACGTCTGTCTTGCGACGTCCGCCCCGAGTAGATGAAACGAACGAAAACGAACAAAATAAGACTTTAAAAAAATTGGCCCGGCTTCTATTCCCGGCTGGGTGGGAGATTTTTTCCGCTCGGGGACTGGGTGTTGTGTCGTCCTAATCATCCTCATTTCACCCCCATCGACGCGCAAGTCGTCGAAGTGGCGTCAAATCGAAAGACTGCACAAGGCGAACGGTCTACCCGACGGGAGGCCCTAGTCACACGACATTATTATTACCAAATCCCACACATTTTCGACTGGCAACAAGTCTGGTGAGCTGGCGGCCCAGGGCGGAAGGCTGGGATCCTGTGACACCAAGAAGACACGTGTTCGTACAGCGATATGTGGTCGTGCCTTGTGTTCCTAAAAATGGCCTATGGAGTGTTGTGCAGAAAGCTTGATACCCAAAAGCACCCCACACCATAGGAGCTTGAGATGGCGCTGTATGCAATCACTCTGGTGCAGTCCCCTGTCTGTGGCGAACTGAAATGCGGCTATTCTTTTCAAACAAACAGGACGAGAAGTGGAAGACGATCTCGTAAACCATGACGTAATGAACGGCGCCGGACTGTCACCCTTGATAGTGTACGATGTGTAACACTGTTACACTGTTGCGCCAGAGCCGAGCAGGACACAGATCTCTCCGGCAATGACATTCGGATGAGGTGTCGGTCTTCTCAGGGGGTGGTATGGGTGGTGCGACGTAACCCATCTTGTCATGTTCTATGACCTACCGTGAACTATTCAGCACACATCCTTTGCACTGCCGAAACACTTAGTCGCACACAATCAGAAATTCCGCGGGTGCATCACATTCTCCCATGCCAATAATGCTTCCTCTTTCAAACGCTAGCCCATAACTTTTGGCCGCTCGGTGTACTAGACTGATTTCACGTTATGGTTTGCGGATACGTGCGTGAGGTATCCTACACGTCTGCTCAAGTCACTGTGATCCATTTGTAAGTAGGCTGTTTAGGTTTTTTTATTGGTAACGCCGCCGCCACATAGCGCTCTGTATGAAAATCACTGGCTGTGCCGTGTGCAGTCTGTGGCTGGTTGGCATTGTTGTAATACTCGCCATTGTAGTGTCGGGCAGCGGCAGCTGGATGCTAACAGCGCGTAGCGTTGCTCAGTTGGAGGTGAGCCGCCAGCAGTGGTGGACGTAGGGAGAGAGATGGCGGAGTTTTGAAATTTGTAAGAATTGGTGTCATGAACTGATATATATATATTATGACTATTAAGGTAAATACATTGTTTGTTCTCTATTAAAATCTTTCATTTGCTAACTATGCCTATCAGTAGTTAGTGCCTTCCGTAGTTTGAATCTTTTATTTAGCTGGCAGTAGTGGCGCTCGCTGTATTGCAGTAGTTTGAGTAACGAAGATTTTTGTGAGGTAAGTGATTTGTGAAACGTATAGGTTAATTTAGTAAGGACCATTCTCTTGTAGGGATTATTGAAAGTCAGATTGCGTTGCGCTAAAAATATTGTGTCAGTTTAAGCACAGTCATGTATAAATTTTTCTAAGGGGACGTTTCACATTACCTTCATTTTTATAGCGGCTAAGGGAGCCGCAGGCACATTTCACAGTAGGTGGTGTAGCCCCGCGTTATTGATGTTGACCTTGAACCCGGGGGCCGACATAATTCTAATGTTAATCATTTCTGCAGAAAACACTAATGTACATGTCCTGTGAATATGAACGTCCTATCTCTATTCGTACGAGATGTTTTATTTTTCCTGAACGTAAGTGTATATTACAGTGGTTTCAAGGGAAGCAGTGGATGGTTGCATACCTTCAACTTAAGACTGAACTTGCGACCTCACATTCAAGAGGTCCCTCCTCAAATAATTCGTGGCAATTGTATCTACAGAAGCCGCTAGATCACGGGGGGGTCAGAATTCTAGCAGAGCCCGAGGTTTCCTGACTCCTGTGGTAAACTGCTGGAGCCGTTGGCCACACTAGTGGGGGAGCTCAGGCGCCATCGATGGTTGTTAACGCGGCAACGGCGAATAACATTGGCTGTGACGTACGAGGCCGAGCCGACAGTGGTCGCGTGCGCTCCGCAGGCTGCGCGCTGCCAGGGCGCGCCGGCATCCATCAGCGGGGCCATCGCTCATCATTATTTACCGGCGAGGCGCCCCGCGTGCGGCACGTGTAGCTGCCGCCGGCCAGCAACAACACGCGACACGTCAGCCTGCTGCGCCTGTCTGCCCGGCTGCGGCAGCCGCTGCTTCTGACTACCAACGCTTGATTAGTGAGCTGCGACCAACACACCGAGGTCTGCGCTGCCGCTTCCTCACTTTGCACTCAGGTGCCCAAAGTCACGGGGTACCTCCTTCTGCACGGCGTAGTGAACCATCTCGACGGGACTCAACAAGTTGTCAGAATCCCGCTGCCTCTATAGCCGTCCATAACTGCGAAAGTGTTGCCGTTGCAGAATCTTGTGAACGAACTGGCTTCTCGATTAACACCCATAACTATTCGATGAGATTCATGCGGGCTATATGTCCAGAATGTTTTTTTCAAACCAGTTGCATGCGAGTGGGGCTCAGTGACATGATGCAATGAGATCCATAAGAATTTCATCGTTGTTCGGTAACATGACGTCCATAAATGGTTGCTAATGGTCTCCAGGTAATAATAATAATGAGCGCATTGGTGGCCGGGAGACTCCTCGCGGGGCGGTTCGCCCGCCGCTCCACAAGTTCTTTAGCGCCACTACGGCGAACTGTGAGTGAATGACAATGAAAAGATGATGAAAGACACACAACACTCAGTCATTTCGTGATAGAGAACATCCCCGACCCCGCCGGGAATCGAACCCGGGAACCTGTGTACGGGAAGCAAGAACGCTACCGCAAGACCACGAGCCGGGGACTGTCTCCAGGTAACCAAACATAACAAGAGGACCTAGTCCATTCTATTATGAAGTTACCACCAGCTTACACTGTGCTTTGTTGACAACTTGGGTCTATGGCTTTGTGGGGGTTGCCCCATGTTAGAAAACTGAGATGGGGACTAATCTGACCAGGCCACGGTTTTCCAGTCACCTGTGGTGCAACCACTATGGTCACGACCCCAGGAGAGGCGCTGCAGGCGATGTCGTGCTGTAGCAAAGGCACTTGCGCCTTCGTCTGCTCCCATAACCCATCAACGACGAATTTCGCCGCACTGTGCTAACAGAAACGATCATCGTTCGTCCCACATTGATTTCTGCAGTTATTTCAGGCAATGTTGCCTGGCTGTTGCGACTGACAGTTCTACACAAACGACGCTGCTCTCGGTCGTTAAGTGAAGGCCGTCAGCCACTGCGTTGTGTGTGGTGGGAGGTAACGCCTGAAATTTCTTATTCACGGCGCTGCTCATCTCGGAAGAATGAATTCTCTAACGATTTACGAAGCAGAATGCCCACAGCGTCTAGCTCCAACAACGATTCTGACTTCAAAGTCTGTCAACTCTCCTCATGCGGCCATAACCATGCCAGGAACATTTTCACTTGAATCCCCTTAGTACAAATGATAGCTTCTCCAATGTACTGCCTTTTTATACCTTGTGCAAACGATACAATCGCCATCTGTATGTGTGCACTCGCCATCGCTTAACATTTGTCACCTTAGTCTCCTAACCGGCCGCAGTGGCTGATTTGTTCTAGGCGCTTCAATCTGGAACCGCGCGACCGCTGCGGTCTCAGGTTCGAATCCTGCCTCGTGCATGGATGTGTGTGATGTTCTTAGGTTAGTTAGGTTTAAGTCGTTCTAAGTTCTAGGGGACCGATGACCTCAGAAGTTAAGTCCCATAGTGCTCAGAGCCATTTGAACCATTTAGTCTTCTAGGCTCATTCGCTACGTCTGGCTGATGTCATATTTGTGGTCCAGCCAGAGCAGGAACGTAGAAACTAAAGTTTCGTCTGGCTGTTGAGCAGCAGCTTCCTCTAAAATCCACCCTTTGAGGGAAAAATAATGTGCATGGGAATGGGCCTGCAATTGTGGTACGGGGAGCGAGGGGATGGGGAGGAGACAAGTGCGGTCGCCCATTGCATCTTCTGCAGGTAGTGAAAAGCAGATATGAGGACACCAAAATATTCATAAAACAGATAACAAAAGATGCAAGTGTCAAACAAAGATGTAGCATGTCACTGACAGTTTGAACATCTATACAAGGTGTAACAGAATAAGTTCAGATATTTCTGTTGGTGGCTGAGGGCGGTATACTGAACAAAACTGCATGAGTGTTTACGTTATTCGCAAACAAATAATGATAGTTATTACAAGTCAGTTATTATTAGGTTGGATATTACGAGTACACTCACGTATGACTGGCACAAGTCGACTTAGAGGTGCAGTAACGACAGCCAGAAAACGTCAGGTCGTAAAGTTTGCGACCTGTTTGAGGAAAGACTTAATCAGAAGAAAAACAACCGACACAATCATGTGTGTACACATTAAGGTACCACATACAAAAATATCTGTACTTTTATCCGTTACACGCTGTACTGAAGACCACATAAGAAACTGAAAGAAGGAATTTCATGAAGGTATACAGCTGAAAAAGGAACTCCCATCTAAATGCAGTGCTGTAGATAGATGAAGTAATTGTATTACAAAATACTGAGACAGGCTTATAAAACTCTGTGCGTAAGTTGTATGAGGTGGGAAGAGTCATTACAATCTAAACATATTTGCTACTACAACAAAAGTTATGGTGCACTATGGAAAATTCCCAGTTCGATTTAAGACTGTTATCAAAAACAAGATACTGGAGCAAGTCTTGAGTTTAATTTATTTAGACAATGTCGTAAGTCTAGATAGAGAAAATGCATAGAAAGAAACAACAAATTTTGACGTATATATGTAACCAAAAGCAAAAATTAATTAAATGAAGTTAGGAATTCCACAAAACTGGAACTATACAAAGCAATGGCAACGCCTGTGCTACATTATGACAGCGACTCCTGGATTAAGAGGAAAAGAGGTAAAAATAACATACAGTAAGCAGAAATGAGATTTTAAGTTCTGTTAAAAAGTTGCACAACGTGGGACCACATAAGAAATGATGATATACGGGCAGAAATGGGAATTTATAATTCAATCCTAGCAAGCAATACCAACGTATATTACGTAATGTGTACTTTTATTAGAAACACCCTTTCTAAAAGAAATGTATTGTGTAAGCGAGCTTCAAAACCAGGAATTGTCTTTTAGAAAGATACTTTATGACCAGCAGAGAGAACTTTAAAAAAAATACAAACTTCGTTAACAGTCGCTGACTTCCATTCACAACACATTTTTGAAAGATATATGATGCACAAGAAGGGTACTGAACCTCAGAATATGGATATGGCATTTGTTGTAAAAACGGAAATTTATACAGTCAAAATTTCAATCATATTTCAAAGTACATGTTTATTTACAGAGGACTGGACGATCGAAAAGGGCTACGCATGAAGCAACATCAATCACTGCTCTGGCATCAGCAAGTACGAGTATAGCGCATAGTATGCACCGCATCTCCTATGAAACTGGAGTTGGCCGTATGTCAATAAAAAGAATTTCGGTGCACATTTTCGTTCTAAAGTCCACAAGACGTGCGCGTAGCAGATAACAAGCACCTTTCAGCATGTTGGATAATATGTGAAGCAGGTCACGCATCCTTTGTGTGATGTAAACACCATTTGTCTTGTTCTGTACAAAATGCGACTGCTACGGTCGCTGGTTGGAATCCTACCTCGGGCATGGATGTGTGTAATGTCCTTAGGTTAGTTAGATTTACGGAGTTCTAAGTCTAGGGGACTGATGACCTCAGGTGTTAAGTTCCATAGTGCTCAGAGCCATTTAAACCATTTGAACCAAAACATCACGACCACTTTCCCCGCGAGGATTAACGCCTCCTTGTCGTGTTGCGAGCAGATGACGCAGTAAGGGAAGAAACTGAGCGGAAGAGATACGAATAGGCAGTCACTACAGCAAAGATACTGGCTGTTGACAATTTAGCCATTAGTTTACTTTTAATCATTTACTTTTAAGTTCAGATGGTGTGAAACCTATGACAGGGTGTTATGCTGGACTTGTTGACAAAGTGAAATCGGAAGCACCGAACGCTTATTATTCACATTGTTGCATTGATAGACAGACTCGATTGATTAAAATATAAGTTTGACGATACACTGTGCTTTGTGAGAAAATGGTAAGCATTTATAAGTTTTTTTGTTCCACAATGAAATTATGTGGTTGTCTCGAGGTAGAATTATTTCCAGACTGTATAAGCTCGAAGAAGAAGTGTACATTTTTCACAACAGGCATGCTTTCACAAAACAGAGTGCACGGAAGATAAAACCTGGCTTCAGACTTTGGCGTATTTGGCAGACATTTCCTCGAAAATTAAAAGTTTAAACATATCTCTCCAGGTGTCAAATCCACTAAACGCCCGAAGTAGCTGGTATACCTGCCAAATATCGTGTAGGACCCCCGAATTCAGAGTGCCGCGAAACGGCGTGCCATGGACTCGACTAATGTCTGAAGTAGAGCTGGAGGGAACTAACACCATGAATTCAACAGGGCTGTCCATAAATCTGTAATAGTACCAGGGTGTGGAGATTTTTTCTGGCAGCACGTTTCAAGTCAATCCAGATATGCTCAATAATGCTCATGTCTGGGATGTTTGGTGACCAGCGGATGTCTTTAAGCTCTGTAGCATTTGTGGACGGGTGGTGTGTCGCATTGTCCTGCTGCAATTCTCGAAGTCGGTCGGAAAGCGGAATGGGGATGAATGGACGCAGGTGATCAGACTGGATTCTTACGTACGTGTCCCCTGTCTAAGTCGTATCTAGACGTATCAGGGTCCCATAACACTCCAACTGCACGTGCCCCACACCATTATAGAGCCTCCCCCAGGTGGACCAGTCCCCTTTTGAAATGCGGGGTGATGCATTCATGAGGTTATCCCCATACCTGCACACGTCCATCCGCTCGATACAATTTGAAATGCGACTCATCATACCAGGCAACATGCTTCCAGTCATCAAGAGCCCAATGTCGGTGGTGACGGACCAGACGAGGCTTCAAACATCGGCTCAGAAAGTCCATATTCACGGTGTTTCGTTGAATAGTTGGCACGCTGACACTTCTAGATGGCCCTGCATTGACATCTGCAGCAATTTGCGGAAAGGTCGCAATTCCGTCACGTTGAATGATTCTCTTCAGCCGCCGTTGGTCCCTGTCTTATAGGACCTTTTCCGGCCGCAGCGATGTCGAAGATGTGATGTTTTACCGGATTCGTTATATTCACTGTACACTCGTGAAATGCTCGTACGGGAAAATTACCACGTCATCGCTACCTCGGAGACGCTCTATCCCATCGCTCGTGCGCCGACTAAAACACCACAATTATTCTCTCTTAAATCTGGATAACCTTCCATTGTAGCTGCAGTAACCGATCTAACAACTGCGCTAGACACTTGTCTTATACAGGAGTTGCCGACTGCAGTGCCGTATTCCGCGTGTTTACGTATGTCTGTATTTGAATACACTTGCCTATACCGGTTTCTTTGTCGCTTCTGTATAAACGTTTATACAGTGCCAGACCTTATCGAATAATTCATTAATAACTTAATTTTTGAGAAATATACACTACTGGCCATTGCAATTACTACACTACGAAGATGACGTGCTATACACCCGAAGTTTAACCGACAGAAAGAGGATGCTGTGATATGCAAATGATTAGCTTTTCAGAGCATTCACACAAGGTTGGCACCGGTGGCGACACCTGCAACGTGCTGACATGAGAATAGTTTCCAACCGCCTTCTCATACACAAACAGCAACTGACCGGCGTTGCCTGGTGAAACGTTGCTGTGATGCCTCGTGTAAAGGAGGAGAAATGCGTACCATCACGTTTCCCACTTTGATAAAGGTCGGGTTGTAGCCTATCGCGATTGCGATTTATCGTATCGCGACATTGCTGCTCGCGTTGGTCGAGATCCAATGACTGTTAGCAGAATAATGAATCAGTGGGTTCAAGAGGGTAATACGGAACGCCATGTTGGATCCCAACGGCCTCGAATCACTAGCAGTGGAGATGACTGTAACGGATCGTGCAGTCACGTCTCGATCCCTGAGTCAACAGATGGGGACGTTGGCAAGACAACAACCACCTGCACGAACAGTTCGACGACGTTTGCAGCAGCATGGACCATCAGCTCGGGGACCACGGCTTTCGGTTACCCTTGACGCTGCATCACAGACAGGAGCGCCTGCGATGGTGTACTCAACGACGAACGTGGGTGCACGAATGGCAAAACGACATTTTGTGGAATGAATTCAGGTTCTGTTTACAGCATCATGATGGTCGCATCAGTGTTTGGTGACATCACGGTGAACGCACATTGGAAGCGTGTATTCGTCATCGCTATACTGGCGTATCACCCGTGGCTCTACCCTTCATTCGATCCCTGCGAAACCCTACATTTCAGCAGGATAATGCGCGACCGCATGTTGCAGGTCCTGTAAGGGCCTTTCTAGATACAGAAAATGTTCGACTGCTGCCCTGGCCAGGATATTCTCCAGATCTCTCACCAATTGCAAACGTCTGGTCAATGGTGGCCGAGCAACTGGCTCGTCACAACACGCCAGTCACTACTCTTCATGAACTGTGGTATTATGTTGAAGCTGCATGGGCAGTTGTATGTACCTGTACACGCCATCCAAGCCTTGACTCAGTGCACAGGCGTATCAAGGCCGTTATTACGGCCAGAGGTGGTGGTCCTGGGTACTGATTTCTCAGGATCTATGGACCCAAATTGCGTCAAAATATAATCAAATGCCAGTTCTAGTATAATATATTTGTCCAATGAATACACGTTTATCATCTGCATTTCTTCATTCTTGTACAAATTTTAATGGCCAGTAGTGTATGTCAAGAGGAAACAAACCGAGTGTTTTGAATGTCTTCACGAATTGCTAGTGAAAAATCATCTATCTTTGGATGAAATGTCAAGATCATGACTGATTGAAGGATATGTGAAGGAACTTCAGAGAATATTTCCCCGCTATGTCCAGTAATAACGGCTCGGTTTTTTATCCCTTCGAAGAGTGAACAATTCTAGAATCCACGTTAAGCGTAAATGAAAAGAGAAGCTTCCTTAAATTTCCACTGATTTTCATTTACCGAAAAAATTATAAACCTTTGTCATTAATTGGCTTTTCGTTAAGTTTAAACGAGTTCCCAGAATTAACGAATAAAAGCCATAAGGGCTTCATTACTCTTCTCACCGATATATTTGTGCGAAAAGTTGTTTTCTTCACATGTCTATTTAAAAATAAATGCAGAAATAGTTTTTGCGGTAAAAGTGATTCGAGATTTTATTTTACTCCCATAGTTACTGACTTCTAACCTCTGTGTCATGGAAAGTAGGCGTAACATTCTCATTGAATTTCAAGGAAGAGGTGAGTAATGTAAATGAGAACTTGTATTTATTATTGCAAATTAGCCCTACAAATTGTGTAGCTTTTAATACGTAACTAGAGAACTTTAGGTTTTAATCGATAACGGTTTAAGTTAATTTCAGGTTATTAAATGTTATGCATAGAATTAAATTTTATGCATGTCTACTGTCTGCATATTCAAAAGTCAGCGGTTCACCCAACTCAGATCGTTGTAGAAGGGGTTTGCTACTATCACAGGTTCGAATCCTGCCTCGGGCATGGATGTGTGTGATGTCCTTAGGTTAGTTAGGTTTAAGTAGTTCTAAGTTCTAGGGGACTGGTGACCGCAGCAGTTAAGTCCCATATTGCTCAGAGCCAATGCTGTTGTCGTATCGACACACGTCACTAGAAGCTGATTCACCTGTTGACACAACACTGACTTCAACCAGTTATAATTTTTAATATGAACGGAAACGATTCTGATACACAACTGAAAACGTACTGAGTTTGTCACAAGGAAAGAAGAAATACGGCACTGTTGAAAAACAAAGATCTGGCTCCCATGTAACAGTTCGTTAGTGGTGTCGCGGAACTGTTATTGGTACTGTTACATCATACAGAAGCTGGAAGACTAAATTTCGGTTGTAGCGAAGACAAATGCATTCCTAACGTTGTTGCATAAATATAAATCAGACATTTGTGGTAAATAGTAATTTATTGTGGAAATAATGTGATAAATTCCCGATGTCACACACATATTAGAAGAGGCATTACAGGATTAATTAAATTTAAAATAATAATTATTATTATTATTGTTATTATTGTTATCATTTTGACAATGTCTTAGAAACTAAGGAAAAAATTACAGGTCTAACTTCGAAAACCGCCAGTTTTGGCTAATCACTTGAAATATTTTGTGAAGCTCCTTGGGGTTTGCGAACCACAGGTTGGGAAAAGATGCTCTAGAAAAGACATATATGCTGTATTTGGGGTTTGTTGGTGTTGCAGCCTGCCTTGTAAACAACTTGAGCTGTTGTTTTGCGTCTCCAGCTGATTACACTTCATTCCAAATTGCGTGTTCAACTGTTTCAACTTTCCTCATTGCAAATTTCAGTAATGAACAAGTCACCAGACATGTGGAGCGTGTAATACGCCACTTTGAAAGAGAAGAACCCAAAGCTACGCTTGGAATGGTCGGTTTAGAATATTACTGCCTTACAAAGAGAACTCTCGGGTATGTCGTCTCAGAAAGGAGGAAAGTTTCCCATTCGTAAAGCTGTGTTGAGAGTCAAATGGAGAATGGAGTGCCACAGCTAGAAAATATTCTTTAATTAAATACACGGACTGAGATTCGTGGCAGGAAGATACAGACGAGGTAGAGTCAACCATAGGCTCAAGTATGTTATCGGGACCAACAATATTTCAAACTTTAATATATTCACTGTAATTAACAATCCTGAAGATAAATAACTATATATTCAACATTTTCTTGGATGTCAATGAGAAGTGCAATCATATGACTAATTAGGAAGAAAGAAATTGTAAGTAATTGCACGTAAACGCTCTTCCTTTTATTGCACTGTGATCGATGTCGAGGCTTCTGGCCTCGTCATAAGATGTACCTGATATATTCATTTACGCATTGAATCAGCGTACTGTGTGTTTACCTTAGGACCATATCTTAGACACATAGTATAGTTCATCCGTTCAACAGTGTACGTTACTTACTCAGGTAAGGTACTAAAATAAACACACCTCACATCGATCTGATGTATGTGTATCGCGTAGATATGACGATGAGGCCAGAAACCTCGAAATCGATCATGTTATAATAAAACGAAGAGCATTCAGTTGCAATCTGAGGCAGTTTACTTTTTTCCCTAAGATAATTTTTGTCAACTAAGACATGATAAGTCAAACAATGGATAATGCAGGATGGAATATTATGACAAGGAAATCTGCTGCTCACCGTATAACGGAGATGCTGAGTCGCATATAGGCAAAACAAAAAGACTGTCACGAATAAGCTTCCGGCCAGCAAGGTCTTTGTCAAAAATAGACGAAAGATACGCACATGCCCACATACACTCACACAAACGCAACTCACACACACATGACAGCCATGAGGCTTTAGTTCCCGAAACTTCAGTCATGTGTGTGTGAGTTGCGTTTGCGTTAGTGTGTGTGTGTGTGTGTGTGAGTCTATCGTCTATTTTTGACAAAGGCCTAGCTGGCCGAAAGCTTATTTCTGACAGTCTTTTTGTTGTTCCTATCTGCGCCTTGCTTCTCCGCTATATGGTGAGTGGAAACTTCCCTGTTCATAATATTGTTAGAAAAAATAATAAGTCTTTGTTGGCATCCTCATGAAATCCTCACGGCTATATTGGCAAAAATAATCGAAGTATTGTATTTACTAAATAGTTAATTTTGTATAATTAGTAGGTGATCAGGTAGTTCTCTATAGTTCTGGAAAAGTCAGTTACACCGACAGCCAGTTTTCTCGTGGTTATATTTCCTTCAGTTATTTTTGTATACTGGAATTAAATTATCACGCCTTCAAACGATAAGAGATTTCACCAGAATTGATTCTTTCTGCCCTCTCAGCATAATGATCTGTCTGATAAATGACCATCAACAGCAAAAGAAGTATCTTACATTTCTTGTGATGACTCCAGATTGAATGGACGCGTGCAGGTGGCAGAGGTCACAAATTAGCATTGACCTATTAATCACGGGGCCTCTTCCGCTTCTTGAAAGTTCGTTTTCCCAAATGAAATGGAATAATGGGCAGAGAAATATTGTGATGGAGGAAGTCATTAGATGAAATTGCCTCCAAGTGTCTTTAGAGAGAGGTCAGTCTTTCGCTTTAAACGAGCTAATATAAGGAGGTCGGTGAAATGAGTTTTTCAAATCCAATAACGATTCCGCCGAAGAAGAATTTCTCTCTCTCCAAAAGTTTTATTTAAATCTTCCTCACGGCCAAATATGGAGGCAACTGTAGCAGATCTGTAATATCAAAGGCGATTAATATGCTCAGTCCCTGCTCTATAGGCCTAATTGATATTGGTGATCAGTGCTTTGAATAAAGAAATCACACTCGTGACATTTTATTGACGCTTGTGAAATGAGTTTCTGAATATTTAAAAAGAGAGGTTTAAAAAAAAAAAAAGAAGATACGTCTAGAGCGCAAGTGGTACATAGGTATTCATGAAAACCCATTACATCCTGATTCCTTAATAGATTGAACACTGTTTCTGTATCATAGAGACTTACAGTATCCTGTGCATTGTTCTCATATTATATTAGTACCTAATTATACAGAACTGTAAAAATTACGTTAAAAATGTGCGATGCAATCTATAAGATTATACGCGATACTCTCTCCAACTTGCAACGCTATTTCGCTATTAGTTTTTGTTTGTTGATGAACAATAACAGGGAGATAAAGAACGTATTACATCTTGGATCTTTTGAAAAGTCCATATGCATCCTAATTTTATTAATTTTCCAGTTATCTTTAGAAATTTATGCTTGAAATTAATTCCTGAATACAGAGGTGACATATGTCGGAAAACAGCTTGTCGGATGATGCTTGTTATAGCTGTTTAGTTCTCCAACACTCGGTTAAAGAACGACAATGGTTAAAAGCTATGGCTCGAAGATGCAGCCTCCTGCTAAAGTCAACACCACGTACAAAATTATGAGATTTTTAACCCTGCTCTTCCGTTAGAGTATATATGACTCTAAGACGACAGTAATTTATACTTACCTTTTTCTGTAGGATGTCATAGTCCGCTTCCGTAGCCGAGCGTTCAGCGTACGTGGATGCCATGCGGAGGACCCGGATTAGGTTCCAGGTACTGCCAAGGACTTTTCCTTTAGGGGAGGACTGGTACAGAGTGCACTCAGTCTCGTGATGCAAACTGAGGAGCTACTTCAATAAGAAGTAGCGGTTCCGAGGTCTGATATGTTGGCAAAAGGACCGCAAGAGCTTTGTGTTGACCCACCAAATCCACATGGCACAGCAGAGTAGAGGATGACATGGCGGCCTGTCGTCGTCCCTTTGGCTTCCGGGCCAGGACGAGGAGGACGTAGAAGCTCATATACAGGGTGTTACAAAAAAGTACGGCCAAACTTTCAGGAAACATTCCTCACACACAAAGAAAGAAAATATGTTATGTGGACATGTGTCCGGAAACGCTTACTTTCCATGTTAGAGCTCATTTTATTACTTCTCTTCAAATCACATTAATCATGGAATGGAAACACACAGCAACAGAACGTACCAGCGTGACTTTAAACACTTTCTTACAGGAAATGTTCAAAACGTCCTCCGTTAGCGAGGATACATGCATCCACCCTCCGTCGCATGGAATCCCTGATGCGCTGATGCAGCCCTATAAAATGGCGTATTGCGTCACAGCCGTCGACAATACGGGCACGAAGAGTCTCTACATTTGGTACCGTGGTTGCGTAGACAAGAGCTTTCAAATGCCCCCATAAATTAGAGTCAAGAGGGTTGAGGTCAGGAGAGCGTGGAGGCCATGGAATTGGTCCGCCTCTACCAATCCATCGGTCACCTAATCTGCTGTTGAGAAGCGTACGAACACTTCGACTGAAATGTGCAGGAGCTCCATCGTGCATGAACCACATGTTGTGTCGTACTTGTAAAGGCACTTGTTCTAGCAGCACAGGTAGAGTACCCTGTACAAAATCATGATAACGTGCTCCATTGAGCGTAGGTGGAAGAACATGGGGCTCAATCAAGACATCACCAACAATGCCTGCGCAAACGTTCACAGAAAATCTGTGTTGGTGATGTGATTGCACATTTGCGTGCGGATTCTTGTCATCCCACACATGTTGATAGTAAAAATTTACAATTTAATCACGTTGGAATGAGTGATCATCCGTAAAGAGAACATTTGCACTGAAATGAGGATTGACACATTGTTGGATGAACCATTCGCAGAAATCAGCTGCTGATAGTGCCTGCACACGCTGTACATAGTACGGAAACAACGGGTTCTCCCGTAGCACTCTCCATACAATGACGTGGTCAACGTTACCTTGTACAGCAGCAACTTCTCTGACGCTGACATTACAGTTATCGCCAACTGCACGAAGAATTGCTTCGTCCATTGCAGGTGTCCTCGTCGTTCTAGGTCTTCCCCAGTCGCGAGTCATAGGCTGAAATGTTCGGCGCTCCTTAAGACGCCGATAAATTGCTTCGAACGTCTTCGTGTCGGGACACCTTCGTTCTGGAAATTTGTCTCGATACAAACGTAGCGCGCCACGGCTATTGCCCCCTGGCTAATCAATACATCAAATGGGCATCTGCCAACTCCGCATTTGTAAACATTGCACTGACTGCCAAACCACGTTCGTGATGAACACGAACCTGTTTATGCTGCGTACTGACGTGCTTGGTGCTAGTACTGTAGAGCAATGAGTCGCATGTCAACACAAGCACCGAAGTCAACATTACCTTCCTTCAATTGACCCAACTGGCGGTGAATCGAGGAAGTACAGTACATACTGACGAAACTAAAATGAGCTCTAACATGAAAAATTAAGCGTTTCCGGACACATGTCCACATAACATCTTTTCTTTATTTGTGTGTGAGGAATGTTTCCTGAAAGTTTGGCCGTACCTTTTTGTAACACCCTGTATTTGGGGACCTCTTTGACTGCGGGAGCTGTATGACACTCGAATTTATTTCTGGTTGTTACAGTAGCTTTGGTCGAAACGGTTATGTATGCAGTGTTCGGGTCAATATGATATAAAAAGAAATCGTTTTCCTTCATGGTCTGAAACTATTATTATTTGTGTGTTTCCGTACACTATTATTTTATCAAGTCCGATTCCGTAACTCTCTGCTCAGCGTAGATGGATACCATACGGAATATCCAACTCGATTCCCATTACCACATCTACATGAAACTGAATGACAGAAGGCGACACGATGGACTGTCGACATCCTTTGCACCTTCACACCTGATCAAAGAATTCTTACCTTCAAGCACGTAACTTCACATTACGCAAATCGTATCCGTAATGCTTGGCGTAGTTTTTATTACTGCTGACATTAAATCTCGCAGCGAGAGCCGCGTAGGTTGCTCGACTTCTGTGATGCTGTAACTTAGTTCTCGAAGTTGCTTCTGAAACTTACGATTTCATTTAGCGTAGCTGTCATTCTAGATCATTATTTCCTGAAGGAATAGTTCGTGTATGACTGACAAGATGTTGGTCTTTACAACAATATCGTAACTATTCCTTCAAGAAATCACGCTCTAGAATTGCAGATACGCTAAATGAAAAAAACTGACAAATAATTTAAGAGGTAATGGACCCCACAGACTGATACACTCATACATGCACAAATTAACAAACAAACACACAAACATGGTTTTTGTCGAAGTTGAAAAACGTGACTTGGAGTTCCTCAAAAAGGAGTACCGTGTTTCTGTGTGTATACATATGAGCATGCCGATGAGGTCACGTACTTCGAAGTAATTGTAAGTAATCGCAGAATGTAGTTGCAAAATATTTTCATGCATAAATATTACGTTATTACATAAAGTGATTTGTTAGCTCTCCATCCATACCTACAATCAAATCATTCAGTATAAGGTGGCGTACTATATTACAATGTAAATAAGGACTTACAACTTGCTTGCATTTTACCGAACTGAATAAATTACGCATTAAGAGGTACAAAGGTGCTTACACATGTTCGATTTCCATAAACAACAATTAATTGCATCACAGGTAGACGTGAACATCCATAATGAAGTCTGCAAACACAAACAAAACCAAACAAAACCAAACGATGATAAAAAGAGATTATTCATAGAGGAGTTGAGAAAGCCACCCATAAAGTACCATAATGCGCTATGACCACCCTTTCTACGATTGGAAAAACTACTGAGAACTGCCAAGGATGTTATAAAACCCCATAAATACGCTTTCATTCCGGGCGTGCACTACAACAGAAATACCAGTAAAACGTGCGAGCTGAAAAATTCTGCCCTTCAAACTATGACAATATCATGAACTTCACAGTAATTGGCCCATTGTGAGGCTCACGCCATCTACTTGTGCCCTGAGTGTAAACAATTATTAGCAATACTGCTTTGGAAATTTATGTGCCATACATTCTTTTATCTGTTTCCCTTGCTACATTATGTAAAAGTGAGCTGTAATAATAGATATTTTAGGTATCTGTATTCCAATTAGCGTCTAGTTCTAACAGATCCTGTCATTATCCCAAGAGTATATGTTAGAAGTACATTCGAACGGAACACCACGATTAGGAGGTTTCCTCTTGGCAGATCTTACGTGAAGAAAGTTGGTCCATTTGGTATTGGCTGACCCGTCTAAATGCAATAAATTAATAAAGGGACAATCAAAAAGTTTCCGTTCGAAGTCCTTCAGAATCGTTAAGCCGATGTGGAAAAACCGGAGTGATCATTCAGGCCGTTATCCCATCAAGATGACATGAAATGATCGTACGGCATTGTTGGCCGGGAGACTCCATGCAGGGTGTTCGGCTGCCGAAGTTAGAAGTCCTTTGTAGCTGACGCCACTTCGGCGGCTTGAGAGTCAATGATGATGAAGGACACACAACCCCCAGTCATCACGAGGCAGCGAAAATCTCTGACCCCGTCGGGAATCGAAACCGGGACCCCGAACGCGGGAAGCGAGAACCCTACCGCAAGATCACGAGCTGCGGACATACGACCAAAGAGGCAGGTTGAAGATATACTTTTGGTAAAACATGGTAAAACCCCGTGTCCTGCTGGGTGAATAAGTAACTACCTGCTGAACTGCCTCCGACAGATATCATAGATTCATCAAGGCCTTCTTCTTCTTCTTCTCTCTCTCTCTCTCTCTCTCTCTCTCTCTCTCTCTCTCTCTCTTTTTTCTTTTTTTTTTAATTGACCGAAAGTGTGTAATTCTTATGTTGGGTGATCTGAACTACAGCGCGCGTGCTCGAGCGTCTTCTACATGAATTGCCGTAACTTCTGCGTTACGACATTTGTGGTATGGTGAAGCAACAGTAGCACCCCTTGTTGCATTTCACAAAGGCGGTTTTCGACAGACACGTGTTCCATACACACTCTTTATTTTCCGATAGAGTCTACCGGTCCTCCTCTTTCGGCAGCGAAGAGATGAATAACAGCACGTTGGTCCGGTTTGGTCGCATTTGTTAATAACGTCGCTATGGCTCACGTTTCCGCATTTACCGCAGGCGCGTTCTAAAGACAAGAATGCCACATTAATCGCTTGCCTAAATGTCGGTGCTTACATACCCTTATTTGAGTCGCACTACGTTGGATATACGCTGCAGCAACGCTGTCAAACTGAAACTCCTTGATTACCTTTTATATTTACGACATAGTTGCTCCACTGTGTCATACATTTCACGACTTACAACAGAAGTTTACGTAAGTTTATAACTTTTCTTCTGACTTCCGGTTGGTGTTCTCGTCTTTTTGCCATCATATGCTATTATGACTGCGAAAGAAGACAGTACATCAAAACTGAGGACATCTGTATAACTGTTCTGCTTCACAGGAAGGAGGAAAATGAAACGTAAAACATTATACGAAGGGTACTAAAAATAACAGAAATTTTAATTCTTTGGAAACAAATTAACTTTTTGTCTGCATCAGTGAAATCTCCCTCATAAGAGTGCCCATTAGGTAGTATACATGATACCCTAGCTTTTCCAAATCCCAGAAACACTTCAGGAAATCCATCTTCGGGATAGCTTTTAACTGGTAGAGCTAAGCGTTTTTAATATCATCTATAACTATAAAAACATTGCCCTTTAAGGTAAACTTTATTTATCGTACAAGAAAACAGTCACGTTGGGCCACTTTGGCGAGTACCTTATAACCTTTCTTTTGACCATAATTTCGCGATCAAGCAACGACGTGTGAGAAAACACATCATCTTATTGCAAAGGCCATGAATTGTTTATCTACAGATCACTGACTGCTTTTCCAGAGTATTACACGCAACAGTATTGAGTCTGTAAGTAGTACTTCTTAATGACCGTTCGAACTCGAGGTAAAAATTGATGTTGTAGTATGCTTGAAAATAGAAGAACGCAAAATGACCTTCAAAACTCACCGCGCCTTTCGAGCCATTTTAAGTCTTGTCTACCCGGAATGATCCAGTCGGACGACTAAGCCTTAGTTTCTACGTCGTATCCACGGACATGTGTATCATCATCTGTTATGACAATTTTCACTAGTTCTGCACTGTAGTTGGTTTCGTTTAGTGACTTTCACAACACGTAACCGCCATCGTTTTTGTTCGCAGTTTAACAATTTTGAAACAGACTTCTCTCTCACGCGTTGCATAAACGAAAACATGTGAAAACACTTCATGGCACTAGTTAGTTGATATGCGAAAATCATCAGCTACTTCCCTAATTGTAATTTGGCGATCGTCATTGTTATCGGTTCACGATGTGCCGGGGGGCCCAGGGAGCTAACTTGAACGTCTCCATGACCTTCCCCGAAACGCTTTACTGTCCGAAATCCTACCGAAGAATATTCAACCTGTCTGTAACTTTGCTGTACTTTCTTTCCGTTCTTGCAGCGAAATTTAATAACAATTCTCTGGTCCATTTTATACAAAATAAATAATCGCCATCACTACTAAACCTCATGTAAACCTTTTGTCAGCTGACAACACAATAAATATCCGATATGGTTGATATTGTAGACTTACTTTTTAAACTCTTTTCCAGCACAACAACAGAAAAATCGCCTGAACTGGACTAATGCGACACCCAAAATTACAAAATTCCCGTTTCTTTTTGAGCACTCCTCGTGGACCTATCAGTCCAACCCAGTCAACAAAGACTAAAAAAGGACAATTAGGGGAAAAATTCGAGTACTTTGCAATTTCTTGTACGGTGGTAGGCATGAGCGCTAGGAACAACACACTAAAAATGCTGACCGGCGGTGTGTGAGCGTCGGGGTGGAATCGCGTTTTAACTAACTTTTTTTATGTTTTTCTTAAATAAATCGAAAAGAGCGACTTTCAGCACAAATGTTTCCCTGAACAAAATTAAACTAAATTAAATTTCCTATAAAAAGGAGCTATACATTCTTTCTCTAAGACTAGCAGTCCCGTGTTGCAGGGGATGTAAATGTAGCAGATTCTTAAAAATAGTGTTTTAATTCTATAAAAAAACGTTTGTTCCTTCATGTAGTTTAATTTAGTATTGGCAATCAATTTCGCTAGAAGCCGCGGTTTTCGAGTAATTTAAGAAAAACATTAAAAAGTGACCTTTAAACGTCGCCACGCGCCCACCTCTCACGCGCCAATGGTCTAGACTTTTAATATGTTGTTCAATACTTTTTCTCCTACCTCTGTACAAAAATTTGCGACTGCAGAATTCTACTCCCCTAATTTTCCTTCGCTGACTGGACTAGACCACCTGTGGTTAATCTTGGCTCACGTAGTTGAAAGGAAGGAGGAGAAGAGCAGGTATTTACTTCAATAACCACTTTTCGTGCGCATACATACATCTGTATCTATGCTGTGCAAATCACCGTGAAGTGGCTTATTCCGTGGAATGGAAGGCGGAACGAATGATTACTGTATGGGCTGTAATTGCTCTACTCTTGTCATTGCGAAACCTACGGGAGCGATAAGTAGGGGGTTGTAGTGGGCCTAATACAAGGTACCCTTAAAATTGGTTCTAGGCAACGGCCTTGCCGCAGTGGATACACCGGTTCCCGTGAGATCACCGAAGTTAGCCTTACGAGTGTGTTGCAAGTAATCTATTTTGTGCACTGATTGGATTTTCATAATATTGTACCAACAAAACGAAGTCTACCCTCTGCTCGAACTTTACCCACGACTGAGATTATGTTAACCATCCATTTTATGAAACTAAAAATTGTTATATCCAGGTATTTGTTTGAGGTGACCGATTCGAGATGTGACCTGTTCTTATTAGAGTCGTAAGATACTACGTTCATTCGTTTTATGAAACTACATCTTCACATTTATCAACATTGAAAGCTAGTTGACCAACTTTGTGCCACTTTGAAATTTTATAAAGATCCTACTATTTCTGCAGTTCTTTTTCCAGATAATACTTCGTTGTAGATAATCGTATCATCTGCGGAAAGCCTAAGGTTACAGATAATGTTGTCAGGAAGGTCTTTTAATATTCCTGCATAGCATGAAAACCTAAACATCAGGGGCGTCTACAAACTTCCTTTTGGCACCCCTGAAGTTACTTCCACATTTGTCAATGATTCGCCATCGGAGGTAGCATGCTACCTCATATCTACCATGAAATCCTCAATCCAATAACAAATTTCACTTGATACTGTATATGAACAAATTTTCAATGACAGGCGTAGGTGAGGGACTGAGTGAAATGCTTTTCTGAAGTAAAAATACTCGATCTACATGTCATGTATGTCTACATGTCAAGACATTTCATGTGAGAAAAATGCAAATTTCTTTTCGTATGTTCGGTCCATACGGAATCCATGCTGGTTGGCACGAAGGATGCCATTCTACTCAAAACATCTCATTACATTTGAGATGACAAAATGTTCTAAGATTCTACAAAAAATGGATGTCAATGGTACTGGACGGCAGTTTTGTGGATCACTTCTGCTCCCCTTCTTGCAGACGATTTCGTCATCTGTTGCAACTACGGGGGATAGCTTTTGTCCGAGATATCTAGGTATATTATGGTATTCCATGGAACCTTGGGGCTTTGTTCAGTATTAGCGATTTCAGGTACTTCTTAACACCACTGACGGAAATATCTATATCGCTCATCTTTGCAGTGGTGTGAGAATTACGTTAGGACAATACCATGGACATTTATTTGTAACGGTAAAATTGAGAAAGGAGTTCAGCACTTCTTCCTTTGATGTGCTACCCTCAATGAAGATCTGGGGCCAAACTTAATTACCACTAATCGCCTATACGTATAATCGGAATTTCTTTGGATTTTTGAGAGATCTTTCAACAATATTCTATTATGGTAGTCGCTGAAGGCTTAATACAAGTATCTTCTTCCTTAGAAGATTATTACAGTGACTGTATACCAAGGATTGTCCCTCCAATCATGAAATGTTCTACAGGGTGTCCCGCTGAAAGCTCCCTGATTTCAAAGGCCCAGGAAAAAAAAAACACAGTAGATACGACAATGAAAAATGCGCCACATTGTAGAGCATCTCAAACAATTTATTTATTTATCATTAACACACCTCTACAAGTGAACCATTTGTAGCACGAAGACAGTCGAGTCTATATTTAATTTCTTGCCAAGTTCTTTGTAACATTTCCTTTGTTATTGTTGCAATCGCATTAGTGATACGTCGTCGCAACGCAGGAATATCGTCCATTTTTGGTCACTTATACGCGGTCCTTCAACAATCCCAACATGAAGAAATCAAACGGTGTAATTTCGGGTGAACGTGATGGCCAGGCAATGGGTCCCCCGCGTCCGATCCCACGATTGGGAAATTTCTTATCCAGGAATTTGCGAACCACCGTTGACAAATGCGGCGGAGCTCCATCTTGTTGAAAAATGATGTTGGGTTAGAAGTCTTGTATCTGAGAATATACAAACTGCTCCAACATGTCCATATACATTGACCCATTCACTGTTAGTTCCGCAAAGAAGAACAGTCCATCATTCCTATTGTGTATTATCCAGCACCAGACGTTTAATTTAGGATTATCACGAACATGTTCAATGACAACGTGCGGATTTTGCGAACTCCAAATCCGAACATTATGCCTATTAACCCTCCCTGATAGAAGAAAAGTTGCCTCATCTGAGAATAAATATCTTTTCAGGAAGCTGGCATCCATATCAATACGCTGCAGCATATCCGCAGCAAATTGTCGTCGGCTTGGTTTGTCGTTCGGCGTCAGATGCAGAATTTGCACTTTGTAAGCACACGTAGCCTGTGAACACTCTGGTGAACTACACGATGCAGTGTAATGGAGGTACATCAAGTTGCCTAGATGCTTGGCAAATTGATTTACGTGGGCTTTTGGGTAACGTTTGTCTGATGTCCTCCAGTGTCTCTTCTGAAACACCGTAACGTGCACCGCCAGAATGTTTCAGAAGACTTCCTGTTGCCGAAACTCCCTATAACATTCCTTAATTGCTTTCACATCAGGTGGATTACATTCATGCACACGACGATAATTTCTTTGCTCAGTAAAATGCTATTTTGTTTCTGCAAACCACACTACTGCTTGCGCGCACTGCTGTGGAGTCGCCATTTTCGCATGACCATGCTGCACTCTAGCGACGATACTTGGTACTTCTAACACGGGAATATATATATTCTTTGAGATGGTCTACAATATGGTGCATTTTTCATTGTTATATCTACTGTGGATTTTCTCTCCTTGGTCCCTGAAATCACTGATGTTTGAGTGGGACACCCTGTACTACTTTCATATTTGTCGAGTTACTCTACATGTTGCTGTTCTGAACTGAGCGATTCAATTATCTCATTAAGATATGACTATACTGCTTGTTTATCTAGTTTGCTGAAAATACTAATCTCTCTAGCTGTTTTAGTTGCAACTTGTACTTCGGTAGTCATTGTTCCTACAACTACCTCGTGTTGTATATGGCAGCTTCAACGTGGACATCCTCAAAGACGTTAGTGCTACTTGTTGCCATTAGATGCGAAATATTTCCGTCGTCGGTGAGCTTTAGTAATACCTGGCCAGGACAGTTTTCAGAGAGGGCATTCAGTAACGTTTCACAGGACGTCTTGTAACGCCCGCCACATACAAAACCGTTATTTTCCCAATGGACTGTTGGATGATTAAAATCTTCCCTGACGATGGCAGTGTGATCGTGGAACTTACGTTGTGGCAAGCAGCTTTCCTCTACTCTATACGGTGATATCTTGGATTAAGTCTGGATTGTGATAGAAAGATCCAATTATAAGTTCACCCTTGATACTAAGTTTTGCCCAAGTAGTCTCGCACACAACTTCAGTTTCTATTCGTTGCATTTAACTTCACTGTCTACTGAGACAAATACACACCTTCCATTTCCCATTAACCTACCCTTTCAATAAGCATTTTCCCAAATACTCCCACTGCTATCAGTTTCGAATATTAACCAGATTTCCGTACCTAGCGTTACTTGTGCACTTCGGTGCATTTTAGGAGCGCTTGAAACTATAGCACTTTGTTCCCAATGGTTCGGCAGCCTCTTCAACGTGTTGAACGAGACCCAGAGCCGCGAACACTGAGTGCACCTGGTATTCATTCCTGTTCTTTTCTGCCATAAGAACATGTTATCTCGAATAGAGACACTGACGCAAGAGCGGACGTCACTCGTGCCACAGGAAAGTGTGTTGGGAACATTACTGTTCATATTGCATGCTAATAGCCTTACAGACATGATTAATAGTTAACTGAGGTTTTCCCCAGTTGATGAGATTATCTGCAATGCTGTCTGAAGTAAGCTAAAGAATATTTGCAGATTTTGATAAGAATTCAGAGTGGTGCAAAGATTTCCAACGCCCTTCAAACATTCAGAAATGTACTAGTGTGCAGTTCACAAAAACAATAAAAGTAGTATCTTACGATTAAATTATCAATAGGCCGACTCGTACAAATTCCTGGATGTAGCAATTTGCAAGGACATGAAATGGAATCCTCATAGAAATTCAGTCGTAGGTAATGTAGGTGGAAAACATTGCTTCTGTGGTAGAAAACCGCAGGAGTGCGATCACTATAGAAAGGAGATTGCTTACAGGACGCTCGTATGAACTACACCAGAATATTGCTCGGTTGAGAGGGATACTGCACGTATACAAAGAAGGACAACACCAATGGTCACAGGTTTGTATCCTCTGTGGGAGAGCGCCACGGAAATTCTGAGGAAACTGACTTGTCAGACATTTGAAGATAGACGCAAAGTATACCACGAAAGCTTGCTTACAAAATTTCAAGAACCAGCGTTAAACGATGAAACTACGAATAAATGTGGCCCTGGAAGATGGTAACCATCACTCAGCTACATTGTTGGCTCGTCGATGCTCCCTTGTGTGGAATAACTTTAAATGGGAGAGGAATTGCTCTAATCAAATTTGACCGCGTGGTTGTTACCAGGCACGTCAAGGGATTTTTTTATCAAACTCAGTATAATGGGATATGTTTACAAAGATATTAACGAGGAGCACTTACTCTTATAATGTACGTCGTTTCTTGTGCTCACCTTATTACTCGTTCAGTTTCACAACTGATGCTAGGATAGGTAACTGACACAGTCCAAATGTTTTCAAAGTTGAAAAATTAAAACTGTTGGCCGGACCGCGACTCCAACACAGAAAAACCGTTTTTTGCGCTCATTGCTTTTACCGACTGCGTAAGTAGGCATGACGCAAGACCCGTGTTTGGCGGCTCCTCTCCCAGTAACTCTCCCCAACCTTCTCGAACTCCACAAAAACTTCACAGTACACATTGTTGGACTAGCACTCCTTGAGAACATATGGACAACAACAATATTTATTACCAAAATTGTTACTGCAGAATGTTGCGTGACGCGTGCGCACTTTCGCCCGTCAAACACATGTCGCACATGGGGGTAATATTTCAACATGTTATCTGTTGATAGGCTTAACAGTCTACTAGCTATTTCGGGTTATGACACTTGAGTATTAGTAAGCTTTGTTATTACTCGGCAGGATCAGTACTATTGATGAGATGTATAGATATACGAGTGCAGATAGGTACCGGGATAGATAGATAGATAGATAGAGAGAGAGAGAGAGAGAGAGAGAGAGAGAGAGAGAGAGAGAGAGAAGAGAGACGAGAGAGAGTCTGTCAGAGAAAAATATCTCTTATGTCAACCATGCTTACTCCATCATTACGTGCTCCTCAGAAGTTCTCTTTTCATTACCTGGCACAGTTTCTTAGTCTGCCACGTCATCCTAATAACGTACAGCAACACAACGACACAGAAGTCAATGCACTATGTATAAGATTTCTGCTCTTTTTGTAACTCTTATCTTATTATATTACACACATTGTAAATAACATTTCGAAACAGATTAATTCATTCTGCAACCGACCCCTTGGGTAAGGCTGAGTCATTTCTCTACGTTATCTTTCCTTCCAGGAGTCCACCAAAATGTTCTAGGAAGTTTCTGTGGAGTTGGGGAAAGTTGGAGACTTACTGATAGAAGAGTCGCTGGCTGTGGATCGTGCATCGTGCTGGATCGTCAGTAGGTAAGAGCATTGTGCGCGGAAGATGAGGTGCTGGGTTCGAGTCCCGCTCTGGCATATATAGTTTTAATCTGTCAGCACGTTTCACCTATGATAAAATTTGAACTGTGTCAGTTACCTATCCTGACATGATTTGTGTTATACAACAGAGTGATAAAGTGAGCACAACGAACTCTTCACATTGTAAGAGTAAGTGCTCTACGTAATACCTTTGGAACATATTTATAACAACGAGTGCAACTGCTCTTGGCCTCCATGTTGTTCTCCAGAGAGTAAGCGGAACGTAACTGTCGCTTACTTAGCAATTTCTCATCAGAATCCAAGCCGTAAATCGGTTTGCACCGACCCAAAGCTTAGAGTCCATCGAGTACCGTTGCAAGGAGTCAAATACTGCCACAACAACAACGTAACTCAGTCTAAATCAAACCATGTTAGACAAATTTATGCTACGTAAATCATGTACGTAGTTTACAAATTCAATGTGCGGGTAATAATAACCTACCTTCTGATTCAACCTAATCCGTTAATACCCACACATGGAATACGAACCATTCTATTGTTGAGGTCCTAAGGTTTTAATTCTTGTTATAGGAAGCTGAAATAAAAGTTATCTTTGTTACAATGATCCAACGAACTTCCGACTCTAGGTTCAAATTCAAATGGCTCGCAGCACTATGGGACTTAACATCTGAGGTCATCAGTCTCGTAGACTTAAAACTACTTAAACCTAACAAACCTAAGGACATCACACACGTCCATGCCCGAGGCAGGATTCGAACCTGAGACCGCAGCAGCAGCGTGGTTCCGGACTGAAACGTCTAGAACCGCTCGGCCACAGCAGCCGGCCAACTTTCGGTCACTTTTTAGAAATAGCTAGTAATTTTTAATCACTGTAAGAATAATTTCAAATTTTAATCTGACGCTTTATATACATTCGTCTTTGTCTGTACAGTATTGTATCGTATGCAACTGGGGACCTAGAAACGACGTACAGGCTTCGTCACCTCCACAGCCCGCAGGGTACACAACCCCACAACAGACTACAGCAGACCACTCAACTTACCGTCGCCCCACACCGACCCCAGGGTTCGCCCACTGGACTCCCCCTCCCCCGTCACTCCCCTCCATCCTTTCCCACGGGAACGTCTCACACCAGACAAGTGTAACCCTAATGTTTGCGTGGTAGAGTAATTATGGAGTATGCGTATCCGGAGAAAGTGTTTGCACAGATATCGCCGACATGGTGTAACTGAGGCAGAATAAGGGGAATCAGCCCGCATTCGTCGAGGCAGATGGAAAACCGCCTTAAAAACCACCCACAGACTGGCCGGCACACCTAACCGCGACACTAATCCGCCGGGGGGATTCGTGCTGGGTACGCTATCCCGCCCGGAAAGCAGTCCGTTAGACCGAACGTTCGTCTTTGATAAGTGTACTTGGGATTCTGCGGCTGTATTTCACAGTTTTGTTTACCTAACTCCAGCATTGTCTTGTTCGTATAAAAATATCGGTTCCTATTTGCTATACTCAGCAGTTGCGCTGTTTATCGAAATTAATTCCTGTTAAATGATAACTTTTATGGATTATAATCAATAAAGTTTACTTTCATTACGCAACATGGCCGGTAGAACACTTTCCACATGGTACATTGCCAGCATTCCATGTTGTTTAAGAAATGTGACTAATAACCGTTTCCTTCGCTACGAGGATCTTTCGATAAGTAATGTAATACTATTTTTCTCGGCTACTTTCGGTTGAAAAAAATGAGGAATATACTGTGGGAATCGTGAAATATTCCCGCTTCAGCCCCTGTAATTCAGATAGGAGGCGGCGCTACACGTAGCCTTCAAAATGAAGCCTGTGCGTTCCAAGCAGAGAGCTTTCATTCAGTTTTCTCAGGCAGAAACTAGAGCATCGCAGATATTCATAGAACCTTGCAAAACGTCTTCGGAGACCTGAAGTCGTTGGGCGAGGCGCTTGTCATCATAGTAACAAGGTCGCGCAAATATCTCCGATCTCCCGCTTGGCGACTGGTGCTCTTCCAGTGTTGTGACGAGTGGACACTCTCATCCGAGGTGGTCGATGTATCACAATCCAACACCTCTCTACTCATCTGGTAGTATTGACAAACTCGTCCTCCAGTTAGGACACTGAAACGGGTGTGACCGCTGGGTTCCTCGTCTCCGAACAGAAGACCATAAAGAGCAACGACGGAACGCATGTCCGGAATTGCTTGCACGTTACGAGGCTGATCGTCACAATGTTTTGTCACATATTGTTACAGCGGAAGAAACGTGGGTACAACACTTCGCACCGGAAACACAGTAGCAATCCATGGACTACCTTCATTTATTTTTAGAAATTGTCCATACCAAGTAACTTGTATAGGTGAACATTACATCAGGTGTTTCACTAAAAGAGTTTCTATCTTGTTGAATAATATGTACACACATCGAAAACGTTTTGCATCAGCTCAGTTCTGAGAGTTCCGGAACCTGAACAGGAAACTGGAATAGTGATCAACACAAACATCTTTTCTACCATTTTTACCATTTTTAAAGTTCATGAAAACCACACATTTCATGTTGTACCACCATACAGTGAGACCTTCAGAGGTAGTGGTCCAGATTGCTCTACACACTGTTACCTCTAATACCCAGTGGCACGTCCTCTTGCATTGATGCATGCCTCTATTCGTCGTGGCATAATATCCACAAGATCATCAAGGCACTTCAGGTTCAGATTGTCCCTCTCCTCAACGACGAATGTCTTGAGAACATGCTGGCCACTCTAGTCGAGCCATGTCGTTATCCTGAAGGAAGTCATTCACAAGATATGCACGATGGGGGTGCGAATTGTCGTCTATGAAGACAAATCCCTCGCCAATTTGTTGCCGATATGGATGCATATGGGTCGGAGGATGGCATTCAGGTATCGTACAGCCGTTACGGTGCCTACATAATGCCACCCAATAATAGCAGGGAACCTCCACCTCTCTGCACTCGCTGGACAGTGTGTCTAAGGCGTTCATCCTGACCGGATTGCCTCCAAACACGTCTCCGACGGTTGTCTAGTTCAAGGCATATGCGAAACTCACCGGTGAAGAGAACTTGATGCCAATCCTTAACGATCCATTCAGCATGTTGCTGGGCTCATCTGTGCCGCGCTGCATGGCGTCGTGGTTGCAAATGTGAACCTCGGCATGGACGTCGGGACTGTTGTTGCGCATCATGCAGCCTATATCGCACAGTTTTAGTCGTAACACAACTTCCTGTGGCTGTACAAGAAGCATTATTCAACACGGTGGCGTTGCTGTCAGGGTTCCTCCGATCCGTGATCCTTAGGTAGTGGTCATCCACTGCAGTAGTAGCCCTTGGGCGGCCTGAGTGAGGCATGTCATCTACATTTCCTGTCTCTCTGTATCTCCTCCATGTCCGAACAACATCGCTTTGGGGCCCTTCCCTTGTTGAGAGCCCTTCCTGGCACAAAGTTACAACGCGGACGCGATGGAACCGCGGGTTTGACCGTCTAGGCATGTTCGAACTGCAGGCAACATGAGCCGTGTACCTCTTTTCTGGTGGAATGACTGGAACTGATCGGCTGTCGGACCCCTACCGTCTAACAGGGGCTGCTCATTCATGGTTGTTTATATCTTTGTGCAAGAGAAAATAAGTGAAATGTTTTTGTTTTGTAAATCGTACGCCTCTCGAAACTTCCGATACTTTGAGAGACATAGAAATTTAATGGTGATGTGTGGGAGAGTACGATTACAACACCCTCAAGGGGCTCACAAAACTTCATTGGTCTATCCTTCGTCATCCGCCCTACAGACCGGATCTTGCACCTTCTGAGTTTCATCTGTTTGGCCATGTTAAGATTGTACCCGATGGGAAGCAGTACGTTGATGAAGGGGAGGTTTTTGAGCGGGATGCAGGGCTTGGTAGTGATGTGGCGTTAGAGCGTCACATTGAACAGAAATTATGTTGAAAAATAGAATTTTGCAGCTCAAAAGTGTGAAATAACTTGGAGTATTGGAATTTTGAATAAAACCCACTTTAAGAAAAAAATATTGTTTCTTTACTTATTGAACGCCGTTCGTAATGACGTGGTCCCTTTGCATTGGGAACCGCGCTATTCGTACTTGATTGATTTGTCTTTAGTTAAAGTATCGATGTATTTGGTTCCCTCTCAGTTTTCTTTTGATTGTACTGGGCTACTAAAATTTTAGTCTTTCTGTTTACACAACGGTACGCACATTTTTCATTCCAATTACGATCTCTATATCGGAATCGAAGCCTTACTTTATCTGTTAAGAACTCTTTCACAATTTCTTTAGTATTATTTGATGAGAGTGGATTACAACATCTCACATCATAATTCAGAATCTTTCTGCAGTGAATTCAGTTCTCCGCGTGTACGTGTACGTATGTGATGCCGTTTTCCTCTATAGTCGGTTGTGAAAAATCGAGTTCAGCGAAGCTGTTCGGTTGACAAGTCATAGCTGTGCAAGAAAGATTCTCGGAAACGCTTAGTGACTGTAATGTATGTTTGATTGCTCTCCGAAGTCCTTTGTTATGGAGAGTGCTATAACGCCAGGGATCGGCGTGTGTGATTTCACCAAAGTGCAATTACGCGTCCTGATTGAATATCGTTCCCCGAATGCTGCAGCATTTAACGTGGCTCTTCGGGAAGCCTAGATCAAAGTTATACATTTCTCATTATCGAAGCGGTTAAATTCCTGTGATGCTATAAACGGCCTCGCAACGGAAATTTCAGCATGAGGCAGGTACAGGGATTGTACAGAATAGTATGAACAGCCGTCCAGTAGGGTGGAAGTTCCCCTTTGTCGTCGGAAATGTCATAAATCCACTAGTGGAATTGTCGTCGATGTGATTTCGTACCATTCTTTGCAATGTAAAAGTTCTAAATCATGTAGAGGCGCTTAAGGAGACCATCTGTTCCTTAGTTATTCGAACAGTGTGAAACACAGTGGAGGATAGCAGTGCAACAAAAGTATTGGGACTCCGCGGATGAAGTGACGTCTCAGCATCAGTCCCATCAAATCAATCTTGGAAATAGCGAATGGCATTCTCATAGTAAAAGATGCAGTCTCGTGGGAGAAACATTGCCTCTAACAATCAATGAACATGTTTTCAGACATTGTTTTCCTTAACTGTTTCCTTCCAGTAGGTTGATAATACTCTCTGAATGCAATGCTTGGACCAGCAATGTCTCTACAGAGTCTCCACTACGATTCACAGTCGATAAAAAACAATGCAAATTGGTAAAGAACAGCTGAAATAATTTTGCCAGTTCTGGAGCAAACGACTAAAACAAATAGAACAACCAAGAAAACTAAACAGACGAAGAGCCGAATAACGTTTAAGTTCCCAACGAACGAGAATGTGCATTGCGAGAAACAGAAAACGCGAAGAACAACAAAATGAATGGATTAAGAATGAAGAATTACAAAAACGTTTGCGGCAAGTGAAGAAAATTCCTGAAGTGATGGGAGGAGACCTGCTGGCATTCTCAGGAGATTTTCGACAAACCTTTACAGTTATCCGTAAGTCAACACAAGCAGACGACTACAATGCATGCTTAAAAAAATTACGTGTCTCACCACACATACAAATACTGAGACTAAGAAAAAATGTGAGAGTTGGACTATAGAAAAACAAAACAGCAGCACATTTTGCTCAACAACTTTTACAAACATGGGAAGGCGTATATCCTACTGACCAGACCACAGGCCTCATTAAACTCAACAGTGATTTCTGCTTGAAAGGAACTCATCGACGAAATTTATCCAAACATTGTTCACAACTACACCTATGCCAACTGGCTATTTAAAAGGGCAGTTTTGGCCATTAAAAATAACGTTGTCCGCAATCTTAACTTCAATATGCAAAAGAAAATTCCCGGTGAAGAGAGAAAATACAAATCGATCGACACGAAGGTAAAAGTTGAAGAAAGTGTGAACTTTGCTACAGAATTTCTAAACTCTTTGCAAGTACCAGGAAGTTATTACACTGCCTTCGACTTAAAACTGGATTGCTGATCACTGAAAAATCTCAACTCACCAAAACTATGTAATGGAACAAGGATGATAGTCAAATAGTTATCAAATAAAGTCATCGAGACCGAATTTATGATAGGAAAATACAAAGGACACATACTATTTACCCCAAGAATGCCAATGATCTCAACTGAACTGCCATTCCAATTTAAAATACTGCAATTTCCGATCATTTTACCTACAGTTTTACAATGAACAAAGCGCAAGAACATACATTAAACTATTGTGGTATCAGCCTCAAAGACATCTGCTTCACTCAAGGTCAACTATAATAGGAAATTCAAAAAATTTGTACATATATTACCCGGATAACCAAATGAAAAATGTTGTCTATAAACAAGTATTATAAATAGTTAGAATATGTCTTAAATAAAAAAATTATCTCTTATGCTTTAAAATTTAGCCATTTATTCTAACTACCACACAATCTTACATCAAATCCCTTCGTAAGTGGATGGAACAGAAAAGGGAATGACTAGCAATGCTTGAAAGTACCCTCCCACCATGCACTATATCTTCTTGAGGAACATGGAAGTAGAGGTATTTGGGGAAAGAGATGGAGTCGTGGCATTGGAAGCCGTGGGGTATGACTTTCAGGTCAGGGCTAGTGATGACTGAGGGAACCCTGACAGCACAACGGTATCTCAAGACACGTCCTGCGTCCTCGTGTGTTACCTCTCATGCGACAGTATCGTGGCGCCATTTTTCATCAGGACAATGTTCTTCAGACCTTAGCACCTGTCTCCTGAATGGCCTGTGTAACGTCGTGTTACTCCTGTGGTTGACAATGTTCCCAGATCTGTCCCCGATAGAATATGTGTGGGGACCATATCGGACACCAACTCTGTCGCAGTACCAGTGCTCACCTTATCATGTTTTGGCAACAGTGATGGGAGAAGGGCAAATGACGATTTGATTTGACAGCTTCCAGTACACTGACTTAAAAAGAAAGTGATGCGCCCAGAAGGGGAGGAGGAAAATAAAATAATCTTCACGGGTTTACTGGACATGTGACGAAACGTCGATGATTACAAAATTTCGTCAAATTACTTATCAGTACGATATTGCACCTCATCTGGCCTTGAAACGCGCACTGATTTGATTGGAAGGCTGCGTTAAATCTGACGTATCCTCTCTTTAAGCAAACTACCTCACAACTGTTGTAACCGATTCTTAATATCCTGGCCACTGACACTAGTACGGAGTTGACGCCTTAGTAACACTCACACGTGTTCTTCCGGAGACAGATCTGGTTTACTTATTGGTCACGGTAGTACCCCGATATCATGCAGGCAGTTCATAATGACACGTGACATGCGCGGACGAACAGTGTCCTGTTGAAAGATTGGACCATGATGTTATCGCATGAGGGGTAACACATGAGGATGCAGAATGTTCATGACGTGTGGTTGTGCCTCCCGAGTTCACTTAGTCGCTACCAGCCGCTACCGGAAACTGTACTCGATATCTCCCCACACCGACAACAGGAGAAACATCGCTGTGTCTCTATAAAACTTTGGAAGAACCGGGACCTCTCCACAGGCAGCAGCGTTACTCGCCAACTGAGGTCATCCGGTGTACTCCACAATCACGATTCATCGCTGAACATAATGCGACGCCATTCATCAGCTCAAAGACCTGCAGAGTGAATTCATGGCAAAAGGACAACGGCGTAAATTCTTCTTCTGAACCAGGAAGCCGTTGAGGATGAAATATATCAATGTTTAACTGACATACCCCATGCATGTCCTGCGTGTAAATCTCTGTCAGGAGGCTCATTGCGCATGTAGAGAGAGGGAGAGAGAGAGAGAGAGAGAGAGAGAGAGAGAGAGAGAGAGAGAGAGACAAAGAGAGGGACTCCAGAAGACCCACATGGTTGCTATGGTTAAACTTTCACAACTTGATGCAATGTAGACGGAGAAATATTTACCGTATGTATAAAAAACTTTATAGGAATGACATTCAGACTGTGTGTATGTTGCATGATTTTCGTTGTTAGTATAAAACTTGACGCTAGGCGCGGTTCCTGGTACGACGACGTAAGCCTGAAACACGAGTGTATGTGTACCTTACAGTTGCCGGCAGTCAGCGTGGGTCAGGGCAAAGTGAGAAAGTGGATGGAACAGGAAAGGGAATGACTAGCAATGCTTGAAAGTACCCTCCCACCATGCACTACACCTTCTTGAGGAATATGGAAGTAGATGTATATGGGGAAAGAGATGGAGTCGGAGTCAGATATTGAGGCGCAGACGTACATACAGACAGGAATAAAAATCCTAACACCATTATATAGTTCTGCGAGATAAACGAAAGTTGATAGACGTGTTTACAGTTCTGAAAGATAATGCCTTTCAAATTTCGCACTATGGTTCAGTTCTTTTATCTTGGCAGGCTCGCGCATGCCCGCCCAGATGCGGGAGATTGCTGCGTTGCCAGTTGCACACGACGCACGCGCCAATAGAAGAAGCACCATAGTATAGCATAATTCGCAAGCTTACGTTTAGGGGGGGAGCGCACAGTTCATGAAGTAAAGCCACCACGCCCGCATTAACCCTTTCGCTGCTACAAAGACGTGCTCCCTCCATTCCGCGCTGATCGCGATTTTGTCATCACTACACTGCTCGCCTGTGCAGACACATCGTTTTCCGACTGCTTTGACAGTTATCATTCGATTCCACAAAAACTATTTGGCCCAAAAATTTGATTTTTACACGTCTTCTTCACTGATACCTTCCCCCCATAAAAGACTTAATTTTGTTTCGATGTTCAACGCAGCTATTATGTATTAAATATAGTAAACCACTGCACGAAATTTTGAAGAGTTTGCAGAGGTAAAAGTCCATAGACTATACTCTCCGTATGGTCGATTTTAGTTGCGACAATGTTGAGAGTGAAATGTGGACAAGATACCTAAATTTCATATAAAATTTACTGTACAACAATATCTCATTTAAGTACCACATAGGTGTCGTATGTAATATTGAGAAATATTCAGTCTTTCGCGACTGTAACAAAAGTTTTATTTACACTGAGCACGTTTGGCTTTATTTTAAAGCACTTCAATGAATCAAAAGGAAGTAGACAAAATACATTAAACAAAACTGTGGACTTACAAAAACATTAGGACATGAATATACCGTCTATCAGTGAAGTGCTCTGAGCTATGTCAAATATAATTTTTGTGTGTGGCACACACAAACACCATTTATTTGCTAAGACACTGATCAGCCAACATAAAGGTTGAATATTATGTTACCGCAGCACAAAACTACGAAAGGTGATTTGGCAATGGAGGAGACAAAATACTGTCCACTGAAGATGCTTCAAAAGAGAGAAACGCGTCTGGTCTAAATAAGTCGCTTATTACAGTTGCAGAAGAGGAATATATTTCAGTACCATTGGTAAAACTGCAACTGTGGAACAAAAACAACAAAGAGAACATGGGTACCATTGTGTATGTGCCATACCTTTCATTGATTGAAGTGCTTTAAAATAAAGCCAAACGTGTCCGGTGTAAAGAAAACTTTTATTACAGTCGCGAAAGACGGAATATTTCTCAATATTTTATAAGACACCTTTGTGGTACTTAAATGAGATATTGTTATACAGTAAATCTTATATGACATTTAGGTACCTTGTCCACATTTCATTCTCAACATTGTGGCAACTAAAGTGGACCATACGGAAAGTATACGCTATGGACTTCTACGTCTGCAAACTCTTCAAAATTTCGTGCAATGGTTTACTACATTTAATGTTGCATAATAACTGCGTTGAACATCGAAACAAAATTAAGTCATTTATGGGGGGAAGGTATCAGTCAAGAAGACGTGTAAAAATCAAATTTTTGGGCCAAATAGTTTTTGTGAAATCGAATAATAAGTGTGTCAAAGCAGTTTTTTTTTTTATCTGGACAGGAAAGGAAAAAACCACAAAAAAGATGTCTATTTGCCACCGCCACTTGTATTCTAACAAAAAAATAAAATTAAATGCACCTCTTCAGGCGTTGGCACCTATCTACACCTATTCCAAAACAACTAACCTATTACTGCAAAGGTGTAGGAAAGGAAGAAAGTAGGGGGGAAGAAACATAGAGAGTAGCGATAAAAAAAATGAAATTTGTTGTGAACAGGAACTTTTTTTTAGTTTATTGTATTGCATTTTTGTTTTCTTTATTTTTCTTAGTTTTTTTTTGTATGTATGTTTTTATTTATTCATTTTTTTTGTATTATGGCAGTCGTTGCACCAGAATTCTAGGAGTCGCTTGCGCCGTCTGATTGGCGGAACATCCAAACGTGTCTTCTCGAAATTTTAGTGGGGATTCCGTGTGTAGTACGTTCAGAACATCATGTCGGCAAAAAAGCATCAGCATCTCATGGCTTGGACGTTCCAGCTGGAAGGCGGGTCATGAAAGGCGCTCCGTAGAAAATTGGAAAAGAACTGCTTGTATCTGGGGTTGCGAACAAGTGCACAATGTCGATCGTTAAGGTACGTCCAATAACCTAGTTCTGACTTCTCATCGGGCCCAAAAAGGTAGCGGACTGTATGACCGCGTATCCAATTCACGGCATTAGTTTTTGTTGTGGGGTAATGAATCACATCCGGGAATAGAAGCGTCAGGAAAATAATCTGAGCAGGCGGCTGTCGGGTGAGGAAAGCCAGGATACGCTGCGCGAGCCTCCAGACGTCAGCAGACGGACCACATGAGAACCGATGAGCGTCCGTGTCCTCTACACCACAGTGAACACAGAGTGGTGTGTCAGCAAGGCGGATGCGGTGCAAACGAGACTGGTTGACCTGTTTGCCATTGACGGTGATATACCAGGTGGACTGAACGCTGGTGTCGAGGTAACCAGCATGCACTGCTTTCCACACACGGCGCCATATGATCTGGGGAAACTTGTGTTCAATGGGGTTGGGGGTTTGACACATTTGTAAGGTGTCGTATACAGTCTTTGTCTGGAGTATACGGAGAAGGGGTAAGGAGTGCAGAATGTAACTGATTTCAAAGAAGAAGTACCGAAAGTGATAAAAGGGGGGTGGAATGTCGGATAACATGACCGGGGCTGACATGGAGACTGGTGCGTATTCACGCAAAAGCAGTCCGGTCAGGCTCGTCGGGCAGCGACGCTAGACTTTCAGTTGGGAGGTAACAAAAAGTGCGGTAACTCTGTCTGGCACATGGAATAAGCCCACTCCACCACGCTCCCGCGGGAGGGCAAGGGAGGAATATTGAACTTTAAATAACATCCCGGCACAGACAAAGGATCCCATCGCCATCAACATACGACGTGCGAGGGTAATCGGAACCGGGAACACTTGTGCCACATGGGGGATGCGTGAGGCGTGATAAACATTCACGTATTGCGCGCGCTGTATAATGTCGAGGGATCGAAGCCGGTGGTCCACAAGGCCAGCCCTGATCGTTTGTAGGAGACGTCGACCGTTGGTTGCCGCTGAGCGACGGAGGTCATTCATAAAATCAATGCCCAAACAGCGGACGCTGGTGGCCACACTTAGAGGAGCGACAGATCTTTCTGGTAGACCCTCACCAATGAGCAGAACCTTCGATTTGGAAATGTTAAGAGAACTGCCCGATGCCTCCCCATAAGTCGTCACCCAAGTCAGAGCAGCGCGAACATCGTCTTCATTGCGGAGGTAGAGGACTAGATCGTCAGCATAGGCTGTACAACAGAAGCGGTGCCCATGCAATGTCAGGCCCACCAGGCGTTGGCGAAGCCCCTGTAGGAGGGGCTCTAATGCCAAAGCATACAGTATCGTGGAAAGTGGGCATCCCTGTCGGACAGAGCGCTTGATCGCTAGAGGCGCGGTGAGGCGACCATTACAGAGTATTCTTGAAGTTGCGCCGCTCAAGAGCCGCATTACCACGGTGATTGTACGAACCGGAAAACCCATGTGTTGGAGGACCGATTTCAGAAAAGTATGGTCGACACGGTCGAAAGCTTGACGGAAGTCAAGCGATGCCAATGCGCCAGGTAAATGTCGCGAGCGCGCGAGCGCAATCATGTCCCTATAACGGCAAAGGGCCGTATGGATGTTGTTGTCACCGCCCAACGAAGTCTGATCAAGGGAGGTGACGGATCTTGCTGCCTTCTTGAGGCGTGAGGCCAACAAACGGGTGAAAATTTTCATGTCACTGTTGAGTAGAGTGATGGGCCGGTAATCACAGATCCGTGATCGCCCATGTGGCTTAGGGACCAGGATGATGACCCCATCAAGGAAGGTGGCTGGGATCATCGTTGTGGGTGACATCAATTCACGACAGATGGACGTCCAAGCAGGTAACAAAAGGTAGCTAAAATACTTGTAAAAGTCGAGGGGGAGGCCGTCAGGTCCAGGGGACTTGTTGGCAGCCCCCACCTTGATTGCATCTAGGACTTCATCAGAGGTCACTTGTTCCTGAAGTTCTTGAGCCACATCCTCTGGCATGGTGTTGACAGTCATTGCTGCCACCTCCTCAATTAAGGTCGGGGGATGAGGGACGGCAGCGAACAGTTGACGGAAATGAGAATAGAAAGCGTGACCAATGTTGCATTGCGTAGTGTGTCGTCGTCCTTCCGCATCTGTGAGATCGTGGATGAGGGTTCGACGACGACGTCGGCGTTCCCTGAGAAGGTGGTACATCGATGGCGTTTCATGAGGCATATGGTCACGGGTGCAGGATCTGACAAGAGTCCCTTCTAAGCGCCGTCGCGTGAGGGAAGTGATCTGCGCTTTAGCACGATGCACCATCATCTGACGATCAGGAGAGAAGGCCATCGAAGTGCAGTCACGAAGGACTGCATAATAAAAGTCCATGGTGCTCGCTTGCCAGGCTTTGAAGTCTTTGCCATATCCTATCAGCGCCCTGCGCAGAGCTGGTTTCGCGCATGATACCCACCACGATAAGGTGGATGCGTAGGCGGGGCGACGACGATGACAGAGGGCCCACGCATCCTCAACGATTCGTCGGCAGTCAGGGACAGTCAGGTGGGAAACGTTGAATTTCCACAAGCCGCGGCTGTGCCACACTTGTTGGCGGGCGAGGACGACATCGCAGATGTAGGCGTCATGGTCAGAGAAAGCCAGAGGCCATACTTCGGCATGTCGAGTGTCGGCAGCAAGGGAACGTGTGAGGTATATACGATCGAGACGACTAGATGAATGCGCCGTATAATATGTGAAACCTGCACGGGTGCCATGCACCTTTGTCCATGTCCACAAGCTGGAGTCTGTCGATGATGACGGAGAGGGCCGCACAAGGGGAATGATGCGGTAATTGATCTTCAGGCCTTTGCGTGGAGTTGAAATCGCCACCGAGGACCATATCATCTAGGGGACCCTCAAACAGCGGCGTTACCTCGTCAGCAAAGAAAGTGTGTCGATCACGACGTCGACTGGAGCCGGACGGCGCATATACATTGAGGATACGGACGCCGAACAGCGTGAGAGCCATACCCCTAGCATTAGCAAGGTACACTACATCTTCAGCAGGGAGTCCAGAACGGAGGAGGATGGCAACTCCACTACCGTTGTCAGAAGCATGGGAGATGTGTGCCACGTAGCCAGTGGGGGCATGGAAATCAGCGACAAACACTTCTTGGAGGAGGGCAATGTCGACATCAGCAGCATAAATGGTCTCACGGAACATTGTCAGTTTATGGGGGGCCCGAATGGTGGCCAGATTCATCGTCGCTATACGGTAATGTTGGGGGCGTGCTCCCACCATTGGCACAGATGTTCCGGCAGAGATGTCTGGCTGGCGTGTAACATCTGACGTAGTCACCGTTGTCGTAATCACTGGCTGGAAGGTGGGTCAGGCACCTCCATGGGGCACTGTTTGATGGGAGGACCACCATCTCGAACTGCCCCTTCTTCGATATCATCAGCCCAGGAGACTGGAACAGACGGTGAGCGACTGTCACACTCCTCGAGGGCGAGTTGTAGCGACGCTGCTGTAGTGGGGTCCAGGGAGGCACCCTCCTTGGAATCCGTCATATTCGTGTGGGATCGTTCTTCAGATGGGACATCAGGAGCAGCCTCTCCTGTCGTCAGAACGCTCGAAGGGAGATCACTGTCGTGTATCAGCTCCACTGCCTGTGATGCCACATGAAGAAGTGTGTCGTCAGATGGCGTTTGACTCCTCTTCTTCCGTTTTCTGGGCGACCGTTGCTTTCGGAGGTGCTGTTCTGAATCAGAATGTGGATGTTCGATGTCCGAGGTCGCGCCAGTCTGAAGAAAGGCAGAGGTAGGCACCGCATTCGCGTCGATGTCCATCGAGCTCTGGAGAGTTGGTGGTGTCGTAGCCGTCAGAGGAGATGGTGCCGGTGAGGCCATGGCAGCACCGTCATTTCCAGTGGGGAGTGCCGGGTGGAGAAGAGGTGCTTCCTGAAGTGACGCATCGGGGCTGCGTACGGCTGTGGCGTAGCTATCTGGTAAAGAAGCGGCCGTCACTTTGGGAGCTGAGTCACTGGTCGGGACCTGGAGCAAACGTCGGCGGAGACATTCTGACCGAACATGGCCCTCCTGTCCGCAACCGGCACACGTCCGCGGCTGGCCATCATACATAACGATGGCTCGCACGCCACCTATCAGCAGATAGGATGGTGCATGTTTGGAGAGTTCGATTTTGATTTGGCGGACACCATTCAACACGTTGTATGTCGTGAATGTCTGCCATTTCTCCGCGATGTGCCCCACAACATTGCCATAGGGTCTGAAAGCTTCGACGACCACATCTTGCGGCACTTCGAAAGGGAGCTCAAAAACCCGGATTGTTCGAAGTCCGAAACCAGCGTGATCGACCGTCACCTCTCCAATATGCCCGTCAGAATGTTTGAACTTGAGTCCGCGTGCGTGTTGTCGAACTACGTTAGCACACGCTTCCTCCGTCGTCATCTTAATATAGACGATGCTGCTAGTGATAGAGAAATGAATACCTATCACTTCCTGAGGGTCCAGACGTAGCTCTTCGCGAATGAATTGCTCAATTTCAAAAGTGCGTGGTCTAGCATGTTCGGCTTGGAATGTTACTTTAACTGTCGCTCGGCGGTAACAGTGCGCCATGAGGTGCAATAGAAATGGACGCTACACAACACGAAATACCGCGACGCGGAAGTAAACAAACTACGGTGCGCTGTCCGGCGCGCGGAGCCGGTCCGCACGCGACCACGGCCGAAAGCCGACGCAGTCGGTACACCATGTGTCTGCACAGGCGAGCAGTGCAGTGATGACAAAATCGCGCACAGCGCTGAATGCGTGGAGCACGTGTCTGCAGCAGCGAAAGGGTTAATGAAGAGACAAAGCACTAGAAATTTCAAAAAATTGCATTCATTCTAAGATAATTGGTGAAGTAAGGCACTCCGCTATTGTTCTTAAATTATGAAAATATTAAGCACCGCTCAAGGTTGGAACTCATAACCTTTCGCCTAGAACCCTAATACATTAACCATTACGCTAATGAACTTTGTCTGACTACAGAAGGCGATGAGGACTCTAACATCATGCAAAATATTGAGAAACACTGTTGGTGTAACTATGAATTACTCCCGCTTCGTCGAAGTGCAATAGGAAATAAACAATTACCGCTGTTATTTATTGCTAAAAAGCAGTTCGTGAGATTGATACAAACACCTTTCCTTGCTGTCGCCTGAATTAGGAGTCTTATTGCTTGTTTGGTTTAATTAATTAATAGAATATGAAGCAACTGGTATAAAGAATATTTTTCCAAACTTTCTATAGAAGAAAGTCTGCTATCAAGACATTGCTTTTGTTCTACTACTTTATTTATGACTGAACGTTTCTAAAACTGAAGACACTCATCCATGCTCTGCACTGCAGTCGAGATCTGGCAACATCGTTCTCTGTTCATTGTCAGACTGTGTTTAGTGGCGTCAGATGCGCAGAACGAACCTAAACTCGGCCGGCAACATAAATGATGCGCACTTTAGTCGTATGAGAGTGGCGCTGCTATAGGCAGTACGAGGTTGCAAATGAGGTTTGCTTTAAATACGCGCTGTAATGGTCTTGAGCGTTGGTTACTTTGAGGAACGACATAGTGAGTTATGTTAGTCAAGAACGCCTTTAAGACGACGATGATGCCATTATCAACCTCTCACTGAATTCTAAAGAGGTCGTGTAATAGAGAGCTGGATGCGCCTTCCACGATACTGTCGGAAAGGAATGTAACCACTGTACACGACTGTTGGTAGCATTGGGCACGAGAAGGCACGATCGGGAGAAGGCCGGGCTCGTCATGGTCACGAAGAACTGCCGAGAGGGTAGACTGTCGTGTTCGGCATATGGCTGTTGTGCATTTTACTGCGCCTGCAGCAGTAATTCGAGCAACTGGCGTGATAGTGACACAACGAACAGTTACAAATGGTTCAAATAGCTCTGAGCACTATGGGAGTTTACATCTGTGGTCATGAGTCCCATAGAACTTAGAACTACTTAAAGCTAACTAACCTAGGGACATCACACACATCCATGCTCGAGGCAGGATTCGAACCTGCGACCGTAGCGGTCACGCGGTTCCAGACTGAAGCGCCTAGAACCGCACAGCCACACCGGCCGGAGAACAGTTACAAATCGATTACTCAAGGACAGCTCCGAGCCGGACGCCGTTTAGCGTGCATTCCACTAATCCAAACAAGAGTCATTTCCGACTTCGATGGTTTCAAGCGAGGAGAGCACAAAGTGGGGATCTGTTGTGTTCCCTGAGGAACCAGTGACGGCTGTGCGTTGGTTAGAAGGTGGTCAGATGAGTCCATGCACACAAACTGTCTGCCTGCTAGACACAGTGGACCTGAACCTGTATTTATGGTCTGAGGTACGATTTCGTATGATACCAGGACTACCCTTGCAGTTATCTATGTTACGGTGACTGCTAATTTGTTCATCAGTCTGGTGGCGCAACCTGTTCTTCTGCCATTCTTCATCAATATTGCAGGTGTTGTTTTCCAACAGGATAGTGCTCGCCCACATACGGCTGTTGTAACGCAACATACTCTACCGAGTGTCGATACGTTAACCTTATTCACTCGATCACCAGATGTGTCTCCAATCGAACACGCATGAGACACCATCGGCTAACTGCAGCGTCATCCACAACCAATATTAACCGCTCTTGTATTGACCGACAAGTGCAACAGGCATGGAACTTCATCCCACAAACTGACAACCAGCACCTGTACGAAACAATACATGCACAATTGAATGCCTAAATTCAATGCTCTGCTCGTTACACAGGTTGCTTATTTATTGGCATTTCGCATTTTCAACGGCTTATCTTGCGCTTACATTACTCTGTGATCTTGCAACGTTAATCTCTTAAATATGTTATCTAGACATGTATATTCATTAAATTTCATTACCCTACATTCGTTATTTCTCGTTGTAGGAACAGAAATAGACATAAATGTAGACATGGAGACGGAGATGTAGATGCAGATATAACAAAAGGGCTGTACATGTTTCCGGAAACCACTGCGTACTCTCATCCCTAAACGAGGCGTAGGCTGGTTGAATTACACATACTTTTTGATCAGACCATATCAGTAAAGCATAATAAGCTTGATTCGTTCGACTGGCTCGTTTATCATGTCGGAACGTCCTTGTACTGGTTGCGCTTAAGTATTCTTTGAGAGAGTGTAATTTAACACGGATGGGTGCGCGTATTGCGGTTCGCAGGCCATCCTCGGACTCGGGTGATTGCCGGCAACACAGGGGCCAGGCGGGGCGTCTGCGATCAGAATGTGTGTGTCGGCTGTAATTGAATCCCGCCGGTGCACCACCTAATGAACCTTCGGGCCGCCCTGCAGCCAGATGACCGACCGCCGGTGATTGGTCCTTTCTTGCGCGCCTGAAGTCTCCCCGAATTGTGTCGCCCGACGACGGCCCCACTCGAGGACCCGTCGCGGAGCCTCTAGCGCACCCTCCGCCTCGCCATCGATCCCGATAAAATATTTATACAGGATCAACTACATTCATGCGGCCGCCCGCCGCCGCCACGTCCCCCTCTTATATAAGCAGCCGGCTTCCGGCTGGAGGCGGCCCACTGCGATAAGAGCCCCTGCTGGTAGCCTGCTGCACTGGCCGCGCACAGCGACACGAACACACTCTGTGTCCTCACTGCTAGATCCCTTTAAATGTGGGTAAAAGCAAACTACTACTCTGAACGAGAAGGAAAAAAAACCTGATAGTATCCGACTGCAAAATAAACTGCCAGGAAAAAATTTGTACACATGGAAAGACGACATTGTTTTTGATTGTATGACTGCATATAACGTCGTCCGTCAAAAGACAGAGTAGTGGCATAGGTAAAAGAGCCCCAAATGGGCCTACCCTTCAATAGGGAATGCTCCGAGCCAGAAGGCTCCGAGTGGTACAAACGCATGAATTGAGCATGTAACCAAATCACAGAAACTCACTCATGCTTCCTACAGACAATTGAGTGAGTTTGAAAGGAGCCAGCTGGTGACAAAAAATGGTTCAAATGGCTCTCAGCACTATGACACTTAACATCTGTGGTCATCAGTCCCCTAGAACTTAGAACTAATTAAACCTAACTAACCTAAGGACATCACACACATCCATCCCCGAGGCAGGATTCGAACCTGCGACCGTAGCGGTCACGCGGTTCGAAACTGAAGCGCCTAGAACCGCACGGCCACACCGGCCGGCCAGCTGGTGACCTTCAGTGTGGATGCTCCTTTCGGAGAAATGCCACACAGGTTGCATGTGCGTGGAACGATGCTTATATCAATGGTCACGTGAATATTCTCACACGCGAACACGTGGTTCGCGACATCCATAAAGCACGGTCGCCCACCAGGATCGTCTCACTGTAAGGTCAGCAGTGGCAGACCATTAGGTTGCCACAGCACAATCAGGAGTGCTTTTGAGCTCAGACATGTTGTAAGGTGTCAGGCAAATCCAACACCTTCCATGAAAACCCTGACATGATAAGCAAATCTTGCAGTATGTCACACAGCTCCGAATAAATCCTGAAATTAAATTAATCAAAGTAATACGATCAACGAGTGAGCAAATGGAATACCACAGACTAACACAAGAACGCCTAAATGGATGTTATACCTTCCCACCATGAAACACACGCAGTTCCAGGGAAGAAACGAGAACAGAAGCTGAGAGCACAACCGTGTTAAGCTAGTAGGCCCTACAATAAGGGACGGACACCCACGTCGCTAGCCAACCACCAGGACCACCCCCCAGCCCATGTTATAAGATAGAGCTCTCCAGAAAAACAGTATAGATCTTACGAAAACACTAAAAGATCCACACCAGCTGCAAGTTTTAGCATGATACTTTTTCGCGTCTCTGTTACGTTGAAAACGTTAAAAACATTGCCCCACCATGAAAAGTATAACGCTTCTCATTGGATAGACAAAATTTTTGTAGGTGGAGCCTAAGGTTAACATTGAGACCCTGATTCGTCAGTTGAAAACACAGCCAGATGTCTTTTTTAAACCAACTTCGCTAAATTGTAGTAAGGAGAAGTTAGGAGAGAGTTGCTTCCGAGACAGCGAGGTGCCCGGAGCTGTGCCGTCCGCTGCCCCCTGATGAACACCGACAAGGTAATGAATGCACGCGATGCTGCATTTTTGAGCGCATAAGACTTCACTCAGAACTGCAGAAGTCTCTTCTGTTACATCCCCTTTTTACATAATACTAGTGACGATCGTCAATTGAAGCTCATGGTATTCACATTTGCTACATAAGTTAAAATCTGAACCGCGATAATTTTTCTGTTATTGAGAAACCACATCAGCCACAGTAATTTACGACAAGTTAGATAAGTAATTAAAGATAATTGAGTTTCACTGTAGACCATTTTGATAGTTTTCTCTTTTGTCAAACTTAATTTAAACCTAGAATATAGATGTGATATGGCACAGGTCATCCTTCGATCCATTGTAGAACTTGGAAACCCATTCAGGGAATATTCGTTCACATTTTTGTTGAACGCAGTTGGTTTTTATCATCCTGTATTAAAATACTTCCTTTTATCAACAGTGCAATTTATAAACAATGTTTTGTGAGTAGAATAAAATTTCCAATGGTAAACTTAACTGCTTTTTCGACGTTATTTTACCAGCTAACTAAAAATAGGAAAGCCTTGAACACTTTCCACTAAATTTAGTTAGTATTAAGATTCTTTTACAGGGAGTGCAGTGGAGCTGACACTGAAATCATTAAATATTTGGTTATATCATCGCTAGTCTCACAGAACTCTTCTGAACTCTACATGTCATGTGTGGTCTGGCGTCTCCTTACCAGCAACAGGTCCCTGGTTCAAACTAGTCAATTCCCTGAAAAACACGCTCAGAGCGTCCTTGCGCGAAAGTGGTAGGGAGACACGTCTTAGAACAAACAGACACAAAGCAGAATGTTAGAATGCCAATACAAAATGACGCGAATCGGTTATTAGCAGTGGAACCACGGGCATGAACACATCTAGCCCGTTATCCTCTCATCTCATAGTATCGACGTGAACGGCTCGAGTGGTGTAGTCAGAGTATCATTTGGAAGATGAAACAGATTCTGCGTGGGCGCTAGTGATGGTCATTTGCGCGTGCGACGTAGTCATGGTGAGCGCTATCCCGTATACTGAATTCGTCCATTACACACTGATCCCTCGTCAGGCCTTATGATCTGAAGTGCGATACGCAACAATTCTCGTTCACTTTTGGTGTTTCTGGAGGATACACAAACCAGAGCTCGGTACTTGCAGTCTGCAGTTAGAGCCGTTCTTTTGCTCTTCTTGCAACACGAAGGTTGCGTTGTTCCAACAGGATAACGGTCGCCCACACACTGGCCATGAATCTCAATGTGCTCTGAAAGACGTGTAGCAACTTCGCTGGCAAGCAAGATCTCCGGACGTATCTCCAGTCGAGCAAGTGTGGGATATAAGGGGACGAGAAGTGTCTCGTGCAACTCGTCAGCCAACAACTCATTCAGAAGTACGTGAACAGGTCGAGCAGGCGTGACGCAAGGTATCGCAGAACGGTACTCGTCATCTGTACGATCGACTGGACGCCAGATTCAACGTCTGTATTGCCGGCCGCGGAGGCTAAACCCCTTACTGACATGGGTGCTGCAGCATGGGTTGGTACTTGGTACCTGGAAACCGCTTGTGTTGTTTATCTGTATATGTACTCATTTCGTGTACCCCATGAGCACTGTTGCAACAATAAATCTTGAGTGAAGTGGAAACTTCTAAAAAGATGTACTAAGTGTTTCCCGGCAGGGTAAGCCGTAAAATTCGTAGCTTGCATTGTATCCTGAATATGTAAGAGTAATGCTACACATAGAAAAGGAACGACTGAACAAGAAGACATGCTAACCAATTCCCAGAGGGCAGCGTAAAATCATCTTCCTGCCATCCAGATTTCGATTTTCTGTGATTTCCCTAGATTCCTTATGGAGTCTACCATAATATATTTCACATACTTGTCCTAATATGAGATATACGATAGGGGCAGCCGAAATGTCGCGTAGTCCTTCCAAAAAACCGTTTTTCTAAAATTATCCAATGAGAGTTATGCAACAACGAAGTTCTATTTCTTCCATCGATTCTCATTCAAGTTACTGGAGCACATCCCTCACATTTTATGTGGGCTAAACCATCCCGCTACTGTCTTTCAAACGACTGTCTTAGTAAATTATCGAAAGTTTATTTATTGCTGATAAACAATCTATAATGGCAGTCCCATTGTCTAATGGTGGTTGCATAACACAGATTGTTATTGTATAGGTATTAAAGCATGCATTCGTACACTGATTATTCAGTGCTGAATATGATATAGCTTGAGTAATACGTCCAAGTAACGAACGACACATTGCCATATAAGTAAATAAGATATTATGTCAATTTGGGTAGCTGTGCCATTTTATACAGTGTGCCACCCTTAAGAATCGTCAGGTGCATTTTCTCTTATGTTTCAGCAAATATTTGCATTGTCCTTTTTGCAATGTGTAGCTGCAGTCAACCAAAAGAAATGCTGTTCATCAATCTTCCATGTGGCGTCCGGCTTCAATGGAATGAGTCTGTTTGTATACTGTTACAAACAAAATGATTTTTGAAAGTGGAATTTTATGTGCCCACTTGATACAGCGGTCCAAGATTAGTCTAATGCGATATTTGTTTCATCTATATGTCTTAACAGTGTTAGTGAAATGTGAAGAATAAAAAGTATTCCAGAAGGGACTGAGCAGCGCTGCTGCATGGCGGGAGTAGTCAGCGCGAGCCCGAGTGGTGCTGTTATTGCTAGAGTATCAGTTTTCTTCCTGTTATTAGCTGTTATTAGATGTCATTAAAAGTGATAATGCGCTAGACTAATTTGGGTCCTCTCTATTGAATGGGTAGGTAACATTCCGCATTAAATATCATTTTGTTTGTAATGTGAAACAAGTGGCCTTTCCGTCGACACAGGGTGTCGCATGAGTGGCATGAAGAGCAGTAGTTGCTACGGCTGACTCCAGGTGCACTCTGAAAAACGAAATTACAAATATTCCCCGAAACACCAGGGAAAAGGTGCCCGACTACTCTTAGGAGCGACATGAATTACTCTGACGAAAAAGGAGCTGCTCATCAGGAGCCATTTCTATTTTTGTTTCATGGGGGAATAGGGCACTAGACGCCTGACTTCTGCTCCTCAGTTGCACTACATATTCTTATAATATTTCCTGCATGTTTAGTTAAAAAGGATTCCGAACATCAGACCGAGCGAGAGTAAACAATGGTCAAGTCAACCCTCTGCGGATTCGGGGATTTGAATAGGCCCGCGATATTCATGCCTGTCTTAAGAGGTGACTACAAGGAGTCTCAAATTTTCTGCCTTATGTGATGGTCCCCTCTCGTGTCTGACATCCATCTTTCCAAATTCTTCCGAAGAGCGAGCCAACTGGGGAAGGGTGCCTTATGTCGTGCATTGTATCCGTTGTGCATTGAGAACTTTAGCCGGCTTTCTCGTCGTCGCAATGCTGCTTCGATCGTTTTCCATCTCTTGGACGAGTATGCGTTCCTGGGTACGACTACCACTATACATTGTGCAGTGTTGCTTTTTGCAGAGACGACGACCCTGTACATCGTTGCACCTAATATCCAGCACGGTAGCCAGTCCGTTGTGGTGGTACCGCCATGTACCCTGTTAGTTGTAGCCCCCTGACAACACATGGATCGCTCTGCTGATGCCTGCGCCGTTAACTCCCCACGTATGCCATGGAGTAGATGGGGTATCGAGACTCCTGGCAATGGCCATCCTGCCAGGTGGCCCTTGCTGAGGCTGGATGGCGCCTGTGGGGAGGGTCCTTGGTCGGAGTAGGTGGTATGAGGGTGGACGCCCCGCAGTGAAGCGTGGTACATCATCTCTCGCTGGTGGCCAGCTGCCAGCAGTCTCTAAGTGTTCTCGGGCTCAATTGAACACTCAGAAATACGATCCCAAAACGTTCCCCTCCCTGGCCACACCCTGGGAGTAGCTTAAGGCTCAGGATGACAGTGACACTTATTCGCTCAAGTTCCTAGTTTGTACAAGAGCTGATGAGGAGTCATTCATATTGACATAACCTCAGTTTTTCGCAGAGCATTTAGAGGACAAGTTTGGAGTTGTGGAGGGCTTGTCCAAAATGCGCTCTGGGTCAGTTTTGATAAAAACGGCATACCCTGCCCAGTCACAAAGGTTACTTGCTTGTGACAAGATGGGGGATGTTAACGTTACCATCACATTACATGAGAGTTTAAATATGGTCCAGCGTATTATTTTCCGTATGGACCTACCGTTGCAGTCTGATGACGAGCTGCACGCCAATTTAGAGTGTCGACGTGTTCATTTCGTCTGGCATCGGGGTCCGAAGGATAATCAGATTGCTGCCGGTGCCTTCATCTTGGCCATTGAGGGTGATACAGTACCAGAGAAGGTCAAGGTGATGGTGTACCACTGTGATGTCAAGCCCTATATCCCTCCCCGATGTGGTGGTTTAAGTGCTGGAAGTTTGACCATATGTCTTCCCACTGTACTTCCAGCCTCACATATCGAGATTGCGGATGACCATCACATCCCAATACTCCATGTGCCCCGCCTCCCGTCTGTGTCAACTGCAGAGAGCATCATTCACCTTGTTCGCCTGACTGCAGGATCTTACCGAAAGAGCAAAAATCATGGAATATAAGACCCTGGAGCGACTGACGTATACTGAAGCTAAGAGGAAATATGAATGACTTCATCCTGTGCGATTGCCTTCCTCATATGCCACTGCAATGACGACCATGTTAGCCCCATCTGTTCTGCGAAATCCAGTCGGATCACCGAACCGTACAACACATGCCCCCTTGCCCATAGGGGCACTATCGCCCCTGTTGATCCTGCGCCACCTATCTCGGGAGCAACACCCCCCACGCATTGGGGACGTCCGTCCCCACTTCTAAGCCGGAGAAGCCTCCAACTTCTTTGGCTCCTCTCACTCGCAAGGGGTCCCTTGGGTCCCTTCCTTCCAAGGTTTCCACAAGCGGGAAGGCTGACGCCCAACAGTGGCATAAGTGCCCACAGCCAACTCGACGTAGGGCTTTGTGACCCTCCTCCATCCCAGAGACTGAATCAGCGAAGCCCTCCCAGCCAGTGAAACCCAAAGAGCAGTGTGATAAATATGAGAAGAAGACCCCTAAGTCCAAGGAACTGGCGGTGGCACCCACTCTACAGCTACCTCCAAGCTCTGTATCTGAGGATGAGATGGAGATTCTGGCGTCCACTGAGGACCTGGATCTCGCCAGTCCCTCAGACGCAATGGCTAGCTGTTGCACAGGTACTCGATGAGTGGCAGCAGGTGACCAGGAGGCGTAATCTGCCTCCCCGGTCTCTTCACGCCTTTCTCGGCTATGCATAATGTCATCCTCCATTGGAACTGCAGCGGTTTTTTCCACCATCTTGCTGAGCACCGAAAATTTCTCAGACTTCACCCTTTCCTCTGCATCATTCTTCAAGAAACTTGGTTTCCGACGATGCGGGCCCCCGCCCTCCGTGGCTATCGAGGTTATTATAAGAACCGGGCAGCTTACAAAAGGGTCTCTGGTGGTATCTGCATCTACATCCTTCACTCGCTTCAAGGCGTATCTGTCCCTCTCCAAACACCTTTAGAGGCTGTTCGGGTGTGGATGCCTCAGGCTATTATTGTCTGCAGTCTGTTGTCTTCCACTGGATGGTGATGTCCTGAGGCATGTTCTGGCTACGCTGATAGCCCAAATGCCGCCACCTTTTCTGTTACTGGGCGACTTGACGCCCATAGCCCTCTGTTTTTTGGATCAGTGGCAACAGGCTGAGGCAGCACCGTTCAGCATTTATTGGCACAGTTCTACCTTTCCCTTTTAAATGCTGGTGCCTTCACACATTTCAGTATGGCGCATGGCACGTACTCAGCCATCGACCTTTTGATCTGCAGCCCTAGCCTCTTATCATCTGTCCCATGGAATGTGCATGACGACTTGAACGGTAGTGACCACTTTCCGATCTTTCTGTCACTGTCACAGTGACATTCTTCTGGGCATCACTGCAGATGGCCTATGAATAAGGCTGACTGGGACTTGTTCTGCTCCATTGCCACTACTGCGTATCTTTCCAATGACGCCATTGATGTGGTGGTTCACTCAGTCACCAACGGCATCGTTAGTGTCGCAGAATCTGCCATTCCCTGTTCCTCTGTGTCCCTTCGGCGGAGAACTGTGCCTTGGTGGTCGCTTGAGATCGCTGAGGCGATTAAAGATAGCAGGAGGGTGCTCCAGCATCTCAAGTGGCATCCTTCATTAGAACACCTCACCACCTTTAAATGGCTCCATGTGCGAGCCCGCTGCATCATTCACCAACACAAGCAGGAGTGCTGGGAAAGGTATGTCTCTACCATTGGCCTCTGTGCCTCTCCATTGCAGGTTTGGGCCAATGTTAGGCGACTCTATGGCTATCGGACCCTCGTCAGTGTCCCTGCACTTTCACGGAATGGAGCAGTCTCTACTGAATCCGACATTATTGCCAACTGCTTAGCAGAGCATTTTGCTCAGAGCTCTGCTTCTGCGAATTACCCACTGGCCTTTTGCTCCCTGAAAGAGCGGTTGGAGCATCGGAGCATTTCATTTTACATGCGCCATCCTGAATCGTACAATGTTCCATTCACTGAGTGGGAATTCCAAAGTGCCCTAGCTGCTTGCCCTGATAACAGCTCCCGGACTCGATCACATCCACTGTCAGATGCTCAAACGCCTCTAGGCGCCTCCTAAACCTTTCCAGCCGTATTTGGGTTGAGGGTGGGTTCCTGTCGCAATAGTATGAAAGCATCATATTCCCAGTTCTGGAACCTGGCAAGAACTCGCTGGAAGTGGACAGCTACCGCCCCATTAGCCGCACCAACGTTCTTTGCAAGTTGCTTGAACACATGGCGACCTGGTGGTTTAATTAGCTCCTTGAGTCTCAGAACCTCCTCGCTCCATACCAAGGCCGTTTTCGCCAAGGATGCTCCACCATCGAGAACTTGGTGTACCTGGAGTGTGCCATTCGGTCAGCCTTTTGCCAGCGACAGCACCTCACCGCCGTCTCTTTCGATCTCATTAAGGCCTACGATAATACCTGGCGACACCACATTCTCGCTACTCTGCATGAGTGGGATCTTTGGGGACCACTCCCTATTTTTATACAGAACTTTTTATCCTACCACATTTTCCGAGTAAACGTTAGTGCTTCCCATAGCGCACCCCATACACAAGAGAATGGGGTCCCGCAGGGCTCTGTCCTCATCCCTCTCTTTTTAAATGCCATCAATGGTCTTGTGCTCGCAGTAGGATCGTCAGACTCTCCTCTCATCTATGATGATAATTTTTGTATTTCTTTCTGCTCCTCTTCTACTGTTGTAGCTGAACACCGTCTGCAGGGAGCTACATGGAATGCACAGTCATGGGCCCTCAATCATAGCTTCCAGTTTTCAGCCGCCACAACTTGTATGATGCACTTCTGTCACTGCCGTACCATCCACCTCCATCCCGACCTTTACCTTGATGACCAACTACTAGACGTAGTGGTTGACTTACCGCTTCATGGGACTGACCTTCGATGTTCGCTTAAGTTTTCTTCCCCATATTCATCAGCTTAAAGACAAGTGCTGGAGGCATCTCAATCTCCTTCGGTGCCTGAGCCGCACCGACAGGGGTGCTGATCGTCATACACTACTGCAGCTGTACCAAGTGGTTGTGCAGTCCCATGTTGATTACAGAAGTGTGATGTGTGGTTCAGCCACCCCTTCTGTATGTACTACATCTACTAGACCCTGTCCACCACTGTGGAGTTCGCTTCGTTACAGAAGCCTTTCGATCTAGCCCTGTGAACAGCCTCCTTGTAGAAGCGGACATTCCTCCATTGTGGCTCCAGCGGCAACTATTGCTCGCAAACTATGCCGCTCATGTCCATAGTTCACCTCACCACCCAAATTACCATCTTCTTTTCCCCTTCACGGCGTTCCATCTCCCGCAATGGCGGCCCAGAATTGGAAATACCTTAGCTGTCTGTGTCCAGTCACTTCTTCAAGACCTTGATTCTTCCCCCTACCATCAACCGCCTTTCCTGCAGACTAGTTTCCATACACTTCCTTGGTCAATACCTCAGCTGTAGCTTCTGCTGGACCTATTGCTTGGCCCCAAAGGCTCAGTCCCACCTGTGTTCCTCTGTCAGACTTTCGTCTCTGTTCTTGGCGAGTTTGGGGGCTCAGACGTAATCTACACTGATGGCTCCCTGATCGACCGTCTTGTTGGCTTTGCTTACGCTCACGTGACCATACAGAACAATGCTCCTTGCTGGTTGGCTGCAGTGTATTCACTGCAAGCTGGTTGCCATCTATGACGCTCTTGAACATTTCCGCTCCTTCTCTGGTGAGTCCTACATTATCTGTAGTGACTCCTTAAGCAGCCTACAAGCCCTTGACCAGTGGTTCCCTAGGAATACCTTGGTATTGTTAATCCAGGAGTCTCTTCATGTCCTCCACAGGAGTGGACGCTCAGTGACCTTGATTTGGACCCCAGTCCGTGTTGGGATACTATGAAATGAACATGTTGACCACCTGGTCAAACATGCCACCAGTAAACCATCTCTGGACATTGGCCTCCCGGAGACTGATTTTCGAGCAGTCTTACACCGTAAAGTTTTCGAAATTTTGGAGACCAAATGGCGCAATCTCACCACACCAAACCAACTCTGTCCTATCAAGGAGACGACGAACGTGTGGTGATCATCCATGCGAGCCACTCGCAGGGACTCAGTTGTCCTTTGTTGGCTCTGCATTGTACATACCCGCTTGACACACAGCCATTTACTGCGCCGTGAAGACCGGTCCGTACGTGACTGCGGGTCGGCTTTGATGGTAGTCCACATTTTGTTGGCCTGTCCACTTTTAACTGTGCTCAGGCAGACGTTTGCGCTGACTGATACACTCCCTGGTCTTTTAACAGATGACACAGTTATGACAGGCTTAGTTTTGCGTTTTATTCGGGCAGGGGACTTTTATCACTTAATATAAGTGTTTGTCGTGTTTTGTGTTGAGTCTAGCCTTTGGCCAACTATTTTGGACTGTTTTTTTTAGTGTGGTTGGCTTTTCCTTTTTTTGTCTCTATGGTCGGCCAACCACTGTCACACTCTGTGTTATTTTAATTCCTTTTGTCTGATCTCTGTCTGAGTCTTTCTTATCCTGAGTCGTCTCTTGTCGTCTTCATTGTTCGTTTTTATTCTGTGTGGGTGTTTGAAGTTTTTGGAAAAAGGGACCGATCGCTGTAGCAGTCTGGTCCCTTCAATCCCACAAACCAACCAATGATCAAGTCAAGGACATCAGCACGTCAGACCAAAATTTGATTTTCCTTCTTTTCCTACATCTCTTAAGAGTGATTTTTCCCTTGGAAGTACGAGGTACAATTTGACCTGTGTAGCATACCCGTGAGATAATACTGATCGTATCCCCGATGACCTACAGGGATGGAAAGCTGCACATAAAATTATGCAAATTTAAAGGAATGAACGTTGTGCAGCGGATAATTACTTATTAAGTGTAAGTTAGTAGGGTTGTCCCATTAAGTATGAAAGTATGGGTTCCACATCTCGCACAGGCATATTAAGAATGGGATCCAATAAGTACGAAAGAAAACTATAGGTCACTATAACAACCTGGTTTATTGACAAATGGCTTCAAAGCGATTCAGCAACTAAATCAAGAATACACACTTTAAGAAGTGGACAAGGGATTTGAAACACAAACAATAGTCTTGGCACAGGCTGGTGGCTACGTAACATATCAATAAAAAACTTTAAATGTGGTCACATCACTTTTGATACTTGTATGTCATCGATGTGCACTACAGAGAGCGAACAAGTTACACTATTATTAAACAATATTTGGTCTTATCGTGGCACAGTGTTTGCCTCTGTGCAGTTTTATACATTATTAGTTGAAGGGTGGTGGGTGATGGACGTATTTTGTAGTGCCGTGTGGACTTGTGATCGTATCTGTTAGATGAAGAAAGGACAGAAAAGATGAATATCATGTACACATTGAAAGATGCAAGGAATATAAATTTTGAATAATGTGGTTGTTTTTGAATAGAAGAAGTTTGAGATAAGACTGCAGCATTGCGCGGCTAGGAAAGGTTATTTTCAGCTAGTTAACTTGCCCGAGTTGAGAGAAAGACCACCCCATTTGCCTGAATCATGGATTAACATATTAATTGATTAAGCTGTTAGTTTTTTATATAAATTTTCCGTTAATTTTGTATCTTTTTTTGACAAATCATTGTTCAATTTGTTAAGACCTGTGTTGTGTTTGAAGATCACGCCGAGTTTCACTCTGACTTTTGGATATATACTTCATTTTAAAATCGTTGTCTTGGAATATCATTTCATAGGAATACTTACTCTCCCCACCCCACTGTTTATCATTTCGCAATATCACATGCAACAGTTCGAATATATATTTTTAGAAACAGAAATGTAGTTTAGCCCCCACTTGCTTGCTGTTAGCTGTTGTGCTTTCGAGAAATCTTAAACAATGCTGTTAAGACGCATGGTACGTGAAAATTTTGATTAGAACCCGATAATTTGCATTTAATACAAAGTTAAGCTGCATTCAGATCAGTTACAGTTAAGTTCTGTTAAGCTGGGCTAAATTTGAGAAATAAACTAATAAAGGTTGTAACTTACAAACAGAATGACGAATACAGTCAATGATTGTGAATAAAGTTCATGATACAAAGAAAAGTCCCTCTGAAAGCATGGACGAACACCAATATTCGCACCTAAGCATATTTTGGCTACCACTAGCTGGCTGTAAAAAAATTAAATTTGCAAAACGAAACCTTCATGCAAATTAACTGTCTTCTCACTTGTCTTGTCTCTATCGTTGCAACGGCGCTCCAAAGATGTGCGAGGAGAGGAGTCAGGTGCAACAGTAGCTGAAAATTTCAAGTTTGGTTTGGCCAGCGCCTATGTGTCAGAGACATCTCGCTCGCTCTGCAGCTGTGATACACAGTGCACTGTCACAACCCTGGAATAGGAGGAGTCTGAAGCGGCCTAAGGAGATGAGTCCTCTTCGGTCTCCATGAAGCAAATGTCTTCTAACTTTTCTCTACGAAATTTACCTTGTTCTGCCAGTGTCGGAATCTCACCAGCCAACTGCTGCAGATCTTGTGAGTCCTGACCAAATGCCATTTAATAAACAAGCTTAACAATTTCCTAATAGTGGGAATTTTGTCTTGGTTAAATTATAAGACACACCTCTGACTTGACGTGCCGAAGAAGACAGAAAATCTCTTCCACTACATGATGGATTTTCAGTCATGGAGAACCAGAAGACGTGCATATACACACACACAGAAACTAGCTCCCACTACAAAAATAATTACTACAGGTCAACCAGGGAACCCCTTAGTAAAATTCGAATATACATTCCACCTGCATCAAACGGGCTTAGCAGCCTTGCACGCTTGGTGGATTTGTGTGCTCTACTGTCTTTCAGATTCTTACCTTAGTCAAAAAGGATTCCTTCCACTTCTTGCTCTAAGCAGTTTTATCGCACACTGCCTGTCCTCCCTCCAAGCTCCTAGTAGGAGAGCAGACTGTCCTTTATTCTGTAACTGTGCGGAGAAAGGCTTGCAGCAGAAAACGACTTCATGACAATTCATCCCTCTAAATGAAACCTCCATTTTGTGGTGCAGCTAAAGGTCACAACCCTGAATAATTACAAGACTCCCTTACTGCACCGAGAGACATAGAAAATAATTAGAAATGAAATCACTGGCGTTAGCGAAAATCGCTTGCAGTCATTCACTGTTAGTGATTTGACATGACAGACTAGTTACATGCACAAGCCGTGCATTATGAACAGGCGCTCGATCGTGGTGAAAGATGCAATCGACATCCCCGCATTGTTCTTCAACAGTGAAAGCAAGAAGGTGCTTAAACATCAATGTAGGCCTGTGCTTGAGACAGTAACATGCAAAACAACAAGGGGTGCAAACCAAGAGATTATAACATAACTCCATCGCCTCCGAATTTTACTGTTGGCACTAGACACGCTGGCATTCGCCATACCCACACCCTGCCATCGGATCGCCACAGTGTGTACCGTGATCCGTCATCCACACAACGTTTTCACACTGTTTAATCGTCATATGTTTACGCTTCTTACACCAAGCGAGGCGTCGTTCGGCATTTAGCGGCGTGATGTGTGGCTTGTGACCAGCTGCTCTACCATAAAATCCAAAATTTCTCACCTCCCGGCTAACTGTCATATTACTTGCAATGGATCCTGATGAAGTTTGGAATTCCTGTGTTATGGTCTGGATAGTATCTGCCTATTACACATTACGACCCTCTTCATGTCTCGGTGGTCTCTGTCAGACAACAGACGAGGTCAGCCTGTACACTTTTGTGCTCTACATGTGCCTTCACGTTTCCACTTCACTATCGCATCGGAAACAGTGGACCTAGGGATGGTCAAGAGTGTGGAAATCACGCGTGCAGGCTTATGATACAAGTGACACCGAGTCACCTGTCCACGTTCGAAGTCCGTGAGTTCCGTGGAGCTCCCCATTCTGCTCTCTCACAGTGTCTAATGACTGCTGAAGTCGCTGATATGGAGTATATGGTAGTAGGTGATAATGCACCTAATATGAAGAACGTATGTTTTTGGTGTTGTCCGGATACTTTTGATCACGTAGTGTACATTACGATCACCTCTGGTCGGCACAGCTGGTAATTTGAACAACAGGCGTTATATTTCTGAACCGTTCAAGCCGTTGGATGTGCCATACAGAGTATCTTCCTGGTCTTTGTGACGTTATCTTTCAACAAGAGAAAAACTGCTGGCTTGGCCAGGACGCACTCCAGTGCTCTCACCCACTGAGAACAGCTAGTCATGGGTTACCGGAGAATGGCGTACCATCATTCACGGCCATTAAGAAAAATAAACTTTGCCATAGAGATAAATTTGCGTGGAAAGACTTCCCCTTTCATGTCGTTCAAAATCAGTTCGATTCAGTGTCCAGTAACACGTAGCCACTGTTTGCTGCCAGAGGTGGTAGGTGTGTATGCTAAATTTACTACCGTGTGTAGCTCCAAATCGTCTACATGCGTAATGAGATATTTTTTCTACCTCTCTGTAGATCTATATCAAGTAAAATTTCGTTATTTACAGCTATTCCTGGTGTGACGGTTTTGATGACCAGGAGTATAAAGTTTCCCACCAGACTCGTGCAGGAAGGTACCACACATTATGTGATCGAAAGTATCCGGACACCCATAAAAACCTACGGTTTTCATAGTAGGTGCATTGTGTTTCCACCTACTGCCACGTACTCCATACCAGCGACCTCAGTAGTAATTAGACATCGTGAGAGAACAGAATGGGGCGCTCCGCAGAACTCGCGGGCTTCAAACGTGGTCAGGTGACTGGGTGTCACTTGTATCATACGCCTGTACGCGAGATCTCCTCACTCCTAAACATCCCTAGGTCCACTGTTTCCGATGTGATAGTGAAGTAGAAACGTGAAGGGACACGAACAGCACAAAAACGTGCAGGCCGACCTCGTATGTTGACTGACAGAGACTGCCGACTGTTGAAGAGGGTCGTAATGTGTAAATAGGCAGACATCTATCCAGACAATCACACAGGAATTCTAAACTGCATCTGGATTCACTGCAAGTTCTACGACAGTTTGGTGGGACGTGAGAAAGCTTGGATTTCATGGCCGAGTGGCTGCTCATAAGCCATAAATCACGCCGGTAAATGTCTAACGACGCCTCGCTTGGTGTAAGGAGCGTAAAGTTGGACGATTGAACTGTGTAAAAACGTTGTGTGGAGTGAAGAATCACGGTACATAATGCGGCGGTCCTATGACAGGCTGTGGGTATGGTGAATGCCCAGTAATGTCATCTGCCATCGTGTGCAGAGCCAACAGTAAGATTCGGAGGCGGTGGTGTTATTGTGTGGTAGTGGTTTTCATGGAGGTAACTCTCACGCCTTGTTGTTTTCCATGGCACTATCCCATCACAGGCCTACATTGATGTTTAAGCTCCTTCTTGATTCCCTCTGTTGAAGAGTAATTCGAGGATGTCGATTGCATCTTTCAACACGATAGAGCACCAGTTCACAATGCACGGCCTGTTGCGGAGTGGTTACGCTATAGTAACACCCCTGTAATGGACTGGCCTACACAGAGTCCTGACATGAATCTGATAGAACACCTCAGGGATGTTTTGGAATGCTGACTTCGTGCTAGGCCTCACCGACCGACATCGATACCTCTCCTCAGTGCAGCAATCTGTGAAGATTGCACTGCCATTCCCTGAGAAACTTTCCAGCATCTGATTGAACGTATTCCTGCGAAAGTGGAAGCTGTCATCAAAGCTAACGGTGGGCCAACACCATACTGAATTCCAGCATTACCGACTCATTGTTATGTAATTTTCTCTGTAACTTTTCCAGTGGCAAAATGGTCAGTATGAGCATATCCGTACAACAGCTACAAAACTGGATAAGATATTGTTCATCATTGAGAACTGTTTTAAAAATGTAAAACTATGTACAACCTCTGACAATAAAGTTCAGTGAATATCCCTGTAACATTAACGTGGGTGAACTACTATAGACTGCTGATCTCTGTGTTACTCGTACATGTCCTGGAATCTTTGCACGAAGTCTTCCTTTCGTACGGTGCTCAAAAGCATGTTAGGTTTCGTTGAATATCAGAAATATCGTCAAATCTCTTTCCTTTCGAAGCGAGTTTGAGTCGAGGGAAAGGAAGAAGTCTGGAGGATTGAGATCCGGCGAGTATGGTGGATGTTGAAGATGCACCACCCTCTTTTTGCTAGAAACTGCTTGACGATATTGGCTGTAAGTGAGCGAGCGTTGTCATGCACAAAAATCCAAGAACTTTTTTGTGCATACTGCGTAGAAGTTGCATGAAACGAGCCAAACTTTCAACGTACAATGCAGCGTTCATCGTCGTTCCCTTAGGTAGAAATTCCTTGTGGCTAATGCCTTAACAATCGAAAAAGGTGATGAGCATCTTTTTGATGCGTGATTTTTAGACTCTGACCTTTTTCCGACGAGATGATGTCGGAGAACGCCATTCCATGTTTTGCCGTTTCGTTTCAGGGTCGTACTGGACACACCAGGTTGAATCCTCAGTGACAATACGGTTCAAGATATTGGGCGTCCCATCCACCCTTTCGACAAAATCCTGCGAAGCCTCTAAACGTGCCTGCTTCTGGTCGTCAGCCAAGTAATGTGGCACAAGACGACAATACATTTCCCCTCTTCCCTAACTCTCGGTTAAGTACTTGTCGCATGGATTCATGATCCATCTGCAAGTCATCCTCTATCATGCGCACAGTTAATCGACGGTCGTTCGTGATTAATGTCCTCACTTTCTCAATGTTTTCGTCACTGACGGCGGTCGCCGGACGTCCGCTACAGGAGTTTGTCAGAAACACTTTCCCAGCCTCCTCGAAAACGGGCGGACCACTCGTACATACACTTCATGGACAGTCTTGATCCCCATAAACACCAACCACCATTGCACGCGTTTCTTTTGATGTCTTGCCAAGCTTAAAACAAAACTTTAAATTGATCCCTATCTCGTTCATTGTCCTGTTCTCAGTTCAGAAACAATGCTCTAAACAAGCACTTCGTCCAACACTTCTAACATGGAACACACACGATGCTCAATTGAACCACGGCGGGGGCAGGTTGTCAACACCGGCCGCTACGCGGTTGCAGTGTTGTGAGCCGCCAGTGTTGCCCGATCGACACATCTGACTTCATTCCTCGAACTTTACTGTCAGAGGTTGTATGTCACAAAACAATATAAACTTGGAATTAATTACCTTACGCTCCATGCCAGCACATGTAATAAGCATCTTCAATAATCAATTTGCGAAATAAGAGAGGTCTCGGAACGGTCAGCACAAAATAAAAATTATTTATTGTGTACAGATACTATCATACTAACTTATAAAAGTTATACCTCATGTGAGTTATCTGTATTTTTCAGTATACAATCAATTTCTTTCCGATGAATGGCGTCCTAATATGCAATTGTGGGCTGATGCCTTTTAGTCATAGTTTATTTGGTTACGTCTATGTTACCCAAGCCATGAAATTTAAAAATCGTTGCCTCTACGTGAGTGTAATTCTGCCAATGTAAGCAAGAGTTTTAAATTTGATGAAACTTGAATATCCAGAATAACAGTTTGTCGACCCTGTAAAGCTATGCACCAATAAGATGATGTCGATGAGCAGACTTTCCAGAACAGCAATAAGTAGATATCAAATTTGGATGAGCCGTGACTTTATCGTGACTGAAGCTGCCCAAATTGTTGACGTACCAAAGTGGCCAGTCCAAAGTGTGTAAGTACAACGTATCTACAAGGAATGGTGCAGCTCACGCAAACTTGTAACACTGTGTAATAACAACGGTCATAAGAAGATCCTAGACGACGGGGATCGAAAACGCCTTGTCAATCAGAGGAGTCTCGATTTTGCCCATTTTCAAGTAATGCAGGCCGTCGACCCAATGAGGCATTCAGTTCACCGTGTATGGAGGGTGAAGCCATGTCTTATTCATTTAGGATGCTGCGAACTTGAACCACGCTGACAAACTGCCTGTTAGCTTTCGTCTCAGGATCTTCAGACAACTTTTGTTTAAAGTAGTTTTGAGGCTTCGCCACCATGAGTGGCTGATGTTACCAAAGATTCGCCCTTCACTGCTCGTGGCGGACTGGAATCGAGCCATCGGCCGAAATACAAACGTACTTGCCATGTCAGCGCCAGAGGACGTTTTCCTAGTCATTACCAGTGCGGTTCTTCTTTTGTTGCCTGAATCTGCCGTTCGCTGCCACAAAGAAATCCAGCTTTAGCTAAAGCAGGGGCATCCAAGAGCTTTACCCCGGTGCAGTGCTCATGCATGTGTGTTGTATCTCCCTAGCCCGAGTGCACACGTACCCTTCTGCCGCACCACGATGTCAGAGTGCGAAGAGTAGGAAGGGTGGGGGGGGGGGGGGGGGGGGAGGGGTAGAGTGGGCTGCGAAAGCTTTGCATGTGGCATACGACTTAGTTTCATATTTCGCAACAACACTGATTACAGAAAAACTAATTTTTATTCTTATTCAATTATATTTGCCGGCTGAAGGCGTAAATTATATCTGGCAAAAACTGTCGGCATGCGGACAGACAGACACTTTCGCAGATTTTCGTCATTCACTTTGCCATATAATCCTAACTTATTTACTCTCATAATTGAAAAAAATCCATTCATGAACATGTTTATCGAAATATTGACATCACTTTTGCAACCTCATTATCGAGATATGGAAACTCTTCCAGAGAAAAACAACGTAGAACTCCTGGACAGTCAAAAACAAAGAATGTGTTATTTAATTAGTAAGAACATTGCATATCGATCAGTTCCAGCTGCAAGTGCTCAGAAGCGCTTTCAACTGAAATCGCAAACGGTATCCAAAACTGCTCGAAAACAGGTGTAGGGTTGGCACTGTCCTCTAATGTATAGACAGCTATTGCTGTAATTCTTTCAGCGCCACAATAGATTATTCAAAATCCGCGTTTTGTTCGGAATCAGTGAGCTTAGGGAAAAAGACGGAGTTCCTTGTCCGAAGTTGTCTCGTAACAGTGTAATTTTCGTTTTAAATGCATGCACTTTCGCCATGAATTCAATGTTGAGTTGCTGTCACCTTGCAATATCTTACTAAGGGCAGATCTTCTAAGTTTCGTTCTTGCTTTCCTTTTTCCCTTCAGAAATTCAATGGTGGGTCTTAAATGGAAAAAGCCCTTCCAGGGACTGCCAAGCGGGAGGTTACCATGAGAAAAAGATTGAATAATCAAGGGAAGGATAGTGTTCTACGAGTCGGGGCGTGGAATGTCAGAAGCTTGAACGTGGTAGGGAAGCTAGAAAATTTGAAATGGGAAATGCAAAGGCTCAATCTAGATATAGTAGGGGTCAGTGAAGTGGAAGGAAAACAAGGATTTCTTGTCAGATGAGTATCGGGTAATAACAACTACAGCAGAAAATGGTATAACAGGTGTAGGATTCGTTATGAATAGGAAGGTAGGGCAGAGGGTGTGTTACTGTGAACAGTTCAGTGACCGGGTTGTTCTAATCAGAATAGACAGCAGACCAACACCGACAACGATAGTTCAGGTATACATGCCGACGTTGCAAGCTGAAGATGGACAGATAGAGAAAGTGTATGAGGATATTGAAAGGGTAATGCAGTATGTAAAGGGGGACGAAAATCTAATAGTCATGGGCGAATGGAATGCAGTTGTAGGGGAAGGAGTAGAAGAAAACGTTACAGGAGAATATGGGCTTGGGGCAAGGAATGAAAGAGGAGAAAGACTAATTGAGTTCTGTAACAAGTTTCAGCTACTAATAGCGAATACCCTGTTCAAGAATCACAAGAGGAGGAGGTATACTTGGAAAAGGTCGGGAGATACGGGAATATTTCAATTAAATTACATCATGGTCAGACAGAGATTCCGAAATCAGATACTGGATTGTAAGGCGTACCCAGGAGCAGATATAGACTCAGATCACAATATAGTAGTGATGAAGAGTAGGCTGAAGTTCAAGACATTAGTCAGGAAGAATCAATACGCAAAGAAGTGGGATACGGAAGTTCTAAGGAATGACGAGATACGTTTAAAGTTCTCTAACGCTATAGATACAGCAATAAGGAATAGCGCAGTAGCCAGCACAGTTGAAGAGGAATGGACATCTCTAAAAAGGGCCATCACAGAAGTTGGGAAGGAAAACATAGGTACAAAGAAGGTAGCTGCGAAGAAACCATGGGTAACAGAAGAAATACTTCAGTTGATTGATGAAAGGAGGAAGTACAAACATGTTCCGGGAAAATCAGGAATACAGAAATGCAAGTCGCTGAGGAATGAAATAAATAGGAAGTGCAGGGAAGCTAAAACGAAATGACTGCAGGAAAAATGTGAAGACATCGAAAAAGATATGATTGTCGGAAGGACTGACTCAGCACACAGGAAAGTCAAAACAACCTTTGGTGACATTAAAAGCAACGGTGGTAACATTAAGAGTGCAACGGGAATTCCACTGTTAAATGCAGAGGAGAGAACAGATAGGTGGAAAGAATATATTGAAAGCCTCTACGAGGGTGAAGATTTGTCTGATGTAATAGAAGAAGAAACAGGAGTCAATTTAGAAGAGATTGGGGATCCAATGTTAGAATCGAAATTTAAAAGAGCTTTGGAGGACTTACGGTCAAATAAGGCAGAATGGATAGATAACATTCCATCAGAATTTCTAAAATCATTCGGGAAAGTGGCAACAAAACGACTATTCACGTTGGTGTGTAGAATATATGAGTCTGACGACATACCATCTGACTTTCGGAAAAGCATCGTCCACACAATTCCGAAGACGGCAAGAGCTGACAAGTGCGAGAATTATCGCACAATCAGCTTAACAGCTCATGCATCGAAGCTGCTTACAAGAATAATATACAGAAGAATGGAAAAGAAAATTGATAATGGGCTAGGTGACGATCAGTTTGGCTTTAGGAAAAGTAAAGGCACGAGAGATGCAATTCTGACGTTACGGCTAATAATGGAAGCAAGGCTAAAGAAAAATCAAGACACGATCATAGAATTTGTAGACTTGGAAAAAGCGTTCGACAATACAAAATGGTGCAAGCTGTTCGAGATTCTGAAAAAAGTTGGGGTAAGCTATAGGGAGAGACGCGTCATATACAATATGTACAACAACGAAGAGGGAATAATAAGAGTGGACGATCAAGAACGAAGTTCTCGTATTAAGAAGGGTGTAAGGCAAGGTTGTAGCCTTTCGCCCTACTCTTCAATCTGTGCATCGAGGAAGCAATGATGGAAATAAAAGAAAGATTCAGGAGTGGAATTAAAATACAAGGTGAAAGGATATCAATGATACGATTCGCTGATGACATTGCTATCCTGAGTGAAAGTGAAGAAGAATCAAATGATCTGCTGAACGAATGAACAGTCTAATGAGTACACAGGATGGTTTCAGAGTACATCGGAGAAAGACGAAGGTAATGAGAAGTAGTAGTAATGAGAACAGCGAGAAACTTAACATCAGGATTGATGGTCACGAAGTCAATGAAGTTAAGGAATTCTGCTACCTAGGCAGTAAAATAACCAATGACGGACGGAGCAAGGAGGACATCAAAAGCAGACTCGCTATGGCCAAGAGAAGTCTACTAATATCAAATACCGGCCTTAATTTGAGGAAGAAATTTCTGAGGATGTACGTCTGGAGTACAGCATTGTATGGTAGTGAAACATGGACTGTGGGAAAGCCGGAACAAAAGAGAATCGAAGCATATGAGATGTGGTGCCATAGACGAATGTTGAAAATTAGGTGGATTGATAAGGTAAGGAATGAGGAGGTTCTTCGCAGAATCGGAGAGGAAAGGAATATGTGGAAAACACTGATAATGAGAAGGGACAGGATGATAGGACATCTCCTAAGACATGAGGGAATGACTTCCATGGTACTAGAGGGAGCTGTAGAGGGCAAAAACTGTAGAGGAAGACAGAGATTTGAATACGTCAAGCAAATAATTGGGGACGTAGGTTGCAAGTGCTACTCTGAGACGAAGAGGTTAGCACAGGAAAGGAATTCGTGGCGGGCCGCATCAAACCAGTCAGTAGACTGATGAACAAAAAAAAAAAAAAAACAAAAAAAACAAAAAAAAAAAAACTCATATGTACTTAACTTAAAATCTACATTGCCAAAAGCGCTCTGATCGGCGTCTGTCTCACTACTATATTAACTGTAGAACTCCTGCGCCCCTCGCAGTCAAGCAGCGAAGATAAAACATACACATTTTCCAGCGACACAGCTACTCTGACAGAAGGCTGCGGGCGTACAGTAAGCGATTTCAAACTGTCGTTAAACGTCTGAGACGTACAAAGTACTTATAAATTTCAGAAATGCAAGTAACAAATGCCCAATAGACCTGTATTAACAGAATATTTTCTGTACCCGTCGATAACGCGAGTATATGTTGGGTATTGAGATTTCTCATCTTCTCCTCTTGAGTGCCAACCATTTTAAAGAACTACGACGATAGATCATTAGACTGCCTCTTTTTGCCTCAAGAGCCACTGGAACTGCGTATTTCCTGTATACCACGAACAAATGCGAAGGACAAACAGCGTTTACATCACGAGTCTGCCAAACTATAAAAAGTCGTGCCGACCAAAATAAGCCGCACCACATCCTAGAAGCGAGTGTCGCATCGTACTGCTAAACAAAATGTCGCACTACACCGAGAAGGGCGGAGCAAATCCCAGACATACCGAGCAGTTCCGAGAGAGGGCGGGCCTACAGCATACTGTGCGCTCTCGAAGTTTTACTAGCCTTCGCCGACCGTGATCCAAAGGCTTTCTTCTTTCTTTTGGTACATATGTACAAATTCTGTAGATATTTCTGAAATACTTAGACTGAAATCTATAAAAATTCGTCTGTCATAGAAATTTTATAGATCACAGCTCCATTATGTTATTGTGTAGGCATTCGACCTTTCAAACGACAGAAACAGTATTATGTTTCCCACCTAAAAGGAGCTACAACTTTTGGGTAATGTTTTAAAAAACTGAAGCACGTAAATGGCACCAAAAGGAGAAACCCGATTCTAAGCCGTGAAAACATCCGCTTAGCTTACAGTACTGAGATGCAATTAAAAAGGCGGGTGGAGGGAGGGGAGCTGATTTATACACAGAAGCGCCAAAGAAATAGGTACAGGCGTACGTATTCAAATACAGATATATGTAAACAGGCGGAATACGATGCTATGGTCGGCAACGCCTCTATATGACAACATGTGTCTAGCGCAGTTGTCAGGTCGGTTACTACTGCTAAAATGGCAGGTTATCAAGATTTAAGTCAGTCTGAACGTGGCATCATAGCCGGCGCACGAGCGATGGGACACAGAATCTCCAAGGGAGCGATGAAGTGGGGATTTTTCCCGTTTGATAATTTCACGAGTGTACCGTGAGTATCAGGAATCCGGTAAAACATCAAATCTTCGACATCGCTGCGGCCGAAAAAGATCCTGCAAGAACGGGACCAACGAACACTGAAGAGAATCGTTCAGCATGACAGAAGTGCAACCCTTCGGCAAATTGCTGCAGATTTCAATGCTGGTCCATCAACAAGTGTCAGCGAGCAAACCATTCAACAAAATATCATCCATATGGGCTTTCGGAGCAGAAGTCCCACTCGTATACCCTTGATGACTGCACGACACAAAGCTTTATGTCTCTTTCTGGCCCGTCAACACCGTCATTGGACTGCTGATAACTGGAAACATGTGGCTTATTCGGAAGAGTCTCGTATCAAATTATGTCGAACGCATGGACGTGTACGTGTATGGAGACAACCTCATGAATCCATGGGCCCTGCAAGTCAGCAAAGTTCTGTTGAAGTTGGTGGAGGCTCTACAATAGTGTGTGGCGTGTTCAGTTGGTGTGATGTGGGACCTGTTATACGCCTAGGTACGGCTCTGACAGGTGACGCGTACGTAAGCATCCTGTCTGACCACCTGCACCCATTCATGTCCAATGTCCATTCTGACTGACTTGGGCAGTTCCAGCAGGACAATGCGACACCCCACACGTCCAGAATTGCTACAGCGTGGCTCCAGTAACACTCTTATGAGTTTAAACACTACCGCTGACCACCAGACTCCCGAGGCATGAACATTATTGAGCGTATCTGGGATGCCTTGCAATGTGCAGTCAGGAAGAGATCTCCATCTCGTCGTACTAGTACGGATTTATGGACAGTCCTGCAGGACACGCGCTGTCAGTTCCCTCCAGCACTACTTCAGACATTATTCGAGTCTATACCACATCGTATTGCGGCACTCCTGCGTGCTCGCCGGGTCCCTACACGATATTAGGCAGCTGTACCAGTTCCTTTGGCTCCAGTGTGCATTAACCAACGTCATTTTAAATGTACTAAAAATTGGAGTAGATGCCAAGCCTTATCAATTTATAAAATTCCACTACATTCATAATTATTAATTCCGTTTTTATATTTTTTTTTAACGTAGGGTTCAAAAGCAGAAATTTCCAGCTTTATCAAAATTCGCAAAAGATTTTTTCAGGATCGCCTAGAGTAACAGAAACTCTTATAATGAAGTTCTTAATGAATCTCGCAGGCTGTTAATTCCACATGTTGCCTCTACTGGATCCCTCATGATCCAAAGCACCGTTGTACAACTTCCCATTTTAATTGCGTCATTTGCTACCAGCATTCGTCTGCCAAGATGACACGTGCTCCATGGCTCTCCTCTAGTCACGGCTTTTGAGACATCTCCGCCCCGTGATCAGGAGTGTGACTGAATCTTCTTGCTTTTATCGCTACTGTGGTCTAGACTCCATCATGTCAGGTACATCTCTTTGTTCATCTGCTCCATCTACTCTATCTTCGTCTATGATTTCACTTCACTACTCTTCTTCTGAAGATCTCAGATTTTCTACTTTCATTCTTCTTTAGCATCTTTGCTTCTGAGCAGGAAACTGCTGTCGAGTAATAATAATACGGTTGGTCCTCTTGTTTATTTTCTACGATCGGCCTTTTATAATGTTTCACAAACTGATTATTCAGTATTTAAGTTGAGACTGCCGTTATCTATGCTCTCTGTTACCTGTTCACAAATATGAAATTTAATCTAGAGAGACATCTGATCTATTCTTGTTGTAAAACTCAACATTGGCAGATATTTTGTTACTTTCATCGATCCGCAGCCGCATGTTCGCAGCATATCACATAACAATTTTTCTACGAAGGTGTGAGTGAGGTACACGAAACAAAACTGAGTGCACAGTTTTTGATGTTGCCGAGCAGCGGTCACACAATATTTTTGAAGGAATACTCCACAATTTGATTGTTTTATTGTTTATTCAAGTACAACCCAGGTTCGGCCTTTTACGCCATTTTCAGTTCTTTGATTTTATGTCTTTAACGTATATTGCAGGACACTTAACATGTTATGTTATGTTAAAGACATGAAATCAAACACTTGACAATGTCATAAACGACCGAAACCTGGGTTGAACTTAGACAAACAATAAAACAATCAAATGGCAGTGTGTTCCTTTAAAAGAGACAGACAATTAAAAAAAATCAAATAATCACAAGCCCCGTTAGGACTACTGATGAGCTTTATTCTATAGCTAACAGGCAGTTCCCGAAACGAAATTCGAATTGTACTTCAAACTGTCAGGACTGAAAAGAAATTAGCTTTTTTGCGCAGTAATACTCCGGAACTTTGTGTGAAGTTTACGGTTAAAGCAGGTTCAGACATGGTAACTGGATGTCTCTATAGGCCCCCTGGCTCTACAGCTGTTGTGGCTGACCACATGAAGTGTAATTTGGAAAGTATTTCGAGTAGATTTCCCCATCATGTTATAGTTCTGGGTGGAGATTTTAATTTGACGGATATAGACTGGGAGACTCAAACGTTCATAAAAGGTGGCAGGGACAAAGAATCCAGTGACATTTTTTAAAGTGATTTATCTGAAAACTACCTTGAACAGTTAAACAGAGAACCGACTCGTGACGATAATATATTAGACCTTCTGGTGACAAAGAGACCCGAACTACTTGAAACAGTTAACGCAGAACAAGGAATCAGCGATCATAAAGCGGTTACTGCATCGATGATTTCAGCCGTAAATAGAAATATTAAAAAAGGTAGGAAGATTTTTCTGTTTAGCAAAAGTGACAAAAAGCAGATTACAGAGTACCTGACGGCTCAACACAAAAGTCTTGTCTCAAGTGTTGAGGATCAGTGCACAAGGTTCAAGACCATCGTACAATATGCCTTAGATGGGAATGTGCCAAGCAAGATCGTAAGAGATGGAAAAGAACCAGCGTGGTACAACAACCGAGTTAGGAAACTGCTGCGGAAGCAAAGGGAGCTTCACAGAAAACATAAATATAGCCAAAGCCTTGGAGACAAACAAAAATTACGCGAAGCGAAATGTAGTGTGAGGAGGGCTATGCGAGAGGCGTTCAATGAATTCAAAAGTAAAGTTCTATGTATTGACTTGGCAGAAAATCCTAAGAAATTTTGGTCTTATGTCAAAGCGGTAGGCGGTTCAAAACAAAATGTCCAGATATTATATGACCAAAATGATACAGAAACACAGGATGACTGACTATAGGCCGAAATACTAAACGTCTTTTCCAAAGCTGTTTCACAGAGGAAGACTGCACTGTAGTTGACAGATGACAAAATGGTAGATATCGAAATAGACGACAGTGGGATAGAGAAACAATTAAAATCGCTCAAATGGGGAAAGGCACCTGGACATGATGGGATACCAGTTCTGTTTTACATAGAGTAAGTGAAGGAACTTGCCCCCCCCTTTCTTGCAGCGGTGTACCGTAAGTCTCTGGAAGAGTGTAGCGTTCCAAAGGACTGGAAAAGCGCACAGGTCATCCGCGTTTTCAAGAAGGGACGTTGAACAGATGTGCAGAACTTTAGACCTATATCTCTAACGTCTATCAGTTGTAGAATTTTGGAACACGTATTATGTTCGAGTATAATGACTTTTCTGGAGACTAGAAATCTTCTCTGTAAGAATCAGCATGGGTTTCGAAAAAGACGATCGTGTGAAACCCAACTCGCGCTATTCGTCCACGAGACTCAGAGGGCCATAGACACGGGTTCCCAGGTAGATGCCGTTTTCTTGACTTCAGCAAGGCGTTCGATACAGATCCCCACAGTCGTTTAATGAACAAAGTAAGAGCATATGGGCTATCAGACCAATTGTGAGATTGGATTGAAGAGTTCCTAGATAACATAATGTTATTCTCAATGGAGAGAAGTCTTCCGCAGTAAGGGTGATTTCAGGTGTGCCACAGGGGAGTGACGTAGGACCGTTGCTATTCACAATATATGTAAATGACGTTGTGGATGAAATCAGATGTTCACTGAGGCTTTTTGCGGATGATGCTGTGGTATATCGAGAGGCTGTAACAATGGGAAATTGTACTGAAATGCAGGAGGATGTACAGCGAATTGACGCATGGTGCAGGGAATGGCAATTGAATCTCAAGGTAGACAAGTGTAATGTGCTGCGAATACATAGAAAGAAAGATCCCTTATCATTTGGCTACAATATAGCAGGTCAGCAACTGGACGCAGTTAATTCCATAAATGATCTGGGAGTATGAATTGTTCTTGTTGTTGCCGGCCGGGGTGGCCAAGCGGTTAAAGGCGCTACAGTCTTGAACCGCGTGACCGCTACGGTCGCAGGTTCGAATCCTGCATCGGGCATGGATGTGTGTGATGTCCTTAGGTTAGTTAGGTTTAAGTAGTTCTAAGTTCTAGGGGACTGATGACCTTAGAAGTTAAGTCCCATAGTGCTCAGAACCATTTGAACCATTTTTTGTTGTTGTTGTTGTTGTGGTGGTGGTCTTCAGTCCTGAGACCGGTTTGATGCAGCTCTCCATGCTACTCTATCCTGTGCAAGCTTCTTCATCTCCCTGTATCTACTGCTACCTAAATCCTTCTGAATCTGTTCAATTTATTCATCTCGTAGTCTCCCTCTACGGATTTCACCCTCCACGATGCCTTCCAACACTAAATTGGTGATCCCTTGATGCCTCAGAATATGCCCTACCAACCGATCCTTTCTTCTAGTCAAGTTGTGCCACAAACGTCTCTTCCCCCAATCCTATTCAATACTTTCTCATTAGTTATGTGATCTACCCATCTAATCTTCAGCTTTCTTCTGTAGCACCACATTTCGAAAGCTTCTATTCTCTTCTTGTCTAAACTATTTATCGTACATGTTTCACTTCCATGCATGGCTACACTCCATACAAATACTTTCAGAAACGACTTCCTGTCACTCAAATCTATACTCGATGTTAACAAATTTCTCTTCTTCAGAAATGCTGTCCTTGCCATTGCCAGTCTACATTTTATATCCTCTCTACTTCGACCGTCATCAGTTATTTTGCTTCCCAAAGAGCAAAACTCCTTTGCTACTTTAAGTGTCTCATTTCCTAATCTAATTCCCTCAGCATCACCCGACTTAATTCGACTACATTCCGTTATCCTCGTTCTTATTTGTTGACACTATCCATTCCGTTCAACTGCTCTTCCAAGTTCTTTGCTGTCTCTGACAAAATTACAATGTCATTGGCGAACCTCAAAGTTTTTATTTCTGCTCCAAGGAATGTAATACCTACTCCGAATTTTTCCTTTGTTTTCTTCACTGCTTGCTCAATATACAGATGGAATAATATCGGGGATAGACTACAACCCTGTCTCACGCCATTCCTAACCACTGCTTCCCTTTGATGTCCCTCGACTCTTATAACTGCCATCTGGTTTCTCTACTAATTGTAAATAGCTTTTCGCTCCCTGTATTTTACCCCTGCCACCTTCAGAATTTGAAATAGAGTATTCCAGTCAACATTGTCAAAAGCTTTTTCTAACTCTACAAATGCTAGAAACGTAGGTTTGCCTATCCTTAATCTAGATTCTAAGATAAGTCGTAGGGTCAGTATTGCCTCACGTGTTCCGATATTTCTACGGAATCCAAACTGATCTTCCCCGAGGTCAGCTTCTACTAGATTTTCCATTCGTCTGAAAAGAATTCGCGTTAGTATTTAGCACCCGTGACTTATTAAACTGATAGTTCGGTAATTTTCACATCTTGCAGCAGCCTGATTTCTTTGGGATTGGAATTATTATATTCTTCTTGAAGTCTGAGGGTATTTCGCCTGTCTCACACATCTTGCTCACCCAAGGCTGTCAGTAGTTCTGATGGAATGTTGTCCACTGCGGCGGCCTTGTTTCGACTCAGGTCTTTCAGTGCTCTCCCATTTCATCTTCATCTACATCCTCCTCAATTTCCATAATATTGTCCTCAAGTACATTGCCCTTGCATAGACCCTCTATATACTCCTTCCACCTTTCTGCTTTCCCTTCTTTTCTCCAAATGTTTCTTTAGTTTTCCTGTAGGCAGTATCTATCTTACCCCTAGCGAGATAAGCCTCTATATCCACACATTTGTCCTCTAGCCATCCCTGCTTAGCAATTTAGCACTCCCTGTCGATCATTTCTGAGACGTTTGTATTCCTTTTTGCCTGCTCCATTTACTGCATTTTTGTATTTTCTCCTTTCATCAATTAAATTCAATATTTCTTCTGTTACCCAAGGATTTCTACTAGACCTCGTCTTCCATTACGAGTGATTTAAAATGGAATGATCATATAAAGTTGATCGTCGGTAAAGCAGATGCGAGACTGAGAATCTTTGGAAGAATCCTATCGAAATGCAATCCAAAAACAAAGGAAGTGGGTTACAGTACGCTTGTTCGCTCACTGCTTGAATACTGCTCAGCAGTGTGGGATCGGTACCAGATAGGGTTGATAGAAGAGATGGAGAAGATCCAACGGAGAGCAGCGCTCTTCGTTACAGGATCATTTAGTAATCGCGAAAGCGTTACAGAGATTATAGGTAAACTGCAGCGGAAGACTCGAGAGACGCTCAGTAGCTCGGTACGAGCTTTTGTTGGAGTTTCGAGAACATACCTTCACCGAGGAGTCAAGCAGTATATTGCTCCCTCCTACGTGTATCTCGCGAAGAGACCATGAGGATAAAATCAGAGAGATTACAGCCCACACAGAGGCATACCGACAATCCTTCTTTCAACGAACAATACGAGACTGGAATAGAAGGGAGAACAGATAGAGGTACTCAAAGTACCCTCCGCCACACACCGTCGATGTGGCTTGCAGAGTATGGATGTAGATGTAGATGTAGATGCAATTTACTTCTAACGAGACTAGAATGGCATATTCCCAGAAACGCCGTTAGGGATGTATCACAAAATGTGCACGCTTATCGCTATCGGCAACCATGTAGTTCGAAGAGCTTTCTTTACAACGTTTGTCAAAGATATTTTTCGTGGGAAAGGAATGCATGCGTCACTAAGTTATTGTTATAGATATCCCATCCACTGGCAGCTGGCTACAGTAACTCTAAATAGCATCGCTGACACCAGATCTGTGACTTATCACGACTAAAATTCCAAGATGCTACTCCAGGCGAGTTTAAAAGGTATGTGCGCAACGGGGAATAATAAGCGCTAAAACGAAGATTTGTCCGTGTCTGACCACTCCCTGAAGCACATCTTAGGCTCTCTTAATTCTATATATTACAATCCAAACATAAATGAATAATGAAGGCAACTAATGCTACGAAATGATAAACGTTGCTCCTACTTATATATTTATTGTAGATTAAAAAAAGTTAGATTACAAAGTTTACATCTTCTAAGTAAAATTACTGATCAATAGCCCAACTCGGTGCCTTATTATGAGTGCGCGGTCTAATATCAATAACGCGAATTGACTGACATTATCTACATACCAAACACCAGAAGACAATACTTTCAAAGATGATCTACAGTGGTGTGGAACCTCAGTGGAAATAAACTAACGAGATGACAGCTGTTTAGCTTTTATAGCCCTCATAAGCAGAGGCAATTTGCGATATCACCGTATGTACTGCGTCCGGTGCGTCGAAGTGATGGTTCTCGTACTCGTCTGCGACGATGGAAGAACTCCAGACACAAAATAAACTGTTTCAAACACTAGGACGGCAGATGGCGAACCTCTGACTAATATATTTTAATACTGCCTTCTCCTCTCTGTGTTCTACAGACGAGAAAAGCAAACTCCCAGTCACAAGGACAGAGATCAGATAATGTCCCAACATAAGTATAGACAGCGGAACTGCTCTCAATTACTGAACGCTGCGTACTCAACGACGACTTCCAACCCGGAGGTGAAGTCCAGAATCGTATAGGTTCGCAACAGTACAGTGCCTAACTGTTCTAACTATAAACTCTCCTGAGAGAAAAGACATCAAGTTGTCCAGCGCGGAAATTTTTGCGAGGAAAAGCCTATACTCGTACAATGGTACACTTCTGAGTAAGAATCCTTGGAAATAACCCTGCCTGCTTGGTTTCTGAGGTGATGTTTCCTCGTTCCTGTCAGCTGCGTCCAAGAGTTTCGTAGTTTCCGAATTATAATCCTTCCTATCCTGCTACAAAGCGGCCGGTCGCGACTCTATTGTAAAGATATTCCGTCACCTTTCATGCTATAAGCGTTAAAAATTATTTAAATGCATACGTGACAATGTCAGCCTCCTTTACACAGGGTGTTACAAAAAGGTACGGCCAAACTTTCAGGAAACATTCCTCACACACAAAGAAAGAAAATATGTTATGTGGACATGTGTCCGGAAACGCTTACTTTCCATGTTAGAGCTCATTTTATTACTTCTCTTCAAATCACATTAATCATGGAATGGAAACACATAGCAACAGAACGCACCAGCGTGACTTCAAACACTTTGTTACAGGAAATGTTCAAAATGTCCTACGTTAACGAGGATACATCCATCCAGTCGCATGGAATCCCTGTTGCGCTGATGCAGCCGTCCACAATACAGGCACGAAGAATCTCTACATTTGGCACCGGAGTTGCGAAGACAAGAGCTTTCAAATGTCTCCATAAATGAAAGTCAAGAGGGTTGAGGTCAGGAGAGCGTGGAGGCCATGGAATTGGTCGGCCTCTACCAATCCATCGGTCACCGAATCTGTTGTTGTGAAGCGTACGAACACTTCGACTGAAATTTGCAGGAGCTCCATCGTGCATGAACCACATGTTGTGTAGTACTTGTAAAGGCACATGTTCTAGCAGCACAGGTAGAGTATCCCGTATGAAATCATGATAACGTGCTCCATTGAGCGTAGGTGGAAGAACATGGGGCCCAATCAAGACATCACCAACAATGCCTGCCCTAACGTTCACAGAAAATCTGTGTTGATGACGTGATTGCACAATAGCGTGCGGATTATCGTCAGCCCACACATGTTGATTGTGAAAATTTACGGTGATTCGAGGAAGTACAGTACACTCTGACGAAACTAAAATGAGCTCTAACATGAACATTAAGGGTTTCCGGACACATGTCCACATAGCATCTTTTCTTTATTTGTGTAACTTTTTGTAACACCCTGTATATTCATATATCCGATGTACTACCTGTTAAATAATACCTAATGTAGTTGTAGATGATGGCTTTTTTTATTTAAATATGTTAAAATGTAAAATAATATATAATAAGCTGTAGTTAATCAGATGGATGACTTCAGGAAATTTTATTTATTTAATCGTGTCCAAGCCATAGACAACCCACATATTACATATACACACAAATACAAATACAATACAGGTATGTATAAATAAAACAAACCCAAAATGGGGAGTCAGATTACAATATAAAGACAAACATAGTACATATATCATATCACGTCCCGCCAAAATTCAGCGCATTTATCTGCCACTGCCGTAGCGTTTGCCAGATCTTCTTTCCTGCACACTTCCCCCATGTCGCTGCATTCCAGGAGGTGGTCCATTGTTTGGGTCTGTCCGCACTGGCACGCGTCCTCCCCTTCTCGGTGTCCCCATTTACACGTGTTTACGTTGCATCTGCGCACCCCAGTTCATAGGTGGTTGAGGGTTCTCCATAATGGCCATTTTAGTTCATTTCCAGAGGCCAATTGTTCGTTGGGTGAGATTAGAGGTGTCTGGTCTCCCGTAGGCAATGTTGCTTTCCATTTTGACAGTCTGGCCTTTTGTTTTGAGGTTGCGAGCGGTTGAACTGAGGTGAGGAAACTCCGCCTTGATTTTAGACGTGTGTGTGGAGGGTTTTGTCCGGGGAGGGGATGGCTCTGGTAGCGGAGCTGCTCGAGGCGCTCTGCTTCGTATGCTATAGCTCGTCTGATGTTGGGTGGAGCTATGCCACTAAGCACATAAAGTTGGCTAACCGGGGTGGGTCTTAGGCATCCAGTGATTACGCGACAGGCATCGCTCAGCAGAGGATCCACTCATTTCGCATGCGCTGATCTTCCCCAAACTGGGGCAGCGTATTCAGCAACCGAGTAGAAGAGTGCAAGTGCCGACGTACGTAAAGTATGTGGGTCGGCACCCCATTTTGTGGAGGTGAGCTTACTCAGGAGGTTGTTTCTTGTTGATAGTTTGCACCTGACCTTGTCTACATGATGTCTGTAAGTAAGTGTGCGATCAAGGGTGACGCCTAAATAAAAAGGAGTGCTGCTGAACGCGATCCGTTGTTTGTTCCACGTGATGTTTAGGGTATTTTTGGCCTCTCAGTTTCGAAGATGTAATAGGCAGGATAATGATTTTGCTTCGTTCGGGCGTGGGCAGCTGGCTTCGTAGTATGGCGTTAGACCGTTGAGGGCATTCGTAAGGCTAATTTCTATTTCGTTAAAGTTACGAACCCGCACGGCTATTGCAAGATGGTCCGCGTAAGCAAAGCTCCTAGTCCCTGGTGCAACTGGTTGATCATTCACATATATGTTGAGAAGAGTGGATGCGAGGACACTGCCTTGGGGTAGTCCATTTTTCTGGATACGCCGTCGGCTTCGCTTCCCTCCTAGGTTTACGATGATCCGTCTGTTGCTGAGAAGAGTTGATATAATTTGTATCAGCCCGAAACCATTAGTCATAGCGTATATTTTAGTGAGCAGCAGTTCGTGATTTACAGTGTCGAATGCAGATGAGAGGTCGACAAGTACGGCTCCAGTAATTAGACGGTTCTCGTACCCATGCTCTATGAACTGGGTAAGATTCAAGACCTGTCCAGTGCAAGTTTTCCCAGGGCGAAACCCCACGTGTTCCGGAATTATCTGATGATCAATATTAGGCACAAGTCGATTCAGCAGCATGCGCTCGAGTACCTTGTACAAGCAGCAAAGTAATGTTACCGGTCTGAAATTGTTTGGCTCGCCCAATGGTTTGCCGGGTTTTGGAATGGCTATGATCTTGCCCTTTCTCCAGATTTTTGGAATGTTGTTTACCGGATACAGGTATTAAAAAGTAGGAGCAGCCAGTTTTTCGTGTACTCGCCAAATTTAAGGATTTGATCATTCCTAAGGTCGTCTAGCCCTGCTGCTTTGCCAGGTTTCAGAGATTTAAGTGCGGACTCTAGCTCTTCGATGGTAAATAACGGCTGTAGTAGTTCGTGTCACTTTCGCCACTTCTTATTGGCATGGTTTTTGTTGGAGTCTTCGTTTTCCCATTAAGAACGATTTGGTGCGCTATTTGGTTGGCTGTTACTCTTGGTGCTTCCGTTCGCTGCTTAGGGTCATTATTTAGCTTCTTAATTGCCTTCCAGGCAATCCGACTAGAATATTTCATGTCTACACTTTCAGTTAGATGTTCCCGTTCTTCTCGGCGCTTCTCGATTAGCTGGTCGGTAAGTGCATTTTCAATTCCAAGAGTTTCTTCAGAGAATGGGTTCTCCTCATACTTTTCCTTATATTCATCGTATAGTTGCAGGCTGTCTTTCGTTAGGCCCGGTACAAACTCCGTTCTGCAGCCCTTAGGGATAGGCTTTCTTGATACATTCTGGACGATTTCTATGAACTTATCGTAGTTGCTGGGTGTCGGTTCTAGAGTTTGCAGCTTTCCGTCGATTCCAATTGCGAAACCTTCCCAGTTTGCCATCTTGAAAGTAAATCTTCATGGAAATGGAATCCGCAGTGGCACCACTGCTGAAGTAACTGTGAGTTTGATGGGTTCCTTCACCAGGGAAGACGAATGGAATATTCCAGAATTTGAAACACGAACATCTGCTAGCATGAGTTTCATAGAAGTAGATACCTTAGGGGTTGCGAAGCAACTGAAATCGCTTGATACGGGCAAGTCTTCAGGTCTAGATTGTATACCGATTAGGTTCCTTTCAGATTACGCTGATACTATAGCTCCCTACTTAGCACTCATATACAACCGCTCGCTCACTGATAGATCTGTACCTACAGATTGGAAAATTGCGCAGGTCGCACCAGTGTTCAAGAAGGGTAGTAGGAGTAATCCATTTAACTACAGACCTATATCATTGACGTCGGTTTGCAGTAGGGTTTTGGAGCATATACTGTATCCAAACATTATGAATCACCTCGAAGGGAACGATCTATTGACACGTAATCAGCATGGCTTCAGAAAACATCGCTCTTGTGCAACGCAGCTAGCTCTTTATTCGCACGAAGTAATGGCCGCTATCGACAGGGGATCTCAAGTTGATTCCGTATTTCTAGATTTCCGGAAAGCTTTTGACACCGTTCCTCACAAGGACTTCTAATCAAGCTGCGGAGCTATGGGGTATCGTCTCAGTTGTGCGACTGGATTCGTGATTTCCTGTCAGGAAGGTCGCAGTTCGTAGTAATAGACGGCAAATCATCGAGTAAAACTGAAGTGATATCAGGTGTTCCCCAGGGAAGCGTCCTGGGACCTCTACTGTTCCTGATCTGTATAAATGACCTGGGTGACAATCTGAGCAGTTCTCTTAGACTGTTCGCAGATGATGCTGTAATTTACCGTCTAGTAAGGTCATCCGAAGACCAGTATCAGCTGCAAAGCGATTTAGAAAAGATTGCTGTATGGTGTGTCAGGTGGCAGTTGACGCTAAATAACGAAAAGTGTGAGATGATCCACATGAGTTCCAAAAGAAATCCGTTGGAATTCGATTACTCGATAAATAGTACAATTCTCAAGGCTGTCAATTCAACTAAGTACCTGGGTGTTAAAATTACGAACAACTTCAGTTGGAAGGACCACATAGATAATATTGTCGGGAAGGCGAGCCAAAGGTTGTGTTTCATTGGCAGGACACTTAGAAGATGCAACAAGTCCACTAAAGAGACAGCTTACACTACACTCGTTCGTCCTCTGTTAGAATATTGCTGCGCGATGTGGGATCCTTACCAGGTGGGATTGACCGAGGACATCGAAAGGGTGCAAAAAAGGGCAGCTCGTTTTGTATTATCGCGTTATAGGGGAGAGAGTGTGGCAGATATGATACACGAGTTGGGATGGAAGTCATTACAGCATAGACGTTTTTCGTCGCGGCGAGACCTTTTTACGAAATTTCAGTCAGCAACTTTCTCTTCCGAATGCGAAAATATTTTGTTGAGCCCAACCTACATAGGTAGGAATGATCATCAAAATAAAATAAGAGAAATCAGAGCTCGAACAGAAAGGTTTAGGTGTTCGTTTTTCCCGCTCGCTGTTCGGGAGTGGAATAGTAGAGAGATAGTATGATTGTGGTTCGATGAACCCTCTGCCAAGCACTTAAATGTGAATTGCAGAGTAGTTATGTAGATGTAGATGTAGATGTAGATGTTGGGAGTGTGGAATAGGACCCAGGACATCTCCCACGCACTCAGTTACCAAGTTCTGGCTGACGAAGACGAGGTCAGTGTTGTATCCCATTTGCCACCTGCAACTGTTAAAAGATGGGTGGGGGGGGGGGGGGGGTTGGCGTCGTGTATGAGACAGAGTGATTCAGCATCTGCCCATGTCTCCACCTTGAGTCCGTCTTGATTAGATTCATTGTATCGCCAGCGTGTATGGTGACTATTGAAGTCACCCATTACAATACTGCCCGTGGGAAGGGTATTATTGCGCGGCAGGTCATATTCGAATGGCATATTTGGAGGCTTATATATTGAAGTTATTGTCATTTGATTAGTCTCAACTCTGAGAAGTTCGATGTTGTTTTTGTCTGAAAGTTGAAACCCGTCGTAAGCTACTCCCTCTCGTATGAAAATTGCACTTCCGTATTGATCGCCAGGCCATTCGATTGCCAGTTTCATGCCCGCAGTTTTAGGTCTATTGCTGTTTGGGCCTCGGTGCGTTTCCTGTAGGCATAGGACGTGACATTCGTTCGATCTCCACAAATCAGCCAGTATATCCTGTTTGGAAGGTGATAATCCCTCCGCATTTATGGAGATGATAGTCAAACGTGGTCTTATGAAGGACCGATTATGAGAGTCGTCATGCATTTCGTTCTTTCTTGTAATGGCTTGGTGGTAGCAGAATCAGCAGGACCACGAGTAGTCCTCCCAGGGCCGCGACGTGGACGCTTCTGCTGCGGCCCCACTCCAGGAAATGGATTTGTCCTAGTCACTCGAGCGAGGATATTCGGCGTGCGGGAAACACAGCCGGAGACGGGCACAGGGAGTTCTGATGCAGACGCGAAAGCGAACGGTCGGTGTTTAAGTAGCTAGGAAGTGAACGGTTTTGAAAATTTCACGTTGTGTGGTGTCGCGGGTCTCTGAGCCATGAGCAGCCGCGCGCCTGGTGTGAACTTCTAACTTTTCGCGATGAGATTGTGAATGATCGAACTGTTGTAAGTAGGCTGTTTAGGTTTACTTATTGGTAACGCTGCGTAACGCTCTGTATGAAAATCACAGACTGCACACAGCACAGCCAGTGATTTTCATGCAGACCGCTACGTGGCGTTACCAATAAGAAAACCACTTACACTGTGTCAACTGGATATGCGCTCGATTTGTAACCAAATCACAACTGTGTGGCCTACATCATTCGCGGGTCGTAAATTTAGTTCCCGATATTATTATTACTGTTATTATATGTTATGTTAACTTTGTATTTCGCAAACATGCAGTCAGCCACACAATTTAACCAAAGGGTCACAAGTGTTTAATTTAGGGCGTGTAATGATACAGGTGCGGTTCAACCCCTAAACGAGTTTGAGCTAAGACATTTCGACGAAGAGGAACCGGATGTGATCCCGAGCATCTTTGGGAAGTTAGCTCGCAAAACAAATTCCAAAAAGATTTTGGAAAGATCTGTATGGTGCGAAAACTGGCAATTGACCTTAAATAATGAAAAGTGGTAGGTCATCCACATGAGAGCTAAAAGAAATCCGTCAGACGTCGGTTACACGATAAATCAGACAAATCTAAAGGCCGTAAATACCTCAGAATTACAATTACGAACAACTTAAATGGGAAAGAACACGTAGAAAATGGTGTGGGGAGGGCGAACCAAAGACTGCCTTTTATTGGAATAACACCTAGGAAACGCAACAGAACTACTGAAGAGACTGCCACCACTCCGCTTGTCTGTTCTCCTTTGGAGTACTGCTGCCCGGTGTGGGATCGTTACCAGATAGGACTAACGGAGCACATCTAGAAAGTTCAAAGAAGGGCAGCACGTTTTGTATTATTGCGAAATAGAGGAGAGAGTGTCACTGAGACGATACAGGATTTGGGGTGACATCACAAAAGCAAAGGCATTTTTCGTGGCGGCCGAATCCTCTCCCAAAATTTCAAGCAGCAACTTTCTCCTCCGAATACGAAAATATTTAGTTGACGACGACGTACATAGGGAGATAAGATCATCGTAATAAAATCAGGGAAAGCAGAGCTCGCGCGGAAAGATAAGTGCTCGTTTCTTCCTCACACTGTTCAAAAATGGAATAATAGAGAATTATTGCGAAGGTGGTTTGACGAAACTTTAAGTGTGATTTGCAGAGTATCCACGTAGACGTAGATGTACATTAGAAACTTCCTGTGAGATAAAAACTGAGTGGGGGGGGGGGCGGAACTCGACACCGAAATCTTTGCCTTAAGTGGGCAAGTGGGCCGTATAGATAGGATTCATGAGCCCGCGTCACAACCTTCCTCCCGACAGCTTCTCTTTTCTACTTTTTATACTACAGAAACTCTCCTACATATCATCCGGAAATAGCAGTCCTTGAAGATAGGTTAAATGACTTACGTACTAGCATATTGTTTGCAGTACGACTTTTCACTTTGCAGCAATGTGTGTCCTAGTTTGAAAATTCAGACATAATTTTCAAATCAGCGAGCGTCCATGTGATATGTGAAATGTGCTTACGGATATCGCGACTAGTTTTTCCTTGTCGCATTGCCGAGAAATCTTAAGGCATAACAAACAAAACAAGAAACGCGATAGGTACTCTTTACAATTTTTCTGCGTTGTCTCTATTTGCATCACGAGAGTGGCTCCGTCTAGCAGTCGAAAACAAGAAACAATCGTTTGTGTACCATCGATAGGTATACCTTATGGAACTCTTGCTCAACGCAGTACAGTACGAACCTCTCCTTGATTATTCAGGGTGATCCCTATGAGATGTAAGAAAGGCTCAACATTGTATTTATTAAGTTAATGTACATATCCTTGAGTAATTTTCTGTGATGCACATGTGTTAACGCACCTCTGCAATGCCTATACGACGTTATTATCGTCGCCGTTGGCGGCGCAGTGTTCTTGTGTACAAGTCTTTGAAAGCAATAGACATTGACCTTGCTGGCCGATTAAATAAGCAACAGCTTATTGGTGGTCCATATGTCTTTCGTGGACTCAGAATGCAGTTCACCTGTGATATTATTGCTGTCTTTGGAGGCAGTAGGTGGTTAACCTTGATTGTTGTATGGGGGGAGCCATGCAAATTACGGTGGCCTTCAAGCGTTCCCTGATGCAAACATTTTTGCTTGGAAGACCTGGAATATAACAGAGACTTCAGGAATACTAGCTAAGGTGCCATATGGTACTTTGGTCCCAGATAAGCCCTTTGTTTTGTCAACTAGAAGAAAGAAGAACCTCAACTCTGACGAGTACTTGTTTATTTGGACCAAAACAGGCAATAATAATTGTAAGATAAAGACTGCAGGTGGCTGTATGAACAATTGTAAGATTAAGACTGTAGGTGGCTGTATGCTGTATTACAGACAATAAAGTTGACCCTGAATGTAAAAAATGTTTTATTTATAACAAAGTGACCTTGAAGCCATCCAATGGCCCCGTCACCGGTAAAATGATATTTAAAAGTTTTTCTTGGAAAAATAATCATGGGTTCAGCTTCTATTGTTACCAATTCTCCCCGTTCAGCACAACACACCACTCCAACTTATTTCACACCTTTTGTGCGTAACTATCCTGTTTGTTTTCGACACTGTAGTTACAACCATTTCATTCGCGTTCCAAATTCTGGAAGGAGGAAGATGGTGTCGAGAATAAACACCTCCTAACTTTAGGAAAAACTCCCTAACCTTTTTTCTAATGGATGCTGTTTCTTCCCAGATGTTTCAGTTTGTCTGATGAAAAGATCATTGCTCCTCTCCAAAAATCCTGAAAGCCAATCGGCCCCAGCTAATTTCTTTTGTGCCCAAGATGATGGCATTGTCAAGTTAAAGTAATCTGCACGAAGATGCCCCAGTTATCGTACTTTCTCTTTGGTCAGCCAAAACATAATTTCGCAGGATCTCGCGTTATAATCTTTGACTATTTTTTCCTGACTCTCTGTAAATACTTCCATGTGTACCCAAAAGTAACGTTTCTGTCTGTTTCCTTCTTCTTGATGAATCAATAGAAGGTAAAGTAGCAAATATAGAGTTCTTATGCAGTTTCTTCTAATAGAATAATCGTCAGTTCCTCCATTTAGCAGAAGCAAAGTGGCTGCTCTCTGCATCACGTCTATGGGTGTCACATCTTTTTCTGTTTTGCGTTTGTCATTATGCATTTTCTTTACCTGAAAATAAAATTTTAGACTGAGTAAACGTTAAATGGACGAACAAGTAAAAGAAAAGCATTACATTATCCAACAGGCATAAAACTTCCACCTAACCAAGAGCGGAGTAAGTTGCAACATCTTGTTGCCACATTCCCCGCTTCGCACTACCATCTAAATCACTAGTAACCCCCTTCCCCCCCCCCCCCCCCCAACCGACAATAACTTAAAACTAAAATCAGTTATTGCATTGTTAAACTACAAAACGGTCTATTTATCATTTGTGAAATCTAATGTTTGTCGCCGAGCGTGTTATTATATATACATATTTCTGAAACAGTTACTCACCAATGACGATTTCTACGAAAGAAGGAGAACACAAAGAAAAAGTCTTCTCGCGCCGACTCTGACCATTAAAGTGAGGATACTACACAGTTGAAAGTGCCTCCACGAGATGGCAGCACATGATGGGGTACTTCATAAAAGATGCAGATGTTACAATTTACCCTTGTTGCAACAAGCCTCTCTCTCCCATACGTGTTTTAGTGCTTTTGGAAATACAGCCGTTAAGGGCGTAAAATACGGGATGAAATTTTTTAAGAAAATATTTCGTTACATTAAAAAAATTGAAATTACATTTATGAAAACTGGTGTTCGGTTAGATGTGAAGACATATGCGTTAGAGGACGAAGTTTCTATGGAAATACCAATACAAGAACGAAAAAGATACGATTAATAAAAACCTTGGAATCCAGATACCAGAACTGCTGTTTGGCCAGAAGTATATTCGGCAAGAACTTTGTTTCTGTGACCTTATTTAGCGTGAAAAATGTAGAAGGTGTTTGCAGGCTGTGAACAACATAGAAATTCGATTACAGAAAAACAAAATAATCTGTGTAGACCATACAGTTAACGCCAGAGAAGCAGCGAGCGCTAAGCTAGTCGCCAAAAATCTTCTTATATATACTAAGATGGTATCTGTTCTTTCAGACATCTCCGAAAGAACAGATATCATCAGTGACCATGCAGATCGTTAGAATGAAATTAACACCATTCGCTGCTGAGAGGCATTGACTTACGTCAATGGGGACAGATGAAAATGTGTGCCCTGACTGGGACTCGAACCCGGGATCTCCTCCTTACACGGCAGATGCACTATCCATCTGAGCCACCAAGGACAAAGAGCATAGCACGACTGCAGGGATTTATCCCTGGCACGCCTCCCGCGAAACCCACATTCTCAACGTATTGTCCCGCACTACATTCGTAGTGACCCCGCCCATTATACTCATTACTCGCGCCGCGTTGCCGATTCCCGTAAGAGTTCGGGCACTGTTTATGCATTGGCACAGAAGAAGATGGTTAAGTGGCCGGTGAGCCTTGCATTGATGCCATCTTCAGGCACCACACGTCATAGTCGTAAAATGAAGTGTGGTGCCTGAAGATGGCATCAATGTAGTGCCGAAACTGGTAGAACATAAGAAATTTATGAAATAAATTTCGACAATAGATACGGCTGTTGGTAAATTATTGCATCAAGAAATACATGGCAGCCATTGTCCCATGGTCCATAATGGATCAACGAATATCGAATAAATTTTTGTTAATAGCAAGCTTCCACTTTCTTGTATCAATGCGCAACTCTTTAACCTGGAGTCTGTATGCATGTAGTCATGTGACAAAGCCAGTTTCCGCAACTATCGCATATACAGTTCGCTCTGCCGGAATTAAGTGGATGTCGACGATTTCAGCACCTGCAGTGCTAGGCTGGGTAGATACACGCTGCAGTGCGTCTGAGACGTGGTTCAGGGCTAGCAGCAGCTGCGCCGCGCCGTGCGGTGTGGCCTGCGAGGCGCCGCGGACGGCCGCAGCAGGAACCACAGCGCAGGCTGCGGGTGACAGGCTGCCCACTGCAGGGGCGAGCCCGGGGAATCCCCGCGTCAGTTCTGAGACACAGGAACGGCCGTGGCCGCTGCCGCTGCCGCCGCCAGACCCCAGGTGGCGCTCGCGGCACTGTGGCAGACCTGTGTCCGCCCAATGCAATCAGCACTAAGCTGCTGCTGCAGCGTCAGACATCATAAGGGATACCGCATTCAGGCGCTATCTGAGATCCTTGACGCTCCCAGTGGTGGCGTCAGCCGGTTGTCTGCAGTGCACTGCTGATGCGCTCTACCCTGGGGTGGTACGTGAGTGCGTCTCTAATAGACTGCATTAATGCTGGATGCTGAACGTGTGTACAGGAAGCGACGGCAAATCGGTCGAGATACTGGGCAGGCCACAGGGGTAGGTAACGAACGAAAGGGAAGGAGATATTTGTTTTTGTGCCATCCGTCTTCTCATAGTTTGATGCGGCCCGCCACGAATTTCTCTTCTGTGTCAACCTCTTCATCACAGAGTAGCACTTGCAACCTACACCTTCAGTTATTTGCTGGATGTATTCCAATCTCTGTTTTCCTTTACAGTTTTTGCTCTCTACGGCTCGCTCTAAAACAATGGAAGTTATGCTGTCCATTCTCCTTGTCAGTATTTACCACATAGTCCTTTTCTCTCCGATTCTGCGCAGAACCTCCACATCTCATTCCTTACCTTATACCAGCCTTCCTCGTTTTCAACATTCGTCTGTAGCACCATATTTCAAATGTTTCGATTTTCTTCTTTTCCTGTTTCCCCACAGTCCATGTTTCACTATCATACAATGCTGTGCTCCATCCCACAGTGCATGTTTCATTATCATACAATGCTGTTCCCACAGTCCATGTTTCATTATTATACAGTGCTACGCTCCAAACGTACGTTATCAGTAATTTCTTTCTCAAATAAAGGCCTGTGGTTCATGTTAGTAGAATTCTCCTGGCCAGGAATGCGCATTTTGCCAGCGCTAGTCTGCTTTTGATGTGCTCCTTGCTTCGTCCGTCATTGGTTTTTTGCCGCCTAGGTAGTAGAATTCATTAAATTCATCAATTTCTTGACCATCAAGCATGATGTTGAGCCTCCCGCTGTTCTCAGTTCTGCTAGTTTTTATTACTTTCGTCGTTCTTGGATTACTATCAATCCATATTCTGCACGCATTAGACTGTCGATTTCTGTCAACAGATCTTATAATTCTTCTTGACTTTCACTCAGGATAGCAACGTCATCAGTGGATCGTGTTAGTGATATCCTTTCACCTTGAATGGTAAGTGCACCCCTGAAGCTTTCTTTTGTTTCCATCATCGCTTCTCCGATGTAGAGTTTGAACGGTAGGGTCGACAAATCCAATTAATGTGTTTTGGTTCAAATGGCTCTGAGCACTACGGGACTTTACTTCTGAGGTCATCATTCCCCTAGAACTTAGAACTACTTAAACCTAATTAACCTAAGGACATCACACACATCCATGCCCGGGGCAGGATTCGAACCTGAGACCGTAGGAATATGTTTTGATCTTTTATTTTTTTTATTACTCTTGCTTCCATTATCACCCGCAGCGTTAGAATTGCCTGTCTGGTGTCTTTAGTTAACCGAAAGTCAAACTGATCACCATGTAACACATCCTCAATTTTATTTTCCATTCTTATGTGCATTATTCTTCTCAGCAACTTGGATGCATGAGCTGTAAGCTGATTGTGCGATCATTTTCGTACTTGTCTTATCTTACAGTCTTCCGAATTATGTGGATAACATTTCTCCGAAAGTCAGATGATATGTTGCCAGACTCGTACATTCTACACACCCACGTGAATAGTCGTTTTGTTGCCACTTTCCCCTACAATTTTACAAATTCTGATGGGATGTTATCTATCTCTTCTGCCTTATTGATCTTCAGTCCTCCAAAGCTCTTTTAAATTCTTATTGTAATGCTGGATCCCCTGTTTCTTATAAATCGATTCCAGTTTCCTCTTCTACGGCATTAGACAAATCTTCCACCTCATAGAGGCCTTCAATGCACTCTTTCCACCTACCTGCTCTCTCCTTTGCATGTGACAGTGGATTAACTGTTGCACTCTTAACGTTACCACCCTTGTTTTAATTTCACCAGAGGTTATTTTGACTTTCCTACATGCTCAGTCAGTCCTTCCGACAATGATTTCTTTTTCCATTTCTTCGAATTATTCATGCACTTAACTCGTCGTAGCTTCCCAGCACTTCCTATGTATGTCGTTCCTCAGCGACTTGTATGTCTGTATTCCTGAATTTACCTGAGCATTTATACACTTCCTTCTTTCATCGATCAGCTAAAGCATTTCTTCTGTTGCCTCTAGTTTCTTCTCAGTTACCTTATCTATACCTATCTTTCTCATTCCAACTTCTGTGATTGTCCTTCTTAGAGACATTTCTTTTCAGCTTTACTTCCTACTGAGCTGTACCTCGTAGCTGTGTCTATAGCCTTAGAGAACTTGAAGCGTATCTCGTCATTCCTTTGTACTTCCGTATTTCACTTATTTACCTATTGTTTCTTCCTGACTAACCTCTTAAACCTCAGCCTACTCTTCATCATTACTACATTGTGATCTGATTCTGTATCTGTTCCTGAGTACGCCTTACATTCCCGTTTTTGGTTTCGGAGTGTCTGTCTGACGATGATGTAAGTTAATTGAAATCTTCCCGTAACACTCGCACTTTTGCAAGTATGCCTCCTGCTCTTGTGATTACTGAAGGTATTCGCTATTACTAGCAGAGATTTATTGCAGAACTCAATTAGTCTTTCTTCTCATTGCTTATCACAAGCCCATATTCTCCTGAAGCCTTTTCCTCTACTCCTTCCCGTACAACTGCGTTCTTGTCCTTCATGACTAGCAGTTTCCTATCTCCCTTTACGTACTGTTAGCCCTTCCGATATTCCCATAAACTTTCTCTCTCTTCATCTTCAGCCTGCGACTCTAAGAACAACACTATCACTGAACTGTTCACATAATCACATTGCCTGCCCTATCTTCCTATTCAAAACTAATCTTATTCCCATTATACCACTTTCCGATGCTGATGATATTACGCTATACTCATCTGACCAGAGATCATTGCCTTCTTTCCATTTCACTTCCCTGAAACCTACTGTGTCCAGATTTAGCCTCTGCGTTGCCCTCTTCAAGTTTTCTAGTTTCTCCACCACGTTCAAACTTCTGACATTTCACGCCCCGGCTCGTAGAACGTTATCCTTTCGTTGGTTATTCAATCTCTTTCTCACGGTCATCTCCTTTTTGGCAGTCCCCTCCTGGATATCCGAAGGGGGAATATTGTAGAGTCGTTTGCCAATGGGTAGTTCTTCATGACACTTCTTAAATCACATGGCACATGTCTTGCATACACATTATGTGTCTTTAATGAAGTGATTCCCATTGCCTTCTGCATCCTCATGATGTTGGTCATTGCTGATTCTTCCGCCTTTACGGGCAGTTTCCAACCCCAAAGACAGGAGGGTGTTCGTAACCTCTGTCCACTCCTCCGCCCTCTTTGAGAAGACCGTTGGCAGCATTAATATGTTTTCTCATGCCGCAAGTCTTCGCCCACCAATGCTGATTATCAATCAAAGACGCTACCCCTACAACACGGGTGCAAGACTGCATAGTGTATCCGCCTCTAACAACTGTCACGAATTAAAAAAAAAAATGCTTTTTTACACTCCTGGAAATTGAAATAAGAACACCGTGAATTCATTGCCCCAGGAAGGGGAAACTTTATTGACACATTCCTGGGTCAGATACATCACATGATCACACTGACAGAACCACAGGCACATAGACACAGGCAACAGAGCATGCACAATGTCGGCACTAGTACAGTGTATATCCACCTTTCGCAGCAATGCAGGCTGCTATTCTCCCATGGAGACGTAGAGATGCTGGATGTAGTCCTATGGAACGGCTTGCCATGCCATTTCCACCTGGCGCCTCAGTTGGACCAGCATTCGTGCTGGACGTGCAGATCGCGTGAGACGACGCTTCATCCAGTCCCAAACATGCTCAATGGGGGACAGATCCGGAAATCTTGCTGGCCAGGGTAGTTGACTTACACCTTCTGGAGCACGTTGGGTGGCACGTGATACATGCGGACGTGCATTGTCCTGTTGGAACAGCAAGTTCCCTTGCCGGTCTAGGAATGGTAGAACGATGGGTTCGATGACGGTTTGGATGTACCGTGCACTATTCAGTGTCCCCTCGACGATCACCAGAGGTGTACGGCCAGTGTAGGAGATCGCTCCCCACACCATGATGCCGGGTGTTGGCCCTGTGTGCCTCGGTCGTATGCAGTCCTGCACGGCGCCAAACACGCATATGACCATCATTGGCACCAAGGCAGAAGCGACTCTCATCGCTGAAGACGACACGTCTCCATTCGTCCCTCCATTCACGCCTGTCCCGACACCACTGCAGGCGGGCTGCACGATGTTGGGGCGCGAGCGGAAGACGGCCTAAGGGTGTGCGGAACCGTAGCCCAGCTTCATGGAGACGGTTGCGAATGGTCCTCGCCGATACCCCAGGAGCAACAGTGTCCCTAGTTTGCTGGGAAGTGGCGGTGCGGTCCCCTACGGCACTGCGTAGGATCCTACGGTCTTGGCGTGCATACGTGCATCGCTGCAGTCCGGTCCCAGGTCGACGGGCACGTGCACCTTCCGCCGACCACTGGCGACAACATCGATGTACTGTGGAGACCTAACGCCCCACGTGTTGAGCAATTCGGCGGTACGTCCACCCGGCCTCCCGCATGCCCACTATACGCCCTCGCTCAAAGTCCGTCAACTGCACATACGGTTCACGTCCACGCTGTCGCGGCATGCTACCAGTGTTAAAGACTGCGATGGAGCTCCGTATGCCACGGCAAACTGGCTGACACTGACGGCGGCGGTGCACAAATGTTGCGCAGCTAGCGCCATTCGACGGCCAACACCGCGGTTCCAGGTGTGTCCGCTGTGCTGTGCGTGTGATTATTGCTTGTACAGCCCTCTCGCAGTGTCCGGAGCAAGTATGGTGGGTCTGGCACACCGGTGTCAATGTGTTCTTTTTTCCATTTCCAGGAGTGTATTTTGTAGTCCCAGCTGAACAGTTTTTTACTGTATGACTAATTTACATATCTCTGGATCGTCTTCAGACTCATGCTGTTGCGCTAGTAGGCAGTCGCTTCTGCATCGGAAGTGCAATTCAGAATACTGCAAGATGATCAGTCCTCAACGAAACTGGCTGGGGGGGGGGGGGGGGGGGGTTCTTCTTCTCCGCCCACAGCCAGCTGATGGCATCCCAGGTGGGGTGGAGGGGAATATATTTCCCCTTTGTCGAGGGCTGAGTTCGAGTTGAAATCTTGCGCAAGCAGCACGTGTTTGTTAGGCGACACAATTCAGTTTACTGAGTCAGTGTTTCAAGCGAAATGGAGACAGATAAGTAACCTATTCGCCAAAGAGCGTTTATGTGTAAGGGGCAGATCAATGAAAACAAGACAGATGTAAAATGTTTTTATTTCTATGGCAATGACCATTCTGTTAATATATTTAACCTATCGGTGGCTTCACGGAAAAGCTTTGGCGGTTTCCTGCGGAACAATGAGTGTACACAGGCGTGTACTATTTCGTCCATAAGAAATCGACAGCCATGAATGTATTTCTTCAGGCTCCAAAACATGGAAGTCGCATGGGGTGAGATCTGGACTTTATGGAGGATGTGCAAGAGCGTACTAGCGAAATGTTTGCATCGTAGTTCAATAACAGGCACAGTCATGTGTGGGCAAAAAAAGCGCTCATTTCAGATGTATAGAGGCGAGCGGGTGCGCCGGGGCATACCTCAGTTCACTGCTACTAGCGCCACTTCATCATAACGCGTCTGTGCGTATTGCACCAGAATCGAAGGATGAAATTAAGAACTGAAGTTGACCGAGCGAGGTGGCGCAGTGGTTAGCACACTGGACTCGCATTCGGGAGGACGACGGTTCCATCCCGCGTCTGGCCATCCTGATTTAGGTTTTACGTGATTTCCCTCAATTGCTACAGGAAAATGCCTGAATGGTTCCTTTGAAAGGGCACGGCCGACTTCATTCCCCGTCCTTCCCTAATCCAATGAGACCGATGACCTCGCTGTTTCGTCTCTTCCCCCAAAACAACCAATCAAGAACTGATGTTGCTTTGTCAACATATGTTTAAACCATTAAATCTAAGAGCGATTAAACGATTATGTTTCCCTAAATACATCGTTTTAAAGGAGAAACAAGTAGCGTTAAATAATAAAGCTAGAAAGTAAAAAACTGGTCAACATGTGCAAATGTATGCCAATATCAACTGTTACAAGTTACATCTTGATCCGAACAATATTTTGATAAAAGTCAGAGTTTTTAAAAAACTGAAGGCGCTAAGTATTAGAGGCAAAAATATGAAAACTGATATGAAGCGTCAGTTTGATATAAAAACATTAACTATGTGACACCATTAAGGTACCTGTAATAGTTGTCAAGTAATGTACTGAAACCTAAATTTGGAACAACAACGTCCTTATTTGTAGTAGATTATGTATCAGTTATATTAATGATAGACATTTCGACTACAGCAATTGATTACATCCATTAAATAATGAAGGTATACCAAATTTCGAGACTTTGAAGCAAATACCAAATAACACAAGGTATTTTAAAACTGTAGTTCAGTGGTCTTGTTCTACTGCCAGTTCCGTTCTAAAAATTCCAAACGGCAAAGTTTAAATGCAGACTAGCTAATTTTTTTCTCTGGTTAAAGCCAACTTAACTCCACTCATACAAAAATTACAAAGATTCTTAATCAATGACCGAGCGAGGTGGCGCAGTGGTTAGCACACTGGACTCGCATTCGGGAGGACGACGGTTCAATCCGACGTCCGGCCATCGTGATTTAGGTTTTCCGTGATTTCCCTATATCACTCCAGGCAAATTCCGGGATGGTTCCTCTGAAAGGGCACGGCCGACTTCCTTCCCTAATCCGATGAGAGCGATGACCTCGCTGTCTGGTCTCCTTCCCCACACAGCCCAACCTCTTAATTAATGCACTACAAAGATACTTAATTAATGCACAACAGTGTTATACAATATTTTGTCGGAGAAAGCGGCCATTTAGCGGCTGCTACTTGGGGATAGAGTGGTTGACGGCAGGTGTCTCCTTCAGCCGTCCATTGCGCCCATATATAAATACGGCCTGAGAGGCTACAACTTCACTTTGCAAACAGCTACCATACCACCCGTGACAGTCAAAGACTGTTTTACACGCTGCACAGGTGACGTCACAACCAGGCTCTCACTAAACGCGTGTTCGGTGAGAGTAAAAGTGAACTCGCGAGGGCTGTGCACCGTCCTGAATCGCTTAGATTTCGCGGGAGTAGATGTTTATGTGCAGCCCGCAACGTAATTAACTTAAGGTATTACAAGTCAGGGTGAAAGACCATTTATTGGGGACTTACCATCAGGTCGCCTCTAAACTGCCCATAGTGCTATTTATGATAGAGACATCATTGTTACTGTTTTTATCGGAAATATTATTGTATTTTGTCCGAATGAGTTACAACTCAAAACTTTTATTTATAATTATAATTCCTGATAACGCTGAGTAAACAGAGAATAGAAACATTTCTTTCAGTGAACAGGAGAAGAATGTTTACTTGCAGACTGGAAACTATGGTCAGTATGTCCTTCATCGCTTCCTAGCTAACCACAAAGTAATTTGCAGGCCCTAGTAAAAACAGACGGCTCCACCACCCCACAGCTGCATGTGATCGCTCCTTGCTAACTTTCTCGAACACAGCGTCACAATTAACACACAGTGGTACATGAACACCTTTCAAAAACAGAAGAATCAAGGGCCCAGGAATGCTGACAGATGGCATCATTCTGTTGTAGGATAACGCCCGTCCCCATGTTGCCGAGGTTGTTTCAACTACACTGCTGAAACTACAAATCATCACGCCTTAGATGAACTTAAAACTAATATTTGTGAAAAAAATTCTGCCATTTCTCAGAGTGAACTGCAGAGTATAACTAGCAATTTGCTAAACAGGTGCCAGATATCCTTGAAAAACGAAGCAAGGCAGTTTCAGCATATCACTGCTCAACATATGTAGTTAGTTTACTTTCATTATTAAGTGCTTATGTTTCATATGTTTGAAATATCTTACACAACAATCAGTACTACACTGAAGTGTCATAGAATCTGTTATAGTCATGTGTAATCAAATTGGAAATATGTGGTAAGTTCTATGGGATCAAACTGCTGAAGTCATCGGTCCGTAAGCTTACGCACTACTTAATCTAAATTAAAGTACGTTACGCTAAGTACAACACACACACGCTTGCCTGAGGGAGGACTCGAGCCTCCGGCGGGGGGAGCCGTGTGAACCGTGACAAGGCTCCTTAGACAAACCAGCTACCTCGCGCGGCATGCGTAATCAAATACAGACATACGTAAACCGGCATGAGACAGCACTGCGATTAGTGGGACAAGACTGACGTCTTCCCACTCTGCATTGTTGTAAATTTAATCAAGATGGAGGTGATAGTTGTGGCAATGTTGCAATGAAATCATGGTGGGAAGTTCAAATGTTTGCAGGAGAAAAGGTCAATTGGGCTACCTCTACAATCCTAACCCCCTCCCCTCCCCTCCACTCACCCCACCCACTCCTACCCCCTCCGAAAGAAAAATGCAGGAAGTTCAAGTTTTGGTAGGAGAAAGGTCACTTGGGCTATCTCCACTAACATAAGAAAATGGCAGGGAAAGAGGTCACTTGAGCTACCTCGACTAATCTAAGTCATCTGACTGCCACCTCTTGTTTCGAATTGGTGGGTAAAAGACTCAGCCTGTGCTGGGCTGCTGGACAAGATAGATGTAGGTCTTTACTTTGCATGCAGTGTTTTTTTAAACAATTTGATTTATCATAGGCAGTAGCTCCATCCATTGTGTTCACCATGAGATCTGGAGCCTAACTGACCTAGTATACAGCACTGCCAACAGAGGGTGCTGTCATCTCATGGCAGTCTCGTGAAAATAGTGGGAGAAGGACTCAATCTAAGTCCAGCTGCTGGAGAGAGGAAGGACTGTACTCTATATATTTTGGAACAATTTATTTAGGAACCGTTTTCACATACTTTATTTATTACACTGACACAAAACACTCACCCTGGCGTGGTTGGGGTCAAAGTAAATGGCCTACAGACCTGGAAACTACTCGTAAACTACCGAAATAATGCAGTACATCCATGTACAGATGCGTAAGCAACTCGTAAATTATTAAAATAATGCACGTAAAATGATGTGCAAACACGCTCACAATTCTTAAACATGCAGTGCACAAACACTCATTGCATATAAAACCGCTTTCGAACTATCGGTAAGATATTCGACCGCAAGATATTAGCGAAATGTTCCCTTTCCTGTGTTACTCTGGAAAACATCGCAGAAGATTTATATAGCATATCCAGGGCGAGAATTAGCTGTTATTTACATAGACATGTAACATCAGTATACCACTGACAACCCTTTTACTTACACATGCGATGGTGAGTCTTTAGGCAACAGTAAATACAAGCGAGCGTGTCTTGGGGCCTCTGTAGGGATCAGTTTGCTGGTACGTTGCAGTCGAATTCCTTACCGATAGTTCGAAAGTGTTTTTATATGCAATGAGTGTTTGTGCACTGTATATTTAAACACTATGAGCGTGTTTGCACAGCCTATTACATTTATTTTGATGTTTTCTGAGTCTTTTGGGCGTCTGTATGTCACTGTACTGCACTATTTTGGTAATTTACGAGTAGTCTGGAGGTCTATTGGCTGTGCAACGCACTATTTAGACAGTTTAGTGAGCTTGATTGCAGAGCGCTATACGTGCTTCATTTTGACAGTTTACGAGTCGTTTTCGCGTCTGTACATCAGTGATTTACGAGAACTTTGCAGGTCTGTGCGAGACTGACTTTGACCATAAGCACGCTAGGGCGACAGTTTTGAAATAGTGTAATTAATAAACTACGTGAAATCCGTCCCTAAATAAATTGTTCCAAAATATATGAACTACAGTCCTTCGTCTCTCCAGCAGCTGAATAGATTGAGTCCTTCTCTCACTCTTTTCCCCAGACTTCCATGGGACGACAGCATCCTCTGGGTCAGTTAGACTCCAGACCTCATGCTGAACACAATGGATGGAGCTACTGCCTATGACAACTGAAATTGTGTAACTAAACACTGTATGCAAAATACTTACATCCGTCCTCTCCTGTAGCCCAGAACAGACTGTGTCCTCTCCCTGACAATTCCAAGGAAGAGGTGGCGGTCAGAAGACTTAGGTTAGTGGAAGTAGCCCAAGTGACACTTTTCGTCACCATTTCCTTATGTTAGTGGAGGTAGCAAAAGTGACCTTTTTCCCACCAAAATTTGAACCTCCCTCCATTTTCTTGTGGAGCGTGGGAAGGGAGGTGTGGGGAGAGGGGAGAGGGGAAAGGAGGGGGTTGGTTTAGTGGATTTAGCACAATTGACCTTTTTTCTTCCAAAATTTGAACTTCTAGCCTTGATGCCATTGCAGTGTTACCACATTTATCGCCGCCATCTTGGTTCCGCCATCTTCAATAAAAGTGGAGAGAATGATGAGTCGGAAGACGCCAGCCTTGTACCATTACTACTGTGGTCGGCAACGTCTGTATAAGACGACAATTGTCTGGCGCAATTGTTAGACTGGCTACTGCTGCTACTGTGGCAGGTTATCAAGTTTTAATTGTGTTTGAACGACGCGTTATAGTCGGCCATGAGTGATGGGACACAGCATTTCCGAGGTAGCATTTCCGAGGTAGCGATTAAATTGGTATTTTCCTTTACAACCATGTCACGAGTGTACCATGCATATCAGGTATCTGGCAAAACATCAGATCTCCAAGATCGCTGTGACCAGAAAATGATCCTTCAAGAACTGGACCAATGACCACTGAAGAGAGTAGTTCAGTGTGACAGAAGTGGAACCCTTCCGCAAACTGCTGCAGATTTCAATACTGGGCTATCAACAAGAAGCATCGTGTAAACTATTCAACGAAACTTCATCGCTAATAACTGGACAACACGAAGTTTTACGCCTGACTGGGCCTGTAACACCGACCTTGGACTGCTGTGATTGGAAACATGTTGCCTGGTCGGACGAGTCTTGTTTCAAATTGTATCGAGCAGATGGACGTGGTAGGGGTATGGGAACAACCATAAGAATCCATGCAAGCAGGGGCTGTTTAAGCCGATGGAGGCTCTGCAATGGTGTGGGGCACGTGCAGTTGGAGTGATATGGGGCGCCTGTTACGTCTAGATACGACTGTGACGGGTGGCACACACGCAAGCATCCGTCCAATCACCTGCATCCATTCATGCCCACTGTGCATTCCGACGGACTTGTGCAATTCCAGCAGGACAATGTGCAACCCCACATGTCCAGAATTCCTACAGCGTGGTTCCAGGAACACTCTTCTGAGTTTAAACACTTCCGGTGGCCAGCAAACTCCTCAGACATGAACGTTACTGAGCATATCTGAGATGCCTTGCAACGAGCTCTTCAGAAGAGATCTCCTCTCCCTCGTACTGTTAGGGATTTATGGACAGCCCTGCAGGGGTCATGGTATCAGTTCCCTCCAGCAGTAGTCAGAGATTAGTTCAGTCTATGCCATGTCGAGTTGCTGCGCTTCTGCGTGGTCGCGTGGGCCCTACACGATATCAAGCAGGTTTACCAGTTTCTTAGGCTTTTCAGTGTACATTTACCACAAAACCTGTGTCACCTACATGACGGACGCAACAGCCGGCCGCCCACACTTCGCGAAAGCGGTAGCGTTAAGGATTATCACTCGGTACGTAGACGTGAAGATGATCCACGGAATCTGCAGCTCGTTATGAAAATACATGATGTATCATTTTTTTTCTAATATCATTTCAGTTGCTGAATTCTCTCGGGAAGAATATCAGCTGAAGTTTATTTGTAGAAGCTTATAAACAATACATCTGACTTTTCATGCTTGTAAACGAATAACCAGGAAAATATACAGAGGTAAATAGGCAGAGAAAAAATTAAGAGGCCTTGTTCAAGGAGATAAGGCACGCAGTTTTGATCTTCCGGTTAAGAGTGGGTAAGCGTAATGACGGTAGATTACAAAGCAATGCACACTGACAATAAGGCGGTGTTGGCATCTATCCAGACTAGAACGTCAAAGTAGCGGAAGAAATTTAGGACAAGAAACTGCTAACTGTTTCTATGACGATATGAGCAATCGGTATGAATGTAGGAATAATGTAGAAATAATTTGAATATTTAGAAAAGGTCAATATACTTAGCAAAGGGTAGGTAAAGGTAAGAGGAATATGATGAAAAGCAGTAGGATGAAACACTGCAACTTGTGTAACATCTGAACTCAGGAAACTATGAAGGCAGTAAAAAGTCAACCCACTTTCATAATACACTCCAGGAAATGGAAAAAAGAACACATTGACACCGGTGTGTCAGACTCACCATACTTGCTCCGGACACTGCGAGAGGGCTGTACAAACAATGATCACACGCACGGCACAGCGGACACACCAGGAACCGCCGTGTTGGCCGTCGAATGGCGCTAGTTGCGCAACATTTGTGCACCGCCGCCGTCAGTGTCAGCCAGTTGGCCGTGGCATACGGAGCTCCATCGCAATCTTTAACACTGGTAGCATGCCGCGACAGCGTGGACGTGAACCGTATGTGCAGTTGACGGACTTTGAGCGAAGGCGTATAGTGGGCTTGCGGGACCCCGGGTGGACGTACCGCCGAATTGCTCAACACGTGGGGCGTGAGGTCTCCACAGTACAGTGGTCGGCGGAAGGTGCACGTGCCCGTCAACCTGGGACCGGACCGCAGCCACGCACGGATGCACGCCAAGACCGTAGGATCCTACGCAGTGCCGTAGGGGACCGCACCGCCACTTCCCAGCAAATTAGGGACACTGTTGCTCCTGGGGTATCGGCGAGGACCATTCGCAACCGTCTCCATGAAGCTGGGCTACGGTCCCGCACACCGTTAGGCCGTCTTCCGCTCACGCCCCAGCATCGTGCAGCCCGCCTGCAGTGGTGTCGCGACAGGCGTGAATGGAGGGACGATGGAGACGTGTCGTCTTGAGCGATGACAGTCGCTTCTGCCTTGGTGCCAATGATGGTCGTATGAGTGTTTGGCGCCGTGCAGGTGAGCGCCCCATGAGGACTGCATACGACCGAGGCACACAGGGCCAACACCCGGCATCAAGGTGTGGGGAGCGATCTCCTACACTGGCCGTACACCTCTGGTGATCGTCGAGGGGACAGTGAATAGTGCATGGTACATCCAAACCGTCATCGAACCCATCGTTCTACCATTCCTAGACCGGCAAGGGAACTTGCTGTTCCAACAGGACAATGCACGTCCGCATGTATCCCGTGCCACCCAACGTGCTCTAGAAGGTGTAAGTCAACTACCCTGGCCAGCAAGATCTCCGGATCTGTCCCCCATTGAGCATGTTTGGGACTGGATGAAGCGTCGTCTCACGCGGTCTGCACGTCCAGCACGAACGCTGGTCCAACTGAGGCGCCAGGTGGATATGGCATGGCAAGCCGTTCCACAGGACTACATCCAGCATCTCTACGATCGTCTCCATGGGAGAATAGCAGCCTGCATTGCTGCGAAAGGTAGATATACACTGTACTAGTGCCGACATTGTGCATTCTCTGTTGCCTGTGTCTATGTGCCTGTGGTTCTGTCAGTGTGATCATGTGATGTATCTGATCCAGGAATGTGTCAATAAAGTTTCCCCTTCCTGGACAATGAATTCACGGTGTTCTTATTTCAATTTCCAGGAGTGTATTTACCGACTTAGAAAAAGCTTTGAACAACCTAAAATGGTACAATATGTTCGAAATACTCAGGAAAATAGATATAAACGGTAGGACAGGGCGGATAGTATATAGTATTACAAGAACCCAGAGCAAACCATAGGAATGGGTTAACAGTAGAGAGGTACTTGGAATAAAAACTGTGTAAAATAAGTAAGCAGCCCTTTTCTTCTGGTCAGGAGCGATATTAAAATTGTGTGTGAAAATATATCAGTTGTCAGACTATTTGATGATATTGCTATCCTCAGAGAAATTAATAAAGAACTACAGCACATGAATTGAATGGATTAAACTGTGTAAAGTGTGCACAATATAGACCACGAGTAAGCCGAAGGTAGACGAAAGTAACGACGAATAGCTAACACGTAACGTCACACTTGGGGACCGTGCAAGAGAGTAAGTGAATGCGGCAGCCTTGAAAGCAAAATAACGGATGACAGACGAAGAAAAAGAAGAAAATTAACTGATTTCTTGACAATGTATGCGCTGTTTGCAATGCATCAACGTACATATCGTCCTGGATAACCATAAGGACCACAACAAAACAATTCGCCATCTACTGGAATATATTTCAGGAGCACACGGTTTGCTATTGACCAATTCCTGAACATATTAGGTCCAAAACTTAAGGCGGTAGGTCCTGAGTCTCATATAATAAGCTTAGGCATCTTAAAGCAGCCGCTCGTGATTAGCCGAGAGGTTAAAGCGCTGCAGTCATGGACTGTGCGGCTGGTCTCGGCCGATGTTGGAGTCCTCCCTCGGGCGTGGGTGTGTGTGTTTGTCCTTAAGATGATTTAGGTTACGTAGTGAGTAAGCTTAGGGACTTATGACCTTAGCAGTTAAGTCCCGTAAGATTTCACACATTTGTGAACATCTTTAAGCATAACGCCAACTAGTATTAGTCGATTTTTGATTGTATCATGTTGTTATGTCAACTTAAGAGCCCAATTCTTGTCATTTGTGAGAAATTTAAATTTATTGGAGAAATCTGTGGTCGAGGCTCATAAAACGCTGGATAAGACAGACTGTGAGGCACCTCTTAGTGAAAGAACGTGCAGAGGACGGTTTCAGCGCTTCAAGAACGCTGATTTCCACATCGATAACCGGTATGGGAATGGAAAAGAGAAGGTTTTCGACGCTACTGAAACTAAAGAAAACAGTCATAGGAGATCGTTATCGCAAGAAAATTATGCGTTTGAGCCGAGCACTGGAAGGCAAACGGCATCATTACAATAATAGACATGAAAAGGTAATTTTGCAGTTTCAGAATATTCGACCACATTACAGTAATAGACATGAAAAGGTCATTTTACAGCTTTACAATATTCGACTCCGTTTCGCAAAACCCGTCAAAACATACGTGGAAACATTGAAATGGGAACTCCTACACCACTCGCCATATTCTTCAGAAACTGGTCCGTCTGCCTGTGACATTTTTCTATCAGTGCCATGTGACTTCGCTGATCAGCACTTCCCTTGACATGCAAAACTTCCTGACAGTTCAAAACTGTGTGCCGGACCGAGACTCGAACTCGGGGCATTCACCTTTCGCCGGCAAGTGCTCTACCACTCAGCCCCGTCCTTTCTTTCAGGAGTGTTAGTTCTGCAAGGTTCGCAGGAGAGCTTCTGATAAGTCTGGAAGGTAGGAGACGAGGTACTGGTAGAAGTAAAGCTGTGAGGAGGGGGCGTGAGTCGTGCTTTGGTATCTCAGTGGTAGGGCACTTGTCCGCGAAAGGCAAAGGGCCCGAGTTCGAGCCTCGGTCCGGCACACAGTTTTAATCTGCCAGAAAGTTTCATATCACCGCACACTCCGCTGCAGAGTGATAATCTCATTCTGAATAACCTCTTTATTAATAAGGTTGTTAAGAGGTTCATAGCTCATCTCTATAGTGAGACAACTAGAATCCAAAACGAATTCTAAGAAGAAATCTATATCCTGAACACCCATGAAGTACTAACTACATTCCTGTTTAGAATTACCAATAACTTGTCATGTGCACGACAATGTTGTAGTTTGAGGCAGGCCATTGAAGCTAGGGGAGCTAATCATTTGAGCAATGTTTTGCTAAACCCTAAAGATTATTTGCCGTTGTTAATAGACAGGGAAAGACAACCAAGTAATCCTACGACCATTATCGTACCTGTCAATATGCAAAATTTTTATTCCTACCACCATCTGAGTGATGTAGATGCCATCATGGTGGACAATGAATTGACCCTAAGTGTCACCGTTCCCTTGGATGACTCGAAATATCAGTTTGAAGTTTAACGTGCGCATACCAATCTAGTGTCCGGGACACCTCTTCATACTTACATTTAGTACCATCTGCGAGAGTACTTTTTAATCAGTCAGGACCGAAGATATTTCTTAGCTTTATCACAAATGACCTTACGTGAATGTGAGAAAAAAAAAACAATAACTTGTTTGCGCGCCTAATTCAGTATTTTACGACAACCGTTTTCACAGTTTTGAAAGAGATCTCTTCATTAATGTTCAGCCCATTAACTACTGTCCCATGAACCTGAAAATACTCACTCAGTTGTTTCTACAACGGTTCGCAGATGGTATCACCTACTCTTTCAATTCAGAAATTGACCTTACCTTAACGGGTAACAAATCTCACTCTCTTTACCCGGAAGACACATGGGAGTGGTTTCTTGTAAATACGACAAGCTGTGAGGTGTCGAGCGACTTTTTACGCGTACCCCAAATATCCCAAGGCGCCTTGTACGCTGAAGGCAAGTTATTCCTAATTCCAGTTTATAAGGTATTACACAACAATACTTACTTATTCCAGCCACTTAATTCATTTAGATTTAGTTTGATTGGAAAGACTAACTATACAACCAAATAGTTCAAATTACAAGAACTAGTGGGAACGACTGGAAATTAATTCATGCTTCCAATAGTGCTGACGAATATCAATAAGCTAATCTGAGTACTATTACTTTAAAACTTTCATTTGGACTGGCTACAACTTTGGCAATCATTTTGTTGTGTTGACCTCCGTAGAATTCTTTGTGTGAAAGCGGTCAAGCACCTTTACACCTTCAGAGTTAAAACGCGTTACCGCTAGTGGCAATGTGGTTGACTCAGCTTCTATTGCGGATGAGGTGTCATATTATTAGGGTTATTCGGTAGAGTATTGTTTCGATTTGACCACCTGGTAGTCATTTTTACCGGGTAGGGTAGTGTAATGGGACGAGGATTTGGTCATCGCCAGCGCGATTCAGATATCAACACGAAATAACGGTGGGTCTTTCTAACAGACGGGTGTCGCTGTTGCTATCGTCAGCCACCGGGCTTCCGCCTCGGGCTTCCGTGTACTGTACGAGTCGGTAGGCTGACCGCTACAGAGTGTGTCTGTGACATGATTTGAATAAAGCTAATCAACAGATGGGGTTCGAATGCTGATCACATAAAGACGTCTCACTCGTACCCCCCCACCCATCCAGACCAATAGAAAGACCTTATACTATAGTTATTATCGGGGCATTTCTCTGTTAAGTGTGCCGTACAAACTGTTATAATTAATAACTCTTGGAAAGCTGGAACCTTTTGCTGATTATATTGTTGGAGAGTACCAGTCACGTTTTCATGCAGGAAGATCAACCATGGATCAAATTTTCAGCATGAGACAAACCTGGGGAAAGTGCTGGGAATTCAGCCGCAAGTCCCTGCTGACATCTGTAAATTTCTCAACGGTGTACGATAGTATACACAGACAAAGTGTGTGCAACTTCCTGAGGGAGTTTTGCATGTCAAGAAAGTTAATTGACTTGAAGATGTGTACAACAGACACAAAAGTCAAACTGAAATACCAGGGGGAGCTATCCAAGGAATTCAACGTCAGAACGGGTATGAGACAAAGTTATGCCATTACACCATTGATTTTAGTTTGGTCCTGAAGAAAGTAACTCGGAAAATGAAAAGCTAGAGGAGTGAAGCTAAATGGAAGAACACAGCTATTGGGATAAACAGACAACATTGTAACCATAGCAGAGTCAGAGGAAGAAATGATGGGAACTGTACAGGACTTAGCAAAGAATGCCAGTAGGACTAGACGAGTATTATTATAGAGAAGAATGAAATGAGAAGTATAATGAGAAGCTCCTACAGCTCCTAATACCCTATTGCAGACTGTAATATGAAATATAACCAGGGTGAAAAATTTAAATACCTGGGCACAATAACCTGTAAGGATAAATTAATCAAAATATTAATATATTTTCAAGAGAACCAAAATTTACTTTAGTCTGAAGTAGATAACTTCATGAAAAAAACTTTCAGTTAAGACCCAAATGGCTCTGAGCACTATGGGACTTAATACCTGAGGTTATCAGTCCCCTAGAACTTAAAACTACTTAAACCTAACTAACCTAAGGTCATCACACATATCCATGCCTGAGGCAGGATTCGAATCTGTGACCATAGCGGTCGCGCAGTTGCAGACTGATGTACCTAGAACCGCTCGGCCACGCCGGCCGGCAGTTAAGACTCAATATGACGCCTATTACACCGTAATAGCAGCCGTATTGTTATATGGGACAGAAACGTTAAGCACCACAAAAAAGATGAAGAGAACCTGCTGATCATTAAACTGAAAATTATAAGAAAAGTCTTTGGACCAATCCAAGAAGAGAATACATTGAGACGTACAAAGAACGAGCAACTGTACGACTTAATGACACAGTCGAACATTGTGCAGAAAATGAAAGCCAGGACGATAACCCTGGCAAGACCAACTGCCTGTAGGCCAGAAACGTGCCAGCGAAAGCTGTGATTTGGGTAGTCCTGATGGAGTTCGTCCAATTGTATGACTTAAGAAGCGATGGGAGCATGAACTGGAGAAGAACCTTCAGCAATTCGGTATCCTTAACAAGTGCGCAAGATCACTACCTATAGGGCAACATTATAAGGTCAGCGTATGATCTTCAGGGTCAGTGACTGCCGATAAGTATTATGTTCTTTTGCGTGAAGGAAATTTGAACTACGCAACAGGCTCTGTTCTTAAATACTACCCTCCCTTACGAAATAAATACATGACAATAAATTATCATTCAAATTGATCGGAATAGGGGGTGCCTCTATGTGAACAAGGAAAAGTCTGCAACAGAAATAAGTGTTGCTGAGGGCAAAGAAAAAGAGAGAAAGTTGCTATTACTCATTCACAAAGATTCATGGATCTGGAAAACTAACAATTTCGTTTAATGATTTACATGGAAAAAAGGAGCAGAGCGAGAGAAAACTGATGTTAGTTACGGATATTAAAGCAAGAGAACTAACATATCAGTTAACTTAAAACAGTTCTGAGTAAAGAATTGAGATTACGACAGATGTGGTACAGATTTCAGCAATTGGAAAGATTTTGGTACAAAGAATTATGGTTACGAACAATCTCTGATCACGAACTAACTAGCAGTACTCCAGCAACGTCATTGCTGAACAGCGTGTCCCCACCGGCCCATACCATCTGCAACACGTCCAGATTGTTTGTCACTCGTCTACAATTGGCCATCATTCACTCCTCTTCACCTCGAGAGGATACTCTTCTTTAGCGCACCTTCCGTCCAATCACGGACCTAGCTTCCGGGCACAACACACCGGCCCAACTGGCCAGAGTCATAAAAAGCTCTACGGATGCCTTGTTTGTCCGATTTAATTGACAAATTTAGCAGAAAGAACTCGAAGCTTCTACCGTGAACTTCCAGCAAGCAGTGGAAACACTCGCCCACGAATTCGGCGGGAAAGATCGTTCACCTACCTGCTCCATGTCACCTATGCCAAGACAGTTAAAGCAGTGCCCCTGCCACCATTTCTCTCCTTTTTCTCCGATTCACCAACCCCCTCCCCACTCCTTCCCCCCTTTGCTATTGTCTTATCCATTCCAGGGGGTCAGCAGTTCGGTTCTAACATCAGAGAGAGCAGAAAATTTGTTTTAGCCCATAGCCAAACTAACAAATGGACTGTATGGAAGGCAGGGAGTGTTCATGAAATACGAGGAGGCTGCTGATCAGAAAAGGTAAGCTAAGATTAAATAAAACACTTACCCGACGGATCACTCCCCACAGCCACTGGTCCGAGTAGAATGTCATAAAAATGGCATATAAAAATGATTAGAAGATCGTATCTAGTTGATAGGATAAATTCTAATGAAAGATGTACTCAAATAAACGTTCATCTCTCACTCGTGTGCTCCCGTGTTCTCCAGAAGATATAGGTCACAGACTGCGTAGAACAGTGTCGAGTTTCCTACGACTCAGGTGTTATTTCTTTTTCTTTCTTTTTTCACATATATATACTAGATCATCAGTCTTCCGATTGGTTTGATGTTGCCAGCCACGGATTCCTCTATTCTTCTCCTGTGACAACCCCTTAATCGCATCTCAGAGTAGCACTTGCAACCTACGTTATCAATTATTTCCTTGACATATTCAAATCTCTGTCTTCCACTACAATTTTTACTCTGTACAGCTCCTTCTTGTACCATGGAAATTATTCCGTGATGCCTCAGCAGACGTCCTATCATCCTATCCCAACTTCTTGTCAGTGTTTTCTATATGTTCCTCTGCACGCCGATTCTCCAGAAAACTTCCTCATTTCTTACTTTATCCGTCCACCTAACTTTCAACATTCGTCTGTAGCACCACCACCCAAATCCTTCGATTAACTTCTTTTCCGGTTTTCCCACAGTCCATGTTTCACTACCAAACAGAACTTCCTTCCTCAAATTAAGGCCTACGTCTGATACTAGCAGACTTATCTTCATCAGAAATTTCCTCTTTGCCAGTGCTAGTCTGCTTTTTGTGTCGTCTTTGCTCCGTTCGTCATGGGTTATTTTGAGGCCTAGGTAGCAGAATTTCTTAACTTCTACTTCGCGATCTCCACCGAGATTTTAAGTTTTTCACTGTTCTAATTTCTGCTACTTCTCAGTTTCTTCTTTTTTCGATTTACTATCAATTCATATTCTGTACTCATTAGACAGTTCATTCCACTCCACACATCATGTAATTCTTATTCTCTTTCACTGAGGATAACAGTGTCATCAGCGAATTTTATCACTAATATCCGTCACTGCTTCTCCGACGCACAGATTGAACATCCTTTTTACATCTTTTTTAATCCGAGCACTTTCTTCTTCGACTTCTAGTCTTATTATTTCCTCTTGGCTCTTGTACATATTCTACGTTACCTCTCTTTTCTTATAGCTTATCCCTATTTTTATCACATTTTTTAATACTTTACACCAATTTACAGCGTCGAGTGCTTTTTCCAGGTCAACAAATCCTATAAACACCTCTTGAATTTTCTTCATTCGTGCTTCCATTATCAATTCCAACGTCCGAATTGCCTCTCAGGTGTCTTCACCATTCCTAAAGCAAAACTGATCATAAACTAACACATCCTAATTCTCTTCTCCATTCCTCTGGATACTATTCTTATTGGCAACTTGGATGCATGAGCTGTTATGAGTACTGTGCGATAATTCTCGCATTTATCGGCTCCTGCAGGCTTCTGTACTGTGTGAATGATGCTTTTCCGGAAGTCAGACAAAATATTCTACGCATAAACATGAATAATCACTTTGTTACCATTTTCCCCTATGATTTTAGAAATTCTGATGGAATGTTATCTATAGCTTCTGTCTTTTTGGAAATTAAGTTTTCTGAAGTTCTTTTAAATACTGTCTCTAATACTGAATCCCATGCGTATTCTTCATTGGCTCTGTGTGCGCCACGATAGCTGAGTGGTCAGCGCAGCAGGATGCCAATGAAAGGGCCCCGGTGCGATTCCTCGCTGGGGTGGAGATTTTCTCCGCTCAGGCACTGGGTGTTGTGTTGTGTTCATCATCACATCATCCCCATCATCCCCATCGCCACGCATGTCGTCGATGTGGCGCCACCTAAAAAGACTTGCACCAGGCGAAGGGTCTACCCGACGGGAAGCCCTCGCCATACAACACTTCATCGACTCCTGTGTCTTCTTCCATCACATAAGACAAAATTTCCCCCTCAAACAGGCTTTCAATGTATTGTTTCCCATTATCCCCTGTCTCCTCTGCATTTAACAGGTGCCACTTATTTAAGGTTTAACTGCAAAGGGGACACACGGCAAGAACTACATTAAGTTATGTTCCGCCTGGCGTCGGACAAATAGTTAACATACGGAAGACCATCCGCCAAACGTAAAGGTGAGGAAATACACAGATCCACTCAGCCGTTCGTCATTTTCTCCATCTTGGATCTTGTGAACTCCACGGCCAATGATAATTGTTAGTGAAAAACTCAGCCATCCACTAATACTTTTAAGATTGATTATTTAAAGCAATAGCAGCTTTCGTGCTACCAATACCATGTTCAGATGACTGGCATTTCCAATTGTTAGGTATATAGCTTTGCTTCCGCCGTTTTTCTCGAAACTCGAGGCTTTATTCTAAACACTTGTAAAACATTTACTTTTCTTGGTAATTTCATAGCGGACTACTATTTTCTTCCATCCTTCGGGTTGCGTAAGAGTCTCGCGGTGCAAGAACTGTTCGTCTTTTGAGGATAGCCATGAATCGATCTAATTTTGCATGTCATGGGAAGTGCTGATCAGCGAAGTCACATGGCACTGATAGAAAAATGTCACAGGCAGACGGACCAGTTTCTGAAGAATATGGCGAGTGGTGTAGGAGTTCCCATTTCAATGTTTCCACGTATGTTTTGACGGGTTTTGCGAAACGGAGTCAAATATTGTAAAGCTGTAAAATGACCTTTTCATGTCTATTACTGTAATGTGGTCGAATATTCTGAAACTGCAAAATTACCTTTTCATGTCTATTATTGTAATGATGCCGTTTGCCTTCCAGTGCTCGGCTCAAACGCATAATTTTCTTGCGATAACGATCTCCTATGACTGTTTTCTTTAGTTTCAGTAGCGTCGAAAATCTTCTCTTTTCCATTCCCATACCGGTCATCGATGTGGAAATCAGCGTTCTTGAAGCGCTGAAACCGTCCTCTGCACGTTCTTTCACTAAGAGGTGCCTCACAGTCTGTCTTATCCAGCGTTTTATGAGCCTCGACCACAGATTTCTCCAATAAATTTAAATTTCTCACAAATGACAAGAATTGGGCTCTTAAGTTGACATAACAACATGATACAATCAAAAATCGACTAATACTAGTTGGCGTTATGCTTAAAGATGTTCACAAATGTGTGAAATCTTACGGGACTTAACTGCTAAGGTCATAAGTCCCTAAGCTTACTCACTACGTAACCTAAATCATCTTAAGGACAAACACACACACCCACGCCCGAGGGAGGACTGGAACATCGGCCGTGACCAGCCGCACAGTCCATGACTGCAGCGCTTTAACCTCTCGGCTAATCACGAGCGGCTGCTTTAAGATGCCTAAGTTTATTATATGAGACTCAAGACCTACCGCCTTAAGTTTTAGACCTAATACGTTCAGGAATTGGTCAATAGCAAACCGTGTGCTCCTGAAATATATTCCAGTAGATGGCGAATTGTTTTGTTGTGGTCCTTATGGTTATCCAGGACGATATGTACGTTGATGCATTGCAAACAGCGCATACATTGTCAAGAAATCAGTTAATTTTCTTCTTTTTCTTCGTCTGTCATCCGTTATTTTGCTTTCAAGGCTGCCGCATTCACTTACTCTCTTGCACGGTCCCCAAGTGTGACGTTACGTGTTAGCTATTCGTCGTTACTTTCGTCTATTTTCGGCTTGCTCGTGGTCTATACTGTGCACTCTTTACACAGTTTAATCCATTCAATTCACGTGCTGCAAAGTGAAAATCTCATTCTGGTAACATCCCCCAGGCTGTGGATAAGCCAAGTCTCCGCAATATCCTTTCTTTCAGGAGTGCTAGTTGTGCAAGGTTTGCAGGAGAGCTGCTGTTACGTTAGGAAAGTAGGAGACGAGGTACTGGTAGAAGTAAAGTTGTGAGGACGGGGCGTGAGTCATGCTTGGGTAGCTCAGTGGTGGAGCACTTGCCCGCGAAAGGCAAAGGCCCCGAGTTCCAGTCTCGATCCGGCACACAGTTTTAATCTGCCAGGAAGTTTCAAAGAGGTTATTATTAGCAATTGTCTGTTGCATATTGGGTATTATCACAAAACGTTTAGCGAATTCCATAGTATTAGAATTTACTTCTTCCTGTATTTGCTCTAAGCTGTTTTTCACGTCGGCCAAGTCCTTGTTAGTTATGTGCCTAAGACAGTTCTAAGTATGGTACCACCAAATTCAAACCATAGCCCCTTACACCTTACCAGACAATTATGAGTAAACGATTTCCCTTCCATAAGCAGTGAACTTTTGTTTTAGCCTTATCTCAGCTATGGTACCATGACATTGGAGACTCCCGTATCGTATGGCTGTCTGGAATAACCTCAATAAGCAGAATGAGATTCTCACTCTGCAGCGGAGTGTGCCCTGATAAGAAACTTCCTGGCAGATTAAAATTGTTTGTCGGACAGAGACTCAATCTCAGGACCTTTGCCTTTCGCGGGCACGTGCTCTAGGAATTTTTTTTTTCATGACCAAGTTTGGAAGTGGGGTCGACAGCGTCGTCGTTTACCACCTTGACAATTTTTTTTGCCTTCTTCGGCTAGCTTCTAGGCTTTTGTCGTTATTATTATTATTAGTATTATTAAGAGTCCATATTTCTACCAACTTTTTTTATGGTATGTACTTTTTTATGTTTTGACGGAAAATCCTGATTTTTATTACTTTTTTGCGAGTGCTCGGCGATTTTCTTTTTGTCGGCTTCCTAACTTTTTTCATTAAGCTGGGTGGCTACATTACCTTTGCTACCAACTGTGCTACCCAAGCACGACTTGGGACCCGTTCTCAAAGCTTCAGTTTTACCAGTACCTCGTCTCCTACCTTCCAAACTTCACAGAATCTCTTCTGCGAATGCGAGTTTCGGTCCGGCACACAGTTATAGTCTGCCAGGAAGTTTCAGCCTCAATAAGATTCATGAGTTCACGTACGTTCTGAAACTGTTTTTCTACCTCACTTACTTTATACTAAAAAACAAACTTAAAATTACCACTAGGTACTACGATACTTGTCTGTGGCTCGAAAAGAACAACAAATTGATGTGGGAGGATTTTAACAGACGAACAAAACCTGAAACATAAACAAGTCATCAAACCAAAAACAAAAATCGTTATTCTTAAACGTAATGTACTGAAGTCCAGCTGTTAGTTTTCTGCGGTAAGGAAATTGTTAATGTTGACTCAGTTGGTTGTCAGGTACAATAACACACTTTCTCTTCTGCACATGCTCACTTAGACACTCGCGCACTACTGTAAGCGATGTTCTGCCACTTAACACACACTTAACATTGCTTCGACCGTAGTAGATACCGTGACGAGGTGGAGCTGAGGGTTGCACCAGGACTCGTTCGGCAGCGTGAAACTGTGGATCTCGGTGTCACCGGTACACCGTCTGGTCATCGTCGGTATGTCCCGCGTGTTTCTCAGCTGCTTCTGGAGTCTGCCTCGGGCTCGTTCTTCCGGTTCATCTGCTTGTTCCAGGACTCGGCTGCTCAGATACGGCTTTACACGGTTTTCGTGCACTGTGATAGAGCGAAACGGCAATTAGACAAGGGAGATGATTTCAACGACTTTATGTCGTCCTTTTGAATGCAATTTGAACTTCTTAACTCGGTTACTCAAATAGACTAAGTCTTCAGCGCAATTCTTAGTTATGACAGCTCCTCGTTCGCGTTGAACGGCCTGCTGCAGAAATGACTGATGGTTCCGAGATTTTACATGTTAGGTACCTGCCGTGTACACTGCTGTTGCCTCTTTCTGAAGTTGCGAAGTCGAACGGCGAGGTCATTCGCATGCCATAGACGAGTCCTAAGAGCTTAGCTGCGTGCTTGTGTGCACCTTTATGTTTTAAGTACTAAGCACGTATTGAATGTGCGTGTCCCACGAATCGTGCTTCATGCCCACATAGTGACTTATCATTTTCATGAGAGTTTATAAACTCGTTCCACTCGACCATTTCGCTCTGGATCAGGGGAATGGTCTTAAATAACGTGCACACTTGATGTAGTAATTCTGAAGGGTAATTGAATCCTGATCAGTAATTACAGGAGAAGTGAGGTGTATTTCAAAATCCACTCTTTAACAAATACTCGTGCCACAGCTTCAGCACTCTGGTCTCGGAATGGTTTCATTAGTGGATATTACGAAAAATGGTCGAAAAAATGGTCGAAAATAGTCAAAATATAGTGAATTCCAACTTTTGTTTTCGACTGTGATCCTAACAACCCAAGTCCTACTCGTACAAAAGGTTGCTGGTTTTTGGAAGTTCTTGCAAAGATACTTTATTTTTACTCATATCATTCCGTTTGTTGCATGAGTCACGAAGTGGAACGTAACTGTAAACGCCAGTTTTCTGGTTTGGCCCCCAGTAGAGTTGTGCTATTCGTGGGCTAGTTGACTTTTTGGCTCAATGTCCCGTCAATGGGCTATCATGACTTTCTTTTAACACTTGTTCCTATAACACTTCACATATGACAATGCGGTTTCCTTCAACAGTAATACTGTACAGTATCCCATCAACGAATTCGAATTAAGTATCATTTTTCCATGAGTGACACTAATTGTCAGCCTCTTGCGCATTTATTAATTGGTCTTCCCGACCGATTTTGAAACGTATTCTGACCTTCCTACCTAGTCCATTTCCTTTGATTTGCAACTTCCGTGTAGGTGGACTACCTCAATTGATACATACTCAACCCCCAAAGCACATCTAGTTGATCTTCATCGTGTTGTTGTATGTCTCGCCTGTAAATGATAACATCGTCTAGGTAATACAGACAGTGAGTCCTCTGACGACAGTATCCATAGGCAGTTGGAACGTTGATTGCGCATTCTGAAGACCCAAAGGTAGACTGTTATACTTGTTGTTGTTTTAGTTGTGGTCTTCAGTCCAAAGACTGGTTTGATACAGCTCTCCATGCTAGTCTGTCCTGTGCAAGCCTCTCCATCTCCGAGTAACTCCTACACTTGTACAAAGCTGTAATCGTAATGAATGATGTTTTAGCCCTATAGCCTTTATGCACAGTCACTTGACTGAACCCGCTCGTTAAGCCAAAATCAGAGGAGATTTTGTATGAACAAAGGTAATCCAATGAGTGTACAAGATCCGGCAATGGATGAATATCCGGCTGCTTTATAGCATTCAGCTTCCGGCAATCAACACACAGTCGATACTTCGGTTATCCTGTAGGCGATTTCTTCTTCAAGATTACGATGGCCGATGACCAGGTTGGATTTGACGGTTCCCTAGGTTCACTGAACTCGACTTCCAGTGGTTCTTTAATCATCTTGTCCACTAAGGCTTTTTTTCTACTTATAATTTTGTATGGTCGTTGAGCGATCAGTGCTGCTCCCCTTGTATGCATCTTGTGTTGAACTAATAGAGCTGCTGGAAGATTATGCAGCCCAAGGAGAAGATCGGTGTAGCTAATTAGAACTTGTGAAGCTATTTCCCGACCTTCCTGCTATAAGTGGTTTAATTTAGCAACCAGCTCTTGTTCGATTGAACCACGGACTTCGTTAGTTGCCTCTTTCATACTGCCATTCGGGAAACTAACGTCCTGTCGGTACGTCTTTCTTCTTCGTAGGAGCCACGCATAGAAACGGGACTTTTCCGAAGCTCGTGCCTCGGAGTCTGTTGGTGATAGAAACGTAGCGTCAAATGTTCTGTGTAGCCCTTGGCCTATGGACCATATGTACGACGAACAGAAGGATCGTTTTAGTGCAATTATCATGAAGTACGGGATAAAAATTTTAACGTTACACACTTCGTCCAGCTAAGGCAAAAAGAGGCATCGGTTGATTATTTTTTAATTATTTTGCATCAGATGAGCTCTATGGTGCCCCTTAAGGGGATTGTGGTAGCATGTTTTAGTTAATGGGAAGCTCTTTAGAAAACCAGAGAAAGCGTTTTTCATCCTATCTTCGCGGTCAGCAGCTGATATCAAAAAGCTACCAGTAGAAAACTGCCCAGATTGTAACAGTATATTCATATATTTATCTACAAGTGCCATATTGTCGTTTTCATGGATCTTTGTACGGTATTAAGAAACGCCCGGAAAATCTAGCTTTTGGATACCGAAACCAAGCCAGGTACTGCAAGACAGCTATGCACAGTAAGTGATTGCAATTTTTGCGATATGTTCCGAAGATCCCCATCTCGAATAACCTTGAAAATGTTTTAGATATCTTTATCAGTTTCTTGTCAATGTAAGACAAAAAGAGGGGCACAGTGGCAGGGAAACATAGTTGACAGTGACAGAACAGTGCTGGGAAAAGAGTGAAGGATTGAGTGTCAGTAGGAGAGGGGTAACGCAAGGCGAGAATGGAAGTCTGTGAGAGCCAGAGATAATGAGAGTCGGAGTCTACCAATGCCAACGAGGAAGGCAGAGGTAGTGATAGTGGGAAGAGACAGCAACAACAAGAATTAATGCATGAGATAGTCGCAGTAAGAGAGTGGAAGAGGGAGACAGTAACAGTCACAGGTTTCACTCGTACCGCCCCTGAATGAGACAGGAGCTGCATGGGGAGGATTTCAGTCGAAGAGTTACTTTCTGTAAATGGGTCATCTCTCATTTCACTCTAGACTGCTTACAAATCTTTATTTTCTCTGATCAGTCTGCATTCACAAATTATCGTGCAATGCGCCGTCATAACATGCACTACCGGGCCCCAAACAATCCTTGGTGGTGAGTACTGTCGAACATCAGCATCGATAGTCTGTTAATGTATGATGTGGAACCCATGGGAATGAAATCATCGATCCACACTACTACACAGTTAAACTCTCACGTGAGGATATATGGCACCCTTACTGCACGAAATACCAGTACTTTTTTCTACTGCAACGAAATAATAGGCAACCACTTCCATGAAATAGATTGAACTTCCTTACCGATTTCGGGCATTTATGGCATTATCTTCCAACGAAGGGCAGTATGTGCCTGAAACATTTCCTTTATGCAAACATTCGTTATTCTTTCGTTATATACAACTACTGTTGCTAAGGATGGATAAAATACTATTCCTTCTATTACAATACCTTGTAATGAGCCATAAAGCTCTGTGTTCCTCTTGAAAACTACACACATAGCTATAGTCATCCAATGCTTTGTTTTAAATTGGCGGTTGCAAAACGACATTTTCTTGTCACTAATCCATGATAACGTCAGTTATACGTCACAGGGACGCTTTACAGATTAGTGAAATGTCCAGGCTCCGGGCATCTTACAGTAACTCAGTTGATTACAATCAAAAATCCATTTATTGATACAGGATATCTTTACAAATGTAAGTTCTGCAATACGTTAGCAGTTGCAAACAAGTAGAAAAAGTCCTTCTTAAAAATAAAGGATAACTTCTTTGAAAACTTAATGTTCTTGGGAAACAACACAAGTAAATATCTGCTTTAGTGTCGTCTGAAAAATTCTGTTGCAAATGAAAGCGTCTTCTTAGGTATCAACAGCAGGCAGAAAATTGAAGTCCCATGTCACGAACAGCAAAAGAAGTTCCAGTACCAGAGTCCACAGACGGATCAGCGGGTCGGGATTCGCAGTGGGCCCGAGTGGCAATGGTGACGTTGAGTCCTGGCGGCGGCGATTTTCTACTTCTGCTAGCGGAGACGGAACCGCCTACTACTCTCAGGGCGACGACAGCTATGACTACCAGATGGTTACCATTCTGGCTATGTTTGCTGGCATTGGCTGAGAAAAATGGCGTGGTGGATGCAACAAAAGGTCCGTAGATGGGATGGCCTTTGCTGCTCTTGCTGGCGCCCTTTGAAGTACACTCCTGGAAATGGAAAAAAGAACACATTGACACCGGTGTGTCAGACCCACCATACTTGCTCCGGACACTGCGAGAGGGCTGTACAAGCAATGATCACACGCACGGCACAGCGGACACACCAGGAACTGCGGTGTTGGCCGTCGAATGGCGCTAGCTGCGCAACATTTGTGCACCGCCGCCGTCAGTGTCAGCCAGTTTGCCGTGGCATACGGAGCTCCATCGCAGTCTTTAACACTGGTAGCATGCAGCGACAGCGTGGACGTGAACCGTATGTGCAGTTGACGGACTTTGAGCGAGGGCTTATACTGGGCATGCGGGAGGCCGGGTGGACGTACCGCCGAATTGCTCAACACGTGGGGCGTGAGGTCTCCACAGTACATCGATGTTGTCGCCAGTGGTCGGCGGAAGGTGCACGTGCCCATCGACCTGGGACCGGACCGCAGCGACGCACGGATGCACGCCAAGACCGTAGGATCCTACGCAGTGCCGAAGGGGAACGCACCGCCACTTTCCAGCAAATTAGGGACACTGTTGCTCCTGGGGTATCGGCGAGGACCATTCGCAACCGTCTCCATGAAGCTGGGCTACGGTCCCGCATATCGTTATGCCGTCTTCCGCTCACGCCCCAACATCGTGCAGAACGCCTCCAGTGGTGTCGCGACAGGCGTGAATGGAGGGACGAATGGAGACGTGTCGTCTTCAGCGATGAGAGTCGCTTCTGCCTTGGTGCCAATGATGGTCGTATGCGTGTTTGGCGCCGTGCAGGTGAGCGCCACAATCAGGACTGCATACGACCGAGGCACACAGGGCCAACACCCGGCATCATGGTGTGGGGAGCGATCTCCTACACTGGCCGTAGACCTCTGGTGATCGTCGAGGGGACACTGAATAGTGCACGGTACATCCAAACCGTCATCGAACCCATCGTTCTACCATTCCTAGACCGGCAAGGGAACTTGCTGTTCCAACAGGACAATGCACGTCCGCATGTATCCCGTGCCACCCAAAGTGCTCTAGAAGGTGTAAGTCAACTACCCTGGCCAGCAAGATCTCCGGATCTGTCCCCCATTGAGCATGTTTGGGACTGGATGAAGCGTCGTCTCACGCGGTCTGCACGTCCAGCACGAACGCTGTTCCAACTGAGGCGCCAGGTGGAAATGGTATGGCAAGCTGTTCTACAGGACAACATCCAGCATCTCTACGATCGTCTCCATGGGAGAATAGCAGCCTGCATTACTGCGAAAGGTGGATATACACTGTACTAGTGCTGACATTGTGCATGCTCTGTTGCCTGTGTCTATGTGCCTGTGGTTCTGTCAGTGTGATCATGTGATGTATCTGACCCCAGGAATGTGTCAATAAAGTTTCCCCTTCCTGGACAATGAATTCACGGTGTTCTTATTTCAATTTCCAGGAGTGTAGCTTGCTTCCTGCAGTGAGGTGAATTTGGGCTGGTTTTGGTCGGTGCGCATGCGAAGCTGGAGCGATGACCCGCATAGCGGCGCTACGTTGCTGTTGGCAGCGTTGCAGGAGACCCTGGAAATACGCCAATTAGTAGTTCCCCCGACAAGACAAGACGGCGCTATGTAGCGGTCATGACTCCACTGTAGTGTTTGTTAGGTTTCACTCGATCTGACTGGCCCACTGCATCTTGTTTAGCGCTCACTCGCCCTTTTTTTCCTTTTGACACACATACGTGTACATGTGGGACTTCCTCTCGGACTTCTTTCCATAACATTACTATATAAACAATGTCTATAAACATAGTGCATGGAGAGTAAAATTACAATAATGGTTACGAAAGTCATTCCTTTCTCAACTGTACATTGAATTAAGGAAGATGGCTTCACAACTCATTCCACCATTCCACGTAGAACTCCCAGCCTCTTTCTTCACGTTGCGTACTCACTGGTGCCCTAATGTCTCTCGTCGCCGACCTAACATTGATTGTCCGCACTCGCTTCTTGCTCCCGTACCCCGATAGTCTCCCCTCTTTTGGCTGGCTGTCTCACAAGCATTCACACTTGGCTCCCCACTGCCGCTCCGGCTTGCTTCTTCCTTTCAGGGCAATTTCTTTGAGGAGCTATCGTCTTGAAACTACGGCTATCCGCAGGAAAGTAAAGTTTTGCAGCTGCTGAACCATGTCCGTTGGGTGTTCACAAATATGTCTCTAGTTCTTTGAGCCACCAATGTTCCTTGACAACTCCAGCAGCCACATAGCCTTTGTAGGAAAGAGTGCCGAAAACTTGGCGATGTCCGGAGATTCCAGCGCACTTGTACCAGAGCTTCAGGTGAGATTGCCCCCTGGCTTCCCTTGCATGCGGAACCACTTGCATCATTCGTTTATTTCATTGCAGACCATTATCAAGGGTGATATGCTCTTCGGGGCAATGTAAGATGTCTCCCAACTTTTGCTCTCAAATGAAGCGTGAGTTCATCAGTATCTTCACATTAAAACCTCACTAAATGAGCCGTCACATATGTAGTGTAGCACCATGTGGCTCCGAACCATGGACAATCAAAAGAAAGGAACAAAAATGATGAGATATTAGCTTTATTATAAACTAGGCAATAAATTATAAGTATTGGGACAAGGATGACCCCACCCTAAAGTATCGTTATCCAAGATGGCGACGATGACGCCATCCAAGATTTCGGCCGTGACTTCATCCCAGATAGCGGTTTGGTGGGAAGAAGGTCAATTGGGCTACCTTCACTAACCTAGCCCGTCCCCAAGAAAAATTGCGCGAAGTTCAAATCCCAACAGGGTAAACCGTCACAACTAAGAAAATGGCGTAGAAAAAGGACTTTCCTTTATTATTTAACCAATTTCAAGCAGGTGTGTACGCCACTGGGTCTGGACTCCTAATGGTTTAGTTCATATCGGTGCCATCAGAGGGCGCTCTTCTGACATTAGATCATGACGCAAGCACCCAGTGTGTTTACCACGAGCTCCAGATCGCAACTGACTTAGTTCATATCGTGGCCACCAGAGGGCACTACCATAACATAGCTTGATGACATAAGATCGTCTGCTCTCTCTCTCTAACGCGCGTTATATCCGGACACGCGCTGAGTCAGAAGCCCGCGAGCGAGCCACCGCTGTCGTCACAGCCTCAAGCTCGAAACTTTATACTCGAGCAGAAGATAGTCTTCTGTAAATATGCTAACTAATTTAACTGAACACATTGCGCATCTGGTGTATTAATTAGCTATAAACTTAATTCCATTTTAATTTTAATCATATTCAATAAGTTAAATTTACAATTTGAATATTAAATCATAAATGAGAAATTCCACATTTTCCCCCTATGAGCGCTGTGTTCATTCATGACCTATCACCCCCAACCCCTACAATTCTGCATTCCTATTGGCTACTGCATTAGTCACGTGATTCGACTTCATAGAATCTAGGACTTGGAATCAGATTTCGCTAATCCCACACCCACCTAGACTTGGAATCAAATAGTTAAAGTCTTCACCACAATCCTCAACCCAACACCACGTTCCCTTACCGACCCATGTTGGCGGGCTAACGTCCACTAACGTGCACTAACCTGTACTAACCTGTACTAACTTGCACAGTGCATGACGTCATCCAAGTTGGTGGGGCAAAACGGCGGGAAAACAGATCTGAACACAAGGCTTTATTTTGCATGCAGTATCTACACAACGAGATTTAGTGTCCAATTGGCCTAGTAAACATTACTGCCACCAGATCGTATTGTCATCCCTTCTATGACCTAACACCAGACCATGGTCTCTAGGGGCGAGAATGGAGCCAAAATGAATCACGCTGCGCTGGGCTTCTGGGGAGAGTAAAGAAGGAGTGCTCTCTACTTAGTTTGAAATATATTATTTAGGGATCGAAAATACTTATCACACTGACGCAAAGCAGTCGCCATGTTTGCTAGGGGTCACAATACACATTCTGCAGACACGCAAACAATTCCTAATTTACGCAAATAATTTAAGTACAGACATTCAGATTCCCCCCAAATAATGCAGCAGAGTGATGTGTAGACACGCTCAGAACAAGTAAACTGTCCAAATAACGCATAGCACAGCCTACAGACCTGATCGCAAAATAAAGCAATCAACGCACGCAAGCACTCTCCGCCAGTCGCTGTCCACAGGACCGCGAAGTGACGTGGCCGTCAGCTGGCAAACCACACGCAGCTGCCCACACGCATGACGCAGCTAAATCCATTTTTATACTTGACACTACAGAAATTGCTATTCAAATACGTGTTCACTTAGACGGCCATGATGACACGATCAGATGGGAATGAAGACTCACATACAGAGCACAGACGCTCCATGCTGTGCCGTGCGCGCGTGCGGTAGACGCGCCCGACGCAGGTGAAAGTAGCATCTATACAGTTTCCCTTATGCAGATGTCACAGAACTCCAAGGTGTAGCCCCCATTCTCGAGACACCTCAGACCAGCATCGTCTTTATCGCGGATGGCAGAATACCACAGCCTGCTTCCGTTTAACGGAACATACGTGACGTGTTCAGCCGTGCATACACGCATCTCACGGCAAAACGCCTGCGTGGCTCTTCGCCATCTAACAACGTTCCCAATCTTATTCTTACGTCACATCGCTTTGGAAAAAAAAGAGATAAGTCGACCTCTCGGGAATTGTATACTGTCCCAGAAATAGTTAACCCTCGCTTCCTTCCTGCCTCAGTTTGTATGCACGGAAATTATTACCTTAACACAACCTGTTTGCGAAAATAACGCCGAATACAGGCTTCCTAGTGCTCCTAACGTCTTACACTTCCAGATTTCAACATACGTAAACGTTCCCTCCGTTATGTAGAGACTCTTCTATCCCAGTACAAACAATGTGATTGAATCGAGCATTCTCAAATGCTCTTATCGAATTTAGACGGCGAATTACTTATGCCACCGGGATCGAAGCACCATCCACCTATTCTTTCTCGGACTTCAAGCCGTTATTTTACAGAGATACTGTGGTGTCACCGCCAGACACCACACTTGCTAGGTGGTATCCTTTAAATCGGCCGCGGTCCGTTAGTATACGTCGGACCCGCGTGTCGCCACTATCAGTGATTGCAGACCGAGCGCCGCCATACGGCAGGTCTAGAGAGACTTCCTAGCACTCGCCCCAGTTGTACAGCCGACTTTGCTAGCGATGGTTCGCTAACTTCTACGCTCTCATTAGCCGAGACGCTAGTTAGCATAGCCTTCAGCTACGTTATTTGCTACGACCTAGCAAGGCGCCAGTATTCGTACTATTGCTATTGTAAATCATGTACCTTAAAGAGCGACGTTCGTCATTAATGGATTAAAGTTAAGCATTCCACCAGCTACGTCCGTTTTCTCAATTCTAATTCCCTTGTCATGTTCCAGACCTCACGCCAGACTGCGTGAGCTAAAACGCGTGCATTTCGGCCTCCTATAGCTATACGGTTGGCTCTTCTGCCAACCACAACAGATACCTAAATTTCATTGACATTTAAACGCGCAGAATTCTCTTCACGTTATGAAATACATACCAGACTCCGATGAATATTGCTAGCCGGGAAGATATTTACCACTGTAACTACAATTAAATGTTACGATTGCTCCTGCCGTCTGAATGAATCAATGTACAGCTAATCTCTCCTCTTGACGCCTGTGCTTCAGTACCTATAGTGCATATAATTTTCCACTTAAATACCCTCGTCGTTATCAATCTGTTCAATCTATACGTCCCTCACGAAAGGACACACAGTCGTCCTCCCTAGTCATGCCATAACATAAACCGTACTATATTTACAATGCAATATAGAGGGTGGTCCATTGATCGTGCTTCAGTCTGGAACCGTACTGCTGCTGCGGTCGCAGGTTCGAATTCCGCCTCGGACATGGATGTGTGTGATTTCATTAGATTGGTTAGGTTTAAGTAGTTCTAAGTCTAGGGGACTGATGACCTCAGATGTTCAGTCACATAGTGCTCAGAGCCATCTGAGCCATTGATCGTGACCGGGCCAAATATCTCACGAAATAAGCGTCAAACGAAAAAACTACAAAGAACGAAATTTGTCTAGCTTCAAGGGGGAAACCAAATGGCGCTATGGTTTGCCCGCTAGATGGCGCTGCCATAGGTCAAACGGATAGCAACTGCGTTTTTTAAATCGGAACCCTCATTTTTAGTACCTATTCGTGTAGTACGTAAAGAAATATGAATGTTTCAGTTGGACCACATTTTTTGCTTTGTGATAGATGACGCTGTAATAGTCAGAAACATATGGCTCACAATTTTAGACGAACAGTTGGTAACAGGCAGCTTTTTTAAATTCAAATACAGAACGTAGGTACGTTTGATCATTTTATTTCCGTTGTTCCAATGTGATACGTGGACCTTTGTGAACTTATCATTTCGGAGAACGCATGCATTTGAAAACACGTGTAACGACATTCCTCTCAACAGCCAGTAGTTTGTCTTCCGTCATGTTGGCATATGCATTGACAATGTGCTGACGCATGTTGTCAGGCGTTGTCGGTGGATCACGATATCAAATATCCTTCAACTTCCCCACAGAAAGAAATCCGGGGACTTCAGATCCGGTGAACGTGCGGGCCATGGTATGGTGCTTCGACGACTAATCCACCTGTATGAAATATGTTATTCAATACCGCTTCAACAGCACATGAGCTATTGCAGGACATCCATCACGTTGGAAGTACATCGCCATTCTGTCATACAATGAAACATCTTGTAGTAACATCAGTAGAACTTTACGTAGGAAATCAGCATACATTGCACCATTTAGATTGCCATCGATAAAATGGGGGCCAATTATTCTTCCTCCCATAATGCCACACCATACATTAACCCGCCAAGGTCGCTGATGCTCCACTTGTCGCAGCCATCGTGGATTTTCCGTTGCCCAATAGTGCATATTACGCCGGTTTACGTTACCCCTGTTTGTGAATGACGCTTCGTCACTGAATAGAACGAGTACAAAATATTTGTCATCGTCCTGTAATTTCTCTTGTGCCCAGTGGCAGAACTGTACACGACGTTCAAAGTCGTCGCCATGCAATTCCTTGTGCATAGAAACATGGCACGGGTGCAATCGATGTTGATGTATCATTCTCGAAACCGAAGTTTTTGAGATTCCCTATTCTCGCGCAGTTTGTCTGCTACTGATGTGCGGATTAGCCGCGACAGCACCTAGAACACCTACTTGGGCATCATCATTTGTTGCAGGTCGTGGATGACGTTTCACATGTGGCTGAACACTTCCTGATTCCCTAAATAACGTAACTATCCAGCAACGGTCCGGACACTTCGATGATGTCGTCCAGGATACCGAGCAGCAAACATAGCACACGCCCGTTGGGCATTATGATTACAATAGCCATACATCAACACGATATCGAAATTTTCCGCAATTGGTAATCGGTCCATTTTAACACGGGTAATGTATCACGAAGCAAATACCGTCCGTACTGGCGGAACTATACGTGATACCACGTACTTAAACGTTTGTATTACAGCGCCATATATCACAAAGCGAAAAAAGTGGTCCAACTAATAAATTCATAATTCTTTACGTACTACACGAAAATTTAATAAAAATGGGGGTTCCTATTTAAAAAAAACGCAGTTGATACCCGTTTGACCTGTGGCAGCGCCATGTAGCGGGCCAACCATAGTGCCACCTGGTTTCCCCCTTCAAGCTAGCCGAGTTTAGTTGTTTGTAGTTTTTTCGTTTGACAATTATTTCGTGAGATATTTGGCCCGGTCACTATCAATACACCACCCTGTATAAAATGATCGTTAGCAGCGGGGTATATATCCTACATGGAAACAGATAAACGCATAGCAGCAGCGTCGTACTTGTGAAAATTACAAGTCATTCCGTGACTAACTCTGTAATCACCACATTTGTTGGGTACTTGTGTACACGGGGATTGCAGCGCCTCAGAAGCTCCTATCACTAACTTAGTTATCACGCTGAAGTCTCGATTCTACGCCCAAGATGTGACAGGAGGTTCGCATAAATCAAACTTCTTTTAGGGGACTGTGTCAATGTCCATCACACATGAGATGGAAGTCCTCTGATAACCGATAGGATTACAGTTAACAACCGCAAGTAGACAATGCTTTAAACCACATACAGAACACGTGGCTGTATATGAGTTGAACGTGGGCTATGTCACGTGACTGATGCATCCGGGCAGAACACTGAAAAAAAAAATTGACCTCCAGAAAGTTCTCCTTCTCTGGAATGAATCAATCAACGATTAAATCGTACCTCGTTACAGCTGTATCTCAATCGATCAACCCGTCGACTCTCGGTTATCCTTTAACGCAGATGCAAGTAAATGTAGAGGTGAATAGTTCACTATCCTCCTGAAAAGCACCAAATGCAGTACTCAACACGCATGTATCACCGGTACCTCAATAGAGGTAGATTGTACCCAGTCACCTCTACGGAAAAAATTGACTGCCTCCCTGATTCTCTTCCTTTCGATGTCAACGTTTTCTCAGATTCCTCTTGTTGCCGCATACTTGCTTCCATGTACAAATTGTTCGACGTGACCCAGAAGATACGCAAGTACTTCCTCAATTTCACCGCATTTCGTTGTATATTTGGTCAATTTATACCTACTCAATCGTCATTTTTCCCAATTCTATCCATTTTAGGTCAGATCTATCAATGCGATCATGACAAAACATCTTGTTCGGTGTTCTAAAATTGGCAGCAACGGTGGCCGAGCGGTTCTAGGCGCTTCAGTACACGTCTGTATCGAGTCACCTCCACATTTGGAGAGCATTTGCTCTGTTGTGCATCTTAAGGTATTGGCAGCGAAAGGACTGTTCCACTAAGTTGCGGGTGTGAAGCCGTAAGAAATCTCCTTCTTTTTCTAAAATTTCGCCTGTATACCGTCCAGCCATCTTCAGAGTCAGTCGGAAGAATACCGCTCCAGTGCAAGCTTCGCGCTTCGTCACTTTATACTCGTGTACCGCGCGACTGCGCCTGCGGCCACAGATGCAAATGCGCCAGAGACGTTGATCGGCGGCAGAGATGTGCATAATGCACGAGTTGTATCTATGACTCCGCAGTCGACCTGTGTTGGCATATCGATATATCAATGTGAGCTGCACTGTGACGACTTCTTTGTAAGTTTATTGCAGCAAGTGCCGGATTCCAAAGGGGAAACTTTGTTAATAAAGCCACTGCATCAAAACTAACTAATATATCAGACGAGTTCATTTTCAATGATTTCAGTTTACTAATGAAGTCAGCAGAGTTTCCGCAGTCTGCAAGATGAACTTTACCACTTACAATGAGGGTCTGAAGACAATGGGTACTCTCCACAATAAGTACAGAGGTCACTGAAAATGAAACCAAAGGAGGCCACAAAGAAAGCAGAAGAAGATGATGAAACCTTTAAATCTATGGCTTTCCTGCCATATGTGAATATCCTCTCATCAAAAATAGGACTGATTCTCGGCAGACACTCAGTAAAAGTGATTTTTCGTCCTCCACCCAAGACAGGTGCCCTCGTGGGCTCCGTCAAAGATGATTTGCTGCTCCGAAAATCTGGAGTTTACAAAATTCCATGTGAATGTGGCCTTCCTTACATCGGACAAACAACTCGTGCTGTCCAAGAATAATGTACAGAACACCGGAGGGACACACGACTTTTACAACCTAACAAGTCAGCAGTGGCAGAGGACTGTATTGATAATCGTCACAGTATGTTGTATGACAACGTCGAAATTTTGGCAACTACATCATCCTTTTGGGACTCGGTAGTGAAGGAGGCAATTCAAATTCACTTGACGACGAATTTAATTAATAGAGATAGTGGTTTCAATCTTGATGAATCATGGAATCCAACACTTTCTGTAATAAAATCATAAAGACGTCGTCACAGTGCAGCTCACAATAATATATCGATATACCAACACAGATCGACTATTGAGTCATAGATACGACTCGTGCATTATGCACGTCTCTGCCGCCGACCAACGTCTCTGCCGCATTTGCATCTGTGGCCGCATGAGCACTCGCACGGTACACGAGTATAAAGGGACGAAGCGTGAAGCGTGCACTGGAGCGGCATTCTTGCGACTGACTCTGAAGATGGCTGGACGGTATACAGCCGAAGTATGAGAAGAAGATGGAGATTTCTTGCTGCTGCACACCCAAAACTTAATGGAACATTTGCTCTGTTTTCTTTATGTCTGTATAACTGCACGCCTCGTGGACGGTCGGTATACTCGCGTAGTACACTCAATAGGCTGTGTGCGGTATTCCGCACTGGCTACCAGAGGATTGCTTCCTGCCACTCACTTCACCCAGCACCTCCGCGCCATGCCCAGTGTTGATGTAAGATCTAATCCTCACAAACTCTGCTCCTTCTAAGCTCCCTCTCAGGGGTAGTACGCTTCGTGGAAGAGCAAGGTCAGAGGTTAACATCCCTCTGATGTCGTGGTCGCCAAATCTGGGCCAGCTACAGTTTTATAGGTACGAAGCAGAGAACTGAGTATCAGTGATCAGTGGGATGACGATGCAGAAATCAGTAGAAACCACTGCATTAAAGACACACAACGTGCATCTACAGAATGTAAAGTCTGTGCTTGAGAAGATATCTTGATGGTCTCTCATTTTATAAAAATATTGCAAATTAGTACCCCAGTTTTGAAATTTTGACACAACTTTGTATTCGAATGAGCGCATGTTTTACTTACCTAACGGAGATGTAAGTGGTTGGACGAATATTTCCTCTCGTGAACGGAGGATGGCGTGAAAGATGATACGTTCTGAAGCCCAGAATTATGAAAACGTACTGTAATGTTTATGAGAGACACAAAAGTTTATCCGTCACGGGTAAGTACATAGTATCGAATCCAACAGTTTAACATACGAACATCACAGCACAGAGAAGAATCGGTGTAAAGGCAAAAAGGGTTACTTCGTCCTCAGACAGCCGCGCCCCTTTTCCTCCTATCCAGAGTCGTGTTGCACCAGTGAGGTGCTTCATCCAGTGTACCAGTAAAAATCTGTATCATCTCAAGGATGAAATAGCTTATAACAAATATGGTGTAAATTCTCAATTCAAGTGCTTGGGTCTGAGACCGTGCAATGAGTATTTCACGCCACCACCAGGCCGCGACAGCAGTCATAAGTCTCCCCATGTGCTGGAATCACAGCAATTGTGAGGGTATAGGATACACCCACGGTGACTTATGGGAGTTTGGGTCAGTCCTGAGGGCTTGCTCGGCTTGCTGAGGCGGTCAGTCTGCCAAACGCGTGCCTGTGTTCAGCGAGCAGGGAAACGCATCACTATGTTTCTATATCTACATCTATATGGGTGCTCTGCAAATTACATTTAAGTGCCTGGCAGAGGGTTCATCGAGCCTTTACAATAATTCTCTAATATTCCAATCTCGTACAGTGCGCGGAAAATAGGGAACACCTTCACCTTTCCTAGCGAGTTTTTAATTCCGCTATTTTACTATGATGACCGTTTCTCACTATGTAGGTCGGCCTTTTCAAAATATTTTTGCTCTCGTAGGAGAAAGCTGGTTATTAAAATTTCGAGAGAAGGTTCCGTCGCAACGAAATACGCCTTTATTTTAATGATGTCAAACCCAAATCCTGTATCATATCAGTGACACTCTCTCCCCTATTTCGCGATAGTACAAAACGTGCTGCCCTTCTCTGAACTTTTTCGACATCTCCATCAGTCCTACCTGGTAAGAATCCCACACCACTCAGCACTGTTCCAAAATAGGGAGGACAAGCGTAGTGTAGGGCGTCTCTTTATTACATCTGTTACATTTTCTAAGTGTCCTGCCAATAAATTACAGTCTCTGGTTAGCCTTTCCCACAGCATTTTCTATGTGTTCTTTGCTATGTAAGTAGTTCGCAATTTTAATTCCTAGGTATTTAGAGGATTTTGCCGCCTTTAGATTTGACTGATTTATCGGGTAATCGAAGTTTAGCACTCGTGTAGATTTCCTCACACTTCTCGTTATATAGGATAAATTGCCAATTTTTGCACCATACATACACTCCTGGAAATGGAAAAAAGAACACATTGACACCGGTGTGTCAGACCCACCATACTTGCTCCGGACACTGCGAGAGGGCTGTACAAGCAATGATCACACGCACGGCACAGCGGACACACCAGGAACCGCGGTGTTGGCCGTCGAATGCCCCTAGCTGCGCAGCATTTGTGCACCGCCGCCGTCAGTGTCAGCCAGTTTGCCGTGGCATACGGAGCTCCATCGTAGTCTTTAACACTGGTAGCATGCCGCGACAGCGTGGACGTGAACCGTATGTGCAGCTGACGGACTTTGAGCGAGGGCGTATAGTGGGCATGCGGGAGGCCGGATGGACGTACCGCCGAATTGCTCAACACGTGGGGCGTGAGGTCTCCACAGTACATCGATGTTGTCGCCAGTGGTCGGCGGAAGGTGCACGTGCCCGTCGACCTGGGACCGGACCGCAGCGACGCACGGATGCACGCCAAGACCGTAGGATCCTACGCAGTGCCGTAGGGGACCGCACCGCCACTTTCCAGCAAATTAGGGACACTGTTGCTCCTAGGGTATCGGCGAGGACCATTCGCAACCGTCTCCATGAAGCTGGGCTACGGTCCCGCACACCGTTAGGCCGTCTTTCGCTCACGCCCCAACATCATGCATCCCGCCTCCAGTGGTGTCGCGACAGGCGTGAATGGAGGGACGAATGGAGACGTGTCGTCTTCAGCGATGAGAGTCGCTTCTGCTTTGGTGCCAATGATAGTCGTATGCGTGTTTGGCGCCGTGCAGGTGAGCGCCACAATCAGGACTGCATACGACCGAGGCACACAGGGCCAACACCCGGTATCATGGTGTGGGGAGCGATCTCCTACACTGGCCGTACACCTCTGGTGATCGTAGAGGGGACACTGAATAGTGCACGGTACATCCAAACCGTCATCGAACCCATCGTTCTACCATTCCTAGACCGGCAAGGGAACTTGCTGTTCCAACAGGACAATGCACGTCCGCATGTATCCCGTGCCACCCAACGTGCTCTAGAAGGTGTAAGTCAACTACCCTGGCCAGCAAGATCTCCGGATCTGTCCCCCATTGAGCATGTTTGGGACTGGATGAAGCGTCGTCTCACGCGGTCTGCACGTCCAGCACGAACGCTGGTCCAACTGAGGCGCCAGGTGGAAATGGCATGGCAAGCCGTTCCACAGGCTACATCCAGCATCTCTACGATCGTCTCCATGGGAGAAAAGCAGCCGGCATTGCTGCGAAAGGTGGATATACACTGTACTAGTGCCGACATTGTGCATGCTCTGTTGCCTGTGTCTATGTGCCTGTGGTTCTGTCAGTGTGATCATGTGATGTATCTGACCTCAGGAATGTGTCAATAAAGTTTCCCCTTCCTGGGACAATGAATTCACGGTGTTCTTATTTCAATTTCCAGGAGTGTACATCGTTTCTAAATAGTTTTACAAATTGTTTTGATCATCTGATGGTTTCACTATTCGATAAACGATAGCATCATCTGGAATCAACCTACGACAGCTGCCCATATTGTCTCCTAAATCCTTTATATACATAATGAATATAAAAGGGCCTACAATACTATCTTGGGGAACGCCAGAAATCACTTCTGTTTTATTCGATGACTTTCCGTTAATACTACGAACTGTGACCTCTCTGACAGGACATCACGAATCCATTCACATAACTGAGACGATCCACCATAAATACGCAATTTCACTACAAGCTGCTTGTGTGGTACAGTGTCACAAGCCTTTTGGAAATCTAGAAATACGGAATCAATTTGAAATCCCTTGTCAATAATACTCACGACTTCGTGTGAGTATAGAGCTAGGTGCGTTTCACAAGAAAGATGTTTTCTAAATCCGCGTTGACTGTGTGTCAATAGACCATTTTCTTCGAGGTAATGCATAATGTTCCAACACAATATATATTCCAGAATTCTGCTGCATATCGACGCTAGTGATATGGGCCTGTAATTTAGTGGATTATTCGTACTAGCTTTCTTGAATATTGTTTTGACCTGTGCAAATTTCCAGACTTTGGGTACGGTCCTTTCGTTCAGTGAACTGTTATGTATGATTGATAAGTATGGAGCTATTGTATCAGCATACTCTGTGTGGAAGTTAAGGGGAGTAGGAGGGTAGGACGTCAAACGGGCCGACTTGGAGCAGGAGATGGATCACAGGACATTTTAAATACCTGTGTCTATACTTTTACAAAAAAATTCATAAAAGTTTGTCCGCATCACCAGGAAGGATTCAGGATTCACACTCATTGCAGTGGAAGTTCTAAAATATAAGAAAATCATTTTTTACGTGTGAAATTTCATCATTTTTTCACGTAATATGGCTGCATTTGTTGCTATAGGTACACTTTTCTTCATAAGTTAGAGAGATTCTTCGATGAATTTTGCACAGCATACATACTATACTTACAGGTTTATGAAACTCTAGAATTTATTTAATTTTTGAAAAAAAAAACGATGATCTGTTGTATTTTAAACTTTATGTTTAGAAAAAACACAAATTTTGTAGTTAATTACCTCAATGTTTACCACAGTTTTTAATAGATTTGGAAAGTTCTAGAGTTTCATACACCTTTCAGTATGGTTTGCATGTTGTGCAAAATTCATCGAACCATCTCTCTTACTTACGAAGAAAAGTGTACCTATAGCAACAAATGCTGCCATTAGTAAGCGATAAAATGATCAAATTTCACATGTAAAAAAAAATTACTTCGTTATGTTTTCCAAATTCCACTGCTATGAGTGTGAATTCTGAATCATTCCTGATCATGCTGACAATGTTTTATGAATTGATTTGTAAAAGTATAGACAGTGGGTATTAAAATGTCCTGTGATGCCTCTCCTCCTCCAAGCCGGCCCGTTTGACGTCCTACCCCCCTGAACGGTGATAGTGATTTAAGTTCCTTCACTACTGAAAATGAAATCTGTGGTAAGGTCTTATGGGACAACTGCTGAGGTCATCGATCCCTACGCCTACACACTACTTGCTCCAACTTAAACTAACTTACACTATGGACGACACCGACACACACACCCATGCCCTCCAACGGGGGAAGCCGCACCGGTGTCTCAGACCACGCGGCTACCACGTGCGGCTACTTCACTACTCCGAGGATATCTGTTTCCACATTACTCATATTTGCAGATGTTCCTGATTCGAATTCTGGAATATTTACTTCACCTTCTTTTGAGTTTATATCGGCCGTTACAACCGATACAGTGAAACAGTACCAGAGAGCAACGCTACGGTTCACCTTTTGCCCCGACTTTGCACGACACAAAGCACTCAAGGTGGAACGTTTTTAAAAGACAAGGTAAAGACATTATCATCGGACATCATGAGTATACATTTTCCATCGTCAGTAGCTCAGTGTACGTGAAGATTATCAAAGTCGCAACGTGCGACAAGATCACTATGGGGACAGTCGAGGACTCCACTTCCGCCACGCAACTGGAAACGTAGGCACTGTTACCGACAAACACGCGGGTCTAGGCGACCGAGCAGTAAGAGTTTTCGAGCTGCCATTTGACCTAACTGCTTAAGCTGTGATAACCGCCTGCTACCCCCACAGCACGGTCGTCGACCACGTAGCCGAGAAATGGGCTCAGCTCGAAATATATGAGGACTTGAATGGTATCCGAAAAGTTCATATCGATTTCCATAGCTATGTGCCCTCCTACCTCCGCATCGGAGGTTGCAGAGCCATTATCACGTACGACGGTCAATCCCATATGTGCTCGAGATGCGGAAAAAGTCGGAATGTATACAGCGACGGATCCCCGAACTACCACCCAAGGACGTGACGCCCCCACCCTCACTACTCAGCCGGTGACTTATATAGCGGCGCTTACCATCACCAATGTTTCAAGAGTGCCACTTGGCCACCCCAGCTAGCAATAGCCATCGCCATCACAGAGCGACTGCGAGAACTCAAGCAATCATCATCGATCAACTGAAACGCACAGGAAACGACTTTGCTTTAAGACCAAGCTCCTTTCGCTGAAAAGCAAAAAGCTGCAGGGTATGGTGAAGAGATCACATAGACGGGATATCGCGCCCGAGGAAACACCATCTATGCACCGTACCACGACCGAGCCGGTTGGCGCAGTGGTTAGAACACTGGACTCGCATTCGGGAGAACGACGGTTCAATCCCGCATCCGGCCATACTGATATAGGTTTGCCGTTATTTCCCTAAATCCCTTCAGGACTGTTCCTTTGAAAGGACACGGCAGACATCCTTCCCGATCCTTACTTAAGCCGATGGAACCGATGACCTCGCTGTTGGGTCCCCTCTCCATAATCAACCGATCAACCGACCATCGTCGTCGTCATCAACAGCTTATCATCACCCTACTCGAGCAAGATGGCAGCTGTGTCAGTACACAGGTGACTACTGTCTCTACCTCTGCTGACCAACACCGACAGTCTTACGACGACAGAAGTGTGGACAATGGGACGTCTGACGACGTTCTCCGACATGTCAGACGCACTCTCGAGGCTACAGAGGCGACGTCGATGCCGGGACGTATTACTACGGGCGAGGTGGCGGACGCTATCGTCAAACGCACGACGAAAATGTCGCTAGGCCCAGACAGGCCTTCCGGTTAAGTTCAACTTGGCGTTCTGTGATTTGATAATTCAGTGATGGACCGAAACTTTCTAGGAGCAACGCACTCCCAACTAACTCATGCCAAAAGTCTTTGTGGCCGGTATTTTAATTCCGGTACATAAACTATCCCGAAATCCGAAGATCACAAACTTTCGCCCACATACTATCCTCAATATCGGTATCTAAGCGTCCTTATTGGCAGTACACATACTCACGGTACTGCCATCGGTCTTTTCACCGGAGCAGATGCCGCATGTCAGTGGTGCCAACCTACCAACTGCCAAGGGCGAATGCCGGGACTTCGTTGCGCTCGCCTCTCCCTGCCGTGTGGCACTGGTATCAAACGACTTTCATAACACAAAACTGCACACATTTATAGGGGATGTGATCGATATCTATTTATACGATGAAGGCTTTCACTACCGGATGTCGTAGTTCTGTTAAATTTTCAAGGCTGTATGGATATAGTCTAAGAAACTTCTCGATTCCTGACGTTTAGACCAAAACTGTGCTGGACATCTTCGGAGCTGCTCCTGGCGACGTTGAGTCTTGCCGACTGACGAGTCGGACGTCGGAGAGCAATATAGATATTGTGTCAAGTGGGCGTAGTCGAGTTTACATGCATGGAAGTAGAAAAACAAGGGAGACGGTGTTACAGATATACATGTTGTACATTGTTTTGCAGCCGGAGTGGGAGGGGCCTGCCGCTGTCTTGAATAGCCCAAAACATCAGCAGATTAAATTTTACGACTGCTTCTTTTTCGTTATTTCTGTCTTGTGCACACGACAGCTGCTTTAAATACTAAAAATTACAGTGCTTGCATGAATAACATAACGTCAGGAAGGAAATTTCGAACGTTTTTCTGTTCTTAAATGCGTATTTGCTCTTGTAATGAGACACATCTGACCAATGTAACCTGTTTTTTGGTTGATGTATTTCGAATAACAGAAAAGGAAGGAATTCGTGTGAAGGCATGCTTTCACAATCCATTTATTTCCGCCTTTACTGTATTTGTATCGATAGGAAATGAACCAGGAATCCCGGTGCCAATGCTTATTTGCTCACTCTGCTTACTGGTGCTGATTCTTGTTCGTTACATTTTCAGTTGTCAGCTCGTACGCTCAATGTTTCTACTGTTCACGTTTAAAAAGGAAAATAAAAATAAACGTAGCTACGTATTCTTTCCTGGCCCATAAACATGTGCAGTGTGGGAAAACGCAAGGCACGCAGTCGTATCTTGTGCATGCCAACAAAGTTAACGATTATTGAAATGTTAAAGAAACAGAACTGAACATAGATGTACTTACATGCAGAATAGAGTTCTTCTCTTATTAGATTGTCGGTGCATTGGTTTCACAGTACTTTACACATCTTTTAACTTTGAAACTTATCTGTGATGCCTCATTCAATGTTTGACCTATAGTACCAGCTTACAAAGTAAAAAAGAAAAGATATCAATTTTTAAGCAAGCTCCAGCACTGATCAGTACTATAAATGTGACTAAAGGAATGGTCCCAAACGCTTAGACGCCGTAAAGTAGATATTTTGCATTAAAATGTATGTAATTCATTTTTTTAGTATTGATAGCCTACCCCATGTAGCATACAGGCCTAACTTCCCAACAATAGCCTGTTTGCTTCTTTTCTCGGATTACTTTAGGCCAGTTCAAATGGCTCTGAGCGCTATGCGACTTAACGTCTAAGGTCGCCTAGAACTTAGAACTAATTAAACCTAACTAATCTAAGGACATCACACTCATCCATGCCCGAGGCAGGATTCGAACCTACGACCGTAGCGGTCACTCGGCTCCAGACTGTAGCGCCGAGAACCGCACGGCCACTCTGGCCGGCTTTAGGCCAGTAACTCTGTCAGTTTTTCAGGTATAACCAAACATATCACAATTGAACTGTACGTCTACTTTGACCCTCTGCTCGATTTTGATTCTGAATTTGATTATGAGATTTTCAAAGTCTAGAAGTCTTCACTATGGATTGTGATACACGAATAGTTTGTTAGTTTATTGTTTCACGGATCATCTGCACGATAAATCTTAATGATGTAAATCGAACCATTTTATACTAACATCAATTTTTTTGTAAGTATGCCTCCATGCTGTCTATTTATTAGTTTTTCTGCTTAAGTCAGAATTCCTAGACATCCCAATTTACACATTACAATAATACGTAGTCTTATGTGGAATAGGAGACGTTGTTAAAGCAAATGTTTTCAGTGTGGTTCAAAATTTTACTTTGATGTCTGTCAGGTATTTTATTTCAGTGGTTAGGTGATCAAAGCTTTTGATTCCAGTATTGCGAAACCCTGTTTGTGCTACAGACAACCGTAATGTGGCGTAATGAATCTCATTTTTTTTTCCTTTTGGTGTTGTAATTATGTACATCATTGTCCTTTTTGAAGTGCAATAGATTATTTACAACACACATCATCAGAGAATAACTATAAAGCGGTTAAATCACTGTTCACACGCCGAGCACCAGGCAGGCACGACGAAAAGAGTGTTCACATAAATTTCCGTCCAAAGCCTTCTGAAGAAAGGATCAAAGCAAACATACATTGATACAGTCATACACGAAAAACTCAAACACACGTGATTGCTCCTCGGACTGTTCTAGTCATAATATTTGGTAAAGGGGGAGGAAATGTGAACACTGAATAATTAGGCGTGTGAAGTTGCCCAACATTCAGCGCTGTTACGTAGCTGTGTGCTGTGCGGGGACGAGAACATCGGTACGGTGCGCCTCGAACATCAGAGCATCTGCGACATGGAAAGCAATGAAAATCATAGGAAAGAAGAGAAAGAAAAGTAAGGCAAGTCCGAACTCAAAAGACAGAAACAAGACCAGTGCAATAAAAGTAAACAGTGCAATTGTAATTCATGTGTACAACGGAAAATATTGCTTGAACGGCTCGACTTAAGAATACAATGTGATTCCTTCAAATTTGAGATCACGATCCGATCGATTAATATATCTGCAAACAACACGAGCTGGCATTCTTGTTGAAACAACTACGTATCCACATAATCGAAACACCAAACATGCTCGAAACTGGGCACGGTCAAGCCAGAGTGACGTTACGTTGATCTATCAATGCGGATGAACCATGGCGGTATGAATGCGGTAAACCTAATGTTTTGTCGGTTTAAGATGGCGGACTCCGAGTTCAAATATGAGACATAATAACCACTCCCTTCTTTCTTTTATCTCCATGGTTTATATTAGATCAACAGAGATAATCTTTGTTAGAGATAAAACTTAACTACTCATTTTATCTTGTAAAGGATAAAAATTTATCTATCAATTTTGCAGAGGCACTATCCATACATCACCGAATTTCATGGCTTTTTCTTTTCTGTTAAAATTAACAGTATGCTAATATTTCGATGCCTTCTGTATAACAGGGATAATAATTTGTCACAGTAAGTAAAATTTTGGTTTCGGAAAACTTCACTTCATGATTTCCTAACCTACCAACATGCTCTGCTACAGCTGATTTTTCTGTTTTTCGTAGTCGACGAAAACGTTTACGTTCTTTCGGTCTTGAGTTCATGGTTCTCTTGGAACTTCCATCATTCCACAAGCACACGGAATCTTGTATACTCCACCTACTGACAGAGGAGGGCGTTTGTCCTTATAGATTGGAGTCCTTGACATATTTTCGTAATTGGTCTGATGTCACGCTTCTATAAAATCTTACTGGCCTGATCAGTTACTTTTTTGACAGAGGGAAGATAAACCATGTTCTTCCATTGCGGTTTTAACATTTTTACTTTTTCCTACCGCCATTCGATCGTAGAACCCTATATATTTCTTTGCATTTGCATAAGATCTCCAACCATCATCTGCAACAAAAGAGAGGTAGCATTAGCATTAAAAGTCTTCTTGACAGAACCAAAAGATATTTCACGCCGGAACGCCCGGACGCCGAATTAAACATCTGAAACAGGCTTTCGACACGAATGGCTAATCAAGAAAAAAAGTAAAGAGGGTTCTGCGACCTAATTACAGTAGGAAAAAGGTCAACGATAAAATACAGCAATGGAAGAACACGATTTCTCTTCGGAAAAATGATGTCAGATCGGTTTTTTTTACTAACTAAGAGAATATGTCAAGCACTACGACCTGTAAAGGATAAATACTCTGCTCCGTTAGCAGTTGGAGTATGTGAGACTCCGTGTATTTGTGGAAAGCTCTACATTGAAACTACGCAGAGAAGCGTGAATACGAGACTGAAAAAACATAAAAGTGTTTGCCGACTCTTCAGTCAGGAAATAATGAAGTGTAGTTTTCCCAAAATAATATTTTATATGCTATTACAAACTATTATCAACGACTATGTAGAGAAGCCATCGAAATATATAAGCATAATTATAATTTTAACAGAGAAGAATAAGACATGAATCTCAGTGATACGTGGAGCAGTGGGTCAACAGTTAAGTTTTATCACCGAAAAAGATTATCTCTGCTGAGTATGTATAAACTCCACCACGCCCACTTTGCACAGTATTTATGTCGCTCTACGACGTCAAACTCGTCACCCGGCAAGACTCAGCGTCGCCAAGAGCACCTTCGAAGATGTCTAGCACAGCTCTGGGCTAAAAGTTAGGAACAGAAAATTTTCATCGACCATAGCCATACAGTCCAGAAGACTCACCAGCAACGATAACTGTTTTCATCGTAGGACAGTGATGTAGGAGATGTCGAGACACTCAGTTTGACAGAGGACACTTGTGGTCTATAGAACCGTTAAAATTCAATATCGTCTTGCCCTTTTGAGCCATCAGATTAGTCAACTACATCGTTAACGTTACCAATTTGAACTTCGCCATAATGGTAATGAAATAAAAACGACTTTTGCAAACGCTAAGCAACAACTAATTACCTTTAAAATGCGATATAAACCTTACAAGCACTGTAGTTTCCTAGGAAGAAGGCCATACAAATAAACTAATTAACTGTTATTATTATGCTGCTACATTACAATACTGTTTTGATTAATTTACACATATGTCAACTTTACACTTTGTACGTGGAGGGACAAGAAGTTTCTAACTGTCGAGGACGATTCTAACAAAAATAACATGTGCACTCATGCGCTGTAGCTTACGAAGCTTTTGTAGGATATCTTGAGACTATCTTCCGATTTCAGAGACAACTTGTTTCTCTCGACGTCACGTATACCACTATGGTACTTTGTAAACATTTATCATTTACGCCCTATATATTACTGTAAAAGCACCACAATAATGCAGCTGCTAACACATTACGAAAACCACGTATTAATGCCTTAATATAAGAAAAAGGCTCTTGATTACAGGAATTATTTCCCTAAACGTACCACGAAAGCTTTAAATAAAGGAAAATCGCTACTGCCAGCAGTAAATGTTTTTTAATAACGAACAGAACTACTGTCCTAACGGTCGCAAGTTTTGACCAATAATTTATAATAGATAAAATTTTAAAAAAGCAACAAGAAATGTGGAAACACTTGCAAGAGCGTGTGAAGGTATGTGGCAAAAGTGCAGCCTTCACCCCGTACTGTTGAAAATTTGTGCTGAATATGCTATGAACCCAAGACGACACAGCCATGTTGGATGCGGAAACATAAAAAATATTTGTGTATGCAAGCTATACAGCAGTCTTAGCCGAATCTGAACATGCTTTTCAGAAGGCCATAGATTGTATGAGTAAAACCTTTTCAGAAATATACAATATAAAAATGAATAAGAAGAAAACTGAAATATTGGTATGCTGGTAAATGTCAATACCAACAAAGCTAAATATAGATAGAAATAATCTGAAACATGTCAACTATTTTATGTTACTTTGCAACAGAATAACCTGAGATGAAGTCTGAAAACTAGAAAATGATTCGTTAAGAAGAAGCTACTAACATCAAATGATAAAGGTGTAAACTCAAGGAAACTGTAAGTAAACGTACTTTTTTTCCTTTACTATTGAGGGATTGAGAGTGTTGTGTGACTAATAGAAGTGGACAGTTTGATACCTGAACAATGCTAGCTACACACCTTTCACGGATGATGGGGAAGGCTCCTGAAGATTTCATGGACAGATAGAATGAGCAATGAAGAAATCTTTCTTAGCATAGGAGAGAAAAGATAGCTATTCTGGTCTTGCAAGGAATGGTGGAACTGAGGGACTGGATAAACCTCCTGTGAGCTCGAATTATTCTTATATCTTTTCACGAAGGCTAGAATATATTGGCAGACTGTTGTGTGATCGTATGGCTACGAAATTTTTTAGCAGTGAATCACACAGAGATCCAGAACTTCTTTCTCGTAGCGTCTACCACTGGAGTTGGCAGAGCATCTACGTGATGGTTTCGTGCTACAAAATAAACCTGTCACGAAACTCGCTGCCTTTCTCTGGATGTCCTCTACTTTCTTCATCAGTCCCATCTGCTATGGATACCGGACTATCGAGAAATATTCAAATATCGGTAGGACAAAGATTCCGTAAGCCATTAGCCTTGTTGATGGACTACGCTGCCTGATGATCCTTCTAAAAAATCTTAGTTTGGCATTTCTCTTATGTGCGATTATTTTTATATAGTCATTGAAATTTATATCTATCCATATGTATAATCCTACATATTTTATAGACGTGACTGCTTCCGTCGACTGTTTTGCAGGCGTGTTGTCTTACAGTAATGGGTCTTACAGTTGATTTCTACGCATTTATGTTGATGGTCAAGTGGCAATCTCTGCACAAAGCGTTCATCCTCTGCAGGTCTTTCTGCGTTTCGCTACAATTTTGTAATTTTGCGAATTTTCTTTATGGAATAGCATCATCCGAGGAAAGTCTCACTGAACTTACGATGTTATCAATTAGGTGATTTATATATAGTGAAAAGTAATGATGCTATTGGAAACCCTTTGGATGCTCCCGAAGTTATTTTTATGTCTGTAAACTTATCTTCGTTGATAAAGATATACTGTGTCCTTTTCTTCAGTATAATCAGTCATTCGACATGATGTTCCACATGCTCTTTATCTTTATTTATTTCTTTTTTTACCAGGCAATAGCGTGAGATCATACCGAGCGACTCCTGGAGTCGTCTTCACCCGGAAACTGCAGCATTTTGTGTCTCACGGACGAAAACAGCGAACTGAGTTTCACATGGTCGTTGTTTCAGGGTCAAGTTGATTCCTAAAGACGAAATTATCTATCTTTCGAAATGTCATAATGCAAAACTGTCATACGTGTTCCAGAATGTCGTATCATACAGAGATTGCGTTGCCTCACAAAAGTTGTCAACGTGAATCGATACCACAGACATTAGCGAGAGCTCACGCCAATTCGCAACGGCTTATGGGAGGCTCCAGAAGACCACACCTGCGCTTTCATTGTAACAGCGCCCTCACACTGAGGTCAATACAGTCTACAGCTAGCAACGTTTCTGCTCTAGTTGCAGATTTCAGCAACAGCAGTCAGCATCGTCGAGTAGCACAGTGACAGTTGATGGTTGGAGTGCCGGCACCAAAGTTTTGAGATAGTCCGCCTAACCAGTTACGTTGGCCACTGACACTGTATATATAGGGATCGTGTCAACCCCTTCAGCATAAACTACATCCTGAAGTTGGCACATTGAAGCGCCGAAACTGGTAGCTACAAAATAAATATAATCGTAAGGACGGCAGTAGGCGTTTCATTTTCTCACAGTAGTAAACGGCCGTCGATCCCAAGGTCTCCTGTCAAGAGGGTGGACATACAGAAGGAGTGACAGATGAAGCTTCGCGTGGACACATACTTTTGTCAATACTGAACTTAAGGCATAAGTGATGCTTTACTAATACATGATAGTTTTAAAGTATTAAGAAATCTTCTAGCAAAGAAGTGTGTCAAACTTAAGTAAATCTATTATTCATATACACTTCTGGAAATTTAAATAAGAACACCGCGAATTCATTGTCCCAGGAAGGGGAAACTTTATTGACACATTCCTGGGGTCAGATACATCACATGATCACACTGACAGAACCACAGGCACATAGACACAGGCAACAGAGCATGCACAATGTCGGCACTAGTACAGTGTATATCCACCTTCGCAGCAATGCAGGCTGCTATTCTCCCATGGAGACGATCGTAGAGATGCTGGATGTAGTCCTGTGGAACGGCTTGCCATGCCATTTCCACCTGGCGCCTCAGTTGGACCAGCGTTCGTGCTGGACGTGCAGACCGCGTGAGACGACGCTTCATCCAGTCCCAAACATGCTCAATGGGGGACAGATCCGGAGATCTTGCTGGCCAGGGTAGTTGACTTACACCTTCTAGAGCACGTTGGGTGGCACGGGATACGTGCGGACGTGCATTGTCCTGTTGGAACAGCAAGTTCCCTTGGCGGTCTAGGAATGGTAGAACGATGGGTTCGATGACGGTTTGGATGTACCGTGCACTATTCAGTGTCCCCTCGACGATCACCAGAGGTCTACGGCCAGTGTAGGAGATCGCTCCCCACACCATGATGCCGGGTGTTGGCCCTGTGTGCCTCGGTCGTATTCAGTCCTGATTGTGGCGCTCACCTGCACGGCGCCAAATACGCATACGACCATCATTGGCACCAAGGCAGAAGCGACTCTCATCCACGCCTGTCGCGACACCACTGGAGAGGGCTGCACGATGTTGGGGCGTGAGTGGAAGACGGCCTAACGGTGTGCGGGACCGTAGCCCAGCTTCATGGAGACGGTTGCGAATGGTCCTCGCCGATACCCCAGGAGCAACAGTGTCCCTAATTTGCTGGGAAGTGGCGGTGCTGTCCTCTACGGCACTGCGTAGGATCCTACGGTCTTGGCGTGCATCCGTGCGTCGCTGCGGTCCGGTCCCAGGTCGACGGGCACGTACACCTTCCGCCGACCACTGGCGACAACATCGATGTACTGTGGAGACCTCACGCCCCACGTGTTGAGCAATTCGGCGATACGTCCAACCGGCCTCCCACATGCCCAGTATACGCCCTCGCTCAAAGTCCGTCAACTGCACATACGGTTCACGTCCACGCTGTCGCGGCATGCTACCAGTGTTAAAGACTGCGATGGAGCTCCGTATGCCACGGCAAACTGGCTGACACTGACGGCGGCGGTGCACAAATGCTGCGCAGGTAGCGCCATTCGACGGCCAACACCGCGGTTCCTGGTGTGTCCGCTGTGCCGTGCGTGTGATCATTGCTTGTACAGCCCTCTCGCAGTGTCCGGAGCAAGTATGGTGGGTCTGACACACCGGTGTCAATGTGTTCTTTTTTCCATTTCCAGGAGTGTATATAATGAAATGAACTAGGAATTGATGTCCTCTAGTTCTATGTGCCACCTCACCGACCAATCAAAGAACGCACAGTTGTGCCCAGACGAGAATAGTCTCACCTGGTGATGTTCGACGACGTTTTCTGGAAACGGAAAACGTGAATGGCTTGGGCATTTTTTCCAGTCATTGGAAACACTTCGCTCCTCTAGTAAGTTCTGTTGCATCCCATATGAATGGTACTGGTGCCCCATCAGGGCCAGTGGCTTTTAATCCAGGGAGAGATTTCGGTGAAAACCGTAGAAAGAAAAATAACAGTAGATCCGGCAGAAAATACGTGACCCCAAATTAACCAGTTACTGTGAACTGAAGAGACACGAAGACACGAAGAAAGGGAGAACGAGATGTGCTGCTAACCAGTCTATAAGTTGAGGATAATGAAAAGAGCGTTAAAAAGAAATTTTAGATAACCTTTCATGGAGTCGGCGCTCTCGAACTCAGTGGCACGTCGTTATCTGCGAAGTACTGTAACGTCACATATGGAAAAGGAGCGCACTTCTGCTCTCATGTTTGACACTTGGTGAACACAGGTCAGATTAAGCGGGGCTGTAAGCTCCGCAGCGGGGGCTGCCTCTATAGAGACCGTGTCCGACCCGGGCGTGTAACACGCAGCGGAGCTGTTGTGCGCCGCTAGCAGTAGTGTCCACTCAGCGGAACAAGCCCATCTCGGGAAGTGGGCTGCCGGCCCTGAGGTGAGCGCATACCGGCACAGGCTGGAGACCCGTCATCAAGGAAATGTATCGCGGGAGCAAGCCGGGGAGTGGAGAGCGCCCTGACGATCCGAAAGGACATGCACGCCCTGCGAGCAGATTTGATTGCCAGCAACTAGGGCCACAAATTCGACTTCCCTCGTTCAGTGACGAGGTGACTGCGAATGCCTGAGTGACAGCAAGTCAACGCGTGTTTCTCTTAACACAGGATGAAAATTATTTCAACCGACAAACTCTGGGAGATTGCAATGGACGCCAAAAAAAATCTCTTTCTCGAATGTTGTAACTACCTGTGAGCATTTTTTACTCTGGTATATGGCGTAATCTCTCTTAGCACACGTGCAATTGGACATAACAAGCGGACGAGTCATACGGGTGTAAGAAACCTCCTTCGCTTACAGTTGATTCACTTCGCTTACAGTGCGTGCACAACCAGAAGTAGACGATTATACATAGTTTTCGCAGTGGGACCCAGAACAGTGTCAAACGCAATCTACGTTTCCGTCCTGTGTGCTGTTTATAGATGAAGCAATTTTGGGGAATGATGGGGTTTGCAAAGTCCACAATTCGTATATTTTGTGTGAGGTTGTAACGTAACGTAAGGTTCTCTGAATAACTTTGCGCGTTGTTTCAAAAAAGGTTTATTAGGCCCATCTAAATTTTAGGGAAAAATCCCTTCACAGATTAAGTTTATGAAGATCGCAACGGATAACGCAATGAATTATTATGGGGCAGTGAGAGAAAACTACGTCCCTTTAGCGACACTTGAGCCAAATACTACGTATTTTAGTAGCATAATCATCAATGAAACAAATGTGAATCTATTTTCAGACATATGAAAAGGATAAATTAAACGAGCACTGAAATAGTGTCAAATGATGAAATATTTCTTTTGCATAGATTTCGCATGATAACAGTAGTCTTTTGTATTTAACAGATAGACAAAACATTCTAGATACGTTTACATAAAAGAACCTATGGCCTCACGTTCGCCTTAATCTGGCGAGTCCTATGGGGTCGGGGAGACCTGAAAAGCACGTGTTCACTGCTCAGTTTCGAAACATTAACACTCACGTGCACTATATCCACACGCTGAATAAAATACTGATAGCACTTTTGTAGCAAGTGTTGTATGTACCTCGTGGTTGGCATCGAGGAGGATTTTGGGTGGCTGTATACCTTTGCGTGAAGCGCTTCGAATCAGATCGATTCATTCTTTGCCAAATGTACGCTCTATTCCGTTTTACTGATAATTTAAAAGTCCCACAAATAAAATAATGTGGAAATCCGAAATTGTTAAGGCTTGGGCTACGATTTGAATCTAGGGACCACGTGGTCTCGACTAACGGAAATCGTCTTTTTACGCCACTGGTTAACTGAACCAAAATTGTAACCAGAACCTGAATGGTAATTCAAAATCGCCAGGAGAAGTAATTGTTTAGATTAAAAATTATTAACACATTCAAATACCTTTCTGTTCTTCGTTCGACGCAGACGTTCTGAAAGAACGTCTGCGTCGCTTACCTGTCTTTCTAACAACTCCCTGTAACCGTCGCGCGGAGCCCTATCCGAACCACCCCAGGTGGTGGGGGAGGCCCGTGACCACCCTGTGCTACGAAAAACGTTTTTGCTTTATTCGTTTTTGGCCAAGCCCTCCTGTTCTTGCTCTCTGCCTTCCACCGACATCGTTTAAGTTGGTAGACGATTAGGAAACCCGCCACTTCACTGGTCCGTCTGCTACTTCACTTAATTCATTCACACTTGACCAAACACTTTCAGGAAGGGTGAGAAATGGATATCAGGAGACAGGACGTGCTCATGAGACTGAAAAGGAATGTGTCGCACCATATTTTTTTTTTTTTTACAGGCGTGGAGTTGTCGGAGCAGAGATTAATTAGTTGCATAAACAGTGATTTAATTTTACAGTATTATATGTCAGGTAGTATGGAGATTTGTTTTTGCAAGCATTTTTTTTAGTCATGTAACGATGCCTACTGTTGTGTTACAAGGTTAATCCACATACCATTTACTCGCGCTCACGAACTGCCGTGCTACATGAATGTCTAGGCGGATGTTGTTGGTGACTGTATCTATTACGTAGGTCATTAAACAACAAGCATTATTACAATTTCACAGGCGTTATTACAGTTTGCTTGCCTGAGCTTTGCCATAGTAGCTCAATGACATGGTTCCAGCATGACAGGGCGCGGGCACATTACTGTAGTCCTACGCGTCGATTCTTGAATCGACAGTTTCCAGGAAATTAGATTGGCAGTGGTGGACCTGTACCGTGACCTACTCGATTCCTTCGTTTAACTCCTCTGGACCTATTGTGTATCGGGAGATGTGCAACTTTGTTTACAAAATCCATGTTGAATAAAAGGAGGACCTGGTTGCCCGGATAGTAAAAGAATTAAGAACATTCCTGTAGTTTTGACCGTGTCAGACAAAACACGATCTGCCCTTGTAACCTCTGAAAATACAAGGAAACCGAAGCATTTTTAACCTCTACAGTAACTGGAGGAACAGTGTTGTGTTATTGTTGTTGTCTCTTGGTAATAAAGAGTTAAAACTTGGTTGTGTTACTTTTTATAATTCCCTCCTCTGGCTTATAAAATCCTCACACCGGAAAATATGACATCAGAGAAAAATATTTCTTTCGGTGTCTTGTGAAACCTCCCAGAGCTATTGGTTTAAATAATCTTCACCCCGTATAATGAACTGGAACTGAAATGTTTGTTTTCATTCACTGTACGCATCAGATCCGAAAGATATTGTACCAGCGTTCCATAACAATATTTATTTTCTGTTTTGTTGGGAACCAACTTTTGGATTTATAGGGCATTGTGAGACAATTTTGACATGAATAGACAGTCTTCACAACATCAGTCACAGGTTTTAACTGTACAAAATTGTTATTTTAAAGGTATCTGATATTTAAATATCATACACGGCGAGAATTAATGATTCTGAACAAAAAAACTTCCCGAGATAGACGACGTTTAATATCACATTTGTACGTTTTTCTTTAATAACTCGAAAACCCTACACTTCGACGAAAACGTGTCTCAGCACACAATTAAACTAAATTAAATTTTATACAAGTCCTGTTTATTTTTTGCCTAGGACTAACAGTTTGCGCAAAGAGATCGCGTGAATATTGAAAGTCTCGCGAGACGTGCGTGCCCTGTACCTTAGGTACTTTTTGAGGCAGTTTTCCGACTTGATTAACCACAAGCGTTCTGTAGCAAAATGTCCGTTTCAACTTGCACTATACTACTGTGGTACGTTGTAAACAATGACAATGAATAATACAGAAAATAATTTGAAATGTACATTAAAAGTGTTTTGTCTCGAAAACCATTCGGAATAGGGCGTATGTCCACATTATCCAAGTTTTTTGTTCAGACTCACTATTGCTACCACGTGTCAAAACACGCAAATTTCCTCCTGACTCACCCTGTGTACTTACTAAATGAATACTCGGTGTTGTTCAACTATGTAATTATTCCAATTTTCGATTAGTTTATCTCCTGTTCCCCTCTTTGCTCGCGTATAGTTTGTTCCATTTCACAAAGTGCTCTCATTCTCAGATACTGTATGAATTTAGTAAGGCTGCCTGCGCGTCGTGAGCTACGCCCCTTTTCACACCCACACCAACTCCTTTGGGAGGCCGGTGGTCCTTACCTTCACAGTGGTTCCTTCCACACTGTATGTGATATGTGTACCAAATTTTATTGAAACTGATTATTGATACGAATAACACAATATACAAATCCTTGAATTTGACCTTGTTACAAAACAATAAACGTTACTACTAAGGCACTAAATGATTGACTCTCTAAAAATTTGAGTGTGAATCCGTAAACCCAATTTTTGGCTCACCTGAACGGATAACACAATGTTGCAATGCTTCACTTTCTATGGCAGACTATCTGCAGGTCTGTCAGGTATGGTTATAGTTCTAGACAACCAATGTATTTATTTATTTATTTATTTTTCAGCGTGTTATGGCTGTAACGAGTGAATGTAGCAATGTGTCCCGACAAGTCAGCTTCGGATGCTCTGTTAACAGTGAATATTTTTCTGGTCACCATACTTTCCAACAGCAATTAGCATTTACTTGCTCTCAGAAATGTAGTTTCGTTCAAATGGTGCAAATGGCTCTGAACACTATGGGAATTAACAAATGATTCAAATGGCTCTGAGCACTATGGGACTTAACATCTATGGTCATCAGTCCCCTAGAACTTAGAACTACTTAAACCTAACTAGCCTAAGGACATCACACAACACCCAGCCATCACGAGGCAGAGAAAATCCCTGACCCCGCCGGGAATCGAACCCGGGAACCCGGGCGTGGGAAGCGAGAACGCTACCGCACGACCACGAGATGCGGGCTATGGGAATTAACGTCTGAGATAATCAGTCCGCGAGACTTCGAACTACTTAAACCTAACTAACCTAAGGACGTCACACACATCAATGCCCGAGGCAGGATTCGAACCTGCGACCGTAGCAGCAGCGCGTTTCCGGACATAAGTGCCTAGAACCGCTTGGCCTCAGCGGCCGGCATTGTCATTTCGTCACAGTGGTTGTGTATCATCTACCAACTTTGCAGGCGCCTGAAAATAGCACTTGGCAACGAGCAACAAGCGCATCACAAAGTAGATGACGAGGCATTTGGCTATTTAAAGCCGTCTCTATTCACTTTCAGTGAATGATTCATCAGAACTAATTTGAAAAATTGTTGTAAGTTGCAAGGGTGCTTAATAGCTAAATTCGCAAAATTGGGCAATAAACAATGATAAAATCAAATTAGAAAGAAATTTTGAAAAGACAGACACTGAAAAGAATGAAGATGGTTCCAGAATGAGATTTTCACTCTGCAGCGGAGTGTGCGCTGATATGAAACTTCCTGGCAGATTAAAACTGTGTGCCCGACCGAGACTCGAACTCGGGACCTTTGCCTTTGGCGGGCAAGTGCTCTACCATCTGAGCTACCGAAGCACGACTCACGCCCGGTACTCACAGCTTTACTTCTGCCAGTATCCGTCTCCTACCTTCCAAACTTTACAGAAGCTCTCCTGCGAACCTTGCAGGACTAGCACTCCTAGCACTCTCCTGCAGGAGAGCTTCTGTAAAGTTTGAAAGGTAGGAGACGGATACTGGCAAAAGTAAAGCTGTGAGTACTGGACGTGAGTCGTGCTTCGGTAGCTCAGATGGTAGAGCACTTGCCCGCGAAAGGCAAAGGTCCCGAGTTCGAGTCTCGGTCGGGCACACAGTTTTAATCTGCCAGGAAGTTTCAATGAAGATGGTATTGGGCCTGAGTAGACGCGCCAGGACTCAGTGCCACACCCACACTCGCTACTCCAACCGATATTGACCCGTTGCTTCATACTACTAGTAGCAATGCTCTGATAATTGCGGAACGGGACGTTTCCAAAAATTATCACACGTGTATATAGAACCTAATGCATGATACTTGCTCTCCGCAAAGCCTTGGCAGGCATCCTCAATTTGAAATTGGCACCTGTCTTTTGTGGAAGACGCCTACGACCGTTCGTGTGAGCAAACATCACCACAAAAATTTGTGCTTATTGATTAACTTTAAGTTGAAAGTTTGAATCACTTAATTGGAATGGTAACGGAAACACGGTGTTGCTGTGAGAAACAAAGTTACAAATTTTCTATAAGAACAACATTTATTTCCTAAAATTCATGAAAATACTTCTTAGTCACTCATTTAGTACAGTTACGGAATGCTGGCTCTTCATCCGTAATACAAAACCGAAATAGCAAGTTTATCCAACCTGAGTATCTCTCCTAATTAAGATGACTGTAGGAGCTATCGCGCAGAGCGTCCGTACTTACCAGAGTCTCACCAGGGAATGCCCAACCGTCCCCTCGTCCGGGGTCCACACACGGTGGCCGGAAGGGCTCAGAGAGTCTGCACAGCGGCTATTTGCCAACCTAACGGGGCCTGCTAACGCGCGGGGAACTCATGTCTCTCTGGTCCAGTGCAGTCGCACTCTACTTGATATAATGTTTGGCTAAACTGCATCCCCAGATTCACACAACCCCCAGCAGATAGCCCACGCATACGTCAGCAGACAACCCGCATTCACATTTACAGACTCTGATGTAACATAATTTCGAATAATAAATCTTATATTGCACGCCCCTGAGTGTTGGAAGGGCATCCAGGTGTGTTCTGAGTATAAAACTACTGCGTGAAGCCATGTAGCGGCTCAGATGGAGCCGTTACACTAAGATCCCATATGGACAATCCTAGGCTGAGGAGCCTCTTTGCAGATTGTGGTGCCTGTGTCCCTCTCCAGTTCAGCGTCTCAAAAGTTGTTCGTACGTCTTAATATCGCAGTGCAGACCTTGAACAGCACGACGGACATCTCGTTGTCGTACTTGGTGGTCTTCTCCTGGTGACACCAGTTGAGACACAACTGGTCGCCGACAATTTTGATCTATGTTTTATGTGCGAGCCATGGGTTCTGCCGCAGCTCTGGACAACTTAGTTGGTGGTCTGGATGGCGTTGCAACTTTCCTTGTATCTTCTCTCGACTTCCCGGCCACGACCACAGAAGGTCGCTCTGACAGACTCTCACAGCTGGACTATTTATCACCCTCCACCCATGTCCATAACAGCGCAAGATGTAGTAAAGGAATTCGTCTGCTAGACCACGGGCCCTTTAGCACAGGGCCGAGAGCTGCATGGTCCAGGGAGTCGAATACCCACTTTGACATACCAAAATCAGGAAGTCACGTCGATGAGGATAAAGTCAAGGAAGAAGATGTTTTTCAATATCCCATACATGGAGATGAACTATCGCTGACGTTCATCCAGAGCACTCACCCACAACAGACGCGACGCTAGAACTTTGTGAAACACCCGATCGAGCACTGAGCACATCGTGATTGGGAGGAAGTCAGCGAGGGATATTGGTGTAGCCTCACACGAAGGAGACAGTGAGGAAGGACTCTGAATAGGAGGAAAAGCTTTAGGACTTTGTCCACGACCTTCCTCTGCAGACGGAAAAGCTGGATGGAAGTAAGATCTTCCAGATCTGCGGCGGGACCTCTGGGTGGCAACAAAGCAATGACCTCTTCAGTGGGGATTGCTGCCCACAGCATGTCGAAGGTTAATGGGTCTGAGTGCGGTAAGAGCCGATCTTTGATGAGGCCAGGGGTGAAGGTCAGCCTCTTAGTGAAGAGGTCAGCCCAGAAGTCCACTAGATTGTGGATGCCTGGTTACTTGCGAAATACCATCTCTTCGAAGAGCCTATGCACACCTGGCCGCGGTGCTGGAAGGCTTCCCAGCAGTGTGCATACTCCCATCTCCTCTGCCTGCACCACTTCCGCATGAGAGAGCCCGGGTAAGACTGGAGCTGCTGATAATGTCTACGGCATCAGAAAGGATGCCCAAGATGACATCGGGCAGAGTTCCCAGACCACGTCCATAAGAATGTCAAGAGCCTAGAACTTCATATGCGAGGCAGGAAGCACTGTGAGGCGCTCCCAGATGAGAGTGTCGACTGGGAACGAAGATGGCGGTGCATCCTATTGTTCTACAGGCTGCATCGGAGCATCACTCAATGGGGGCGAGGCTCTTCTCGGTGGCTGCTATGTATCGAGGGCTGCAATGAAGCGTGCAGCCCGTTCCAGATGGGCAGCCTTGCGCTGTTGACTCTTAATTTCACTAAGTAGAGCTCACCCCAATGGAAGAGCTTCACTTCAACTCACGGGAGTAACAGAGCCTCCTCCTCACTCCATTATCCTCTCTTTCTGTCCATGTTGATCTCTGCATTCGTCGCCTTTGACTTTTGATAACGTAGTGAACGACAAGATCAACGTTCATTGTGAAGGTGCGGTGGCATTTTGGGCATTGACGCACATGCCCCAGGGCCAGTTGGCGGGGTAGGCACTGACTCGAGCGGGGTGGCCACTTCAGCAGAAGGATTGCATCCTTGATTCCTTTTCTCATTGCATTCTCTAAAAGGTAATAGCGCTAGAGGAGTTCGGTAGCCCCAAGGCTCCCATCGCACTTGTTACACTCAGATTACCAGTGCTGAAAAATACTCGGCAATTTTCGGTGGTATCACGAGAATGGAGGAAGATTGTTTGAGAGTAACTACAACCCAACAAAGCTCAGAATTTTATACTGTACAAACACGAATGAAATATGGCAGCCGATTAAAAAATTTTGCGACAGTAAACGACAGCAGCGCGTGCAACTTAAAAGATACGAACCACAAAATACCTGAAATTAATAAATCACTATAAATATTACATAAATTACAGAAAGGTAAAAATCATGCATGTGATGATAGGAATGGAATTTTGAAATCCGTCTAAAAGAAAAGTCAGACAGGGCTTTAAATGAGCAAAAATATCTGCGAAATGGAAAATTCGTAGACAACTTTTCATGAGTTCTGCGACGAAGCTTTATAAAACCATAGAATGTATAATCATAGCTTTTCTCATTAGTTAATATGAGTGCAATGCGAACGATAAGGCAACTATAAACCATGTCATAAAGGTTTATACTAGAATTTCATGGTTTTCAGTAGTGTTCCATTAGAGCACGGTCATCGATTGTGTATATATATCTTTGTAACATTTATTATAAAATGACGTGCTCCCACAGTATATAACAATTATATACAACTTATTTTAATGAAATTACTTACAGTCATATTTACATCAGTGATGAACGCTAATTAAATATAATTGAGAACGAAGACATATATAGCGTAATTAACGAATTTTTATAAAAGAATCTGATCTTCCTAGTGTAAGTACTTTAAAAAGCATCGACCTTATATATGAAAGTTTTGCAACAACTCCTTAGAAACAACGTTTTGCTAAAATAACGAAAACTGTTTCTATTTATTTTGTGACAGTTATATGCAGTCATAGAAGCAAAGGAGCACATAGCAAAATATACCATTAAATAATCGTCGATTATGTAACTTATAATCCTCTCACTTTATTTTGGGATATGACTTTTTGCATGTTAAATTCACAAGTGATATCAATGTATCCAGTGTACATATAATGTTCCAGTTTTAGGTTCCTGAAAATAACTTAAAGGAAAAAATGTACAATCCTACATAAATTAAAGACAAATTTGCCTGAAGGCATCACAAAATCAATTAAAAAGATTCATAGCAGCTGCAGATCCTAGGGCAATGAAGATTATAACATATACACACGAAAATCTTTTAAGGGGAATGTTATCCTCGGAATGTGGTGATTAGATCATTTTTTTCCCTACGTGCAGTGAACATTTTTATAATTGTTCGGAATTACTTCACCCTGACGTACAAAGAAGACATAAATATGCGAAAAATTATTTTCTTGTACTTGATCCTGTTGTGACAAATGGTTCAAATGGCTCTCAGCACTATGTGACTTAACTTCTGAGGTCATCAGTCGCCTAGAACGTAGAACTAATTAAACCTAACTAAACTAAGGACATCACACACCTCCATGCCCGAGGCAGGATTCGAACCTGCGGCCGGAGCTGTCGCTCGGCTCCAGACTGTAGCGCCTAGATCCGCACGGCCACTCTGGCCGGCCCTGTTGTGACATTTCATTAAAATACAATGCGGGATCGTACAGCCTACATCGCCCTTGGAAGAACGGAAGGACTTCGACTTTCTTTTTTTTAAATTTATTGCACTCCCGCTTGTGTTTTGTGCGTAATTCTTAAACTCTTCCTGGGTAATATGTGGCAGCGAACGACGCGACACGTCTGACGGTTTTCTAATTGCCAGTGCTATTTTCTTTTTATCCTTGATCATAGTTTCCAAAGGTGGAGCAACTAACAATTCAGTGGCACAAATTGTAATCAAAAAGTTTTTCACTTACAATATGCGGTGAAACATCAACAAAAACATCGTTCGCCATCTTGTCAAATTTTCCATCAGTCAAAATTTCTCACAAAAAGCGCGTCAAACATGCTCTGTGTTTGACAAACACATTAAACAGCATCGTAGACGGTCAAATATTTGGCTGAAATAGTTAAGTTTCACAAATTGTTTGATCGTTAGGGGACAAGAGCGCGATTGATCGATCGCAGCCTGAGGCACTAGCGAATGGGTGATTTGATTATGGCGGAACTTATTGTGTGTAAAACGTGTAGAGAGAGACCAAGACAAGTCCACTTGGGTGCAGGTTGCATTACTTATATACAGATGAAGAGATGTGTAACAGGATAGATTAGCCTGGAGAGCTGCATCAAAACAGCCAATTCTATAACATAAACATGTTTGTAATTGTATATTTACGTTTAAAAATTTAATGAATAATTGATCTGCTTCCTATGGATTTCATTCATGTTGTGTTTGCATAAAGGAAACTAATGGCGGTATGATGCTATGCTTACACAGAAAATAAATAGCGTCTCTTTCACTTGGTTGTCAGGATGCAAATTAGTAAGGAAAAGGGACAGTAAAATTTTCTAAGTTCGTACAGCTAGTTTACTCAGTCACACAGAGAAGCAACAGCTGCCTGCCAGGATGTGTGAACATTTCAACACTGTTTCTCTGTCAGGAAGACAGCCACCTTGACACTGTTGGGTGCGACTGCAAACGAGCTCAGCAGAAAATGGTAAGAAGATTGCAGACCTAACTGCCTTCGTAACTTTCATATCGTTATGCTAGAGACAGCAGATAGGACTCAACAACGCCTAACAGGAGCTTGACCAACAGTAAAACAACTGTAACAAATTGATTAAGCACGTGTAGCGAAACTGACAACCGCTGACGATTTTGGAACAGCTGGACCGATTTGGTCATTACCAACGATGTCGTAGAAAGGAACCTCTGCATGCCGACATAAATATTCTACCACCCTCCCCATAGCTTAGAACACTCGATCAATAGAAGCGATTGCCATCATACCATTCCATTCTTCGGTTATGGGTTGGTTTAAATGGTTCTGAGCACTATGGGACTTAACATCTGTGGTCATCAGTCCCCTAGAACTTAGAACTAGTTAAACCTAACTAACCTAAGGACATCACACAACACCCAGCCATCACGAGGCAGAGAAAATCCTTGACCCCGCCGGGAATCGAACCCGGGAACCCAGGCGTGGGAAGCGAGAACGCTACCGCACGACCACGAGATGCGGGCTCGGTTATGGGATAGTAACACCTTGTGTGTGAGATTGTTCTAGTGTTAATCTTACTGCCTTACGAGAAGGTCAGTAATCCATAGCTATGGATATGGATGATGAGGTCCTGCGTCCAGTACTGAAGTCAGCATAGAAGCCAGCAGTGATGGGTAGTCCATGGGTTTACCAACACAGCTCTGGTTCCAGGGTAGAGCCTGCTCAAAAATTTCAGCATCACATGTGTCTGATCACGTCGTACCAGAGGGCCAGGTTCAGTCTTCAGCTAGACATATGCGGGCAGTGATCTGGAAGGGATTGAATACACCATGAAATGGAGTTTGAATCAAACACACACATCATGTTCACTGCTATCTCCAAGCAGATCCACACACAGCGTGTGACTACCACATCTGCAGGTGGCGAAATGCCACAGCCTTGTGTCAGTGATCTCTACACTGAGCTGATACAGTGTCCTCTGCAGTCTTGAGTCCGCTGTTGGATTAAGCGGGTTCCTCTTCAGATTACGCAGCCACCAATTATCACAGAAAACACGGCAGTGACTTGTATTCTGAGTAATAAATAGAGTAGTCTATAATAGTGCTTCACTGTGCCTAACGACACGACATCGATCCTCGATCTGCATCCAGACAAAATGATAGGGCAGTGAGTGTCACTGGCAGCAATTAACGTATGAACCCAGACTTATCCCTGTCAGGACAGAGCAGCACAAATTTCCCTAGGGTAACCCATCCTACGAGACATGTGTGGTTTCGCCGCCGGCCGACTTGGTGCGCGGCCAACAGACAGCCCTCCCTGAGCGAGCATGCAGAGTGGGTCGTGAGTGCCCACAATGTGATTTCTGCACATCCAAGTTAGCAAACGTTTGTGGGAACATAAATATTTGTGGTTTAACGTCAGTTCTGTATCCGTCCGGATGTTGTTATTGTGGTCTTCAGTCGAGCTACTGGTTTCACGCCGCTCTACATGCAGCTCTATCCTGTGCAAGCTTCTTCATCTACAAGTAACTACTGCAACCTACATCCTTCTGAATCTGCTTGTTGTATTCCTCTCTTGGTCTCCCTCTACAATTTTTACCCTCCATGCTGCCCTCGGATACTAAATTGGTGATCCTTTGATGCCTCAGAACATGTTCTACCAACCGATCCCTTTTTCTAGTCAAGTTGTGCCACAAACTTCTCTTCTACCCAGTTCTATTCAGTAGCTCCTCATTAGTTACGTGATCTACCCAACAAATCTTCAGAATTATTCCAAAGAACCCCGTATCGAAATCTTCTATTCTCTTCTTATCTAAACGATTTATCGTACGTCTCACTTCTATACATGGCTACACCACATACAAATACTTTCAGAAGACTTCCTGACACTTAAATCTATACTCAACGTTAGCAAATACCTCTTCTTCAGAAACGCTGTCCTTGCCATTGGCCATCTTCATTTTATATCCTCTCTACTTCGACCATGATCAGTTATTTTGCTTCCCAAGTAGCATTTACTACTTTAAGTGTCTATTTGCTAATCTAATACCCCCAGCATCACCAGAATTAATTCGACTACATTCCATTATCCCAGTTTTGATTTTGTTGATGTTTATCATATATACTCCTTTCAAGAGACAGTCCATTACGCTCAACTGGTCTTTCAGGTACCTTTCTCTCTCTGTCAGAATTACACTGTCATCGGCAAACCTCGAAGTTTTTATTTCTTCTTCATGGATTTTAATTCCTACTCCAATTTTTTTTCCTTTACTGCTTGCTCACTAGTCAGATTTAATAACATCGGGGATAAACTACATCTCGGTCTCAAGTCCTTCCCAAACACTACTTCCCTTTCATGCCCTTTGACTCTTATAACTGCAATCTGGTTTCTGGAAAAAATGTAAATAGCCTTTTGTTTCCTGTATTTGATCCCTGTCACCTTCAGAATTTGAAAGAGACTATTCCATTCAACATTGTCAGAAACTTTCTGTAAGTCTATAAATTCTATAAATGTAGGTTTGCCTTTCCTTAATCTATCTTCTAAGATAAGTCGTAGGGTCAGTATTGTCTCACGTCTTCCAACATTTCTTCTTCCCCTAGGTCGGCTTGTACCAGCTTTTCCGTTCGTCTGTAAAGAATTCGGTGTTAGTATTTTGCAACCGTGTCTTATTAAACTGATAGTTCCGTAATTTTCACCCCTGTCATCACCTGCTTTCTTTCGGATTAGAATTAAATTCTTCTTCAAGTCTGAGGATGTTTCTCCAGTCTCATACATCTTGTTCACCATATGGTATAGTTTTGTCAGGGCTTGTTCTCCGAAGTCTATCAGTAGCTCTAATGGAATGTTGTCTACTACCGGGGCCTTGTTTCGACTTAGGTCTTTCAGTGCTCTGTTAGATTCTTCATGCAGTGTCATATCTTGTATTTCATTTTCATCTACCTTCTCTTCCATTTCCATAATGTTGCCCTGAAGTACATCGCCCTTGTATAGACCTTCTATATACTCCTTCCACGTTTCTGCTTTCCCTTCTTCAATTAGAACTAGTTTTCCATTTCAGCTCCTGATATTCAAACAAGTGGTTCCTTCTCCCCAAAGTTCTAATAAATCTTTCTGTAGGCTGTATCTCTTTTACCCCTAATGTTATATGTCTCTACATCCTTACATTTGTCCTCTAGCCATTCCTGCTTAGCTGTTCTGCACTTCCTGCAGATTTCATTTTTGAGGCGTTTGTATTCCTTTTTGCCTGCTATTATACAATAATTAGTCAGTCAGTAGTGGACAGCTGGTAGAGTCGACCCTGAGTGAGTTGACTGATCGGGTCGAGAGCAAGCACATTGCGCGCTTTCTGGCACTGGAGTCTAACATTCGTGAACGAACATTTTCTGTGATAGTGTTCAGTATTTTGACAGTAACCGTATCAAGCTTTAAAGCTGTGGTTAATTGCAGTTTAACGGTGAAAGCGTGTGAGTGGCGCTATGGCGTGAACGAACTTCAGGAATTGTAACGAATTGCTTACGCTGACGAAATAACAACCAGGGGGAAAGATTTAAGCCACAGAGTTTCAAGTATTTGTTTCGCTGAAGGGCCCTGTACGCAGGATGATGATAACGCTTTCACGGTAAGCGACCGCCAACAGAGGATAACACTGTCGCAGATAATCGGCGGTTTCTCACCATGAACAGGGGCTGGGGAGACGCTGATCGACAGCATATTTCGCTTGGTGGATGAGTGAACTGTAAAATAGTGGCATTTGAGAGTCGCACAAGGGTACCTTGAAATGCTTTATAATTCAGTAGTAATACGGTGTATCATCGTAGTGCAAATCTAATCATAATACACTGAAGTGCATTTATTAAGTCATTAATATTGCAATGGTCACAGGAACTGCAGAAGTCAGGTGATCACAGTAAACAAACACTCTTACAAAAATCGTTGAAAATTATTAACTATGCAACAGTTCATACGACCATTACGAACAAGGTGTTAGACGCTAGCCTACCGATACATCTATCATCACAGAGCGCTACACATTTGTACATACTTTATTTACTTACTATGTATTTCAGATATTTTCATTATGTCAATGTGTCAGATAATCATATATGTTGTTACTGACAATTCGCAGTTTTTCACAACACAAAGTTTATTGATGTAAGTTCACATGGTTGATGACTGAACATACAAACAAAAGGTAACAATAACGAAAAAAGTCTCCTAACTGAGGCAAACAAAACTTCTTATTTTCCACAAAGTTTCGTGGTAGCACACACACACAGACACACACACACACACACACACACACACAAAAGTAACAGCCCAATTCCAAGTCGAAGACGTAATCTTCGACGGTTGCAGTACACGAGGTCGGCATCGGGCGTGAACTGAACTTTGGGCTTGGTTCTAGCCCCTAAATAGCTGTCTCCAGCCAATCAGATTTCGGCGTAGTGATACCTCCTGCAAGCCGTGGCTCGAGCTCCCCCTGCACGAAGTAGTGCTCGGAATGTCTGTTTCCATTATCTTCTGTTTAAATAGCCGGTGTTCACCATGGTGCTTTTGGATACTACTTTGTGGATAGACAACCTCGTCCTCTGTGGTTACCGGCCCTCAGGTGCTACCTTGGCTCCGGTATAACAATATTCTCCACAGTCACTAACAAATGAACACATTATGGCATTTCTGTTATTCATCCCTACATAACCAATTATAATTGTCTAGATTATTAATTGCTTTATTTAATTAAAAGTCAATTTGGCCAGTATAAGAAGTCAACCGCAATTTAAAAATGGTAAACAGCTTGTGAGATTTGATACCTTCACTAGACTAAGGATGGAAAGACACAGCTGAGCAGGCCATGTTTATTATATCATATATTTTAACGTATATTTTTGTTACTTATCATAAGTTGAAACGTCCCCTTAGAAAAATTGTACAAGACTGTGCTTAAACTGAAACACAATATTTTTGGCGCAACGCAATCTGACTTCCAAAAATCCCTACGAAAGAATGGCCCTGACTAACATTAAGTTATACGTTTCACAAATCACTTAACTCACAAAAATCTTCGTTACTCAAGCTACTGCAATATAGCGAGCGCCACTATTGCCAGCTAAATAAAAGATTCAAACTACTGAAGGCACTAACTACTGATAAGCAGAGTCAGCAAATGAAAGATTTTAATAGAGAACAAACAATGTATTTACCTTAATAGTCATTATATATATATATATATATATATATATATATATATATATATATATATATATATATATATATCAGTTCATGACATCAATTCTTACAATTTTCGAAACTCCGCCATCTCTCTCCCCACGTCCACCACTGCTGGCGGCTCACCTCCAACTGCGCAACGCTACGCGCTGTTAACAGCCATCTGCCGCTGCCCAGCACTACAATGGCGAGTATTACAACAATGCCAACCAGCCACAGACTGCACATGGCACAGCCAGTGATTTTCATACAGAGCGCTACGTGGCGGCGGCGTTACCAATAAAAAAAACCTAAAGAGCCTACTTACAAAATGTATGAGCACAAAGTCCATGTTTTAATTGTCTATGCCTAAACTTTAATGCATAGAATATTGTATTTCGTCTCAATGGAACTAAAAAGAGAAAGAGCTTTTATTTAATTTTATTTGTAAAATTATTGTTATTACTACTCAGATGTTGGTCCATTTTCTGTAGTATTTTTGGTGGGGAATAAAAAATCTTAGTCGCTCGAGCATTCTGCGGCTCCTGGGAAGGTCATTGCGGAGTCAGCAGACGTTGGGATTCAGCATTCGAGCAGGGCAGTCATCACGTTAAGTGTCGGGGAGCTGATAGTGCTATAAAGTGTTGGTGTTTGGACTGCATGCGGCCACGCGGGTACTCTAAAATTATCTCATACTTACATTAACTCTGAGGCACGTGGGTCTTTGATTGTGGAAGTTATTGGGAACGCTAACAGTTCACAAACATCATACGATGTGCGTTATAGAGCTTTGTTTTATTTACCTGCTGTTCTAGATCGCTGTAGAGGAGTATATACATTTACGAGTTTCCGGTTATTTGTGGCAAGTTGGAATATATGGTGCTGTGTTCTTTTCGCGGACCAGCGATGATTCACTTATGTCTCGGGAAGCTGCTACCATTCTAATTGTGCATTCACGCAAGCTTTATAGCAACTGCATGTTTTTGTTATTTATTTCTTGTTAAACTGAATTATTATAGGTTAACTGAATACATCAACAGTTTGTTCAACCCAAATCATGTGGTGTCACTTACAGGAATTTGTCAGTAGTCATAAACCTTTTTATGATATTACTATTATTATTGTTGTTATAGTTCATTAAAACTTGTTATTATTTGAAATTCGCATTACTTGCCAATGTCTAGAGTATTTGACTTTAAGATCACAGATTGTAACTATTTCTTGAGCTATATTAGCTATTGGGCATGACAGTAAACGGTTTAAATAGAGCCACCCACTGCACAAATTTTTCTGTTGACATATCTCGTGTCAGGGAGTTCATTTGGTAAAAGCATCAGTGAGGCGTGAGTTTGCACACCAGTAATGTTGTAAGGGTTATGGTCCGAAGCCAAACAAGTACAATACCAACCTTTTAATAACAAATATCAGGTGATTAGCTTATTTGGCAGACGAAATCCAATAATGTCTGTCAGATTTTACTGCAAACATGTGTAGAATTTCAGATAATTTACAAATAATAAAAAAATCATTTTCTCAAAAAATAATTCTATTATTGTTAACCTAATATTTGCTTACATTCATTTCGAATTGAATTACATATAAACAGTTTTTTCATTCTGCACTGGTGAGGACAACGTTAAAACATGCACAATATCAACAATGCGTAACGGTAGTGAAACTGTTTGGAGAAAGAATATTCGCGATCATAACATTTAAAACAGTCATCAATAATAATTTTTAGAAGTACTAAAGTTCTTCTGGTTCTCTTTTTTGATTACGACGTGTTCTTTAAATACGTTTATCGACCTCATGATGCCAGCTGATGAGCTAACTGAGTGAGAGGTTGCAGCTACAAGATCGGAATGTTGACAACGGCAGAGAATGTTGTGTGTTGAACTATGCCCCTCCATACCGCATTCTGTGACGAATGCATGAGGATGACATGACGGTCGGTCGACTACGGTTTGATCTGCAGGGCCTGACCATAGGGCTTCTATTTCGTTCTGTATAAATTGTTAATTACATCGTTCTCCCACTAAACGAACGTAGTAACTTAACCCAGTTCTAGATTATCTGAAATAAGGCTAATTGCAACAGTGAAAGAGGAGTAGAACACTAACTTCAGTACTCCTAAATGCGTATTTTACTATCACTAACTTTGTATGATCTTGGAAAGATGAATTGTCACCAAATCAATGTTCCTAATGGGTGCTGAAGTTTGTACAAAACTAAAGACAAAACTTGCAACCTAGGAATCCAAGTGCGTGGAACAACTGCAACTGGTGGTTTCACGTAAAGGCGTTCGTGTTGAGTGAGACAGGCCATTGCCTGCACTACCTAAAGTTCACGGCCCTTGGAATTTCGACTCTTTCGTGGTGCCTCCTCGCACATTCTTCAGATTCCTACTGACAGTACCAGTCAAACTGATTTATTTTAAAAATCGTTTCCTTATCAAAGCGCTGGCAGCTACTCATGAGTGATACAAATAATTTTGTACGTTGCAATTTCTTCCTAGTATCGCATCTGAAATCTCCGCCGAGAAATTGCGTTTTTAATTGGTTCAAGGATGAACAATATGCCAGTGGCTGCCGAGCACACCATCGCTCGACGTGTTGACACGCTACAGCCCTCTAGTTATGTTCTTTCCATTACCCTAGGCAAAAAGTACTAATCGAGAGACGGTAACAGGGTGTCCGGAACGTTTTAGACAATAAATTGTACTTTTTAAGGTAAGGAATCAATTACAATATAAATATTTCAGATCGTACTAATTCTTGAATGAGCTATGCTTGTGTGAAGCACATATTTATAAAGTAATTATATTTCGTAACGAACATCTGGCATATTGCTCATCGTGCTTCTACCGTGAAAAACAATAGAAAATCGTCTGTTGTGTGTCCACATTGGGTCTTACCGTAGTCTATCGGATGGTCATCGCTGGATGTCCCAGAAGTAGGATCACTTGTTACAGAACTTGTTGACATGTATTTGATTAATGGTGCAGCAGGATGTTGTGTCTTGAAAGAGTGGTATGTTGTTATGGGGCATCACATGCTTGTCCCTCGTAAACAACTTGTGTTAGAGATGAAGCCAAACTATTGTGAATCATGTGTTCAGTTCCGCGTATTGATCAGTTTTTAGTATATATGTTGATATTGTCAGGTGTCATGTTCAGTATGTCCTGTAAACTTAAATTACTGTTGAAAGGAATAACTTGCCAAAAAACTGAATATTGATTTCTGACCAATACATTCTTATCTCAGGATACTCAGATCACTATGTCCCTGTATAATTTTGGCCCTTCAAGGCACGGAAAAATTAGTACGAACTTCCCTATGTAATTTTACCGTTCCTCCTGTAGCTGTCTGAACAGTGGGCTTTTGTATCTCTGGGAGGTTCCACTGATGAACCACAACATACCGTCTTGTGCCCTCAGCGAGATGCGGTCCAGTGGCACTGCGGGCACGTAACATGGCAAGGAAAGTACGTAAGCGATGCAGTGACGAATCCCAGTCATTTGCATGATATTACAAAGTCTTAAGGACCACAAGGTGAGAAGATTGTCTCTAAACTCAGACGCAGTAACGAGATACCAAAGTCCAGGAAGCCCAGGAATCGAGAGACTAAGTCACTGCATAGCCAGGAATAAGACTGCTGGAAGCTCCGGAAGGCAGCTATCCCAAGTAGAGTGGCTCGCCACAGTTGCAGAATGCGATCACCGCTACCTAAAGGGATGAAAGCGGCGTGCTCGGTGTGACGTCACGCACAGTGGGCCAGGTTTGGGGAGGAGCTGCGCTAACACAATCGAGGTGCACCCCTGCATCTATCACAAAGTATTTTAAGTAATCTATTCGGTAAAAAAAATATTTCTACGGTACTTGTAGCTTTATATGTCAGTTTCGTGGTGAAAAGCGCACCATTTCGTTAATGGCAATAGTTATTGTGATATTTCACATGTAAGTAACAGATTCGAAAATGTTGCAATGAAAAATAGGTATCGCTCTTAATTTTCATTTGTTGCATATTCAACTATGTGTATGAAACGCAGCTAACATTTCGAAGTTTCCTTTAATCTTGGGAAGGGTCAGTATCTGCCTCCAGTCTTCAAAAAGTGGATTTTGTGAGCATATTTTCCTTTCGATCGCAAGCGCAGGGGAATGAAATATTCATAACGTCTCTCGTATCTCAAGATTTTAGCTAGTATTAGCACTCAAAGAGAAGAGTATTTTGGCATGTAGTTAACATACTCAACTTCATCTTTTCGATAAAGCAGAACCTAAAGTTTTCATTTTATTTATTAATTTTTGTTTTCAAGCTAGTACTCTAATTTTTTAATTCACTGACGGCTGGTGAAAAGAGAATTTGCTGGTATGAAAAACATGAAATTTCTTTTCTTATGTTATTGCAATCCGACACAATGAAACTTAATGATTCCCCGTACATGTTCCTCACAGCCTCGAGACAATGGGTCTACGACATGCATGCTATTATCTGCGCAAGGACATATTTAGAAGACTGTAGGTTGTGAAATTTGAAATTTACCCAGCGAATTACCTGTTAGAAGAGATTTTGAGATTGCAGCCGGTCGTCGTAAACTTAATTCCACGATATTTCACCTGGATACCTGCCACTCATCTTCAGGTGAGCCATCAAAGACTGACGAAAACGTTCTCCGCTCCGCCTTATATAGTATTGCCGCGTATTCGTCAGAGATACGGTGTCCGAAGGACCACACCATCCAGCGGCACTGCCCTCACTAGTGGACTGCAAGGATCAGAAGTCTTCGGCGTTGGCGCTAGCTGCAGTTATCGGAGTACTCTGGCGTCTTCGCCTGGAGCAAATCTCTCAGACGACGGGATTCCACACATTATCCAGCTGGTATTCGCTGTCGCGGTTCGTTAGATTTTCCGCGATGCGTATTTCAATGGATTCTTTAATAACGGTGTCCCAAAAAGATGTAGCCATGGCCAAAGTTAATGTTTTGTCATACTCCATTGATTGTCCGTTGGAGAAACAATGTTTTGCAACTGCAGACTTGTTGGGTTGCAGGAGGCAAGTGCAACCATTATGTTCTGTGTGGCGTTCTTCCACTTGGCGTACAGTTTGTCCTATGTAGGCCATACCACAACGGCAAGATATTTTGTTAATTCCCGCCTTTTACTGATCCCAACAGGTCCGAAATCTTAGATGGTGGTCGGAATATCACTTTTACCTGAAAATTAATAAGTATTCTTGCTATTTTGAAAGTATGAATGTGCCTAAAACCTTTGTACACGGTGCTCATACAATGTCGGATGCAGATAGTGTACCTAAAGAGCTTGCACATTAAAGGGCAGTGTTCAGAGACAATGGATACTCGATCCGGCAATTTAACAGGGTATTCCCAGCTAAGACCAAGAACCGACCAGCAAAGTCCCTAGCTTTTCCTCTCTTCGTTGGAAATATTTACTACAGCTTATCTTAAGATGTTTGGAAGGTAGAATTAACTGAACTCTAATGCATTTCACTGAGGATAGTGAAAGCAACTAGGGCCCTAGGGCCGGCCGTTGTGGCCGAGCTGTTCTAGGCGCTTCAGTCTGGAACCGCGCCACCGCTACGGTCGCAGGTACGAATCCTGCCTGGGGCATGGATGTGTGTGGTGTCCTTAGGTTAGTTAGGTTTAAGTAGTTCTAAGTTATAGGGGACTGATGACCTCAGATGTTGAGTCTCATAGTGCTCAGAGCCATTAACCCATTATACCCCTAGCTGTAAGTTATTCCTAGAACAAATGGGATCATTATCCATAATATGTGGCAACACAGAGGATGTTAATGATATGGTTCAGCAGTAATTTAAAAAATCATATTATTACTTTACGTCGTATTATGTTATGAGAGGATATTCATCCTAGATCTATGGTACCCGTTCTGGAAATTGAGGCCACTTTTACAGCTGAGAATTGGGTTAGCATTACTGTGGATCACCTGCATCCCTTCCTGCTTGATGACATCTCCACTGGAAGTGACATCTTCCAGCAAGATAACTGTCAGTATCACAAGTCCGGTATCGTGTTACAATGGCGTCAAAAGCAAGGCACTGGATTCATGTTGATGTTTTGGCTGCCAAGTACACCTCATCTCTACCCTGTTGAACCCATCATGGACGCCATCGCACGTCAGCTGCAAATCTGCTAACAACCGGCCCTTAATTTACGTGTTACGTGACATCTACATAGATATCTGATGCTATATGCTTTTGGAAAGCTACCAAGGATTTGTTGAATCCATGACACGTAGAACTGCTGTGGAGCTGCGTTCCAAAGATGGACCAATATCCCATTAAGAAATTGGTCATAATGTTTTGGTTCATAATTATATAATCAGTGAATATCTGTTACTTACAAAACCACTAGCTGCCTTCAGTTTCTTAAATTATTGGAGTTTGAAATCTCGTTGATAGGGAAGTAATTACTAAAAATACTATCTTGCAGGGGGTAACTAAAGCAGTGGAGGGGGCGGGAGTGGGAATCGGCGGCCATGGCTAATAACGAAGGAACCATCCTACTTTCGTCTAAATCAGTGATTTTTTGTAAACCACTCGACGCCGGTATTTGGAAACCCAGACGTAGATTTTAACGCCTCCAGAACAGGGCTCCAGTGCCTTAACCATTCAGCCACTTAACTGTGAAATTCGTTTCATACCTCCTAAACATGTATTCATGTTTTATTCGAGTGTACTCATGTCAGATTGTCAGTTTGATTGTATTATTTATGGCGTTCTGAGTCTCGAAACAATACAAAGGTTTATTCTGACATTGACAGCAATGCCGAAAGGAGAGCGTAATATTTGATATCGCTTACTGATGCGTATCACCGGCAGATACACAATACCGACGATATGAATACGTCTATGGTTTCACAGTTTTATCGTATTTTTTTCTGTTACACAAAATAGTGCAGCTTTTCAGGCACACGGACACTCAGCAGCTTTCCGATATATTTAACGTTTTCGGAATTTTTATGCAGAAAATTCCAGGATTATAAAATCTGTGGGCTTTGAACTTCGATACTGGTGGACTTTTAGCTGTTTTACTGCAGTATAAGCTTGCACTGACAACGTCAGTACAGTGATGCAATATTTATATTCAGCACCAGTGAACGACATGGATGGCAGGACAAAGTAATAGTTGTAGATCATATTTCATGCTATGTCACCGCAGTTCTCACAGGCATACGTCGCCGACTGTAGCAAGTTTCTTTTATTACTAAATCTTGAATTACAGGGGCATGCCGGAAATGACAAGTCATTATGCTCTCAAGTAACTATCCGAAATGATCAACAATAAAGGTTTTCTTGACTGAAAATTCACCTTTTTTTCTGCAATGTCACGTGAGTCAGTAAATGAAAAATATAAAGAAAGTGTGGTTCCTGCACCCCTTTGTCAACGTACGACACACGTTAACGCAAGTCTCGTACAGCCGCACACTGAATTCGAACGGAACACTCGCAAGGCACGCAGATATTGGCCTCTCGATGATAAATTTCAGAGACAAAAACTTCTCATGCCGGAAACAAAGCTCATGAAGATCATTTCAAAGTGACGACTTAACTCAATGAACAGCTCTGCTTGTATGAGGCCGAAAAGAATTTTATTTAAAGTAGGGTATTCCTTGCGTTGATAATCCGCAGACATATGCCTGGATACTGTACCCTGCTGAGTGCGTCCAGCTTGGTTTCCTATCTGCCTTAACTTCTCTTCTTGCTCGAACTTTCTAGTAAACACTGAGCTGGTTTTGTATCAGCATTCGTGTCTTCCTTTCTTTCCTTCTTCTTACCAGTTTTTATCAACTTAGATCGGTGAATGTTAAGTGGAACAGCTCTTCTGTCCACCACACTTGTAAGATCGAATTTCAGACTGCCACTATTCCATTCAAATTCAAAATAACTGCGCAGAGAGTACGCTCGTTCGACGCCTTGCCCTGACAACACTTGATATCTTCGTAGCTGGAGAATATGTTCTTGAACGAAATCTTTTACTCCAAAGCTCTATATCCCCCTACAGTTTTTACTCTCTCAACTCGCTCTGGCACGATAAATTCCCTTATGTCTTAACACATGTGCTAACATCCTGTCCCTTCTTTATGTCAGTGTTTGCCTTACGGTCCTTTCTTCATTGATTCTGCGGAGAACGTCCTCATTCGTTAATTCATCAGTCCACTTCTGTTGCACCACGCCTCAAACACTTCGATTCTCATTTGTTACGGTTTCCCACTGTCCGTGATTCACTACCATACTATGCCGCTCCCCAAACACGTATTATCAGAAATTTTTTCCTCAAATTAAGTCCTATGTTTGATACCAGCAGATCTCTCTTGTTGAGGAGCGCACACTTCGTCTGTGCATTTTACGTCCTCGTTGCTTCGTTCATCATCGGTAATTTTCCTTCCAAGATAGCTGAGTTCCTTAATTTCATCTCCTTCGTGATAACCAATTTCGCTGTTAAGCTTCACGCTGTTCTCAGTTCTAGTACATCTCATTACCTTTGTTTTGTTTTCCCGCTGTGCTCACGCCCCATGTTCTGTGATTCTCCTTCTTATTCAGTGACGATAACAATGTCATCAAACGAATCTTTCTCTGATGCATTTTCACCCCGAATTTTAATTCCACTTATTTGGTGGGATCAAGGAGGTCAGATTAGGGTAGAATCAGTTGTAGCTATTACAGAACGAGACCGCTGTGGAAAATGTAATTTATTGCAGACCCTTACAGCTAATTTTACCACGGTTTGGGCACATACATGTAATACATTTTTTCAGTTGTACCATCAGGATGTCTCTCACTTTGGCCGTTTTTTAGTTTTTCAAGTGTATATACACTAGTGTCGAAAATTAAAGCAACAAACCGGTGTTTCCTCGTCCTGTGTCTAATTCACGATATAATCGTACAACCTGTCATCAGATATCCGTACGATCGTGTTCTGCACGGAAGATGGCGTTTCGGTCAACGGAAAACCACGCCAACGACGACGTCATGGCACCTATCAAACGAAGTTATATTTGCCGGGTAGTCCCAGATCCACAATCGCTGTGTACAGAGTCACAGGAAGTGTATTATGCCACAGAGAAGACGCCTGCCAGAGTCTCTGTGGTGTAGGGCCATAGATAGAGTGGAAGCAGGACAGTCGCAAACTCAGGTGGCCCGATGGGTTAACGTAAATGCTTCTGTTGTTTCTCGGATGTAGTCACAGTTTATAGAGACCGGAACTGCGTCCCGAAGACCAGGGCAGGTCCAACCACGTGCGACATCAGAAATCAGAGGACAGTATGGGCACGACAGTACCTCCTTAGCACTGCGCAGCACCTTGTGCCTTACTTCACAGAATCCACTGGACGTCTTGTGTCAAGGCAAACAGAGTACAGAAGGCTTCAACAGAGTGGCCTCTATTGTCAGAGACCAACTGTACGTATGCCTCTGACAAATCTTCACACAACGGAACATCTGGATTGGAGTCATCAGAATGCCACATGGATAGTCGAACAGTGGACCAATAATATTTTCAAAGATGAGTCTCGATTTGGTGTGCACAGTGTTTCTCGACTGATTTGTTACTTAATGCGATTTCGATACACGAACATTGTGGAAACAGACTAATGTCGAGGAGGATCGCTAACGGTGTGGGCAGGGATAGTCTTCACCACTCGAACAACTCTTTATGGAATAATATAGGTAAATCGGAAAGGTTTAACTGCTATCAAATATCGTGTTGAGGACTAGGGGCCTCATGTACAGTTGTTGCGGGGTTCTGTGCGCTCAGACTTCGTATTAATGGACGATAGTGTTCGACCTCATAGAGAAGGAGTGGTTGATGTTTTCTTGGAAAAAGAAGATCTGCAAGCATGGCGTGACCTGCTTGCTCTCCCTATTTGAACCCCGTAGAGCATGTCTGGGGTGCAGTAGGGAGACGGGTTGTATCACGTCAGCATCCACCAACCACTCTCCAAGAGTTCTGAGCAACTCCACAGGACGAATGGGCATTAATGCCTTAATGCCTTAACATGACATTGATGACGTTACTCACACATGCTCCATCGATTCATGCTCGTATTGCTGCCAGAAGTGGTCACATACCATAGCGAGTATATTAACCAGTTGTCACAATGTGTGCGTAAATCTGTTAAGTTGGAAAATTCGAACAACATTTTCGTCTACTGTTATGTATGTTGCAGTTGTGATCAGCCATAACATTATAACCACCGACCTACTACCGATATAAACCGGTCAAGGCAATAGCAGCGTCACTTGGCGAGTAATTAGTCAGACAAATGCACGTTGTATGTTGCTATCAGTGAGCGTGCTGTCCGTATGTAGGATGGGGAAGGCGTGCGATCTATTTGAGTTTGACCGAGAGTAGTGTTGTGATGGCCTGGAGGCTCAGCACGAGACTTTCGGAAATTGCACGACTGTAAGCGACACATGAGAAAACCAAGGTGAAACCGCGTCCAGACGTCTTGGGTTGGAACGGCCACCCGTAAATACAGAAGTCAGACGTCGTAGGCGGGCGGACTGCTAAAACAGGACAGGCGGCGAACTAACACCAGACTTTAATTCTGGACAGAGTATCAGTTCGTCTGAACGCACAGTGCGCCGAACACTCATAATGATGGGCCTCTGCAAACGCCGGCCGGAGTGGCCGTGCGGTTCTAGGCGCTACAGTGTGGAACCGAACGACCGCTACGGTCGCAGGTTCGAATCCTGCCTCGGGCATGGATGTGCGTGATGTCCTTAGGTTAGTTAGGTTTAATTAGTTCCAAGTTCTAGGCGACTGATGACCTCAGACGGTAAGTCGCATAGTGCTCAGAGCCATTTGAACCATTTGAACCAAGCCTCCGCAACTGACAGCCCACGCATGTGACAATATTAACACCCCGACATTGGCAACTATGGCTGAAATGGGCACCTGGCTATCGGTACTGGACGTTGCCGCAGTGGCAGAGTGTTTCATGGTCCCATCCCGATGGGAGGGGGCGAATCCGTTGTCTTCCAGAAGAACAGCTCTTTAACACCTCTACTGATGGAGACAGGGGCGGCGGACCCCTACGCTTGGGCTTATGGAAGTCCTACCTCTTCATTTGCTCTGGGTGCAGTCCCATGCTGGCATCCAGTATAATGAAGAAGTTGACGTCTTAGCAAAGCAAGCTGCATTTACAGGAACGGTTCTATATGTGAAATTACCGTATACAGGTTACTTACGTGTAGTCAATAGTCAGTGAAAACAGCAATGGCAAGAGATGTGGAAAGTGTAGCAACGAACGAAAGGTGGATATTATGCGGCATTACAACCTTAAATTACTACAAGGCCGTGGTTTATGAGAAAGCCTTTGGACAGACCTACGATTTCCACCATCATTCGACTCCACTTTAACCATGCCTCGTTTTCTTACGTTGTAGCGCTTCTGCTATGATGAATGTGATTGCATACCTGCGTATATATCGCGTGTTTCTGAGAAGTCGTCTGTTTGTTTTTTATTGCAATTGTACATTTATGTAATCGTTTCACCATAGTTCAGTTATCCCCCAGTCATCACAAATGTTTTGTGACATATCGTGGATATGTCATGTAACATTATGTAATTGATGTACATCTATGTACACTGCTTCGTAGTGAGCACACTGACACACAGCACCCGTAACGGTCCATTCCAGACACAAATGCAAACGTGAGGGATTGTAGTCGGTGGTATAACCGGTATTGTTCTTTAGTGTGTACTTAGATAAAGAAAACACGCAAGAGGGAAACCCTTATGTACATATCAGTATTTGTGACAGGAGACCCCATTATTACTTTCGGCTATCGTGCGTAAAATACATCGTGATTACTAGCAACGTGGGGTTCACGCTTTCATCTCGGGATGTGCGACAGCGGCGCGTTTTGTTTATTTCGAGCGTCAACTTCGCTTTGCAGTTTCTCGGGATATAATGCAGCCAACACCATATTTTTTGTGATTTTCCATGTTAATGATTCCGTAAGAAATGTTGTGGGGTGCCCATTAAAAAAGAATCATAAGTCTGTGTTGGAAGTACCACAAACATGAAAAACTTTTGCATCTCTTCGTTTCCAAGAGTTCCGGAATCTGTACAGAAAATTGGAACAGAGATCAACATAAACATCATTTCCGCCATTTTTATTGCTCATGACAACCGCACATTGCATGTTGTACCACCATACACCGAGACCTTCAGAGGTGGTGGTCCAGATTGATGTACCCCCCCGTGCCTCTACTACCCAGTAGCACGTCCTCTTGCATTGATGCATGCCTGTGTTCGTCGTGGAATACTACCCACATGTTCATCAAGGCACTGTTGGTCCAGATTGTCCCACTCCTCAACGGCGATTCGGCGTAGATCCGTCAGAGTGGTTGATGGGTCACGTCGTGCAGCCCTTTTTAATGTATCCCAGACATATCCGATAGGGTTCATGTCTGGAGAACATGCTGGCGACTCTAGCCGAGCGATGTCGTTATCGTGAAGGAAATCATTCTCAAGATGTACACGATGGAGGCGCGAATTGTCATACATGAAGAGGAATGGCTCACCAATATTCTAGTTCAAATGGCTCTGAGCACTATGAGACTTAACATCGAAGGTCGTCAGTGCCCTAGAACTTAGAACTCGTTAAACCTATCTAACCTAAGGACATCACACACATCCATGTCCGAGGCAGGATTCGAAACTGCGACCGTAACAGTCGCGCGGTTCCGGACTGAAGCGCCTAGAACCGCTCGGCCACCGCAGCCGGATGCCAATATGCTGCCGATATGGTTGCACTATCGGTCACAGGATGGCATTCACGTATCGCACAGCCGTTACGGCGCCTATCTTGACCAGCATCGGAGTACGTCGGTCCCACATAATGCCATCCCAAAGCACCTTGGTGCACTCGCTGGACGGTGTGTCTAAGGCGTTGCCTCCAAACACCGTCTCCGACGATTGTCTTGTTACTGGCATATGCGACACTCATTGGTGAAGAAAACGTGATGCTAGTCCTGAGCGGTCCAATCGGCATGTTGTTGGGCCCATATATACCGCGCTGCACGGTGTCGTGGTTGCAATGATGGACCTCGCCATGGGCGACGGGAGAAAAGTTGCTCATCATGCAGCCTATTGCGTTTGGGTCGTAACACGGCGTCCTGTGGCAGTACGAAAAGCATTATTCAACATGGTGGCGTTGCTGCCTGGGTTTCTCCGAGCCATAATCCGTAGTTAGCCGTCATCCGCTGCAGTAGAAGCCCTTGGGCGGCTTGAGAGAGGCATGTAATCGACAGCTGCTGTCTCTCTGTGTCTCCTCCATGTCCGAACAACATCGCTTTGGTTCACTCCGAGACGCCTGGACACTTCCCTTGTTGAGAACCTTTCCTGGCACAAAGTAACAATGCGGACGCGATCGAACCGTGGTACTGACCGTCTAGGCATGGTTGAACTACAGACAACACGAGCCGTGTACCTCCTTCCTGGGGGAGTCACTGGAACTGATCGGCTGTCGGATCCCCTCCGTCCTATAGGCGCTACTCATGCGTGGTTTGTTACATGTTTGGGCGGGTTTAGTGACATCTCTGAACAGTCAAAGGGACTGTGTCTGTGATAAAATATCCACAGTCAAGGTCTATCTTCAGGAGTTCTGGGAATCGGGGTGATGCAAAACGTTTTTTTGTGTGTGTAGTTGCGACTTTTCACAGTTCAGTACGGAGCGAGTGGAGGAAAGTATAGTTGCCAGCGGGTACTTAGCGAGTAAGCACGTGATAATAATGGCACGCCTTTTCGATGCGGAACTCGGAAACCCCGCTAGACTGCATGATCTGCCCGACATGCAGTTTTTCTCAATTTTACAGAAAGTATTCAGTAATAAACTCTGAGTCTCGCACGTCTTTCAGCTTAATTCGTCAGATCCATGATGAACAGCGTAATTATTTCGGTAGTGGTCATATTTATTGCAATATTTCAATCTGGCAACGACATTCATCCACAAGCGCGGCTTGATCAATTCTCTCATTGTTCCCCCCCCCCCCCCCCCCCTTCCCCCGTCATTATAGCACAGATTAGAATTTATGTGTGGCTACTTAGAGAATGAACCAGCTGTAAGAATGCGATCGGTCATTCACGATTGCCACAGTGAAGGAGAATTTTACCTTGCCTTCCTCTCAGCATACTGGTTTCAAGCCACACAAGACCGAGTAAAACATGGCATCATAATGATGAAACATTTCGAACAATCTGAATTTTCCAGTCTTGTGAAATATTTTGAAGACATGTTACATAAGAATCAATATCTTTCAAACCCATACAGCCCCGCAGAACTCATCCACTTTTGCTTAATGAAATTGCCTGAACATTTACGACATATTATTTTGGCAGGACGTTGCAAAGACGACATTGGAGCTTTTTAGGGAGTCTTACAAGAATTAGAAATTGACACAGACAATCGCGGGATGCGAAAACAGGGAAACAAAAACTTACAGGTCACATCCGTCGCAATTCCGCGATGAAAGAAATAATAACTGGACACGACAAGGCCATTCTCACAACACAAATCGTGACCAAGACAGACATCACCCATATGACAACCACTGGTAGAGTAATTGTTACAGAGAAAGATCGCATTTCCGTAGTAATTAATATCACAGAGACAATCAGAGAAACAGACAATGCGGGAACCAAAATAATTATTATCAAGGGAGACAGAATAACTTCAGACGCAACGGTCCACCGCGTAGTGATAATTCAGGGAGAAATTCTCCACCACTTAACCGACAAGAAAGAAACTACAGGAGCTACCGACATGATGACAGACGATATAATCATAACGACAGACCGGAATTTCCTCAGAACCGGCGGGATTCAAACAGAGCTGGGTCCTCTCGCAAGGTGAATTTGTAGAAGTTAGGTCTCCTAATCCCAATAACGACGCACGCCAACAAAGGAATAGCAGACAATGACTCGCACCGCAGGCAGCCACTTGCGCCGGCTGGCTCAGAGAAAAATAACATAAGCTAACCTTGAGCAAAATTCCAGTGTTCCTTACCGACGTAATCACATGATAATTGCTTTTCAGTTGACAGTCTGCGTACTAGGAAGAGTAAAGGTTTACACCACATTTCACATCTAAAACCGTTTATTGAAATATAGTCAGCTTTTTAACTCTGTCTTTGCCATAAAATTTTTCACTTCACGCTACTAGTACGCTTTGACACACTGAGAAACTGTTAACATGCAACAATGTTTTGAAGTTAACTATTCAGTCTAGAACGTAGGGAACATATTTAAACAGAAATTACGAATGCATTGTTATAGTGAACAGACGTCACAGTGTTATTGTGTGTGTACATTCTATCCTCAGGGGGGTACACGCTTACTTTGTGTACCATGTGTGTGGCAAGCACAAGGAGCTCTAGCTAATATGGTATTTGCTTATACAACTTTACACATTGGTACCATATTTCTGTAACACAGAATTACACAGCTATGTGATCATTTAACTGAGAGAGACAAATATTTATTTTACTACATCAGTGACAGATGTTTATGTAATTACACAGTTGGATAACTTCAGACTTATGTAATTGTATTTTGTCTGTACTTTTTGAAATGTTCATATTTTTTCGGCACCATTCTGATACTATGAAAGCTTTGAATGATGTATTCGGTACGGGATCATGATTGAGGTAGATGACACTTTTGACATGAGCAGAGAATTTTTTTAGGTGTTGAAATTATTGGAGGAAACTACAACGATTTTGAGATCAGGCTGAGGTTTTATGATGTTATAATGACGATATGTATTACGCTGTTGTAGCATGTTTATGATCAATAAGCTGATGCTATATGAGTTATTTGGTTATGCTACATATCTGTTATGATGAAATATTGAAGATGTGGCGACGAATATGTATATGTGTAATAAAGCAACTACTAATGAGTAGCGGTTAGGGACTCTGGTTTGTGAAAAAGGTTGTTGTAAACCTAGGATCGTACTTTAAGAGCTATGAAATGTATGTAAATGCTTGAATGTATTACAATGCCGACGAAAATTTTTCGGACACTGTTATATCAATAGGATTTTGTTTCTACAGATGTGTAACGCAAATTCTTAACCTGTGAAAATATTTTTATATGAGACTGTCACTGTAGCGGAAACTGCTGTCGTAAATATTTCAGTAAGAAAGGTAAGTGACCTTGACGTAATGCGTTTTGGGCGCCCAGCTGAGAGGTAGTCGTCTGACAAAAGAAAGACATTAGGTGAAAAAAAAGGTTACCATTATCCACGCTATTGACATTCCTTTGTAGAAAGCATCGCAAAAACAACAGGCTCATTACTTGGAAAAGATACTTATTTACATCTGCACACCTGATAATGACAAGCGTCTTTCTACGAGAGTTGAGAGAATTTGTACTAACTTATGAAATGTCACATGACTATTGAATGATATTTTTATGCTTTGCCTTTCATAGTTGCTTATTTCATTTGATATCTGGTTTCCAGCTGTGTTGCAGCATTGGTTTTATAAAATAAAATTACATGCATTTGCTAATGTGAACACTTTCTGTCAACAGATCTATTAAATAATCATTTTACGATCCACGTTCTTCGAAAAAGGAGCACTTGGAAATGAAATAACAATAAGAAGGGATTAATAACAACAGTCACTGCACACTTAATTTTCTTTTCAACTACTTGGTAATTTTTTATGAAATTATCTTTTGTGGTGTACCACTTTAATTATATAGACATTAAGATGTAAATAGACATCTCCCTTATCTGCATTGTTGTCTTTAGTGTACTATTTTTTCTGCTTGAGCTTTGTCATGTTTATATATAAGTTATTGCATTTGCTGCTGCTGTTTGCCAGGCAGTGTTACTGAATTTCACTTTGTATTACTCTGTTAAGCCAGTTTTACTACTGATTTATTTTTCTTGTTGCTGCTCATTGCTTCATATTAGTTGTAATGTTGCATTTGCTAAGTTGTATATTGCTGCCTTTTTTCTGCCAATGTGCATTTTTTTGTCATTGCTGTTTGTGTTAATTGTTTTGTGCTGCTGCATTGCATCGTCCCTTAGTTTAGCATCTGAGCTCAGTAGATTTAAGTTAGCTTAAGAGGGGGTACACTATATAAGAGAATGAATTGTGATGAATTGGAAGGAATGCATTGAGAAGCTATAAGAAAATGGTTTGGCCAAAAAAAGTATTTCGAAATAGGATATGAACAAAATAGTAGGGTTTAGAGACAACAAGTTTAGGTAGGATTCCCTTGGAAATAAATGATGAGATAAGATAATGGAAAATAAATAATGAGGTAAGAAATATGTGAACATATAACTACAATAAGCATGCTTGGATAGGATTTTTTTGGTGGAAACAAGTTTTGAACTAAGACGAATTATCTATGGAATGAAGTTTTGGGTTGGACTGCAGTACCAAATGTTACCCTAAAAACAAACCTTGTCCTTTCCTTTTGTGTTATCCCACTATGTGTTTGTGTATCCTTGTGTATTTGTTTTCTTCCTGTCTCTGTGTACTGTTTCATAGAATTTTTTCTCGTCTAATACTAAGCTACACTCACTATGATGAGGAATACTGCTATCCTCAAATATAATTTGCATTAATAACATGTTATTTACTTCGTAAAGATGCTTAGACATTATTTATTCTGTTTGGTTCTAATGCTCATGTGTGAAGTTGATGTTTCAAAAGTTATTCTGATTTTTTATGTATGTACTTATGTCATAATTCATGTAACACTGATGTATATGTTTATTTCTATTCTTTTATAAAGCCTGTATTACTGCAAAATGTTGTCTTATGTCATAATTCCTGTAACACTGATGTATATGTTATGTCATAATTCCTGTAACACTGATGTATATGTTTATTTCTATTCTTTTGTAAAGCCTATATTACTGCAAATGTTGTCTGTACTATTATGTTCTTTAATGATATATTTTGTACCTTTCTAATTATATTCTTATGTTGTAAATTTATAACTGTATAGACACCAGTTCTTCAAATTAAGTTTCATTTCACTGCACACATTTCTGTTGGTCATAGTATATGGACAATATGTGAGAAGTAGGGACTGATAGTGTTTGTCAGTGTGTTAATAATTCAGCAAGGGACTGGACAACAGCATTGCAAGTTCTAAGGACAATTCCAAAAACTTTGTGTGTGCACAAGTGGTGGTTGATGGACTTGCTATATTCTCTGCAAGACTCTTTGATGGTGATTGTGCACCTGCACAGTCGCAACAGATGGCTGCTGGCTATCTCTACCAGGACTACAGTGGGTGTACTCTGTGATGACCTTCCTACCAATAGTCTTCAACTTCGACTGACTCTGCTGTGGGTCTGCTCTGTTATGGCCCATTACCTGTCAGCATGTCAAGAATCAGCACTGTCTTTCCGTTGGAAGGACAACACTACCTCTTCAAGACTGCATGGGAATCCACTACTTCCATATGCATTTTCTTTTACTGCTACTTCCATGTGCATTTTCTTTTACTGCTCAGACATTGAGCAAAAACACTATTTTACTGTGATGAACGATCAGGACTGTCTTTATGGACTGTGAGAAAATTTTAGCTTTTGACCAACATTTTATCGATAAGTGTGTGCATTTCTTTGTTATTGTAATTATGAAAAAAATTTCAAACCTGTATTGGCCACTGCCCAGAACAATTTGTAAATTTTTTGTGGGGAACATGAGGGCTATGTAAGTAGGCTGTTTATTTTTTTTTATTGGTAACGCCGCCGCCACGTAGCGCTCTGTATGAAAATCACTGGCTGTGCCGTGTGCAGTCTGTGGCTTGTTTGCATTGTTGTCTGCCATTGTAGTGTTGGGCAGCGGCAGCTGGATGCTAACAGCGCGTAGCGTTGCGCAGTTGGAGTTGAGCCGCCAGCAGTGGTGGCCGTGGGGAAAGAGATGGCGGAGTTTTGAAATTTGTAAGACTGGATGTCATGAACTGCTATATATATTATGACTATTAAGGTAAATACATTGTGTGTTCTGTATTAAAATCTTTCATTTGCTAACTATGCCTATCAGTAGCTAGTGCCTTCAGTAGTTTGAATCTTTTATTTAGCTGGCAGTAGTGGCGCTCGCTGTATTGCAGTAGCTTGAGTAATGAAGATTTTTGTAAGGTAAGTGATTTGTGAAACGTATAGGTTAATGTTAGTCGGGGCCATTCTTTCGTAGGGATTTTTGGATGTCAGATTGCGTTGCGCCAAATATATTGTGTGTCAGCGTAAACACAGTCTTGTACAATTTTTCTAAGGGGTGTCAGTTTAAGCAAAGTCATGTATAATTTTCCTAAGGGGACGTTTCATACTATGAATCTGCGTTTCTTGCTCATATGTTGCTGGGGCTTGGGTGGATATCGTTATTTGTCTCCAGTCTGGAGAAAATGTAATGTATCAACTAAAGAAATGTTCCGTTCTATTGTGCGTGGTCGAATGGATTTCTCCTTAACAACCGACGTTTCGTCCCCATTTTCAAGGGGAATCGTAGCTTTGTTGAATGTCCGTTTCACACGCTGTCTCGCTACTGACTGCAGCAAAATTCCATTTCCGCGGATATTAGCACGTGGCGTGACGTCACATGTTATGAATATACGAGAGAAATCCGCTTTTGTCGACTGCCGTCGTCCGCTATTGCTATCAAACCATGGTGGAAGACTGGTACACATTTCTTGAACACCAGAATCCAAATTTCATTCAATTTCATGCCGTCCTCCTTCATGCTCTCCTCCTTCCTGGGGTGCTGGTCTCTCTGAATAGCGTTTCATGGTATCCACTTGCGACTGCAGTACTTGAGTCCAATCAAAATCAGTGTGATGGTCTCCTGGCTGTAAGGCATGATCCGCAACAGCTGATCTGTCAATGTCCCCTCTTCTGCATTTGCCCTTGTGCTCTTCGAGTTGTTTTTTGACAGATATTTTTGTAGTTACTACGTATACTTCCCCACAACTACACGGTACCCTATAAATTCCAGCATTTGTCAGCGGTTGACGAACACCCTTGTCCGGTTTTAGGTAATCTTATATATTCCATGTAGATGTGCAGATTAAAGCGACGTTCCGCTTTTTTAGGTCAGTCACGTTCTTAATGAATGGCAAGAAAACTTACGATATCACACGCGCTTGAGCATAGCTATAATTTCTACGCTATCTTAACGATATTTCCATCTCAGAGAACGAATAACCAATCTTGAGCAATGCATTGGAGAGATGTTTTAATTGTGCTTCAAGCAGCTCTGGTTCGCAAATTTTCCTTGCTCTGTCCTCCAACGTTTATATGATGCATGATGTCTCGCTTTTGTTGTGAGTGATGGTTCGAATCCCCGTATAGGTAACGGTCAGTGTGCGTGGATTATCGGTAAACCGTGTAACTCAAGGTACCATATTTTTTCTTGAAAACTCCTACATCAAGAAGATTTAATCTTCCGCCTGTCTCCTGCTCCTCCTCGGTAAATTGAATCTACGGATTGATCCCGTTCAGATGTTTGTCAAAACCTTTAGTTCCTCCCTGCCATGTCAGATATTCGGTTTCTTGTTTACAGTTGCCAGTGCCTACTCCTCCAATGTATCGATAATGAAGCTCGCTATAGCCGGGCTTAAGGGGCTCCCCATAGCGACACCATCCGTCTGTTCGTAGAACTCTTTGATCCACTTGGAATACGTGGTTGTGTGGCAGTATTTACACAGTGTTACAACAGCTGAATCGGATGCTTCGTCCAGGTGTTGAGGGAAAACTGGATATATTACAAAAAGGTATTACTACCTATATAAATGACGTGCCAAAAGGATCATCTCTTCAAGTCCTAGACATTTTGCATATAAAATGTGGCATTGGTGCAATAGTTAGCAGAAGCAATGGCTTCCTTCGACCCAAGTACTAAATTCAGGAGATTTCGAGAACAGAAGACACTAGGAAAGCGATTCTGTATATGCCTCTATGGCAACACCTCAGTACTGTCTAAATTATACAGATGACTATTATTTCGGCCGTACCCAATAGCGCTTCACAGCTGAAAGCTGGAAACAGCACTGTTAGCTATCAGAGATCTTCGTATCGAGAGTTGGCTGCAGAATGTCTCAAGGTGTGCAAGTGTGGTCGATCACCAAAGTCACCCGCTAAACGTAGAAGGTCTTCCAGCAACACTGAAAGCAGGAAAGCGTGTCAGAAGGATCAAGAACGGATAAGATCCTATGGAATACGGAGTTACCTGAAAGAGTAGTGAGAAAATTCTTTGCATGAACTGACACTTCTCCGATCATGTCTGGAAGTGTCTGCAATCGCCAAATGTTACATCTTTTCGTATTGCAAGTAGATAACAAAAGTTTTCGTCAGTTGCTGGTAGATAACAGTATTCCTGTCGATAGTGATAGAAGGTCATGCGTAAGATCGTGTGAGCTATCATCCAAGGTGTTCAAGGTTGGCCGACCACAAAAGACCCTTGGTGAACGTGCAAGGTCTTCCCGCAACGTTAGAGGCAAAGAAGCGTATGTCAAAAAGTTCAGCTTTTCAAGGCCTAGGTGTTTTTCACAAAGATTGGACTGGTGTTTTATTTGACTATCAAAATGGCTTCCTTTGAATCAAATACTAAATCAGGATATTTCGAAAACAGAAGATGCTAGGGAAGAAAATGAGGTCTCAAAAAGGTCATGCTTCCTAAAGAAAATTCAAAAATAAAAGGAAAAATAGTGCAAAAAAGTGATCACATGTTTTGTGATTCGATTTATTGAAATTATGAAATAAATTAAATTAGAGAAATAGCCGGCATCTCTTTGAATGATGTTCGAGAACACTCACGGAAATGAGGTGCCGATACAAAATGCGCGTTATATTTCCTGGTATATAAAGTATTGTCTATTCTAGATTTTTTTGTTTGAGAGTGTTGTAACATTTCTGCACCGTTGGGCTTAGACGATAACAAGCCACACAACAGCATACTGCAAGGTGTACATAGTCCACCATACGAATATCCTCTAGAACTCTTTAAATTACTAAGAATCTAGGTAAAATACTAAACCTTAGATTGTCAGTCGGCAACGCAGTTGCTGAACACGGATTCGAGCATCAGTAGAAGGTGCGTGAACTGGTTCTGTAAAATATTTCGTGTGCCGGAGCATATCGCGTTAACTGAGTGCAAAAGACGGCGGTAATAACGATGTGCGGGAGAGATTTTCATTTATAATATTATATTTCGTTAGGAAAATCATGTAGCTTGCGTGTACTGTGGCAGGTGCTCTGCGCTCTTGTCTTATAGATCCGTTAAGAAGCATCCGAAGGTACATTGTTTGCACACAGAGTGGAAGGTGTGAAGGATTACCAGCGTTAGTGAAAGACTCTGTCATTAAACATTCCATATAAATGTGTGATATCGACCTTCGTTCATCTGCATTAATATTTGGCGGGGAATTTGAATTTGGACAGGTGGATGTCTCCAACATGTTGCCTCGTCCTACGACGGTGGCAGTAAAACGAATGGCAAACTGTCTTTCAAGAGGGAGTATGAGGCCTAGCAGTGTCCATGCCGCTTGCAGGCATGGGGTTATGCAGCGGACTTGTGGAGTGATTCACACGGGAAAAGGTGTTACCTGTCTGTTACTGCACACTTCGTTGATCACGATCGGACACTCCAAACCATGGTGTTGGCAGCAACTCACTTTTCCGAGAAGAAAAACATGTATGTCAGTTATTAAGAATCGTACTGGGGAAACGTTATTTAATTTACGAGTAAATCCCCAGCACCTTCATAAGATTATATTTGTCGCCGACCGAGTAGCTATTATATGCAAGAGACTGCAATTCTTTCTGCATTATGCATGAATTACATATATAAAACACGTTTTCAGTAACCATTATCTAAAAAATGAGATTGCAGTGATCTATTGTACGATTTATGCTGACAAATACATTGTCCGTTTCATGAAGAATACATGTACCGTGAATTTTGTCTATACGAGTTTCAGTTTGAAAAAAGAAACGGAAACTATGTATTTATTTACACTGCTATAGTCTGTTGTTAGCCAGTACGACAAACTTATGGAGATACCTGCCGTGTAACTTAATGCCTCGCAATAACGAAACTGCAAAAGAACTCGTGACATTTTTTGGAACTATTTAAACATCCAACTGAAATGTTCTAAGGGGAGAAATATACTGCAGTTCAGTTTTGTTTGTTATGGTTTTAAAAAAAGTCATAGCAACGCAGGACGACGATGTGCGATTTTTTGAATTAGAATAAATCCGCTTTTCTTATCTACTACGCGCTGCGTGTGCATCGGACACATGCTGTATTTCATTGAAAAACGCCACTTTCAGTATCATTGGTATTTGACAGTATAGTACGAATGTCACGTTATTTTATGTTAACTGTAGGTACTATGAGCCCTGAAAGAGAGTTGCCTGAGTCTCATGAAGTAGAATTCCGGACGTTGCACGGAAGAGCAACATTTCTGTGGTCATCCTTCCGAACGCTGAAAATGATATCCGTTGACGATAGAGACGAGGCGTGATATGCTCTTATGACATAGCGTCGGATACAGGTAACCAAGAATAATATTATGATGTAACAGTAATATGCTATTCTCGTTTGGTCTTTTTCATTGAAATGTCTTTATCACTCCTTCTTTCTTGGGATTACTAATGTTAGTTCTTCCTTTAGCGATGTAGTGCATCAGTTTTTTGGAATACTTTCATCTCCATTCGTTCTATACGTTCTTTCCTTAACCATTCATTCAAGTTCTAAATTACTACATTGTTCCTCATGATCTCATTTTTGTAATCTGTCTCTTCTTGTTACCCCCTTGACCTTTCTAAAAAATCTCATCTCGGCTGCTTGGAATCCTCTATACGTTCTTTAATTCACAGTCCAGCTATCAGTTCCTTATAGTCCACAGGGAAGTGCCATAACATCATTAAATTTCAGCACTGGTGTAGTCGAACTTTTTCCCCTAGAGTTCTTTTGATAGTGACACACATCAAATTGAATCCCTCAGTTTTCTTTCTTCATTTTTTTCGTATTCACTTCTCTGAGATATGGTATCTCAAAACCCAAGAATCTGAAGGTGTTAACTTTGAGCCTTGTCGCGAGCGGTATCTCGCATCATGCTCTCGCACTCGTTATCTTTGGCCAGAGAAGAGGGCGCAATGCGTGGCGGGAGTGAGTCGCGAGAATTAGAGGCACTTGTGCAGTGGCCGGCGCGGTGCGTGGAGAGAGGGGATGGGCCTTAACGGAGACAGTAACGGTCTAGTCGGTCAGTGTTGTGGCCATGTGGGCCTCTTCTATAGATGCGTGGGTTCGTTGCCTGATGTTGTTCCTAGCACGCGGGGCAAGCTTTGTTGGCGATTAAGGAAGGCAACATATACGGATTGATTTGGGGCCCGCCGGTTGACAGGAAGACATCCGAGGTTAGACTTGCGAAATTCTTCCGTGGACATGGTTTTGGAATGCAGTTTAATTTAGAGCAAATGGGAGCACGTCTATCCTCTGCAAACTACTTTGTCTCCGCCGTCAGTTTTCTTCATTTCGCCAGGTGAGGAACTTCGAGAACATTCTTCCTTGTAAAAATGTCCATGTTCGGCGTTAAGCCGTCTGACACGGTATCGTTGTGTGCGTGTGTGCATTCAGTCGCAAGTGGACGTTTTTAGTACCGTCACCACGGCCTGTCTTCCGTTTGATTTTGAAACAGTTGATTCCTTGTTACCTGGAGTCTGAGAGCAACAACATTAACGGTCAAATTGAAATCACTGCTCAGACTTCCTAGCTTGAAGTGGTACTGACGTACGTATTTGCAGAGTGTTAGTTTTAGTGTTTCCTTTGAGATCCGTGTTGTTCGACCTCAGGAGGTGTTTCCTGTGTACCTGAAGTTGCATGAGATCTTCATCGCGATTATATTTTCGTATCGGTTCCGTAACCATGGTTTGATCTTAACTGTGAGATGCGTGTGGCTGGTCCAGCTCTGTTCGCTCGTACCAGAGATAAAGTTTTGTAACTGTTTGGTTGTGATGCATGTCGTCTTACGCTGACTTGTACAAAGTAGTTAACACAGGCTTTAAGCCTTTGAGTGAACCATTTTATACTGTTGCCTTGTTGATGAGCCAGTGCTGATATCGACATTTAAGATTGTGAACTCTGACAATAATTAACAGCGGATTATGAGCTGTTGTGCTGTTCTCAGCTGTTAAAACTGCGTAACGAACAGCTCCTTCAACAGGCTTAAGTAATCATTAATGTCGTCCTCTCTCTCACATTCTGGGTGCATATGGCGCCGATCTTTAAGCTGGTCTTTCTTTAATGTGTTATTAAATTTTTAAATAGTTATTATTCTATTTTGCTTTTATCATATGCGAGAGTTATGTTAATTCAGTCATTTCGGGGTCCCGTAAGGTTCAGGGTTTAAGTATAGTCGTTGTAAATATCTTCGCCCTTTTTAATTACGTCAGAAATAATTGTTTTGTTTCTGTCTGGAGCTTAAGAAAACTTGACGACCCCTTTAGCTTTCATTGCTTGTTGTCGCTTAAAGCATACTGGACCTCGGGACGGGTCCCGCAATGGCTGTAAATATGCATATATGTAAACTGGGAGTGAGAGTCTGTAAGATTTTCCGGAAGTTGGGACGACGTCGGGGCCTGTTGTTAGCCACTGAGTAGCTAACTCCCAAGTAGAGTTTACTCATGTAAATATTTTTCCTCGTTTTGCTACGTGCTAAGTTCGGTAACTTGTTTGGAGCTGTAACGTTTTCTGTGATTTTTCATAAGCAAATGTCAAGAATAATAGTTGCTCACGCAAGTGTTAACCTTTGACTAATTTTCATTTAATAATCCTTTTAAATTAAGGTATTGGTCTTGTGATTTGATGTGAAACACACTTTCTTCATTCTATATTTGAGATTCGTATTGTGTCAATCCTTCAACAATTGTGGAGGATAGCCTAGTGTTTTGACTGAGTCGATTGATGTATGAACAATAAATGTATCTTAAAACTTGTTGGTGCCACAAATGAGATTCAATACTCCTTTGATCCAGTGCGCCATTTCTCTCCCCACATCCATCACTGCTGGCTGCTAACATCCAACTGCGCATCGCTACGCGCTGTTAACAGCCAATTGCCCAACACTACAATGGCGAATATTCCAACAACAATGCCAACCAGCCACAGACTGCACACAGCACAGCCAGTGATTTTCATACAGAGCGCTATGTGGCGTAACCAACATAAAACCTAAACAGCCTACTTACAACTGAAGGATATTTCATTTGATCGATGGAAGAAGGGAGTACAAAAATGTAGTGGGAAATTCAGGAATACAGAAATACAAGTTGCTCAGGAATGAAATAAATAGGAAGTGCAGGGAAGCTCAGACGAACTGGCTGCACAAAAAATGTAAAAAAATTGAAAAATAAATTATTGTTGGATGGACTGACTCGGTATAAAGAAAAGTAAAATATAACCTTCGGTGAAATTTAAAGCAAGGGTGCTAACATGAAGAATGCAACGGGAATCTCACTGTTAACGGCAGAGGAGAGAGTGAATAGGTGGAAAAAGTACACTGAAGGCCTCTATGAGGGGTATATTTGTCTGATGTGATAGAAGAAGAAACAAGAGTCGATTTAGATGAGTTATGGGATCTAGCACAGTGGCGGTTGCTGTGTAAAAGCGTATAAACACCTAAGTTTCGACATCTTGCTAATTTATTGGTTGTTTTCCTTTGAATGCTGTTAAAAGTAACATCAATGCTGCAATCTGAAAGATACTGCACTTAAATCTACCGCGCAACTGCTCCTCTAGACTCGACGAAAACTTGGCATCAGGATAGCAAGCTCATTTTCAGTTGCTCACGTTTTAACGAGCTTTTGTGCATGCGCAACTCGCCTGACCTAATTGACTTATGGGCCAAAAGCATAACGATTTGGTAAACAACGCACACGGTTCACGATTTGCACTCAACTAGAAGTTTACGTCAGAGCCACCAGGCGGTAGCACACTGCGGCACACTTTTATCCCCATTTCTACATCTACATGACTACTCTGCAATTCACATTTAAGTGCTTGGGAGGGTTCATCGAACCGCAATCATACTATCTCTCTACCATTCCACTCCCGAACAGCGCGCGGGAAAACAAACACCTAAACCTTTCTGTTGGCGCTCTGATTTCTCTTCTTTTATTTTGATGATTATTCCTACCTATGTAGGTTGGGCTCAACAAAATATTTTCGCATTCGAAAGAGAAAGTTGGTGACTGAAATTTCGTAAATAGATCTCGCCGCGACGAAAAACGTCTTTGCTTTAATGACTTCCATCCCAATTCGCGTATCATATCTGCCACACTCTCTCCCCTATTACCTGATAATACAAAACGAGCTGCCCTTTTTTGAACCCACCTGATAAGGATCCCACACCGCGCAGCAATATTCTAACAGAGGACGAACAAGTGTAGTGTAAACCGTCTCTTTAATGGACTTGTTGCATCTTCTAAGTGTCCTGCCAATGAAACGCAACCTTTGGCTCGCCTTCCCCACAATATTATCTATGTGGTCTTTCCAACTGAAGTTGTTCATAATTTTAACACCCAGGTATTTAGTTGAATTGACAGCCTTGAGAATTATACTATTTATCGAGTAATCGAATTCCAACGGATTCACTCGGCATAAATCCAGTTAGATCATAGGACAATCCTCAGATATGCTAATTCATTCACTACTATCCTGTAGTAAAAGTAGATCAGACGTCTTTATATGTGAAAACTGTACTGGCAGTAAACCTGTTTTGTAGGTTTCTGTGTGAGACATAATGTATCAAAATATGAATTTTGTCGTACAGTAATTCATTTGAGGCGCTGAGAATCATAAGGGCTTAAAGCGAGTCACCGTCGATTGTGAGACTGTAGCATTTATTCAGGCTTCGGAAATTTGTTGATCTTATGGTAGTCAGGTTTATTTGTACTATAGGCTGACATAGTAAGTATGAATCTTTACGAAAAGCTGTATCAGTGGTCTTTCTGATATTCACTTAAATGTGGGATAGACGGTGATGTGCTTTAGACCCTTCTGGATCTCAGCGTCTCATTTGTATTGTAATCAATTAACCATGTTGGTAGATATCAGTACTCAAGTTTATTCACTTCCATAAACGGCACGTTGTGTTTGGAGTTAGTTGTTTACTATGCGGGAATCGTCTTTTGCGTATCATATCAGGGCGTACTCAGCAGCAGTGTGAAAATCTCATTCTGGGAACAGAAAAGTAAATAACTAGGAAAAGTTAGCCGCCAAGGAATTTGGGCCTCAGAGGAACAGATTCTTCGATTGAAAGTGACGTAATGAAATAAGCCCGACTACAAGTGAACATTTGACAAGGACGTGTACAGTTAGCACAAGTTGTAGGCGGTAGCAGAGTGAGAATATCTGATTTTCACCACAGAAGTTAATTAGGGAATAAATATATCTCTTAAGGATGTTATACATTTGTCCGAAAACGTGGAAAAGCACACAAAAATGCGAAATGGAGAGTTGTGAATGCTTAAACATTATTTCGTTATTCCCTTAACTGTACTGAGGCACGTAGAAAAGTACAAAATTTCACAAAAACAGTTCTTTCTTTTGTCAGATGAGTTATGCATGTCATAATAATATTATTATCACTTCTCTTACTGTTATTGGCACTGGCTGTATTTGTATAACCTTGTTGATAAGCATAACTGTTACACAGCAGATGCTATGAATTTCACAATCTCAGATTTACCTAAATCTAAAAATTTGTGAACATTCAGAATATACACTCAAGAGCGATCAGTGATATAGTATTAGAATCAGAATTTAAGAGTGTTGTGGAGGACTTAAGATCAAATAGGGCAGAAGGGGTCCCTAACATTCCATCGGAATTTCTAAAATCATTGGGGAAATGGCAACAAAACGACTATTCAAGTTGCTGTTTAGAATATATGAATGTGGCGATATACCATCTAACTTTCGGAAAAATCCCATCCATACAATTCCGAAGACTGCAAGAGCTGACGAGTTGGAGAGTTACCCCACAATCAGCTTAACGCCTCATTTATCCAAATTGCTGACAAGAATGTGCCGAAGAATGGAAACGAAAACTGAAGATGTCAGATGACGATCAGTTTGGCATTAGGAAAGGTAAAGGCACCAAGAGGCAGGTCTGACGTTGCGGTTTATAATGTAAGCGAGACTAAAGCAAAATCAAAACACGTTCTTAGAATTTGTCGACATGGAAAAAAGCATTCGACAATGTCAAGTGATGCAAGATTATCACAATAACTCTAAGCAAAAAGGCGTAAGCTATAGGGAGAGACGGGTAATATACAACATGTACAACAGCCGAGAAGGAAATAATAAGAATGGGAGACCAAGAACGAAGTGCTCTGATTAAAAAGAGCGTAAGACAGTGATGCATCCTTTAACCTTTAATTTTCACTCTGCACTTGGAAGAAGCAATGATGGAAATAAAATAAAGGTTCCGGAGTGGAGGTAAAATTCAAGGGGAAAGGACATTGATGATACGAATCGATGATGACATTGCTAACCTGAGTGAAAATGAAGAAGAATTACGTGATATGCTGACTGGAATGAGCAGTCTAATGAGTACGGATTGAGAGTAAATCAAAGAAAGACGAATGTAATGAGAAGTAGCAGAAATGACAAAAAGGAGAAACTTAACATCAGGATTGACGATCACGAAGTAGATGAAGTTAAGGATTTCTGCTATCTGGGCAGCAAAATAACCAATACTGGACGGAGCAAGAAGGACATCAAAAGCAAACTAGCACTGGCTAAAATGCCATTCCTGGCCAAGAGAAGTGTACTAGCATCAAATATGGGCCTTAATCTGATGAGGAAATTTCTAAGAATGCACATCTGAGGTACAGCATTGAACGGTAGTGAAGCACGGACTGTGGGAAAACCAGAACAGAACATCAAATATCAGCCTTAATTTGAGGAGGAAATTTCTGAGAATGTACGTGTCTGGAGTACTTTCTGGTAGTGAAACATGGACTGTGGGAAAATCGAAACAGAAGAGAATCGAAGCATCTGAAATGTGGTGCTACAGACAAATGTTAAAAAATAAAGTGGGCTGGTAGGGTAAGGAATGAGTAGGTTCTGCGCAGAGAGGAAAGGAATATGTGGAAATATGTGCAAGTGCTACTGTGAGATGAAGGGATTGGCAGAGGAAAGGAAGACTGATGAAGACTAATGACTGAAGACTGATCACCCCCCCCCCCAAAACAAAAGAAAAAAAGAGAAAGTGGGTTACTCTGTAACTTATCTTTGTTATCGGCAACTAGAATCATGCATTCAGTAAACATAAAGTGTTTTCACACAATTTCTTGCTCTGAAGCAGTCAAGTAAATAAACTTCATTATTCCGTTGGTTCCATTCCCACACAACTTCGTCTAAACATAAACTGAGATTTATCGGCAAAATACATTGTAGTCTTAACATTTCATTAATATTCTGTTGGGAGATATTTCCAGATTCAACATTTAAATTTTTGTTCCTTATACAGGGTTTTACAAAAAGGTACGGGCAAACTTTCAGGAAACATTCCTCACACACAAATAAAGAAAAGATGTTATGTGGACATGTGTCCGGAAACGCTTAATTTCCATGTTAGAGCTCATTTTAGTTTCGTCAGTATCTACTGTACTTCCTCATTCACCGCCATGATTTCACACGGGATACTCTACCTGTGCTGCTAGAAATGTGCCTTTACAAGTACGACACAACATGTGGTTCATGCACGATGGAGCTCCTGCACATTTCAGTCGAAGTGTTCGTACGCTTCTCAACAACAGATTCGGTGATCGTTGGATTGGTAGAGGCGGACCAATTCCATGGCCTCCACGCTCTCCTGACCTCAATCCTCTTGACTTTCATTTATGGGGGCATTTGAAAGCTCTTGTCTACGTAACCCCGGTACCAAATGTAGAGACTCTTCGTGATCGTATTGCGGACGGCTGTGATACAATACGCCACTCTCCAGGGCTGCATCAGCGCATCAGGGATTCCATGCGACGGAGTTGGGATGCATGTATCCTCGCTAACGGAGGACATTTTGAACATTTCCTGTAACAAAGTGTTAGAAGTCACGCTGGTACGTTCTCTTTCTGCGTGTTTCCATACCATGATTAATTTGATTTGAAGAGAAGTAATAAAATGAGCTCTAACATAGAAAGTAAGCGTTTCCGGACACATGTCCACATAACATATTTTCTTTCTTTGTGTGTGAGGAATGTTTCCTGAAAGTTTGACCGTACCTTTTTGTAACACCCTGTATACAAGACCTTCGTATAACTTCTACGAGATGTGGTGGTATTCCTCTTTTCCCATAATATTCCATAGTTTTCCTTTGTGCAAAAGGCCTTACTATATTCTGCAAAGCCTCTGTACATCTTTGAAGATGTATTCTCTTCTTTTTCCTGTTATATGTGCTAATTAGAAAACTATGTCTTAGTGGAAACTTCGATTCCGAAAACCAGTTTGTTCTTAGAGTAATATGCTGTCTATGATTTTCATTATCTTTACTGCTATCAAAAATGGTTCAAATGGCTCTGAGCACTATGGGACTTAACATCGGTGGTCATCAGTCCCCTAGAACTTAGAAATACTTAAACCTAACTAACCTAAGGACATGACACACATCCATGCCCGAGGCAGAATTCGAACCTGCGACCGTAGCAGTCGCGCGGCTCCGGACTGAGCGCCTAGAACCGCTAGACCACCGCGGCCGGCTTTACTGCTATCGTCACATGTATTTCGTATACCGTTTTTAAGAGGCTTATTCGCGTAATTCCCATAGTATGTTATTGATCCTCTTTCGAAAATTGGCATTGCTATTTTCTTCCATTCCATTGATAATTTTCTTTGCTGTCAGCACTGATCTACAAAGTCTAAAGCCTGTAGTTGCTTCTACTGGTAAGTATTTCACAAGGTCTATATTTAGATTGTCAGCTACAGGAATTCTTCGGACTTTACAGCTGTGTGAGGCCTCTTGAAGTTCCTTGAAATCTGTTTTATCAATTTTCGAAATAAATCAGTTCTCCTCTTCGCCAGACCGCCGATTTTTAGACAACAGTTTTTCTTTTGGTATGTAATAATCTATATTGATCAACATTTGCGGGACGCTCGGATAAATTTGTGACTTCCTCTATTTCAGGAGAAGCAACGTATTTAAGTTCACAAGGTCTCGTAACATTTTTCCATTCTGATTAACTGTTGATTTTTATTTATTCAGATTAAGTTCTAACTGGGCTGTTTTTATGTTCTAGCATTTATCTCTCTTTTTCTGACAGTATAATCTTTCTTGTTTATGGAATTAAAGACAATTTGGAAGATTTTCTAAAATTTATCAGATTCACTCTTTCTTCCTTCTTCTGGGGCATGTACTGACATTACGCTCACATATCCTCAAGCTATTTTAAATTTGCTTGTTAAGCTCTTTCATATATACATCTTAAAGGTGTTATCCTTCTCCTTCTTACCACATACCTACTCACGACTATTGATGTAATCTGGGCTGCCCATCGTGAGGTGCATGAATATTTTCCTGGTCAGTTTAATTTTACCCACCCCGTATTTCTAAAGTAATATTGTAAACGATCTAGGTGGTACTATTCGCAAAAAAATGTTACCGTATATCTCCTTTCAATCCGATAAAGATTAATGGAAAATGCGACTTTCATAACCCTTTAATCTCTACCTCCTCGATAGTCGATATGTGATGATTATCAGTGTTCGAAATTTTCGCAGACTCTTGCATGATGCAAACCGTCCGTTCTCCCGTTAACAATTTCAATGCAATCGGCGTAATATGCTTGCAAGTAGACACTTCTGCAGTTTTAATTTGCAGTGTAGAGAGGCCTTAGTTGCTCTGGCACGAGAGCTATACTGTCGCCACGACGCACCGGCGCCAGAAACCACTGCAGGGCGAGGCGAGTCGTATCTCTGGGCAGGAGACGAATGGCATTAGCAGTATCTCGACTTTTACGGCACAGAGCATCTGTTTAATATGTGGAGCGTCGAGGCGGTCGAGTTAGAGTCGCAGAAATATGAGCAACCGCGACGTGACCGGAATGGCTGCCTGTATCGCGCCGCAACCACAGCCCGATACACGCGGCGGCGACGGCCCGAGGGAGGGAAAGAGAGGGGACAAAGGACTGCGATCAAAGGCGCAGTGGCGCCACAGCACACACCTCGCGGCCGCCGAGGCGCCGGTGTGTTTGGTCGCGAAGAGTGGCGGCGGCGGCGGTGCAGGAAAGGCACATCAAAGAGAATGAATGAGTCGCGCAGAGGAAGCCAGCGGAACAATGTATTGCAAGGAGCGCTTCGCGGCAGGTTGGAAATTGTTAATGCGAGCAGAGTGGCTAGAGTCGAGTCACGGGCAGCGGCAGCGGAGACGGGGCCGGTGGCCGCAGTAATTGGATCGGGCGGCGCCGGCAGATAGCGGGCACTCCGGTCCCTCCACGTACCCACTGCTGCTGGTGCGTCTGAGCCGCTACAGGGCTCAGCCATAGCCTGAGGAGCCGCGTTGCTCTGCGTTTAAGGCCTCAGACTATCAAGGTTAGCTCCCAAGGAGAGGAATACCACTATCTGAAAACATCTGCACAGGGGTGTAAGTTAGGGTCCCAACACCCTGCAGCCATTTATCGAAATGGACCTTTGTAAGTCTACCACGAAAAACAATTTCGGGTGACGGTTTAGGACAGTCGTTTCCAAGCTTGGGGTCTGTACCCCCCTCACGCTGAGGGGTGAAAACAAGACGGTTCGATCGTGTTTGAGTCACCAAAGAAAATTATTTTCGAAACATCATTACTATTATTGCTGTTTCATAGCACTGTAACACTGGTTACGTAAGTTACTAATACATCTACATCTACATACATACTCCGCAGTCCACCCTATAGTGCGTGGCGGAGGGTACCTCGTACCACAAGTAACATCTTCTCCCCCTGTTCCACTCCCAAACAGAACGGGGGAAAAATGACTGCCTATATGCCTCTGTGGTCTTTCCGCGAAATGTAAGTTGGCGGCAGTAAAATTGTACTGCGGTCAGCCTCAAATGCTGCTTCTCTAAATTTCCTCAGTAGCGGTTCACGAAAAGAAAGCCTCTTTTCCTCTAGAGACTCCCACCCGAGTTCCTGAAGCATTTCCGTAACACTCGCGTGGTGCTCAAACCTGCCAGTAACAAATCTAGCAGCCCGCCTCTGAATTGCTTCTATGTCCTCCCTCAATCATTTTTTTCGTACTTGCATTTATGCCTGAAACAGTGTAGTGCAGGTTTCAATAAGTGAAACAAGTATTGGGGTTGGTGCATAAGTTCGTAGCGTTTTTCCATGATACATATAAACATAATAAACACTATAGTCTTCAGTAACACATTCTCCTTCACTGTTTACGACAGTCCGCCAACGCTGGGGTAACTTTTTAAATCCGCGACGGCAGAAATCACGTGATTTTGAGACGAAGAACACGTAGTCATGTTCGGAGGACAATTTCATCCAGAAAGGAAGTGCCCTAAAGGTTGTTCGATTGGGAGCGAAACGGGTGACAATTAGAGGCGGCAAAATCAGACGAATAAGTCAAACAGAATATGGGCAGGCGGTGTCGTGAAATAACATCACTTCATGTACTCTTTCTGGTCGTTGTTCTTGGACTGCGTCTCAGTTGCTGACAATGAATGTCAGCAGTGATGGTCACATCTCCGGGAAGCGACTCGTAGTACGCCACACGGTCATTGTTCCACCAGATGCATAACATTATCGGAATGTGTGCAGGTCTTTCTATGGAGAGGGAGTTGCTGCATTGTTTGGGCTCAACTATTCCTTTCTTTTCTTTACGTTAGCATAAAAACGCCATTTCTAGTCATCAGTAATGACAAGCGGGCAGAGGTGCAGATTTGGCCACCTGCTGTTTTTTTTTTTTTTTTTTTTTTTTTTTTTTTTTAATTTGCCTTGGGGCAGGCGGAATCGATATGCCACATTTCTGAACCTTCGCCACTGCATAAAAATGTCTCACAATGGTGGAATGATCATAGTTTATCATATTTGGCAATTCTCGAGTACACTGACGTCAGTCATTGTGGATTAATGCATTTAACCCATCTTTATCAAACCCTGAACATTTTCCTGAACGTAAAGAACCACTAATGTGAAAACGATCCTTCTTAAAACGAGAAAAGTTTTCTTGCCGTGCTCTGTCAATAAGCACTATCCTCTTCCACTGGGGCAAGGGTTTCTCACTGCCTCCGCTGCTGTCACCCGTATACTGTACTCAAGCAGAAGAATATGTCTGAAATGTTCAGATTTCTCCAGTTGATATTCTACACTCCTGGAAGTGGAAAAAAGAACACATTGACACCGGTGTGTCAGACCCACCATACTTGCTCCGGACACTGCGACAGGGCTGTACAAGCAATGATCACACGCACGGCACAGCGGACACACCAGGAACCGCGGTGTTGGCCGTCGAATGGCGCTAGCTGCGCAGCATTTGTGCACCGCCGCCGTCAGTGTCAGCCAGTTTGCCGTGGCATACGGAGCTCCATCGCAGTCTTTAACACTAGTGGCATGCCGCGACAGCGTGGATGTGAACCTTATGTGCAGTTGACGGACTTTGAGCGAGGGCGTATAGTGGGCATGCGGGAGGCCGGTTGGACGTACCGCCGAATTGCTCAACACGTGGGGCGTGAGGTCTCCACAGTACATCGATGTTGTCGCCAGTGGTCGGCGCAAGGTGCACGTGCCCGTCGACCTGGGACCGGACCGCAGCCACGCACGGATGCACGCCAAGACCGTAGGATCCTACGCAGTGCCGTAGGGGACCGCACAGCCACTTCCCAGTAAATTAGGGACACTGTTGCTCCTGGGGTATCGGCGAGGACCATTCGCAACCGTCTCCATGAAGCTGGGCTACGGTCCCGCACATCGTTAGGCCGTCTTCCGCTAACGAACCAACATCGTGCAGCCCGCCTCCAGTGGTGTCGCGACAGGCGTGAATGGAGGCACGAATGGAGACGTGTCGTCTTCAGCGATGAGAGTCGCTTCTGCCTTGGTGCCAATGATGGTCGTATGCGTGTTTGGCGCCGTGCAGGTGAGCGCCACAATCAGGACTGCATACGACCGAAGCACACAGGGCCAACACCCGGCATCATGGTGTGGGGAGCGATCTCCTACACTGGCCGTACACCTCTGGTGATCGTCGAGGGGACACTGAATAGTGCACGGTACATCCAAACCGTCATCGAACCCATCGTTCTACCATTCCTAGACCGGCAAGGGAACTTGCTGTTCCAACAGGACAATGCACGTCCGCACGTATCCCGTGCCACCCAACGTACTCTAGAAGGTGTAAGTCAACTACCCTGGCCAGCAAGATCTCGGGATCTGTCCCCCATTGAGCATGTTTGGGACTGGATGAAGCGTCGTCTCACGCGGTCTGCACGTCCAGCACGAACGCTGGTCCAACTGAGGCGCCAGGTGGAAATGGTATGGCAAGCCGTTCCACAGGACTACATCCAGCATCTCTACGATCGTCTCCATGGGAGAATAGCAGCCTGCATTGCTGCGAAATGTGGATATACACTGTACTAGTGCCGACATTGTGCATGCTCTTTTGCCTTTGTCTATGTGCCTGTGGTTCTGTCAGTGTGATCATGTGATGTATCTGACCCCAGGAATGTGTCAATAAAGTTTCCCCTTCCTGGGACAATGAATCCACGGTGTTATTGTTTCAGTTTCCAGGAGTGTATTTTCTAACGTGCACAGCTCCACTCGCTATCTCCAGATGATAGAATGGGGGCATGTAAACTCGAACAGGAACTGTGAACTGGGACTGATGACCCCATAGTTTGGTCCCTTTATTCCCCAAACCAACCGACCAACAGTGAAATACGAATAAAAAAATGAGAATCGGTAAATAAATCTATAGTAACATGAATACCAACAAGCTAAACAAAAACGCTATCAACTTACACACCAACATAATATAGGAACGTTTTCCTCACGTATTCCACCCATTGTACACATATTTTCTATTTTGTGCCAAGCATCTGTGATACTAAAATTGAGAGATCTACGTTACATTTGCTTTAATATCTTACAAAAAAGGCCTTCTTAGTTGAAGTTAGTTCCTGCAACGCACCATAAATAGCTTCATTATTCACTCAGCAACTTATAAAAGAACTATTTGACGCTACAGCATAACACAACAATAACTACGTAATGGTTACTATAGTGTTGTAGACAGTATTGTTGTTACTAGTAATTACGTTTATTTGTTTTAGTGGTCAGATACAAATTATTAGCAGCCTAAAGGCTTCCAAATTCTGACAATTCAGAAGTAAGGAGTCGAGCAACGAAGAGATTTTCAAACACTACGCTGAAGTACAGTGCACAAGTTTTATCTTGATAGTCTTTAAATATGCGTGAGCGTGTGGATGAAGCAAGTGTCACTAGGGGGAGGAGTGGTGGAGAGGAAACATGATTTGTAGCGAGTGTCTATCCTCAATAGGGATACCTTTAGGGAATTGACTAGTTCGAACCTGGGACCTGTTGCTGTTAAGGAGACGCCAGACCACACATGACATGTAGAGTTCAGAAGAGTTCAGTGAAACTAGCGATGATATAACCAAATACTTAATGATTTCAGCGTCAGCTCCACTGCACTCCCTGTAAAACAATCTTAATACTAACTAAATTTAGTGGAAGGGGTGCAAGGCTTTCCTATTCTTAGTTAGCTGGTAAAATAACGTCGAAAAAGCAGTGAAGTTTACCATTGGAAATTTTATTCTACTCACAAAATATTGTTTATAAATTGCACTATTGATAAAAGGAAATGTTTTAACACAGGATGATAAAAACCAACTGCGGTCATCAAAAATGTGAACGAATGTTCCCTGCATGGATTTCCAAGTTCTACAATGGATCGAAGGATGACCTATGCCATATCACATCTATAATCTTGGTTTAAATTAAGTTTCGCAAAAGAGAAAACTATCAAAATGGTCTACAGTGAGCCTCAGTTATCTTTAATTACTTATCTAACTTGTCGTAAAGTAATGGCTGATGTGGCTTTTTAATAATTATATAACAGAAAAATCATCACGTTTCAGATTTTTACTTCAAGTGACAAATGTGAACACCATGAGATTTAATTGACGATCGACACTAGTATTACGTAAAAAGGGGGTGTAACAGATGGGCTTTCTGCAGTTCTGAGTGAAACTTTATGCGCTCTTATACGGCATCGCGTGCGTTCTTTACCTTGTCGTTGGTTAGGCAGTGTCAGGGGGCGGCAGGAGGCGCAGCTCCATACAGCTCGCCGTCTCGGAAGCAACTGTCTTCTGACTTCTCCTTACTACAATTTACCGAAGTTGGTTTTAAAAAAAAGCTATCTAGCTGTGTTTTCAACTGACCAATCCGGGTCTCATTGTTAACCTTAAGCTCCGCCTACAAAATTCTGTCTATCCAATGAGAAACGTTATACTTTTCGTGGTGGGGCAATGTTTTTAACGTTTTGCAACGTATCAGACGCGAAAAAGTCTCACGCTTAAACTTGCAGCTGGTGTGGCCCTTTTAGTCTTATTGTAAGATCTATACTGTTCTTCTGGAGGGCTCTATCTTTCAACATGGGCTGGAGGGTGGTCCTGGTTGTCGGCAGGCGATGTGCTTGTCTGTCCCTTATCGTAGGGCCTTTCAGCTTAACACGGTTGTGCTCTCAGCTTCTGTTCTCGTTTCTTCCCTCGGAACTGTGTCTTTCACAGTGGGAATGTATGACATGCATTTAGGCACTCTAGTGTTAGTCTGTGGTATTCCATTTGCTGACTCGTTGATCGTATTACTTTGGTTAATTTAATGTCAGGATTTATTCGGAGCTATGTGTCATACTGCCGGATTTGCTTATCATGTCAGGGTTTTCATGGAAGGTGTTGGATTTGCCTGACACCTCATAAAGAAATCTACAAAAAATGCTGTTGATGATGGTGGGGGAAGGGAAAGGGGGAGCAGGTATAATCTAAGACCTGAATGCACTTTGGGGATAATTGTTTCAGAGAGATTGGGAATAAGCGTTCTACAACCTTGAAAGGTATAACAGTAACCAGGGAGGCGGCATAGCGTAGGGGTTAAGATATGTACATGACTTGCTGAAGGACATGGCTTGGAATACTGATAGATGTCTTGAAGGTTTTGTTTGGGAGTCTTTATAGAAATTATCCGTTTATTCATATAATGGGTTTAGACGTAATTTTCTTATTTCTAACCGTTTCCTGTATAATTTTAATCATCGTACTAAGTTTTTTACTGTTCTAATTTTTTCTTTCTATCACTCATTTTTCATTTGCAATCTTAGTCGACGTGAGTTTAGTTATTTTTATGTATTAACTTCGATTTAGTTTCTTCCTCTTTCACATTATTTATTTGCTTCAATTTCACGGCATTCCTGTTCCTCATTTTGATTGAAATCCATTTTATTCTTCGTTTAAATCTTCATCCACGATATTTTGTCCATCGCGCAAGAAATATTTGTTTTAAATATTTGTATGAGGACTACCATCCAAATATTGTACATCTTGAAACGAAAATTGTATTTTTGACGTCACTACTCAGACAATATGAGCAGATGTTAAGTTGATCGTTTTTTAACCGACAGTTCGGCAATTTTCAAAAGCCAAATATTATGATGCATAAATAAAAGTAATTTAAATCACATGCACTAAGATTCCTAATGAAAAATAACAGGAATATAAAATCTACATCTACATCCATACTCCGCAAGCCTCCCGACGGTGCGTGGCGGAGGGTACCTTGTGTACCACTATCGGTTCTCCCTTCTATTCCAGTCACGTATTGTTCGTGGGAAGGATTGTCGGTATGCCTCTGTGTGGGCTCTAATCTCTATGATTTTATCCTCATGGTCTCTTCGCGAGATATACGTAGGATGGAGCAATATACTGCTTGACTCCTCGGTGAATGTATGTTCTCCAAACTTCAACAAAAGCCCATACCGAGCTACTGAGCGTCTCTCCTGCAGAGTCTTCCACTGTAGTTTATCTATTATCTCCGTAACGCTTTCGCGATTACTAAATGATCCTGTAACGAAGCGCGCTGCTCTCCATTGGATCTTCTCTATTATCTTCTATCAACCCTACTTGGTACGGATCCCACACTGCTGAGCAGTATTCAAGCTGTGGGCGAACAAGTGTACTGTAACCTACTTCCTTTGTTTTTGGATTGCATTTCCTTAGTATTCTTCCAATTAATCTGTCTGGCATCTGATTTACCGACGATCAACTTTATATGATCAGTCCATTTTAAATCACTCCTAATGCGTACTCCCAGATAATTTATGGAATTAACTGCTTCCAGTTGCTGACCTGTTATATTGTAGCTAAATGATAAGGGATCTATCTTTCTATGTATTCGCAGCACATTACACTTGTCTACATTGAGAGTCAATTGCCATTCCCTGCACCATGCGTCAATTCGCTGTAGACCCTCCTGCATTTCAGTACAATTTTCCATTCTTACAAACTCTCGATATACCACAGCATCATCCGCATAAAGCCTCAGTGAACTTCCGATGTCATCCACAAGGTCATTTATGTATATTGTGAATAGCAACGGTCCTACGACACTCCCCTGCGGCACACCTGAAATCACTCTTATGAAAGCAATTTAAATAGTTTATGTAATGAATAAAAGTCACGGCAAAGGAGTAAAAACAAAATCACTTTTAAACCATGTAAGTGAATAAAAATAATGGCCTAAGTCATTTCGAAAAAGATTTACAAATAAAAATTACAACGCACCTCAGGGGATTCAAACCCACAACATTCAGTGCGTGTGGAATGTAGCTTAACCATTACGCTATGCCGCTACTCTGATTGCCCTTACTACTTTCAAGGCTCGCGAAAACCTTTTTCGTCCATTACTCTTAAACAAGGACTCGCCTTGGTGAATTTCTGCAAGATACCTAGGACCGTAACCTGCACCACCTTATGGGTGGCTTCAAAATGTCGACTTCCACCTTTTGGGATCTCCCCTTTTAACACGACTGAGCAGCTGTTCAGACATTGCCAAAAATTAAATGAAACGTCCTGGCAGACTGAAACCGTGAATTAAATAGGGTCTCGAACTCAAACCTTGCCTTTTGCTGGAAATAATGTTAGATTTTTTCTCTTCTACAAGGGGTACAGCAGGCTGTTTGAAATTTGGCCTATTATAGAGTATCAGCGGTTTTCAGCCAAATATGCGAGCTGGTAGTGGCACAGTGAGTTCAGAATACGGAAAAAATGAGACCGATTTTCAGGTGCGGCAGTTGTCTTATAATTTTAATTGACAGCATATACAATGTAAAATCTAATAGGAATGTAACCATTAATGCAGGCTGTTCACTTAGAATATTTAGAGTAGCTTTGAGTGGTTATTTCAGTATCACCCATGTTACACACTGGAATCACAACAGAATCATCATAAGAGATATTGTTATTCCATATTTGTGTCCGTTATTTTCAGTTTCATCATCACATTTATCTACGAGAGACTACATGGAAGCTTTGGGACCCTTTTTACATTTTTCCTGGGCTTTACAGAAAAATCTTTCACCAAAATCTGCGTACAAACGTTCATACTAATACACGAATTGCAACTGTTTGTTGTATCAGTTTCCCTATATTCTCTATGAATGGCGCAATTAAATCCTAGTCGGACTTTCATGCGCATAAGTAGCTTACGTCGTACGTACATTCAAGACAAAAAAAGGTGCCCCAGGCTGTGGCTAAGCTATGTCTCGGTAGTATCATTTCTTCCAGGACTGCTAGTTCTCCAAGGTTCGTAGAAGGGCTTCTGTGAAGTTTGGAAGGTAGGAGACGAGGTACTGGCAGAATTACAGCTGTGAGGACGGGTCATGAGTCGTGCTTGGGTAGCTCAGTTGGTAGAGCAGCTGCCCGCGAAAGGCAAAGGTCCCGAGTTCGAGTCTCGGTCCGGCACACAGTTTTAATGTGTCAGAAATATTCAAAGAAAAAAATAGATGATTTATTCAAGAGAAAGATGTTAACAAAATGAGCAAGCTAATAACGCACTGGTCCAGCCCTGGCAATTCTGCAAGCTTGGCATTGATTGACAGAGTTGTTGTATGTTCTCCTGAGGGATATCGTGCCAAATTAAGTTGAGCTGGGGTGCCGGATCATCAAAATCACGAAATGTTTGGAGAGCCCTGCAAAAGACGCTCTCAATTCGTGAAAGATTTGACAACCTTTCTTGCCAAGTTAGGGTTTGGCGAGTACGAAGACAAACAGCAGAAACTCTCAGGGTTAGTGGGCGGGCATTATCTTGCTGAAATGTAAGCCCAGGATGGCACACCATGATGGGCAACAAAATGGACGTAGAATATTGCCCACGTACCGTTGTACTGTTAGGGAGCCTTGGATGATAACCAAAGGGGCCCTTACATGAAAAGAAATGGCTGTAGTCAAGGTGTACGGCAGGCGACAGTCAGTTTACTAACCCACCCGTGTTCTGGGCGTCTCCAGACACGTCTTCGCTGGTCGTAGGGGCTCAGATCTAAGCGTTACTCAGCACTGAAGTCGATTCTACTCCATTCAATGAGATTCCAGCCCGAGGACGTGTTTGAGGATGCCCCGGACAGCGGTGGCATTCCAACCTGTCACCCACCGTAGAGCCATACTGCCAGACATTTGAAAATGTACTACTTGACGGAATTATTGAGGAAGAGAGGTAAGTCTTGGAGCTCATGCCTGAAATGACACTTTATTGAAAACCAAAACGAGAGCAAACACCTGCCAACAGTTAGAGCTGGACAGCAACCCGTCGTTGAGGCTGCATGAGAACGTATAACATGAGCTGAGGTGATAGAGAAAGTCAGTTAGGCCAGCAATCGCGACATGTTGACTTTGCTAGAAAAAGCACTGTTAATGAAGCTTTACTATCAGAATGGAGAATCCGCTACTGCAGCTTAACGGTCCTATCGCCATGTGAAGGGTGTTCGAATGGGAGAAGGTGCTGTGACAAGTGTCGCTGTGAAGACAATGATCACGGAGTTCGAAGCTGCGGGGTGTTGGGACGATGGGCCCTGTAGTGGGCCCATGCTACGTGCTACTGCTGCTCGGACAGTTATGGATGAAATGCAGACTTTAGCGGCTTCGTCTCCACATGGTGAAGTCAACATTCGTCAAATGGCACTTCACACCGGAATTCCATGCACTACTGTTTGTAAAGCACTGAGGCGCACCATCAAACCGAAAACGGACTTTTTAGTCACCCTGTATTTCTTTTGTTGACATTGGTTTTTTAGGGCTCTAGTTCTTCGGCTTCATTTAAATCAATACCATCTTTTAATTTCGTAAAATTTTAGGTTGTGTTTTGCTAACGAGTTTTCATCTGAAACAGTCGATTAGGAATAGAGTGGGTGGAACAGTCTATTTCAGATTTATGAAAAGAACGGTGAGTGCAATAGAATCATATCAGAACGGTGTGGTTGTCAGAAGGAAGATGTTTGAAGGTTCAGAACAAAAGTTAACTTCGTGTTGGATACCCCCAGATCCCGTTAAGACTCAGGTGTGCGCATTTCACTTACGGAATACAAAAAGCGCTGCGCAAGTTGGTTTTCAAATGGCTAGGTAAACGATTTAAGCATTGCATAATATCTGTGTCAGGGTGTTACTCTTTATGATACACGCCCTTCACAAACTGTGTGTTGTCCTCTATTTCTTCATTTCTATTACGACAATGCAGGTAGTATTAATGCGTTATGAATACTTGTTTTAATGAGACTCCCGTTACTAAAGACTTAAACCTAATTCTATGCTTCGGTTGGGCCGCTGTTGTCCGATCTGCTACCGATATTAGTACTTTTTTTTTCTTTATTGTAATTTTAATCACCTCAATACAAGGTGGGCTGGCAACAGCATATTACCCTGCTCTTCAGCCTTGAGTGGTACAATAACATGACATATAGGTGGCACAGACAATACAATAAAAACGGTGGGCAAAAAAATGTAGATACAAAAAAACAGTAAACATGAAGCCGTTCACGCTGGATGAGAAAAACACTAACACTTGGTGACACAGTGCACATAACACGGATGACTGCGACGGCACACGTGAACGGTGGTGGCGTGACGGCGAAAGGACACTGAAGACAAAACGAAGGCACACACACGAGACACTGAAGGCGATGATCTCCGGCGCGCGAATGTTCACTGAGCGTGTGCGAGTCCTGGGACCTGCCAAGGGAGGGGGAGGAGGAAGGGGATTGGGACAGGGAGAGGGGAGGGCAGATGCCATGGGCAAGGGAGACAGGGGGAGGGGAGGAAAAAAAGGGGGGAGCCCAGGGGAAGAGGGGTGAAGGAAGGGGATGGGGGAAAAGGAGAGAGAAGGGAGGGAGGGTGCCAAGTGGAGAGGCCACAGGAAGTGGGGGCAGGTAGGATCAAAGTTGATAGGAGGGGTAGATGGAGGGGAGGAGGACTTCATCAGGGAGGGGGAGCTGCCGTAAGCCACCTTGGGAGAGGGTAAGGAGGGTGGAGAGATGGAGACGGGGTGGGACGTGGGAATACAGGTGCAGCAGCGGGCTGGGGTGGGAGAGGATGGGCGAGACAAGAGGGTGAGGAGGGTCGAGTTTGAGGGAGGTGTACAGGATCTGTATCCTTTCAAGGAAAAGGAGGAGTGGGGGAAAGGAATGAGATCGTACAGGATCCATGTGGGGGAGGGGAGATGGATGCGATAGGCGAGGCGGACAGCATGGCGTTCAAGGATTTGAAGGGATTTATAAAAGGCAGGGAGGGCGGAGATCTAGGCCGGATGGGCGTAGCAGAGGATAGGGCGGATGAGGGATTTATAGGTGTGGAGGATGGTGGAGGGGTCCAGACCCCACGCACGGCCTGAAAGGAGCTTGAGGAGGTGGAGTCTGGAGTGTGCCTTGGCTTGGATTGTCCGGAGATGGGGGGTCCAGGAGAGGCGACAGTCGAGGGTGACGCAAAGGTACTTGAGGGTGGGGGTGAGGGTGATAGGACGGCCATAGACGGTGAGATAGAAATCAAGGAGGCGGAAGGAAAGGGTGGTTTTGTCTACAATGATCGCCTGGGTTTTGGAGGGATTGACCTTGAGCAACCACTGGTTGCACCAAGCGGTGAACCGGTCAAGATGGGATTGGAGAAGGTGTTGGGAGCGCTGCAGGGTGGGGGCAAGGACAAGGAAGGCGGTGTCATCGGCAAACTGGAGAAGGTGGACGGGGAGTGACGGCGGCGGCATGTCCGCCGTATACAAAAGGTACAGAAGGGGGGAGAGGACGGAGCCTTGGGGCACACCGGCGGAGGGGAAAAAGGTGTAGGAATCTGTGTTATGAATGGTGACGTAGGAAGGACGGCGGGATAGAAAGGAGCCGATCAGACGGACGTAATTAATGGGAAGGGATACTAGTACCTGTGGTTTCGCTGGTACTGTCTGGATTCATTTGTTTCCTGTGCTTGTTGCTTGCACTTTCACCGCTGCAACTACTCTTCATGTGGCGCTGCATATACTCTGTTTTCACAGTCGTAGAGGTCGGTTCAGAAGATCTGAGCTCTAAATGATTTGGTCTCGTCGTAGTGTGAGTGCACTAACCGTCTTTCAAGCGAAAAACAGTCACAGTGCAAAAGTATCTGTTCTGCGATCTCACTCTCTCTCCACAGGCACACACAGCCTCCTGACAGATTTAAACGCAGAATATAATAGTAGTAGTACTAGTAGCTTTATTCATCCTTAGATCTTTTACAAGGATATAGGACATGTCAAAGCTGTTAGTGGGGTGTTTGGTTTGGTAACGCCATGTAGCGCTCTCTCTTAAAATCGCTGACTGCGATGTGTGCAGTCTGTGGCTCGTTGGACTAGTGTAGTGTTGGGCAGTTGAACGTGAACAGCCCGTAGCGTTGGACGGTTGGAGGTGAGTCGCCAGCATTGGTGTATGTAGGTGAGAGATATACCAGAGTTGTGAGATGTTAATACGTGCGGACAAATTGGACGTGTGTCCGTTAGAAAAACGATATTTGTTAAACTGGATATCACGAATTTTAAATATATATATATATATATATATATATATATATATATATATATATATATAATGACTTTCGAACACTTATTAAGGTAAATATTGTTTGTTCTCTAACAAAATCTTTAATTTGCTAACTATATGCTTATCAGTGGTTAGTGCCTACAGCAGTTAGAATCTCTTATTAAGCTGGCTGTATTGGCGCTCGCTTTATTGCAGTAATTCGAATAACAAAGATTCTTGTGAGGTAAGTGATTCATGAAGGGTATAGGTTATTGTTATTCAGGGCTACTCTTTTGTAGGGATTATTGAAATTCCGATTGCGTTGCGCCAAAAAATTGTCAGTTTAGTAAATGATCAGAATAAGTTAGGAGAAAACAGTCTCAGTACATTCAGTTTCACTGAGTTTGAAAATCAAGTAACGTGGAAGTAGAAGTGTTACCAACACAGTCATTCTTTACATTCAGAGGGGAAGTTTCAAAGTGTTTACAAGCTTAGACCAATTTAAAATACGCTAATTCGTATATACATACATTTGCAGATTTCTAGTTAGAGAAAATCATTAGATGTACTCCAGGTATACAACCTTTTTTTTTTTTTTACAAATAACGTATTAAGTAAATGTAATGCCACACTGTTCACCCATATCAGATGAGTGCGGTATGGCCCATGACTACTAAAGAATTGAACCATGGCCTGCCTGGTAGTAACATGTTCCATCCTCAGTCGCTTCCTTGTGTTGGAGAATAATGCATAACTCATACGGGCCTTTTCATATTGTATGGAACAACAGTGCCTTTGTTATTAGGCAATACGATGCAGTGCTCCTCCAGACATGCATGCAAGTCCAAAGGAACACTGTATTGTACTTCTTAATAACACAGACACAGGTATTCCGCATTTATTCAACAATACCAGTTCCTCGACTATCAATAAATATGTCCTTCCTGAGCGGGAATGTATGTAACCTACTAGTGCAGGTTGACACAGGACGACGACGTGTGGAAGTTTGGGTCGGACCATGATCGTGCACGGATTGCCAAAGTGGTTAAGGCGATCTTTCGCTTAAAGTGATAAGTCAGACACCGAATCAAATTCCGGAACAAATTTTCGTTGTCGTCATGCTAACATACAGTCGAAGGTGGTTGATAATATCAACTGTGAGTACATTGTCTTATTTTCACAGTTGTCCCACCCAGTCGTCTTAGGGTGGGCGGCCCGTTGGAGGAACAACATACTACAATCCTTCCAGTCGACGGAGGTGTGCCCTGTGAGTGTGAAACAACACAGAATCGCGCCACTAGCTCGTATGCCCTCAACTGGAACCACCTCCGATAAAGTGAACTTGATCGAGGCAAAGAATAAGATCGACAGTGTTTCTTCATTCTGGAAATGCTGAAAGGACACGGAAATGAATGAATGAGAGAATTAATGACAACGTGATAACGTGATTTTATGAACGTAGTTTTGCGCTTACTAGTTAGGTAAAGTTGAGTCGTGTGGCACCTGTACACGCAAAGGATAAACAGCCCACGCAGCGCGTCGTGAGCAGTTCGGCCACAACAACAGACACAGCGGTGTGATGCGAGGCCACGCCAACCGACCAGCCGAAGTCGGTCACGCCCAGCGTAATGGCCGCTAATTAAGCCAATATTGACAGGGCTAGCGCGGCTAGGTGAGGCGCGGCGCGCCCTCGCGGAGGCGGCACCGTCGTAATGGTCAATCGGCAGGAGGTGGGAGGCAGGAGGCGACGTACTTCGTCACTCTTTGAGAGACTACCGTAAGTAAGCGTACACTACGGTAGTTTTCTTAGTAGATTCGGTCAGTTAAGGGCGTACCCTCGCTACACGCACAAGAGGTGTGTTGCATTTTGCACGTTACCTTATAACGACCGCTCTCTTAATGTATGCGGCCAGTGTATTACTAGATTCCCCTAATCACGGGAACCGTCTACAAACCTACGCTACATTTTGTTCTACATAGATGTCCGCCTTAGTACTTATAGCAAAATAAAATTTGGCGTTTGTAGGCAGCCGTAAAACGCAGAGTAATTCTGCTCTGCCTCGCTCATTCCACAGTCCAAACGAATGCATACAATTGTTGCAAAGGAAAGGCGGTAGAAAATGAAAGAACATGATTGGTAAGAGTGGACTGTATTTACACTACATTGCGAGACACAGTTATAGATGGGTGCGCGCCGCTTGGCTGTCACGGCCCGTCTCCCCTTTCCTGGCCAGTTCGGCCGTGCGTTGTGTGGGCGGCCGGGCACAAAACATTCTTACCTTCAGCGAGTGTCCGGTAGCTGCTGCGCCCTTGTGGAACTTTGCACCAACACGGAACATCATTGTTTAAGATTTTATTAAAGAATTGTTCATTCGTAACGTGAAAAAAAGGTGATGTTACTGTAAAAATGACAACAGTACAGACTTACCTTATAGCGCTTGAAAACCTTATTTCCTCAACAAAAAAGTAAAATGAAAAAGCAGTAAAACAAAATTATATCAGACATCGCTCCAATACTTCGAATGCTTCACTGAAATTAAATATTCCTGTTATTCATAAGGAACTTCCGCTTTTATCAAAACTAACAGGAATGTCTTGCCTTTTATCATGATATATATCCTCCCGAACAGGTCATGAATGAACAACGGTACTGACAGGCCGCCGTATCATCGTTAGCCCACAGGCGCCACTGGATGCGGATATGGATTGTTATGTTGTCAGGACACCGCTCTCCAGGCCGCATGTCAGTTTCCGAGACCGGAGCTGCTACTTCTCAATAAAGTTTGCCTCACAAGGGCTGAGAGCACCCCGATTGCCAACAGCACTCAGCAGACCCAGACCGGATGGTCATCCATCCAAGTGGTAGCCCAGCCCGACATCGATTAACTTCGGTGGTCTGACGGGAACCGGTGTTACCACAGCGGCAAGGCCGTTGGCTAATGCATATATAATGTGTGTGTATGTATGTTTTTGTGTGTGTGTCTGTGCGTGAGAGAGATCAGTTAACTTTTATTGCTTATAAAGCAGAATACATATTTTGTACGGATATAAAATATAAAATGATGTTACACGAATAACGAGCTATTCTAATTGTGTACAAAACACACTCCAACAAAAAACAGACAGAAAGCCTCGGCTTCCAGTTTCTATTTGTAGCACTCATTTATAATTTTTTGCCTAACAGTCCTACTATTTACTACGTCATTTATGTAGTGTATCAGAACTACTGAACCTTAGTTTTGGTAGCGTAGAACTTTTATTCACGGCACACCACAATGCGTGTGCTTCCACCAACGCAAAGAAGTAAGGAAGACCCGGGCTGCATGCGCCTTCGGCGATTAGATCGCTAAGAGCAGGTCTCCAGCTTATACGGTGCAAGGATGAGGAAAACACTGACTGCCTCCACCTTGAAGAAACCGTCTCAGATTCGTCTTAATAGATGTAGCAAAAAGTCGGACTGGAATTTTCATCCTGATTGCGAGTCAGTAGCCTTAAATACTGTCCTGTCTGCCCCAGATCGTCCTGAATGCGAGTACCAATTACCTGTAAAATGTATTTCACAATTCCTGTTACAGGCTTCTAGGTGCCGTAGAGGGAACTTAGCACATAAATTACTGGCGAGGAATCCATGTCCGGAAATGTACCACTTGCATATAAAATAAATTCGATTATCGGGTCACTATCAGGTTTCCCCTTTACGGTGCAGCATGTAATGGTAGAGCTGCAATAACGCACATAGCGTGGACGCTTTCCGTATCACCTCAGTCCATCACATAGCATTTTCGTCCTGTTAACACAACGACTGCGAGAAACTGGTACGTTCGCAACTACAAGCGGTGTTAGTTGTGGTGCTCCAAGAACATGCACCAGTCAAAGACCATTGCCTCCACCGTGTGAGGACCCCTGTCTGATCCTCCAACTTACTTTACATCCAAACGGTACATTAGTGTACGTGCATTGCATGTCGAAATACTACCTGTTAAGTCCTTTCTACAACCAATGGAAACCAGTAATAGGAATCCCGAAGTAGATGTCAGTATGTAGTACCAGAGTACTTTCAAGTCTAACATCCATGTTGTATGTTCTCGTATGCGACTGAAGCGACGAATGGAAAATTTGTACAATGGCCGGGATTTGAACCCAAGTCTCGTGTGCAGCAAGTGGAGGCGCTGACCACCACATCTGCACGGCCTACCCTAATACGTATCCCTCCTCAATCCAGAGATCCAATCACCCCTCAGCCCACTTGGTATTCCCCTCCAAACTGATTGGTGAGGCTCTCGAACTGTAATGGGGATAGCACCTCAGCATCGAACCAAACGCGGGAGCCTGCTTGAAACCGTTAAATGTTGAGGAGCTATTCCAATACAGTTCGAAAGCCCCTGCTGTGCTACTCTAATTTAGCATATCCGAAGGAATATGGCATCATTCTCCTTAACAATAGAAGTACTGCAATACCGCATTTATCTGCCGATAACAGATAGCGACCTTCAGTTGAAATGCCATCTCCTGTACGGGAATTTCGTAATGTATGTACGAGTACAGGTTGTGACGCATGAACGATGACGCAAGAAATTTTGGGTGTTGCGTGGGTCGTACACGGATAGTCAAAGCGGCGACTTAACTGGTCCTCGTGGTATTTTCATAACGGTCGCTTTTCTCGCTCTGTTTGTCTTGTATTAAAAATAAACCAAAATTGTTGCTGGCAACGACTTGAAATGATTTTATTTCCTTTTTTCCGTGGCGGAGGCCATGTAGGATTAACTCCGATTATTCTCCTTCCTATTTTGAGTAGCGTGTTGCAAGGTTTCAAAGAAAAAATGAATAAATAAAAGTAAAAAGTAAAAAATAAATGAAAGGACAGTACCATGTGATGGACTTACACAGTGACAGGCGGCGAGCGGCGGGCAGCGGGCGGGTGGCCAGGGTAGGGGTAGGCATCCGATGAAAAAAGCGGGAGGGGGGCGGGGAGGAGTAGGCATCCTATAAAATAAAAACGAAAGTGGACAAATTATTACGTCTTGTCGCCTTCTGCTTCCGGAGCGGTGGGGCGCTTCTTATACAGCCGATCGCTGTTCGTATTCACAGCTGCGAATACAGTTAACGTATGTCACAGTTTTTGGCTGAGTGATAAAGCATATTGTCTATGGGTAATTGAGATTTTTCTACACTACACAAACCACTGTACGATGTGTGGCACAGCAGTGTAGGTGTATAATGCTCCCCTTCCCCTTTCCTTTCGAATTTGTCGAACACTAGCGTCATTGATATTAAGCGAGTAATGTTTGGAAGGATTAGTCTAATTCTTGACTAGTTCTCGTATTTTTGCTATCATAATTTTCTGAATAACACTTTCCGCCATGCGCAGCGTCTTGCTTGTACTGTCTCTAGGGTTACCACCCGTCCTGATATATCGGGACCGTCGCCGTTATGGACCTTCTTGTCCCGACGTTGCGACAAGACCCAATTCTGTCACGATTTTGAAAATACTGTTACGAGCTTGCCTTGAATACTGAAGTAACTCCACCTGTTAGCGCAACATGAAAATGCAGCCTCAGTTAGTTATATTATGCCAAGTTTATGTTGACAAAGCCGACTCACAGAAGGCATTGCATGTCGCATATCCTGTATCGACGATGCAAGGTAATCCTAGATATAGTGCCGTCCTTTGAGAGAATACCAGACTATTTAAAAAACGCCATACAGAACAATCGGACAGTTTCCATTTGAATAGCTACCTGATAAGACGATTCTGACTAAACGTAATACGAACAACAAGTGCAAGTTAGTAATGCTTGAAGTGTTCAAGGCGGGTATATAGGGCATGAAGTGTATAATCATGTCTACTTTTATAACTAAAGTGTAATTGTCGACTGTTTGCCATCTAATAAATTTACCTTATCGTAGCTTACGAAAATCCCTAAGGGTGGAAAGAGAAAGTCTCCCTCTTCGGATGATTACACAAAAGAGTTTGCAAGTGGGCTGTTTAGTTTTTTTTATTGGTAACGCCACGTAGGGCTCTGTATGAAGATCACTTGATGTGTTGTGTGCAGTGTGTGGCTAGTTTCCATTGTTGTCTGCCACTGTAGTGTTGGGCAGCTGGATCATAAAAGCGCGTAGCGTTGCGCAGTTGGAGGTGAGCCGCCAGCAGTGGTGGATGTGGGGAGAGAAATGATAACTATGCCTATCAGTAGTTAGTGCCTTCCGTAGTTTGAATCTTTTATTTAGCTGGCAGTAGTGGTGCTCGCTGTATTGCAGTAGTTCGAGTGACGAAGATTTTTGTGAGGTAAGTGATTTGTGAAAGGTATAGGTTAATGTTAGTCAGGGCCATTCTTTTGTAGGGATTTTTGAAAGTCAGATTGCGTTGCGCTAAAAAAAAATATTGTGTGTCTGTTCAAGCACAGTTATGTATAATTTTTCTAAGGGGACGTTTCAAGTGGTCTTTTGTCACGAAAGGATGGACGATAAGGAAGCATTGTGAGAGATTTGTACCTGTTTCAGCTCAGTAGCTCACGGAGGTAAAGCAAGTGTGAAGCATCACATTTTTACGAAGAATCATAGAGAGTCGCAGTAGCATCGACAACTTTGCTTATTTATACATTTATGATTAAAGAAGATACCCAGGAAGAATTTCTCGATGCTGCTACAGAAGTAATAACAGCTTATGCACTTGTCAATCAGCATCAAATCTTCAGTTGTCAAACAGCATCAACCTTTCAGTTATCTTGATTGTACAGTAAAACTGAAGGCCGCAATGGATCCTGACTCCAAAGTCGTTGTAAAGCAGTCTAAATTCAGGAACAAAGCTACAGGAACTGTAAAAATATTCTCGCACCACACACAGTGTACGAATGCATAAAAAAATTGCAAGAAGTTTCATTTTTCGGCATAGGCACCGACGCCTAGAACCAGGAGGCTAAGAAGATATTTGCTTTAGTTGACCACTACTTTACTGGAACCGACAGAATCTGACAGAGGCGTTAATGTTTGGTTCGCTGAATAACGGAACATCGGACACAATTGCAAAATGTTGGCCGGCCGCGGTGGTCTAGCGGTTCAGAAGCTCAGTCCGGAACTGCGGGACTGCTACGGTAACAGGTTCGAATCCTGCCTCGGGCATGGATGTGTGTGATGTCATTAGGTTAGTTAGGTTTAAGTAGTTCTAAGTTATAGGGGATTGATGACCACAGACTCATAGTGCTCAGCCATTTGAACCATTTTCGCAAAACGTTGTGTGGACACTTTAATGTCGGAAAAAACGACATTTTGTCTATGGAGTGCGTGATTATTTTGTAAATTTTTTTGTTTATTTATAGACGCAATCACATGGTTATGACACAGTTATAACCCGTTTCGGCCAAACAATGACCGTCTTCAGATTCTAAAACAATACAAAAGAAAATTTATATTAAAATCTAAAAATAGGTGCAATATTGAAACACTCTTACTAGTAATGTAATTGAATTTATGCGAAATACATATAGTTCATACATAAAGGTGGCATTCACTGAACACAGGTTCATGCATCGTCAATATTGCTATAAAATTTAAAACACCGGTCTTATATAGATACAAAAATTTTGTTAGATTTTGTTCACCCTCTTTGCGCTAGATGCGCCCGTCCTCTATGAGATAGTATTAATTTTTCAAAAGCCTAAAATATACAAATTTACTCTTAATATTTAGGTCAAATGTACATAAAATTTAAGATTACAGAACAGACCGTTAAATCAGTAAAATAACGTTTCAGAACAAGGAGAAAACATTGCTATAGGTGAAAATACACTCCTGGAAATGGAAAAAAGAACACATTGACACCGGTGTGTCCGACCCACCATACTTGCTCCGGACACTGCGAGAGGGCTGTACAAGCAATGACCACACGCACGGCACAGCGGGCACACCAGGAACCGCGGTGTTGGCCGTCGAATGGCGCTAGCTGCGCAGCATTTGTGCACCGCCGCCGTCAGTGTCAGCCAGTTGCCGTGGCATACGGAGCTCCAGCGCAGTCTTTAACACAGGTAGCATGCCGCGACAGCGTGGACGTGAACCGTATGTGCAGTTGACGGACTTTGAGCGAGGGCGTATAGTGGGCATGCGGGAGGCCGGGTGGACGTACCGCCGAATTGCTCAACACGTGGGGCGTGAGGTCTCCACAGTACATCGATGTTGTCGCCAGTGGTCGGCGGAAGGTGCACGTGCCCGTCGACCTGGGACCGGACCGCAGCGACGCACGGATGCACGCCAAGACCGTAGGATCCTACTCAGTGCCGTAGGGGACCGCACCGCCACTTCCCAGCAAATTAGGAACACTGTTGCTCCTGGGGTATCGGCGAGGACCATTCGCAACCGTCTCCATGAAGCTGGGCTACGGTCCCGCACACCGTTAGGCCGTCTTCCGCTCACGCCCCAACATCGTGCAGCCCGCCTCCAGTGGTGTCGCGACGGGAGTGAATGGAGGGACGAATGGAGATGTGTCGTCTTCAGTGATGAGAGTCGCTCCTGCCTCGGTGCCAATGATGGTCGTATGCGTGTTTTGCGCCGTGAAGGTGAGCGCCACAATCAGGACTGCATACGAACGCGGCACACAGGGCCAACACCCGGCGTCATGGTGTGGGGAGCGATCTCCTACACTGGCCGTACACTTCTGGTGATCGTGAGGGGACACTGAATAGTGCACGGTACATCCAAACCGTCATCGAACCCATCGTTCTACCATTCCTAGACTGGTAAGGGAACTTGCTGTTCCAACAGGACAATGCACGTCCGCATGTATCCCATGCCACCCAACGTGCTCTAGAAGGTGTAAGTCAACTACCCTGGCCAGCAAGATCTCCGGATCTGTCCCCCATTGAGCATGTTTGGGACTGGATGAAGCGTCGTCTCACGCGGTCTGCACGTCCAGCACGAACGCTGGTCCAACTGAGGCGCCAGGTCTAAATGGCATGGCAAGCCGTTCCACAGGACTACATCCAGCATCTCTACGATCGTCTCCATGGGAGAATAGAAGCCTGCATTGCTGCGAAAGGTGGATATACACTGTACTAGTGCCGACATTGTGCATGCTCTGTTGCCTGTGTCTATGTGCCTGTGGTTCTGTCAGTGTGATCATGTGATGTATCTGACCCCAGGAATGTGTCAATAAAGTTTCCCCTTCCTGGGACAATGAATTCACGGTGTTCTTATTTCAATTTCCAGGAATGTAGTAGTAGCACTTGTAGAGTGTATTTCTTACGTCCGATGGCGCTGTATTTCCAGTTATTTCCTGCTTATGCCATCGTCCATTGGCACAAAAGGGACGACAGAGGCAGGACAAAGAGTGTAGTGCTGTGCTGCAGGTGGATGGCTAGCTCCTCCGCCTTAGAGGTTCTTGACGCCTGCTGCAGCCCGCAGTAGACAGTGCAATACTCGACTGGCGTGTCTGATTTGTTTCCTGCGAGCGGATCAGGAAGAGGGAGCTGGACACTAACCTGGCCGAGACGGAGTGGGCTCGTCCAGCCCGTAGTTCTGGAGCAGAATCTGTAAAGCTGGATTAACTTTTAAACCAGGGAACTCGGTGTGATCGTAAATAAGCTTCTAATGAAGAAGAGAGAGTAAGAGTAAGCATTACTCAAGCTTACGAGGTACTGACACATTTACTAAACTGTGGGAGGCGAAACTACTACTCTGTGCAATTAGACGCTGCGAGAGTCTAACAAGGGGAAGGCCTCAGACACGGCCACCCGATTCGGCTCAAATTTAGCAGGTCGCTTGTGTACAACCTAAAACGAAGGAATGTAAGATATTTTGGGTCAACGCCCCCACTTTTTTGAGAAGATCAGCCTTAAATGTTATGACGAGAGATCGACTCAGAATTGGCGTGATCGATAGATTATTGTAAATAAAGCATTTTTCATCATCAGGTATGGGGTCCGCAAACGCATACTTTTCCAGAAATCAAGGTAAGAAACTTTTAGGACCTACGCTTCTGTACCCACATGGTAAACGCCTTTCGCCGACGGCACCGACAGCGCACAGGCCAAGGTAACTGGCTGGGAATCGGAGAACCCGGGTTCGAATCTCGAAGAAACCTAGCCGATGTTCTTCTTTTCGTTTGTATTTTTCCATATCCCAATTGATAGGGATAATAGGGTTAAAAAGGTAAGTGAATCAATAAGGAATTATAATAATAAGGTGGGCAAATAACCCTCCTATCCCTATCAATTGAGATATGGAAAAAATACAAACGGAAAGAATAACATACGCTAGGTTCCTTAGAGATTCGAACCCGGGAATTACGATTCCCAGACAGTTAAGTTTTTTCTTTTTCTTTTTTTAAAATTTTGTTCGTTGTTCGATCGTTGCGTTTAGTCGTTGCGGAAGTCACATGACATCCGTTCAACTTGAACTTCCACTCAGTTTTTTTTTATTACAGAAGCCAACCAGCTCTCTGACCGAACGCATTGAGCTACCGCGCCGGCTTTAACTTGGTCGTTACGCTATCGCCGATGTCGGCAAAAAGCGTTTACCGTGCGGGTACAGAAGCGGCAGTTCCAAAAGTTTCTTTCCTCGATTTATTGAAAAGTTTGCGTTTGCGGAGCCCATATCTGATGATGAAAAATGTTCTATTTACAATTATCTATCGATCCCTCTCATTTTGAGTCTATTGCTCGTCATAACCTTCAGAGGTGTTTTTCTCAAAATTTCGGGGGTGTTGACCCAAAATATCTTAGTCCTTCGTTTTAAGTTGTACACAAGCGACCTGCCAAATCTGAGCCGAATAGATTGGCCGTGTCTGAGGCCTTCCCCTTGTAAGCCCCGGCCCTGAGGCAGAGTAGCGCAGTGACCACGTCGGATGCAGAATACTAGCGGAACCCTCGACAGGCTGTTAAGCTGCCGTTTATATAGTCTTCTGTGACGTTACTATGATGCTTAGGGAATGTTCCATCGCCGGCCAGGGTGGCCGAGCGGCTCTAGGCGCTACAGTCTGGTGCGACGCGACCGCTACGGTCGCAGGTTCTAATCCTGCCTCGGGGATGGGTGTGTGTGATGTCTATAGGTTAGTTAGGTTTAAGTAGTTCTAAGTTCTAGGGGACTGATGATCTCAGATGTTAAGTCCCATAGTGCTCAGAGCCATTTGAACCAATCTTCCATTGCTCTGGCTGCCTTCCGATCCCCCGGTGTGTCACGTAGCCGCTCTGAGTGGAAAGGCCGACGTTCTACATTTTATAGCTAGTTTGGCAACGCATGAACATGTGTTCAGTGTATGGCGCCTTTAGGCATGAACTACATGTATTTCGCATAAATTCAGTTAGATTGCTAATAAGCGTGGTTAAATATTCCACTTATTTTTAGGTTTTAATATAAATTTTCTTTTGTATTGTTTTAGAATCTGAAGACGGTCGTTGTATGGCCGAAACCGGTTATGACTGTCATAAGCATGTATGTCATAAGCATTTAATGTAACTGCAGCTTCCAACGGATCAGTTAGTCGCATTTGCGGAGACAATACCAATACCAACTTTGGAGAGCTTTGTCGACGCGGTCAGCAGAACGTATTTTACCAAACTAAAGAAGAGCTAGGAAAGAAACATAGATAAAATTGGGTTCCCTGACCATATTCGGGAGTTTTATAACAGCAGTCGATCGTGAAATCTGTCGTTTCATTACAGCAGATCTAGATTTCAACTATTACATAGTTTGCTCTTCTTTTCTCCATTCTCGATTATCATAATAGAATATGAGAGCGCCGACCGCTGTGGCGCTTCAGTCCGGAACCGTGCTGCTGCTGCGTCGCTGGTTGAATCCTCCCTCGGGCATGGATGTGTGTGATGGCCTTAGATTAGTTAAGTGGCTCCAACTCTAGGGGACTGAGGACCTCAGATGTTAAGTCCCATAGCGCTTAGAGCTATTTTTTGAGTATATGAGAGCAAGAATTATTGTACGTTCAACGTATCTTATACTCAAACATGCCAGTGAATTAAAAAGTAATATAAAATTTATCGCTGACCCGAACAATGCCTTTCAGAAATCGCAGCAAACAAATCAGCCGAACGCGCCCCAGCTGTGCGGGTCACGGCCTGCTGAAGACGTAATGTAGCTTTTCTCCACTGTAATAATTTCAGAGTGTAATTTCAGCAGACAGTAATAGGTAGGAAGTAATTTTATATATATCATAACGGATCTTGTGTTCTTCATTAATAAACAGTGTCTCAGTTAAAGCTGTAGTTCATCAGCTTGGCATAGTCATTGTTCGATTCAAAAGTAGGTCACCAAAAGGAAACATAGTCACCAAATGAAGTGTAACTATAAGGGGAGCAGGTACGCATACACAGTGAGTGGTCGCCGTTCGCGCGCTCAAACCACATCCCATCTCTCTGCTAGACATTACAGTAAGAGTAATTGTGCTTCATTTCAATCCCAATATTTTAACCAAATGTAGATCCTCTGCAATTTTTTTCGTATATAATTAAAGTTTTCTAACGGTTTCACCTATCTGTACGTAGCAGCGTAGTTTACGAATAGTCTCATAGCGCTGCAGACGTCATACGGCAGGTT